>NC_132842.1:53648137-54898137 GCF_048164855.1 Canis lupus baileyi
AACCCAACACAGTTTTCTTCTTTGAGGTCCTTGAAGTTACGGAGAATCTGTCTTTGCCTACACACTTGCTCAGAGTTCACCTTAAGCAGGTTCAGGCATCATCAGTTTCATTGCTAGGGAGCTTTAACTGCTTTCCATGAGCTCTGTGAAATTCTTGTCTCTAATTACTTCCTAGTGAGATGTGGCTTCTTGTCTTTGCTGCGGGGCTCTGCACTTCTCTGGCTCTTTCATCTGAGTACACTGTGTTCTCTGGCTTGCTTCTCCTGGGTTCTGCCTGTATGTGTTCTGGATTAAATTTTGCTCTGGTTAATCAAGAGCATAACTTTCTGATGAGATTTTGAGCTGAAAATGATTATTTGCCATGATGTATAAACTTGGATACCATGACATTTACCCCTCCTTTGTGGTCCCTTAGAACACAGAGCACATTTCTCCTTTCATAATCTCCTGAATATCTGCTTTATCCAAGATTAGAGTGTAACGGGTTGCGATTTTTCTTTTATCCATCCAGCATCTTGCTCGATGGGTATAAAGTTTTGTTAAACTATTTGTTCCTACACTGCTGTCAGACAGTTGAAATACTACTTAGTTATTTCTGGTCATCATTTTGCTTCATTTCACTTCACTCTTGGAGATTACATTTATTAAAAAAATATCAAGTATTGACTCAGTGCCCAGAATGAGTTTTGGTGTGCTTCTGTCTTAGCCCATGGAAGGCTGTCACTGATCTGCATCTAGAAACTGTGTTTGTAGAACTAATTTAAGAACATGGTGTGACCATAATTTTTTTTTCAATTAGTATTTTTTTCTATAAATATCCTTATAGACATATAAAGATCAATTTAAATTTGGATTTCCACTTAACTTTATTGTTACAACTAAGTAAATGCATATAATGCCATTGGGATTATATTGATAAAGACGGATGGAGTTATGGTAAAATATAAACAAATTTAGTGGTTTAAAACAATAGCGTTTATTTGTCACTTATGCTACATGTTCTTTTGGGTTGCCAGGACTCTGTTTAATATTGTTTTTGCTTAGGTTAGTAGGCTGATGAAGGCTCTACAATGTGAACCCTCACTAATTTATACAGGGAGCCGATGGTGAAGCACTAGAGTTCTTAAAGACTTCAACCAGGTACATGGAGCCTGCTTCTCCCTCTGCCTATGTCTCTGCCTCTCTCTCTCTCTCTCTCTCTGTGACTATCATAAATAAATAAAAATTAAAAAAAAAAGACTTCAACCAGGAACAGAACACATTATTTCAGCTTATATGTTATTAGCCAATGCAAGCCACATGGTTTTCTAAACTCCAGAGGGGTGGAGTGGTGTAATTCATTTGTCCAGAATGAGAAGAAATATTTGATATTCAGAACTAATGACTCCTCTGTATTCTACTATCAAATATTCAGCTCTCTTCCCCTCCTTCTGCCAAGTGACCTAATAATACCATTTCCAGGGAAAGGAAGACCAACAGTGGAAGTACTCGTAATTTCACAAAAGGGTGTGGATGAAGCAAGTGCACAGTGGCCAAGGGAGGGTGGGAATCTAGATTAGGAGAGTCTGCTAAGTACAGCAGAGAGGGGACTGAATGCCAAATATGTGTTTGGAATTGGCAAGTCTTAAATCATTGGGCTGGTTCCTTGGGTTCACGTAAGCTAGAGGTTTAACCCAGGGATACAAGTCAAATAAGCATCAATCACTCACAACCATAACCATAAATCAGAGCAGAATAAGACTGTCCCCTATAAACACCACTGAAGAAAATTCTAGGTCTTATGCTCATTTCTCTTTTATATCTTCAGCTAGGGAAGGAAGAAGAGGGCTTACGTACACTGTTTGAAGGCAGAACACGAAAGAGACCCACAGCATGCTTGCTTTGCTGTAATAAGATCTAGGAATCTTCATAAAGGCTCTTATGTCAGACAATTATCCTTAGCCTTTTTGACTCACATACCCTGTTTAGAGTCTGATAATACAATTCATTGAAGGAAGGATGCCTTTTATTTTTTTATTTTTTTAAAGATTTTATTTATTTATGAGAGAGGGAGAGGGGGAGAGAGAGAGAGAGATTGGCAGAGACACAGGCAGAGGGAGAAGCAAGCTCCATACAGGGAGCCCGACACGGGACTCAATACAGGGTCTCCAGGATCACACCCTGGGCCGAAGGCAGCACTAAACCACTGAGCTACGGGGGCTGCCCAAGGATAGCCTTTTAAATAACTGAATCTTGACCTAAACTTCATACTTCGTATAAAAATTAACTAAAGTTAAAAGTAAAATAAAACTATAAAACTTTTAGAAAAAAATATAGGAGAAAAGTCTTTAGGACCTAAGAGTAAGAGGAACCCTCAAACTGACACTAGTAAGACCTGTAAGTAAGGAAGTAAGTAAGACCTGTAAGAGGAAAATTTGATAAATTGGAGCTCAATAAAATAAAAAAAAAATTTACCCTGCAAAAAGACCCTGTTAAGAGAATGAAAAGACAATCTATAAACAAGAAGAAAATACTTTCCAACCACATACCCAAAAAAGGATCAATGTCTAGGCTATATAACAAAATTTAACTGTAAAGGCAAGCAAAAAATCTAATTAGCACATGGGAAAAAGACATTAAGACATGTTTTATGAAGAGGGTGGAAAATAAGCACATGAAATGATGTTCACTGTAATTAGCCATTTGGGAAATGCAAATTAAAACAACAATGAAATGAGATACCACGTATCAGTCACAATGGCTAAAATAAAGACTAATGGCAATATCAAATGTTGGAGTGAGTTCAGAGAAACTGATCACCACACATTAATGATGGGAATATGCAGCAGCTCTGGAATACAATTTGGCAGTTTCTTATAAAAACCAGGCATGTGCCTTGATTTCCTTGGGGCACGATAACAAAGTAGCAAAGACCAAGTGGCTTAAGTACAGAAATTTATTTTCTCATAGCTCTGGAGGCTGGAAATCCAAGATCACCTTTTGAGGCCTCTGTCCTTGGCTTGCAGTTGGCTACCTTCTCGATGTGCCCTCACATTGTTGCCCCTTGTTCATGTTGTCTGTATCTCACTCTTTGCTTCTTAGGATGACCCTCGTCTTACTGGATTAAGGCCCACCTGTATGACTTCATTTACCTTAGTTACCTCTTTAAAGCCCTATTTCCAACTACAATTACCTCACATTCTGAGGTACTGGGGATTAGGGCTCCAAATTTGAATTTCAAGGAGACACATTCTAGCCTATTGTACCATGCAACTACCATATAACCTAGCAGTTGCACTTGAACATTTATCTCAGAAAAGGTTAGATACATGTTTTTAAAAATTGGTACATAAATATTCATAGGGGCCATCTTCCTAACAGCTTAAAACTGGAAACAAGCCAGATGACCTTCAATGGGTAAATGGTTAAATACGGTATATCCATACCATCAAATACTACTCAGCAATAAAAAGGAATGAATTATTGATACATACAACTTAGATCGATCTCCAGGGAACAGTGTTGAATGAGAAACTCCAGTAATAAAAACCATACTATAAAATTTCATTTATATATATCCTTAAAAAGGTAAAATTCTAGGATGTAGAATAGTGATTTCCAGGGATTAGGGTTGGAAGGAATGGAATGAGGACAGAGAGCTGGTTGGGGCTATAAAAGAACAAAATGAGGAATTCTCATGGTAATACAAGTGTTCTGTATCAACTGTGTTGTATCAAACAAAAAATTTTTGTTGAATATTTTTGTTTGCTCTTTTTGCCTTAATGAGTCTCGCTAGGTATTTATTAATGTTATTAATGTTTCAAATAATTAAATTTTAGTTTTGTTAATTTTCTGTATTTTGGGTCCATTTTCTTTTCCATGGATTTCTGCAAATTTGTCTCTCAAAGTAGACACTCTGACAGAGTTTGCCATGCAGTGGACTTACTAGAGATTAATTCCTATGGCAGGGAGAAGGCTGAAAGCTCACTGGTCAGAAGTCTGACTGATCTATCCTGAAAAAGCTCAGATAACCCTACAGGGAGCGTTATGGGTAGATAGGCTATCAGGAATGTCTTGCTTTGGGCTCAGATGTCTGGGGCTTCATATCTCCACCTCAATCAGTCACTGGATATGGGCTGCCCAAGAAGGGCATGCCCTTGGGTGAGGAGGTTCTGTGTAATTGAGGCAAACCCTGAAGGCGCTGGACCACCAGAGGCTATCTGCTGATAGCTGGGGCAGTCTATCCTAATTGTTATTGATGGGTGATTGGAGTGCCACACTTCTGGTTTCACTTGTTTCCTTTCTTCGTCCCTTGAGGATACTTTTTTTTTCTTTTACTAGACACTTGAGAAGGTCTCTTAGATTATTGCTTTTGAACCATTACTATTTTTTTTTATTTTTTTTATTTATTTTTTATTGGTGTTCAATTTACTAACATACAGAATAACCCCCAGTGCCTGTCACCCATTCAATCCCACCCCCCGCCCTCCTCCCCTTCTACCACCCCTAGTTCGTTTCCCAGAGTTAGCAGTCTTTACGTTCTGTCTCCCTTTCTGATATTTCCCACACATTTCTTCTCCCTTCCCTTATATTCCCTTTCACTATTATTTATATTCCCCAAATGAATGAGAACATATAATGTTTGTCCTTCTCCGACTGACTTACTTCACTCAGCATAATACCCTCCAGTTCCATCCATGTTGAAGCAAATGGTGGGTATTTGTCATTTCTAATAGCTGAGTGATATTCCATTGTATACATAGACCACATCTTCTTTATCCATTCATCTTTCGTTGGACACCAAGGCTCCTTCCACAGTTTGGCTATCGTGGCCATTGCTGCTATAAACATCGGGGTGCAGGTGTCCCGGCATTTCATTGCATCTGTATCTTTGGGGTAAATCCCCAACAGTGCAATTGCTGGGTCGTAGGGCAGGTCTATTTTTAACTCTTTGAGGAACCTCCACAGAGTTTTCCAGAGTGGCTGCACCAGTTCACATTCCCACCAACACTGTAAGAGGGTTCCCTTTTCTCTGCATCCTCTCCAACATTTGTTGTTTCCTGCCTTGTTAATTTGCCCCATTCTCACTGGTGTGAGGTGGTATCTCATTGTGGTTTTGATTTGTATTTCCCTGATGGCAAGTGCTGCAGAGCATTTTCTCATATGCATGTTGGCCATGTCTATGTCTTCCTCTGTGAGATTTCTCTTCATGTCTTTTGCCCATTTCATGATTGGATTGCTTGTTTCTTTGGTGTTGAGTTTAATAAGTTCTTTATAGATCTTGGAAACTAGCCCTTTATCTGATAGGTCATTTGCAAATATCTTCTCCCATTCTGTAGGTTGTCTTTTAGTTTTGTTGACTGTATCCTTTGCTGTGCAAAAGCTTCTTATCTTGATGAAGTCCCAATAGTTCATTTTTGCTTTTGTTTCTTTTGCCTTCGTGGATGTATCTTGCAAGAAGTTACTGTGGCCGAGTTCAAAAAGGGTGTTGCCTGTGTTCTTCTCTAGGATTTTGATGGAATCTTGTCTCACATTTAGATCTTTCTAGAAGAAATGGACGCATTCCTGGAAAGCCACAAACTACCAAAACTGGAACAGGAAGAAATAGAAAACCTGAACAGGCCAATAACCAGGGAGGAAATTGAAGCAGTCATCAAAAACCTCCCAAGACACAAGAGTCCAGGGCCAGATGGCTTCCCAGGGGAATTTTATCAAACGTTTAAAGAAGAAACCATACCTATTCTCCTAAAGCTGTTTGGAAAGATAGAAAGAGATGGAGTACTTCCAAATTCATTCTATGAGGTCAGCATCACCTTAATTCCAAAACCAGACAAAGACCCCACCAAAAAGGAGAATTACAGGCCAATATCCCTGATGAACATGGATGCAAAAATTCTCAACAAGATACTGGCCAATAGGATCCAACAGTACATTAAGAAAATTATTCACCATGACCAAGTAGGATTTATCCCTGGGACACAAGGCTGGTTCAACACCCGTAAAACAATCAATGTAATTCATCATATCAGCAAGAGAAAAACCAAGAACCATATGATCCTCTCATTGGATGCAGAGAAAGCATTTGACAAAATACAGCATCCATTCCTGATCAAAACTCTTCAGAGTGTAGGGATAGAGGGAACATTCCTCGACATCTTAAAAGCCATCTATGAAAAGCCCACAGCAAATATCATTCTCAATGGGGAAGCACTGGGAGCCTTTCCCCTAAGATCAGGAACAAGACAGGGATGTCCACTCTCACACTGCTATTCAACATAGTACTGGAAGTCCTAGCCTCAGCAATCAGACAACAAAAAGACATTAAAGGCATTCAAATTGGCAAAGAAGAAGTCAAACTCTCCCTCTTCGCCGATGACATGATACTCTACATAGAAAACCCAAAAGTCTCCACCCCAAGATTGCTAGAACTCATACAGCAATTCGGTAGCGTGGCAGGATACAAAATCAATGCCCAGAAATCAGTGGCATTTCTATACACTAACAATGAGACTGAAGAAAGAGAAATTAAAGAGTCAATCCCATTTACAATTGCACCCAAAAGCATAAGATACCTAGGAATAAACCTAACCAAAGAGGTAAAGGATCTATACCCTAAAAACTACAGAACACTTCTGAAAGAAATTGAGGAAGACACAAAGAGATGGAAAAATATTCCATGCTCATAGATTGGCAGAATTAATATTATGAAAATGTCAATGTTACCCAGGGCAATATACACGTTTAATGCAATCCCTATCAAAATACCATGGACTTTCTTCAGAGAGTTAGAACAAATTATTTTAAGATTTGTGTGGAATCAGAAAAGACCCCGAATAGCCAGGGGAATTTTAAAAAAGAAAACCATATCTGGGGGCATCACAATGCCAGATTTCAGGTTGTACTACAAAGCTGTGGTCATCAAGACAGTGTGGTACTGGCACAAAAACAGACACATAGATCAGTGGAACAGAATAGAGAACCCAGAAGTGGACCCTGAACTTTATGGTCAACTAATATTCGATAAAGGAGGAAAGACTATCCATTGGAAGAAAGACAGTCTGTTCAATAAATGGTGCTGGGAAAATTGGACATACACATGCAGAAGAATGAAACTAGACCACTCTCTTTCACCATACACAAAGATAAACTCAAAATGGATGAAAGAACTATTTTTTAATATAAGCATTAAAGTCAGTCCATTTTCCTCTAGGGGCTACTTTAACATCATCTCATAGCTTCTGATATGTTGTATTTTTTTAAATTGTATTTATTTATTTGAGTGAGAGAGAGAGAAAGCCCAGAGGGAGAGGGAGAAGCAGACTCCCCACTGAGCAGAGAGCCCTACAGGGGCCTGGATCCCAAGACCCTGAGACCATGACCTGAGCTGAAGGCAGACACCCGACCAACTGAGCCACCCAGGTGCCTCTGATATGTTGTATTTTCATTATTTCTAATTCAAAATATTTTCTCATGCCTGTTTTGATTTCTTCTGTGACCCATGGGCTATTTAGATTTATGTTGTTAATCTCCAAACATTGGGGACTTCCTAGTTAACTTTTTGTTACTGAGTTCTAGCTAATTATCATTGTGGTTAGAGGACATACTCTGAATGAGTCAGTCCTTTGCAAGCTACTAAAAATTAGTTTGGGTGCCTGGGTGGCTCAGTCTAGTCAACCTCCAACTCTTGGTTTTGGCTCAGTTCATGATCTCATGGGTTGTGGGATCACACCCTGTGGTGGGGCTCTGCAACTCAGCAGGGAGTCTGCTTGAGATTCTCTCCTATTTCTGGGAAACGAACTAGGGGTGGTAGAAGGGGAGGAGGGCAGGGGGTGGGGGTGAATGGGTGACGGGCAATGAGGGGGGCACTTGACAGGATGAGCACTGGGTGTTATTCTGTATGTTGGCAAATTGAACACCAATAAAAAATAAATTTATTATTAAAATAAAATAAAATAAAATAATTTTCTACTTGTAAAAAAAAAAGAGATTCTCTCCCTCTATCCCTCTCTCCACTCATGTACTCACTCTCTCAAATAAATCAATTAATCTTTTAAGAAAAAGAATTAATCTTTAAAAAAATGCACACTGTATGGTTTGTATTGTTATTTCATGTATATTTGAAAAGTATGTGTATTCTCCACTTGTTAGTTGTTATATAAATATTGGGTCAAGTTCGTTAACACAATTTTTCAAATCTTTTACATTAGCTGTTTTAAATAACTTGTTTTATCTCTGGCTGAGATATGTATGTGCAATTCCCTAATTACGATTGTGGATCAGTCTCTATCCTTTTAGTTCTGTCAGTTTTGCATCATATATTTTAAATTAGTACATGAGTCGTGTATACATTTAGACTTGTCACATCTTCCTATAAAATTGATCCTTTAATCACTGTGATATCTTTCTCTTTAATGCCAGTGCCTATGTGGCTTAACTTTTTCCATCCTTCTACCTTTCTTCTGTCTGTGTCCTTATATTGAAGGTGTCTTTTGAAGATAGCCCATACTGAGTCACAGTGTTTAAAAAAAAAAAAAATCTCTTCTTATAACTTCCATCTTTTAATTGGAGTATTTAGGTTTCTTTGTTAGTTTTCCATTTAATGTAATTGCTAGTCTGGTTAAGTTCAAGCTGACTGTTCTGTTTCCTGTTTTTCCAGTCATTTTTGGTTGCTTTGCCACTCTGTCATATCTTATTTTTGGTTATTCAAGTATTCAAAATATTTTATGTTTTGTCATCTTTTTATTATTAACACAATTTTATATACCCTAGTATTGTTTATGCTTTGCATTAAAGTATGCATCTTTAACTTAATAAAACCTGGAATTAAAATTTTGCCATCTCACAAATAATGGACAAAGCTTTCAGCTCTGTCCGCACTTCTTTGCTATTGTTCTCATATAATCAACTTTCACATGTACCTTAAATCCCATAAAACATTATTATTTTTGCTTTAAAACAGTCTTTTTGCAAAGTAAAAAATTTCATTGCATATTTACCTATCCATTTACTCTGTTCTGTTTGTCTCTTTCTGTAATCCCATGCTTCCATGTGTAATAATTTTCTTTCAATCTGAACAAAGTATTTCTTCTAGTATGGTTCTGCTAGCAACAGATATTCTCATCTTGTCTGAAAATATCTGTATTTAACTCTTATTTTTAAAGAATTTCTTGCTAGATACATAATACCTGCCTTTTTTTTCCCTCTTTCACCTTGAAACTGCTGTTCCATTGCCTTATGTCTTCCACTGTTTATGTTAATATCTCAGCTCTTAATTTTTCTTTTTCCCCTAAAGATAATATTCATCTTCAGCTGTCTGGTGGGTGGTGGCCATGGTGATGGGGGAAAAAAGAAAAAAATTCCTTAGTTAAGCACTATATCCTCTTGACAAAAGAAAAAAACAAGCCACTAACTAAATCCAACAGCCTGTATTATCTCATTGGCAATAGGGAAGCCCCTGGGAAGGAAATAAGGGCTATGGACTATTGGACATGGGGTAAGGCTGTGTTGGGGAATTCCCATGAATAGTAAGAAAAATCTGCAACAGCAGCTGCATTGACCTTTTTGGTGTGAAGAGGTGGTGAAGGCAATAGTGATCTACCTGCACAACCTCAGGAGTAATACAAGCTTTTTCTAGGCCTGTTCCAGAAAGGAAACAGGTCAATATATGGATTTCAGTAAACACATAACCTTACTCTGGAATAATATATTAGGAAGATACTCCCTTTTTCTGTGATACAAGTTTTAAATGTGACCCCCTTCCCTGGGCATTACATAGTCCTAGTATAAATGACACTGCTCAGATGACAGGCCCTCATTTTAGGAGACATCCACTGAAAGGCAGCTAAGCATCAATAGTGTATAAGAAGACATGAAACTAAGTATGGAACAAAGACTGTATTCAAGTGGTTATCACATGAGGGAGGAGTTACACTATTCCATATAGAATCATAGATCAAAACTAGGATATATGGTTAATCCTCCAATGAGAAGGATTTTTATTTGAGAGAAGGAAGACATTTCCATATTTCAAGATAGTACTTTCCCCGTAAAGGAAGTAAACAGCACATACTGGATGACTATCAATTTGGGATATTAGTGGGTGATGATAGCTATGTTTGTTTGTTTGTTTGTTTAAAGATCTTTTTTATTTTATTTATTCATGAGAGACACACACACACAGAGAGGCACAGATATAGGCAGAGGGAGAAGCAGACTCTATGCAGGGAGCCTGATGTGGGACTCGATCCTGGGACTCCAGGATCATGCCCTGAGCTGAAGGCAAGTACTCAACCACTGAGCCACCCAAGTGTCCTTGATAGCTATGTGTGATGGTTTTCTGTTGCCTCTTCCTTGCTGACAAGTTCTGTGATGGGCAGCTGTTGGGAGTAGACATGTGAGATTACCATGAGTAATAAGGATACAAAAAAGGTAGCAATATGTATAGCAATAGAAAAATATTCTTTTAGGCAATACACTAATGAAGGAAGAGATTTTAAGTCACTTGAGTGCTATGTATGTTGACTGATCAAGACTTTATTCCCAGAAATAGGAAACACGTTAATTGAGTCATAAAATATTAAGAGCTAACAATATGTGAAATTCTTATCTAATCCAGCTCCCTCATTTTATGGATGTAGAAATTGAAGCCCAGAGGAGTTAGCTTGCCTAAGGTAGTGATTCTTAAAGTGTAGTCAGAAGAACAGTTTCTGGGGAATTTGCTTAATATGCAGATCTGTGGTCCCCACGCTAGAGCTACTAACAATAAATATCTAGAAGTGGAATCCCATAATCTATATTTGAACAAACATCACAAATGACTCTGTGCACTTTGAAGAATAGTGGCCTCCATCGAAATATTGGTTACTTACAGAGCTCTGAGGAAGACACAGGACTTTGAGCTCCCAATCCATTGTTCCCATTATTCTAAATGGCCTATCCTTAAAATAAAGTCTGTTACCATCTCCTGTAAACTAATTCCCAAGCTTAGAAACAACCTTAGGAAAAAAAAAAAAAAAGAAAGAAACAATCTTAGAGGTGAAATTGTGTTACTATTATAAAATTGTTACTTTTTTATAAAATGCAAAAGAATAGTTTGGAAAATATTAACTAAGTGAATAAAATCAGGATGAACTCCAGGATCAGAGGCCCTGAACATTTTCCTGGTTTAGAAAATGTTGGAGCAGTTCTCTCCAACCTTGCTGGTGGAACATAGGGAGCCTGTCTTCTTGATGTGGTCTAGTCAAAGGCTGGAACCTCGGTCCAAAGTAGTAAAAAATACATACTTTGTGTATATATTTATGTTCAATACATTGACATATTTCTCATCATTTCAGAGTACAACTGACATAACTAAGCTTGGGTTAATATTTTGTTGATTAAGCCCAAATCTTTCTATAGGTGCACAATGAAAAGCATTCTTTACTAATTTTTAACAGTTTATATGGTCTATGAGAAAATACAGTAACTGAAAATAAGGAAAAATTGGATTTTACACTTAATGCATTAGGAAGAAGTAGGGCATCAAAACAGAACTGGAAGTGGTAAAAGATGAGCTGTGACTGAATATGGGCTTTGAAATATCCATGTGGTTCCAGTGTATAGAGCTTGATTTAATAGTTAAAGTTCTGCAAAGGAAGGAAGGTTACTTGGAGGTTTGTTACTAATGTCAATTCTGTTAATAATATACTTTCTAGGAATCAAGAAACCCTGTTTCTTGAATACACAGAGTTGAGAAAATAAAGTTCTACTTTTATTAACCATGGCTAACAGTCCAGTCAAACCTGTAATTAACTGTAACTAAATCTTGGGTGTCTGCAAGTATTGTACACAAAATACTTAATAATTTTAGACCACTGCCATAGTAGAGTTCTAAAGACTTCCTCCTGTGTGAGGTTTTAACTCCTTAAATGCTGCTTTTGGAGTTGAAAATCCAACAAGTAATGGGAAGCCATTTTAAGTGTGATCTGGTGAAAAGAATGCTTTAGCAATATGCTTGTGGTGTAGTACAGGTGTAAATTCATTGGAGGGAGAGGAATTTGAAGGTAGGAAAACTGAAGTTATTCCACTTTTGTAAGGTGGAAGATGATAAAGATCTGATGTAGGGTGTCATTTTCCACAACTATATGTGACCATAATGTAATCAGTGCTTTAAAATAAAGAATAGAGAAAGAATAGTTGAAGAGAGATTTAACTTTCGAGTTTGGTGACTGGTGTAAGAGTACCTGCAACAGGTGTAGAAAAAAATACTGAAGTGACAACTGGGTTGGAGATAAGGATGAATTGCTTTTAGATATGTTGATTAGACTAATGATTGTCTAAAATGTACTTGGAGATAGGACAGTGAGAATTTGTGAGAGATTAGGGGGCTAGAGCTAGAGATTTGGAAATGACCTGAATTTCTATAATGATTACAACCTTGAGAGGTGAGTTTTTTAGAGGAAAGGAGAAGGAGCAGAATGCCAGAAACTGAAGGTTGGAGAATAGCTCTAGCTAGGGAATAGCACAGTGTTTCTGTTCTTGACAACAGTGAAAAGTAATCAGAGACTTCAGAATCGTGTAATGTCATGAAAGTCGAAGTTGAAGAGTTTTCAATTGAGAAGTTGTATATTGTAGAAGTCAAGAAGAATGCATATACAGGAAAAAGATGGCAAGCCAGTTTGAGAGGTTTTTATGAGGAATTAGAATAAAGGGAAGAAATAGAATACTTCAGGGAGACAAGTTGATGGGTACATACGGATATAGAACAACAAGCATTGAACAATTTGAGGTGTCAAAGAGAAAAAGATAAATTCTACTAGGTGAGAAGCCAGCTGAGTTAAGCAAAGAGGAAAGAGTAATAAGAGCAATGGGATGAGAGCAGTTGAAAATGCTAGAGAATGTAAGTTCCTGGAGGAAACAGGGGAGGAAAGAGACACAGAGCCCAAATGGTGATTTTTGTATTGGTATGAGAGTGATATTTTCTCCTCTAAGGGTAGAGTCACAGTTATCTACTAGGGAGTCATGACAGAGGCAGAGAATAGGGGCAGGCCGGGGAATTTATGCTAAATGACTTTTATCCTCTTAGTGCAGAAACACAAAGCCCATAGTCTTTATTTGGTCGCATATAATAGAAACTTGATGACCTGTGGCTTAAAATATAAGTATGTTTCTTAGTTACTTAATACATAACCCAGAGTGAAGGGGTTTCAAGAATGATTTGACAACTCAAAAATGGATCAGACCAAGCTGTATCTATCTTTGTCTTTTGCTGTCCTTAGAGTGATTTTTTTCCCCCTTGATCCCCAAGCTGTTGCCTCATGGTGACAGGTTGGCAATTTGTGTTGCAGACATTACATTCTCCTGCTGCCTTAAAGACAGAAAGACTTAAGACAAAAGGCTTTTACTTTAAGACTTCTTCTTTTTAAAAATGTAGCTCTTCTGTCTTCTGGTCTGCACTGTTTCTTGCTAGAAATCTGCCTTTATTTTTGTTATTCTGTAATGGAGCTCATTTTCCTCTGGCTGCTTTTAAGATTTCCTTCGTAGCAGTTTTTCAGCAACTGAAGCACATGGATGTCCTTTTCTTAATATTCCTTCTGTTGGGAATTTGCTGCTCTTGGATCTCTGGTCTACAGATTACATCAAATTTGGAAAATTAGCAGCCATTGTTTTTTCAGATACTTTTTCTGCCTGTCCCTACTTCTGGGGAAGCCATTTGATGTCCTCACAGCTCACTGATGTGCTGTTAACATTTTTTCTCTCCGTATTATATTTTGGGTTGTTTCTATTGTTATATCTTCTTTGGTAATCTTTCTTCTGGAAAGTCTAATCTCTCAATCTCATTCAGTGAGTTTTTCACCTCAGATACTGTATTTTTCATCTCCAGGAGTTTGATTTGGCTTTTTTTATAACTAATATTTCTCTTCCTATTAGACTCATACTCTCTTCTACCTTCCCGAACATGTAAAGTATTTATAATAGTTGTAATTTTACATTGTTAGGCACTATATTTTAATTTTCTCTCTTTTTAAAATTTTTGTATTCTGTTAAAAATATGGGGATTTGTTCTGATATGAAATTACGTTACCTGGAACCAGTTTAATCCCTGGTTTTGAGCTTCATCAGGGTGGTCCAGAACAGCCTTCACTTATCCCTCACTACTGAGGCAATACTTTGATGAGGACGCTGTGTTAGGAAGTCTTTAGTCTCTGGATGTTGGAGAAACAAACTACTCCCATTTTTTTGCGTGTAAATTCCAGGCATTGTTTCATCTACCTCTTGCTGCTGATTTTCCCTTAGCCTCCATAGTTTCTCTACATGCATATTCCCCCCAATTCAGGTAAAGACTTGAATTTTGCCCTCTACAGATCTCTGCAGCTCTTTCTCTCTCTATGTAACTCTTTCCTCTCTGGTATTTTACCTTGTAAATTCTAACCACCTATTAAATTCTAAACGCTGTTTACTTAACACAGGGAACCACTAGGCTCTAATTGCGTTCCTCCTCCTGTTCTGTGGTCGACAAATATTCTCAAGGTTGTGATGGGGGACATTCATAGAACTCACTTTCTGTTTCCTTCCTCCGTGGCATCATAGTCCTGTATGGTCTATTGTCCAGTGTTTGAAAGCTGGTCCAATTTTCTAGATACCTCAGTCAGAAAGGTAAGCCTGTTAGTCTACCATTGCTATAATCAGGAGTACTTGCATGGGATGCATGAACCCATGGGCAATGATCATGCATTTAATGTGTCCCAACTTGAAGCTCACTATCTTGAGGTATAACTTCTCATAGTCTAACAACTAATAAGCTAAAATAGAAAGTTTTACTTCCTTCTGGTCTGCTGAGAGTAGAGGCATAGTAACAGAATTGGGCATTAAGAAAACCAAAGGAAAAAAAAAAAAAAAGAAAACCAAAGAAGATTTACAATAGCTGCCATGGGGAGTGTCCTAGGGAAATAATAAGAAATTAGTAATAACCTAGGAATTGTTATAGAGCTGTCCTAGTCAACCTTAGAAAAGCCCTTGATTAGAATACTCGTAACTGAGAGATGTATTTATTCACAGCATATTTTATGTTAGCATAAGTGTCTCTCTAGATTAACGTTGTATTTACATATGCTTCAACAGAAAAATAGAACTTCAATTTTCAAATTAGTCTTTCAGTAGAGTTGAATGTTAGCTTGACTCTAAAAGACCATTATATAGTTCAAGCTGTCTCACCATTTAACTTAACTACAAACACCCTTCAGGTTTCTAAAGGCAGACCACCTTTGCTTTTTGAAGGATGTAGATTGGAAGTGGTACATGGTGGGTTCATAATAAAATATTGTTAACTGGTAGCCTTAATCACCTTGATTCTATGAAACACTTAAGTGACCAGAGCTTTATCCAAAGTAGAAGTACATTCAAATGGCTGGTTAAGGAGTTAAGCTTGTCTGTGGTTTAAGCTTTACTGTGGGTTAAGGATGAGTGACATGGTGGAAGTATTAAGAAATGCACTTTTTTTTTCTGTCCATTTTATACCAATCTGGAAGACATAATGATAACTTTCATTGGTCTATAGTTTTAAGGCCAACACATTTTCAAATCACTCACTCATGCTCTCAAATTACTTTCAACTTTCAAGAGAAAAAAAGAATCTTCAAGTCCAAGCACACTTAGCTCTATGGATTGAGGGCAAGAAGCTATTTCTACAGAATATACATCCATACAAATCTAGCAAAGTTGGGAAATCTAATGGGAGTCTAAGAAAATCTAAAACCTTGTGAAACTGAACTGGAAGTGAAATTCATTGAATTTGAACCTGAGGTCCACATGTTTCCATAATACAGTCATTGCTCACAATTATTTACTTGCTATTAAAATTGAGCGAACATTGTTGGATTACAGCTGTTTAGATTTTGATAAATGATAAACAGCATTTTCTCCTTTCAAACAGGGCAAGACATCAAATTCATACTTGAGAGGGAAAAAAAAATGAGATTGAGAGAGACTAACAGGAAGTGGGTTCATTCACTTTGGAATTCTATTTATAAACAGACCAAATCAGATGGACCCAAAGCCAGAGGGTGGCCACATCTTGATCCCATAAACACAAAATTCTAATCACCTTTTAGACAACATCTTTTTGGCTTTTGTTTGGTTTTATGAATAGTAAAGTACATCAGCTATTTATATTCCTGCATGTTGGAAAGGATGGGCCTGGTTTGTATGGTTTTTTATTTTTAACAAAAATGTTCAAGTCGATCTACCTCACCCTGATCCTGCTGTCAAAAGACTGTAACTGCTGCAATTGCTGGCTGTATGAAGAGCCAGTGACTTTGCTGCCTAAAAATATAAAAAAGAAATGAAAGTATTTTAATTCTTGTATTAAAAGCAGTTTATGAAAACATGAAATTCTTAATAAAGTGAAGGCAGAATAATAATACACTATCCAAAAGTTGCTGATTTTTTATGTTCAAGATATTGTTTTTTTTTAAAGGGAAAGAAGCAAAATTATTTTCTTTTTTCCACTTATTGGAGATGATGAACACCTACCTGATTTTTATTAATCTCAGGATTTTCATTTCAAATATGCATCTTCTTTATATTCTACCTGGTGGTTCAGAAGAAGCTCCTATATTTTAACATCAGATCCTTAGACTGGAGAGGTTAAATTACCTGCCATAGGGCACCTGTCTGGAACTGATAAACCAGAGATTTCATCAGGATTTCTCCAACATGAGAGTGATCAGAGGTCAGCTCCCGTCAGGCAGTCGTGGTTATAAAGTGTGCAACTTGGGTACAGTTGATAGCCATGTCTCCTGCCCATCATATAGAAGTAGGTTGTTGTGAAAAAGATTAAAGGCAGCGTGTGGTGACAAACAAGCTGAGCCAATACTTTGTTTTTGGGACCCACTGTGTTTTGAACCACTGGATTGCAGTTAGCCCTTGTAGTCCATTATCTTAGAATACATGTAATGAGCCTATGAAAGAAGTATCTATGGGAAAGAAATGAGGGTTACACATGCACCTAACAGCAAGGACCCCCTTGCACCAAGAGTAATCTGGTTATCGTTTCTTTTATTTTTTTTTATTTTATTTTTTTTTATATATGTATATTTTTTATTGTTTCTTTTAAAATATTTTATTTATTTATTCATGAGAGACACAGAGAGAAAGAGGGAGAGACACAGGCAGAGGGAGAAGCAGGCTCCACACAGGGAGCCCGATGTGGGACTCGATCCCGGGACTCCAGGATCACGCCCTGGGCTGAAGGCAGACGCTCAACCGCTGAGCCACCCAGGCATCCCTAATCTGGTTATTGTTGATGCATGTCCAGCCTGTAGACGGCTGAGATATTCTGAGCCTATGATATGGCTCCATACCTCAAGGAGATTAACCAGCTACTTAAAAACAAGTTGATTGTATGAGACCCCTTCTATCCTGGTAAAAGCCATGAATTGTCCTAGTCAGGATACCTGATTTCCAGTTACGAGGTTGTCTTTACTGCCTCTGGTACTTAAGCTAGCACTTTGAATTTCTGATTTATTGACATTGCCTCAAATCAGGAGAATTATTTTATAGTGGAGATATGCCAAAGGGCACATGACCATATGATCCACCTATCCTACCACATATTACATAGTGCACAAATGGTCAGCCTGAGAGAGCATTAGAATTGCCTTCTTGAAAGCACAACTGAAGTGTCCCAATTCGGGATGACATGTGAGATTGAAGTACTGTCAAGATACATATTTGTATACATAAAATATAGGGTAAAATATATGTCAATAGCCATTTTATTATTGTGTCTCCAATTAGTTAAATATATGAGTCTAGACTAGTATTCTCTGATAGAATTTCCTGCAATGATGAAAATGTTTTGTATTTTCCAATATGCTAGTAACTACATGCTAGTAACTAGTAACTACATGTGACTGTAGTTCAGATGAAATATAGCTAGTATGACTGAGGTATTGAATTTTAACTTACTTTAAAATTAAATATCCACATGCGGCTAGTGTCTTCCAAATTAGAAAGCATAGATCTAGAGGTCTTATATCCAAGAAGGGCTGTTTTTTCACAAAAGAATCATACGCAACATAAAACTGCAGATACTGACTGGCAAAATCCCCCTCCCTCATTATAACTTGGGTAATTTGGAGTTTCTCATTTTGATCATAAAGAAAAGAGCTACCATATTGGCAGGAGTAATTGATGCTGATCATCAAGAGGAGATTTATTTTGCTGTTACATAAAGGCTCCATTTGCAACTGAGGCTCCATTTTGCAACTGAGGAGATCTAGTGAGTCATCTCATGGATATCCCATGCTCAGATTTACCTGTAAGTGAAAAATTACACTAAGGGACTGACAAGCATGGTAACGAGTGAGCCATGGGGATGAAGTTTGAGGTTACTCCCATCAAGCTAATCAGTTGGGCTCACAGATTCACTAGCTGAAAGGGAAGAGTATTGAGATTCTGTTGTAGAGGATGAAGATGATGAACTCATTTATCACCATTGTGAGCATATCGTTTCTCACCATTGTGAGCAAGTGCAGTAATGGGGCTATAGTTAATTCCACCAACTTTCCTCTTGTAAGATCCTTTCCTGAACATATATTATGCTCCACCATTTTGAAGAAGCTCTGTTAGTGAGTTTAATGTAATTGCCAGTGAATTCTTAGTAATGTTCCATTTCATGATCTGGATAGTGGTTACATGAGTAAAAGTTTGGAAAAGTTTATTGACCTATACATTTAATACTTGGGACCTTTACTACATGTATATCATGGTTCAGTAAAATTATTTTAAAAATTAGAGTACTTTCATGCACTTGCTACTGCCACATCTAGAAGTGTATATGCTTCCATCTTTGTGTACTCTGCTTTCTCAAGCACACATGGAACATTCACCAAAATAAACCACATTCTGTGTCACAAAACATACTGTAGCAAATTTAAAATAATAGGAATCATACATACATAAAATACATACATACATAAAATAATAGGAATCATACCATTCCCTCAGGCCACAATGGAGTTGAATTACCAGTCACTAACAGAAAGATAGCTGGAAAATCCCAAAATATTTAGAGATTACACAGAATACTTCTAAATAACACATGAATCAAAAAGAAGTCTCAAGGGAAATTAAAAAATATTTTGATCTAAATGAAATTTCAAATACAATTTATTAAAATTTGTGGAATGCAGTGAAAGTGCTTAGAGGAAAATGTACAGTGTTGAATGCATGTATATTACAAAAGAAGAAAATGTGAAATTGATAATCTAAGCTTCTGTAATAGGAAATTAGGAAAAAAGCGAATTAAATTTAGCATGAGCAAAAGAAAACATATATTTGAGGAGAAATCAGTGAAATTGAAAACAGGAAGTTAATGGAGAAAATCAACAAAGCCAAAGTTGGTTCTTTGAAAAGATTGATAAAATTTTTAAGTCTATAGCCAAGATAACTAAGAAAAAAAGAAAGAGAAGACACAGATTACTAATATCATAAGTGAAAGAGGTTAGTAAAGTTAAAAAGATTTAATATCACAAATTACTGATGATTCCATAGACATTAAAAGATAAAAGAAAATAATGAATGACTCTATGCTTACAGATTTGATAATCTAGATGAAATAGATCAGTTTCTTAAAATATAACATTTAAAAAAATTGAATGGGAAGAAATAAATCATTTGACTAGACCTATATTCAAGAAATTAAATCAGTAATCAGCAACTTTCCAATACAGAAAGTAGCTACTTCAGATGGGTTCACTAGTGAAATCTAGCATTTTAAGAAAGAAATTACTCCCATTTCTCTACAGTCTTTCCCAGAAAATGGAAGCAGAGGAGACACTTCCTGACTTATTCTATGAGGCCAGCATTAATCTGATATCTAAACCAAAGACATTACAAGAAAGGAAAATAACACATGATATCTCTCATGAACATACATATCATAATCCTCAACAAAGTGTTGGCAAACCAAATTCAACATGGTGTGGAAATAATTATAAACCATGTCCAACTAGCATTTATTCTAGATTTGCAATGCTAGTTCAAAAATCCAAAAAGCATTTAATGTAGTCCATCATATCAATAAGCTAAAGAAAAAATCATATTAACAATAATATCAGTAGATGCAGAAAAAGCATTTGATAAAATTCACTACCCATTCATGATTAAAATGTACACACACACAACTCTCAGTAAACTAGAAATAAGGAATTTCTGCAGCCTGATAAACACCATCTACAAAAAACCTAAAACATACCTAAAGTGCAAAAACTAGAGGCTTTCTGCTCTGATCAGGAGCAAGGCAAAGATTTTGCTTTGGTCACTCTTAGTCAACATCACACTAGAAGCTCTAGGTAAGACAGTAAGACAAGAAAAGGAATAAAAGATATACAGATAGAGAAAGAAGAAATAAAATCATCTTTGCAGATGATGATTATCTATATAGAAAATCCCAAATAATCAGGAAAAAAAATTCTTTCAAAACTAATAATTATAGCAAGGTTGTAGGGTGTAAGGTTAATATTTAAAAGTTAGTTGCTTTCTTATAGAACAGCAATAACAGTGGGAATCTGAAATTAAAAATATACCATTTATATTAACAACAATAAAAATTAAATACTTGGATATAAATTTAACAAAATATATACATGATCTAAGTGAGAAAATGTAAAACTGATGAAGAAATCAAAGAAGATTTGAATAAAGGGAGAGGTATTCCATGTACATGAATAGAAAGATTCAGTATTATCAAGATGTCATTTCTTTCCAAGTTTATCAGTAAATTCAATCAAATCTCATCAAAATCTAAGAAATTTATTTTGATAATTTCATCAAACTGATTCTAAACTTTATATGTAAAGGCAAAAGATCCAACAATATTAAAGGAGGAAAAGAATCTGAAGACATTACTTGACTTCAAGACTTACTTTAAAGCTTACAGAAATCGAGACAATTTGGTATTGGTAAAAGAATAGACAAATACATCAATGATGAATCCAGAAATAGACCTGTGTAAAATCAACTGATCTTTAACAGAAAAACAAAAGCAGTTCAGTGGAGGGGGAGGGTAGTGTTTTCAACTAATGGTGTGGGAAAAACTGGCAAAAAAATGAATCTAAACATAGACTTTATACTTTTCACAAAAATTAACACGGAATTTATTATAGACTTAAATGTAAAATGGAAAACTATAAAATGTAAAATTCTTAGAAGATAACATAGTAGGAAATCCAGGTGACCTTGGGTTTAATGATGACTTTTTAGTCACAACACCAAATGCACAACACATGAAAGAAAAATTGAAAATGACACCATTAAAATTCAAAATTTTTGCTCTGTGAAGACATTATTAATGAAAGAATGAAAAGACAAGTCACAAGAAATAAAATAGCAACTAAAATAAGATCCTAATAGAACAGATGAAACCTAATGAAACCAAGAGCTTTTCTTTAAAAAGAATAACAAAATTGATAACCTTTTGGCCAGACTCCTAGAAAAAAAAAGAGGACTCAAACAAAATCAGAAGTTAAAGAGGAGAAATAACAGCTGACATCACATAAGTACAAAGGATTATAAGAAGGGTATTATGAAAAATAATACTGGAAGTCCTAGCCACACCAATCTGATTAAGAAATAAAATGCACATGGTAAGAAAAAAGTAAAAATTTCACTCTTGCAGATGATGTGATGATATATATAGCAACCCTAAAGACTCTACCATAAAGAAAAAACTCTACCATAAAACTACTAGAATTCAGTAAAGTCATAGGATACCAAATAAACATACAGAAATCCACTGCAATTATATATATACTAATAATGAATTAGAAAGGAATTTTAAAAGTCCCATTTACAATTGCACCAAAAACAATGAAAACCTTGGAAGTAACTTAACCAAGGTGGTAAAAGACCTGTACCCTGAAAAGTATAAAATGTTGTTGATAGAAATTGAAGATGACACAAAGAAATGGAAAAGTAATTCCATTCTCATTGGTTGGAAGAACAAACATTGTTGAAATGTCCATACTACCCAAAGCAATCTGCAGATTTAATGCAATCCCCATCAAAATACCAACAGCATTTTTCACAACTAGAACGAAGAATTCTAAAATGTGTATGAATCACAAAAGACCTCAAATAGCCAAAGCAACCTTGAAAAAGAAGAACAAAACTGGAGGTATCACAATCTCAGATTTCAGATGTACTATTCAAGAATAGAATAGAGAGCCCAGAAATAAACCCAGTCTTCAACAAAGGAGGCAAGAATATGCAATGGGAAAAAGTCTCCTGAACAAATGGTGTTGGGAAAACTGGACAGCTATGTGCAAAAGAATGAAAGTAAACCACTTTCATATGCTAAACACAAAATAAACTCAAACGGATTAAAGACCTTAATGTGAGATCTGAAACTATAAAAATCCTAGAACACAGGCAGTAATTTCTCTCATATTGAGTATAGCAACATTTTTCTAGATATGTCTCCTAAAGCAAGGAAAGCAAAAGCAAAAATAAACTATTAGGACCACCTCAAAATAAACACCTTCTGCACAGTGAAGGAAACAATCAAAAAACTAAAAGGCAACCTATGGAATGGGAGAACATATTTGAAAATGACTTACCCTGTAAAGGATCAGTATCCAAAATATACAAGAACTTCTAAAACTCAATACCCAAAAAAACAAGTAATCTGGCTAAGAAATGGTTAGAAGACATAGACATTTCTCCAAAGAAGACATCTAGATGGCCATTGAACATGTGAAAAGATACTCAATATCAGTAATTGCCAAGGAAATTCAAACCAAAGCCACAATGAGATGTCATGTCACACCTGGAAGACTACAGTCAACACAAGAAACAATAGGTATTGGTGAGGATGTGGAGAAAGAGGATGTTGTGCACTGTTGATTCCTGTCTTAAGAGTGCAAACTGGTGCAGCTACTGTGGAAAACAATATGGATGTTTCTCAGAAAGTTAAAAATAGAACTATTCTATGACCCAGTAATCACACTACTGGGTATTTACTCAAAGAATACAAAAACACATATTCAGAGAGATACACACACCCCTGTTTATAGCAGCATTATTTACAACAGCCAAGATGTGGAAGCGGCTCATGTCCATCGACCGATGAATGGATAAAGAAGATGTGGTATATGTATACAGTGGAATACTATTCAGCCATAAAAAGGTGAAATCTTGCCATTTTCCATGACATGGATGGAGCTAGAGAGTATAATGTTAAGGGAAAGATGTCAGTCAGAGAAAGACAAATACCATATGATTTCACTCATGTATGGAATTTAAAACAAACGAGAAAAGGAAAGGGAAGAGAGAAATCAAGAAACAGACTCTTCACTATAGATAACAAACTGCTGGTTGCCAGAGGGCAGAAAGTTGGGGAGGGTGAGTAGAATAGGTAGCTGATGGGGATTAAGAAGGGCACTTGTGATGAGCACTGGGTGACGTATGGAAGTATTGAATCACTATGTTGTACATCTGAAGCTAACATAACACTGTATGTTAACCAACTGGAATTAAAAGAAACATTTTAAATGAAAAAAACAAACAAACAAGTGTTGATGAGGATGGTGAGGAGGTGGAGAAAAAGGAACCCTTTTGCCTTATCAGTGAGAATGCAAACTGGTGCAGCCACTGTGGAAAACAGTGTGGAGGTTCCTCAAAAAATTAAAAATGGAATTACTGTATGATCCAGTAATTTCACTACTGGGGATTTACCTAAAGAATATGAAAAAACTAATTTGAAAAGAAATATGCACTTCTATGTTTATTGCACATAATTTACAATAGCCAAATTATGGAAGCAATCCAAGTGTCCATTAATAGATAAATGGAGGGCAGCCCGGGTGTTTCAGTGGTTAGTGCCGCCTTCAGCCCAGGGTGTGATTCTGGAGACCCGGGATCGAGTCCCACGTCGGGCTCCCTGAAGGAGCCTGCTTCTCCCTCTGCCTGTGTCTCTGCCTCTCTCTCTTTCCTCTCTGTGTTTCTCATGAATAAATAAATAAAATCTTTAAAAAAATAGATAAGTGTATAAAGAAGATGTGAGATATAGATTTTGATATGCAATGGAATATTACTCAGCCATAATAGAGAATGAAATCTTGCCATTTGCAACAAAATGAATGAATATAGAAGATATAATGCCAAGTGAGACAAATACCACATGATCTCACTCATATATAGAATTTAAGAAAACAAAGTTAAAATGAGACAAACTAAAAACTAGACTCTTAACTATAGAGAACAAACCGGTGGTTACCAGAGGGGAAGTTGGTGGGAGGATGGATGAAATAGGTGAAAGGGATTAAAAGCACACTTATTGTGATGAGCACTGAGTAATGTATATGAAGTTGATATGTACTGTGTGTTAATTTTAATTATACTGGAATATTTTTAAAAATGAATAAAAAAGCCACAAACTAAGAGAAAATCTTTGCAAAACACATATTCTTTATTTGATAAAGGACTGGTATCCAACATCTACAAAGAAAGCTTAAAGCTCAACAATAGCATAACTCAATTAAAAATGAGGAAAAGAGGGATGCCTGGGTGGCTCAATGGTTGAGTGTCTGCCTTTGACTCAGAGCCTGATTCTGGATTCCCAGGATTGAGTCCCGCATTGGGCTCCTTGCATAGAGCCTGCTTATTCTCCCTCTGCCTGTGTCTCTGCCTCTCTCTCTCTCTCTCTCTCATTCTCTGTGTCTCTCATGAATAAATAAAATTTTTAAAATATGAGAAAAAGATATGAACAGACACCTCAGTGAAGTTAAACAGATGACCAACAAGCATATGAAAAGATGCTCAACATCAGATATTAATAGGGAATTTTACATTAAAATAACAGTGAGATACCACTGTAAACATATTAAAGTGGCTAAAATCCAAAACACTGGGAACACCAAATGCCAGTGAGGATGTTAGGCAATAGGAATGTTCGTTCACTGCTGGTAGGAATGGAATATGATACAGATATTTTGGAAGATACTATAGCATTTTCTTACAAAACTAGTATATTCTTACCATGCAGTCTACCCTGTATGCTCCTTGGTATTTACCCAGATGACTTATAGTTTTATGTCCACATAAAAACCTGTAAACAAATGTTTATAGCAGTTTTGTTAATAATTGTCAAACTTCAGTAGTAACCAAGCAGTCCTTTAAGGTGATAGATAAGGCATCCCTGGGTGGCTCAGTGGTTTAGCGCACCCCCTTCAGCTTGGGGTGTAATCCTGAGGACTCGGGATCGAGTCCCGCATCAGGCTCCCTGCATGTAGCCTGCTTCTCCCTCTGCCTGTGTCTCTGCCATTCTCTCTCTGTCATGAATAAATAAATAAAATCTTTTTTAAAAAGTTGATAGATAAACTGGTTCATCTATACATGGACTATTGCTTAGCAATAAAAAGCCATGAGCTATCAAACCAATCCATAAAAACAGATGGAAGAAGCTTAAATGAATATTGCTAAATGAAAGAAACCAATCTTAAAAGTCTACATACTCTGTATCTTTAACGACATAACATTTTGGAGAAATCAAAACTATGGAGACAGAAAAAAGTCTTTGTCATGGTTTTAGGGAGGAGTTGAAGAGGGATGAGTAGGTACAACATGGGGATTTGAGGGGCAGGGAAACTATTCTGTATGATACTGTGTGATGGATATGTCATTATACATTTCTCAAACCTCCCCTAGATTATACAACACAAAGATTGAACCCTAACATAATACGGACTTTAGTTAATACTAATGTATCGATGTTGGTACATTAATGCAAGATATCAAGAATAGGAGAAATTAGGATGATGGGAATTGTAAGGGGGTATATGGAAACTGTTCCTTCCAAATTTTTCTGCAGACGTAAAAGTGCTTTTTTTAAAATATTCTCTTAATTTAAAGCAACAAATAAAAAAATCCCCCACAGAATTTTTTTTTAAAAGAAAAAGGGTAGATATCATTAGACATTGCAGATTACATATGGAATTTAAAACCACAAGGAGATACTTTTATATATGCACCAGAATGGCTAAAATTATAAAGACTAAAAATACCGAATGTTGACAAGGAACTATCAAGACATGAATTATTTTATAGTCATACATTGCTGGTGTGAGTGCAAAATGGGACAACTACTTTGAAAACCAATTTGTTTCTTACAAAGATCAACATATACTACTATATGATGCGATAATATTCTGTATAAATAAAAATATGTCTAAACAAAAATTTGTACGAGAGTGTTTAAAGTAGCTTTATTCCTAATTGCCACAAACTAGAAACAACCAGAATGGTCATCACCTAGCGAATGGATAAACAAATTACGGTATATCCATACAGGGGAACGCTATCCAACAAGAAGCGGGGTTGCAACAACATGGAATTGCCAGAGCATTCCAGAGCATGAAAGAAGTCAGATAAAAGGCTGTAAAGCAGACAATCCAATTGAATTGTAAATGAATAATACAGCACTTTGTAAAATATTTTGGCAGTTGCTCAGGAAGGTTAACATAGAATTCACCGTATGAACCAGAAAGTCCACTTGTAGATATATACCCAAACTAATCGAAAACATACATTTATGTAAAATTTTTTACTTGGATCCCTGGGTGGCTCAGCAGTTTAGCGCCTGCCTTCGGCCCAGAAGCGTGATCCTGGAGTCCTGGGATCCAGTCCCACATCAGGCTCCCTGCATGGAGCCTGCTTCTCCCTCTGCCTGTGTCTCTGCCTCTCTCTCTTGGTGTCTCTCATGAATAAATGAGTAAAATCTTTTTTTTAAATTTTTTTTATTATTTATTTATGATAGTCACATAGAGAGAGAGAGAGAGAGAGGCAGAGACATAGGCAGAGGGAGAAGCAGGCTCCATGCACCGGGAGCCCGACTTGGGATTCGATCCCGGGTCTCCAGGATCGCGCCCTGGGCCAAAGGCAGGCGCTAAACCGCTGCGCCACCCAGGGATCCCAGATGAGTAAAATCTTTAAAAAAAATTTTTACTTGAATGTTCCTGTTCAACAGTATTTATAGTAGCCAAAAGTAGAAACGGTCCAAATGTTCATCAACTGATGAGTGAATATACAAAATGTTGTATATCCATGCAAAGGAGTGTTATTGGTGAAATAAAAGTACTAAAATATGCTACAACATGGATGAACCCTGGAAACATGCTAAGTGAAAGGAGCAAGACACAAAAGGCCACGTATTGTATGATTCAGTTTTTAAGAAATGTCCAGAATACACAAATCCATTCCATAGTGATAAAAAGTAGATTAGTGGTTCCTTAGGCCTGGGAGGAAGGGAGGAATGGACAGTGAATGCTAATGGGCATGAGGTTTTTTTGTTTGTTTGTTTGTTTGTTTGTTTGTTTGTTTTTGATCGATAGAAATATTCTGGAATAAGATAGTTGTGATATGACCTTGCAAATGTGCTAAACAGCACAGAACTGTATACTTTTAGGGAGTAAGGTTTATAGTGTATGGGTTTCTCAAATTTTTAGAATGCTGTATACTTTATGATTCCATTTATATGGCATTCTGGAACAGACAAAACTATAGTATTAGAAATTCAGTCCCAAGGTTCATGGGTTGGAGGAGGAGGGTATTAACTAAAAAGGGGTAGGGACTTGGATGATGGTAAATTCTACATTCTGATTGCGGTATTAGTTATACGACTGTACAGATTTGTCAAACCCATAGGACTGTACCCTTAATATAATTCAGATTTAGTGTATGTAACTTACAGTTCAATAAATCTTATCCAAACAGAGAGAAACAGGAACAGAGAATGACCAAGAATGAGAGACTACCTGAATCATGTATCACAGATCAACTTTACTTCAGGCCATATTTTTGGAAGCAGTTCTGTCCAGTAGAACCAACAGGAGCTTAGGCTTCCCTCAGTCCTAAACTCATTTCGTAGGACCGATGCTTTTATATTTGTGACTTCGGCAAGATTCTTAATCTCTATGAGCTGCAGTTTCTTTATCTGTAAATAGCAAAACAAAGAGACAAGAGAGATTAATGGTGATACCAGAACTAAGCTGAACATTTTAAAATAAGATTGTAATTCTAATATATATATATGTTATTATATATAACATTATTATGTATAATACAGTATTATATATAATACATATATATATAATATTTAGGGCAGAACAGAATATATATATAAAATATATTTGTATAAGGTGGAACAGTCATATATATATATATATTTTATATATTAAGGTTAGAGAATTCTAGAATAGTTCATAAATGTACTGTACCAGAATGTTTGAAAGCATTATTCAAAAGCAGCTGACTAAAAGAGCCTGCTTGAGAGTCAAGAACAGTGACAAGAGTGTGGTTGCCAGAGAACCGTTTGTCTGCTGGAAAGGTGACCACCGGTGCTGGGTTGTGTGTGGGTGTGTGTGGGGGGGGTGCCTAGGTAAGCAGCCCGATGGACACCTGTTTTCTGTTTTGACTGTGAGAGGCAGGTCGGGGTCTGCAGGTAGCTGCTAGCAGTGTCACACGGAGTATCCAGCTAACTTGATCTGAGCGCCATGAGCAGCCGCCTAAGGGGCCTGGGCCGTGAGCTGCTCTGTCCGGGGGCAGCCTGGGGCGGCCCCTCGGGTCACACGCGGGGAGCTCTGTGTTCCCAAGCATGACGTGAAAGTAGGGGAAGGTTTCTCCTCTGCACAGGTTTGGGAAAGGCCAGGGTTAGGGTAAGCAGCAACTGGGTTGGCTTTGGTCTGAAAACCCCTTTGCTCTCTTCTCCCCTGGTTGAAATCACAGAGTTTCACAGGCCTGTCTGTTCCCTCCTCCTTCCTGAAATCATAGCCCTGGCTCTCGCCCTCCTTAACAGTTTTGTCTGCCATACGGTTTGGCATTTTGCGAATATACTGTCTCATCATACCTTTTGTACCTGATTTTCCTTTTCCCGCGGTAGTTTTCTCTGGTAGGTGAAAGGAATATTCCCGAGGGTGGGAGGATGTCTTGGTGTACCTGCTGTTTATCCTTTAGCACCTGGAGGTCGGGGTTTACACTACCTCCCAATGAACCGGCTGGATTTACTTGAACTCTTGAATAATCTAGTCTCAACCCTCACATATTTGTCCTCAGAACTCTTAGCGCGGGGGATCCCTGGGTGGCTCAGCGGTTTGGCGCCTGCATTTGGCCCAGGGCGTGATCCTGGAGTCCTGGGATCGAGTCCCGCGTCGGGCTTCTGGCATGGAGTCTGCTTCTCCCTCCTCCTGTGTCTCTGCCTCTCTCTCTCTCTATGTCTATCATAAATAAATAAATCTTCAAAAAAAAAAAAAAAAGAACTCTTAGTGGGGCACAAGTTACTTTTACCATTGCTGTTGAGACAAAACCGCTTAGAGAGATAGGTCTTTGGCCAGCTTACAATCTCTCTGAGCCTCAGCTTCCCTCTATAAAATGGGGTAAAATTCTTTTCTGGACTGTTGTAGTAAAGCGTTGATGATGTAGCACAGCCCCACGTACTGTGAGCTCAATAGATGATGACAGTGCTTGCCATGTCCTCTTTTAGAGACATTTACAAACAGCCATAAACAAAAATAGCTTGAGGAACATAAGTAGGAAAAGTAGGACCGGCCAGGAAAACTCTACGAGATGACTGGAGGCGGGGAATAAATGGGGTGAGGCACCCGCAAAGCCCTATCAACCCAGCTCAAAAAAAGAAGAGCCGCTGATGGAGTCAGGGATAGTGTCCCTCGCACGATATTTGAGGAACGTCAATAGGGTGGGGTATAGAAGGGAGAAAGATGCTGATTTTGCGTCCTGGAACCTCTCTGTTTGGCATTTCTGTGTAAGGATATGGAGTATTTCCACTAAATGAATTATAGCAATGAAGAAACCATTGAAGAAAGATTTCTGCTTGTGAAATTACTTTAAAAGTATCAGTTTTCAGATTTCTTTTTGCTTTATGCATTACGGTGCATTGCTTAATTTGCTGGTTTCGAGGCGGTATGGCCCCTTGAAGCAAAAACAGGTGCTTTTGAGAAGTAGCGAGAATTCAGAATTAATGGCATGCAAAGTTCTCTTCTGTGTCTGAAAACAGGCTATGTATCTCAAACCTTTCTCTGTGTCTGTGCCACTTAAGTGCTGGAATCATAAAACACAGGATGAGACCGAACAATTGTGTGATTGTTTTAACATCCTCAAAGAGGATTTCGGAGTACCATAAGCTGCTAATGATTTTCAGGAGGCAGGTGCAAGACATGCAATTACTTTTCCACTTCCCATCCCTTTTTATTACTTGAGAGCACTTACAGATTATTCACTGATTTCCATGGCAGAGGCTTTTTGTGAGAAAGAAATATTCCATCAGAAAACAGCAATTAAGCATTGTTCAAGATGTCTGTATTTGGAAGGAAGATAGGAAAGACAATTAAAAATGACAATTTCTCAAATCTAAAGAATTTCAAGTAGTTCTAATTAAGTTTTAAATGGTCACTGTACTTCAGTTTACTAAGATGCTGGGTTACTCAGACTCACGTTGCGGACTCTATGCAGTTTTTCTCCACAGGAAGTCAGGTGCTCTGCTTATCCACACTCATCTCAGTTGTCCTTGCCTTGTTTTTTATCTGCTGCCCATGCATTGCTTTTCCCACTGTCTTCCTAGATTCTGACTCCTTGGTACAAAAGTTTAGGCCTTGGTGTCCAACAGTAAATGAGCTTCGAAGTACAATCCTGGGAGAACCTTAGGGCTTTAAAAACAGTCTTATTTCATGGTTGTGCAAAAGGTGCTCTTAGGAAGGTGGATCGGTGGCTTCTCCTGGGATCTCCTAGCCCTCAATCCTACTACTTTCTCCTCTATCATCAGTAACTACTTTGGCTTTTACATTTTGAAGAATTTAAAAGGTATCACTGTTTAATTGCAACAGGCTGTGGAAATGCATTTTCTCATGTTCCCACAATTGTGGCTATAGCAGGCGAAAAGTAGATACCAAAATCACCAAGAAGGCAATTTATGAAGCCTGGAGGGCTGCCAGCATTGACAGATGTCGTCCCAGTTTAAAAAGCTTATCAAGGGGCCCCCAAATCAGCTCTATGAATTCAGCTACTCTTCCCTCCCCGCACCTGGTCATTATGGCAAGAGGACAGGATGGTCACATTTAGGAAGCCTGGTATTTTTGGAGAAAAGCTCTTTTATGTTCACGCTGTGATACTACAGTGGGAGCTTCAGCTTCCCTGAAGCCAATGTAGAATGGTCACTGGAGGCTCACCAGTTCAGTTGGGAGCACTGCCTTTTCATTATCCTTTTAGGCAACTTCCTAACAGAAGTGAAGAGAACTGGAGAATGACTTTGGGGCCAAGAGAAGAGGCAAAGACCAAGCAGCCTGTACTCCAGCCACCCAGTGTGGCAAGAATGTGTGAACTGTTTTTAGACTGGGTGCATGAACAAAGGACAGTATGCTGGTGTCCCACCAAAGTGGGCAGCAGAAAGGCAGGAATGGATCACCAGTGGGTGGTGGACCACTAAGGAGGTAGCTGAAGGAGGGGTTGAGGAGGAAGGTTAAGTCACAGCTAAATCTTCTCAGCAGAAACCATGCATCGAGGAGACGCTAGCTGTTTTCCTTGAGGAACATAGGTGCTTAGCTCAGGAAATAGGCAGTAGCCCCTGGACGGAGACCACGTGAAGGCTATGCTGTAATTGGTCAGTGCTGGAGGAGAGCCCGCAGCTACCCACCCATGAGAAGATGGCCTTCCCAGAGCAATCCCCTAAGAAAAACTGCCTCTCCATTTTCTTCTCCGGGCCTCTACACCCAAGGGAAAGAGCTGGGGATGGGGGTGGGAGGGAGAAGAGGTGTGTGGACAGCATAGGGTGTTCCTCCTCCCCTAGACAGGCCCGGCCAGTGCTAGCAGGGCAGAAGAATGCACTCTGCAGTGAGTCTGACACTGAAGTTTTAAGAGAGGACTGAATGTTAATATACCAAAGCCATTCCTTCATTGTGTGAATATTTATTCGTCACCTGCTATCTGCTAATATTCCCCTGGGTGTGGAAAATGATGAGGAAACAAAATAATAGACTCAGAGGAGACTGACAGACGCTAATGCTGAAAATGATAGGAAAACGATAAAACCTGTAAAAGCTACCCTAAAAGGAACCACAAACTAGTGGGTGAAAAGACTCCACAAAGCAAATTTGGTGGACTGCTGCTTGAAAAAATAAAGCCATCTCATGTTTATATCCCAAGGAGTTAAGGCTCCTCAGAACACACAGTTGACATCTGCATTTAATGGGCACAGGGTGGATCTCAGAGGGAATGAGGTTCAGATAGGAAGAACAGCAGCAGCAAGGACAAAGTGGAGAATAGGGCAGTCAGGGAAGCAAGAAGGCCATAGGATCCCTTCTAGGGTTTTTTTGTTAGGCTAACCTTGGGGTCATTGCTGAGAAACCAGTTGAGCTGTTAGAGCTTGAAAAAGCGAATCCCTGCCATTCAGCCTCCATCCCACAGTAACACAATGAATACAGCCTGTGTGCAAGATGGAGACTGTGAGGGAGGCAAACACGAAGGAGCTGTGGAGCCTGTCCCGAGAGAGTCTGGTGGCCAAAGAAGATCTACACATAGGTTACAACTGTATTATCTCTTATTTGCATAATGCTTCATAATTTACAAGGTGTCTTCATGTATATTTTATTTTATTTTATTTTTTTATTATTTTTTTAAAGATTTAATTTATTTATTCATGAGAGACACACACAGAGAGGGGGGGGGGGCAGAGACCCAGGCAGAGGGAGAAGCAGGCTCCATGCAGGGAGCCCGATACAGGACTCAATCCCAGGTCTCCAGGATCACACCCTGGGCTGAAGGCGGTGCTAAACCGCTGCACCACCCGGGCTGCCCTATGTTTGATTTTAGAACATTGCTCTCAGGTAGGCCGTTCATTTTTGCATGAGGAAAGTCCAGTTCAGCAAGGTTAGGTAAATTGACCAAGATGTATAGTGCTGGCAAGTAGAGGCTTGAGCTACATCTTCATATTCTACGTTTTATTTCCATGATGTCTCACTGCATTCTAGTATTCATTCAAAGCAGTGTGTGATAGGGACACCTGGGTGGCCTCTGCCTTCGGCTCAGGCTGTGATCCTGGGGTCCTGGGATCGAATCCCGCATCAGGCTCCCTACGGGGAGCCTGCTTCTCCTCCCTCTGCCTATGTCTCTGCCTCTCTCTGTGTGTCTTTCATGAATAAATAAATAAAATCTTAAAAAAAAATAAACCAGTGTGTCATAGGTAGTGAATACATGATATTGTCCTAGAGAGTGGGGCTGGGAAACTTTCTGTAAAGGTCCAGATAATATATTAGACTTTGTATGCCATAGAGTCTCTGTTGCAGCTACTCCCGTTTTGGTGGGAAAGAAGTTGTAGACAATGTGTCTGTGAACAGGTGTGGCTGTGTGCCAGTGATACATAATATATAAAAACAGACAGCAGTTCACATTTGTCACATAGTTTGTCTGTCTTTGCTATAGAGGATAATAGGAAGACAGGCTCATCTCTTCTTGGCAGTGGTGTATGAGTAAATATTTAATAAGTAGATCTCTGGGTGAGGAAAATCTGATTTGTAATGTTTGCCAATTTCTGTGTTGTAAATACTCCCTTCATGGCTGATATCAAGCTACCAGCGTGAAGTTACTGAATGCTCGGTTGGGAAGAGATGTGTAAGCCAGTCCCAGCACATTGGTGCCTGAGAGTGTCACTGAAGTTTCTGAGCTATAGGTGGGATATCAACAGGTAAAGGTAGAGTATAGATGGAAGAGAAAGAACAAAAGGAACATCATAAAAGTGGGCATGCACCACGCATGTTCTGGGAATGATGGCCATTTCAGTTGGGCTGAAGCACAGGGTATGAGTAGGGGGTAAAGGCAGGTGGATGAGTGGTCCCACCAGGTCTGGAGTGCTGACAGCCTCAAGTGCCAACCAAAGAGCTTGGGATTTGTCAAGTGGGGCCCTGTGGCTTCTGAAGCTTGTTAACCTGAGGACAGTTATGGTCAGAGCTGTAGTTTAAAGATGTAGTTAAAGATGTAGTTTTAAGAAGTGTGTAGCAGCCATCTGAAATTGGCAGAAGAGAAATTGGAGGAAAGGAGGCCTGTTGAAAGAAAGAACCATTGCTAGGATGCAAAATAGGTCAGATAGAAGTGTTAAATTAAAATGATCAATCCAGTTTGGTGAGCAAAGTAGGAGAAAGTGGGATAATTTCCCACCCAGGGTAGCATAGGTCTGATAGATTCTTTGTCCGTTTTCTTTCTTGCCTTCAACCCTTTTTTATTTCTATTCTTCATAGATTGGCTGTAGTCCCCTGAGTCTCAACTTTGGGAGTAAATCAGAATCACCTAGAAGCCTTGTGACTCGAACCCATATCTTCGGAATTCCAGGTGTTCTTTCCATGATATCTCACTGAATCCTGCTCTTTATGAAAAACAGTGTGAGATAGTGAGTTTTCAGTATAAGGAGACTGGGCTCTAGAGCAGGGCCCCACCCCAGAGTTTCCATTTCAGTAAGTCTGGGGAACAGTCTGAAAGTGTGCATTTATAACAAGTTCCCAGATAATGGTAAATTTTCTGGCTCTGTAACCACACTGTGAGAAAGACGGTGTGGCAAATACTAGGACTCTTTCAGTATGGATATTTCTGTCACCTCATACCCAAGTATGGAGTACTGAGCTCACTATTTACTCCCTAAACCTACCACACTCCCCACTTTTCCCCTATTGTAGTAAATGACAGCACATTGCACCTGTTTTTTTTTAGCAAGAAGCCTCAAAGTCGTCTTTTTCCTTCTCCCCTAACTAGTTAAATCCTGAAGCTCTGTTGCTTCTGTTCACTAAGGGTCTCTTCAGTCCATATACTGTCCTTTAGTCGCACTGCTGCCACCTTAGTTCAGGCACCAGCATCTGATGGTTCATAGGGACCTTCTGCATGAATTCCTACATTCATATGTGTCCTTCTCCAACATTCTCTGTGGGCAAGGTGACTTTTATAAAATACAAGTCTAATCACGTCACTCCTTGGTATAAAGTACTTGTTTTCATTTGCCCTTGGGATAAAGCTCCAAATCTATAACATGGTCTACAAGGCTCTGGGTGACATGGACTGCCTGTTTCTCCACACTCACTTGAGGGCACATCCCTCACTGTCTACACTCCCATCACACAGATACCCTGTCAGCCTTTGGAGCCTGCCATTCTTTCTCTAGAAGCTGGGCCTTTGGCATATAACCTTTTTCTTCACACTTTGCTTGTACAACCCCCAGCTGTTCTCCAAATCTCAGCTTAGGGGTCCCTTCCTCAATGAAGTGTTGATTTATCCACTGGATTAAGTTAAATGGACTCACTCTAGTTGTCCATGGCAGCTCTGCTTTTCTTCTTAGTATCCTCATCAAAATAAAATTACTTCTCTGAGTGTATGGATTCCCAACCAGAGTCCAAAGTGTCTGGAGAGAGAGACCATTTGTCTTATATGCCACCTTATCCCTAGTACTTAGTGCTGTGCCCATTATATAACAGGAATACAATATTTGTTGAATTGTACTCCTTCCTTATGACTTCCTCCATTTATCTCCATTCCCTCTCTTGAATGCTGTAGAACACACTAGTAGTTTTGTTTTTTTTTTAAGATTTTATTTTTTATTCAGAGAGAGAGAGAGAGGCAGAGACAGATGCAGAGACACAGGCGGAGGGAGAAGCAGGTTCCATGCAGGAAGCCTGATATGGGACTCAATCCCAGGACTTCGGGATCATGCCCTGAGTGCTGAGCCACCCAGGCGTCCCCACACTAGTAGTTTCTTATCCAACATTTCCCTCCCAGCCTTCTTCTTTGCTAACAGAACCTTGATTTTGCTTAAGTTATTGTCTATAATGTGGCCAGAGATAATTGAGGAGATTCACTGAGGAGAAAGTCATTTTCAGTGTTGATGTAGAATTAAAAACAAAGTGAACAGAAACTAAAACAAAAAAGTTAAAGAGGAACAAAGCTGTTGACTTCCCAGTATGAAAGAAACTCTTCCCTTCACCCATCTACTCATCCAACAAGCAGTAATAGGCATTGGATGCTAATGGTGAGCAAAATAGATAGGACTCTTTCCCTTGTAACAACTAGGAATTACCTCTGTGTGTGTGTGAGTGTGTGTGTATGTGTGTGTGTGTGTTGGGAGTGGGTAGCCATGTTCCAGACAGAGGGAGTATCATGTGTAAAAAACCTGGAATTGAGAATCTTCATGACTTATTGGAAAAACTGAAAACAGTTCAGCTTGAATGAAGTGGGAGATGGTGAGTTATGTGGGCTAATATATACGTAGAGGAGGATCATGAAGGTTTTTGGTCCATATTAGGGGATTTATCCTAAGAATAATGGGAAGTTTTGGAAGGATTTGAACCAAGGCAAGGTATTTTCTACAATATCCAGGTTGATCCTGTTAGAGATTAACCTGAAGGGTGAGAGAGGAAGCAGTGAAAACAGAGCAGGCTACGGAAGGTCATTAGTCCAGTTGTATCTAAATTTTTTTCACCGTGGAACACATGAAAAAATAATATTTTTCTACACATCGTTTAAACTGGAGAGCATTTGTAGCCCCTCCTTCAATAGGCTTCCAGCTGTTAGAGGGGACAGGCCTGGGGAAAGGTGCTCCCAGGCCAGAAGACTGTTCCACCTGTTGAAGAGAATATAGTATCTCGGCATTTTTTGCATACCGGTAAGCCACTTCCTGCATCTTTATTGGAAAGCTCTGATTTAAGCCTATCTCTGACACTTACCTTCTCTTTTTTAAGACCATCAATGCAAAATGTGAAAAACTTCAAGGATAAGGAGGTCTTTTGGCTGAACTGCCACCATTTGCTTTCCAACTTCCTACTACCTCTCTCAGTCTGGGCCTCTCCTTGGGCTTCTAGATGACTCGGTGTTTTCACATTAATTGTGGCTTCTAGGCTATCTAACTTTCTGTACCTCCTTCAACTCCATACAGCCAAACCTCCAGGTACCTTACCTCGGGGCTCTATGCCAAGAAGATGACAGTGGGTATGGCAGTGATAAAGCCAATTAGTTCAGTCGCACTAATGTTTAAGACAACACAGTTCTACCCCACCAGAATATAGCAACACACAGGTGTCAAGAAGGTCATTAACATGAGATTATACCTGTGGGATTTTTTGACAGGAACACACTGAAAGAGGTGAGAAGTAAAGAGGAATGGGAGGAAGTAGCAAGGATACCCACAGAGCCCCTGACTAAACCTTGCTGATAGCACAGTAATTTGCCAGGTGGATTACAGTGGTGCTTAATTTGCATAAAAAAGGAGCTAGGCCTTGCTGGAGAAGGCAGTGCCTCCAGGCTAGACCTCCATATTAAACAATACTTTGTAGTCAGAGAATTTGCTTCATCAAAAGGCTTCCTGGAGAGTGCTAACAAGCATTTAGTAATTAAATTTCAAAATATCCCCATGAAGCAGGCAGTGTACTATTTTCCTGCCTTGTTCAGAAGGAAGCTTACTGAGATTTGAAGAGGTCGAAAGGCTTGTGACAGGTGATGTCAGTAGAAGGCTAGTCTCTTCATTTCTGGGCTTCACACACATCCAATAGGAGGTGATGATTCAGTAAAGGTCTCCATGAAAGTAAATACTGCATCTGAAAAGATTAAGGCTATCAATATGGTGAGCAGACTGATGCTTCACCAATTTTGTAGACCAGTGGTTTAGACTTTGGTGACATCACATGTATCACTAGCCCACTTTCAAAGTTTGTATATAACCAGGGCCCTAACACGTGGACACTCTCGTTCAGTTTGGTGGGTTAGGACCAGGCCTGTGTATCTTTAAGTAAGTGTTTCTGAGTGATCTTAATATAGCCTGTGTTAGTTTGCTGGGGCTGTCATAACAAAATACCACAGACCCGGTGGCTTAAACAATAAGAATGTATTCTACCACAGTTAGAGGAGTCTGAGAGGCCAAGGTATAGGCAGGATTAGTTCCTTCTGAGGTCTCTCTCCCTGGCTTTTCGATAACCATCTTCCCCAGTCTTCACATAAGCTTCTGTCTGTACTTGTCTGTGTCCCAAACTCTTCTTTTTATAAGGACACCAGTCATGTTGGAGGATCCTCCCTAACAATGGACCCTGTTTCCCAATATGGTCACATTCTCGTGTACTGGGAGTTAGGACTAAAGCACAATGTTTGTGTGCTGTGATGGGGACAGGGTGGTGGTAGAGTGGGTAGATGAGGAAATAGTGGGGTAGGATACAATTCAGCTCATAGCATAGACCAAATGTTTGGTACTGCTATAGGCTGACTCACCCTTAGTGGGTTTTAAGATAGAATGGGCTTTAAGATGGGGAGTCTTTGCCCTTTGCTTTATAGAAAAGAGAAGCCTAGAGACTAACTCCCTTCCAAAGCTGAGTGATGGTCAGCACCACACTTTCCCATCACCACCCAGGACTGCAGGAACGTTCGTTATTTTTCCACAGAGCTGAACACGCTGCCAGACGCTCAGTCAGTATAGTTCAAATGAGTGAGTGAGTGAGTGAGTGAGTGAGTTCATCCAGTGTTACTTGCCCTGGAGCACTTGTTCTCATTTCATCAGAAGAGGTTATTTCCATGTTGTGAGGGGAAATAAAGAGATGAGGATTCTAGAAATACAAATTCTCTTTTTGAGTGGCAGTTCAGATAAGCTTGGTAAAAGGAAGAGGTATTTTCCCCTTGGAGCTCTTTCTTTTCTTGGAGATATTTTCCTCCATAAAAGTATACAACAAACTTCTCTTGACCCAGAATCACTGAGAGAGGGGTTATTTGGCTCTTCTCCTTCACTTTCTCAGTATATGTCCCCATCTGGTGCCATTGACTTGATGAGCAACTAGACAGCAGTATAGTGGATGGCTGTGTCCAGGGCCAGGGGAAGATTTCTAATCCTATTCTATGTGTTACTGAGGTGGGGAAACTATCTGTAGCTTTGCTATTGAAGGTGCCTACTATGTGAAGAAAAATTGTACCTAGTACTCACTGCCACCAATCATGTTATGGCAACTGGGACTAGAGATGAGGAGGGATTTGAGGGAGACTGCTCCTTGCCACAAAACAGTCTGCTTCCCTGAGCTTACACTTATAAATGGCAAAATTATTATTCTTACCAGTGTAATTCAGAAGCCAGGGTTTCTAGAATCCCCAGGTTTTTTACTTTTCCCATCTCTATGCCGCGGAACTTCCTTGAGAACATGGTGACTAAGTACACTTGCCCCCTGGGCCTGGTGACCACACTCCCCATCCCATGGCATGTGACAGGTAGCCCTTGGATTTTGAAGAGGCTCTGTGGACCCACTGTGTGGCAGGCAGGGTGTGCCCTCGTAGCCTTTTCATGTGCAGTTTTAAAAGTCAGCAGCTGCAGTAATTTACTGTGAACTCCCCACAAGGCTTTTGAACCTAACAAGTAGATTACGTGATTTTACAAGAGCAGGGATGTGTCACCTCTACAGCTCACCTACCACAGCATATGTAACAGTTACGGGAATTTTATAAGATTCATGGCCCACCTCTCCAGAAAGGCAGAAAATTGTTCTAACCAGGCCATATGACCTTAACTGCTTTGAGACCACTGAAGAGGGAGAGAGGTTGCTTTAGTGGGGCTTAACCCCTTCTCCATCTTTGTAGCCCATGCCCCAGTGTTTATACCACTGTCCTGCACATGCACATTATACCAGTGTCCTCTCTCTCCCATGTGGACTCCTCTCTTGGAGGTTTGAAGCCTTTGGGCCATGAGAGCCTCTTGCTCCCTTTGGCACCTCCCTGTCTCTCTAAAACCTGGTGCTTGTCCACCAAGGGTGATTTTTCACATCTTCCTCAGAAGATGTTTGGTAATATCTGGAGACCTTTTGATTGTCACACCTGCTACTGGCATCCAGCAGGTAGGGGTCAGGGATGCTGCCAAACACCCCACAGCCACCCATAACAAAGAATCATCTAGCCCAACATGTTCGCAGTGTTGAGGTTGAGAAACCATCCTATGAGCAATGACCACTTTCTTACCCTGCCTACAGTTCTTGATCTGGATCGGGACCTCTTCATGCTGTCCCCTAATTCTGGTCTTTTAGAGGAGGAGATGCCCCGCACCCTTGCCCAACTTAGGAGCCCTTACTTCTCCCCCAGGGCTCCACTGCTCTGTGCATACCCCTCTTTCTCTCGCATTCTTCATCATTTTCTCCTACAGTTCTTCCTTTCCTCTTTGTCTATAGATATGGAGCAGGTTTTCCTAACTTAGTAGGAATCCACAAAAAAAAGATAGTAAATGATGGATTATTCAAAAACTCATCTCCAAAACTTTTCAAATACATACCATCTTTCTTTTCTTTTTAAGATTTTATTTATTTATTCATGAGAGACAGAGAGAGAGACAGAGGCAGAGACACAGGCAGAGGTAGAAGCAGGCTCCAAGCAGGGAGCCCGATGTGGGACTCGACCCCAGGTCTCCAGGATCAGGCTCTGGGCTGAAGGCTGCGCTAAAACCACTGAGCCACCCGGGCTGCCCCCCATCTTTCTTTTTTATTGCAGAATCTCTCCTCTGAATATAAACATCTTCTTCCCTCTGTTCTTCCCCCTTCCTGTTCATCATTCTGGATTCCTTTACCTCTGTCCCATATGAGGCCTTAGCTTAGACTTCAGGCTTCACTGGATTCAGCATCGTTGACTGCTCACTTTTTCATAAAGCTCTCTTCCTTGCTCATAGTGTGGACATTCATCTGCATCTGAAGCTGCTCTGCTGCCTCTCTTTAATAATTGTTAATAGATGATACACAGGCAAAATTCAGAATTTTTTTAAACTGAATTCTCTTGCCACATGGTGTCGATAACACAGCTCTCAGCATCTGATGTGTGAATAGTGAATTGGCAACAGGTTTTGGGTAGCATTAGAAATCTCTTTCAACAACATCTTTATAAATCAGAAATGCTGTCCCTGCCTTTGAGCCTCCCTTTCTACAGCAAGACAGAGAAATAAACACTTGCCATAGTGCACCCTCCATCTTTTACAGCCACATTCCTTCTTCCTATATGATTGGCTCCTATTATTCCACCCTTCTAAGATGTCATTCATTAGTATGACTTCAGTTTTCACTTTTATTTGGATGAATCCTATATCCAAATACCCAATTGTATTTTCTCTTAGAATAACAGAAGACACCTGTATTTTTCTCTTACCTTCTTGAAATTATCTGACTTAACAAAACTTTTGCTGTGACCTTCAGATTTTTGCTGGCCTCTGCAGCAAGAGTGGCCAGACTGGTTTACCCTTTGGATGGCTTCCTGCTGAGGCATGACTGGCCCATTTGGCTTTTCAAAGTGTTCTTTCAATACTCAAGGTCTTGGAGCCATCGCAGATTTCCTGCCCACAGAGGCATCTTCCATTCTTCCCTGAACCTTTGCCATTCTATGGTTTTTCTTACAATGTCTGCATGTCCTTATGGAAAACACAAGGATTTCTTGGGCTCCCTCACATCCCACACAGAGTGTGGTGTGTTGAAATGCCCTTGCAACGTTTTTCTGCCTGCTGCCTTCTCCAGTACGCTCATTTCTGTGTTATCTCTAAATTGGGGCCAAATTGTAGGCTGGGATTCCTCTAGGGGGTTACAGGTGAGTCTTCACTGTGACTGGGAAGGCAAGCCAATACCTCCCAAAGTCAATCATCTACTATTTATCAAGTTCTCCCCCTACCTCCCATTCCTAAGTTCACTCTCTCTTTTCCCCCACTGTTCCTCCTATCAAACCAAACCAAACCAAACCAAACCAAACCAAACCAAACCAAACTAAACAAAGCTTCAGGGGTTTTCTTTTTGTGTGTCTGCCTTTCCTGACATGGAGTACATACAGTAACCTCCACATCCACCTTGGAGGTTGGGTTGGTCCAGGCTATTCTTGCCCTGGGTAAACTCTCTTTTCTGAATGCCTGTAACAGTCTGTAATACTCAAAAGATGATACTTTGTTGTATTGTTAATTATATGATGTCCCATGTCCTACCTCCACAACTAGGTTGCAGGACTTTCAAGGTCCTTGTGATAGTGTAGTAAGATATTTGACCTTTGTCCCCAGTTTCTGGCATAGAACTTCTAAAACCCTTGAAATTTCCTAAGTGATAAGGGTGATGGGAGCATCTTTTGTTCTCAGGAACCTGCAAATTGAGTTAGTCACCAATGGCCAATAATTTAACCAATCATGCCTATGTAAGGAAATCTTTTTAAAAAACCTTTAATGGGGATCCCTGGGTGGTGCAACGGTTTGGCGCCTGCCTTTGGCCCAGGGCGCGATCCTGGAGACCCGGGATCAAATCCCACGTCGGGCTCCCGGTGCATGGAGCCTGCTTCTCCCTCTGCCTGTGTCTCTGCCTCTCTCTCTCTCTCTCTGTGTGACTATCATAAATAAATAAAAATTAAAAAAAAAAAAACCTTTAATGTTGAGATCTGGGGAGCTTCGGGCTTGGTGAAGACATTGGTGTGCTGGAAGATGGCATACCTGAAGAGACTGTAGAAGTGCTGCATACCGTCCTCCTCCATGCCTTGCCATATAAATCTCTTCCATTTGGCTCTTACTGAGTTGCACCCTTTATAAAACAAACAAACAAACAAACTTGTAAATATAGCAAAGTGTGTTCCTGAGTTCTGTAAAGCACTGTAGTGAATTATTGAATCTGAGGAAAAAGGTTGTGGGAAATCCCAATTTATCACCATTTGGTCTAAAATATGGAAGTCTTGGGATATGCAGTATGGGGACAGTCTTGTGGGACTCAGCTCTTTACATGGAGGATCTGTGCTAACTCTGGGTAGCTGGTGTTAGAATTTAACCGAGTTGTTGGACACCCAGTTGGTGTTTGGAGAATCAGAGAATCGTTTGCTGTGAGGGAAAAAAAGAAAACCCTCTTATTTGATGTCAGAAGTGAAAAAATGAATAAAAATAGCTCACTGTCATATATAGCTTTGCAATCCCAAAGTTTAGGCTTTGTATTTCAGTAGTTTTGATAGATTCTCTACTAGTATCCAAAAAAATGCTTTGAACTGGTGGGGGCAGGTCATCATATTGTGATTCATTTTGAGTTGAAACTCAAGAAAAAAAGTCAGAAACTACTAGTCGAATTCTCATACAGGGTTCTATCCTTCTTTAATAATAGAGATTGTTGCATTTCATTTAAATCCAGAATTGGATTTTGCCATTATTGCCTTAGCTTATGATAAGACTTTTTAAAAGCTGTTGACTGATGAAACATCCCTCCAGAGATGAAATTCAACCCCCAGAGTACAATGCTGTAAAGACACAATCCTCCCCATTTGCTAAGTGTCTGGTGAACTAGCAGTAAGCTGGATGTTACTTGAAACCTCTTCCATGGGAACCACATGAGCCATCGATCGTTTACCTCTGCCATACATCTAACATTTAGATATTTTCCCCTGATTTCAAAAAGGAAAATGTGGAGATAAGCAGCCTCATCTGTTTACTGGGATCTATAATGCCGATAATTCTCTTTTTTTGTCCTCGTGTCTGCCATCCAGCTACATGTTCCTGAGAGGTCTCCCCAGCTAATTCCACGTATAGAAGGAAGACAGATAAAGGTAACTGGATTTGGTGTAAGTGATTGCATTTCACTTGCTCCTCTGAATTCTTCTCTATCAAATGGCATATAAACTCTTTGAATTCATTTGGAACTCCACGTGGTGGCCATCTGTTACAGATGCAGCGATCAGCTCCCCCAGTGGTGTCAGTGGTGCTGTGGGCTCCAGAATAGCAGCTTCAGTATCATCACCCAAGAACTCCTTAGAAAATCAGATCTTGGGCCCCATTTCAGACCTCCTGAATCATAAACCCCTGGCCATCTGTGTTGTACAAAATATGAAGCCCCAGAGATTTAAATTGACTTGATATGAGGTGTAGCCTGGACATTTGGATTCTTAAAGCTCCCCCACATAGTTCTTGTTTACAGCAAGGTTTGAGAACCACAGCCTTATGTCACTTTAGAGACTGGGATACTATATTTCTCAACTATTTTATGTTTTCAAATGACCCACTTCCGCCAAGTAATTTGTATCTGAGTATCATTTGGAAGGCATACGTGAAGCAGAGTCTGACTCTGTGTTACTATGCAGTTATGGTTTTCCTGTGGAAGCAGTTAAGGCACCCCACTGCTCATCCCTAGTTTCCCAGACATCAAGAGGTGAGGGATCCATTTTACTGGGCATAGGTGCAGTAGATTTAGATCCTGCAGTGCGAACAGAAACTCCCTGATTTCCTGGGTACCTGGTGATGATGGGAAATAGTTGTCCTGCTGAGCAGCTTTTTCAGTGTTAGTCCACAAATCATCTATGCAAAAGTTAGCTTAGAGCCCTTCTACCCGTTTTGTAACCATTTAATTCCTTTTAAATCCTTTACCACTTAAAACAGCTAGAGTGGTTTCATTATCTGCAAGTGAATTCTCACAGATCCATCTATATATGGTCTGAAATTATCATTGATTGTGCCTGAATTGAGCTGTTTTGTGTAATATGAGCCCTTTTCTTTCCATTTAAAAATTAGATTTTTGTCCATCAGAGACAAAAATTAGTCATAAGAAAACTACTCTGCAATCCAAACTTATGATCCTAGTTAAGAACAGCTCTCTTTCTAAATATTATCCCTACCCTTCCCACCAGTATACATCCCTCCCCAGCTTGAGTGTTCAAGTCATATTTGTGACAATTATAAAATTTTGTATACTGACACTTGCCCCATTCAAGTTTTAAAAACCCTTTCCATTTGGAAAGGCAAGAGTGATTCCCTTACTGCCTGGCTAAGAAATATGAAATGATTTTTTTTCACTTATTTCAGGAGTCAAAAGCAAACATGAGTTTGATCCTATAAATTCATAGATCTGCTTTATATCTACCAAAGAAAGAGAACCAAGTTTAATAAGCAACACAATTTTATTTTCAAATGATGTTTGTGATGACTACGTTGTTTTTGTTGTTGTTGTTGTTCATGTTTTTATATTAGGCATCTCTCATTTTTCAAGAGTATTTTCTACACAAAGGGTTATAATTGCTTTTGGTGACAGAAACTGATGGTCCCGCCAGGGAACAGATGGGAAGATAGAAAGCAGGAATGGGGGAGGATGTGGAAGAGGAAATGCCCAGCATGACCAAAGTGGCCACAGATTCCCTGCATCTACATGATAGAAGTTGCCGATAGGCCCCTACCCTGCATTTTAGATATAATTTAGAATTTTCTGAGTGTTTTTTAGATGTTTCCTCCTGGGTTGGTGATTGGAAGTTTTAAACCATTCTCCAAAAGCTGTTTAGATGGAATCTCTTACATAGGGATGAATGGCCATTCTTTATGGGACTTTCACACAGTGACTTTTATTCTAAAGAAGCATAGTAGCCAGGGTCAATGAGCCATCCTTAACATGACTGTCTCAAGTGCTTTTTTTTTTTTTTTTGTAGATTATCTCATTGCCTTTCCCAAACGGGTCTGTGTTTACCAGAGTAGGTGGGTCATGACACTTTCCTACTTGGGCCCTCCCAATAAGGAGGCTTCCTTCCCCATTACCTTTGATCTTTCTTTGAAAATCATCTCAAAGAGTAGTCCCAGAATACATCAGCTTCACTCCCAGATGGTGCTGGGATATGTGTACTTAGACTCTCATTTACAAGAGAGACAGGAGGAGAGACCTGGCAGCCTAAAATGGACCAAGACAAATATGATCTTTGTGCAGCCAGGTTTTGCAGATATGTAATCATTAAAGATTATCCTCATCTACAGTGAGTCGAACCTAAATCCCACATGGAGGTTGACATACTTAGAGACACAATCTTTATTTACACTCTCCTTCCTACTCTCTGTGTGTTTATCATGTTTAATTTATTGTCGGTTTTATGCATTTTTCTTTCACTGGTTGTGGAGGTTTGTGGTTTGCCTTTTAACTTTGCAAAAGTTTGGTACAAAGGAAATTTAGAAGACCAAAACATTTTCCAAACAATTTCAAAATGAACTACGTCCCCAACTAATTTGATTTGTAGGAAAGAAAGAACAAAGTCTTGTTAACAGAGAGCTCTAAAATATAATTACTCACACGTGCGAACATGTTTAAGTGTGGGTTCTCAGTGAATGCTTATCATGCAGTGCTTTCTTGCTCTGACTGTTGCCCATTAAAAACCTCCTGTGCCATATGCAGGTGTGATTATACAGCCAACTGCCAATTCTCACTGGCTCAAGGATCCTTTTAAAAATGTCCAGATGGATATGAATGTCGGATTTGGCAGTTAAATTATAGAGCCCAATATATCTCTTCTAAGTACTCAGGCACTAAAGCAAAGTATCGATGCTTTCCTCCACCCCTGACTAGATTTCAAAAGAACAGTCTGGCTTTTAAGCTGGGAATTATATTTCCTCATTCTTCTGAATCTCAGGATAAACTTTATTATGACTTTTATCACTTTCTTTAGTCCATATATCTTATGAACAACATCAAAACTTTTTTTTTTTTTTTTTGTAAGCTGAAAGTCAGAAATTGGCTTTTGAGGCGACTTGGTATATTTAAACAAGTGCACAGTGGAGGGGAAATAAAGCAGTGGCATTATAGCTCCCCTGGGTAGCTCCCGTCTACCCTTCAGAGAAATGGTTTACAGGAAAAGGACATGAGAACAGAGAGACAGAAAGGCATCTCCTTGATTCTTGATGGTATGAATCACAAATGCAAACATCTGCTACCTCCAAGAGAACGAGACACAGCAGCATTTGTCATCAGCACTGCTGTGGGAAACCTCCATAAATATCACCATTACTACTTCCCCTTGCCCAGATTTGAAGTCCTTAGTAGTAGTCAGGAAACTCCAGGCAATTGGTTACCTTTTCAGACAACTTTTGTGGCTGATAGAATGGGTTTGCTTCATCTAATATGCTGTGCGGTGCTTCCTTCTTGACGAGCACCTGCAGTGAATTTCTAGAGCCTAGCCCATGGTAGGTGTCTCAACAAGATGGCTCAGTGGGACAGGTCCCAGAATAGACCCAGCATAGCATAGGTAGAGGGTATGGCAAGAGGAGGCATGGGGAGTATTTAAAAACAATGAGGTATGGGGAGAGGGTAGAAGAAACAAAATGGTGTTTTCGTATTGTGCCTGGTTCGGTCCAGGTATAAGGCAACACTGTGATGGTATTTGTAGTGATGGCTTGAGGTGTGTGTGTGGGGGGGGGGGGTGGGCAGTAAGCTGGTAGTGGTCCAGGATTCCCATTGTCAATAGCCAGATGACAGCCAAACTTCACTGTTGCATCTCTCATATTTGAAAGTAAGGTCAGAATAAACATTTAAGATGAAATGTAACAGGGAAAGTAGAAAGAAAATTTGGGAGTCCTGTAACTTCATATAACTTTTAAATGCTTTGGAGTGTAAGCTTTGGAGTGTAAACAGTGACAGTAGAAAGAGAAAGCAGGTTAATAGACAAGATTAAAGTAGTGATCTCACATTTTCTGGCCTGAAGGTGAATTCCCTGCAGGCAGATTCTCTCTGAACAACCTACCCCATCTGTTTCTTCCTTATATAGATGTCCAAATTACAGAATTTATTTTACTTGAGCATCACAAAAATGTATATTCATGGCTAATAGATGCTTCAAATGTAACATACCTCAAGTTGAACTCCTGATCCGGCCCTAAAGTCTATGTTCTGTCTCATTGATGGCAAGCCCAGCCTTCCCATTACTCAGGCTGAAAATCTGAGTCACCCTGATTCTTCACTCTCTCTCTCACCCTACATCCAATTCTTCCTTGGTCTTCTCTCTTCAAAACACTTTTCCTCACTTCTCCTGTCACTACTGTGCATCTGAGGGAACATCACCTCTCCTGTTTTACCCTACTAGTCCCCCAGTTGGCACCCTTGTGATTCTAACGTTGATTCACAGCCAGAGTAGCCTTTCAAACATAAATTGGATCAAGTTACTCCTCTATGCCTGACTTTGCAATGGCTTCCTGTTTCATTCAGAGTAAAACCTCACATCCTCATCAGGCCCCCCAGAGCTCTAATGACCTGGCTCATAACCTCATCTTGTACAGGCCTTCCCCGCCCTTATTCTTTAAATATCGCAGACATGCCACGGTCTCAGGGCTTTGCCCTGCTGTTGCCTTTGCCTAAAATGCTCTCCCTCCATAGCTGACTGCCTTATTCTCCCACTCCATCTTTTCTCGCATGTTACCTTCTCAATGAGGCCTGCCCTGACCATCCCATGTATTATGATAACTGAGCCTCTCCAGCACTCCCAACCCCTCCAACACCTTACTTGCTTTATTTCTTTTCTCTTGAATACTTTGCACTTTTAATCATACTGTACCATTTATTCATTTGTTATGTTCACAATCTGTCACCCCAGCAGACTGTAAGCACCCTAACCGCAGAGGGTTTTCCTCTGTTTTGATCACTCATATATCCTAGCTGCCTGGAACAATGCTGGCACGTAGTGAGTGCTCAATTATTGCAGTGTCTGCCACACAGGGGTTTTGTGTGACTTAAACGATGCCATGCAAATGTGCAAATTCTTCATAAATATTCCTGGAATAAAAAATATGTCTAAATGATGTCATCTCAGTCATAATGTCATCAGACATTATGGCAGATGTTGCCATAATCCCAGCCTAAAGAATGAGAAGCAAATGCAAGAGAATTGAAGAACTTAACTGAACCCAACAAGGAAGTACTTGAGCCAGGTTGGAAACCTAGATCTCTCCTACTGCAGAGCCCAGGTTCCCTGGCTCTGTTCTACTCTCATTTATCACTTCTGTGACTCTTCTGAATAGCTGTGACCCCTTCTTAAAGTCATTCTCTCTCTTCTGACTCCAGAGACTCTCGTGTTCTTCCTCATCCTTCATGTGTGCCTCTCTGTCTTTGGTGTGTGTGTGTGTGTATATATATATATATATATATATATATATATATATATATATATAAAGAACTTAAAATACAAACCTCCTGACTCCTGGTTGAGTGCTCTTTTTGTGATCAGGCTTACTTGAATACATGAATGTAAACTGATGATGTTTGAATTCACGAATCGTAATACAAAGTGATGTATACAGCAAAATCCCAGCAAAGAACATGAGGCTTTGCCTATATTTTGAGGACAGTTATTACTCAGTTGCAAGCAGAATTATTTTAAGCTCAACTTGTTTTTCATGGAGTACTATCATAGAAAATACTGGGAAGAGCCAATCAATAATTAAGCTTTGTTGACCAAGAAATAAGTTCATGCTGCTTTGGGAGCTTGGATTAGTTTGCTTTCTTTTGAGTCATTTTATAAAGGTGTGCTTTTACTTGTTAATCATGTCCTCAAGTTGGGTCAGGTCCTAGCAACCTAGAGATTGTAATGAAGGATCTTTCATTTGAGGTATGTTTGCAGTCTACTGGCTGCTAAATAAATTGTTATCATGAGTATTAAAGTGTATTTTCCCCCATTATGATGCAAAGTATATTGAAGGGACAAATCCCTGATCACTATAGGATGTCAGGTTGGGGTCATCTCTCCTTCAGCTTGCCTGCGCTGATGTCTAACTATGGAAATTACAAATGCTGTTTACCTAGATCCAATTCTCCCAAGACTGGAACACTGCCTGACCTGTCCACAGAATATACTTAAACCCAACCCCCCATCTGCTGGTTCTTCCCTTGACCTCATCTTTTTTTTCCCTCTTAATTCTTTACTTGAATAATATTAACCTGCTTCTTGAATTTTTATTCTTTCTACTTTAAAAAATGCTTTTAAAAATCATCTATAGGAATAAGATCAGGAAAACATCAAGGATGTCTGTTCATCATTCCATCCGCATTTTACTGGAGATTCTAAGCAGTGCAGTAAGACCAGAAATCAATGAATGAATGCATGCATGCATGAATGAATGAATAAAAGTAATCCAGATTAAAAAGGAACAAGGAAAGCTGTCAATATTCACAGACAATATGAGAAACTATCTAGAAAATCACATAGAAACCAAACAGAAATAAAAGCTGCTAGGACTAACAAGTTTAGAAAGGCTGTAGGATTGGGCAGCCCGGGTGGATTAGCGGTCTAGTGCCGCCTTTGGCCCAGGGTGTGATCCTGAAGACCTGGGATCGAGTCCCGTGTCGGGCTCCCTGCATGGAGCCTGCTTCTCCCTCTGCCTGTGTCTCTGCCTCTCTCTCTCTCTCTCTCTCCCTCCATGTCTCTCATGAATAAATAAATAAAATCTTAAAAAAAAAAAAGGCTGTAGGATACAAGATCAATATAAAGCATTCCATTCTATTTCTATATACTAGCAAGAAACAATCAGAAATTTAAGTAAAACATTTCAATAAATAGCATCAAAAAATGAAACGCTTGGGGATAAATCTAACAAAAAATCAGAAAGAGCTGCGCACTGAAAACTACAAACACTATGCTGAGTGGAAATAAAGAACACTTAGGTAGATGGAGAGATACATTACATTCATGAGTAAACTACTCAGTATTGTTAAGATAACAGTTGTTTCCGGATTATCAATATAATCCGGTCAAAATCTCAGTAGTTAGCAAGCTAATTCTAAAACTCACATATACAAAAAAGAAAGCCTAGGAATAAACCCACACTTTACTGTCAATTAATTTATGTCAAAGGAGGCAAGAATATACAGTGGGAAAAGTACAGTCTCTTTAATGAATGGTGTTGGGAAAACTGGACAGCCACATGCAAAACAATGAAACTGGACCACTTTCATACACCATACACAAAAATAAATTCAAAATGAATTAAACACCTAAATGTGAGACCTAAAACCATAAAACTCCTAGAAGAGAACATAGGCAGTAATTTCTTTGACACTGGCCATAGCAACATTTTTATAGATGTCTCCTTAGGCAAGAGAAACAAAAGCAAGAGTAAGCTACTGGGATTACACCAAAATGAAAAGCTCTTGCACTATAAAGGAAACCATTAACAAAGTGAAAAGGCAACCTAATGAATGGGAGAAGGTATTTACAAATGATATATCTGGTTGATATCCAGAATATATAAAGAACTTATACAAAACTACACCAAAACAAAACAAAACAAAAAAAAACCTCCAAATAATCTGACTTAAAAATGATCAGAGGACCTGAATGGACATTTTTCTAAGGAAGACATACAGATAGCCAATTGACACATGAAAAGGGGCTCAATATCACTTAACATTAGGGAAATGCAAATCAAAACCACAATTAAATACTACCTTACACCTGTCAGAATGGCTGGAATAAAAAAGACAAGAAATAACAAGCATTGGTGAGGATGTGGAGAAAAGAGAACCCTGGTGTACTGTTGATGGGAAGATAAATTGGCATAGCCACTATGAAGAGGTATGGTGGTTCCTCAAAAAGTTAAAAATAGAAATGCCATATGACCCAGTAATTCCACTTCTGAGTATTTACTCAAAGGAAACAAAAACACTAATTTGAAAAGATATATACATCCCTATGTTTATGGCAGCATTATTTGCAATAGCCAAGTTATGGAAGTAACCCAAGTGTCTATCAATAGATAAATGTACATGTATCTCACATCTTCTTAATATGTATATGTATATACATATGTATATGCAATGTATATATATTTCACTATTGGCCATAAAAAATGATGAGATCTTGCCATTTATGACATGTGGATGGACCTAGAGTATCTCATGCTTAGTGAAGTAAGTCAGAGAAAGACAAATACCATATGATTTCACTTATATGTGGAATCTAAAACAAAACAAAACAAAACAAATGTATAAGCAAACAAATGAAAAGCAGAGTCAGACCTATAAATACAGAGAACAATCTGATGATTGCCAGAGGGGAAGGAAATGGGATAGGAAAAATGGGTGAAGGAGAGTGAGAGATACAGGCTTCCAGTTATAGAATGAGTCGTGGGGATGAAAGGTACAGCATAGAGAATATAGTCGGTATGGTAGTAGCCTTATATGGTAACAGATGGTGCCTGTACTTGTGGCGAGCATAGGGTAACATAAAGCTGTCAAATCACTATGTTATACGTGAAGCTAATGTAGCATTGTGTGTCACCTATATTAAAAAAACTTACATGTAAATGCAAAGAACTTAACATAGACAAAACAACTTTGACAAAAAAGAAAAAAGTTGGGAAACTAACACAATCACATTTTAAGACTTAAAGTAACCAAAACCCTGAGTTATTGACACAAAGATTGGCAATGCAGATCAATGAGACAGGATAGCATGGAAATAGGCCCACCATATAAGTGGACACTTGATTTTTGACAAAGTATAATGGCAACTTAGTGTAAAGAGTAGCCTTTTCAAAAACTGGATATCCATATACAAGAGATAAATTCAGTCCACAACTCACACACTATACAAACAGAAACCCAAAATGGATCACAGACTTAACCACAAAACCTAAAATTATAAAACTTCTAAAACAAAACACAAGTAGAAACACTTGAGACTGAGTTAGTCAGAGATTTCTTAACTGTGACACCAAAACTCAATCCTTAAAAGAATAAACTGGTAAATGGGATTTCATTAAAGTAAAGAACTTATGCTCTTGAAAGACACTGTTAAAAGAATGAAAACCAAATCACACACTGGGAGAAAATACATGCAAACCTATATCTGATAAAGGGCTTCTATGCAGAATACTTAAAGCACTTAAAGCACTCACAGAACTCAGTAATAAGAAAACAAAAGACTTAGCTAAACAGTGGGCAACAGATTTGAACAGTGAACAGACCCTTAGCCAAAGAAGGTATACAGAGGGCAAATGGAGGAAAAAATAGTAAGAAGAGATTCAGCAGCATTCGCTACTCGGGAAATGTAAATTGAAAACCCAAGAAAATACCAGTACACACCTATGAGAATGACTAAAATTAAAAAGACTAACTATACCAAGTGTTGGATTTGAAGCAACTTCCATTCTCTTACTGACTCTTCTTAATGTATAGTTAGAATGGCAACGGAGGCTCTTACTTCCCTTGTAGGATAGTAGCTCCCCCAGAAAACTCATTTAAGATTTTATAAGCTTCACGTTATTTCAGTATTCTTATTTCCACCCCCTGGTTTTAATCTTCCTTCTTTCTTTTTTTCATGGTTAGGATATCACTTTACACCCCCTATATTCATTCTGCTCGTGCTAGCTTCTTCCAGAAGACTGCTGAATCTCCAGGCATTCTTGTTAACGTTAGAGGAATTGCCTTTTCACCAAGTCAAGACATCTTCCTTGGGGACTCTCAGGAAGAAGCAAGATGAACCAGATCCTTCTCAGGACATGCCAAGGGCAGTCCTCTAGGTTTTCCTTACTTTTCCACCACTAAACTGCTAGATCCTGTCCAAAACATATGAGATCTTGGGGAGATGTTACCTTTCCTGCATTTGCTGCTGCTGGTGGGAATGGAGCCAGCCTAACACCCTTCTCTGGTCTTGGTTCTTAAATGCCTTGTACCTTTGTGTCACCAGTGGGTGAGGTAGCGTGAACAAGTAAGAGTTAGCAGTTTCTTCCATCAAGTCCCTACAGAGTCTTTGCAAAGTTCAACCTCCAGATAATTGTGTGGTTAGGGAAGTAGTAAAGGAGTTTTGAAAAAGGAACTGAGATTTAAAACAAAAGACACGCTAGACTTCGACTTTAGGTACACGTTTCCCTACCCCTTCATATCCAGGCTGGGAAGAAGCTAGCAAGTCCATACAGATGGTACCATATTGCACTAAAGGAACACATGATTTTAGGGTCAGTTTTCATGTGAAAATTATACAGTGAAACCTCATGGCAATTTTGCGTGTGAAATTCCACTAGTTTTTTTTTTTTTTTTAATTTCCTGGCTTATAATTTTCATTTTAGAGTTAAAAGTTGAAAAACAAAAGTTAACTTACATTGAAGTGTTCTTTGACTTAAGGAACTCCACTGTTACTATGTTTCTTAATGGGTCTTAAAAATAATAGCACTGTTTTTTAATATCTCCTCTATCTCAGCTCGTAAGGTGCCACTTGCATGGTACGCTGCAGAGGAAGCTAGGGTAGTACTCCTGAAGTCCTGGTTTGGAGAAATGAAGAACGTGGCTCCAAGTAAGATAGATACATGCTTCCGTGTTGGCCCCGCCAGTCAGTAGCGGAGTGGCCCTGAGCCTTCTGCACAGGTGTCATGTAAATCAGGACCAACAAATATTTTTGGTAAAAGGCCAAATAGTAAATAGTTTCAGCATTGTAGGAAAAATGTCTCATTGTAGGAAAATTGCAGCTACTACTCAGTGCTGCAATTGTAGCAGGAAGGCAGCCATTGACCACAAACAAATGCATGTAGCTGTGTTCCAATGCAATTTTATTCTCAGTCACAAACTCCAGGCCAGATTTGGCCCAGGGGCTGTAGTTTGCTGACCCCTGAGACAGATAATCCCTTCCTCCCAGGGTCCCTGGAGGGCTACAGGCCATATGTAAAGTGATTAGAGCAAGGCTGTTGTGACATCAGCTCTAAGAGTCAGCTTCCTCATCCTGGGCCACTGTGAGTCCCTGTGCTGCCACCCAAGACCCCAGTTACAAGGTATTGGGGTGAGAGAGGACGTGTCTGTCAGGAGGGTATCAGACTGTTCAGGAAAAGAGTTTTCTCTCTGCATCCTTCTTACTATGTGTGAAAGTACTTTTAAAGCTCGGCGCACAGTATGAATGCCAATTGTTGTTTGTTTGTTTGTTTTCCTTCCTGGTGTCAGGGCATGGATAGAGGAAAGCATTCCCAAAGGAAGTGACCCCTTGGCCCCAGGCAGCCTCTGTTAAATCTCCCTGTAGACTTTTGAGAAAAAACAGAACTGATTAGACAGTGCCCTTCCCTGCTTCCGGATAGGTTTTCTGATTTTGTAATAAAGAAGGTTAAGGTATATGTAAGAATTTAGTTTGAGAAAAAGGTGGCATGTTCCCACAATTTCTGTTTAAGCCTCATCCCAACATGGCAGGATAAAGAAGATTTACAGGGAAATGGCTGTTGCTTTTGAATAGCAAGAAGTAGAATTCGCTCTATCACTGGTCTAGACGATAACTCTAAAAGAAAAATTTGGTGGGAGTCTTTATTTTTTAGAAAGTGATACATTTCTACTTTACAATATTTGTGAAATGGAGGAAAGTATATGGGCACCAAACAAACAAACAAAACCCAACAAAGCTTTCCTCTCCCCCTCTAATGTTGACATTAGGTCTTTTACTCCTTATCATCTTTTACAATAGATGGAGACTCTCTCCAGCATTTTGGTTTACACAATTGGACTCACCCCCCCCCCCCAATGTTTTTACGACATCATTTTTAGTGGCTGCAGAGGATTCCAAACGTTGAGGTAAGAACATTTGGAGGCTGATCTTTCGAGACTGCCTTTTAGGAACTTTTACTCCTCCTTCGCACCTTTGTCAGAATTGGAAAAAGGAAAAGAGAGACACAGAGACGTAGACAGAGGGAGACACTCCCTCCCCAAAGCAGGGAGGGAGTGAGGGAGGAGGAAATTAACACTCAATCAGTTTATTTGCCTCCTTTTTAAAGCAAGCAGTGTTAGGTTTGGTGCAGGAGAATCCTAAAGCAACATTCTAGTCCTTTCCAGCTGAGCCAGAGCTGCAGTGAGGCAACTGAACAGGAGTCTGATGTGGCAACAGGCGAGCAGGATCCACCAGTCAGCATCAGGGGCCAGCCTGTGCTAGCTGGAGCATTGCCTCAGCCACAAGACTACGTGGTGACAATTCAGGAGTTGGAGTTGACAGCATGTATTCATATTGCAGAAGCACCACATACATGCCCCATCTTGATTAATTGGGTAGTTTCATCTTAGACCTTCTCCTGTCACAGAACATTCCGTGCTTGGGCTAGGGATAATGAGTTACCCCAGGGATAACCTCTTCAGAACTCATAAATCTGTAATTCTTAGAGTAGTGAATATATCAGCCCTTGTCTAAAGATACAAAGCAATACATTAATAACATTTAATATTATAACACTTGTGTCTGGATGGATATGAAACACTGTATGTTAGCAATTAACCCCTTTTTTTGTGGCAGTAATGAATGAGATTAGAGTTGGATTTAAGGATTTGTTAAATGACAAAGTCCAGTGACCTTAATTACTCTAATCTGATCTGACCTAGATGAATGAAATGCATTTCTAGCACATAAAATGGTAAGCATTATTACCTTAATGCATAAACTGCTGGTTAGATCTCTAATGTTAAAAACAAAAATGGAATGAGAAATAATAAAATGTAAACTAATTTATGCATAAATCTCCCAAAACAAAATTAAAGGTACCTCAAATCTGGGCCACATAACATCTCCCTTCAGTCCTTCTCTAATTTCTGAATAAAAATCACTTTCTTGCTCCTCACGGTAAAAGAGCTTTCCCTACCCACTGTAAAGACAACAGATGAAAAAAGCTTGCAGAGAGAGAGTTAAAAAAAAAAAAAAAAATCCATGATCTGATTATACAGATAGAATCGGTGTTCACATTTCTGTTTATATCCTTCCAGCAAATTTTCACACACATGTATACACAGAAATAGAGGTTTAGTTTCCTACTATAAGATACATATTTATTTTCCTAATATGTAAGAATAAGGGCATGTTATACATATTATTAATAACATGCTCTTTTTAGGATTAACAATACATCTTGGGCCAGTATTGTTGTTCTTCTCCCTTCAGAACACAGAGGCTTAATTGCTTTTGTTTCTCTTCAGAGCAGCTGCTACCACCCCAACTTCTTGAGGTCTGTCCCCCAGACTCACTACAGAAGACAATACAGCTTTCCAGATCCTACTTTCCTCATTGTGCATGAAGCCCACCACATACACTATTGTTAAAGATTTCACTGCTAATTAAGTAGATGATAAAACAGATGATAAGAAAAATAACCATCACGGTAGGTTCTATAGATCTGACATATGTAGACCTTCCTGGTTCCCTGACTGGGTGGTCCCTGCGTGGCATGAAAGGCTATCGATTGTCATCTTTGACCTGGCTAGGAAGCTCTTCAGACTCCCTCTCTAGGCCTTTTCCTACCTTCAGCCTCTGTAGATCCGTGATTCTTAGGCTATCTGGGAGAAGACCCAGTTGCTTTTTATTTTATTTTGCTTTGAAGTATTCTCTTTTGTGATAAAATGCACATAATATGAAATTTACCCTCTTGCCATTTGTATAGTTCAGGGTCATTAAATACATTCAACTGTACATTCAAGGACATTGTTGTGCAACTACTATCATTACTGTCCATCTCTAGAACATTTTGCATCTTCCCAAACCGAAACTCTGTATCTGTTAAACATAATTCTCCATTCTCCTCTTCTCCGAGCCCCTGGCAACCACAGTTCTACTTTGTGACTCAGTTTGACTCTGCTGATGCCTCATTTAAGTGCGATCATACAGTATTTGTCCTTTGTCATTGGCTTATTTCACTTAGCATGATGTCTTCAAGGTTCCTTCAAGCTGTGGCATATGCCAGAATTTTCTTCGTCTTAAAGCTCAATAACATTCCATCGTCCATCGTATAAAATATACCACATTTTTTCACCCATTCATTCACTTATGGATACTTACTTGTGTTGCTTCTACTTTTTGGCTTTTGTGAATAATACTGCTTCAAATATGGGTGTACAAATATCTGTTTGAGTCTCTGCTTTCTACTCTCTGGATCCAGTGAAATTGTTGGATCATGTACTAATTCAGTTTCTAATTGTTTGAAGAACCACTGCTTTCTATAGAGTCTATACTATTTTACATTCCCATTATTGATGGAGGTTCCAATTTTGCCCTTGACAAGATGTGTGATTTTCTGGGGGGGCATGTTGTTAGCATTGTTTTTGATAGTAGCCCTTCCATTGAGTATGAGATGAGTATCTTATTGTGGTTTTGATTTGCCTTGTTCTAATGATTAGTGACTTTGAGCATCTTTTCATGCGGTCATTGGCCATTTTGGGTATCTTCTTTGGTGAAATGTCTATTTGAGTCATTTGCTATTTCTAAATTGAGTTGCTTAGGGCTTTTTTTGGCTGTCATTTTGCTTTGCTTTGTTTTTTAACTTCACTTCCATTACAAATTTATACTTTTGTAAAATACAGTAAAATTCCTATCTGTGAATAGCTGGATATCCAAGATGAAGGATGTTAAGTCCGAGGGCATCTCTTTCTAGCCATAATGAAGTAAGAAGTATCGATTACCCTTCCACCTTCAATGATTAGGAAACCAACAAAATATATGAAACAATGGTTTTTGATATTGGAAAAAAGTCCCTTTAGGAGTATGATCCTTTCAGAGAAGGGAAACAAACAAGGGGATTCCTGTTTGGAGGCAGCCCAAAAGAACACATTGAGAAGATCAAACCGATCTGTGGTAATGTATATTCATTTCAGAGCAAAGCTGACTGCTGTGTAAAGGAATATGGCTAAATCCAGCACCCGGCAATGGAAATTCATATTCTCCACAATCCAATTAAAAAATTATCAGGTATGCAAAGAAGTAGGAAATATGATCTATAAGCAGAAAGAAAAATCAACTATTAGAAGATGAACTATAATAATGAAACAGAAAAACAGGGCACATAAAATATAAGTCCCATTTAAAAAATATTAAATTTAATAGATAAAAATTACTCCATCAGATTCTGTAATAGTTTCTAAATGTTTCTAATAGTTTCTAAATGTTTACTCCCAACATTTATACATATCTTAATAATTCACGGGCTATCTCACCCAGTCCATAGAGAACATTTGCTGTAGCTCTGCTTAGACCAATTTTTTTTTTTTTTTTTTTTTTTTTTTAGCTTCTTGTAGATTGACTTAGATATGTGGTCAAGGCAAAAACCACTTTTGACTATATTGCCATACAAAAGCCTCGTGTCTCCAAGTGAATTATATATCTCAGGGAATTGCAGACAGAGTGGCTTCTGCCTCACTGGGTTTCTAGCACCTTTCTGAGGTGTGGTCCTCAGAGTTAAGTGTGGCAGGGAAATTTATGAGAATCCTAATTAACACTGTCATTTTAGATAAGTAGAGGCACGAGGTTTTAAGTAAAACCCTTCTGAGCCTAATTATTTCTTATGTTAGCATGAACTTTAGAGGAAACTGTACTAAATCATTTTGGGAATAAGTCCTAAATTCACAAGATGCTGAGAACTAATTATTTAATGGATTGCATTGTAAGCATAACTCCACCGTTTAAAGACATGATTGGAAGAGCCATCATGGAATTTCTCCCAGCTAACTCTGTGAGGCAAATGTCCATGGACACATTGTTCCCGAAGAGAATGGAGCATTTTAGGTTGTTAATTAGCAGCTGTCCTTTACACTCCTAAAGATTGCTGCTCAGCCTATCCAGGTTCACTAGTTACCTAATAAACATTAACTGTCTATAGCTATATGTCTATGCATGTTTACCTATTCTTTCATTCATTCAGATCTGCTCAAGAAATGTATAGTATCTGAGGGATTAATTTAAAAATTACACTATTGGCCTTCTTAAATTAAAACCTCTGATATAATGTTACAGAATATAGCTCTTTTGGATTCAAGTTAGATAGTTTTTCTTCTTTCCTATGGCAAAAGCACATCTGCCCAAGGGCTAGGAGTTAAGTACTTAGGTGTGGCCTGCAGAATCATTTGGCAAGAGCTGGCTGCCTAACATTTACTTTGTTGTCTACAGAGGTTCATCACTCCCTTTGGTTTCCCCCAGAATTGTTAGTGTCCATTTTCTGTGACTGAGCCATTCTGGTCTGTTGGTGAGGAAACAGGTGGCAGAGCACTGAGTGATCCCTGCCTTGTCTGGAGGTTGGCTCAGAAGAATGACAGAGGTGGTGTCCTAACTGGGCTAGGTCAAAAGTCAAAGGGGGCATGGGGAACCTGGGTGACTCAGTTGGTTAAGTGTCTGACTCGTGATTTTGGCTTAGGTCATGATCTCAGTGTTGTGAGATCGATCCCTGAGTCAGGCTGTAGTTCACTGGGGGTGGAGCCTGCTTAAGTTTCTCTCCCCCTCTCCCCCCATCACTTCTCTCTCTCTCTAAAAAAAGAAGGAAAAAAATGTGAAAGAGGGCAACTAGTTTTTTCATTTTGTAATATCAAATCTGTGTCCTTTTATTCTAATGTTCATGATCACATCTTAGGGGATGCTCTGCCAAGGTACGTGAAGAGGTGTCCCTGACTTGGGCATTCATATCTGAAACTCCTGATGAGTGCCCGGCCTGGCTGCAGACAACTGTAACACCTTTCAGAACAGCCCCTTTCCTGTTTTCAGTGGGGCACTGATCTGTGGGCTACTAAGTTTCTTTATGAATTTCAAAAGAAATTCCTTATATACATGTGGAAGCATCTTATAATGTGACAAGTGGCCACTAGGGATGAATGTTCTAATTACTTTTGGTAACAGTAAATAAGATTATTTAGAAATGGATTGGAAGTTTTCTCTATGGAGGAAGGACCCTTAGTTATCATTGAGGCTTGGATAAAGTGGCTTTCTGAAATGAGAATGTAATATTCCCGAGAGACTGAGTGTTGTATGGAATCACTTTCATTTGAAAATTTAGGGGATAGAGGTGAGTTCTTGTGTTAAAATAGAGGTGGCAAAAAATTGGATAATAAGGACTTAATTTTTTTTTCTGCCTCTTAGCTTTCCTCTTTGGCAGTCTCTGAACTTCTGTTATTGGTCATTTTTTGGTTATTGTTTTGTGTTCTCTCTTGACACCCTTGGCCAATCCCTTGGTTTCAAATATCACTATCACTTCGTAAGACAGTCAAATCTCTCTTTATAGCTATGGACTTCCTGTTAGATAATAAATCTCTGTCAGTGAAGCCATCTTGGTTGGTTTTCTCTTGCTTGTTTCCAAAAGCATCTTGACTCTTTTTCCTCTAAACAATAGTGAGAGAGTGAATCATTCTGAAGCCAAGTCATGATAATATCACTCTCATGCAGTAGTAGCCTTTGTTAGTTCCTCACTCCCTACCAAAACACTGCAAATTTCTAATCTAGCATGTGAGACTTTCCTAAATATTGTCCCAACTTCCCTCTCAAAGCTCATTTCTTTTTATTTAAAGGTTTATCTATTTATTTGAAAGAGAGAGAAAGCAAGCATGTGAGAGTTCATATAAGGGGGGGGGCACGGCAGAGTTTTTTTTTGTACATATGTACAGTTTTTATTGTACATACGCAATGTTTTATGTTGCCTATAACTTACTTCAGAATGCTTCAGTATTAGCTGTGCAATATACCTTATTTATTCTAAGATGCATTTTCTTTTTTTATTATAAATTTATTTTTTATTGGTGTTCAATTTGCCAACATATAGAATAGCACCCAGTGCTCATCCCGTCAAGTGCCCACCTCAGTGCCCGTCACCCAGTCACCCCCACCCCCCGCCCACCTCCCCTTCCACCACCCCTAGTTCGTTTCCCAGAGTTAGGAGTCTTTCATGTTCTCTAGAGAGAGAGAGAATCTTAAGCAGACTCCTTGCTGAACAGGGAAACTGATGCAGGGCTCAATCTCATTACCCTGAGATCATGACCTGAGCTGAAACTGAGAATCAGATGCTGAACCAACTGAGCCACCCAGACACCCCTAACTTTGTTTCTTGTATGCTTCATTGTCCCTTATAGTGGTTAAGACACTTTAAGGGCTTCAGGGGCTAGAAGAGAAGGAGCTTCCCAGCCTAGCAGCTGGCTAGGTCCTGGACCAAAGCCAGCCCACTTTTCTCTGCCCTGATTCCACCTCCAGAAACAACATGGAACTAGCTGATGTCAGCCAGATTTTGCCTAGAAATTCATTTCTGTTTGAGAGGTAGAGATGATCTTGGAAAGTTCTTCTGTAGTCCCAATGTAGAAAAAGAATAAATCAAATATCCTGAAAGGTAAGGATTGCCTTTGAGATGGTCCCTGGACCCCTGAGCTCCAGAGATCAGTAAGTTCTCTCTGTATTGTTGTGACCTCAAGATACGAGGTTCTCCTCTGGCAGCAGGAGACTCACCTAAAGAATGGTGAAGCTGCATGACCAACTTCAGTGCACAGAAGAACAAAGAATAGCAGGGCCTTCAGGCAGCCCACGTGAGGGGACATACCCAGAAAGCATCAGGTCACTGTCACACAGCTGTTTCCATAGCCGTCTGAGAAGAAGAACTCAGAGTCTGTTCTGTTTGTAACTGCTGGCTCAGGAGTTCAGTCAATTCCAGTAACCCTAAAGGGAGAAACTCCTCATCATGAAAATGAGTCAAAACCCAAGTTAGAGTAAGAGGTCATGAGCCTTCCTCCTGCAGTGAGGTCCCCTTCTGCAAACCCCCATATGGTTCCTAAATTTTCTAGGCAGACTAAACATGGAGACTAGCCAGTTCATCTCAGTCTCCTTCCCTCTTCTCCTTATGACTCCCAAGAAGGTGGGCTGTACTCCTCAGGCATTCCTTGGGTCAGATGAGATCATGGGCCTGAAGAATGGAGCTGGAAATGGTGCCAAAGAAGCAAGATATCTTCACCTACTCCTTTGGTCAGAGAGCTCCTGGGACTATGGGAAGTAATTCTTCTGCTGACCACAGGAAGTCCCAGGATTCTTAGCATACTGCACATTGATGACCCTATCAAATTCCATTACCCACAGGTCTTCCAGACTTTCCCACAGCCAGACTTGTCCAAATCCCAAACCTGCTCAGAAAATGTTAGCCCAAATGGTGCATGTGTTTTCAGGCTGCAGAAGTTGCACTGAGGCTCAAGTTGAAACCGCCATTCCTTTTCAAATCCATGACATCCTGAGCTGCAAGACAGAGACCAAAGCACCTCTGAACACACAGATACTGCCTTTGGAATGATTCAGAACCTCTCCTACAACAGCCCCCACTTCCAGCTCACCAGGGCCATAATTCCTCTCTGAATACCAATTGCTCCAACTTAGCGTTCTGGCACCAGCACCAGACCTGCTGTTCCCCTGTGTCCCCTGGCCTAGGACAGACCTAGGGTAGAAAACAAACTGATTCCTTCTGTAGGTAGCCTGGCTAGCTCTACTCCACTGCTCCTACGTGGCATCAGGACAAATAAATTTGATGCCCCCAAACCAAGTGGTTTCCTCTGTTTCCTACTGGGGTAATAGCTCTTTGGAAAATCTCCATTATCTTCCTCCCCTCGTGCAGCTCCTCCACTAATGTGAGGTGGAGATACCCCCAACCTTGGAGAAAATCCAGATGGACTGTTTTATGAACAGCTAGAACATCAGTAGCACCCCTTTCAAACCCTCAGAACTATCTGGCATATGCTTTTACCTAATGAGAAAGTATTATAGCACAAGCAATGCAGAATGCTGGGGTATTCATGGAACTCCAAAGGAACTATAACTTTTTTCAATAGGTCATGATGGCTCCATACCAAAGTCTGGGTAAGGGATTTGAGCCCTGGACAGAGATGGGGTTCTGCTTGTCCTTCCTTATAGGATGCAGACCTGCATCTTTTTCTCCAGATGGAGTGGATCTACCTTCCATGAATTCCCAGTCTGGGCCCATAGGACCGAACCACCCAGATCATACAGTTTCTGAGCAAATATTTGGCTGAAATTACAGGAGGTGTTTTTATAAAGAGTAGTAGAGGAATAAGGGACACATGGTTGTACCACAGTACTCCCTCCAGGATATGAAGGGTTATTAACACCGACTAGCAGATTGATCCAGGGGGCTCTCCTCTGATAGCAGATGACTCCTAATGAAAGCTAGGTACCTGGGCAAGAAGAACCATCTTCTGATAATAATATGCCACATTCTGTGCCCCTCAGGTCATTGTCTTCAACCCCAACATGTCAGAGGGGGCAGATAGGCCTTCTTGGATTTGCAGAAATGGTAAGCTAAAAAATGGAAGGGACAGATGTCCACAGTTGTGCATCTAGACCTGGTCTTTCTGCAGTCATTGGGCCAGACGATACATCAAAGATCCCAGGTGATTGAAACTTCTCACCTGGCCAAGCCATCTTCAGTGGTCTTGACTGAGGGAAGCACTTGCAGAATCCCCAAATGTTGTCCGCAGAGAGGTTTCAACAGCAGTTGGCAAAGAAATGCCCAGGCCTTGTCCTTGGGGTAAGCATGGCAAGCATCAAGCCCAGCATGGAGATGACCAGGATGATCCCAGGCTCTGAATGAACATTTCCATTTTCCCCCTAAGTTTTACCAGGATGACTTTCTAAAACCAATGCCCCGCAGATGGGCGCTGGTTGGGATTTGAGTTTGGGATAGTCCTTAATGTCATGAAGGGAGATGTCAATTTAAATGTCAACACAGGATCCAACTCTCAGATGATACCTTAAAAGATGAGAGGCTTGGTGTGCCCTGGAGAGATGATGAATTACACTCAGGTGGCTCCAAGATGCTGCCTGCTTAGCAGAGGATGGTTTCCCTGCCATCTGGTGAGCATCCTCAGCAGTAGGAAGGCCTGGGCCTCAGGCCATTCCCTCCTGTGTCTCAAGGTCCAGGAGACAATAGTCATTTTGAAAAATCTCAAAGAGCCAGTCAGACCCACCAAAAGACTACTGGCCAGCTTTGTCATAGTCACTGCTATTTCTCAATTCTTCTAGAAACCCCATTAGCTTCCACACGGCTCCTCTATTTTGACATAGCTGAGGCAGAAGCCCATGAATAAATCTGTGGCCAGCCACCATGTACATTCTACTTCTGTGTTTCTCTGAAACCTCCCTCCATGTGCAGTCCATCATCAATGCTGAACTTGCCATTGGGGAACCTCAGTCTCTCCCAGATTCCATTGTATATGGTGGGCCTGATCATAGGCTCAGATGTTGGTACTTTCATTAAATAACCCCATCTTAGCATTTGCTGCTGCTTTGCTTGTGGTTCTGCTTCTGTGAATATCCAGATGTCTTCTCTCTAGTACAGCTTGTCTCCAGAGCTTTTCCTTTCTCAAACCTGCTCTCCATCGTAATGTCTTGAATATCCAAGTTTGCAGCGCCCATTTCTACCTGATACCATCATATGATCAAGACTGCAGTTGACTCAGATGACAACTACCCTCCAACTCTTATACCTAGCTTGCCATCAATGAATAGCATGCCAGGAATGGGCATTAATTACCCCCAAATCCTCAAGTTTTATGTTCTAATGCCAACCCTCAGTCTAGTGGGAATGACCTAGACACTTCTCACTCCAACCATATGCCCTTCGTGGATGCCATGGGAACCAACATGTTTTCAGTGGAGCCTGATTTGATGTCACACAAACCTGTAATGGGTTATGGAAACAGGTGCCATTTCCTTTCTGTGGCTCCAGTGGAGACAGAGGAACTTCCCAAAAGACTTTAACGTCACAGAAGAGGGCACACTTGGCCATCCCAATAACCTCCCTCAAAATTCAGCAGATGCAGCCCCTTGCAAGCTTGGGGGCCTTAGTGGTCCTGACTCCTTCACTGTGCTAAGGAAAGGCATGCCTTCTGTGTTTTTGTACCCAGATCTCTAGGAGGTCACAGAGTTAGAAGTGGCCTTTAGCACTCCATCCAAGAAGCCCAGCCAGACACTGAAATAGTTCCCATGAGGAGAAGTCCCAGGCTATACACAGCATTGGGGTCCTAGACCTGGGTTTCTGCATGCAGGATAATGGCAAACCAGCCTTCAGAATGGCACTCACATTACTTGCTTGGTGGGTCTGGGGTCAGTAGAAATTCTGAGTACAGGCCCATCCATGCCCAATCTCAGTCCAATGAGATCCCTGACCTCTCTCAAGCAGGAGCAAAGTATTAATAAAATGCAAGAAGAAGAAGAAAGAGAAGGAGAAGGAGAAAGAGAGAGAGAGAGAGAGAAAGAGAGAAAGAAAGAAAGAAAGAAAGAAAGAAAGAAAGAAAGAAAGAAAGAGAGAGAAAAGAGAGAAAGGGAAAGAAGAGAAAGAAAAGAAAAGAAAAGAAAAGAAAAGAAAAGAAAAGAAAAGAAAAGAAAAGAAAAGAAAAGAAAAAAGAAAAGAAGGAGGAGGAAAAGAAAAGAAAAAGGGACTAAATTATTAACAGGTTGGGTGTAGGATAGGGATGGCAAGGACATCTTCCTTTTTTAAAAAATAATGAAGTTTAGGACATTTGTTTTTCAGTTTAAGAGCTCCTCAGCACTGTACGTCTCTCCAAATATAGCTCCTTCACCCTTTGCCATCTGCTCAGTTAAGCATCTCCTTCCCTTAGGCCTGCCCCCCACCCTAGTCTGCTCCCTCCCCACTGCCCTCTCCTCTCTTCCCCTGGGTGCTGCAGCAGGCAGCGATATTTTGGGGACACAACTGAGCAGAGCCTCAGCTTCCCAGCATAGTGTCCTCCGGATTTGGGGAAGGGGAGTGAGGTCTGTCCTTGGGCACCCTGTGGCTTTTTTCTCCCGCCATGACATTTCATTCACCAGGATGCCCTTCTTTATCCCACCCCCCCACCCCCCAACCCGCTCTTGTGGTCTGTTTCTCCTTCTGCTCAGAATTCCCAGGTGAATTTCATTAATGTGGGAGTGGAACAGATGCTAAAAGTTACCCAGTATTTTGTTTTTGTTTTTGTATTTTTGAATTTTGTGGTTACTTCTCTTTCTTCCTCCTCCCATGCACAAAACATTGTGTGTAACTTCCATTAAATTTGGTAGAAAACCACTTGCTGGGACTGTGACATCAGAAATAGGAAATAGACTGTTTCTTATAAGATTTTAAAAAGCCCTTATAAGGGACTTCTTTCTTATAAGATTTTTTTAAATCATTTTTTTTTTAAAGAATTCTTTAAGGCTCAACCAAAAAATGACTTCCACAAGACTCTTCTGACCTCCCTAGAAAGACTAAATGTCATTTTCCCTTAGAACTTGCCATGCTACTGACATCTAACACTTTCTTCTGTCCTGATTTGGTTTGGTTTTGTTTTAGATCTTGCCTGTAAGTTGAAACTACATGAGAGTTGGGTCTGAGTCTGATTCAACTTTGGATCCTCCAAAGTAGTTTTTTTTTGTTGTTGTTGTTGCATATAGATGGTTTGCATATAGCTGTTCATTGAATGTTAGGCAGATGCGTGAAATTTTTTCTTTAACCACTTTAAAGTATCCCTCACATGCAGAATGGTGGAGGGAGCAATTAGAACAAGTTGGGACATGATACTCAGTTTATGAAATTAGAAAAAAGAAGTAGCCTGGAGGAGGACATAACCTGAGCTATAAATAGCTTCAGAGAAACCAAACAGCAGATGACAAAGGCATTTCCATGAGCTGAGGGTAAAAAGCTAGCCTTCCTAAAAAGGTAGGGAAAGTTTATTGGATTGCTTCTTATCAGCACAGTTAGGCAGTATTAGGGCCTACTGTGTGGCTGCATCTGTTTGGGCCCTGTCACAAAATACTACAGGAGACTCAGTGGCTTCAAGAAACATTTATTTCTCACAGTTCTGGGGGCTGGAGGTTGGACATCAAGGCTCCAGCAGATTCGCTGTTTGGTGTGGTCTGATTCCTGCTTCACAAATCACTGTCCCCTCACTCTGTCCTCACATGGAAGAAGGGGCTGGGATCTCTTTTAGGAAAACACTAATCCTATTCCTGAGGGCTCCACCCACAGGACCAGATCATCTCTTATAGACTCTCCCTCCTAATACCAGCACACCCGGGGAGTAGGCTTCAACACATACGCATATGGACACATTTGGTCTATAAGACCGTGGTTCTGCACTGGCTCAGAAAACACCAGCCACATCAGATCAAGTGAAAAGTGAAAAGTCATGCTGATGATAACTCTACACTGCCAACAGATCCTCTTGAAGCTGTGGAAACTGGGGATTTAAATACAAATCTTTTACACAGTGTCCCTTGGGAAAAGTTGGAGTTTAAAAGTTTATCAGGTTCAGTGGCGTTACGAGATGACTTTTTTGGGGGCATCCTCAAATTATTTTCTTATTCAGAGCCACTCGTTTCAGACAGACCCTTCTTAGTTAAATGAGGGCTTAGAATTACAATTGCCAGTGAAGAAGAGAAAAAGGCCTCTGTGTGTCTCCATTTCAGAAAATACAGTTGACCCTTGAACAACACAAGTTTAAACTGTGTGAGTTGATGAATAGGTAGACTTTTTTTTTTCCAAAAACAGTACTGTAAATGTATTTCCCTCCCTTATGATGTTCTTTTTTTTTTTTTTAAAGATTTATTTATTTATTTACGATAGACAGAGAGAGAGAGAGAGAGGCAGAGACACAGGCAGAGGGAGAAGCAGGCTCCATGCCGGGAGCCTGATGTGGGACTTGATCCCGGGACTCCAGGATTGCGCCCCGGGCCGAAGGCAGGCACTAAACCGCTCAGCCACCCAGGGATTACCCCCCCTATGATGTTCTTAATAATAGTTCTTCTCTATCTTACTTTATCATAAGAACATAATATATATAACATGCAAAATATGTGTCAGTTGACTATGTTATCAATAAGGCTTCCTGTAGTAAAGTTTTCAGAGAGTCAAAAGTTACCTGCAGATTTTCGGTTGTGCTGGGGATTGGCACCCCAACTCCCCTGTTGTTCATGAGTCAACTGTATTCTGAGCATATGCCTGCATCTCAATTTTTTGTGACCATCTTTTATTTTAGCTGACATTTTCCATACTGTATTTTTATTTATATTCAAGAAGGAATATTGTGAAGACTCTTCATTAATTTTTTTTTTTTTATTAAACTTGCTTAGGTGTTCTGATGATAGCACTCTGATGATAGCCTTGACAGATGGGTGTAATAAATCTGTGCTTTTTTAAAAAAATATATTTTATTTATTCATGAGAGACACAGAGAGAGAGGCAGAGACATAGGCAGAGGGAGAAGCAGGCTCCCTGCAGGGAACCTGATGTGGGACTCGATCCCAGGACCAGGGATCACAACCTGAGCTGAAGGCAGATGCTCAACCACTGAGTCACTGAGGTGTCCCTAAATATGTGCTTTTTAAGAAACATCATCTTCAAGATGCTTAACTTCTAAATGCACTGATAATGAGGAGGCCCCATGGCATTGACATTGGGCACCAAATGCAAGCCACCACCGGTTCACCAGAGATTTTGTCCCTTTCCTGAGTTTAATGCTCTCTATTTATCCTCAGGTGTAATCACTTTAAATAAACACAGCTTATGAAAGTTTCAACTTGCCAAATAGAAAAGCTGACAGAAGGCTATTGGCTATAGGAAGGGATCCCCTGCCATGTCAGTACTTTAAATAACAAGCTGCTCTGGAACATCTTAAAGTTTGAAAAAATTATTTCTCAGTAACTCCAAATTTTCTAGAAATGTGACATACCTGTAGTCTCTTCATTGTTCTAGCACAGACCTTGACAACTTCTGAAGTTCATTAGAAGCATAAACAGCTAACTGCCTGTGTGTTGTACTCTGTGGCTCATGAGTCTAGGATAAGAAATCAAAGGGAAAAAGAAAACTATTCCAGGACTGATATGCTATAAATCCATTTTGGGCCTCAAAAAAGCTTTTTTATTTTATTCACAGGGAAATTCTATTAAGCAGCCTTCTCATGTAAAGTAGTTTGGGTTTCTGTGAAAATACCATTGGGTTTGGCAGAGAAGCATATTATGTAGGGGAAAATCAGATCATCAGCGAATATTGCAGCTTAAATGATCCTTAGCATTCTCTTAATCAGTCCAAATCCTTCGTACTATAGATGCAGAAAGTAGGGTGGGCATCTTGGTTTTGTCTGTCTTGCATTTCTTCTTTGTTCTCAAGTCAACATTAAAAGACGGGTCCACTTCCAATGGACCGTTCCAAAGCATTCTGGCATTATTTGTGTCATTAGTTGAAGCCTTCCGAGGTGGCTCCTCTGTAGGTTCTTGACTTAGGTCACACCAGAGACACACAAGTTTTTCATGTATAGTGGGTACCAGGGAAAAGCAGCTCATCATGTAAATTGGAAGAATGCTCCACATTTATAACTGTCATCAAATGAAGCAAATTCTTAATTTTTTGTTTGTTTTGATCCATTTTGCTTTGGCTGAGCTTGGGTAGAACAGAGAATGGAATTACAAATTAGGTGACATAATCACACATTGACAGACACACGAATTTAAATGTAGCATTGCGTGTGAATTAGTCTCCATAATGTCTAAGTTACACAGTCCTTCCTTCCCCTTGCTAGTCCACCGTAAAAAATCAAAGGTAAATCAGTCTCTGGGTTAAGATCTAGGTCTTATATTCTGATCTACAAGGATGAAGAATTTGCTGCAGTGGCTTGTTATACAGACATGTTCTGTCTGGAAAACAGATAAGATATTTCTGTTAAAAATAGATACAGAGATTAGTGGTGGATAAATATCATTAAGTTTGGAATCTGGGTTAACTTTATATGAGGGTTCCAGGATTTCTGAGGCTTAATGACAGATTACAGAAATATTTGGAGGTTAAAGAGCTCATCAAATTCAGAAAAATTATATGGGCTTTAAGGACTTTTCAGACACATATACATATGTATGTATGTACTTAGAATACATCTATAAATCTATATATAGATATTTGTATGCACACATACTTAAGGAAGAAGAATGAATGACCAAGGATTTAAACTTTCAGAGACTTGTATCTTGTCCACTTCTATGGGAGAAGAGAACACTATACTGACCCCTGCTTGCTAGAGCAGGCAGACCAAAGAGAAGGGCACACAGTGCTTTCTCAATGGCCATATTAAGAACTAGGCTCCCTTGTAGGTAGAAAGGGGAGGCATCCTCTCCTGGATTCAAATCCTGTCTCTCTCATCTTACTGTTACGTGGCCTATTGAAATTACTCTACCTCACAGAGTCTCCATTTTTTCCACTTAAAGTGAGGGGTGGGGAGGAAGGAGATAGCAGTGTGAGGACAGATTGCCTATCACAAAATAAACTTTGGAGACCATATTTAATTTTAAAAATAATAAAAATTTAAAAAACAAAAAAGAAAACCAAAACCTCAAAGTCAAAAAATAGCTTTATGTAACTGGGTTTTTTTGTGTTCCTGAAGATTCTTGCCTATTCTAAACCTCCAAGGGGAGGGAGCTGTGCTTCAGTATTCTATTTATTCCCAGTTCAGTAGTTATTTATGGGTTCTAACACAAGGAAATACAGTGGTCCTTAAAGGAGAGAGTCTTAGACTTATGGAAAAAGAATTGGGCTTCAAATCTGATTTATCCTTTATCACTGACCTTGGAAAAATCATTACATTTGCTTGTATTATGATTTCGTTCTGTAGGTTGTATTATGGACCAAAAGTTGGTGTCTCTCTTGCCTAAATTCATATGTTGAAGTCCCAACCCCAATGTGATGGTATCAGGAGCCTTTGGGTGGTGATTGGTTTAGATGAAGTCATGGGGGTGCAGCCCTCACAAATGAGGTTAGTATCCTTATAAGAAGAGAAGGGGACGAGAGCTGTCTCCTTCTGTCTACCAAGTAAGGCCCAGTGAAAAGGTGGTTGTCTGCAAGCCAGGAGAGGAAGCTTTTACGATGAACCAAACTGGCTGGTACCTTGCCCCTGGACTTCCTAGTCTCCAGTACTGTGAGGAAAAAATGTTTCTTGTTTAAGATACTGAATCTGAGATATTTTGTTATAGCAGCCCAAGTTGACTAAGACAGATGGAAATAAGAATACCAATCTATTTTAAAGCATTGTTAGGTCACAAATAAGACATTGTATATAAAATCGCTGTGAACTTTCAGTCAATAAGCAAATTACAAGTGCTATGTTAGGACTTAGAGAGATGTAAAGGTGAAAAAACAAAAAGAGCCTTATTTGTCCATTCTTCATTTATTCATTCATTTAACAACTATGTATTAAGCATCTACTGTGTGCCAAATGCCCTTCTAGATTTGGGGCAGCAAATCTCACTCAGACTGTTAGTTGTCACTTTCTGGGACAGTCAGAAATTTTACTCAGATTTTCAACCATACAGGGGAGTGCCATCTCTAATGCCTGTGTTGTTCAAGGGTCACCTGTATTTTATGCTTTCTACTCGTTTGTTTAGATCATATCTCACAACTTTCTGTCCATAGATACATATTTATAGTAATTATCCAAGCCTCAAAGCCCTATCTCACTTCACTTCCCTATAAACATAATAAATGGACATTGTTATTAGTCTTCCCTTTGCCATTTCAGATTTTCTAGTTATTATCATCCTCAGACATAGAATCAGTTGTGTTGAAACCTATACTTTGGAGTCAGACAGAAGTTCACATCCCAGTTCAACTACTTACTAGATTTTTGATTTTGAGAATCTTGCCTAGGCTTTCAGAACCATAGTTTCCCTGTTTGTAAAATGGAAGGAACCATATTTAATGAGTTCATTGTGAGAATAAGAATGTTCTGAGATTTTAGAAACATACATACAGTATTTAGCACAATACCCTACATAAGGTAAATAATCACAATAACGATTTAAAAAAGAAATAGAGGCACCTGGGTAGCTCAGTCAGTTAAGCGTTGGACTCTTGGTTTCAGCTCAGGACGTTTTCTCAGGGTGATGAGATCATGCCCCATGTTGGGCTCCATGCTCAATTGGGGAGTCTGCTTGAGATTCTCTCTGTCCCTTCCCACCAGTCCTCTCACTGTCTCTCTAAAAAATATATAATGATGATGATGATGATAATAATAATAATAAACAAAACAGCATTTTTTTTCTTTACCCATTGTCCCTCATGGATGTGGTATTGAAAAATGGCTCACTGATGCTATTCATTTTTACCTTCTCTTTATTAAAATATTCACAGACATCATAATATAAAGCAAGAAACACAATCTAAAAGTCATATGATGCAAAATTTATCCAAAATAAATGGAAGTGAAAGTATGAAGGGAAGTAACAAGAATAAATATTTACCAAGTCATTACTGCATAAAAATGCTTTCAAAGACATTAATCTATTTACTCTTGGGTAGTAAACCTGTGGCCTCAACATTATTCATCTTCCCCGTTTTATAGACACAAAAATATGACTCAGATAGTTTGAGTGATTATGGCTAAAATTGTGCAGCCTATTCAGTGACAGGGGCAGAGCTCATGTTCAAGTCTCCTGATTTCAGGTCCCCAGGGGTGGTTACTGCTGCCCAAGAAATCCTTACAAAACTGGGGTAAGTTCCACATGATTAACTAACTTGGCTGCATTATGGGCCTCCCTCCTAATTGTTGATTTTGAGGATTATTAAAGAAAAGTGGCTAAGCTGCTTCGTACAGCATCCAGAGTTCATAGGTATGTGACAACTAAGAAGTATACAAGTCTTCTTATAGAATGAATTCAAGAGGAGCTAGAGTTTCACAGCCTCAGTAGAAAGTAAGGTCTCTGTGATTAGTGGGCTCATTGGATCACTTGTCTGGGGTTCCGCAAGGACAGCGACCACATCTTACTCCTCTGGACCACAGGTGCCAGTACAGAGCCCAGTACATAGGAAGCATCAGGTGGGGTTGGAGCGCCATGCTGATGGGCACCATGATTGACACCAGCATCACGAGCTCCACCCCATCTTGCTATGTGAGTGGAGCAGATGTCAGCAGTCCTGAGAATACACGTCACATGTTCATTTTTCATTGTTAAATTCTGCCTCCAAGTCACTGGCCTGAACAATGAGATCAAAGAGCCCTCCAACCTCCGTATCTCCCATCAGGTCTCCTTTCTTTCTGGCCTCTCATCCCAAGAAGCTTCTTTTGTAGAAGCTGAGCCAGAGCTACAGCCCTTGTTTGCCTCCCTAGGGAAAATAATTTGAAAATCAGGATATTAAATGGCCTTCTCCTTTGAGTCTCTTGAATACCCGTGTTGACTTCAACCTTCCCTATGGAAGAGAGAGGCGCTGACTGGCAGGGTGGTGAGTGGCATTTGGAAAGGAGCTGTCCTAGGCTGAAATATCTGCAAGTATCACTTAACCCTGGCTGAATTTATTGACCAGTTACTGTACTCATCACTTTCCACATGTTACACTATTTAATCCTGGATGGAGTATTCTGATGATTATTCCTAGGTTCCAGATGGGGAAGTTGGAGCAGAAAGGTGAAGTGACTTGCCTGAGGTCTCGAGAGTAAATGGCAGATCTAAGATGAAACCAAGTGTGATCCCAGGGTCCTAGGATGAGTCCCACACTGGGCTCCTTGCGGGGAGCCTGCTTCTCCCCCTCTGCCTGTGTCTCTGCCTGTCTCTCTGTGTCTCTCAGGAATAATTTTATTTATTTTTATTTTTTTAATTTATGATAGTCACACACACACACACACAGAGAGAGAGAGAGAGAGAGAGAGAGAGAGAGGCAGAGACACAGGGAGAGGGAGAAGCAGGCTCCATGCACCTGGGAGCCCGACGTGGGACTCGATCCCGGGTCTCCAGGATGGTGCCCTGGGCCAAAGGCAGGCGCTAAACCGCTGCGCCACCCAGGGATCCCTCAGGAATAATTTTAAATAAAATCTTTTTAAAAAGAAAAAAGAAAGAAACCAAGCCATTGGACTTCACAGTTATGCTCTTTACTACATGACCTCTGGCAATGGAATAACCCTCTCAGCAGCTCCATTTCCTCATCAGTAGAGTGAATAGAGTACCAATCACTTCCCCAGGTTGTTAGGAAAAGTCATTGGGATACGATGAAAACACCCGACACTTAGTAGGTGCTTGGGGTATGTCAGTTCTCTCCTTTCCCTCATATAAACCTGATTGAAGAAGCTTACCTATTGAGTAATCCTTTAGAAATATAAAGCTAAAATTAATCCAAACCACACCAGAGCCAATGACAATAAAGTTGATTTGTTCAGACTTATTATTTTGTTGCAATAAGAGACCTGTCTCCAGTTTCCTCAGCAGACCCATGGAGCCAACCCAAACTGAAAACGCACTCAGCGATTGCAAACTCATTACTGAAACACAACAGACACTTCAAGAATCAGGAAATTCCTTTTTAAAATGATTTGCTTCTTAGCCAAAGCAGACATGGTTAAACAATACAGCAGTGCCGCTAGGGCCTTTGGGGCGCACAGTGGGTCTTTGCATTCTGGAGCAAATGGAAATCCAGGGCCACGCTTTCCAGCTGGCACACACACCCTGGGGACAAGATATGCATGGCCTTGCCTTCCAAGTTGAGAGCAATTGCTGGCAGTACACTGTGAGCATGTCAAGTTAAGGGAATCATTTTTTTTTTAAAGGCCCCACCACTGTTTTTCTTTCTTTAGATGGTAGCCACTGAAAAGTTATGCAAACACCTCAGCTGTGGAATATTTAATCTGACACTTGGCATGGCTCCCTTGTTGATCCAAGATGTCAAGTATGTAGTCTTTGCCTTGCAGTTGTTTCACTGCTTACTCAAAAAAGATAAACAATTGGATTTTTCTTCTCTTCGGTTCTAACCGGGTCCCTATCTGGATCCCTCTTTGATTCTCAAGTAGTAAGATGAGAGTTATAAAGCACAAGGCCATAAGATGAATAGCTTATTTAACCAGGTGGGTGGATTTAATACTCTCCCTCCACCCCATATCCCCTCTTTTGGCCCTGCTGAAAGCTTTAGGAGTCCCTGTGGTTGTGGTTTTCTCAAGGGTTTGGCAGTTCTCCTTGGGTCTGGTATTTCAGCATTTCACGTGCTCTTGTAGAAACCTTGCCAGAACTGTCCTCTCATCTTCCTTGTCAATGGGCTTTTAGTAAGAGGAGAAGGAGTATCTTACTCTGGAGTCTTCTACGCAGTCACCTTGGACGTGTCCTGGCCATATGTATTCTTCCTCTTCATTGAGGAAGTTTGCTCATTCTGCTTCTTCTGAAACTATCCCACTGAGAGATTTGTTTTCCTAAAAAGGGAAATCTCCTAGGGTTCTCTTTGAATACCAGTCTCATGGTTTCTGATCCCCAGCAGGTAGGGTGGATGTTGCCACTCCTCAGAAAACACATGGATTGTAAAAAACTGACTTAGTTGGCAGTTCACATTTCTTACCAAGTGCAGGGAAAAATGGAGCTGTGGCCAACATTCCAAAGACAAGGAGAACTTTCCAAATGTTCCTAAGCTGAAGAGTTACAACAGTTGCTTAATGGAAACACAATTCCTAAAGTCCCATCCTTCCTGCAGGTGGGCCAATAAGGCTGAGGAGCATTAGAAATCATAACAAAATGCAGGCATTGATTCATTTTCCTCCATGTCAATGCTTATTTATAACAGCACCGGTTTATACATCAGGTGGCTGCCCCTCAGCCCGCGTGATGGCATAATTCTGCTTCAGACAGATACTGAAACAGTGTTCATCCTTCTAAAAAGCGATGGATGCCGGATCTCAAATGCCTACTAATGGTGGCCTGTATAAATAAGTGATATACTCCCAACCAAACAGTACATAGCAATGAGACTGAACTGTTTACTCTGTGCAGAAAATACAGATTAATCTCACAAAAATAATATTACATGAAGGAAGCTGGAAATAAAAGTAAAAGCTGTATGATTCAGTTTATATAAAAGTATGAAGTAAGTCAAAACAATTTTGTGCTGCCAGATGTCAAGTAATGGTTAACCCCTGGTGGGGTTCAGGGGAAGGATGTGATTCCAGAGTGAGAGTTTGTTTCTTGTCCTTTATGATATAAAGTGTGCTTAGTTACTCATTTTGTGAAAATAGACCAAATCCTACATGTATGCTATGTTTACTTAAATAGTTTTTTATTTTTTTTTAATTTTTTTAAAATTTTTATTTATTTATGATAGTCACAGAGAGAGAAAGAGAGAGAGGCAGAGACATAGGCAGAGGGAGAAGCAGGCTCCATGCACCGCGAGCCTGATGTGGGATTTGATCCCGGGTCTCCAGGATCGCACCCTGGGCCAAAGGCAGGCACCAAACCGCTGCGCCACCCAGGGATCCCTAAATAGTTTTTTAAACACTGAAGTAAAAATAAAGGCACTCATGTGGATGAGTCTATGCATTGATGCTGTGAAAGGGATGACTGGTTTAGAAGGAGGCTAGAAATACTGAATAATGCTGGATGTTGCTAGAAAAAAATTTAGACAAGTATTTACATTAAAAATTTAATACTAACTAAATATCTAATACACTCCACAGCTTCAAAGTCAGCAGAAGAAAAAAAAAAGAATAAAGAACATTTCATCAAGTTAATAGAAGGTAGGAAAGATGGGAAAAATGAAATAAAATGCATAGTAAACAGAAACATAAAAAAGGTGATAGAAATTATTCTGAGTATATTATTCTTCACCATAAAACATGGATGAATTAAATTTACTCTTTAAAAGACACAGATTATAAAATAAGATTAAAACATCCACAGTCCAGATCTTGGTTCCAAAATACCACTCTCTAAAAAAAATCATAACCTCGGCTACTTGGAGACACGGTTGATTTCAGAGTTAGGGAAAGATAAATACCTATGAGTTCATGATGATATAAATAAATAGCTGAATGAGTAAATAAGAATGAAGAAAGGATTAGTCTTCTTACAGAAGAAATCCGATTAATAAATGTAGAAGCCACGAGCAAGATAGAAAATGCCATAGGATACCATAATAATTGCTGCAGGCAAGATCCACAAATAATTACTAAAATTATTGACTAAAAGTTTAAGAGAGACAGGACATTATATAACTTCAAAGTATCATCCATTCCCAGAATACAGTGAAGAAACTTGGCAGATAATACCTTAATCAAATGATCCCAGTTAACATCATCACTTGTAAGATACATCAATATTCTTTAAACCCTGATATGATACATTGTGAAGGGAAGATCTCTCTGGTGTTCTTCCCAGGAAGCATAAGTTTAATCCAATCCTGAGAAAATATCAGACAAACCCACACGAAGGGACATTCTAGTAGACACCTGATCAGTATTCCGCAAAAGTATCAAGTTCATAAAAGATAAGGAGAGACCAAGGAACTGCCACAAATTGAAAGAAACATGACAACTAAGTGCCATGATCAGAATCCTGAATTGGATCTTAGTGAAAAAACTGGTGAAATCCAAATGAAATCTATAGTTTAGTTAATAGCGTTGCAACAATGTTAGTTTTTTTTGTTTTTATAAGTTTCTGTGGCTATATAAAACAATAACACTAGGAGGAGATAATAAAAGGCCTATGAATACTTTGTATGATTTCTGTGACTGTTGTGTAAGTCTAAAGTTATCTCAAAATAAAAAGATTATTTTTAAAAAGTCAGACCTGATTAAGTTGTAGAGACCTCAATAGCTTTTTAATTTCTCTATAACATAATTGATTAATCAGGTTTCTTCTATATTTTTGAGTCACTACTTATGAAATATTCTTCTAGAAAACATGAATTATCAAATGACTCAAATAAATAGCTCAGTACCTTGATAACTATCAAAGAGTGTGAAATTATACCAAAAATAATTTTCCCACCAAACACCCCCTCCCCTTCCCCGCCCAAGCAGATTTTTAGGCAATTTTTACTAAATTTTAAGAAACAGATAATCTGTATATTATAAAAAAAAACTTGTTAAGGCAATAAAAAATTAGAGGGGAAAAAATGCCTACCTCATGTTGTCAGGGGAGTATAACCTTGATATCCAAATCAGATGAAAAAGTTAAAGAAAAAAATATCTAGTACCATTACTTTTATGAAGGTAGATAAAAAATACTAGAAGCTCTCTGGTTAATGGGATGCAGTGTGTGCCTGCAAGTGTGCTGAGTGTGTTTATGTGCATGTGTGTCATGTCAGCCTGGAATTTGTCCCTGGAATGTAACAGGAAATCTATCAGTACCGTTTAGCATTTTCTAAGAGGCTAAATGAGACAATAAAAAAGAATGAAGAAAAACCCTTCAAAGAAGAAATACAAGTTAATCCATCTGACAGATTATTTCATCATTATGTAACCAGAGGGAAACACATTTAAAGTGCCGCATAAAAAATGCCAGTTGGGACAAGGTGGAAAGATGGAACCATGTAGTGATGTTGCCCCTGTGGGTTAAGGGTACAGGTCGTTACAGTGTTCTGGAGGATCTCTTTAAAATAGATTACATTTTTAAATATTCATGGTTTTGAGTCTCTGAAAAATCCACTTTTAGGAGTATGTTTTAAGTAAATAATAGGACAAGAGTACAAATATAATCTACAAGGATGCTTCTTTCTTAAATGACATTTACAACCAAGGGGATGTTGGCTCTTATTTCCTTTCAATCCTGGATATGATAACCTGACTTGGGATACCAAATTGGACCTAAACTGAGGACTTGACACATCTCCGTGGATCAGAAGACAACTCATAATGACTGTATCCCCTACTTCTATGTGTTTGGGCTAATATTTAGTTGTTTACTCCTGCAAATACTAATTGTTGACTATTAATGATCAACAGATGGGAGAATCTTAGGAGTAGTCTGAGCCAGTGGTCCTCATACTTAACTATACATCAGAATTACTTGGAAGTCTTGTTAAACCACGAATTGCTGAGACAACCACTCCCCCCCCCCCCCCACACACACACAGACTTTAGTAGACCCAAGAATTTACTTTTCTGACAAATTCCCAGGTGTTACTGATGTTATACCCAAAGGACCACATTTTGTGAACTGCTGTCAGGGAAACCTCTTGATTCTTTTTCTTTATTTATGTAGTAATTGACCCGAAAGAAAATGGAGACTCTAGGACAAAAGCCATTTCTCTTTCCTCCTCTCCTCTGACATCCTGCCTTTATTTTACTTTCAGAGGAACATTTAGAGCATCCATTCTACCTGTGTGCTCTGAAACCTCACTGTAATAACCTCCTCTTGCTACAGTAAAAACAAAGAGTAGGGGTGCCTGAGTGCTTCAGTCAGTTAAGCTCCTGAATGTTGATATCCATTGAGCTCATGTGTCTCAGGGTTGTGAGATCAAGCCCTATGTTGCCTCCGTGCTCAGTGAGGGGTCTGCTTGGGATTCTCTCTCTCTCTACCTCTACATCTTTTTATCTATCTATCTATCTATCTATCTATCTATCTATCTATCTATCATCTATCTATTGCTATCAAAAAATAATAATAATAATAAAAAAGTCAAGCCTGAAGAGGCCTGAAGCAGATTCTCCTTGCAGCTCTTCTAATGGGATCTAGTTACCAAAGTACCAGGATCTTTCCAAAAAACACACAAGGACACTTAGCTCTTCCTACTATGTTGACACTGAAGTCATCCTTCTAAACAGGACTCTGCCTTGTATTAGTCTTCAATATCTTGGGTGGGCCACATTTTTCCAACAGTCTCTTTACATATGGCCTTCTTATCAAAAGGAAAAGAGAAATAATGATAGAAGATAACAATAAAATTATAATTTGTGTATAAAATATAATTTGTATTGTAAATAACCACTTTGAGAAAAGATACAACGAAAGAAACATTTGGCACTTGGGCCAAAATGTGGCAAGGTCATGGTCTGATCACCTCCATCAGTAGGGAAGATTGAGAATTGAGTCTTTCCAATTGATCTGTTGCCAGAAAACACATCAGCACGAGCTGATGACTGCACTGCATGGTCTAACTTCACATTTCATTAAATTACAAAATGTAATTCAGTATAACTGAGGTAATGAGGCTTAATGTGTTGGCTTGGTACACATTAGAAGACGCAAATCGCTGGCAGCCACAATTCAGCCACTTGGTGTCTAACCCACAATCCTACCCAGAGCTCACCTGACTTAGAAACCTTTTTGTTCTTGAAATAACAAAATTGTGATTGTGATTTTATTTCTTTAAACGCATCATAAATTTCCAACTCTATATTTACTAGACCAATTTTTAATCAGAAAAATTGCCACCAGTTCTCCCATATTCAGTTTTTTTTTTTTTTCTTTAACTTTATCAAATAGCTTGGTAGTTAAGAATATAGTCTCAGAACCTTCTCACCTGGATTCAGATTCTGGTCTGGCCATTTTTAGCAGTGTGACCTTGGTTGGTTAAGTCAGTTATCTTTTGGGTGAGGCTTATTTTCCTCAACTGTAAAATTTTCTCAGATAAATTAATTAACATAGGCAAAGTACTTAGAACAATATCTGGAATTGGGTATGTACTTAATAAATGTTAGGTCTTATTAAATATTAATTCCTTTGATGTTTTGGTAGCAGTTTCTAGGACAATCCTGTTTCAGGACATGTTCCCATAAATTAATACAACCTCATTTTCCTAAATGAGTGGACACCTGTAGGCCTTAAATAAAAGCTGCCTGACACAAGGTGAACAATAATATAGGATCTTAAATTTAGCTTCCAACATTATTTTTGTTAGCATGTAAAAATGGAAAATCTTTTAGTATGAAGTATTGAATAATTCATGGGTGACTTGTGTGTCAGGAGTAGTATCTGGAGAGCTGACCTGAAAGGTCCTGGTACAGTTGGACTTGCTGAGATGTGCCTGCCTGAGAAGTTGCTGTTCCTTCCTGAGCTGCACACAACAGGGCCTATTTCTTTTGGTTCCTGGAGGTTGGGAAAGGAGTCCCACTCATCTCCTCAGCAAGATCCGCAGCCTTGTGCATGGCCTGAGAGATGAGAGGCTCTGTGGGTGAAGACCTGACCATTCGAAAATAGAATTCTGGAAATTGAAAACTCACATTTCATGAAACGCATATATCATGATGAATTCTTTCAGATAAATATTAAATATTTGGTTGCCGGCCATGATGATAGATTTTTAGTCCAGTGATGGGCAGCACGTGACGAATAGCTTTACAACAATTCATGAGAGGAAGTCCTTACTAAAAAGAAGACTCATTTTTTTTTTATTTTTCAACCCTTTTGACATCATAATTGATATATAACACTGTGTAAGTTTAAAGTGTACAGCTTGTTAGTGTTATACACTTAAATATGGGAAAATGCTTACCAAAATAGTGTTAGCTGACACCCCCATCATGTCACATAACTACCATTTCTTTTTTGAAGTGAGAACAACTACCTACTCTCTTAGCAACTTTCAATTGTATGATACAGTCTTACTAACTATAATCATCACATTGTACCTTAGTTCCCCAGAACTTAATCTAAAAAGAACTTTTAATTTAAATAAGATGAGAACTCTCCGTAATTATTTTCCAGTGCAAATATGAAAAAAAATTTACTTTCAGCAAATTCATTGTCTGCCAATATACAAAAGTTTATACTATATAATATGTTCTTACATTATATATGTAAAACTTCTATTTTTGTATCTGCATTCTTTTGCTAAGGAAAAGCAGTATCTCATTTGTGTTTTAATTGCATTTTTTGATTACTAGTGAGAAAGTTTCATTGTCCCTTTTTAATTCTTCTTTTGTGAATTTTGTGGGGAGGGTTTCACTTCTTTGTATAGCTCAAACAGTTTTACTCATTGCAGTTTGCTGGGGACAAGGACCATTTCAGTTATTTCCCAATTAATATGTCTTTGCTGGGCACTTATTCTCTGCCTAGAATCTCGACAGGCTCCCTTCTGAGTGGCTGCTCTCGGGAGTGTTAGCAGGCAAAGCAAAGGTCTCCATCCTTTGTGCCTATTCTTGGGGACCCATCCCCATTCTGTTTTCTCACACCTTCTTCTTTATATTTCAGTATTCCTTCTAGATCTCTGAACAACCAGCGAAACCACTCACCACTGCCCAATAATCCACATCTCTTTTTTTTTTAATTTATTTTTTATTGGTGTTCAATTTACTAACATACAGAATAACCCCCAGTGCCCGTCACCCATTCACTCCCACCCCCCGCCCTCCTCCCCTTCTACCACCCCTAGTTCGTTTCCCAGAGTTAGCAGTCTTTACGTTCTGTCTCCCTTTCTGATATTTCCCACACATTTCTTCTCCCTTGCTTTATATTCCCTTTCACTATTATTTATATTCCCCAAATGAATGAGAACATATAATGTTTGTCCTTCTCCGACTGACTTACTTCACTCAGCATAAGACCCTCCAGTTCCATCCACGTTGAAGCAAATGGTGGGTATTTGTCATTTCTAATAGCTGAGTAATATTCCATTGTATACATAAACCACATCTTCTTTATCCATTCATCTTTCGTTGGACACCGAGGCTCCTTCCACAGTTTGGCTATCGTGGCCATTGCTGCTATAAACATCGGGGTGCAGGTGTCCCGGCGTTTCATTGCATTTGTATCTTTGGGGTAAATCCCCAACAGTGCAATTGCTGGGTCGTAGGGCAGGTCTATTTTTAACTGTTTGAGGAACCTCCACAGAGTTTTCCAGAGTGGCTGCACCAGTTCACATTCCCACCAACAGTGTATGAGGGTTCCCTTTTCTCCGCATCCTCTCCAACATTTGTTGTTTCCTGCCTTGTTAATTTTCCCCATTCTCACTGGTGTGAGGTGGTATCTCATTGTGGTTTTGATTTGTATTTCCCTGATGGCAAGTGCTGCAGAGCATTTTCTCATATGCATGTTGGCCATGTCTGTGTCTTCCTCTGTGAGATTTCTGTTCATGTCTTTTGCCCATTTCATGATTGGATTGTTTGTTTCTTTGGTGTTGAGTTTAATAAGTTCTTTATAGATCTTGGAAACTAGCCCTTTATCTGATATGTCATTTGCAAATATCTTCTCCCATTCTGTAGGTTGTCTTTGAGTTTTGTTGACTGTATCCTTTGCTGTGCAAAAGCTTCTTATCTTGATGAAGTCCCAATAGTTCATTTTTGCTTTTGTTTCTTTTGCCTTCGTGGATGTATCTTGCAAGAAGTTACTATGGCCGAGTTCAAAAAGGGTGTTGCCTGTGTTCTTCTCTAGGATTTTGATGGAATCTTGTCTCACATTTAGATCTTTCATCCATTTTGAGTTTATCTTTGTGTATGGTGAAAGAGAGTGGTCTAGTTTCATTCTTCTGCATGTGGATGTCCAGTTTTCCCAGCACCATTTATTGAAGAGACTGTCTTTCTTCCAATGGATAGTCTTTCCTCCTTTATCGAATATTAGTTGCCCATAAAGTTCAGGGTCCACTTCTGGATGTATCATGTCATCGGCGAAGAGGAAGTCAAACTCTCCCTCTTCGCCGATGACATGATACTCTACATAGAAAACCCAAAAGTCTCCACCCCAAGATTGCTAGAACTCATACAGCAATTCGGTAGCGTGGCAGGATACAAAATCAATGCCCAGAAATCAGTGGCATTTCTATACACTAACAATGAGACTGAAGAAAGAGAAATTAAAGAGTCAATCCCATTTACAATTGCACCCAAAAGCATAAGATACCTAGGAATAAACCTAACCAAAGAGGTAAAGGATCTATACCCTAAAAACTACAGAACACTTCTGAAAGAAATTGAGGAAGACACAAAGAGATGGAAAAATATTCCATGCTCATAGATTGGCAGAATTAATATTATGAAAATGTCAATGTTACCCAGGGCAATATACACGTTTAATGCAATCCCTATCAAAATACCATGGACTTTCTTCAGAGAGTTAGAACAAATTATTTTAAGATTTGTGTGGAATCAGAAAAGACCCCGAATAGCCAGGGGAATTTTAAAAAAGAAAACCATATCTGGGGGCATCACAATGCCAGATTTCAGGTTGTACTACAAAGCTGTGGTCATCAAGACAGTGTGGTACTGGCACAAAAACAGACACATAGATCAGTGGAACAGAATAGAGAATCCACATCTCTTTCTTCCTCAACTGTTTCTCTTTCTACAAAGTCAATGGCTAGATGCATTGCCCCAAATTCCACCCATTACCAGGATTATTCTTCACCGCCCTTTTCCTAGACCATCCCTGAGTGATACTGTGGTAGAGTCCATTTCAATGGGTGCCTACATTCCAAACTGACTCAGCTATGAATGAATAACCTGTTTTTCTTTCTCTGCTTCATCTGGTCTGAAGGACTCCCATGTGGTCTTAGATGTGAGCTGAAGGAGAGATGCCAAGGAAATAGTGTTTAATGACATGGTATATTCATTATATACCATGGGCTGCTTGACTGTGCAGCTTACTTGGGTCTCTGGCCTTGTTCATTTCTGATCCTGGATGTGCCACTTCCAACTTAAGATGGGCACTCTTGTGACTTTATGACCTATAGCCTAGCAGACAGAACCCAGCTATAATGGACAGCTGTGGCTTCATGGTCTCTCATGGCCCAGATCAGAAGCTCAGTCCTTTCTGGGGCCTCATAGCATAATAAGAGCTGTATTTGGAATGGTATATATGGTTCCAGACTTCGGATGGCATGACCTTGCTCCAGAATCATAGCAGTCTACATTGTGATTTTCTTATAAGGGATGACTATAACCACCACTGAATGTATTCTTTTGCTGCAGATGTCTCTAGTACCATCATATCTGTAGATTTTTTTTAAAAGGTTTTATTTACTCATTCATGAGAGACACAAGAGAGAGAGGCAGAGACATAGAGGGAGAAGCAGGCTCCCCACTGAGCAGGGAGCCTGATTCAGGACTCGATTCCAGGACCCAGGGGATCACAACTGGAGCCAAAAGCAGACGCTCAACCCTTGAGCCACCCAAGCGCCTGTGTAGATTTTATTTTACAGGACTGATTATACCATGGCTTGTATTTGCTACTTTGGGTTGCACCTAAGCCTCTCAGCCTTGTGTTACTCAGTAAATGGGTTAGAGCAATATTCTCAGGCATGAAATATGCTGCCTCTAGAACCTCTGCTTCCATCTTAGTGGCATGAAGGGATAAAATGGAATAATCTGTCCTTTGCTTTAGAGGAATATCTAAGCATGCCCTGGACCTCTGAACTTTTAAAAACTTCACTGATGAGGAAACTCAAATCTTCTTAGAGTTTATCACCCATATTCAGGAGCAAAAGTGTTTTACAATGGCTCTCAAATCCAATGCCATTGTGCTATTCCATGGACTGTCCCTTCATGCTGCATTATGGCATAGGGCTGAACAATTGACAGAACCCTGAGGCAAGACCTTAAATATTGTCCTTACTGCTTGAGAGGGAATTGCTTCTGATCCTCCTTCTTGATAGGGATGAAAAAGAATGCATCTGCCCGATTATGTTCCTCAGGCCATGTTGATCCATTTGAGTAGAAATACTAAATATAATGTAGCCTGTACAATTGAGGCTAATGCTTGGTTGAGTTAATGGAAGTCCATTCTCATCCACTAGAATCCACCTGCTTTTTCTAGTGGCCACACTGGTGAATTAAACAGGGATAAGATGCTGACCTACACACTAGATATCTAAGGGTAACACTAACCACTTAGATTCTGCTCAGTGATGCAAACATCTTTTGGATTTATTCTCTTGAATAGAGTAAAGGGAAGTTTCATCAATTTCTACTTTACCTTCCCTGTTATAATAGCTGTTTCACCATAAGCCAAGGAATCAGTCAGTCTAGGGTTTCTGCTAACTACTAAGCATGATCATCCAAAATATAAATTACTGAATGGAGAAATGGCCACTAACTGGACCCTTTATGAACCAGACATGGGATATGACTCCATTTATTACCTGGAACTCAGACATCACAACTCAAACAAGGGCTATGATGATGCTTTAATTCCTTGGCCATCAGTGTTCACACAGAACCTTTGCCAAAGAGTCCTCAAAACATTTAGTTATGCCCCTTTCCCCCCTAATAGTTACCCAATGAAGAGGATATTGTTCCCTTCTGATTGGAAGACACATTCCTGTACATTCTTGCAATGGTGCTGCAGGTCTTTTCTTACTAGAGCATGGACTTCTCTTTCTATCATTGAGTTTGAATCTAAGATACAGGCTCAAGTTTAGAAATTGATCTTTTGAAGCAGACTGATGGGAGTTTTTTTTTATTTTTATTTATTTATGATAGTCACAGAGAGAGAGAGAGAGAGAGAGAGGCAGAGACATAGGCAGAGGGAGAAGCAGGCTCCATGCACCGGGAGCCCGACGTGGGATTCGATCCCAGGTCTCCAGGATCGCGCCCTGGGCCAAAGGCAGGCGCTAAACTGCTGTGCCACCCAGGGATCCTCAGACTGATGGTAGTTAAGAATTCCTTTTCTTGAGCTCTGTTACTCTTCTAAGTAAGTACTGGGCCTGGTTCTCGAATTTTTCTGCCGTTCTGTTGCAAGAGGAGTGTCTTTCTATGCTGCCAATAAAACCTTCTAACATTTATATTTTGTCTTGCATTGAGGATCTGTCTCCCTCAGGATTTTGCTGTCTCTGTCCAGTACACCAATAGGACCAGAGCAGCCATCTAGTTTCATACTCTTTCTGATGACTACTTTTCCCATACTTCTCATACTATCCTCAAATATTCCACCAACAAGTGCATTCTTTTTTAGCTCATGTCCCATTCCACCTCTCCACTGATGTAATTAATAATCGCTCCAGTGCAACATACCCCAGGGGCTGTTAGTACTCTACCTACCACTAGTTGATGGGGTTCTCATTGCCAAGCTAGCTGGCAGATACCTAGTTCAAAAATTCCAATTTAGAGTCTTCTTCCTAGCTAGAACTACTGTTGGTATCAACTCTCCTTTATCTTTTTTTTTTAATTTTTAATATTTTATTTATTATCAATTCCCCAGAAAATAGCCTCTGAGGTTGAGATTTGTATGCTGGAAATTTGCAGAGGAAAGAGAGAAGCAGTGCTGTGAAAAGGAGAAACTGAAGCACTGTGTGGTTGGAACAGAGGCCTTAGCGGGTCTCAATGGCATCTTTGGCGCTGTGATGGTGCTTCAGAGATTTCCCAAATTCAGGCAAGGAGGCCACCAGAACTAGTCATTGGATGTCAGCTTCCTTTGTCCACAGGTACTGACCTGAGACCCAGCTGTGAGCCATTAGCAGTCAGCAATTGTAGCAGTTGAGGAAATGAGTACCAAGTGCCTGAAGGGGGCATTTGAGTGGGTCGAGGACAGGATCCATCATATCATCATCCAAGTATCAAGATCCCAATGAATGCCACAGCGATTTTTGTCCTCTGTTGAATTTTAAAACTGGCAAATCAATTGAAAAAATAAGCCAAAGATAAAGAACCTGAAATTTAATGGAACAGGAAAATACCCCGCTGGGCAATATAAGCAAAATCTTTGCTCAGAGAGAGATCAGATTTCTTTGATTTATCTAAGAATTAACCCAGACTTTTGAAAAAGGAAGTATGTTTTTGAAACATTAAATAAACTATCTACAGCCTGTGAGGGTAAAGGCTACCATGGCTTTTTTGGGGGAGAGGTAAGTGTACAGTTGTTCTCCAGGCAGAAGTTCCAATTATATCTGCCAAAGATAACATAAACTTTCTATACAGAATGGAGTCTTCTTTTTCCTTCACTTTTGCTTTCCCCTTCAATTCTCCCCCCTCTATGACCATTTACTTCAGTGTGAGTCTATTAAGATGCTCTCAGTTTCTCTAGCACATTACAAACCACAAAGATTGGGGCTAGTTCATCATGGGCATCGTTTCTTTTTTCCTAGGGTAGACACAAAAAAATAAGAGCACAATTACATCTGAAACTAATGATGGACTGTATGTTGGTTAATTGAATTTAAATAAAACTAAAATTAAATTTTAAAAAAAGAGCACATCAAGAAACTATAAGGAAACAAATGATTAAGAAAATGGAGAATGTAGATTCTTGTAACATTTTAACACTCTACAAAAGCCAGGGGAACATGATATGCCAACCATAGGGAGAGACTACTATCAAGTATTCAGCAACAGTCCTGTGCATCTGTCAACCAAAATGTTAGATATTTCTTTAGCCAAAGCCTGGAGGATTTAAGAGAAGAATCAGATTATATGATCTCCATGGCTTTAATAAGAAAAGCCCCTGAGACCTTAATTGAATGTAGAAATAATTAAAGCCCTACAGATACATACACATTATGCTAATAAGAAAATACTTTGAGAACTGAAGATCATTCATGCATGCATACACACACAGGTGCACTTGCACTCACATGCACGCACACACACTCCTATATATGCTTCAGGCATGACAGAAAGACAGTGACACTTTAAAAACTAAACTATGTTTGAAGCTATAAAATGAAAATAACTACTATTCTGTGCATAATGACACGTCCCCAGTCTGTAACAGCATAGATCTCATTATCAAAGTACATTGGCCTTCATTATGTAAAGAATATTAGAACACTCATCTAAGACTGTGAATTAGGGATTGTAAACTGTCATTCCATAAATTGAGTCTGGTTCATTGATTTTCTTTTTTTCTTTTTTCTTTTTTCTTTTTTCTTTTTTCTTTTCTTATCTTTCTTTCTTTCTTTTTTTTGTCTCTAGTGTCTGTTTTATCAATTTCTTTTTTCTTTTTTTTTGTTTTATCAATTTCTAAAAAATCAGAAGCCTTAGCAACACTAGGCTTGCCCATGTGGCACATGGACTCATCATTTCTTCTCAGCCTTCTGTATGCTCTTGCCACTCTGTTTAGGGACTTGAATGTGCAACCCTTGGAAACAGTATCACAGTGGCTAAGGAGGCAGTTTATAATAAATGAAAGTTACAAGAAGTTAAGGATACATTATATTGTTGCTTACTGAACCCTAAAGATGTGATCAAGAAAAAGAAACTAAATGAAAATCTTACTATACAAGGGCCCTTATATAAAGCAACTAATTTGACCAATTAGCCATTCATGTGGTGAAAAAATTAGACAATATAATAAGCTAAAGAAAGATAGTGCCTTCTAGATACCCATGTTGCGTGGAAGCTGTTGCTTAATGACATAAATAAGCTGTACAATAAGAAAAGAAACAACACCACCACAATTAGTATTTCTCTCTCAGTAGTTAAGATAAACAAACACTCATAAATAATTATAAATAGACTTCTTCAAATAGTGATATTATTAGATGAGGCTTATTAACCACAGATAACACTGAGGAGATAGTTACTTGGCAGTTGTACTAGGAACACTCTTACTATCTTAGAGGCAATTCCAGGAACTAGAAGTCAAAATCAGCACAATGAACGTAAGACTAGTGAGCTGTACTTAGGAGGATGAACTTGGGAAATCCACGGTCTTTGAGATAATGGAGACTTCAGAGAATCCGCGAGGTTAGCACATTCACAGTAGCTGCTTTTGAAGGTCTGAGCACAGTTAAGCCATAGGTGTTGTGTTTTACAGAGGTGGCATCAGGTTCCTGGTGAGATGGCCTGGAACGAAGGAAGCAATGACCTCATGATATTTGCCACACCATATGGCAGGTGGAGATTGCTCAGGGTGCCATCCAGCATCACCTCAGGACAGGAACTGTTTTAGTGACAGCAATTTGATACCTAAGGCTTGTGGAGGCTTTCACATTCTCACAGATGATTACATTCTCCAGAGAAAGACAGGACTACAGCCCAAGGACTTTACAAGAATCATGTCAAGAATGTACTAGCAATTAGAGGTGCAGCAGATGTCACAGAAGCAAATCATTGGGTTAGTATTTATCGAGCTCAGAATGAAGTGGCTGAAGGTGTGGGACCCAGGGCAGACCATGTTTAATATTACTTTGTCCCTATTATCATATTCACCATCATAAACATTCGTCCTTTTTATCACATGTGTCTTACATGACTGTGATTTCTTGTGTTCCCTCTTTAGGCTGTTTAAGGGATGTTTGGTGAATGAAGGGTAAGCTAATTCTTCTAGCCATTCTGCAGCGATTGTATGGATGAGAAGTTAAGCACTTGCTCAGGCTGCCATGGCAAATAGGCAAAACACCAAATCTAGGTCTGCTTCATCCCAGATCCCATGAATTTCACATTCTGATGTTCTGTGCATAGGGCTGGAGGAAGAGTGAAGTTATAGGTCACCAGTAAGCATACAAAGAGTAGTACTGCAGTGGAATGAGCAAGAGTGGCTGAAGGAGGTCAGCGAGGAGGATCTAAACAATAGCTTAGAGTCATGGAAGTGCCCAGAGATTGAGTGGCTTGGACAGATGGAAGCTCAGTAAGGTGGGCATGCTGGACTTAGCTTAGGGTTCAGTCTCAGACCCTAGGTGTTACAACTCTGTTTGTCACAAGGCACGGGAGTATGCACGTTTCCTCTAGCTGCTGCTCTCTGTGTGATGTTTTCCTTCAAGGGCTGAGAAGGTGAGAGAGATGAATGAGAAGCTCGTGCAGTAAGGCTGTGGTTTCAGGTGCAGGCCATCCTTGTTTCTGAATACCTGTGTGGTTGTTGGATCCAAAGTCTGAGGTTTACATAAGGTTTTCTCTCACTTTATGCACACAATGAGCTTGAAAGGAGGAATAACCCAAGCAGCCACACTTTGTATCACTGCTTCTATCCCCACAAACACTCATCTGTAACCAGCAATGGGAATTATGAGGTAGGATGTGGGAACCCATTTGGCATTATGCCTGCAACTCATCATGACCCTCTATCCTTTGCTTGAAGAATTCTCAAACAGCTTTTCCAACAAAAACCCAGCAAGTATGTTTACTCTCCAGGAGTGGGGGCCCTGTCGGTCCCAGCTGGACAGCATTTTGCCTTGCTCCAGTCAGTATACATCACTGCAGAACGTGCAAGCTATCCTGGCAAGCAGCTAAGCCATTAGGCTCTTGGGTACAAGAATTAATCTGTTAACAATGCCATCTTGCTAATGTCCTTCAGTGTGGGACAACTACAAGAACAAATAGAAGCTAACAGACTTGGTTTTACACATCTAGCTGGTTTTCAACTTTTCTGACCTATGAGGCAAGAAACTGCCTGAGAAAAATGATAGAGGGGATCCCTAGGTGGCGCAGCGGTTTGGCACCTGCCTTTGGCCCAGGGCACGATTCTGGAGACCCAGGATCGAATCCTACGTCGGGCTCCTGGTGCATGGAGCCTGCTTCTCCCTCTGCCTGTGTCTCTGCCTCTCTCTCTCTCTCTCTGTGACTATCATAAATAAATAAATAAATAAATAAATAAATAAATAAATAAATAAATAAATAAGAAAAATGATAGAGAACTCTCAAGCCATACCCAGCAAAGCATATCTCCTACAGAAGGGTTATAACAAGGCCACAGAAAGGGTATGGGTCTTTGGATATACATAAGTATGACACCTAGACTGAATTTTGAGCTCCTTTCCAAGTCCTACTAATGTTAAAAACAACACGGTAGCAAAAACAGATGGACTTATCTCCAAAAAACCAAGGAGGGCTGCCAAAGAACCCAACCTAACAGATTGCTCTAGCCATATAAATAGGTCAAGTTAGGACCTCATGCATGCTTGCAGGGGAAGCTCTGAGAATAATGAGTGTGTATATACCTATGAACAACTAAGCATAAAGTGATAGAAACTATTTTTTGTTAGAGGCTAATGTTACTGTGGTATGGGTAAGGTGAAGGATAGCAAGATCCCTCTGATATTGCAGTAACTGACCCCTTTGGAAGGTGTCCTAAATTAGCTTCAGCAATCCTGAATTCCAAACAAGTGTCCCTATTGTCCTGGAGGAACTCTTGTGTTGTGAGTCTAGAATACCAGTAAAGGCAACATGTTACAACAATTCTGGATAAAATTCCAAGCATGGGAGCTTTTCACCTACTTCGTTATGGAAATCTGTTGCAATTACTACTAACAAAGTCAAGCGTCTTCAATTGGTTAAGTCTGTTCCAGAGGAATATACATTGTTTCCAAATTACCCTGGCTTCCTCTACTCTTGTAACCTACTGTAATTTTTTCCACAAGGGTTTTTAAGTTTTTTTGTTTGTCTAAATCTGCCCGCAGAGTATCCCTTCCAAATAGTATTCTTTTGCATTTTTATTAGGGGTAGAGTATGTTGAATGATGCCTCGTTGTTAGACCAGATTTATGAATCCTATAAAAAATGCAGTAACAGGCGATGGTTAGGATGTGTGTATGTGTGTGTGTGTGTGGGGGGGGGTGCTGTTGAGAAGGCAGATGCATAAAAAAGATTTCCAAATACTCTTAGTGGACGTGATCATTATGGCCTTTCCCAGAGAGGCAGGGTCACATGCTGATGTTTGCACTGGCATTGCCTAAAGTGACCCTGATAGACATCTTTGGGCTGATACCTTGTCACAAACTGTGTCTCTGGACTTTAGACCCCCCCCTTACTTGTATCACCGTACATGTCCTTTTCTCTTCTCCATCTGCTGGGGAAGCTTGGGATGATCCAGATCTCACTTTAGAACTTTAATACTTACCTTCAAAAAAAAAAAAAAAAAAGAAAGAAAGAACTTTAATACTTAACCTTTTAGCTGCTATAGAATGAACTCCCAAAGCCCCAACCAAGTCTCATTTTGTGATTCTTGCCCTCCTACCTGGTCTTTTATTTTCCTTATTATACCTTCTTCTAAACTTGGCCTTTCAATATGAAGGCGGGAATGCTGGAAATCCAATCAGAAGGGCCTCTGGAAAGTTCTGTGCAGTTGAGTAGGGTCATTTGTCTAGTCATTGCTTGTCAGTTCCTATGCTTTCTGAAGGTCAAAGTAGTCAGTCATACAGAGAGTTGGCTGTAAGAACAATAATTACAGGAATTTTGACTTCAGAGTTTGGGAGGTGGGATGGGAAGAAAGATGTCTCTATTCTTTGCGAAGAGTAAGTTTTAGTGCACAATGAAAAACTGAGCATTTAGTTTCTTCTTTCCTCTGAGTTCTCTGTTTTGTTTGTTTTTTAAACTATACATTATAGACCGTTATTGTCTCATCAAACAAAATGAACTTACTAAGCCATATCTAATATTTTCTTTCTAATAATTTTCTTTCTTTCTTTCTTTCTTTTTCTTTCTTTCTTTCTTTCTTTCTTCTTTCTTTCTTTCTTTCTTTCTTCTCTCTCTCTCTCTCTCTCTCTCTCTCTCTTTCTTTCTTTCTTTTTCTTTCTTTTGAGAGAATGAGTGGTGGGAGAGGAGCAGAGGGAGAGGGAGAGAGAGAATCTTAAGCAGGCACCACCCTCAGCACAGAGCCTGACTCCGCTCGATCTCATGATCCTGAGATCATGACCTGAGCCAAAAATCCAAAGTTGGATGTTTAACTGACGGAGCCATGCAGATGACCCTAGTAGTTTCAAAATAATAAAGTACCTCAGTAATACGGGTATATTCTTTCACATACACATGTAGGAAATTAGTATGTACTAGACAAAGATTAGAATGCATTTATCTACCACAGATTGAGCTCTTTCCTCCTCCTCCTCCTCTTTCTCCTCCTTCTAAATATTCAGAGTTCTATATCAAAACACATATTCAGAGACCTGCAGGGGCCAGGCAGATAACATAAATTTTACTCAGGCCAGGTACTAGTCAGAACCACACAGTGGATATGTTACATAACTGAAGATGCATGCCCTATGTAAAGGCATGAACAATTCAGTATTTTAAAGCAGAAAATCCATTGTGCAGGCCTAAGGGGACACATTGGCATAGCAGGCCTTTATTTCAAGGGTTTGCTTAGATGCCATCTCATCAGGGAAACCTTTCACGAGCTAGGTGAGGATCCCCTATTATGTGATATTCTAGCACTTTCCATTGAATCACATATCACATTTTTATCTAATTATCTCAGTGACTATTTGTTTAATGATTGTTTAACTATTTGTTTAATGATCTGTAAAATCAGGGCCTGTGTCTGCCAGGTCACTTCTGTGACTGCATTTCCTCACCTCACATTAGGTGCCTGGCACCTAATAGGCACCTAATATGCACACAATGAGCATTTGTGGGTTACATAAACTCTTTTGGAGGGATCGTAAGGAGTACAAGTTTAGAAGTGCAGAGTAAAAACATTCTTTTCAGAAATAAATTTACTGCTTATTAATCTATCAGGCAAAGTCATATTCAATACCTACAGCATTTTCAGTCATGTACTGTATATTGAAGAAAGAAAATAGTCACTGCCCTCATGGCAATTCACAGTCCAATTATTCAATGTGTTTTGTATTTTCTTTTTTACATTTAAATATTGCTGAATAAGATGAATCAAAGCACCTTTTTAAAAGAAAGAAAAATACTTTCCAAAGATTTTGTAAAACACAGCACCTAGTTTACTCTGATTCTGCTTATCATCTTTAAACATACTAACTTCCTTATAATGTTATTTTTCATTAATATAACTCTATCCCAAACTGATGGATTCATGGAGAAAATAAAAGCAATACAATCAGAATTGCTCTGCAGTACTTGACAAATCAAAAGAAAAGAAAGGACTAATTTGGAATTATGAAAATAACAGTGCAATAAGTATAATAAGCTCTGGAATCCCTTTTACCTATTATTAAATTCCCTTGGAAAGGAGGCAGTAGACATCTTGTCTGAATAGAAGATTCAGTTGGCCTCTGGAATAGGAAAAAGGTAGAAGTAGAAATGGAAAATGGAAGTTTCTGGCTGCCAAGAATAGCTGGAACATGAGTCTGGATGAATCCTTGGCTATTAGAGAAGTAAGGAAAAGTGAGGAAAAGCATGGTCTCCCAAGTGACCATTTGTCCTTGCCCTTAGGAAAAGAGTATGATGGCAGAAATAATTTGGGACCTTAATTTCAATTCTTCCTCATTTTTTATGTGATTGTGGACAGGTTACTTAAGTAATCTGACTCCATTTTCTCCTTTGCAAGATGGAAATATTAATACCTATTTTTAAGTGAAGATTATACTTACTGTATTTTAAATAAGTAACACATACACAGATCATAGTGTTACATAAATCAGAGCTCTAATTATTATTCTGTGATGTCCACAAGCATACCATAATTTCAGCTCATTTTAATGATAAACCAACTAAATTCAGAAAGGGAATTATAAAAGATATTTTATTTTTACTTTGGTTTTCTATTAAAACCTTTGGATATTTTGAATAATCATATAATGAGAAGTTATGTACTTCTTTGGGAAGGCTGTTTGACAATATCAATGAAAAATGTTTCTAAAAACCACATACAAAGCCTCAAAAAAATTAAAAGGATTGAAATCATACAAAGTATGCCCCTCCCCACTATAATAGAATAAAATTAGAAATAAAAACACAGAGAAGAACTTGGGAAATCCATAAAGATGTGGAAGTTAAACAGCACACTCCTAAATAAGTAATGAACTCAATGAAGAATCACAAAGATTAGTAGAAAATACATTGAGATGAATGAAAATAAAGACCTACGACACAAAAATTTATGGGATGCAGCTAAAGAAGTACTTATGGGAAGATTTTTAGCTGTAAAGACCTATATCAAAAAAGAAGAAATATCTCGAATCAGTAACCTAAACATCCACCTTAAGACACTGAAAAAAGAAGAGCAAGGTATACCTAAAACAAATAGATGGAAGGAAATAAGAATTGGAATGGAAATCAGTGAAATAGAGAATATATAAGCAATAGTGAAAGTCAACAACAAAATAAAAAGGTGGTTCTTTGAAAAGATCAATGAAGCTGACATATCTGGGCTGACCAAGAAAAGCAGCATACTTAGAGAACTCAAATTACACCCCAAATATCCATCAAATGATGAATGGATAAATATACTCTAGTATATCCATACAAGGGAATACTGTCAATCCGTAAAAAAAATGAAGTACTGATGCATGCAGTGATGTGGATAGACTTTGAAAACATCGTGCCAAGTGAAAACTTCAGATACAAAAGACCACAAATTGTATAATTCCATTTATATGAAGTGTCCAGAATAGTCAATTTCAGAAAAAAAACAGAAGTAGATTAACGGCTCCCTACATCTGAAAAGGATGGGAGGACTAAGGAGTGATAGCTAAAGGTATGAGATTCATTTTTAGGGTGTTGAAAATGTTCTAAAATTGATTGTGCTAATGACTGCACTGGATTGTGCACTTTATTTTTTTGTTTTTATTTTTGTTGTTTTTTTTTTAATTTATTTATAATAGTCACAGAGAGAGAGAGAGAGAGGCAGAGACACAGGCAGAGGGAGAAGCAGGCTCCATGCACCGGGAGCCCAACGTGGGATTCGATCCCAGGTCTCCAGGATTGCGCCCTGGGCCAAAGGCAGGTGCCAAACAGCTGCGTCACCCAGGGATCCCCTTGTTTTTATTTTTAAAAAACATTTTATTTATTTATTCATGAGAGAGACACAGAAGAGAGGCAGAGACACAGGCAGAGGGAGAAGCAGGCTCCTCACAGGGAGCCTGATTCCTGGACCCCAGGATCACGACTGGGATTTGATCCCTGGACCCCAGGATCATGACCTGGGCCAAAGGCAGGCTCTCAATCACTGAGCCCCCCAGGCATCCCTGGATTGTACATTTTAAATGAGTGGATTGTATAGTGTATGAATTAAATCTCAAATAACATGTTACCAAAAAAAATTTGTTTAAACCCTCCTATATCCTTCTCCAAATTTTGGATGTCTGTCCTAGAAAAACCCATATGTTCTCCATAAGTTGAGTACAGAATATTAATCAAAAAAATCTTTAAGTACATCAATGAGAAGTTTAAATAATTCATAGTAAATGTATATAATGAACAACTCACTGTCATTAAAGAATGAGATAGATATTTTTCTGTAGTAACACAATTGTATCTTCCACACATTGTTAAGTCCCATTCATGAAAAAACTGTTTTCATGTGTACATATACCTATGTAAATACACAGAGAAAGGACTTACGGGTGTTTGCCGAACAATCAACAGTATTTTCTTCTGGGGTGAGGAGATCAGTACGTGGATGGGAAGTAAAACAGGGGAAATTGGACAGGGAACTTGCACATTTCACTGGATAAGCTTCTGTATTGTTTGCATCTTTCCAACAACAGAGTGTTTCTGTAACACCAGTATAAAATAGAAACAGAAAGCTACCTAAAATGGATGTGGCACAGGAACCAAAATCCCAAGGCATTTTATACCATCATATTGTTGCCGAGCGTGATAAACTGAGGTCTCCGGGCAGGACTCACGTGTTGCTAGCTACTCTTATTCGAGTGGAGTTTTATTCTGTGTGATATTTATTTTGGTAGAACAAGGAAGATGGCATGCTCTGACAAGAATTATGTCTGGTGCACGTTCAGGACCGTGTGTTTATGATTCCCTCCGCCTGGAATACTTTTCCCACAAATACCCATGTCTCGTTCTCCCCACTCCTTTAGACCTTGGCTCAAATATTTCCTTCTCAGCCATTCTTGCCTCTACATCCCACTCGAAGGGTAATAGTCACCCCCCACTAGCCCATCCCTCTTCCTGCTGTTTTTTTGTTTAGCACTTTGAACCATCGGACAGCCTACAGCATCCACTTACTTGTCTAATGTCTGTCTCCTTTCACTACCAGTGAAGTCTGTGAAGGTAGGGACATTTGTCAGATGTTTCACAGCTGTCACCCAGGATCTAGAATGATATCTGGCATGTAATATGTGTTTAATAAATTTTTGCTGATGCAGCAGAAGAATGACTCAATAACATCATTCAAGGAGATGGTGATTGTGGGAGCTACTGACACAGCTGGTATGGAAAAGGGTAGGCTTTCTGAACACTCATTGTCAAATCTTGCCCAGTGAGTGAAATAATTTAAAAACTAGACATAGGTGGCAACAAGACAGCTTCCAGATTTTTCTGCATTTGGCCCAAACCCTTGCTCTCATTCATGTGCTAGTCATCACTGAGACTCGTAAAGAGGAAAAACACGAGAGCAGAAATGACATTTCCCTTTTTCTCCACTTCTAGTCGAGCTGAACCAATCAGAGAATCACCCAGAAAATCTGTACTTTAATTGGGAATGAGATTTCAGGAATTTCAGAGCTTAACTTGCACGCATCAGCCCATTTTATCTGCCACCTACGTTGGGAGATGCAATGAACATAGCTCTACTTCTTTATTAAGCTGATTTTGCCATTTCTCTGTGATTGTGTCCTTCTTAGTGAGTCCTTATTTAATTACACTGTTTCTTTCTCTCTCACTGTGTCTGTGGGATGTATGAACATGAAAATGCTCCCTTCAGTTTCCAAGTCCAACAAACCAAGATACAATATGGCGACGAGGTGAGTCCTTGGATCTCTCCTTGCCTGTAAACTTACCGAGCTTGAAGGCAGAAGGTGTTAAGCTGTTTGTATCATGCAGAGGCAATTTTGCAAGACCACAGGAAAGAAGGAAAAGGAAGGAAAAACAGAAAAGACTCTAGAAATCTAGACCTAAAACTGTGAGGCACCATGTAGGCTTACAGGTTTCTTTGAGATCTTTCGAAGTGCACTGAATGTAGATCTCCCAAAAAGGGTGGAAGATAAATCTATGTTGTCATTGTTTCAAACTCCCCAAGGAGATTCTGAGTTCCCTTAGAAAGACAAGCCATTCTAATTTTAGAGAGAGCCCTCAGCTCTTCAGATTTCATCTACATCTCTTATTTCCATTTAGATGTTATGCCTCTAGTGTTTGGAGTGAAGAGAAAGACTGCCTTTCCTGGCGAAACTGGAGTAGCTCAGTGTCTCCCGGCTCTCTGGCGGAGTGGGTCGTGGCTTCACGCAGGGTATTTTATACTGAGGTGCACAACACGGGCTTCTGTAAGCATTTCTAAGAACTGGTATCAAGTCTTGAGGTCATTCTGCCAATCAGATCCCAGGCGAGCTGTTACACTCCTCACCCCATCATGACAGAGGACTCGTTGCTTGCAGGTCTGCCTATTAAAATGACAGAGCAGTGCTCTGAAACAGGTTGAGTGAAGGAATAGGAGCCCCATGAATCACCCTTACGTTAGTTCTGACAGGTTTTGGAAGTATGGCTGGTTAAGGTCTGGTTGGGTGGATACCCTCTGCTGCTCTGTCCTGTCCGAATTGCTCAGAAAGAGTCCAGAGCCCTGTATGTGCAGGGGTGCAGATGGGGCAGGTCAAGAATCTGGGGTCAGAACAGGAGCAGCAATTCCAAAAATACTGTCAGCTGTGTGGATGGAGCCTAATGTCCCGTTCAGTGCAAATGGCATGAAGCCAAAACACTAGACCAAGTCTGGGGAGGTTAACTATTGTTTGGGCTGCTTTTTTTTTTTTTTTTTTAATCTTTTGGGTTTTGTACAAATTTGAAAACCACAAGAAATCAGTATTTCTCTTTCATACCCTGTCTTTCTCCATTCCTGTTTTCAGTAGATTCCACTCCGCTGGTCGAATGGAAGAAATATACTGCTCAGATCTCATATTTCCATAAGCACATCTCTTTACTCATAGTACAAAGTAGTAATTATCCCAGTAAAACAGTGATGAAATATTAATGAAGATGAAATTATGAGATCGGCACTGCTGATGGCAATACAAAGATTTATTTTTTCTATCACCTAAGTGGTTTGTATCGTACTACTTGTCCCAGGCCTCAGGGATAATTAAAATTCTTTGACTAGGCAAGTGTCTCGTGAAGTGTGTTAATGAGATTGTTTTCTGATATGCAAAAATGTCCTGACATGGTTTTCAAATGCCTGCTGCACATCCCCAACCAATTATCATACAAAATGCAACTATTTCTCTTTGTCTATCATTAGATCCTGAATAGACAGCGTTTGACTCTACTGCCTAATTCTGGCTTCATTTTCCTGTCTGATCCTATGGTAATATTGTGAGGCATTTACTTAGCAACGGGGGTAAATGTTTATTTTAAATGCGATTTCCTTTCTTTAGCCTCTTTGGAAACCTGCTTCAATTAAGAAGCGTGCCCTCCGTTTCTTCAGGAGAGTGAGCATGTGTTTGCACACACACACCTTGGCTTGTTTTTTCTTTCTCCCTGTGGTGATTCTGATGAGGTGAGGGTGTGTGCTGGCAAAATTCTGAAGTGTGGGCCAGTCATGGCTACACTTTTATTAATGCAAGATGGAAAATATAATTGATGCCTGCTCAAGCTTTGTGTTAGTTTGCTAGGGATGCTGTAAGAAGGTACCACAAACTGGGTGGCTTCAACAACAGAAGTTTGTCTCCCAGTTCTTGGAGGCTTCAAAGTCTGAGATCATTGTGTTGGCAAGGGTGGTTTTTCTCTGAGGGCTGGGAAGGAGGATCTGTTCCAGTCCTCTCTCCTAGCTTCTGGTGGTTTGCTGGCTCTTTGGCATTCTTTGGCTTGTGGAAGCGCTGCCTTCATCTTCACATGACATCCTCCCAGTTTGTATGCCTGTTATCCAAATTTCCCCTTTTTATAAGGACATCAGTCATATTGGATTAGGAGCCACCCTTCTCCAGTATGATCTGTCTTAATGTAACTAATTCTATCTGTCATGACCCTGTTTCCAAATAAGATGCTATTCTTAGATCCTGGGAATGAGGATTTCCACATAGGAGTTTGAGGGAGAGCACAATTCAACCCATAACAAGCTTCAAGTAAATAACAGACCATTTAATTCTGTGAGTATATATTGAATTGTAAGTGCAAAATAATAGAGAAGTTGTTTTTTTTAAGATTAACATGACATTTGCTTTCCATCTCCTAGTGTCTCTCCCAATAGGGCCCTCGTGTGACTTCCTGCACCAAGTATTAGAAAGAAGAGTTACAATCAGCAGTTAGAGGTATTGCTGTCCATAGAAGTTTGGTGTAGATTTTTCTAGTGTAAGATATAAAAGGACCTGTTATCACGTTCTTTTCATTCCAGTCACTGCTTCCTTCACTGCTTCTGTTCATTTTGGTAGACATATGACACTGTGCTTCATTAAGGGGGCATAGGCTTCATGGGGGTCTGACCCTGTTCGGTCACAAGGTATCTATTAAATTGAGCCTAGAGCTTTTAAAGGTTTGTGGATTTATGTAGTACAGTAGGTTATAAGTTTAAAACTCTGTGCTCACAGGCTATCCTCTCGACCCTAAAGAATGCTGTCACAGGATACTGAGTTGGAATGGTTATAGTAAATGTCATAGTAAGTGTCCCGTATGGAAAAAAGAAAAGTTTTAATACTTACTGCTTACTTTTTTTTCTGTTCATTGAACAATAAAAGACATATGCTCATAGGCCAGAACATAATAAAACCACGTTTCCTCATTTCCTTCAGTGTTAGATCATAATGAGGAAATACTCTGCCACTCGTTCACTTTGCGAGCAGTGGAGTTCTAGCAAGCTCCGTTATAGTCCGTGCAGTGGTGCCTTTGACCCTGATCCCAGTACACCTGCCTTGTGAATAATTTTTTTTAAGATGTATGTGTTTATTTTTTATTTTATTATTTTATTTTTAAATTCAGTTTTTATTTTAATCCCACTTAACATGCAGTGTTATTTTAGTTTCAGGTGTTCAATACAATGATTTGACAGTTCCACACATCACCCAGTGCTCATTAAGAGAAGTGCTGCCTTAATCCCCACCACCTATTTCACCCATTCCCGCCCCCCCCCGGCCCTTCTCCCCTCTGGTGCCCATCAGTTCTCTATAATTAAGGGTCTGTTTCCTGGTTTGTCTCTATCTCTTTTTCTCTTTGCTCATTTATTTTGTTTCTTAAATTTTACATATGAGTGAAATAATCTGGCATTTGTCTTTCTTTCACTTATTTCTCATAGCATTACACTCTTTAGCTCCATCCATGTTGTTGTAAATGGCAAGATTTCATTATTTTTTATTGCTGAATAATATTTCACTGCCATATATATCACATCTTCCTTACCCATTCATCAGTTGATAGACAGTTGGGTTGTTTCCATCATTTGTCTATTGTAGATAATGCTGCTGTAAACATTGGGGTGTATGTATCCTTTTGAATTCGTGTTTCCATAATTTGTGGCTAAATACCCAGCAGTGCAATGCTGCATCATAGGGTCATTCTATTTTTAACTTTTTTGCAGGAACCTCCATACTGTGTTGCACAGTGGCTGCACAAGTTTGCATTCCCACCAACAGTGCACAAGGGTTGCTTTTTCCCTACATCCTCGCTAACACTTGTTTCTTATGTTGTTGATTTTAGCCACTCTGACAGGTGTGAGATGATATCTCATTGTAATTTTGATTTACATTTCCCTGATGATGAGTGATGTTGAGCATCTTTTCATGTGTCTGTTGGCCATCTCTATGTCTTCTCTGGGGAAATATCTGTTCATGTCTTCTGCCTATTTTAAAATTGGATTATTCATTTTTTAGGTGTTGAGTTGTATCAGTTCTTTATATATTTTGGATACTAACCCTTTATCAGATATGTCATTTGCATATATCTTCTCCTATTCCGTAGGTTGCTATTTAGTTTTATTGATGTTTCCTTTGCTGTGCAGTTTTCTTGTTTTGATATAATCCCAACAGTTTATTTTTGATTTTGTTTCCCTTGCCTCAGGAGACATGTATAGAAAAATGTTGCTACAGCTCCTCATGAGTCATTTTTAACTATTTGTTAACTCACCTAAAATGTCCTCTTGTGATAGCATCCCTTTTTGATATTGGCATAATAATATGTTGATCACTTCTTCTTCATATATTTTCCATATATGCTGAGAAATGATTCAAATTCTATACATCTGCAATCTTAGTCAAATGTGAAGCAAAATGTATGCTAGCAACTATAAAAACTTGTACACATTCTGTGGTATGGTATTACTAGTATATTATCAATTATTTAGCTTCTGAACTAGGGAATTGACTGTATTCCCTGGCATCACCAAAGGTTTATGGATCACACTTAAAGAAACAGTGCTACCTTGATGGGGAGACAATAAAGCTGTTTTAAAAATTATGTTAAAAACATTTAATGGAAAGGTGAGTAGGAAAGATGAAATGAAGGAATGAGGGAAATAGCATGTTCTTTTATACAAACTCATTCTTCTAGTCAAATATGCCAAGGCAGGAAGTGACATCAAGAGCAACTGAAATCCTATGACCAGATGGCCCTACTCCTCCCACCCTCTCCTCCCAAAAGGAATGAAAGAGATTGAGAACCAAGTGCTCTCAAGTCAGTGGCTCCAATTTTTCCTTGTTGGGGGTCCTCTCAGAGCACAGTGCATTCTTCTTTCTTTCTGCTGTTGCTGGTCACCCACAATGAAACTCTGGGGCATTGGTTTGCATGTTTGGCAGTGTAATAGACTAAATGTCTGTGTCTTCCCAAAATGTATTTGTTAAAACCCTATCTTCAGTATGATGGTGTTTGTAGGTGGAGCCTTTGAGAAGATTTAGGTCATGAGGGCAGAGTCCTTGTGAATGAGAATAGTGCCAGTAAGCTTCCTGCCCCTTTTTGCCATGTGAGAACAGGTCATGAAGATGGTGTTGAACCAGGAAATGGACTCTCACCAATGTCAAATCTGCTGGATGAGTTTAGACTTCTCAGCCTCCAGAACTATGAGAAATGACTTGTTGTTTATAAGCCATACAGTCTATGGCATTTTGTGATAGCAGACTGAGCTAAGACAAAGAGGAAGCAGTTGGAACAAAGTTGGTTACTACCCTTATATGTCACACTAGCTTCTGCCTCTGCTTCTCTCTATGCCTGCCCATCATCAAACCATTTCCCAGCATAGAGTGTAATACCAACCACATTAATACTGTAATGACTCTAAAGGCTATTTGACTTTCAGAATGCTTTCACACTCGTTATTTCATTTGGATGTGGCTAAACTGCCCTGTCCAAACAAAGAATACTGTCCCCCTGAGCTGGAAAGAGGTTTTTTGAAGATACAATTCAGTCATAAAACCTCCTCCCTTTTGAAGAGAAACATTTATACAGTTTATGGTCTTTGCTACAACAGGAAAAGAACAAGAGCTTTCTACCATCTTACCTGTTGCTGAAATTTAGTTTTGGCCAAAAGAAAGGATGTGGAAATTTGTAAGAAATCTATCAGGATGAAAAGAAAGTTTAGGTCATTAAGAAAGGGAGACATACAACTCTCAAAACACAGGTGCAGCTCAGAAATATTTGACTTATCAGATATTCAGATTTGCTGACCTGGTGGCATGCTCCTCAACACTATTGAGACTGTGAAGTATCATACTCTACTGAAGACACACATTCTTCTAGTTCAGACATGTAGCTTAAGAGAGTCTTATGTATCTCTGCTGCAAGGAGCTAAAATCTTTAATCATATTAATGGTCTCTGCAAGACTTGGAATTGAAGAATACGAAGTCATTCTTAAGGACACCTGTATTTAACCTACAAACACCCAGTTTCTGGACGTGGATTAAGTTTTCTTTTTCTCTGTAGGTATTATAGTGATGGGTAGGAGATGCCTCCTCCTACCCTCCCTATTTCCTTCTCTTCCTTCCTTCCTTCTCTTTTTTCTTTCTTTCTCCTCTCTTCACCCTCTCCTTCCTTTATTCTTTCCACAGTTACTTAGCATCTGCTATGCAGCAAGTTTGATGCTCTCCATCACAGATTATGAGATAAATACATCACTTTGCCTCCCTTAAAAATTCTTATAAACTAAGAAAGGGACCGATATTTCACCCATGTGTTATCCACTCAAGATGAGTCTTTTCTTGCAAGTATCTTCCTTTATGTCTCAATACTACTTCTGCTTCTTGAAAAGAGATTTGTAAAGCTGTGAAACTCCATTTTATCTCACATTCTTAGGGCAAAAAGCAGTGAGTTCAAATTAGTGTATGATACAGCCAGTGAACATAAAATATAATTAATGTATTCCACATCTTAATCTGAGCCCCCAAACTGGGATGTGGTTTCTCTGTAGTTCTAAAACTTGAGTTTCAGTGCTATGTGTTCCATAAGTGATGTGACTTCAATTACCTGAACCTCTTCCTCAAGCACATAAAATATAACATTGTTCAAAAGGCATGGATGAGATACCAGGGGTAGTAAGCAAAATGCCCACATGGAGGGTAATCTGGAGAGTAGGACGTAATCCCAGGAGGCATAGGTGAGGTTCCCTTGGTTGGTTAATCCTGGGTGGGAGTGTGTGGGAGATCAGAATTAGTGTATTTCTGGTTAAGTACCTAAGAGCTTTAACTTGAATATTCTCAGAGTAACAGAATAAAGTCTGCAAGCCTGTGATGGCAGGGCTGGAAACCTTGAAGTTCTATGCCTCAGTAAAATACAGCACTGAAAAAGCTGTGACCAGTGACACAGGAAGGCAACAGGGAAGTTTGTCTATCTCTGCCTGAATTCCAAAAGTTATACTTTGGATCTTCCATGCACAAATGTGGGCTTTAAATTTATGTACCTTGAAGTCCTCAAGATGTAGGAATTGCCAGACTAAGAAATTAATATCATCATGCTCCTGCATCAATGATGTACTGATGATAATTCTGGGGCACTGCCTACACTTGAAGACAACATCATTCCATGGCATATGTACTCCATGACTCCCATTGTTTAAATGCCTCTCACACTGAGCTTTCACGAGTAAATAATCTAGAATGGGGGAAGAACTAAAGACATAAGAGGTCACATAAGAAGATCAGTCTTTTATATTATAGCATATTTTAACAAAGGATATAAAATCATTGTGTTAAAATAATCAAGTTAAAAAGAATCAACTACAAAAATATACAACAAACAACAACCAAAAAGGATTAAAACAAATGAAACAGAACTTCTAAAGTTAAGCAATAAACAAACAGCTTGGTGGAACATATTAGAAACAGCTGAAGTAGAAATATTGAACCAGAACATAGGTCTGAGGAAATTAAGTAAACTCTAAATGAGAAAGTTAAAGAAATTAAAAATATGAAAGAGATTCAGTGTCATGAGGGAGTTAATGAGAAGGTCTAATATATGTCTGCTGAAAGTTTAAGAGGAAAAAGAAAAAAAATGATGAAGAGTCAAATAGTAACAAGATGATGGCTGAGAATTTTATAAATGATGAAAAACATGGCTCTTTAGGTCCAACAATAAAATGTTTCAAGTGAAATAAAGAAAAAACTACTGACAATAGACTTGTCATAGCAACAGTAGAGGCCAGGGTACAGTTGAATGATATCTTCAGTAGAGACCAGGATACAGTTGAATAATATCTTCATGTTGCTGAGAAAAAGTAACTGTCAACCTAGAATTATAAAGTAAAACTATCAATCACGGGTGGAAGTATAATAAGGACAATTTTAGACACACAAGAAGACACAGAGGCGCTACCACCCATGTATTCTCGCTAAAGCAATTATTCAAGGATTTACCTCAGAAAGAAGAAAATGGAACCCAGAAGGAAGAGGAGGATTTCCAAAAGCAATAGTGGGCAAAACAATTGGCAAACATAGGGTAAACCTAAACACATGTTAACAATATAAAAAATGAAAACAATCATGAAGAATGTGTTCATAAAAATCAAGTTGTACTAAAATTTTGAGAAAAATGACCTTTAAGAAAGGAATGGGTAATCATAGTTAGTTTCTAAACTTTCCCAGTTTCTAAACTGGTAACATTTGGAAATGTGGTAAAATTTTTGATTTACTTTGGACTTTATTCAGACAGGCATGCATTTTTAAAATAAATGGATAAACCATTAAGCCATAAAGATTAAATGTACCAATTGCCTAACTAATGAAACAAAAGGAAGAATTATGGAAACCAATCATTCCAATGCTTGTTTTGGGAGGGGGAGGGGAGAAAAACCCGAAAAATATGTGAGAGAGAAATCATAAAATAAAGTGACAAAAATGAAAACTGTCAGGAATAGACTAACTTTAAATGAACTAACCTCATCAGTTGAAAGACAAGGATTACCAGATTGGATTATGAAAACAAAATCCAGCTATTTGATATTTACAAAAGTTCTACATTGTCTTATTCTGTGTATCTTAGTCTGTTTGGGCCGCCATAGCAAAATACCAGGCTGGGTGGCGGAAACAACAGAAATTGCTAGAAGTCCAAGATTGAGAAGCTGTCAGGGTTGGTTTTGGTGAGACCTCCTATCCTGGCTTGTAGATGTTTGCCTTCCTACTATGTCCTCACATGGCTTTTCCTCAGAGTATACACAGATACAGAGGGAGGAAAAGATAGAAACAGAGACAGAGTTCTCTGTTCTCTTCTTATAAGAACACTAATCCTACCAGATCAAGGTCCCAGTTTTGTGACCTCACTTAACCTTAGTTACTTCTTTAGAGGCTCTGTTTCCAAATACAGCTATGCTGGGGGTTAGGGTTTCAACAAATGAATTTGAGGGATGGAGCATAAATGTTCATTTTTATAACCCTGGTCTTTCAGAAAGCAAAATGCCAGGCAAAAATTCCAGTGCCAACCCTTTATTTGCTGAGTGCCAGGATAGAGCAGGAGAACGAGAGGGGAAAAAGGAAGTAAAACACTGATGAAAAACAACAAAATAGGAGGACTCATGATACCTGATTTCAAAATTTGCTGTAAAGTTACGGTAATCAAGGCAACATGGTGTTGGTAAATAACAGAAAAACAGATGCATAACACAGAATAAAGGCACACACAAATACAACCAACTGATCTTTGACCCAGGAGAAAAGGCAGTCTGGTGGGGAAAGGATAGTCTTCTCAGAAATGATGCTGAATGTCAACAACTGGATGTCCATTTGCATGAGAAAAAACCGATATACAGACCTTATACCTTCCCCAACAGTTAATTCAAAATGGGTCATGGGGGAAAAAAAATGGGTCATGGAGCTCAGTATAACATGAAAAACTATAAAGACTATATGTATATATGTGTATATATATATATATATATATATAGTCATAGTAATTGTACTATTATTGTACTAGTCTATATATAGTATATAGTAATTGTACTATATATAGTAATTGTACTATATATAGTAATTGTATATATAGTATATATATAATTGACTTTATATATATACACATATATATTTATATATACACACACATATGTGTATTTATATATATGTAAATTATATATATAAATATATATATAAAGTCAATTATATATATGTGTGTGTGTGTGTATATATATATATAGTCAATTATAAGGAGAGTTGGCTCATTATAAAGGCTGAGAAGTTGAGAGAAGTCAGGATCTTCAGGCAGCAAGCTGGAGACCCAGGACTGCTTTTTTTGGTTCCAGTCTGAGTCAAAGGCCTGAGAAACAGGAGAGCCAATGGTTTAAGTTCCAGTCCAAGTTTGAATCTGAAGGTAGAAGACTGATGTCCCACCTGGAAAACAGGTAGAGAGTCTCCTGGCGGGATGGATTTTTGTTCTAGATAAGTTTTCAACTGACTGCTTGAAGTCCACCCACATTACGGTGAGCAGTCAGTCTGCTTTACTAGATCTACCACTTCAAATGTTAAGCTCATCCAAAAACACACTCACAGATATACTCAAATATGTTTGGCCAAATATCTTGGCATGCCATAGCTCAATCAAATTGACATAAAATTAAGTATTATAGACTTGTGTCCAAAATATACAAAAAATTCTTAAAGCTCAATAGTAAGAAAATAGTCCAAATTAAAAACCTAAATCTCCAATTAAGATATTTGAATAGATACCTCATTAAAGGAGATATACAGATAGACATATATAAAGGGGCTCATTATTACCTGCCAGTAAGGAATTGCAAATTGAAGAAATAATAGAAACTAATGCACACCTATAAGAAAACTAAAATAATATTTTAAAAAACACCGACAGTACTAACTGCTAGAGAGGGTACAGAGCAACAAGAACTCTCATTTATTGCTAGTAGAAATACCAAATGGACAACAAATTGGAAGATAGGCTGGCAGATTCTTACAAGGGTAAAAATAGATTTATTGGACAATCCAGCTATTGTGCTCCTCAGTATTTATCCAACTAATTTGAAAGTTAAGTCCATACACAACCTTCACAGAAATAAAGTTCATGGTAACTTTATTCATAATCCGCCCCCCAAACTAGAAGTAACAAAGATGTCCTTCAATTGGTGAATGGATAACTGTGGTGGTATATCTATATAATGGAATATTATTCAGCAATAAAAAGAAATGAAGCCATGAAAAGACATGCAGAAGGAGCCTTAAAAGCATATTGCAAAATGAAAGAAGCCAGTGTGAAAAGGCTACACACTGTCTGATTTCAATTATATCACATTCTGAAATAGGCAAAAGTGAAAAGTAAAATGATCAATGATGCTGATCCTGGAACAGAAAAAGGGATTAGAAATCTGAATAAAATATCAACTTTCAGTTAGTAATAGAGTCTTAGTATTGGGTCATTAATTGTAACAAATTTATCATAGTCATATAAGGTATTAACAGTAAGGGCAACTGGAATGGGGTATTTGGGGCTCTCTGTGTATTATTAATTTTTCTGTAAATTTAGATTGTTCTAACAAAAAATATTTGTTTTTCTAAAAGAGTGTGGCAAGAATAATAGAAAGGAAACCAATGCAGTGTGGTGTTGCACTGGCCGCCTCTTTTCAGCAAAGTCAGACAGCGAATTAAGCTGCCATGCTCACCTGGAACACGAGTTTTCTCTGGAATGGTATAAGGGACAACTTACACCTTTGAGTAGTTAAACGGAGAGAAAAATAAGGAGAATTTGCCAATTAATAAAGAATATATAACTTTTCCAAATCTGTACCTAGTAGTATAGACTCCAGGTATGTAAAGTTAAAATTTATAGAATTTCAAGAAAAAACTTACAAATCTCCATTATATATGGATTACAATATATTTCACTGAAGAATTGAGTTCACATTCAAATAAAATTCTATTCTGTCTCAACCACAAGATAAATCTTTATGCAATAAAAACTGAGAGATAGCTGTGCCAGTAATTAGAGAATAAACATTTTATGCTCACATAGAACATTTATAAAATTTTCTTGTATGCTAGGACATAAAACAATTTTCACAAATATTGAAAAACTGGTATTATATAGCATACCTTTTCTAATCACAATGCAGTGGGCTTGGTTCAAATTCCCTAGCAGCACATGTTAAGACCAGAATTGATTGGAGTTGATTTATTTCTCTTGAGGCCATGAACACTAAGCAGGGGGTGAGGAAGAACCAGAGTGGATAGCTGGAGATTAAGCCCACAGAGAAACTCTGGTAAATGAGGTAAGTGTGTCTCAAAATTATCCCATCCAGAAGGTAATGGCGCTGGGGTGTTTAGGCACAAACCCCTAACAGTCATTGGCCAGGGGTTGTTACTGGTAATTCCCCCAGCACTTCCAAGCTGCCTGTATGTGGACAGAACAGTCTTCTTTGGTTTCAGAAAAGCTCTCTGGCTCAAAGCAGCTAATTGCAATCAAAAGTTACTTGGAGCACAATGAAATAATAGCATCTAAGGAATATTGATAGGTCACTGAAAAAAATCTACCATAGCAATAAAATGAGAGGGTGATACCAAAAATATAAGAAGAAACCCTATATGACTGTAAATTAAAGAATACATACATATATACATACATACACATATATATATTTATTAATTCACAGAGCAGAGAACTTAAAATTACAACTAAAGGCAAATCATAGGGACAGTAAATGGAATAGAAGTTACAAGGTAGGGGGAGGGGATGGGCACTATTGTTTAATAGGTACAGAGTTTGTATCTGGGATGGAAGTTCTTGAAATGGATAATGTTGATAGTTCTGAATTAACTTAAGGGTGACTTGCACCTTTGAAATGGTTAAAATGATGAATTTTATTTACTGCAACAGGAAAAGAAATACAATTAAAAATATTTAGAACAGATAGTGGAAATATTATACATCAAAACTTTGGGACAAGGAACAGTGGAACTTAGAGGGAAATTCATAATCCTGAATGGACATACAAGAAAATAGAAACATACTGAAAATTAATTAGCCAAGCATACAACTCAACAGATTTTTTTAAATGACTAATTTCTATGAATGTAGAAAAAACAAATAACTCATACTCGAAAAATTGTACTAATTATACTGTCCAACAAAAAAGGTAAGATGGCACAAATTATAATGGTGGAAATAAGAGAAGGGGCAGAAATTCAAATATAAGACTAAAAAATTCATGAGTAGACACCCTTAATTCTGGGTGTAATGGAACAATGAGAATCACTCACTTCCCCACTGTAAATACCTGTCAAAGTATATAAAGAAGCTCTTCTCTTGGGCACAGGCAACACAGGCCTCTGATTCTCAAGTGAAGGAATGAAATGAGAGGATGAGGTGAGCTTCACATTTGCCCAGTTCTCTGCCTGAGGACCCTTTCCAAATGCAATATCAGAGAGTAGGGACCCATCAGGGAGCAGTAGTTGGTAGGCCTGCAAGGAGGATCCAGATTTTGGAATTTGGACACATACAGACAGTTGGGATTTGTGTAAGCAAGGTCCCAGGAGGAGAGAGTTGTGCAGAGAAAGAGGCCCAGAAATCTCTAGAAGTGTTAGTTACCTGAACTCTTTAGCCAAACATTCAGCTGTGCATGTACAAAGCAAGACTCTGGGATGCCTGGCAGAGAACAGCTTCTGGCAGACTGTCACCAAAACAGGGATTCCAAGAGTGACACGGTAATGGGGAACAATGGAGCTTTGGCAGGACGGGGTGGAGAGCCTTAGGAACAACTCAGCCACTCAAGTGAAAGAAACCCCAGAAATACCAAATCTGAACAACGGAGCCACCTTGCCTCCATAGCGAGCATTATTATAGACTCATCCTAAAATGTCTACGAGGAAGTTTCTATAGGATAAAGCTGATCTACCATAATATTCCACCCTCCTTAAATGAAGACAATATAGGCCAAACTGTCAACAATATAGTATCCATTAAGTTGTGCACACCATAAAAATGACTAGATATATAAAGCAACGGGAAAGCATGACCCAAAGTAGGAGAGGAAACAGTCAATAAAAAAAGACATGAGGCAGATGTTGAAATTAGCACAGAAAGATATTAAAACACTGAAAAAGGAAATATATTCAACGGATTATAGGAAAGCTGGCCAGAATGAGAACATGGGTGGACAAGCTCAGCAGAAAAAGAGAAACTACAAAAAAAACAAAAACAAAACTACACACTAATTCTAAAACTAAAATAATACAATATCAAACAGTTAAAAAAATATCTGTGTTGGTTTAAAAGTAGATTAGGTGTTTAGAGTACAGATCCTTTACATTTTTTGATAGGTTTATTCCTAGGTGTTTTAAGGTTTTTGGTGCAATTGCAAATGGTATTGATTCCTTAATTTCTCTTTTTTCTGTCTCGTTGTTAGTGTATAGAAATGCAACTGATTTCTGTGTGTTGATTTTCATATCCTGCCACTTTGCTAAATTCCTTAATGAGTTCTAGCAATTTTGGGGTGGAGTCTTTTGGATTCTCCACATAAAGCATCATGTCATCTGCGAAGAATGAGAGTTTGACTTCTTTGCCAATTTGAATTCCTTTTATTTCTGTTGTCTGATTGCTGAGGCTAGGACTTCTTCTTTTTTTTTTTTTTAAAGATTTTATTTATTTATTCATGAGAGACACACAGAGAGAGAGAGAGAGAGAGAGAGAGAGAGGCAGAAACACAGGCAGAGGGAGAAGCAGGCTCCATGCAGGGAGCCCGATGTGGGACTTGATCCCGGGTCTCCAGGATCCCACCATGCTGGGCTGAAGGCAGGCGCTAAACTGCTGAGCCACCCGGGCTGCCCAAGGCTAGGACTTCTAGTACCATATTGAACAACAGTGGTGAGAGTGGGCATCCTTGTTGTGTTCCTGACCTTAGGGGAAAGGCTCTCAGTTATTCCCCATTGGGAATTATATTCACTGTGGGCTTTTTGTAATATGGCTTTTATGATATTGAGGTATGTTCCCTCTATCCCTCCACTGTGAAGAGTTTTAAATAAGAAAGAATGCTCTACTATGTCAGATGCTTTTTTTGCATCAATTGAGAGGATCATATGTTTCTTGTCCTCCCTTTTGCTACTATGATATACCAAGTTGATTGATTTGTGGATTTTGAACCACCCTTGTAGCCCAGGAATAAATCCCACTTGATTGTGGCAAATGATGCTTTTAATGCACTATTTGATCCTATTGGCTAGTATCTTGGTAAGAATTTTGGCATCCATATTCATTAAGGATATTGATCTGTAATTCTCCTTTTTGGTGGGTGTCTTCTGTCTGGTTTTGGGATCAAGGGAATGCAAGCTGGTACAGCCATTCTGGAAAATAGAGTTTCCTCAAGAAGCTAAAAATAGAGCTACCCTATGACCCAGCAATTGCACTACTAAGTATTTTCCCCAAAGATACAAATGTAGTGATCCGAAGGGGCACCTGCACCCCAGTATTTATAGCAGCAATGTCCACAATAGCCAAACTATGGAAAGAGCCAAGATGTCCATTGACAGATGAATGGCTAAAGAAGATATGGTATATTTATGTGTGTGTATGTGTATGTGTATATATATATATATATATACACACACATATATACACATACACACACAATAGAATATTAGAAAGGATGAAATCTTACCATTTACATCAATGTGGATGAAACTGGAGGGTATTATGCTGAGTGAAATAAATCATTTGGAGAAAGACAGTTATCATATGGTTTACTCTTATGAGGTATATAAGAAAGAGTGTATAGGATCATAAGGGAAGGAAAACTGAATGGGAAGAAATCAGAAAGGGAGACAAACCACGAGAGACTCTTAACTAGGAAAAAGAAACTGAGGGTTACTTAAAGGGATGGGGGTATAGGGTAATTGGGTGATGGGCACTAAGGAGGGCATGCGATGCGATGAGCACTGAGTGTTATATGCAACTGATGAATTACTGAACTCTACATTTGAAACTAATCATGTTCTGTATGCTGGCTAATTGAATTTAAATTTAAAGGAGTAGATTGAAAAAAAGAAGTAGATTGAGAACTGCAAAAGAAAATACTAGTGAATCTGAAAACAGGTCAATAGAAACTATCCAAGTTTAGACCCATAGAGAAAAAAAGTGAAAATAACAAATAGAGTCTCAGTGACCTGTGGTACAGGAAGCAAATATATGTATCACTGGAAACCCAGAAGGAAAGGAGAGAGAGATTAGGACAGAAAAAAGACATTTGAAAAAATAATGACTAAAAATTTTCCAAATTTGATGGTGATCATAAACCTGTATTTTTAAAAGTTTTTAAAAACTTGGGGCATCTGGGTGGCTCCATCGGTTATACATCTGCCATCGGCTCAAGTCATGAGTCCAGGGTACTGGGATCAGGGCCATGTCTGGCTCCCTGCTCAGCAGGGTGTCTGCTTCTCCCTCGCCCTCTGCCTCTCTCCCTACTCTCTCTGTCTCTCAAATAAATAAATAAAATCATTTTAAAAATCTTTAAAAGAAAAAGGCTTTAAATCCTCCTAGGAGAATAAACACAAAGAGAGCCACACCTAAGCATGTCATAATCAAATGGCTGAAGATAAATAGAAACATCTTAAAGGCAGCCAGAGAAAACTATTAAGGGAAAAATAACCTTTAAAAACCTGCTAATGGGGCACCTGGGTGGCTCATTGGTTGAGCATCTGCCTTTGGCTCAGGCTATGATCCCGGGGTTCTGGGATCGAGTCCCATGTCAGGCTCCCTGCAGGGAGCCTGCTTCTCCCTCTGCCTGTGTCTCTGCTTCTCTCTGTGTCTCTCTGTGTCTCCCTATTTTCTGTGTTCTCTCATGAATAAAATCTTTAAAATAAAACAAAACCTTGCTAATATCTTATTAGAAACAACGTAGCCATAATAAGGTAACAGAATATTTTTAAGCACTAAAAGGGGGGAAAAAAACTCAACAAAATCCCTGTTAGCCTATCTAACAATAGGCTATATCTAACAATTCTATCTCTAGTGAAATTGTCTTTCAGAAATAAAAACAAAAAAGACATTTTCTTATAAGCAAAAGCTGAGAGAATGTGTTGCCAACACAGCTTCACCACCTGAAACATTAAAGGAAGTCCTTAAATGTCCTTGTTAGAAGGTCTCTTCATCTAGAAATGAGCTCAGTGTACATTCTGAAAGGACACGTGTGTTTGAGCCAGGCATGGAGCAGAGATGGCAATGGCACTTCAGTCACCTGAGGAAAGGCTGAAATCTGCTGCTGGCATCGTGGAATGCATGTTGCAGCAGTACCTCCTACCACATACAAACAACTCTGGGTGAACTAAAGACTCAAATTTGAAGAGCAGGAGTTTAAAAGTATGAGAAGAAAAAGTAATGTCACTGGAATAAAAAATTTCTTTTTAATTAAGATAGAAAAAAAAAACACAAATAATAATGTAAACAATGACAAATTTGACTATAATGTCATCAATAATAAAAACTTATACTACTAATAAAATCTTTTTCATGTCAAAAAACTTCTCACACCGGGGAAGATACTTACAACTCATGTATCAGACAAAAAGTAAAGTTCTGGAATACTTTTTTTTAAAGATTTATTTATTTTAGAGAGAAACAGACAGACAGCCCTCTGGTGAGGGGAGGGGCAGACGGAGAGGGAGAGAGGGAATCCTCAAGCAGACTCCCTGCCTAGCACAGAGCCAGACTCGGAGCTCGATCTCATATCTCCAAGATCATGATCCCAGCCAAAACCCAGAGTCAGATACTCAACTGAATGAGCTACCAGGTGCCCATAGCATACATCTTTAAATCTCCTTAAATGAGTAAGAAAAACGCAATCAACCAAATAGAAAAAAAAAAGGGTCAATTTTATCATGGCAATTCACAGAGAAAAAAATAATGGCCAGCAAACATAAGGAAAACATTTCAGCCTCACCAGTAATCAGGAAAACAAATTAAAACAACATCAAAGTACCATTTTAAACTCCCCCAAAATACAAAATAATAACTATCCTAATAGTATCAAGTACTGGCAAGAAGGTGGGAAAACAGGGACTCTTCCATATTGATTCTGGGAGTCTACTTATGCCAACCATATGGAGAGTAGTTTGACCATATATGGTCAGATCAGAGATGTGTGTGCCCCAGTGTCCTGTCTTTCCCTTTCTAGATGTCGGCTATAGGAGCGTTCTCAAACGTGAGAACAAAGATGTATGTACAGTGATGTTCACTGCAGTATTGTTTTTAATAGCAAATGTGTGGAAGCCATCTACTTGCCCATCAATAAAGGAATGGCTTATTCGCACACTGAAGTTATGTAAATATGACAGTCTAAATGAATAAATTTGATCTATACATTTCAACATGGATAAGTCTCAAACATAATATGGAGTGATAAAAGCAAATTGCAAAAGATACATAGTAGAATTCTATATGAAATCTAAGACCCAAAATACTAGATTAGATTCTTTATGAAATTTTACTGTATATATAGTACTTTATGTATATCTACTATATATTTTATTATATATATTACTATAGTGTGTGTGCATATATATATATATATATATGAATGATATAGTAAAAGTACAATCCATGCATAAAAATGGTGTACCAACTTCAGTATATGGTGTTTTCACTATAGATGGGAAGAACACAGATGGGATAGAGCTCTGGCTATATCCAAAACATTTCATTTCTTATAAATATGGAAAGAAATATACATAATTTTTTAAGTGATAGAATCCTTTTAATCTTGGATTCATAGGTGTTTTATTATTTTCTATGTAATCTCTTTCATTTGTTTTATTTCAAATATATGTAATTTTTTTAAAATGTAAGTATAACACACTTATTGAAATTACAAAAATTCTGACCTCATAGCTTGATGAATTATCACAAAGGAAACAAATCTGCGAGTTTGATGAATGCTCAGCTCAGGTTCTTTTCAGAATATACAGATGCCTTTAGAAAACAATATGCTTCACCCCCTAGCTTTCTCTTCTTAAAACACAGCCCCAGCATTTTCTCTGTGATGGTTATTTTGGTTGTTTTCTCTGTGATGTCTTCAAAAATTTAGAAAATTTTGTCAACTCTTCTAGTTCTTCCTTCAAATTACCAAGCCTATGCCCCACGCCATCAAGCCCATCCTCCATCTCTGAATAAAATAAAACTTCTTTCACACACACATGCTCAAACAGCAAATCCAACAACTGGAGACTCTAAAGGGCAATTTAGAGTCTCAATTTAGTAGGACTTGCATATTATTGTAATTGTTACAGCAAGCAAAATGAAATAAAAGTTTAGCTTAATGTCCCAGGCATCCACCCATCAGGGAGCAACTGCCAAGCATGAGCAAATAATACCATCAGTATAAAGTACTTGCTGTTGATGATTGATACATAGACAGATGGGAAGAACCCTCAACTCTGATGAAGGTATATAAAGTAGGGCCTGGAAGTACATTTTGTCCCGAAAATAGTAAGAGTCTTGAAAGCCAGGTGAAATGCTAAAGGACCATAAGCAAATTGGTCATGAAAAATAAGAGACCCATGAAGTTCTAATAGGCGTACATTGCTTCCAGTCCAGAAACCTCACTTCTAGCTTTTACTAGCTGGGTGTGGTCACACAACTAACTGAGTTCCAGCCAAGTGACTGTGAACCAGAGTGATAGTAAAAATTTTGAAACTTGCCCTTAAACAAAGCAACAGGACTGTTCTCAGATGAAGGCAGGAATCAGAGTAGCTTTTGTTTAGAACACAAATGGAAGCTGGAGGTTGAGGTTGGCAGAACAAAAAATCAGGAGTACGGCCCCTGACGCCATCACCACTGTATAGACTATTATATGAAAGAGAAATTCACTCCATCCTCTATAAGCCATTGGTAGTTTTGGATCTTTGTTACAGAAGCTAAGCTTGTAAGCAAACTCATACACCATCCAAATTGATGACGCTTCTCCACTGTTGAAAGAAATACACAAAGGTAGATATCAAACAAAAAAAGAGATAAGGAACAAGACACCATTAAAACATTTTTTTTATTTTTTTTATTTATTTATGATAGGCACACAGTGAGAGAGAGAGAGGCAGAGACACAGGCAGAGGGAGAAGCAGGCTCCATGCACCGGGAGCCCGATGTGGGATTCGATCCCGGGTCTCCAGGATCGCGCCCTGGGCCAAAGGCAGGCGCCAAACCGCTGCGCCACCCAGGGATCCCCGGAACAAGACACCATTATGAAATATCTTTTTAGAGTCAGTGCCCATTAGACTTTTTTTTTTTTTTTTTTTTTTTAAGAGAAGTAGGGAGGAACAGAGGGAAAAGGAAAGAGAGAATCTTAAGCAGGCTCCATGCCCAGGCTCCTTCTCACAACTCTGAGATCATGACCTGAGACGAAGTCAAGAGTTGCACACTTAACTAACTGAGCCACCCAAGGGCTGCTAGACCTATTTCTTATTTACTATCATTTAACACTGATGGTGTCAGCATCTTGTCCCTATGGTCTGTCCCTGTTCAGTGCTTATTTTCATTGCAGAAACCTTCTTTTAAGTGTTTTTCTTTTTTCCAGTCTACCCTACTTTTTTTTTTTTTTTCTCAGTCTATGGTAAAATGAAGGAACTAGAATCTATTTTTCCCAAGAAACTAGGTATTGACTTTGTTTTGGATCAGTATAATGGTATATTTTTTCCTCTTTTGTCCCCTTCAGATATATCTCTTAGTATTAATCAGAAAAATCATTGCAGTGATTTCCCCCCCCCCCAGGGGAGGGGGGGACAAGGAACCCTTTTTTTGCAGCATATTATCTGTATTTTCTGTTTAATCTTTAGTCTAAATAGGGCTTTCTTTAACTGTAGTGTACAAGGCCTGTAGTCTGTTATTGGCTCCTTTTTCTCATTTTTTCACTTTATGCGGATTGACCAAAAGATAACCATGCCCCTCCCCCCCTTTTTTGCTAGTGTCCCTGGATTATTTCTGTCAGTTGGCTGATGAGTGAAAGATGTAAAAAAATACTCTCCAATTAAAATCTGGCTGAAGTCCCCAGTATGCAAAAGAATGAAAAGGTCAGTCCCAATGTGAAGAACATATTGTCATGAACGATGCTTTCCTTCTAGCCCCGTGCACTCCCCTCCAGTGTTTAGTCACCTAGAAATTGTCAGCATCTCAGGAAAATGAAAATACTTGTAAAATTCATCTCAGTTGAGGTAACATGTTCACCAAACGTATGAAGTTTTTCAGCCTAGAACATTTTTACAAAATGATCCTTCCCTGTAAACTATTTTTAAGCCAAGAACTATATTATTCTTGTAAAACAATTTAAAAGAAACTCTCTGAAAATTGAGAAAATACTCATGCTTAAAAGCTACTGCCCTTAAAATGTCCAGGAGTCCTTTTTTATAATCTTTGCCGAAATACATCTAAACATCCTCAATTAGATTCCTGCTCAGCAACTCAAATTGCTTTATAATTGTAGAGAAACCACTTACAACATACATATGTTTGCTTTTCCAGGGAAGAACATGAGCGTTCGAGAATATAAAATGCTGAGGTGAGGGGTTTGTGGTGGGAAAAAAAAAAAAGTTGTGCTCTGGCTTCGTGTTTTACTAAATCTCATCGTTTCATTCCCAGCCAGCACCGCTGCATCTTGAGGTAAAGAATCGAGGCCTTGTTCTGTCATTAGTACAGGCTTCACTGTTTAAGGATGCTCTCCTTTATTTTTCTAACATTATCTTTTGCTTCCTTTCATTCAAAGATGCTACAGTTTACTGGAGTTTTAGTATAAAATCCCAACAATAGCAGTGCGTTATTTTTTTCAGTATTAAAGACTGGTTGTGTGAGAAAAGTCACCTTCTCTTGGCGTTGTACTGCCAGCGCCTTCAGAACATTTATGTTTTCATAGCTGAAGTGGAGACAAATGCTGTGGCAAAAATATCCTCTTTCCTTCACTCGCTGGCAAAAAATTACAAAGGCAGCTCTGAACTGAGACAAAGCTTTGAAAAGGAAAAAGAACATTCAAGAGCCAAAGTGTTCTCAAATTTTAATTTTCTTTTAGTCAAAAGTAGCATTTCAGAAGAAATAAAAACACCCCCTTAAGGTTTAATTAATCATTTTCATGGACTTTAATTATCATTTATGTCCTGATGGAGGATGGAAGAGCACATGTGTTTACAGTCCTACGCATCTTCTTTTATTGTCCACAGAATATTGAAAACACAACACAAGACCAGGAGGGTCCTCCTGTGAATTAGGAAGGACACATTTGCCACAGAGTTGTCCATGGAAAGAACATTAGAGTCTCTGAAATAACCCTAGTGTCTTTAAAATCAATCAAGTAATCAGTGGGAATTTACTACGTGCCTTGAGCCACGCTCATCTCTGTAAAGGAAAACACATAATCCTTTGTTCATGGAGGAAGTGAGGAGGAAATATGACACACATTAAAAATAAGAGAATAATGACAAGTCAAAGAGTCAAAGAATTGTATACCCAGAGAGCATTGTTTTGACACAACTTACTTTTCTTGAATTAGACTCTGGAGTGTTCCCATCAGTCTGCTTTGAGGGATTTCTAAGAAACAACTTGAAAGACATTCACTACAGTATTTGTTGTAAAGTTGTTGAAAACATCATTTGCCTTAAGCAAATAAACTAAAAATCATAGAAACAACAAGCAAGGAGATGTTGTGAGATACAGATGAGAGTGCCAAAGAAGTGAGAGCAAAGCTGGGGAAGGCCTTCTTGAAGGAGGGCAGACTTGAGCTGTATCTTGAAAAACGAGGGAAGGTATGACAACCAAAATGGCACCTGCAGAGAAGTCAAGACTGGAAATGTGGTCATTTAGTGTTAATTCCACAAAGGTGGATTAACACATGCTTCCCATACATCCAGTGCTGAATTTATCACCTTAAATAACAGAGTTTCTGTCCTCAAGGATCTTACATTCTAGTGACAAAAATAGCAAGATAAGACCATGAAATACTTAATTGGCCAAATAAATGATCTATTTCTTCTTTTCCTGCATTTTTAAAAAAAGATTTTATTTATTTATTCATAGAGAGACAGAGAGAGAGGCAGAGACACAGGTAGAGGGAGAAGCAGGCTCCATGCAGGGAGCCTGACATGGGACTCAATCCCAGGTCTCCAGGATCACACCCCAAGCTGCAGGCAGTGCTAAACTGCTGCACCATGGGGGCTGCCCTATTTTCCTGCATTTCTTGATCATAACGTCAAGTAGAGCCAGGTATGGCTGTTCTGTCTACAGAAAACCTGTAATTATTAGGGTAGGAAGAGAAGAAAATAAACAGTAAATATTTATTGTTGCTTTCTTTTTCATTCCTTGCAGGCCAGGAAAATCAGAAACAAAAGGCCTTGAGCAGAGTGGCAGTAGGAGCTTCTGACATGTACACCACACACACCCAAACACACAGAAGCAGAGAGAAGGAAAATCATAGGATATAGAGGAAGTGTACGTGGGCTGAAAAGAGAAAGAGAGTCATGACATTGTACTTTGAAAGAAATCAGTTGGAACTAGTGGGAGGGAGTCAAGTAGAAAGGAAACTTAACAAAAAGAGAACGTCAGTAACTACCAGCAGAGGCAGGGACCACATGGCAGCTGAGCTGGTTGCTGGGGCACCCCTGGCTTGTGGGCTGGGAACACCTGTTGGTTCTGCAGGGAGGTGGCTGCTCTCCTCATGGTGACAAAGGGCACTGCATTGGCAGCTCCTAGTGTGCGTCCTGCCACAATCCTACAACTGAAGGGTGTGCCTCTCAGGTGAGAATTTGCTGAGCCTCTGTGAACTACTCAGCATGCTTTTACTTTCCTGTCACACTCAAAGAAAGGTGTGAGTTCTGGAACCCTGCAGGAGTAGTGGCACTTACAGAAGGGGAGATCTCAACTACTTCTCGGGTTAGCTGAGTAGTAGAAAAACCCATCCTTGTCACATATGCCTGCCCCGGCACCCACATACATGCACACACACACACACATACACACGTGTGCAAAGTACATACAGCTGTGGAGGGCTGGTAAATTCAAATAAGGTTTAACTATGAAAATTTTGAAAATTGGATCCATAAAGCCTAGAAGTGTAGGAGTGGTGATCCTAGTGTTTCCCAAACTTACTGAATCATAAGAATCACCTGGGGCAGTTGTTAAAAATGCTATTTCCAAGGCACCTATCCTGCCAGTTGTGAGGCTATGCCCCAAACCTGGTAATCTGGCTTTTTAGCAAGTCCTCTATGCTTCCTGTATCAGGTAGGCTTGGGAAACACTGCTTCTCCCACGTGGCTCTCCCGCCTCTAGCATCCAGCGGGAGATTCACCAGTGAATCTTGGCTCCTTCCTGCTGAGCCTGCATACAGCCTCTGATTTCTCTGCAACAGCGTCCCAGGCAGTCACTATCAATCTCTCTGAGTTGCCACACGAGAGAGGACAGAGCCAGTCTATCAGCCGGTGTAATTTATGGGTGATAGAAGAACGTGATGGGAAACCTCATAAGGCAGGCCTTGTGCTGCGGGAGAAGATGCTCTCTTGCTGGCGGTGACTCTGGTTGCCGAGGTCTGGTGGCCCCTGTGGAACCTAAGGCATTGATTCTGTACAGTCCCTGATGCAAATGTTGGTACTAATCAAGTCTAAGTTACGATGTGATTGTGGCTACACAGAGTTTCACATTACGCTTGACTACAAGGCAACAGGGAGTATGTCGATGTAGCAGGGGCTCCAGCTCGCTGCTGTGTGCAAACCACATTGTTTGGAGAAGGGCTTATTCTTCTGGTTCAAGTGGATAATTAGCTAGTGCCCTGCTGCAGTTAAGCTGCCGTGGTTTCTACTTCTCTTTCCAGTGTGAGTTTCCCAACAAGCAGGCGCTGCTTTTCCAGCTAGTTAGCAAATTGGTTAAGACTTAATATTGTGATCTCTTCCATTCGCTGCTTTGCATCTGTGCACCCTTGACATATATCCTAACTTCTCTCATCTTAGTTCCTTTCTTCAAAGTGGGGATAAAGATACTACCTCACTCATGGGCCATTTGTTAGGACAACACCAGATAGTGAATATAGAGCACCTTGCCTGATGCCTGGCGGGTCATGTGGTCTCACCATGTGGAAATTCCTGTCATTATCCCTAGTCAGAAAATCATCCTTGCTGTCAAAAGCTGCCCATTGATATTGTGTGTGTGTGTGTGTGTGTGTGTGTGTGAGAGAGAGAGACAGACAGACAGACAGAAAGACTTTCTCATTCAGGCTCTTTATGTTATGTTGTGGTGCCTTTAGAAGCTTGGACTGTAGACTGTTCTCTTGTTCACCTAAACACTCTCATATTATCTTTTTTCCACCGATTCACTATTTAAAGGCTTTTTCAGAGGGTCCTGTCTTGACTTTGAGAATTACTTCAGGGCACCTGAAAGAATACAGATTATACTTGCCTAGCAAAAATACTGAAACACTAATAGTGACAGGATAGATATTCTTCATATAGCCAGGAATCCAGATTGCTACATTTTGGGTTGTTTCCTTAAAAAATCATTTGTTAAGGGGCACCTGGTTGGCTCAGTGGTTGAGCGTATGCCTTTGGCTCAGGTCGTGATCCCAGGGTCTTGGGATCAAGTCCTGCATCGGGCTCCCTGCATGGAGCCTGCTTTTCCCCCTGCCTGTCTCTGCCTCTCTCTGTGTCTCTCATGAATAAATAAATAAAATCCTTTTTTTTTTAAAGCATTTGTTAAACCCAAGACTAAGTCATGAGCCTCTAATAAACATTCTTCTAACTTTTTTTCAAAGCACTTCACAGTTTATTGTGTCCTATTCATTTGTGTGATTTTTGGCTAAAGAGTCATCTTTTCTTTTTCAACCGTATTTTAAACATAGCTGGCATGGGCAACGGGTCCACTTCCCATGTTCCTACATTGAGGACAGTACCCAGCACAGAGCTGGTGCTGGACCCTGATGGTGCTCTGGTCAGATCACCTAGAATCCTCGTAGAGTTTCTGTGTCCCTCCCTGACTTCTGTGTGCTTTTGTTTCCAATACAATTTTTGACTTTTTTCATGAGGCTCCCATGGGACATCTGGAGTCTTATTGTTGGGATATTCAGAGATCTGGAAGTGCCTGGGGTTTTCCATCTGCCTCAACCATCCTTAGCCAATGGCCCAGCCCCCTGACCCCATAGGAGAAAAACATGCTCCTTTACAGGATTGAAGCAACCAGGAGACATTGTTGGTCTCCTCCTCCTTCCCTACTCTGCTTCCTGCACCCCCTTAGAATTTCCTCTTGCATCTCTTTAATAGATCACCTGCATACAAATCCTCAACTCAGGGTCTGCCTCTGGGGAATTCAAAGTCAGACATTAAGTAAAGTGTTTTTATAGGAACAAACCGTCCCTGAAAAGTAGGAAATCTTTGTTTATTTAATATGCCCCTCTATGGCTTAGAAAGACTGAGGGTTTGGGGGTAAGGTTTCCACTGTGTACATTCTAGAAGACACCAGATAGGAGCCAGAGATACATCAATAGAATAAGGATAAGGGAATAGCTCTTTCTGTGGCTAATAAATGACTGTGTGCCACACAAGCAGGAGAGAATGGGAAGATGATAGGGGCTTTTTGAGGTAGAAAAATGAATCTGTATTAAGAGCACCTTTAGTTTGCTGATACAAAGCACACTTGAGAGCCCTGTTTTCTTGGTAAATGGGGATTAAAAAACCTTGGCCTTTAGCCAGGTAGTGAAAAGAAATGCATATTTTTCTTAGGTGTGCCTAAAGAATTTTTAAAAACCCTTTGAAAAGCTGAGCTATGTAAACATGAGCAGAAAGGCCAAAGAAATTTCAGCTTTGTAATTGTGAAGACTGCATGCAAAAGGGAACAAGGATATTTGCAAGCTGTCAGAAAAGACCCCGCTATGCGTGGGTGTGATTATAAATCTGAATGTTTGCAAGGGATTATGTCCATGTTAAAGGACTTTTTTTTTTTATAGCAAATGGACAACATAGAATTTCCTCAGTGTGAAGACATTTCACATAAGACCACAGAAGATTTCAGAGGGAAAAGGCCTGAGCTAAACCAGAATAGTGCTTATTCCCATGACCATATGCGTTTATACATAGTTAAGTATATGTACACTCAATTTAAATGAAATTCCTAAAAGTAACCCACTTTCTTAGCTAAAATTACTCATGTTAACCCTTGCATTAAAAAACAAAATCTCCTAGATGTAAATACTTCTTTATATATCCTTTTCTTTTTTTTTTTAACGATTTTATTTATTTACACATGAGAGACACACATGAGAGAGGCAGAGACACAGGAAGAGGGAGAAGCAGGCTCCACATGGGGAGCCCGGTGTGGGACTTGATCCCGGCACCCCAGGGTCACGCCACGGGCCGAAGGCGGAGCTAAACCACTGAGCCACTGGGGCTGCCCTTTATATATCGTTTTCTTAAAAAATATTTTCTTTATTTATTCATGAGAGACACAGAAAGGCAGAGACATAGATAGGCAGAGGTAGAAGCAGGCTCCATGCGGGGAGCCCGATGAGGGACTAGATCCCAGGACCCCCGGGTTCACGCCTTGAGCCAAAGGCAAATGCTCAACCACATAGTCACCCAGGCGCCCCACTTCTTTATATATCTTAAAGACCCTGACACTGCTCCAAATTTTAGCCAACCTGTAAATTTTTCTCTGGGAATATAACTTTCTGGATGGCCACTTCTGCTCCCAAAACCATGTCAAGGTTGATTTGATTCTAGTCCAGTGGTGCAATTAAGAAATTGTGACTATATAGCTGGCTTCCTGTGGCCTTGAGGATTTGTCTTCTGTAGATTTTGTCCCATACAAGTGTCCTTGGGATTACATAGACTAAAGAGCAGATAAACTTTTGTGTACTTCTATAATTTTGTTCCTTAATGCTGTAAAATGTAGAAATAATTTTGAAAGTTGTGGGAGGAGTACGTGGAGGAGAAAAAGAAAAGCAAATATCCACAAAACTTTTGGCTACAGATCTCTACTGGAGTTGCCAAAAAACTAGAGAATTACACTTGTGGCTTACATCTTGAGTTCTGTAGTTTAGATGTCAGGAATAGGCCTCAGGGTCCTTATTCCCTGTTTGACTTAAGAGTCCTTTTCTGGTCATATCTTATCCACAGCAGGCACAGATTCTCCAGACTAACCTATGGAAGAGTAACAGAAATTGAAGAGACTCCATCATCCTTTTAATAATGTCTCTGCCTCGTTTTCTTTAATTTTTTTTTGAGTGAGGGAATTCAAAACTCTTGAGAGTAAAAATAAATGCTTCTGCTTAATTGAACAGATAAAGAAACTGAGGTCCAGAGAGGTGGTGAAGTTGTTATCTGAGTTACACCTCAAGACTCCTGATTCTCAGACGGAGCTCCTCCTCCAAACCAGCACTACCTCTTTCCAGGACTTTGATGTAGTATTTCACCCAATCAGTACATTGCCAGTTATTTGATACCTGAAAATCAGGTAGATTATTCTCCTTTTCATCTTTTTCTCTCCAGTCTGGGGCTATGAATACATCTAAGTCTTTGTATGATTTAGGCTTTCATTTATCTTCTAACTTCTAGGGGTAAAATGATACATGTTTAACTTTTTAAGAAAATTTCAAACTGTATTTTCAAATGGTTGTACCATTTTACATTCCAAATAGCACTGCCTGAGAGCTCCTAGCTTCCTGAATTTCTCACCAACTCTTGGTATGGTGTTTTAGCCATTCTAACAGGTGTGTAGTAGTATCTCATTGTGATTTTAATTTGCACTTTTCTTACGACGGATGATGCTGAACATGTTTTTGTGTGCTTACTTGCCATCTGTGTATCTTCTCTAGTGTGGTATCTGTTCAGATTTTTTTTTATCAATTTTTACAAAACTAGATAATTTGTTCTCTTATTACTGAATTTTGAGAGTTCTTGATATAATCTAGATATAAATCCTTTATCAGATACATGATTTGAAATATTTTCTTCCATTCTATCTCTTATTTTTATTTTTTGGAGAGTATAAAAAAACTCAAATCTATACATTTCCTAAAGTCTAATTTATCAACTTTTAATATTATAGATCACACTTCTGGTGTCACAGCTAAACAGTCTTTGACCAACTCAAGGTCACAGAGATTTCCTCCTATGTTTTGGTCTATGTGATATCTTTATTATTATTTGATTTTATTTTAGTCTGTGATTGATTTTGAGTTAATATGTTTTTTAAAGATTTTATTTATTCATGAGAGACACAGAGAGAGAGGCAGAGACACAGGCAGAGGGAGAAGCAGGCTCCATGCAGGGAGCCCGATGTGGGACTCGATCCTGGGATTCCAGGATCACGCCCTGAGCTGAAGGCAGATGCTCAACCACTGAGCTACCCAGGCGTCCTTTGAGTTAATATTTTTATATGAAACAAGATATGATTCAAATTTCATTCATTGCATATGGATATGCAGTTTTTCCAGCACCACTTGTTGAAAAGATATCTTTTCTCCATTGAATTACCTTTATATCTTTGATGCAAAGTAATTATCCATGGGGGACATGGGTGGCTCAGTTGGATAGACTCTTGATTTTGGCTCAGGTCATGATCTCAGGGCCGTGGGATTGAGCCCTGCATCTGGCTCTGTGCTGGGCATGGAGCCTGCTAGGGATTCTCTCTCTCCCTCTGAGCTCCCCAACCTCTTGCACTATCTCTCTCTCTCTCTCTCTAAATAAAAAAACAACAAAAAAGTAAGTTATATATGTATGTGTGGGTCTATTTCTGGATTCTCTGCTGTTACATTAAATTTGCCTTTGTTTGTCTTTGCCACCCTGTCTTGGCTAATGAAGTTTGTCTTTTTTTAAAAAGGTTTATTTATTTTAAGAGAAAGAGGGAGAGAGAGAGAGAGTGAGCACAAACTGGGGGAGAGGTAGAAGGAGCTGGAAAGGGAGAATCTCCAGCAGACTCCCTGCTGAGCCCAGAACCCCATATGAGGTCGATCTCATGACCCTGAGATCATGACCTAAGCCAAAACCAAGATTCAGTCCCTCAACTGACTGAGCCACTCAGGTGCCCCTTGATTAATGAAGCTTTATGATAAATCTGAAAATCAGGTAGTATTATTCTCTTTTTCATCTCTTTCAGAATTGTTTTGACTATCATAGTAGGCCCCTTACATTTTCATATGAATTTTAAAACCAGCTTGAAAGAAAGCCTGAAAATATTTGGTTCTTACTTTTTGGTCCAATCTGACAATTACTGCCTTATAATTAGGATGTTAAAAGCATCTCCATTGAATGTGTTGACTGACGTTAAGTATAATTGTCACCATGTTATTTGTTTTACATTTATTCCACTCATTCTTTGTTCTCCTTTTCCTCTTTTGTCATCCCCTATCCCTTTTTTTGGCTCAACTGAGGATTTTTTATGATTCCATTTTATCTCTGTTGGCTTATTAGTTCTACTTCTTTATTTTGTTAATTTAGTGGCTGCTTTTGGGTATATACTGTACATTGTTAACTTATCATGATCTACCTTTAAGTGATATTGTGCTACCTCATACATATTTTAAGAAGGCTACCACACTATACTTAAAACTCTCCCTAGTTAGCCTTGGTAGTATTGGTGTGTTTTAATATCCTTTATCTATTATAAACCCAATAAATACTGCATTACTGATTTTTGTCTCAACAGTTAACCATTCAAATTATTTAAATCACCAGTAAATAATCTTACATACTTACTCATGTTGCTCCCATTCTGGCACTCTTCATTCATTTGTGTAGATATGTATTTCCAGGTGCTGTCATTTTCCTTCTGCCTGGTGAATTTCCTTCCATATTTCTTTTTTTTTTTTTTTTTTTGCTTTTTTTTGTTTTTTCTTTTGTTGTTGTTGTTGTTTTCCTTCCATATTTCTTGTAGTGTATTTTTGCTGGTGATGAAGTCTTTCAGCTCTATATGGTTGAAAAAAGTCATTTCTGGCTTTATGTTTGTTTAAAAGGTATTTTCCTGAAGCACAGAGTTTTAGCTTGACACTTTTTTCTTTGACATGTTGGCCGCTATCTTTTTACATTATTTCTTGTTTTAAAAAAATCTATTGTGTTTCTTGTCTTTATTTCTCTGTATGTAGCACATCCATTTTCTCTATTTTTAAGATTTTCTCTTTATCATTTTTTGAGCAATTTTATTACAGTGTGCCTTCCTGTAGTCTTTTTTGCCTTTGTGTGTGTGTGTGTGTGTGTGTGTGTGTGTACACTGGATTTTGTGTAGCTTCTTAGATCTATGGGTTCATAGTTTTTATTTTTTATCAAATCTGGGGGGGAAATTCTACCATTATATCTTTAAATATCTTTCTATCACCCCTCTATTTCAGGATTTTCAGTTATGCATATGTTAGGCCACTTAAATTGTTCCACAGGTGACTGGTGTTCTTTTCACTTTTTTCGATATTTTGTCTTTAATATTTAATATTAAATATTAATATTTATTGTCTTTAATATTTTGTGTTTAATTTTGAACAGTATCCATTGCTGTATCCTCAAGTCCACTCTTCTTTTCTCCTGCTGTGTCTAAGCTGGAGTTTATACTATCCAGCTCATTTTTTCATTTTGGACATTTTCATTTTCATCTTCAAAAATTTGATCTGGGTCCTTTTTATATTTCCATTCCTAACTTAGTGTTTTGAACGTGTGGAATACAGTTACAATAAGTGTTGGAAAGTCCTTGTTTGTAGTTCTAACATTGTGTCAGTTAGGGACAAGTTGTGATTGATTTTTCTTTTCATATTTTCCTTCTTTTTTTTCATACCTGGTGATTTCTTACTGGATGTTAAAGATTGTGAAGTTTTACCTTTACCTTCATGTAGGTGTTGGATATTTTCATATTTTTATAAATATTCTTGTGTTTTATTCTGGGCTATAGTGAGCTATTTGGAAACCTTTTGATCTTTTCAGGTCTGTCTCTGAGATTTGTTGTGTAGCTCCAGAGCCATGTTTAGTTTAGAGCTAATTATTCTCTACTACGGATGCAAGACCCTTGTTACTACTTCCCCAGTTCCATGTGGCTTACAAAGATTTCCTCTCTAGCTGTTGAGAATAGTGACTTCCTGACTGTATGTGAGCTGAGGGTTCTATTCCTTCTAATCCTTGTGGGTGATTCTTTTCCCAGTCTCGAGTACTTTTACCACACATGTGCACTGATTAATGCTCTGCTGAATTTGAAGGTGGACACAGTGCCATTTTCTGGAGTTTGCTTTCTATGTGAGACTTTCTTCTCCCCAGTGTGTCTTATGCACTCTAGGTGCATTGGTGTCCCTAGAAACTCAGCTCTGTCTCTTCAAATCAGGGATTCTCCTGGGCCATACCTGATTTTTCCTTTCTGCTCAGGGATCAGGAAACTTTCTCAAGGTAGTAATCTGGAGCAACAAGTCTCACTTCCTTTGTTTCTCCTATCCCAGGATTACTGTCCTTGGTTATCTAATATGCAGGGTCTTGGAAACTAATGCTTCTTCATATATGTTGTCTACTTCTTTATTTGTGTGAGGCCAGAGGGAAAACCTTGTCCCCAAAAGGGCATTCTGAAGTGGAAGAATGGAAGTCCTAACATCGTATTTAATCAAGGTTACCTTCATTTTCCAGATATAAAAATTAAGGCTCAGAGAGAGTAGATAACTTAATATCACAAATCTGGTAAGAGTTGTAGCCAGGATTAAGAATCCGCTTGTCTGAGTTCAGAGGCTTGGTGTTTCTTCACTGCTTTACATGACCCTAATGCTTGGATATTTACAATCTAAGTTTGATATAGAGATCATAACGAAGACTTAACTGCAACATATTTTTAACCAGAGAACACCAACTAGCAGAGCATTTACTGTAGGACTCTGGATGACTTTTCAATACTGAGCCCCCTGCAGAGGTTCATGGCTTTAATTTTCATATGTATTACTTACTCTACAATGCATGACACCCTTTCCTATCTGACCTTTTAAAAATAAATAATCCACTATGCTTAAGTAAAGAGCATTCTTCTGTCATACCATTTCACACTTCTCTTTGCCTTTCCAATGTACAAAGAGTGAATGTGACCAGAGGAAATTGACCATCTGCGACATAACACATGGCTCCTTTTTCTACAGTAACTGGGAGATCACAACCCTTTCTCCAGATTTCAGAGAAAACAATGCTTCCATGCAGACATTCAGAATCAAGCATATTTGTTGCAAATAATCTTGGCCCCTTAGCCTCTGCCAGCAAAGGCAAAAGAGAAGTTTCACCAAACAGTCACTTCTTCTTTCCAACCTTAGAGTTAACTTGTTTTACTGAAATTTATGTAAGTTCATATTTTTCCTGAAAATCCTGGCATTGTATTTCACTCATGCTTATTCAAAAGTTTGAACACCATTAGGAGTCTTTCTCATAGATATATAAATTACCTGTTAATTACATAGCTGAATTAGAGGAAGGTGTTGAGTGAACCAGTGGCCTTTTTCCTTTTGATTATTCCACTCAGATAGGCTTTCGTATCTTTGAGCAAATGAGCAAGACTTAGGAGAATTGCAGGAAGGTAAAATAGGAGGATAGAGGGGGTACAAAACTAACAGAGCTATGAACTGTCAGCATATTTATGAGGTTACTGGAGATGTTACCCCTTTTTAAAAGGCAGCATTAAAGGTATTATTTATATGAAAATAATTGAATATGTATTGTGAACTATTTAGAGGAGGAACTGAAACTCAGCTTGGAAAATGACGCAGTGTTCTTTCTTGCTTTGTAACTTCTCAAATATCTTAATTTTTATCTGCAAGGGTTTTGGAGGCTTGCTGTTTGGGGAATCTGCCTGTAAAGCTGTTTCATCTCATTGACAATCTGAGATATTTCTTCTTGCTTTGGCTTCGCTGTGTGTTCTTTTACTTTGTACGTTGTCATCATTTTGAAAGATACTGTGCTGTTCTTGGATGCATTGATCAGAAAGATTCATTTAAATAATTTCCTAAAAAAAGTAATACATATACCTGCTAGACTTTCAGGTACAGAGAAGATAAATAGCTCAATTTGGAATTCACTAGAGTAGACCCAATGCTCCCATCGACACTAGGATTCATCTTTTAGAGCAATGGCCTGCTGCATATGACTTAGGATAGTTCTGTGTGCTGAATTATTTCCAGGGACTTGAATACATAGGTCAGTGAACCATAGTAACTCTTTTGGTTCTTTAAATAATTATGAAATCTTTCATTTGCATATAGTATTATAAATTTGAAAACGTTACTCCACATTCCTAAAAGAATTTACAATCTATCCAGGGAAACAAAAGACAAATATATAGAACATTTAAGTGTTAAACTTATGGTGTGGATTATATTGGCAATAAGAAATTAAGTATTGACTAGAGAAGTTGAAGAAAGCTTTATGTAGGTGTGACCAAACTTGCTGGGTAAACAGACGTTAGGAGAGAAGTTCTTATAAATGATGAAAAACAGCACAGGCAAAGATTGAAGAGTTGGAAATACTAGTAGGATACATGAAAGAAAGTGAGCTGTGAAGGAATCCTTCTGGGGAACCCTGGGAAATAAAGGTACTATCAGATGATGAGTAGTCTGGAAGGCCAAATAGAAGAACTTAATGCCAAAGATAACAGGACACCATTGTAGATTTTTGAGCAGATGACAACTATAAGTACACTTTCATGAAAATTAGCCTGGTCTGAAATGCAAGGTAGGTGAGGGAGAAGATGAAGCAAGAGAGACCAGCTTGAGCCTAGGAGTGTTACTCAAGTTAGGAAGACTCTATCGAGTATCCCAGAAGGGACAAAAGAGATGGAAAGGAATAGTTAATATTCTGAAGGAATAAATAAGGAGGCTTGAATGTCCCACCTTTCAGTACTCTGCATCACTGCAATGGGAGATTTCAGACAGAGAGTGGAGGACAGAGCTGTGGATCTGCCCAGTTCTGACATCATCTTACATAGATGTTTGCAACTCGACCAGTTTGGATATTAGCTCTCTGATTAACTGAACTTTCTCTAAGAAGGGACAGAGTGTGGTATGGTCTTTAAATGCCTGAGGCTTAGAACAATGAATGGCACTTTTCCCCCTTCTGAGAATAGACTGAATATTCTATTTTATTTTTTTAAAGATTTTATTTATTTATTCATGATAGACATAGAGAGACAGAGAAAGGCAGAGACACAGGCAGAGGGAGAAGCAGGCTCCATGCCGGGAGCCCGACGCGGGACTCGATCCCAGGACTCCAGGATAGCGCCTTGGGCCAAAAGCAGGCGCCAAACCGCCGAGCCACCCAGGGATCCCCCTAGACTGAATATTTTAAAAGGTAAAAATCTAGAAACAATAGTGGCAAAATGAAAGAAAAAGAATTTTCCAGGAAGGAAAGCAACTGAGAGTCAGGAAGTATAAAGAAAAAAAGAAAAGAAGAGAGGACAAAAAGTAGACTGCCCAGCTGTGGAGGGTTTGAATTCCCTTAGCTAAGATTCTGTCCCCACGTAACATCTCCGGTCTACCAGAAGAATGATAGAATTCTAAAGCTTAAAAACCAACCCCTTCCTTTTGATTCTTGAGAAAACAGATGCCAAAAGAGTCAAGTGGCTTGCTCAAAATTAGATGGCTAATGAGTACTGCAGCAGGATGAGAACACCGGTCTGTAACTCCTGCTTCACGTCTGGATTCCAGCCTCACACTTCCTTTCCTGGAAGGGATTTAGAGATTTATTCCAGCACACGGTGTTAGGACTTGCCCAGTTTACACAACTACTTTTGGGTCACTCAATTAGGCTGTCTTGTTCCATCTGTCTCCCAGATGTGAAGGATGCAGGACATACAAACTATATAAGAAAAAGTGCCATAATTAGAGAAAAATGTATTTAAGGAATGAAAAAATAAAAGAAGGCAGCCCGGGTGGCTCAGCGGTTTAACGCTGCCTTTGGCTCAGGGCATGACCCCGGGGTCCCGGGATCGGGTCCCGGGATCGAGTCCCGCATCGGGCTCCCTGCAGGGAGCCTGCTTCTCCCTCTGCCTGGGTCTCTCATGAATAAATAAATAAAACTAAAAAAAAAAATAAAAGAATGAGAAATCGAAGCTAAAAAGAAAAGCATTACGAAAACAATCTTAAAAAAATAACAACATTGGAGCTCTCATATTTGCTAGTTTCAAACTTAATACAAAGCTGCAGGAATCTAAACAGTGTTGTACTAGCATAAAGACCGACATATAGACCAATGGACTAGAATAGAAAGTTCAGAAGTAAACCCCCATCCACCTGGTCACATGATGTTTGTTTAACAAGAGTGGTAAGACCATTGAATGGATAAGAATAGTCTCTTTAATAAAGCTTTAGGGAAATTGGATATCCATGTGCAAAAGAATGAAGTTGAACCCTTATCTTATACCATATACAAAAATTAACTCAAAATGGATCAAAGACCTAAATGTAAGACCTAAAACAAAAAATTCTTAGGAGAAAACATAAGGTAAAAGCTTCATAACACTGGACTTGGCAAGAATTTCTTGGATATGACATCAAAAGCACAAGCAACAAAAGAAAAAAAAGGACAAATTGGACTATATTAAAATTAAAACCTTCTGTACATCGGAGGACACAGTCAACAGCAAAAAGTCAACCTAAAGACCAGGAAAATAGTTGCAAATAATATAACTGATAAGGAGTTAATATCCAGATTCTAGAAACTCCTCAACTCAACAACAACAATAATAACAGAATGACCTGATTAGAAAATGATTAAAGGAGTAAATAGACATTGCTGCGAAGACTTATGTCCACTAAACACATGAAAAGACACTTATGACTAATTGTTAGAGAAATGCAAGTCAAAACCACCATGACATACCACCTCATACTTATTGTCTTTTATGTATAAAAACAAACAAAAACAAATTAAAAAAAAAAAAAGAAAATAGCAAGCATTGGTGAGGATGTGGGGAAATTAGAACCCTGTGCAGGACTGATAGGATTATAAAATGGTACAGCTGCTATGGAAAACAAACAGTACAGTGGTTCCTAAATAAACTAAAAGCTGAATTACCACATGATTCAGTAATTCTGCTTCTGCATATATCAACAGGAATTGAAAGCAGGATCTTGAAGATAAATGTGTCCACCTGTATTCTTAGCAGCACTATTCACTGTAGCAAAGAGGTAGAAGCACCTCAAGTGTCCATTGACGGATAAGTGGCTAAACAAAATGTGACATATATTTACAATGGAATATTATTCAGCATTAAAAAGTAAGAAAATTTTGGCACCTGCTATAACATAGAAAAACCTTGAGGACATTATGCTAAGTGGAATAAGCCAATTACAGTAAGGCAAATACTGTATAATTCCTCTTGTACAGAGTACCTAGAATAGTCAGATTCATAGAAAGAGAACACTATAGTAGTTTCCAAGGGCTGGAGGGAGGGGAAATTGTCAAGTTGTTAATTAATGAGTATATTTCAGTTTTGCAAGCTAAAAATTTCTGGAAATTGGGTGTACAAAGATGTGAATATATTTACCACTTCTGTACAATTAGAAATGCTAAAATGGTAAAGTGTTATGAGTTTTTATGTCAATTAAAAGTAAAAATAAGAAAAAAATACATTCAATACCATCATCTATTCACATCTTTTACACCCCACTCTCAGAGATGTTTATGTAATTAATGTACCTGAGAAAATTAAAATTGGCACATTTGTTGATATAAACATAGATTTGATCTATTCATGAGTAGAAAAACATATGGCTCATTTGCATAAACAACTACTCATTTTTATATTAATTTATTTTTCTTATGTTTTTAATTAAAACATGTATGGAGGAAAAATGTGATTTCAATAATTATTACTAACATATTATTATTTAAATATCATAAAGCATAAGCACAAGAGTTTAAAGAATATGAATATTTTATGAAGTAATAAGCTGAAAAATAGAATTAAGATTATTTATAGCCAGGAATAGTTATTAGAGAGTTGAAGTAATTTTCTAGGTAATTTTTTTAAAGGTTTTATTTATTTATTTATTCATGAGAGACATAGAGAGAGAGAGGCAGAGACACAGGCAGAGGGAGAAGCAGGCTCCATGCAGGGAGCCCGACGTGGGACTTGATCCTGGGTCTCCAGGATCACACCCTGGGCTTGAAGAGAGGTGCTAAATGGCTGAGCCACCCGGGGATCCCAATTTTCTAGATAATTCAGTTAAAAATCACTGCTGTTGAAAAAAATTCTTGAGAGTTAATAGTCCATATTCTATACCAGTTAAACCCAGTGGGTAATTATCTAATCTACTCTTCATCTTAACTCTATAGCTACAGATAAAGTTTAAACTTCTCACATTAATCAAATGGATTTGAGAATTGCAGTTTTATTATTATTGTCACAATAAGCAGCTCTCTCACCAAAGTTAGATTTATCTCTCTTTCTTTTAAGAGAATTTCTTTTCTCCATTGAAAGAGGATTGTTGGCTTCTTTGTCAAATATTAGTTAATAGTATATTCTTTTTAAATTTTATTTTATTTCCACTATGGTTAATATACAGTGTTATATTAGTTTCAGGTGTACAATATAGTGATTCTTCAATTCCATATATTACTCAGTGCTCATCAGGATAAGTGTACTCTTTAATCCCCCCCTCACCTATTTTATCCATCCTCCCACCCACCTCCTTTCTGATAATTATCTGTTCTCTATAGTTAAGAGTCTGTTTTTTGGTTTGTCTTTTTATTTCCTTTGTTCTTTTTTTTTATTTCTTAAATTTCACATATAAGTGAAATAATATGATATTTGTCTTTCTCTGACTAGCTTATTTTGCATAGCATTATACTCTCTAGATCCATCCATATTATTGCAAATGGCAAGATTTTGGGGTTTTTTTTTTAAGATTTTACTTATTTATTCATGAGAGTCACAGAGAGAGAGAAGCAAAGACATAGGCAGAGGGAGAAGCAGGCTCCCTGTGGGGAGCCCGATGTGGGACTTGATCCTGGGACTCCAGCATCATGCCCTCAGCCAAGGGCAGATGCTCAACCACTGAACCACCCGGGCATCCCAAGATTTATTCTTCTGATGGCTGAGTAATATTCCATTCTAGGTATATACCACATCTTCTTTCTCCATTCATCAGTTGATGAACATTTAGGCTCTTTCCATAGTTTGGCTATTGTTGATAATGATGCTACAAACATTCCAAGGGGTATGTGCCCCTTTGACTCACTGTGTTTGTATCCTTTGGATAAATACCTAGTAAGTGCTAATTGCTGGTTCCTAGGCTTTTCCAAAGTGTTCACTAACTCAAGGATAAAACAAATGCACCTAGAAAACCTTCCCTGGAGGAGGAGCAACCCATTGATACCCATTTGACTAAAGGGCCAAAGGAAGGGAAATGAAATGTTAAGGCAATTTTCAAAGGTTATGGCCAATGAATTTGGTTTGTTGCTCAGAATTGTATAGTAGAAAGTGCAAAATCTCTTTCACATGATGGCTTTTGTCATGTTGTGATGGAACACAGAATCAGGAAATTATTTGAAGGATAAAATACAACTGCCTAAACAGAGCCATACTTTCTTGCTATTCCTTGTTTACTGTTCTGTCCCTTTCCCTTAATCTTAACTGATGTCCATGCCTCCAACTTCTTGAAGAATGCAGTGGGGAGCATTGTTAGTCCTCCTACTTTCAGCCAAAATCTTAAATCAGCCATGCACATCTCAGTGTAACAATCAGACAAGTGTTCATTCATTTACAGCAAAAACTGACTGAGTGCCTCTCCAGTGCTTATACTGAAGCATAGGACCTCATGCTTTTGTTTCTACTTTGCAGATGGAAATTTTATGGAAGGGGAAGAAATCTTTCCATGGGCCCTTGAAATCACAGCTCAACCTGTCCTGGCCCTGACCATCAATGCTTAGGTGTCTGTAAGGCAATAAATGGTGTCTCTATACCAGAACAAATTTCCCTCAAGAAGTTCTCTTTCTGGAAAGGACAAGTGTTGTGGCCCTCCAGGACTGTTTGCTCTTTGTAGAACTGAATCGCTCACAACAGAGTTTTCATGACAAACAGGTCAAAGACCTAGTTTAGGTTTACACCAGCATTCCATAGCACCTCTGTCTCTACAGAACCTCAGGGTGAAAGTCAGCAGTTTCAAGGCTGTCTCTCTAATAGCTTTGGGCAAAGGGAAACAACTGCATTCCCCAGTGACCTGCACACATGTGTTTATGGTCATAGAAGCTGGGCTTAAAAAAAAAAAAAAAAGAAGCTGGGCTTGCCCCCGGAAGACATTTGTCAGAGTTTGCTCTAGTCGTGGTGTTTTATTTGTGCTGTTTTCCTTTGCCAAGAAATCATCTTCTTTAAAAAAAAAAAAAAAAAAAAAGTAATCAGTAAGGGAAGGATAAGATACATAATTGTGAAGCTCTAACGATGATAATAGTAATGAGAATGATGCTGATGATAGCTAACCCTGTTTCACACTCACAGTGTAACAGGCATGTGCTCTCTGGGCTTTACACATTACTATTCAGAATGGTTCTCTTAACACATTTATGAAGTAAGATAATATTAGCATTTCTGATGGACTAATGAGGAAACTGAGGTAGATAACTTCACAATACTGAACCCAAACCTTGTAGCTAGTAGGTTATACATATAAAAATTAGTTCTCACCAAAATAAATTCTAAGCAATTTAAGCAGTTAGATGCACAACATGAGATCAGAGAAGAAATAACTAGAAGGGAGCTTTTAAAAATATGTTTATCATGTCTGACAATGTGATGTGTTTTCTAGGCATGCGTACAGGTAGAAGAAATCACGAATATATCCAAAGACCTATTTTTAACTTCTAAGTGTCTAAAAGTATATATATAATTAGGAAGCAGACTGTTTTTTAAAAGCCAAAAATATTCTTAATGATTAATGCCTTCAATATGTAAAGTGCTCATGCTTCAAAAAGAAAAACAGCAATACCCTGAAAGATAAATAGTCAAAGAATAGGAACAGACAATTCACAAAAGAAAAAATAAGCAGTCCTCGTACTATATGAAAAAGAATGATAACACTCTTATTCAGTTACTACTCTAGGTCAAGAACTGTGCTCAATACTTTCATTATCTTATTAAATCTTTAAAACAACTGTATATGATGCATGCCCAAGATCTCAAAGCCAGTAAGTAGCAAGACTGGAAATCCAAGTCTGACCAACTTCAAACCCATAACTTAACCATAAAGCTGTACACTTCATCAATGGTATGCTGGCACCAGCTCATGCCCACCCACTGGAGTCTACTGTATGTGCCTCTTCCAGCTCTCTTTGTACCCTTGTCTTGGTGGTAGCTTGATGAGAATATTGATACCACAGCAATCAGCATATGCTACAAATGTAGCCCCCTCGTAAAACTACTTGTTAAATATTTCTCGGCACATGGCTTACTGTCTCCCTAGAACTGAACATAGGAGCTTTAAGAATCATGTTCCAGGACCCAAACAGAGGAACTTTATCAAAGCACAAGTAATATTGCTGAACTGTTTTCCCAAATGTCAACCTTATCACTCAAATGTGAACTAAAATAAGTTAGAATACCACATTTGTCTACAAATTAGCAGATATTAAAAGAGAACAATGGTAAATCAAATCAAGATACCAAAGGCATGTAAGTTAGTTCAACCTGCATGGAAAAGCATCTGGTACTGTATCTCAAGGTTCTTTAAGAAGCTCATCTATTTCAATGTCATAATCTCATTCCTGGAAATCAGGAGGAAATTCTCAGTGCCACAGACAATGACCTGTGTGTAATGATGTTCATTTCACCATTGCTTAGTGTAAAACTTTGGAAACTGCAAACTACTTAAATAGCTAACAGTAGGACAACTGTTCAGCAGGTGTGCAGCAATCATGTGATGAGATGTAGTAAAGCTATCTAAAAAATGAAATTTTTAAAGATTTTATTTATTTATTCATTAGAGACACACAGAGAGAGAGAGAGAGAGAGAGAGAGAGAGAGAGAGAGGCAGAGACACAGGCAGAGGGAGAAGCAGACTCCATGCAAGGAGCCCAATGCGGGAGTCAATCCCGGGATCACAACCTGAGCCAAAGGCAGATGCTCAACCACTGAGCCACCCAGGTGTCCCTAAAAAATGATTTTTCAATTCAAAAACATTATAAAATGATGTACAAAATGATCCATGTTACTCAAAATATGTTTTTCACCTACATACATCTTTTTGTTATATACCACAGCGAAGTTTTGCATGTTTCTTCATAGAAGTCCTGCATATATTTGATCATATCTGCATCTGTACCTAGAATGTGTGTACATATAGTACATATATTACAAATAATGTATGTGACATTGAGATATTTTTGCATATGTATATATACACAGATATATTTCTAAAATAAACAAATGGAAATGTATATCATGCTTACAGAATTAAAGTCTGAATATTATAAAAATATTAATTCTTCACAAGTCAATGTGCAAGTTTAATGAAATATAAAAAGAAATCTAAAATACATTTCCAATAGAATTTTTCATTTTTGGGCTTGATTAAATGATTCTGTAGTTCATCTGTAAAGTTAGGTGAGATGACAAATAATTCTCTTATTTAGGAGTTTTATTTTCCAGATTTCATAGAATGAGCATATATCACTTCTATATCTGAAAAAAACCTTAATAATAAATAATGATAATATAAATGTTTGATGCATATTAATAAGCACATAATGAAGTCTTTAGAATTGATATAGTCTTTCATGTCTGTGGACCTTGAGATGAGGACCATATAAGAAGAAGAAAGCAAGTACCACAAATCTCAAGGAGAGAGATCTTTTCTATCAGGGACCTGGGGAGTCAAGAAAGTCACTATTATCCATACCTGAGGTGACCATTTGAGCAACACACTATACTCAGGGCTTGAATCTGTTCACTTGAAGTTGAGATGGTGAGCCTTCTGCCCTCTGGGAAAGCTTATTATCACTCATTATTTGAAGCCCATTGGAAACACTCCAAATTTATTGAGGGTTAGCAGCTCCCACTCCTACAGAAATGATTTTTTTTTAGGTGTCTGCCTTTGCCCTTTCTTAGGGAAGGTGCTGCTTTCAGCTTTGAGAGGGTTAAAAATAAAATGCCTAATAATATATCATGAAAATAGTTAAAATCTTGAGAGCAGTGACAGTGGCCTTAGGATTCCTGTCTAGATTAGTTTATTTCCCCCTTGAGTAAACATTGAAACCAAATGCAAGTTTTGCAATAGAGGCAACCTTGTGTACAGGAAATAGCATGGAATCTGAAGTCCAAAGACCTGGTTTGAGTCACATCTCCCCCTCTGTCTAATGGGATGATGTGAAGTAAGCCAGTAAACTGTACATTTTTTTCACATCATTCACTCATTCAGTCAACCAGTATATATTGCTGCCCTACCACATATCAAGCACTGTCTCAGCACTAGAAATCAGTAGAGATAAAAAGCCCTTACCGATGCAGATCTTACATTTTAGTTGCAGACACAGACAGCACCATCAAAATAACCAAACAAGGATTCATATAACTGTAAGGTTGTTAAAACTGCTTGCAGAAAATTTAGGGTAGGGTAATAAATAGAACATGTAGGGAGGGAAGGGAGTGGATAGGAAGAGTTGTTTGATGACCTTGTCAGGAAAGCCTTTCTAAGGTTGTGATATTCAAGCAAAAAGTCAACCCAGGGAGCTAGCCCTGGAAAGACTAGGGGAGAGCCTTGAGGTAGAAGTACAAGTGCAAAGGCCCACAGCTGAGGAAGGAACATCTAGAAGGCTGGCATAGCTAGAGTGGGTAAGCAAAGGGAGAAGTTGGTAAGTGACAAGGTCAGACTGACCTCACCACAGAGTAGTCACAGAGATGAACCAGTGTGTGAGGATGGCTACAGGGGCCAAGACATTGTCTGTACTACCTCTGTTGACTAAGTAGGAGGAGTTCTTTGTTTGGACAGAAGGAAATTTAGCAGCTGAGATTTTCCTTGAGAGGTCTTGCCAACCCCAGTTCATTCGGGCATCAGTAGAGGCTACAGCATATTCCATACAAGGTGTTTGTTTTCTGTGCAGAACCCGTCTGGGTCAGCAGCTGGCCAGGACCAACAGCTGGTCCCTTCATGCAGTAGGCATTTGGCACACAGGGGTGTACTTTAGCCATTCAGACTTGGGATGTCACATACAGGAACAAATACCTGATGGCATAAGACTTTGCTGGGAAGCCTTTCACAATGCGTGGAATGGTATAAAGAAAATGTGTATGAGGACAGCTTCACTTCTGATTGTATGTGGCTGTAAATGGGCAACACTTATTATTTAACCTTTATTGTGCCCTTTCTAGCTGGGCTCAACTGCATGTCTTATATCTGATGTAATCTCTCATCTGCTTGACATTTGGAGAGTTATGATCAGTAGAGAATGATGTGGGAAACCAGTCTCAATCATAATCACCCTTTCCCACAGTCTAAAAGGGAGTAAGATTCACTTAGTTTAGCATTTGACAGCATAATGCAGGGTTCTCAGACTTGCCTCTCTTCCCAGACCGTCACCTCCCTTCTACTACTCTGCCATTAGTCTTGACCTTGCTGCTCTTTCTCTTGTCACTGCTACTCTGCCTACCTCTTCCTGCTGTCCCAGATCACACTGTACTTTCCTGGGGTCAATTCCTCTGTGCAGAAGTGTGGGAAGAGGAGGGAGAGGCCGCTCTGCTCAATCCGCAGGGTACTGTTGTCTCAATGTCATGATGTGGAAATACCTGCCTGTTTGCAGGATCTCCAGGCCACTGTGATCCGAGAGCACAGAACCTTTCCTAAGCCTTGGTCTCAGAGAGTGCATGGGAGACCTACAAAAGTTCAAGTGGACTTGAAAGCTTTTCAAATATGCTTTCCTGTTGTTAATCTGCACATTCATCTGCACATCTGGCTTGGAAAATCTCAAGCCACAAGATCAGCTCTGTTTAGGGTGACTGGTTTGCCACTGCAGTAAAGCCGAATACAAACATGGACGAAGAGGCTGCTGGTACCCATTTGTGATGATGATGGTACCTCATCAAAGTGGGAGGTGAAACGTTAGAATCCCTAGACACTTCAAGTACACCCAGCCTGGAGAAACCGTAACAAAACATAAAAGAAAGCCAGCATCGCCATTAGCCACTCATCCCCTCAAAGCCTCTGGTGCTGAGCCAGCAATTAAGACTGCCGATTTGTCTTCCAGGTCCCACTGATCTTCCCGGGAAGGAAATGGACAGCTGTCACACTCTGGCCCACTAAGCATTGGTTGCCAACTGGGAAAGTCATCAGAAAACTTCCTTGAAATGGTCATTGGGTAAGTCATTTGGATATTGCTCTCAGCTACATCTGTTCCTCATACTGAGAGTCAGTGTGTTGGTTTCCTAAGGGCTGGCTCTTAAATCTACCATATCTTGTTTTAATAATGAACACAATCAGATTTGTTTGGACTTTGGAAAATTATACCCCCTGAAGCCCCAATTTTTTCATGCAGGTAGAGTCTAATAAAACAATTTTTAGGGGTAGAATGAAAGGTCCAGAGATGGGCAGTGTTACAGTAAGGCCACATGCTTCCTGGTGGATAGTAGAAGCAAAAGAGCACAGCGTAGAGGCTGCCAGCATGGCCCTCCCCATGTGCTCACTGATTATGTAAAGTCCTCCCTCAAGAATTTTGTTTTTCATGTCAACAGCTTGTGGCTACTTCTCTCTCATTCTTCCACCTTGTTATTGTTTTCCTACAATTGTAGTCCCCTGCCCTGCAGTGAGGCCACCAAGAGTCTAAGCTCTGACTTTACAGGAGTAGAGGCCTCCGACCCCAATCCTTTAGATACTTCCTCTTGTTCCATTCACTCCAACAAATATTTACCAAAAGCCAGCTGGTATTAGCAGTGGGACTAACAAAAGTTAGTTAGTTTACCCCTGCTTCAGCGGATCTTAGAGTCTAGCAGGAGAAGGCAGACACATAGCAGGTAATGTTAATAGTTTCAGCACAGCATGTTAAGTGCTGAACTAGAAATCTGCCCCCTGTGGTGTGGGAGCCCAGAGAAGAGAGTGCCACAGCTCAGCCTGAAAGTTCAGGGAAGATTTCATGTCAGAGATTATGACTAAATCAGGTCTTGAGGGATAAGCAATATTAAAAGAAATGGGAAAGGTGTTCCAGATAGAGGAATGAGTATAGTTTAAGCCAGGGCAGAAAGTCATAAAATAGCATAGGGCCTGCAGAGAATCATAAATAGTTGATATTATTTAAGCATAAAGTGTGAGTCAAGAAGCAACAGGTGGTAAAGTTGAAGAGATTGGTAGGAAAGTGCCAGGCGCTGAGGACCTTGCAGGCCAGGCAAAATAACCTGAATTCTCTGCGTGGTATATAGTTTTTGAATGTATTGAAGTAGTGAACGATGTGGTCAGATGTAAATGTTAGATAATTTTTTAAATGTCTTGACATATGGCTTCCAGGGGAGTAATACTGAGTAATACTTCCAGGAGATGAGTTATGCAGTCCAGTGTAGAGATGATGAGTGGGCCTGGAGATAGAGGGTGAAATTGAGAAATTGTTGACATGGTGATTAATTGACTAGGTGTTGGAGAGGTAAGAAGGAAGGATACGTTGAAAGTAACTCGGGTTTCCACACCCTGGCAGGGTAGATAGTGGAGCTATCAGTTGGATTAGGTATATAAATGAATGTGTTTGGAGGTACATTTGCCATGTAAGAGGCAGTGGGAGTGCAAAGCACACAGGTACCGTTCATGGAAATTATCTCTGATAGTGATTTGCAAGCTAGTGTTAAAGATTTCAAGGAGAGGATTTTTAAGTCACAGAAGCAGCTTATCCTAGAAGTTTGCTAAGCTTTCTAAAAAGAAAAAACAAAGTAAAAATATGCAGAGATGAATCTCTGATTTGGAAATACTTCGAGTGCTGTTCTCCCCATGAACCCCTGCTCTCCCACATCCACCCCTTGATGTCCTTTAGTCACCATGTCGTTAGAAACGTAATGTAATGTAATGTCCTGTAAGTCCTAAGTTCCATTGACAGAACTATGAGAATTTAAAATATTCCTCTCCCAGGATGCCAGGGTGTCTCATTCGGGTAAGTGGCCAGCTCTTGGTTTTGGTTCAAGTCATAATCTCAAGGTGGTAGCATTGAGCCCCATAGCAGGCTCCACACTCAGTGGGGAGTCTGCTTGAGGATTCTCTCTATCTCTCAAATAATAAATAATCTTAAAAAAAAACCTCTCCCATTTTGGACTTTTCCGTTATGGTATTATGGAAAATTGGTCAGAATGCAGTTTCCTATCCTCTTTGTTGTAACTTCCATTTCTTTAAATCTTTCTGTTGTTCTGTCACTATCTACATCTATATCTATCTATTATATCTCGCTCAAGAATTAGAACTCACAAATTTCTGACACTATAGTAAAAATCGGTTGCATTTGCTTGTTTACAGAGGAAGTTCACTAGCGATAACCTTTTGTCCCTTTGGCCTTCTCTTCCTTCACAACTTCAGTTTTCCTTTGAAGATTTAAGTAATTCTGTTTGAAGCATAAAAATTATGCTTGACAAAGAAATACTAAGTTTTATTGCCAGAGGTGTGATTAGGCAGGTGGATGAACTACAGTAGCTGGATTTAAGTCAAGCTGCCCTTTGGACTAGCACTATGGAATGAAAATACAATGTAAGCCATAATACATAATCCTAAATTTTCTGGTGGTCACAATAAAAAAGTAAAAAGAAAGAGAATAATTAATTTTAAGTGTTTTATTTAACCCAATATATCCAAAATATTATCATGATTTCCACATTTAATCAGTACAAGTATTTATTAATAAGGCTGATTTTTTTATACAAAATGTTCTGTTTCTGGTATGTGTTTTCCACTTAGAGCACATTTCAGTTTAGATACTAAGTTTTCATCAGAAACCTGTGATCTGTATTAGCTGTCATGAAATTAAATTTGAAAAAGTACATTCGTGTACCCAAGGAATTATTATTTTTTTAAAGATTTTATTTATTTATTCATGAGAGACACACAGAGAGAGGAAGTGACAGGCAGAGGGAGAAGCAAGCTCCATGCAGGGAGCCCGATGTGGGACTCGATCCCGGGACTCCAGGATCACGACCTGGGCCGAAGGCAGGCGCTCAATCACTGAGCCACCCAGGTGTCCCCCAAGTTATTCTAAACCTATTTAAAATTTTATAGTTGCACACTGTGTTTTATGCTCGTGGCCACCCGTGACTCCTGTGTGGGGCAGAGTAGTGGTAGACTTTTTATCCTTCCTCTCATCCCAGTCTTCTGCATGCTGTACATGAACTTTAGGTAACTGAATATTTCTGGAAGATATTTATGTAAGTTTGCAAATCACCTGAGCCTTTGAGATCTCACCTGGTAGCTCTAGTTAATGGAGCTCTCAAACTGGCTCAGTCAGGCTCCAGAGGATCTTTAGAGGATGGAGAAGAGGTCATGAGATGGTGAAATAGAATAGAAAAGCATTTGATCAAGACAGGGAGGAAGGGTGTAGTAAGTGTCCTGTAAAATAAATTTCTGCCCATTTTAAAACATTAATTGTATTGGGAAAGATTTTTGTAATTTGAAAGTTGCCTTGAAGGTAAGTTTCAGACCTTAGAGAAGGTTTCTGCTGTTGTTTGTCAGCTTGGTCAGTCAGTTGCTAGTTTCACTTTAGGTCCAGATAAATGATTAGAAAATTTCACCAATTACTCTTTGTACTGAAAAAAAGAAAAAAAATTTGCTCCAATGTGATCCTCATTACACCCCAGAAAGTAAGAATTCTTCGTGTGATGAATGTAACCTAAGATTAAAGCTCATTACCTCCATACCAATGCATGTGCACACACATCACACACATACATGTGCACTCACATGTATATACTTAAGGACATGAGTGGCTTCAGAGCAGAAAGCTTCCCTGACAAAGACCAGTGGAAGTGTTGGAACTGCATCGAACGCTACATCAGAGCTTAGCAGTCAGAAGGATTGTTTCCTTGCCCTCAGATATTTTGAGTTTCTGGTATGGGTAGAGGAGTGAGAGGTGAAGAAGCAAGGAGTCCCTCCTTCCTTCTGCCTCTCATGCCATGGACTCCAGTGGTCTGAGCATGGCAAGAGTCTGTCCTAGATGCCCCCCCCACCGCCGACTGGGAGCCCACTTGTGGAGATGATGGGCGGGACAATTCTAGGCTGCTCCAGGTACCTCCTGACCTACCCCTCATCCTCCTCCATCATTTCTGCTCACCATCCTCCTTCTTTTGGTGATTATTTAGCAGACTTCTTGCCTTAGGAGTATTTTGACACATTCCAGGAAACATGGGCCTTTCATCTGTTTGACTTTTTGAGATGTTTTGGGCAAGCTCTGAGTCTGCTGTCTGCTTTCTTTTACCCCCTCCTCTAACTCATCATTTTCAATTTATTTTTTTAAGTTTGAGCTCATATTGCATTTAATGTTAACATTTAGATAAAAAACTCTCACAACATTTCATATTTTTATCTGAGCTTTTCCTGGGTCTGAACACCAGTCAGTTAAACTTAGTAACATTTATGAAATGCTTTGTTCTAGGGTCTTTGCTGGGTGCTTTGGTGTCAAACATACTATAAAACAACAGTCAGGTGGAGGGGAAGCAAATGAGAAAATGCTGGACTTTCTTCCATACACAAACCAGTGTGGGATGAACACTTAAACACATAATTCCTAAAAGACAAATTGGTAACACAGTATATATACATTTTTCTTTGCTCTCAAAAGTTGCTCTGGTGATCTGGTTATTTGCGTTCCGATCCTGTTAGACACCAAGTGAATATTTTATGAGACCAAAGCCAAAAATGAATGGAAATCACAAAAATATCTTGCCAGGTCTTCACCTTGGATCTCTGAGTGCTTTATCGTATAGTAACAATGTGGATTGAGGCTTCATTTTTAAGCATGTTATTAGATAAATTCACTAACTTATCTTTACCCCATTAGAAACGTGGACCCTGAGATTTCATATATATTACTCATAGAGAACTATTTTTCCATTAAATACCCACAAAAACCTGGGTGCGGGAAAGCAAGACCACTGAACATGTAATATAAGCAGGATTTCACATTAAATCAGAGATTGCTTGAGGATGGGTAGGTTGGAAATGGGGAACGGCGGGCTGGAGCCAAAGGAGAGGCAGGAGAGAAGAGAAATGAGGAGAGGCCTTCCTGGCTATGGAAACAAACCTGAGCCGTGAAACAGAGTCCAGAAGGAATATATATCCATTTAACCAGCCCCTGCCCCATGGTCTCTGCCACTCGTCTCTAAATTCCCTTCTCAAAAGTATCCATGTCTTCTTCTGGTGTGAGGCTTCTGTAAGAAGGTTATTTTTACCTTCTTATTTTTACCCTCCATGAGTCAGTTATTTCACCTTAAGTGACACACACAAGAGTTGCCAGTGCTTTGAAAGGGACATACAACTCCATGACTGTGAACTTTGCTACCTCTGGGCACCTAACTGACAATCCTTTCCTGATAAGAAATTACCACTGGTAGCTCACATGGCAATTAGAATAGGAGTCGAATAAAAGTAGGAAAGATGGGCAGCCCGGGTGGCTCAGCAGTTTAGCGCTGCCTTCAGTCCAGGGCATGATCCCAGAGACCTGGGATCGAGTCCCACGTCGGGCCCCTTGCATGGAGCCTGCTTCTCCCTCTGCCTGTGTCTCTGCCTCTCTCTCTCTCTCTCTCTCTCTCTGTCTCTCATGAATAAATAAGTAAAATCTTTAAAAAAAAGAAAAAGTTGGAGACAGTTTGGGGGCTGGGACTGACTTGTGAGATTCAAGGGTCTGAAAAAGGAGGAAATCTTTGGTGATGGACAACAGATATAGATGGGATTTCATCAGGACCTGATTTGCTACTGAGAGAAACAGAAGAATAAGTGATGTACTAGAGAACTGTGATGGTCTGTGATGCCCTTAAGGCAGCATCTATTCTAAAACATGAAGCCTAGGTTCCAGTGAGGCTTTTCGCCAGCTGTGTCATCCTGGGAAACTCACTTAGCCCTCTAAGCATCAGTATCTCCATCCACAAAATAAGAACATCAGCCAAGATCATGTTTTAGGTTCTTTCAACTCCAAAATTTTTTTCTACTTCTTACCTTTTATGTTTTTAGTACCTTGAGAGGAATAGTTAGAAAACTGTTCACTAAACTGTAAAAACTTGGATTTTCACCAATGATCCTTTCTATGGTAGGGGAGTGCCGAGAGGAAGGGAGTCCATGTTAACTTTGCAAATCCATTGTCTTATTTGATAATATAATAATTAGGAGAAATAGGCAGGAAATTCCAAATCTGTTACCTCGTTTGGTATTTACAACAAGGAGAAATGGGCAGAAAAGCTACCATATTTACCAGTGACATTAAACTCAGAGTTTAAATGAATTTTTTGCAGAGCTGCCTAATCAAAAGGGCTGGAACTATATTTCAGGTCTCCAGAACCCTGGGTTTGGGTACTGGTTGCATACTTGCCTATACTTTTTTGCATGATCTTTCCAGAAATGTCCAGAAACACAGGGGAGCTGCCTGAGTTGTGACATCCCCAAATGATGTCAGAAGAAGGACTCAGCTTCTCACATCATCTACACTTTTCTTTGGTCAGCCTGTAACTGTCTTTTAGCCAGTGGCCTCCCAAATAGGATGAAGACACCCCAGGCAGGCACAAATGATGTTTTAGGGTACAGAGGGTGAAATATTAAGAAAAATTCTATTACATTCCTTTTGTGTCACTCTTACAATTTATTTTTGTGTATTTTATAAGATTTATTAGCACAAATCATCATCATAAATAGCACATGTGATACAATTCATAAATGGGGCCATATGTTTTACTGATTAAATCCATGATTAAAATATTTGGAGACTGTATTTTAGAAAACAGAAGGAAGGGTATAGAGGATGAAGGAAGCCATATGGCCGTTCATAGGGGTCCCTCTTTTTCTCCTCCCTTCTAATGACTTTGGCTGGGAGGTGGGCAGGGGTGTAGTAAAGGGCAGGTTCAATCAGAATCTTGAAGAAAATCCAGAAAAGTAGACTAACGAATGGAACTGCTCTGGCCGAACTGGGGCAGCTGGTCACATGCTCCCCACCAGCACAAAGATCTCTGTCTCTCTCACACACTACAGCCCTTTGTCCGTCAGAATCCACAGTTCCGTTCAGCTGTTCTTGCTGTCACTTGCCTCCTGTCTTTCTAGTCTGGTAGGCAATAAATGTCAAGCCTAACTTCACAAGCCTTTAAAAGAAACAGTTGAGAGGGAGAAAAATATATGTCCAGATCAATGAGCCTCCGGGTCTCTTCTAATGGGAAAACAAAGTCCAACCTACCCAGAGAAGAGGACTTGGGAATTTTGACATTCTTTATACTTAGAAAGGAGTTGACAACTGATTGCTCATGTTCTCCAAAGATCCTTACACTCTGCTGGGAAGATGATAAAATAGGGAGGGAATGCTCTGAGGAGGAAGAAGACTGGTGCCTTTCACCTTTGGGTGAGTGTCCCTAGGATTATTGAATCGTTAATGTAGGAAAAAGAGGAATGGCATGTCATGTTAAATAACTAAATGAGCAACTCTTACTATAATGGCAAGCAAGAGGCCATCTCTTAGGGCCCATATTTGGGACTGTGTCAAGGGGAAAGAGAGCTGTAGGTGGGGTGGAATGGTGCCTTTATGTATAAAAGAAAAAAATACAGCACCGAAGGAGTCCACCCGAGGATCAAGGTCACAAGTGTGCCTATGGCACGAAACTGCTCTCTGCACTCATTATTGTCTGTAGACGGTAAAGGCACCATGTCATTGTTCCGGCATTTTATTGCCAGCAGGGACCGCAGACACTGTCTCACGACAGCTTGGTGGGTATGACAGGCTGGCTGGGACGGAATCTGGAGCTTTCCAAGTCTGAGCTTTCTGTCTTTAAAGTGAGTAGCGCTTACTCTGTCTGAGGGGGTCAGGGGAGGCCAGGTCTTTCGCTTCTTGGTGTTTCTGTCACTATGTTCCTTGGACAGACTCAATTTCCTTTTATAGAGAAAATCCATTTGTGAGAGAATTCTGAGAACATTCCTTTCTCCTTGGGGACGCAGTCTGATTAAAGAGGTAAGACACTAGTGTGAAATTATCAATATAAAGCAACATGTGAACCAAGACACAACAAGTGGTAATTTCCATAAGCACCATTACGTTCCTTGGGGACAGGAGAAAGCTCTCTCACCTTGCAGGTAAATAAAGGAGCAAAGGAAGCCCTCATGGCCGCTGTCTGGTAGCCTCCTCTGCTTTCCTTCATTCTGCTGGCCATCTTTGGCTCCAGGGCCTGGATCCCAGAGGCCTAGAAATGAGACGAGTGGGATAGAGTTCATAGCTTAGCAGTGGCGGGAAGCTGTAGCTTCTAAGTCTCCCTTCCCAGCTTAGAGCCTGCACCGGGCATTCATCAGTGGCCTGTACGGAGTCGCAGAGGGAGGGACAGAGGCAAGGGAACATGGCAAACACAAAAACTGGCAACATGTGTTGATGAAGAGAACCAAATACTGACCGTCACAAATGATCATTATTGTTGTGTTATTTAAATAAAAATGAGGTTGGTTAACAAGCAGCCATGCCTAGCCGAAGGAGACGAATGCTGTTCTCTTCCTTAATAAATCCGCTGCCGTAGTGAGAGTGGTTCAGAATAAACTATTTAGAATAATTCTCTTCCATGTTCTTCTGGTAAGGAGATTTGAAAAAGCCAACCTTAACAATCACTGTGGTGGCAGTCTAACTAAAATACCACAATACATGGTATAATAAAAATCATGTTTTTTTTTTTCTTTTCTTAGACTTTGTATGTACATGCTCTTCCAAAAGTGTAAAGGTCTTATAACTGGGGGGGGAAAAAAAAGACTGAAAACACCAAAACTTTCCAAACTTTATACTGTCTGAAAATCTGAGACACGGAACTTATTCCTACTACACCGTGGGTTTTTACATTAACATAGCCTAAGTCAACTAGAATTCTGAGAACTTGAAAAACAATGAGAAGTAGTCAGTTGCTTGTTGTTATGTTACCTTGTTTGGCTCTGATTGTAGACATTTATGAAGGTTTCATTATTACCTCCCCCACCTTTTTCTTTTTGCTGGATTAGATTAGATGAGACTATAGATTCCATTTCTGTTCCTTTTTAATGTTTATCTTCAAATTTTTTTTGTACACACACTTAACTATAAAATGTCATCAAAGTCTGAATTTTATTTATCCTTACCTTCCTCCCAAATCAAGCAAGAAACTTGTCTACTAAACAACTTCTACTTACTACCCTTGATTTTATTATCATTAGTAGTAATAGTAGTTACTAAAGTCTTTTTTAACAGTTAACTATACTAACGGTTCCAATCAATATAGCTTTGTGACAGATTGTTCTAAAACTCAGTGACCTAAAGAACCAAATTCAGTATTATGCTCATGGAAGGAATGAGTTAGGAATTGGAGCAGGGCAAATTAGAGACAGCGTGTCATTGTTTCACACTGCTTAAAGCCTCCTTTGAAAATCTGGCTGTTGGCTGGGGGCCTCAGTTTCTCCCTTTGTTTTCTTTTCCATGTGGCTTCTCCGTGTAGGCTAGTGTGGGCTTCCCCACAACATGGTAGCTGGGTTCCCAGGGCAAGTCCCCAAGAGAGAGGTTAGCCATGCAGAAGCCCTGTCACCTACCCTCAGAAGTCACACATTGCCACTTTCACTGTGTCCTGCTCATTAGGCAGCCACAAAGTCTCCTCAGCTTCAAGGGCAGGGACAATAGACTCAGTCTCTCGGTGGAGGTGTGGCAGGGTTCTCCAATAGCAAGGGCCCGAAGTGTTGCTATGACCATACTTGAAAGATGCAGTCTGTCCCACTCATATATTTTGTGAATTTCCACCGGTGTCTTTATTCTTTACATTTCATGTCTGTCTCCTGGGTTTCTTTTTCTGTGATTAGTAGTTTATCAGCAACACTTACAAATATTGGGTCAAATGTTTTAGACTTTTGTTGATAATAAAATTTACATTGGCAATATTTTCATTAGCACTTTGAAAATATCATCCTATTGCTTTTTCTCCCCCTCTTACAGTACTTTTTATTGTAGTAAAATACACTTAACATAAAATTTAGTATGTTAATCATGTTTAAGTGTACAGTTCGGTGGTATTAAGTACATTTAAATTGTTGTGTGACCATCACCACCATCCAGTTCCAGAATGCTAGAACTCTACCCATTAAATAACAACTTCCAATCACCTTTCCCACAGCCACTGACAATCACCATTCTACTTTCTGTGTCTATGATTTTAACTATTGGAAGTATCTCATGTAAGTGGAATCACATAGTACTTGCCCTTTTTGTGACTGGCTTATTTCACTTAGTATAACATCCTCAAGATTCATCCATGTTTATCATGTATCAGAATTTCCTTCCTTTTTTTTTCCCTTCCTTTTTAAGACTAAATAATATTCTATTGTATGCATTTATCACATTGCGTTTATCCATTGAGGGATGCCTGGATTATTTCCATTTTTTCAGTATTGTAAATAATGCTGCTGTGAACACAGATGTATAAATATCTCTTTGAGACCCTGCTTTCAATTTTTTTAAACTTTATTTCTTTACATTTTTATTTATTTTTTTTTAGAGAGAGAGAGAGAAAGCACATGAGCAGGGGGGAAGGGCAGAGTGAGAGGGCAAGAATCTCAAACAGACTCCCCACTGAGTGCAGAGCCCAACATGGGGCCCAATGTGGGGCTCGATCTCACGACCCTGAGATCATAACCTGAGCCAAAATCAAGAGTCAGGCGCTTAACTGACTGAGCCTCCTAGGAGCCCCATCAGTTTTTTGAATACATACTCAGAAGTGGAATTGCTAGACCATATGGTAAATTTGTTTAGGAACTGCTATACTCTTTTCTACAGAGGCTGTACCATTACATTTCTGCAGAGTGGGAATACTTCCCCTGGAAGTTGGCAAGCCTTTTACAGGCCAGGTTTCCAAAATAGTTGAATAGACATATTCTATCAGGGCCATTGTTGTCTGAGTGGAGAGAGAGAGACTTATCATTTTTCTGAATCCAGTCTTCCCAGAATCCGTCTATCCCATTGCTTCTAAACATCTATTGTTGCTGATAGAAATCTGCTTTTATTCTGATTGTCATCTATCTTCTCTATCTGGTAACATGGTACTTTTTTTTTTTTCCTCATTATACTTGACATAAAATATCAAGTCAATTTTTGGGTCTGTATTTATTTATCTCAGTCTTATGCATACACTTTAAATCTGAAAAAGCAAGTATTTTTTTAATTCTGGATAATATCTTTTGCCATTTCCCTATTGAGTATTGTTCTTCTGTCATCCTTTCTCTATTCCCTTTTCCTGGGGCCTCCGTTGGATATATTGTATCCCCTATATCTCTCAAGCACTTTTACATTTTTAAATCTATTTTTTCTCTCTGTACTGTGCTGTGGATCAGTTCCTTAGAACTATGCTTTAATTTACTAATTCTCTGTTTGACTGTCTCTAGTATCTTAAGGAAGAGGTGTTCTCACTTCGAGCATCCTTTGTATACTAATTTTAAGCTCATGTTCAGATGGCCATACTGTCTTTGTCTCTTTGTCCTTAGGTAAACTCATCTCCTAACTGCTAACTTTGTTGGCATCTGTAGTCAGTCCTCTTACATATAGAATGTCTGTCGGCAGGCTCATCTCAAGCAGCCATATATATTTTCTTCTTCCCTTTTGACAACCCTCCAGCACTGACTATAGGTTTTGTGGTTGACTCTGCTCTTTTCCTCAAGACTCAGAATTCAGATTCAGGCCTGCTCTTGGATATCCGGGGTACAAGGCTGGAAAATATTGAAAATAATTGTACCTCCGATCCCTAAGCTGGTAAACAGCTCAGTGCAGTTGCTGGCATGGAGGCTCCATTTCTCCATCCTGTCTCCCCATGCACATGGCATACTAGAAGCTTTATCTGAAGATAATGCCAGCAAATAGTGTTATTTTAGTCTCCTTTACAGGAGAGGCCAATCCACCCCAGCCTCTGATTTTAGGAGGTAAGCTGGGCTTCAGTTTTATATCCCTCAGCCTTACATAAAACAGTTTTAATTTCCAGTGTCCCCCAAGCATCAAAATCCACAGTGCCCTCTGCCAATCCAGACCTAGAGCACCCAAGGTCCCCAGACCAATGTCTCTCAACTTCAACTGATGATTCACCTCATCTTTTCACTACTTAATGGATGTCCCTCTTCTGTTGTTTGAAAATGTCTGTCTTATTTTTTAAATCATACCCATGTGTTTTAAATTTTTTCCCTCTTTTAAAAAATCTGCCATTGTTAGATGTATGGAAGATTTGGGGTGTTTAAAATTGTAAATTTGCAATGCTGTCCTAACTGGAAATATGAATTTCTCTTCATTACTCTGTCCTAATTCATTAAATAACACTTAAGATAATACAAGTATTAAAGCAGAGAAGAAAGGATGAAGGTTGTACAAGCAGTATAAAGCCCAGCATCTCACTTACTCTTTTGTAATAGCTGAGGTAGAAAAAAAATTGTACAGCATTCTTTACATTAATTGGAGAATTATATAATTTGTGTTGCATGCCCAGGAGAGCCCAATGACATGATGAGAGTCCTGTCTCACTAGTTCTTCTTTGGGGGACACTCACTTTGGTAGTAGGCATTTTCCTATATAGCAAATGGTTTTAATCTTTATACTGTACTTAGGGGTATTCTATTTCTATGGCCTTCCTATTGTAAATTATATAAGCAGAATAGGCAAAATGGCAGAGAATGAGTATATTCTTAGGTGCTGACAGGAAAATTTTTCTCAATGTAGGAAATACTGAATATTCAGAGTTTTCTCTCCTATTTCTTTAAAACTCAGTGGAAAGCCAGTACTATGCATTGTTGCTTAGTATGAAAATGAGGTCCTATTTTTTTCAATTTTTAAATGATACATAAATGGAATTTTAAGAAATCAGATGATTAAACAACTTGTAGATTGAAAGTGTCTCTCTCACCCCAAGCAGCTTTTCTTCTCTTCAGAAGCCACACTTTTTTCCACATAAAAAAATGTATGGCATCCACATTTCTATACCTGCTTTTCACTTCTTAACCATATACCTGGAGATTTTTTTCAGTATCAACATACATAGATTGACTTTTTTAATAGCTGGAGAGCATTCTAAGAGTGTACTGTAATTTAATCTGTCCCTTATTTATAGGAATTTAGGCTTTTTCTAGACTTTTGCTACTGCAAATCATTATGCAGTGAATATCCTTATAGATACGGTTTTGCTCACTAATGCTAATTTATTGAGAAATGTTGAGCCAAACTGCTCTCCACTGAGGTTACATCAAAATAAATCTTTAAAAACAAATGTACCATTTTCCTAAACTGAAAACACTTAAAATTTAGCACGTTTATTTCAGTCTACAATTCTATATCCACATTCAAGTTTGTAGCTGACCATACTTTTTTACATGAGGGCAATTTATGATTGGTAGTTAGATATTTTGCAAACAACTTATTTTATTAAAAAATAAAATATTGTTCAAACTTGCACATTTTGATGACAAATTTTGGGGAAATGATCAGAAATAGGATTAATCTTCGGAATACATTTGTCTTATACTTTGGGTACTTAGCCAGTCCCTGGTCTCATTGTCTATTTTTATGTTTATATATTTTAAAACTTTAAATATATTATGCAGACAGGACAGTTACTTGACAAAAATGTTTCCACTTTGGGAAGGCTCAGAATGCCTTCATCACTCACACCCCTCTTTGGAGGATCCCTTCTCCACATAATCCCTGTCATCCTGGTCTCAGCTGTTTTCATGGAGGCTGAACACTAACCTAGGTGAGGTGGGACAGTATCCTGTGAAGACTCTTGAATCAGCAGCTCCATCAACAGCAGTGTCCTAATCAGGTCCTCACTCAGGAAGGTCAAATGAAGGACTCTCATAGGAGTCATCAAGAGTAGCAGGTAACTCTAAAAACAGAGGAGATAAGTCTCTGGGCAATGGAGAGGGTAGCATCAGCTAAGGCTGATGGAAGCTAGTCATAGGGTCACTGGGGCTCTGACATCTGAATAACTCTTTAGTCCCTGTTGGCCCAGCTGGGCAGCTCAAGGTTTTTTCCTATTGTCCTTTAATGTACTCAGTAAATAAAGTAACTTAAACATAACTTATGCTACTTGCAGCCTGAAAAGAACTGACACAATACTCTTAGCAAATAGTAAAACAGGAACATGTTTGTTTAGTCATTTAACAAATGGCAGCTGTAGGCCTGGGATGTACAAGGTGCTGGGGATCCAGTGATCAAGACAGGACAAAGGTATCCGCTATCATGGAAATTAGGCTTTTATGGGAAAGGCAGTAAAAAAATGAGTAAAAAAATGTAGCCGAGTGGTAAGTGCTATGCAAAGAAGTAGAAGGTGGTGATGGGACAGTAACCTAGTGAATGTTTTTGGAATCGAGAGATCAGATAAATCTCCTTGAAGAAGTTACCCCTAAGCTGAGACCCAAATGACAAGAGCAGTTCATTTGACAGCGAGGGGAAGAGAGACCAGCTAACAGAAAAGCCCTAAGGTAATAGTGTATATATTAGAGAAACAGAATGACAGTGCAGTAGGGGAGAAGCTTTTGTAACAGGAGGTTGGAAAGGCAGGTTGGGATTAGATCACGTACAGCTTTGCATGCCCCAGTAATAATATTCTAACTTGATGAGAAGCCATGTGAAGATTATAACTGGGGGGCCGATACGGTATGATGCATGTTTTTAAAAGTTCACTCTGTGGTGCATTACTAAGGGGATGGTAATAGTGAAGGCAGCTACCACAGTAATCTTGATGCAAAATGATGGCATCTTAGGGTAGAGTGGATGCACTGTAGGTGGAGAAATATTTAGAATCTGGAATGTGCTTCATATGAGAGAATCTTTAAGACCTGCTGATAGATTAGCTGAGGGGGATGAGTCATGAATGAAAAAAAATTAGGAGAAAATGCACATTAAACTCTAAGTTTTCCTAAGCATTTTAAATGAAAGAATGTTATTTTCTTTTTCCACTTCCTCACCAAGTCCCATTGAGAACTCAGTAGCAAATGGATTGAACCCACTGTTAAGCACTATTTTCCTAGTCTTAGCTTTCTGAATCACAAAGAAAAGATTCTATTAGTTGAGTATGTTGCAGTTTAGAAAGCACTTTATCATGTCTCAGGTATCTGGAAAATTTCTATTCTGTATAACTTATATCCCATGGACTCCAAAGTGGTAGAAGTGGAACTGGTGAAGGCAGAGAGTTGGTTCCTAAAGGTCTAGGGCAAATCTGGGGGCATTTCCATAACTAAGATAATATGAGTTCCTCTACTCTCTCATATTGCACTATATTGGATTAATTGTGTTACCTCTCCTCCCGTATCCTGTGAGGACAATATAGGACAAGGCCCAAGTGCATTTGTTCACCACATTTATATGTATTTGGTGGTGTTGAATGAGTAAGCAAACATGCAGATGAATGAATGAATGAATGAATGAATAAGTAAGTAAATAAATGAATCCTGATACCTATCCCTTGGTTGGCTCTTATAACATAAGTTCTCTAACACTGTCTTTTGGCTCATCTAAGATTGGCTCTTTGCCACAAATAGCTTTTTCGGCTACTGGTTCTAGGTCTGGGTTTCTATATAGTTCACCCATTTTCAGACCCTCCCTTTTATTTAACTGCTCTACTCTTTTCTGCCTACATGATAGTAGATTACTATATAGGATGGACATCCCCATAGAATGTTTGAAAATCCTTTTTTAAGATAGGAGAAAGTTATTTCTCAGAAACTTCTCAAGATAAACTCCCTAAATTCTGTAATCATTGATGTATTGGGGTGGGGAATGTACCAGTCTACTTCTGATGTTATATAAGGCTCTACAAAGTCCCTTTAAGCTTCAGAGTTGATCAGAAGCCATTATGTTCTATTTGGGGACCTAGATATCATATTTTAAAATAGCTTCCCACAGAGCAATTCAGAGGAGAGTACAATGTATCATTTAGGTACCAAATATTGACTATTTCTACAATGAAACAGTACAGAGAGTTCCCTTTATGTTTATCCTTTTATTGCAAATTGGCACAACCTGGTCAAGAATTCTCTGTGGTAGAAGGATATCTGCCAATAAATGAGTCTGTTGAAAGGCACACACCAAACCCAGCATCATAGGCCAACCCTGACCACAGCTGAGTGGTGTGAAGAGGGCTGACAGCCGCATGGTCACCACCCAGGCTGGAGAGCAAGGCAGTGTGAAGTGTTAATAGAAAAATCTGACTTTCTTTACTTCCAGTAACGATGAGCAAAACCAAAATGGAGCTTTCCCTGGTAAGTTTTAAAAGACAATTCCCATTTCAGAATGGAAATACTTACTAGGCTTTTACACTTTGATGTCTTTTTACATATTTCTTTCTGTACAAGAAATGTCTTTTTATAAGCTTATGTTTGCTTGAGAATGATTACTTGTTTCTATTGTAGTTAATCAGCTGATTTCCAATTAGCAATAATCCTGCCTTGGACAAACCTCATTGGCTATGATACTGCCACTGTGCAAAGCTACTCAATTGGTTTCCTATAGCTGCCCTAACAATATGCCCTACAGTGAGTGGCTGAAGCAACAAAAATTTGTTGTCTCATAGTTCTGGAGGCTAGAAGTCCAATATCAAGGTATATTGCAGGGTTAGTTCCTTCTGAGAACCGTGAGAGAAAATTTATTTCATGCTCTTGCCCAGCTTCTGGTGGTTTGCTGCCAATCTTGGGCATTGCTTGGATTACAGATGTGTCACCCTAATCTCTGCCTTCATTTTCACATGGCATTTCCCTGTGTGCTTGTCTCTTTGTTCAAACTGGACCTATAATAAAGACATAGTCATATTAGGGCCCACCCTTATGACTTCATCTTAACTAATGACATCTGCAGTGAATCCTACCTCCAAATAAGGTCACATTCAATCCTGGGGGATGGGATCGCAACATAAGAATTTTGGGGAGACAGAATTCAACCCATAACAGTCATCAAATACTGTGCTGCACCATTCTGAAGGATTGGGTCTGTGTCTTATGACCTCTGAGCTCAAGCACAGCAACTTAAACTGTGTAAACATTCAATAAATTATAGTTGAATGCCTTAGAATTGTGGTACAAGAGCCCCTCAACAGATCCCTGTGACCTAGAGCCAGAAAGTACTAGGAGAAGTATTGCTACAACTGAATTTCCTTTTTAAAGCCAACGCCTTTTATTTGTACAACTCGTGGTTGATCAGAAAGGTTTCAGATTCCAAACGAATCTTCATTTTCTAATGGAAATAAAGTAGGACCAAGTAATTTCGAAGGCAAATCTAAGAAAAAAAAAATGGAATGAAGTAGATCATGACCAGCTGGAGAAATCTTTTGGAGATTATGGAGACCTAAGACATCTCTACTGTCTACCAGCTTTAAATTGATAACAGTGAACAATAAATTGATAGGTGAAATTAAAAAAAAAAAAAACTAAAACAGAAAAGCCAAACAGCTTTGTTATGATGGGCAAACACTCTGTGGCCACCAGGGACATGTAGGAAGAATCCAGTGGAAACTATTTCTTAGGTTAAAATCAAGGTGCTATCTCTTAATCTGCCTTCCCACACGGGAGAGGTTGGTGCTACTGAGCAGACTGTCAGGATGGGGATTGCAGACTTGGTTCCACCAGGACAGCAACAGGAAAAAGAGTAATGAAATTTGACTGCTAGGCCACGTTGTAACTTTCATGGGCTCTTGGGTACTTTGGTCTTTGTAGGCCCCTTCTTTCAAAACAAAGGCAAAAATCAAAAATTCTATTTCATAACTGTGTTGGCATTGGTATATTAATAGTACCTATTAACACATTATTTTTGACCTCAGAGGTCATTTTTTTTCCTTCTCATTTCAAAAGCAATTAAAACATTTCCATAGCCCCTAAAAGCATTTTCAGCCCTAGGCACTGTGCCCTCCGTGCATGACTAAGGGACACGTCTACCCTCCCTGGCCACACCAGAGGGGCCTCTGGAAGATAGGCCTTGGACCTCAGTCCAGGTATATGATGTACATGATGGCTGAGAAGAGAAGAATGTCCATGGCTTCTCATAACCTCTTCCATGAGGCAGGCAGTGAAGACACGGGTGTAGCCTATTTACTGCCTGTTAAGCCAGTAGCCCCTCCCACCAGCAAGTGAGGTGCAGGGGGAGCGGTGGACCCCACCCATCTCCATCAGCGTAGGCCCCATTCTGTCCACTTCTGTAGGCTACAGGATTAGTCCTCATTTCTCCTGTTCTGCTCTCTCACTCCTGCCCTCTCCACCTAGAAATCAAAGAAGCAGCAGAGGCACCGAGGGCAGCTCAGGTGGCTGTCAGTAGCAGGGGCAGTGGAAAGGAAGGTTCCCCTGGAATCTTTCAAAAGGGCATCAGTTGGGAGAGTGGAAAGTGAAAGGGAAGACAAATCTCATTTGTGAAGATTAATCTGTTCCAAGCAAAGGGCTGTCATGTTGAATTTGCTGTCATGTTTCATTCTAAGGACAATACTGCCCTGCCCGGAGGCATCCTCATGGCCTCTTGCAGAGGAAGGAAAGAGGCCTGTTAAGTGGCAAAGTCTAGATTCGAGGTTAGGTTTGCTGGGCTCTCAAGCCCAGATGTGGTATTTCACTGTCTACATTTTAGTTGACAGTTCGGTTCAAGAAAATTTATAATGGAGGTCGGATAGTGTGAGGAGGAGGAAACATTTTTTAAAGATTCCCACGCACGGGAGGGTGGCTTTTGCAAATTGACTCAGAAGATTTAAGTATCACAATGTGTATCTTTGCAGGTTCATTCATTTTACCCACAATCCACCAATAGCACCTTTGTGACATGCCATTGACATCTAGTAAAAATTCAGCAGCGCCTGTGAGTCTGGTGATTGTCATAACCTACTCTCAGAGTAGGTTATTAGGTTTATAATCTACTAAATAGCTGGATTAAGGAAAAGCCCTGGTTTCCACTGCAGGACCATGATCCTCTTTAAATTGTTTTTTATTTAAATACTAATACCTTTGCTTCAAAAAAAGCTGATCTGATACTTAACATAGCTTTACAGTAACAAACACTTAAATATATTGCCTGGCTTTATGAATTCAATTAAGATCTCCTTGAGTGCATCACTGCTTTTGTTATAAAAAAGAAAAAAAACCTTCACAAGCCCTCTTTTCTCCAATATTCTATTTGTCTGTTATTTAGACCTCAAAAAAACAGGTGCCAGATAAACCTTCTTCGATGCCATGATTAACTGGTTACTAAGCACAGAGTTACTACATGTAATTTCATCAAATTTTATTATTTGGTTTTCTTTGTAAATAGCTTTACTAATCTTAAAGAATTCCTTCCAAGCTCTTTTTCTTTCTTTTATTTTTTTAAAGGTTTATTTATTTATTTATGAGAGAGAGAGAGAGAGAGAGAGAAAGAGAGGCAGAGACACAGGCAGAGGGAGAAGCAGGCTCCATGCCAGGAGCCCAACGCGGGACTCGATCCCGGGACTCCAGGATCGTGCCCTGGGCCAAAGGCAGGCGCGAAACTGCTGAGCCACCCAGGGATCCCCTTCTTTCTTTTAAAAACATAAGTTAAATGATTTGCCTTGGTGTGAGATACAGGTCACAGATGTCCTTTCCCCCCAGCCCTTCCTTTTTTTTTTTCTACCATAAATCACAATTTTCTTATTCTAGGGGTGAAAATACCCGTAAGAGCTCTGTAAAGAATTTCATTTTCCTTAAAAGTGATGTCATTCAGGATATGCCAGTACTTGCCAACATAGATCTCAACAGGAAAGAATTTTAAAATTAACTTGTGAAATAATGCCAAGATGTGAAGAATATCTTGCAGAAGGAAGGATTGTCTCAACATTATAGAGGGGTGGTCTCTTCATTCTGACCTTCAGAAACTATCATGTGAAACACACCTCCTCTCCTCCTCCCTTCTGTAACCTGGCTTGTCACTTGCTCAGTAGAAAGAAGTTCCCTGCCCAAGTCAGGCAGAGCTCATTAGACACTGCATATGCCATAACCATTCCCCACCCTTCCCCAGAGGTGTTATACATCCTCTCTACCATTATCCCTGGGATGCTTTCTACTTACCAGTCCAATTCAGTTGCACGAATATTTCTACAAGTATTATAAACTATTCCCACACATTTGTGCTTTTTATCAGTTTGTCTTTAGAGATTTTCTTTAGCATGAATAACAAATCTAGCCTTTTCTCTAAAATAGGATTAAATATATAACATGATAATATAATAATATAATATTGTGGTATTATAATTTATAATAAGAACTGTATATTTGGTCTTCATCCCATTTCTGGTACAAGCTCCTAAAACCCTTGGGCTTGCCTAACTAGTAACAATACACTATTGTGTCTTTGAAAGTTGGCAAGAGAGTAGATCTTAAAAGTTCTCATCACAAGAGAAAAAGTTTGTAACTATATGACGTGATCGGTGTTAACGAAATTTATTGTAGTAATCACTTCACTACACCATGTATGTATACACACACACACACTCATATATAAACTATATATATAGTTTGAATCATTATGTCATACACCTTAAATTAGTACAATGTTATATGTCAATGATATCTCAATAAAACTGGAAGGAAATTTTTAAGAAGAGCAATGGGAGCATCTTTTGTTTATAATATTTGGTCTCTTGGTTCCTGAAATAGCTGCAGGAGATAAAGGTGAAAGGAATGTCTTACTATTCATAACAAGCCCCTCTACCACATTTGAGTTTGTGTTGAAGAGGTGACTTGGGAAGCCCCCAAGGATGGGGCTGATGGATAGGGGAACTAACCATGGTGAGAAAGTTGGAGCTTTAAAGCCTGCCCCTCAACCTCTGGGGACAGGAGGAAGGTTGAAGGTTGAATCAATCAAATAATGGCCAGAAATGTAACCATCCAGGCCTATGTAATGAAGCTTTCATAAAAACCCAGAAGGTTGGGGTTAGGAGAGCTCGTGGGTTGCTGGGAGAGTGGCACACCCAGAATGGCATGGAAGCTCTGCAACCCTTTCCACATACTTTGCCTCCTGCATTTCTTCCATCTGGCTGTTCTTGAGTTCATTCTTTTTATAATGATGCATGTATGATAGGAATATAAGTAGGTATTCACTTAGATCTATAAATAATCTCAATGACAACACAAATCTAACTCTGGTTTTCTTTTTTTTTAAATTTTTATTTATTTATGATAGTCACAGAGAGAGAGAGAGAGAGAAAGAGGCAGAGACACAGGCAGAGGGAGAAGCAGGCTCCATGCTGGGAGCCCGACGTGGGACTCGATCCCAGGCCTCCAGGATCGCGCCCTGGGCCAAAGGCAGGCACCAAACCGCTGCGCCACCCAGGGATCCCCTCGGTTTTCATTTTTGAACAAACCCTAGGTTGCCTGGGCTCTCTTGGGACTCAGGCCAGGTTGGACCGAAAGTGACTGCCCAAGCCTCCATAGGGCCAGGGAGTCCATTACAATTATAGTCAGAGATGAAGGTTTTGGAAATAGTGAATACTTGGCAAGTAGTTTACATTCTATTTAATGTCATAACTCAACTTACTTTAGTTTGACTTTTCTTTTTTTTTAATATTTTATTTATTTATTCATGAGAGACAGAGAGAGAAAGAGAGATAAGCAGAGATACAGGCAGAAGGAGAAGCAGGCTCCATGCAGGGAGCCCGATGTAGGACTCAATCCTGGGAGTCCGGGATCACGCCCTGAGCTGAAGGCAGACACTCAACTGCTGAGCCATCCAGGCGTCCCAAGTTTGGCTTTTTGATACTGTCTTGACTTCTCCACTTCACCCCACACAACAGGTGATAGAACCTTCTAATTAAAATGAATTAAAATTGTGTCCTGAGAATTTCATGAACTCTCACTTAAGGTCTTTTAAGAATCAATTTAATGTCCCCAAATCTTGGAATGTTAGCATCAATTTGTATTTATCTATGATGGCACCAGTGTCTGAAAATGTATACTAGTTCACAGGATAAGTTAGCAGCCCTTTCCACAGTTGGTTAGAAACACTTGCTTAGCAGGAAGTCAGGGTTGCATACTGGATTTGTACCACTACGCACTCTGTGGAGTCTGTCTGCTACTTCTCCATGACACCCTCCTAGCTAACTCCCTTCAGCCTTTCTAACTTCCTTGAAAGGAAGGATACATTCAAGGTTTTAGGTCTGAGAATCACTTAATCCTAGCATCCTAGTGGATCACCTGCATTAACCAATGCCTTCAAGCTCCTCATGTGTTTTTTCCCCTTCCTTCTTAGAATGAGTGCCTAATCAAGTATAGTTGACTCTTTCACGATGTGGCGATTAGGGGCATGAACTCCCACCCACTATTCAACCAAAACTTTTAACTCCCCCCAAAACTTAACTACTCATAGCCTACTGTTGACCTTCAGAAGCATTTTCAATAACACCTACAGTCAATTAACACATATTTTATATATGTATTCCATGTTGTATTCTTACGATGAAGTAAGGTAGAGAAAAGCAAACGTTATTAAGAGAATAATAAGGGAGAGGAAATATAGTTTCAGAACCACAGCAAATTGATAAAAAAAAAAAAAATCCACATATAAATGGACCGGCACAGCTCAAACCTGTGTTGTTCAAGAGTCGACTGTAATAATTCATTATTGTGGGAATGTAGATGTCTTGAAAGTGTGTTTTGAATGTAGATGAACGTTTATGGAGAAGCTGTGTTTTTAAAATCGGGCAAAGCTGGACGACAGGAGAGAAGACACTCGTGTTAACTGAATTTGGAAAGTTTGAAACTAAGAGAGTCATCTGCCTGTGGCAAAAGATAGATTGAATCTCCCCCAAAGCAATGATTTATATGAAAAGCAGACCTTTTAGAGAATGACTGGAGATGTAGGTATTTTTTAGCCATCTCCCAACTTCATGCCAGCGTGATCCTCCCAATTTGTTCGGCCTGGATATGTGGCTTATGTTATTTTCATGAGTAAATTAATAGCTATTTAAACCCTTTTGGTTGATTCCCTTCAAAGATTGTTTATTCTAACTTAGCCCATTTATATGTGGTAAGTCATTATTTCATTGCATTCTTTTAGTGTTTGGGGAGTTTGTTATTGTTTTTTAATGAAGACACAAAAGATTTGAGCCTCTTTAGAAAAGAGGAGGGTATGTGAAGACTCCTTTCATTGAGAAGTATGTGGTGTTGCGAATTTAAACATTAGCTTCTCTATCAATGTCAAAGTTTGAGAACGTTTTCGCTATCTGGGCACCATGATAGGATAGCACCCCATCTGTGATCCCCTCTACCCAGTGAGGATTTAAGTGTAGTTAACGAGAGTCAAACTAATGAAAAGCAGGATTTTGGTGTTGCTGGAATATGTAGAAAAATGTGGAGTCTAAAAAAAATATTTCTCCCGCCAAGACAGCATTGAAGAAACTCGTTATTTTCCATCTGCTTATTTCTTATTCTCAGGGTGAAGTGAAAGCAAAGTTTTAAAACTTTTTTCTCTACTGCAAAATAAATATACTTCCGAAAAATCCCTATCTAGAGAATAAAGCAATTAAGAACTCTCTGGCTGTGAGGATCTAGCCCCAGCTCAACTTAAAGCAACAGTTTCATTGCTTTGCATCAAGATGTGCGTGAGAATCAGCCTGCTCTGATCAGCCAATGTGCTGAGTGACTTGACATTTTAATAAGTAAATATTCAAGCCGTCGTGAAATATCCTTTGTAATTATAAACACAGGAAACTTTATGAGATGCAAGTGGATGTTAAGTGGCTCAGCAACACAAGGTCTGAGCAGTTGGTGTGCTTTCAAATTGAGACCTCAGGAAAATTAAATCTACCCAAAGACCATCACCATTTGTTTCAAAGGCTTGATGTTTCTTAAAATTTTTTCAGCTCTCTAGTTTGGAAATACAGAGAGCCTTGAATTCATTTTATGCAAGCAGCATGTGGAGGCTACTGTCTAATATCATGGCAACTTAAACAATTTTTTTGAGCCAAAACAACTCAATAGAAAGTTTAACTTCTACTTTAAAAAGATATGTAAAAGTTATTAATGCCTATGTAAATGTGCAGTACCCAGGAAATTTCCTAATTGCTACATAGTTTATTTTAATTCATTAGATATTTACTTACTAGCTCTATGAGCATAGTCCCAGGCTATGTGTTTTTAGAAAAATTAGCATTACATATGTTGCCCTATCTGTGCTTCCTGGGAAGCCAGATTATGGACATAGTCTGATATGAAAACACTTCTTTCTTTTTTTTTTTTTTTAAGCACTAGATAGCATATATTAAAGTCCCAAATTGATTTTGATCAATTTCTAAAATGTGATACAAAGCCATAGAGATAGCAGTGGAGAGGTTTATGTTACAAGAAAATATTTAGATAGGCAGTATAGAGGATTTAAGAATATTTATAAGGCCCAGAAAAACTGGTGGAACTTTGGTAGCTGTAGATAGCTGGAGTAGAAATACATGGTTCATACATAGCAGAGAAGAACCACCAGTGAATTTATTGGTTATATCCCTGATTACCTTTTGCAAAGCATGTATGGATCATGCGTGTGTTATCAGTGAGGTTAATCAGTTAGTATCTCTCATTCCATAAATAGTAGATTTTTCCTTTCTTGATATGTATATTATCCTCGTGGTTGGCTCATTCATTGAGGAGCCATTTTTCTCCCCAAGGGCTGTTGACACACATAGGTGACATTACATGCTGTGTCACAGCGCTGGCTCTCTGCAAACTCTTTTTTTTTTTTTTTTAATTTTTTTAAATTTATTTATGATAGTCACAGAGAGAGAGAGAGAGAGGCAGAGACATAGGCAGAGGGAGAAGCAGGCTCCATGCACCGGGAGCCTGATGTGGGATTCGATCCCGGGTCTCCAGGATCACGCCCTGGGCCAAAGGCAGGCGCCAAACCGCTGCGCCACCCAGGGATCCCTCTCTGCAAACTCTTGACAGGATCAGCTATATAACTTGTGGGGTCCAGTGCAAAGTGAAGGGGGGCCTTCCCCGTTCAAATTTATCATTAAGAATTCCGGGATAGTGACAGCAGAGCACTGAACTAAGCCTGAGGCATTCTCAGGAAGGGGCTCTGTGTGTCTGCACGAATCGCACACAGATGAAGCCAGACCTGCCAGCACAGACAGTCAGATTGGTGTGGATGGACTCTGTTTAGGGCAAAACTTTCCTGTCTAGCCAATATACTGATCATGGATGAGCAACCAGCGAATGCTCATGAATCCTGACATAGAGTTGCAGCATGTGTATGCCTTTGTAGGACATTTATCTAACATTACATTCACACAGACATGTATGTGAATAAATATGTAACATGGAGTTCTGAAAACTTCTGGTATGAGAGCCTCGGGCAGATTAACTAGAATAAGATCAGTTGTCACTATCCATAAATCATATCATACGTCATGTTATGCATCACAAAGCAAACATTTTCTCGGCACCTACTCTGTGCCAGACAATTTTCATGGCATAAGGATACAATGGAGAATAAATAGACATAATCCCTGCTCTCAGAGAGCTTTCACACTACTGAATTTCTGAAATTTTGACTAACTCGCTCAGGCTTCTGGCTTTCTTAAGACCAGAAGCTGTTCTTGTCACTATTTAGAACTGAGTAGAACCAGGACTCCCTGGAAAAGAATGCACGGAAAGTCTGCCCTTGAGAGGTTTCCAAGCTGAGGACACTCCTAGGATCACTTCCCATGAGGCCAGAAGGCTCATTTACTTACAGCAATCCATGGGAAAGAAGGCAGCCCCCTTATCTTTGGTCAGAGGACACTTAACATAATCCTGAGTGACAAAGGATCGAAAGTCAACAGCATCCATCTCACAGAAATTAACAACCCTTGCTTTTCACCCTTTCAAAGAATGTACTGGTCTGGTTTGGCCTTTCTGTGCCACATTCCATTCCAGAACCCCAGCTAAAATGTTCTCAAGGGCCGACCAGAGATTCCTCCTCCTTTCTCTGTGCTGGTACAACTTGACCGCTGCTTGACATCAAGGTCAACTGGAGATTGGGAACAGTTATGTAAGTGCATTGTAAATTGAATTAGTGCTGTACACGAGCCCAGACCAAGTAACCAGGGCAGCTCCAGGCAAGTGCAGCGACGGGGCCCCAGGAGACCGCGTCGGAGGAACTGCTTGCCGATGAAAGGCAGTCATGCACCACAGGAGAAAAAGAGCACGACCCATCTTTCCCCAGCCCCTTTGAAGTCTGGGCAGGCTGCTGCCCGGTCACGTGGGGAGGAAGACCGAGGCATCAAGAGGGAGATGGTGTCAGTGTGCCAGGCAGGCACAGAGAACTGCAGCATGCAGAGCATGCACATCCTTAGAATGAGAAAAAGAAATTATTTTTCGTGTCAGAAAAGGCACCACCCATAGAGGAGAAAGAAGGCTTAGTCACGTGGAGGAGAAAAGCCCCTGGCAACCTTCTGTACACTGGAGGACAGGCAAGAGAGCACAGGCAGGACCATCTTCCTTCTACCAGTGAGTGACCCAGTGGTTCTAGGAGAATATATGCACACAAGTATTTTTTTAATATATTTTGTAATTTATTTATTCATGAGGGACACAGACAGAGGCAGAGGGAGAAGCAGGCTCCCTACGGGGAGCCCAATGTGGGACTTGATCCTAGGACCCCGGGATCATGACCTGAGCAGAAGGCAGACACTCAATGCTGAGCCACCCAGGCATCCCATGTACACAACTCTTAAAGACTAGGGCTGAAACACCTTTTAATGCCTTTGATGACATGGGACATCCTCCCTCGAAGTAAGATATCATGCTGGAAAGAGGGGAAAATAGTAGGTGGGAGTTTTGTTGTTGTTTACAGGCAAAATGAATATAGAGGTAACTTAAAAAAAAAGATGTAGTTATTTATTTTGGAGCGGAGTAGGGGGAGAGGGAGAGGCAGAGACCATCCTCAAGCAGACTCCCCACTGAGCATGGAGCTTGATGCCGGCCTCCATCCCAGGACCCTATGATCCTGACCTGAGCTGGAATCGAGTCGGACTCTTAACCGACTGAGCCACTCAGACACCCCTATAGGAGTAATTTTTGAAAAAAAAAATGTATAGGATCTTATCACGATCTTGGTATATGCTAACATGGGCATCTTCAGAAGGTGAGGAGAGGCAGAGCAATGGAAAGCTGAGAGCGTGGCCTGAATAGTCCATGGATGGGGCCTGATCTCAGCTGCATCCCATACTGGATGTCTGGCCAGGTTCTTAAACCCCTTCTAAGCTCCAGCCTCCTCTTCTGTAAAAGGGAATCCTGATAGTACCAACCTCAAAGGCCTTTTGTGAAATTCAATAAAGCCGAATGTCTTAGTATTTGAAAATTAGTAGCATGAAGACTCACAAATACTAACATTACTGGCTCATAGTTACTGGGGGTACTAAGTGGTCCGCATGTGTTAACCCATGTATTTCTCCTAATAGTCCTGTGAAAGACAGGGAGGTTCAGCTCATTGCCCCCGGTTGTGTATCTAGTAAGTGGTGAGCCAGGATGTACAGCCGGATGTGACTTCAGCATTCTTGTCCTAACATAGGGCTGTGGTGATGAAGGGATTAGGGCTCATGTAGGTGCAGAGAGGAAAGGGGGGGGGACAGAAGACCATCTCCCAGGATAGGTTTACTTCCTATAACTCGACAATCCATAAGTGTGAAGAATTAAAATGACCTCTGGAATGGATGAACATTAATTATGTGGGCCAGTCTCCTTCCTGGTTATTCTTCTGTGGGTCCATTACGTGTTCATGACTCTCATGGATGCATCTTTAGTCCCTTCTGTTCTCTGCCTGAAGGCTTTGCCTAAGTGAGCATTAAATCCATATTTCTATCTTCAAAATATTTCCATCTGCCTACTAGTTATATTGCCTTTCATCTCCTCTCCTCAGGTGTACCCTTCCCTCCTGCTCATTCCTCTAACAAAGGCCTGGATATCTTTGTGAGCACCCAACAGAGCCCACCTAAGGTCCCTTTCAGCAGTGGAGGAACATCGCCCCTCTTGTAGATCTTCACCAGCCCTAAAATGTTTTGGCCACGTGGCAGGAGGGAAATGGTATTTCACTTCTTCAATTGGCATCTCCCTGACTGCTAACAAGGTCAGAACCCGTCTGTCAGTTGGGTACATTTCCCTCTATGTGGAACCTGTCCTTCAGATCTACAGAGTGCTGGTCTTAATTTTAGGAGACTTTTTGGTATTTTAGGGAAATGAAGATACTATTTCACAAATACTTTTGTTTATTAGAGATCTTGAGGTAACCATATAACAAAGACATTTCCCAGTGTATTTTAACATTTGCTTCTGCCTTTGCCTACAAGGTATTTTAAAATTTTATGTGTCCAGGTAAGGACTTCTCTTACTGAAACAGCATTTTTATCTCTTCAAAGGTTGGGATTCCTGGGTGGCTCAGTGGTTGAGCGTCTGCCTTTGGCTCAGGGTGTGATCCCTGGGTCTTGGGATCGAGTTCTGCATCAAGCTCCCCTTGGGGATCCTGCTTCTCCTTCTGCCTGTGTCTCTGCCTCTCTCTGTGTGTCTCTCATGGATAAATAAAGAAAATCTTTTAAAAAAGCTGTTTCCAACTCAACACTACATAAGTATAATCTCCCAAATTTTCTGGTAATATTTTAATGCTTATTTATTTATTTACTTTTACGTAGGCTCCACACCCAGTGTGGAGGCCAGTGCAGGGCTTGAACTCACCACCCTGAGATCAAGACCTGAGCTGAAATCAAGAGTCAGATGCTTAACTAACTGAGCCACTCAGGCACCCCTTTATTATTTTATTTTTTAAATTTAGACACATAGTCTGATTTTTATATGTTGTATGTTGTAGTTATCCCATTTTTTTCCTTCGAGATATTTCAGCGTATTCATTGTTACTTTTGCCATGAATTAAAATGTCATCGTTGCCATATAGTAAGTTCCTGTGAGTACTTGGATCTATTTTCTCCTCCCTGCTTGGTTCCATTATCACATACCTCTTTGGGTGCTATTATCATAATTGTATATGTTTAAAAATACTAAGTTTTTATGTCTGGCAGGGCAGGTACCCCTGAGATATTTAGTTGCCTTTGTCTGTTTCCCACCAGAACCAGTGTCCTGTGGACACACCTTCCGAGTGTGTTCTTGGTGTGAGCATGAGCAGAGGATGCTGTTCTTTTGCCTTATCCCCAGAATGGGACAAAATGACCAAAAACTATAGTAATTTAGGAGGCCATATTGCGTTGTTGTTCAGTGGCTGAACCCTGGAGTCAGATTGCCCAAGTTTGCATCCCTCCACCAGTACCCAGTAGCTCTGCTCTTGGACAAGCCACTGCCTTACCTAATCTCGATGTCCTTTATTTTATTATAGAAAGGGAGTGCATCAGAGTACTCAACTACCTAGGCTTGTAGTTAAGATCAACGATGGGTTAGTACACATAAAAGCCCTGAGCACAGTACCCCGTGAGTAGTAAGTGCGCCACCAGAGTTAAGTGTTGCCATTGATTATTCTGCTATTCATTATGCCAGGCCCTAGGGATGCAACAGGGAAGCAGGTGAGGCCCCTGCTTTCATGGCTCTTCCATAAACCAAGTAGATAAACAAGATAAATGCAGATTGTGAAAGTGCTATGGAGAAAATAAATGGCCATGTGCTAGTGACTGAGAAAATGCCTCTCTGGGGAGGTGACACTGAAGCTGCAATTCCATAAAAGAGCAGTCAACAGAAAGAGAGCCCTCAGAAGAGGGAAAGCAGGTGCAAAGTCCCTGAAGCAAAAAAAGAGCTCACTGCGTTCAAGAGACAAAATGAAAGCTGGAGAGGCTTGAGGATAGTTAACAGGGGTGTTGGCCAAGCTGGAGGCAGGCTTGCCTCCTCCTGGTGAGTGGAGAAAGGCAACAGCCATCTCCCACAACTCTGTTTTAATCCACTGGTTTACATGGGGCCTGAGGAGCATCTTGGAATTGAAGCCTGTTCACTGTTGGGAGTCAGGCATCAGATGTGTTAGGTAGATGGAGGTGGCCTTAACAATGGAAGAACATTTTAAAATGTGAGCCCAAACCGGAAATGAGCCTGAGCACCACTGCAGGAGAGGGAAGGTTCCAGGTTAATGATAAAGGACACCGTAAGTCATCTTGACCTAGGCATCCTTATGTTGTACTTGCTCACCTGAAAGAAAGGTAGGTGTGCCCACTGAAGATGCATAGCACTAAACACCATGACGTATTGGGATCCAAACATCCCTCCTGGGTACCCTGCCCCAGCACCACACTAAGCTTAGAACTGGAGTGTCTCCATCACACATTGCGAGAGCAGTGGCAAGAACTCCAGCCCTAAGGCATAGCCACCATCTTTCAGTTTCAGCACATTGGGCACCACTGATTTTGCTCTGTGGAAGTATTGTCACAGTAATACAGTTATAAAAATAGAGTTTTAACTTCAGAGACTGCAGCGCACTGGTTTGGCTGGCCAGCATTTGAAGGAAATGGCAAAGTCTGATTTAGGCACAAATTAGTGTGTCCCCATGGATTCCTTGGATGTGTTTAGAGAGGGGCCTATTAGACCAGTCTTGTCAGTGAACAGATGGGAGTTTGGAATGACCCTACACACTTGTATATTGCTGTGAGAGTGGTCACATTTCTGAGACAACTTAAATTTATCTGTATTTCATAGTTGAACTGAGAATAATTATGGATACATGAAAACCATCAGGCCATCTTGTTTTCCTTGGAAAACAAGGGATTTTTTTCAATCTCACCTTCAGTTTGTCTCCCTACTAGTCTTCCTAGAAAGTGATCATGAGAAAAGATATTTTTAAAAATAGACCAGAAGCATAGGAGCTGCAATCTCAGTGTTTTATCTGAGTTAATGGGACGGCCTACCCAATACTCTATAGAATGCTCTGCTTCCAGTAGAAGCCCTCCCAACCCTCCACCCAACTCCTACACTTGGCTTGTGATACCAAATCTAAGATGAATTTAACATAGCTGGCATGGCATAAAGATATATTTTATTGCGAAAACGACTTTTCTGGTGTCCTTTACCAATTCCCTTTGATCCCCAGACCTCACCAGTTATGCTTTCCCTTGTATACAGGCACACATACCAATGATTATTTGATTTTTAAGAGTTGACAACTGCTTAGTTCATCTTGGCCAAGTAATGTTTGCTGAATAAATGGATTTGTTTCACATTCTACGCTGTTTACAAATCTCTCTCATTTTTTTTTTTTGACCTTTTCAAATGCCAGGTAAGACTGGAAGACAAAGAAGTATTATTTTTATTTAACTGATGAGTAAAACTCACCTTAGAAAGGGTAAGGGATACACTCACAATCTTGATAACAGGAAGTGAAAGAGAACTCAGATCCACATTTTCTGCTGTAGAATTCCCTATTTTTTCCATAGAGTTCAGACATTTGTCATCTACCCATGAAAATGCTCACCATCATCTGCTGAAACCTCCAAGCTTCTCCTCATACCTTTCACAAACATTTATATTTTATACTCAACTTGTCATCCTGCTTCTCTCCAGACATGACCATGGTGCTGACCAGTAGACCTGACACAACAAGAAGAGCCCAGAGCTGGAAATCAGGAGAGCCGGGCTTTTCTACAGGGCCTTTACAGATGCCAAAAATAAAGTAAAGCAGTGTTGTTTCTCCTAGAGGATCTTACGGTCTAATCTTCTCATTGTTTGAGGACTTAATGAAGCAAATGTGCTCGAGTGGCCTGAAGTACTGGCCAGTTGGGTGATGGCCCCCCCAGAGGTAGACAGCAGTCTGGGGGAGCCATACCACTCTCTAAGTATGCTTCCTCATCTGCGGATGCCTTGGGTCCTAAATTGAAATGAAATCAGTAAATTTGCAATTGTTTTCTATATTTTCTCACTGCCTCCCCTTCTGCTCCTGGTTTGGTCTTTTTCCAGTCTGTAGACCCTTCATGGCTACAGAAAGACAAACTTTCTGTGAATTCCTGGATCCCCCTTCAATGCCTGTGTGGACCCTACAGATTTTTTTTTTTTTTTTTAAGATTTTATCTACTTATTCATGGGAGACTGAAAGAGAGAGAGACACAGGCAGAAGGAGAAGCAGGCTCCTCGCAGGGAGCCCGATGTGGGACTCGATCCCGGACCCTGGGATCACGCCCTGGGCCAGAGGCAGACGCTCCACTGCTGAGCCGTCCAGCCATCCATGGACCCTACAAATTTCAATGCTGAAGGAAAGTAGCAAAAGCCGTGGAGACGTGTTAAATATTGCACTCCACCTAAGGCCTTTTCTTTTTAAAAATTTTCAACAGGGATTGAATGTACATTTAGAATGTCACTGGACAAGAGCTTTTCTCTTTCTCTGTAGGTTTCTGCCAGAACTTCAGGCAATGAGAAGGCAGGTCATTGCCAGGTTTGTGTGGTAGATTTGGGGGGAAGTGGGAAAGGGGAAGAAAGGCCAAGCCTTATAAGGTGTGATTTAATTTTTAAAATGCTTATGCTGCTCTTTATAAGAATATCCACTTAACTGGATTTCTTTCTTGCTGACAAAAGAGGCAATTGTTGTATATAAAATAAATCTGATTAAAACTCTTTCTCTGTTCCTTTCAAGGTAAAGGATGCAGACCCCAGGAACAGAACACATTTGGATTCCTAGTGTGTGCAAATGATTGTTTATGGGATGTCTGGTGCCAAGACCCACAGAAGGCTCTTGGATTGCCCTGTAAAAGTAGAGGGAATGGAAAGCTTTTCCTTAGGCATAAAAAGTTTATTTTCTTTCTCATTCTCCTTCACAGTGGTAGCTATTACTTTGTAATTTTCTTGGCATTTTGTTGGCAGCCCAAAATGACAGAAATAATATCCCTTGCGTACAGGGTGCAGTTCTGATTCATTTCGTTTAGCTCAAGTCACCACATAGAATAAAGGCAGCAGCTGCTAGGCCTTATGCATAGGTCTACACTGGAGCAAGTTCCTTTAAGCAAGTTCTTAATCAGAAGGCAGAGCAAATTCAAACCCTTTCCTCTTCTGTATCCCAGCAGGGTTTTTTAGAACACAGCAAATGGCAAGAAATGAATACAGTTTTAGTAATTATCATTGCCATCTCTTCTCTTCAGCATCCAACTGGGTAAACAACCTCTTCCAGCCCAGTCGAGCACCATTTCATATAATCCTATCTGCATGGTGTTATCTGGATGTTGGAAGAAGGTGAGTCATAAACACAGGGCAAAGTATCAGGCCTGACATAACCAGGTGTTTGAGAATGGGTGCAGTCTCCGGGATGTGGGTCAGGTGTGAGGAGCCACCAGGGGCCAGGGACCATTAAGTCAATGGATTAGTCAAAGAACGAAGTCAGAAATCCGGGCAGGCACACGGAGGTCCGGGTGTATGTGGACGCTGGTCCACAAGAGAAGTGGGGTGCTTCAAACAAGGAGGCGCAGATGCTAAGAGATAAGGTGGTTCAGGCTGCCGGATGTCTGAGTAGGTGGGACAAATCAGGGCACCTGCAGTGGCCAGTAGAGCACAACAAAGCCACTGTGAGAGCAGCTTGGCTTCTGTATCAGAGGCCACCTCTCTGCCAAAGGACGTTGATACACTGCTTCTGTTAAGCAAGGGAACAATAGCCTCGTGCAGCCTGCATTGGAGCCTTCACGTGCAGACAAGCAGATTGGACCAGTGATGCCGAATATGGCCTTGGCTGGGAAAACACCTTCCTGAAAATACAAAGCAGGAATTCATGCCCTCTTAAAGCAGTTAATAAGTAATGAAATTCTGGAGAAGCCTAAACACTACTGTGCCACGACTGGCTTTCTAAGGGGCCAGATTTACAGCTAAGCAAACCAGGACCCAGGTGAATGCACTGATTTACCCAAGGAGGCAGAGCCCAGGACGGAATATAAGGCTTCACACCTGCTGTAATGTTATCCCACGTGGCACAATGTAAGACTTGAGCCAGGCTAGGTTGATCCTGTTAACCCAGAATCCTTTAGGATCTATGTCTGAAGGAGAATCCATCTGTGGCAGAGTTTTTGGTCTATCTGTAAAGGGCTTATTTTTCCCTTGAGGGGAAGTCAGGGTAGGAGATGCTGGTCATCACCAATGCCCTCATTCCTACAGGCCTAAGCACCTTGTAAGGCACTCCCAGGCCCAGTATGAAGTCCAGCCAACCGGAAACTCCAGACTTATGCTCAAGACAGCTTGAGCTCCAGATGTCATGTGTGTGCCAGTATCAGGAAAGTGATGGAAACTGTCCTGGACACAGTCTGTGCTATCTGGACAGCAGATAGGAATAACAGAAAAAAGTCCCTTAATTGGGCACAGTGATTATGATTTGGCATGATAGGCATTTATAAGCAGCTTAAGAGAGTTAGAGGTAGTTTGTGGGTGATTTAAGTGATCAAATAATACTGATAATGATGATCTGGTGATGGTTCTCAGGGTGGCAGTTGTTTTTAATTTAAAGTCAATTAACAGATAGTGTATTAATAGTTTCAGGGATAGAATTGAGTGATTCATCAGTTGCATAGAACACCCAATGCTCATTCCATCACCTCCCCCCGCTCCTTAACGCCCATCGCCCAGTTACCCCATGTCCCCCCCCATACCTCCAGTGACCCTCAGTGTGTTTCCTCTCTTACAGTTTGTCTCGCTCTCTGATTTCATCCTTTTTTTTTTTTCTGCTTTTGAGGGTGGTAGATTTAATTAAAGGGAGGAGGAGGAAGAGGAGACTTGCAGAATCTAACTTACACGTAATAGGCTAAACAAACTGGAATTCATCTTTGGGATAGGAATGGAGGGCTCCCTGGGAGCAGGGGCCAGGCCTTTTTCCTAACCTTATGCCCAGCATCTTGCTCCATACATCGCCCTGCATGGATGTCCTATTAACATTAAAGAATCGAATGAACTGGTGCCCATGACCCGTGACTCATGACCATGCCAGGGAGGGTGTACGATCAGTGTGAACTGTGTCTCACTGGGTGGCAGAGTCTGTAGCAGGGACTTGAGATACACTGTGGTTTGGCACTGCTCCATCCTTACCTCGCTCACTTTTTTTGAGGCGAGTGGTTTTTGCCTCATTGATTTTCACTGCTCATCGGGTTCCATTAGCCTATTCATTAGTGGTGGCTTCATTCCTTTCCCACATACTCTGTCTCCTGAATGACATTTCTTTGTGTCATTAGCACGGACCATGATTGTGGGGTATCAACGGAATGTGGCATTTCCAGCAGGGCCTGCTGGCTGGCAAGTACCACTCGGCTCTGTCACACTGGTCCCACAGGGAGGAAGCAGCGATTTTAATTACAAAGAACAAAGAGCGCTGGTTGTCACACTGACATTGCAGTTCTAATCTCTTTCTCTCATTCTTTCTCATGCACACACACACTCTCTTATTCTAGAATGCCCTTATGTTAGTACATTACAAAAACCCCAAACCTGTTTTCTCCTGAATTCATTTCCCCCCTGGAATCACACTTGCCCCATCAGCCAAACTTGAGGCCCAGAATCATCTGTAACTCCTTGCTTTGTTCTTCCCCACATCTGGCCAGGCACCTGGAGCCAGCCAGGCTTCCAGAGAAACAGCGTAGGAACCCTCCCTTGATGTCATTGACCACTGCCGCTGGTCCAGCCCAGCTCCTGTCAGCTTTTCCCTGGACCTCGTGCCCTGCCTCTTCCCTGGCATCCTTCCCACTCCTCCTCTCTGGGGACAGTGAAGGTACAGAATGGAGAAATGATAGAGAGTGAGCATTTTCTCTGTGTCAGGCACCAATATTGAGGTGACCTCATTTAATCCTCACAAAAACCCAAAGGTGAGTGCTTATAATCATCTCCACTTTATAGGGAAGAGAGCTGATGCTAAGAAATTTTAGGTGACGTATACAGTTCACATACTAGGACGTGGCACCCCAAGGACTCAAACCCAGCTTGTCTGACTCTGAAATCCTTGGCGTTTTATTAGAACCTTGTACCTTTCTAGTTACTCAAGGGCGGAGCTTCGGAATCGCCTGGAGGGCTCCTGAAAACACCCCACAGCTCCTGATTCAGTGCATCTGGGAGGAGACAAGAACTTGATAATCTGCATTTCTAACAAGTTCGTGGATGCTGCTGCCCAGGGACCACACGAGGAGAGTGGTGGCATTGGTTTAGAGTCCTTCCTCCTTAGATACAGCAAGCATGGCTCAAAATTGAGATTGGAGGACTGGTTTCAAGCACTGGATCCGCCACTCATTCACCAGCTCTGTGTCTGGGCCACGTGATGGAACCTCAGTGAACCTCACTCTTTTCTATAAAATGGGAATATTGTGTCTAATGTGTGCTGTCACTTCCAGAGTACAATTCAGTAAGTCACGGCTGTTTAGGGATCTGAAATGACTCCTCTTAGTTTATTTCTGCCTTTTCATTTTTTTTCTCTCCCTCTCAGTGTCTTAGACACTTTGCACTTGACATTCCTCACATCTGAATGTTCTCCATTTCTCTGCACAGCTCCCTCCTCACCACTCGGGTTTCCATTAAGACTGGGCACCTCACAGAGGTTTGGTCTAGAGGAGGGAACCCCCATGCACATGGGCATTGTTTGTTTGAGAAGAGATTTGTAAGTACTGATCCGATATTTGGAATGATCGTAGATCTATTCAGGTCCCTGTTCTACAAACAGTTTTCAGTTTGGGCTTTTAAGATAATTATTCAGGGCACCTGGTGACTCAGCGGTTGAGCCTCTGCCTTCAGCTCAGGTCGTGACCCTGGGGTCCTAGGATCGAGTCCTGTGTCGGGCTCCCTGCATGGAGCCTGCTTCTCCCACTGCCTGTGTCTCTGCCTCTCTTGGTGTCTCTCATGAATAAATAAATACAGTCTTTCTTTAAAAGATAATTATTCATTTTCCTTTTTTAAAAAAGATTTAAGAGAACATGCACACAAGAGCCCGTGTGGGGGGAGGGGCAGCGGGAGAGGCAGCCCCCCCCCCCCCCACCTCGCTCAGCAGGGAGCCCGATGTGGTACTTAATCCTGGGATCCCAGGGTCAGGACCTGAGCTGAGAGCAGAGGTCTGACTGAGCCACCCAGGAGCCCCAAGCTAATTCTTCATTTTCCTGACTTTTCAAATGTATTGGCAGGCACACATTCACTGGTGTAAGGCTAATCCATGTTTCATTTCCACTTGTCAGCCTTAGAGCCCCTTTCACTTCTTTTTCTTTGCACCCGCTCTTTTTTGTCGATGATTCTTGTGAGGTTTATCTATTTAATTAGTTCTTTAAAAACCCACTTTCTGGTATGATCTTTGTTTTCTGTTTATTTCCCTGGTTGACTTCATTTCTCGCTTCCTCCCCCAGCGCCCCCAGATGCAGTTGGACTTGCAGATCCTTGCTAGTGTTTTTCCATTTCTTTTAAGAGCCTTCCCAGCTGTACGTGTCCCTCGGATTTCACATACCTTACTCTCATGGTGGCTTGTGTCTCACGTGTCTTTCAGCGTATTTTTGTCCTCTGAGCAACCTAAATCTGCTGGCATTCGGGAGGGCCTCCATTCAGACCCAGCAGAGGATTTTCTCTGGTGTTGGTCAGGTGCCCGGGGCCTCGACCATCCTGGCTTAGTTTCTCGGTTTTGGGTTTCCCGGCTCGCGCAGGTGGTACACATTTAAACCTCAGCTCCACCCAAGGGCAGGGCCGTGGCGAGGAATTCTCAGGACAGATCTTTTTTTTTTTTTTTTCTCTTCCTCCTGGATTTGAAGCCGAGACAGAAATCCTCCTTTGGAAGGTAGGCGGAATGTTTCCTCCCCATCCTTTCACCGGGTAGGGGGTGCTTCAGAGGCCCTGAGTTCTGTGTCTTCTCGCTTCCCATGCCCTTCCTTGCAAAGGCTCCTCGGTCCTTGTCTCCTCCACCTCCACCTCGTGAAGCAGTTACAACACCGTGGTGGTGGATGGCCTCAGGGAGATTCAGCACTCGTGTTGTTCTAAATAATTGCTGGCTTTTTATATTTGGTGTCTAGGGGTTTTCCTGACTGTGTTGCTAGTTTTGCTACGCATGCCTCAAGGAAAAAAAAAATCTGGACTCTTCCTAAATCGTGCATGTGTGTTGAGGCATATAAAAAAAGGTTATTTTCGACTAGTTTACCTTATCCTTGGAAACTGCATTAACCTCAGTCTCTCTTGAGCACATTATTATCTGTTATCTTCTCTGTAGTACTCACCAGTACCTGAATGTATCTTAATTATCCATGTGTTTATTTTTGGTTCCTCCTCTTCCAGGGAAAGGTGAAGAATTTCATGACAAGGATTCCCTCTTATCTCATGGTATATTTGATTATCTAGAACAGTCCCTGGCATAGAATAAGAGCCAAAACAATGTGTTTTTATGTCAATCAACACATTGTTATTGACTCTTACTCTGTGCCAGCGACTGTTCTAGATAATCCTAGAATATTCATACACTGGGCTTTGTCCTATGCAAACTTTAAAAATAACTGTTAAAAATTATTATAAAAAGTGTCTGAAACATTAAGGTAGAAAGGCAGACCACAAACCACCTATATGAATCCCATTATAAACTACTTGTGTGTGTGTGTCTAAAACTATCTGAAGGATACACATGTAAATTAACTGCTTATTGCTGGCTGGTGAGCTTTGAGTACTTTTTTTTCCCATCTTAGTGTTTTATACCGGGTGCAGAGGATGGCATTTTCTTATAGTCAAAGGAGGGGAAAAGAAACATCATTTAAAGTCATGAGGTATTTGCGTTTCCAGGCGTATGTTACAGATGAAGCTTCCTTTGGTCTTCCTCCTAAAGACTCAGCTGTAAATTACGTGCATTGGTTTCAGCTTTCCTTGATAGCCAGTATCAGGCCCTTTCGGGCTTCTTCCTTGCCATGACTGCACTCAAGGGTGTTTGCTAATGGTAATGTCTTCTTACCTCCTCACTACGCACACCAGGATCTCGGCTGGAGCTCAGTTAAGTCTGTTCTAGATTTGATACTCTGATCGACTTTAGTTCCGTTACTTTTGTTTTGAGGGAAGAGGAGATACCAAATACGCTGGTTACTGGCCTCATGAGCGGGAAGGGATGCCCGGGTCCTTTTCTTCCCCCAGTGCTCCAGCTGTGTCAGCATATATTGTGATTCTATTTTTATGCTACATATCATCTATCTCTGTTCTAAGAATAGCCCAAAATACTGTGAATTAATCCCCTTCTTTCTCAATTGCCTACAGTTCATATTGATGAGAAAATTGGGAGCTGGGGACCTAAGAATCGGTCTCTGCCCCTTCAAGGTTTCAGAGAGGTTTAGAAATAGCACAGCAATAGGCATTGTATGGGTCACATGCTTTTGGAATTTACAGAAAGTGCTTGTTGGATGAATAAAGAAGAAGCAGTGATGTGCCTGGTATTTTGTTTTTTTTTCCAGCCTTACCCACCGTTCCTCCCACTTAGCTCTAGCCACATTAGCATCACACTTGCGTCCACAAACATTGGCCATGGTTTGTGCTCTCACTTAAACAGTGAGATTCCCTAGGCCTGGAATTTCCCTTTTTCTGTTTTCCAGGCAAATTGCTACCTACCCTTTATAATTTGGATCAGGTGTCTGCTCCTTCAGGAAACTGAACAAACAGCCTATTCCCAGGCAAGTTGGCTTGAGGTATCCATTCATGCAACAAGCATTTTCTGAACATCTATAGCTTATCTGTCACTGTGCAAACTGTGGAGGGACAGTAGTGAAAAAGAAAGGCTGCTTCCTGTCCTCAGGGTTCTCAGCTCCTAATGAGTGAGACTGGCTGTAAACAAAACACACAAGCCAGTGAGTGAAGTAGACGTGATCATTAATTAGTGATGATGAAAATAAGCCTGACATTCAGAAAGGACCCGAGATGGTGATAGAGGAGGGTACAGTCATGCACAGAGCCAGGAGAGCATGTTTTTGGAAGGGAGAAGCCTCCATCAAGGCATCTTCTTGCTCTTACAGTACCCAGTGTTGCTCCATAAGTAAGCTTTTACCTCTTCTACTCTTAAGTATCTGCTTAGAGGTCTCCTCTCAGACTGAACCCTGAGCTCCCTATGGAGGGAGACAACATCCTTCATCTTAAAGCTTCCACTGCTTGGAGCTTGACACGTTGTCATGCTCAGTGAATACTTGCTGAGTGAAGGGTTGGATGGATAAATGGATGGACGAAGGGAGAGGCAAAGAGGGAATGTGGAGATTTTTGAGTGACTTTACAGACTGTCATGAGCATACTAAGACGGTGGGCACATGAGTTGTGTCTTTCCACAACGTCAGCTTTATTCAATCATAAAGTTAAATCACAATTATAAAGGAGATTCAGGATTCCAAACTCAGTGACATTTCACCATGTGATGCAACTTGGCTTCTTTACACAGCACACAGAGCAGGACAGAAGACAAGCCACACAAGAAATGAGGTAACACCAGGGGGCAGGAAGTTAATGAACTTGGAAGTTGGTCCTTGGACGAGTAGTTGAGATAAGGCCTCAGGCTGGTCCGGGTCACTCTGGGCACTTACTGCTTCTTGTTCCAGCAGGGAAGGATCTCGGTTCTCAGATCAGTCAGGCAGAGCTTTCAGAAGCAGTTGCCTTTTTAAAGTGGTCCTACCTAGGGGAGGTCAGACAGTTTTCTACCAAAATCCTTCCCTTTTTAAAGGGCTACACTCGGTTTTGGGTCCCAGTGGACCTCCTCTGGTTCTGCTTGTGGTGAGTTCTGGGGTGTTGGCTGACCTTGGTCCCTGTGATATCTCCTGGCTCCAGTATCTTATATGCTTGCATCACTGCTTGACATAGGCTCGGGCTTGACATGAGAGACTCCATTTTTCTCTGTACACAAAATGATGTTTCAGTTGTTTGGGGGGAGGGGAAAGCATTTTTTTTCTTTCAGAATGTATACGCTGAGGAAAGGCACCTTGGGCAGAGGCAAAAGAATTTATAAGGGTAAAGGGAATTTAAATACATACTGGCTAGAGGAAACAACAAATACCTGTCTAATGAAGAGATAAGAGGAAGTGGTAGATGAGGCAAAATTAGAGACCGACAAGAAGGTTGGCCTCATCAGGTATGACTTTGTGTTACTTATGGCAGGTGCTGCTGAACCTGCTAGGTACTTCGATCATTGTGTACACCGAGGTACCCCAACCTGCTGAGCCCCCCACATCGTAGTGGCTTCAGAGGATTGAAGTTCTTTTCTGGTTGATGAAGGCAGGTGTTCATGACATTGTCTTTCTAGAAGCGACTCAAGGACCAATTCCCTCCTCATGTGGCCCTTCTAAGCCACACATATTCAGAGTCATATGCCTCCATCCAGCCAAAGTGGGAAGGGCGAGCGCCAGAGCATGGCAGGGTGATGAGGTCAGCCTCGAACACCGTCTATGGCGAGAACACAGTCACAGGTCACACCTCACTGCGAGGAAGACTAGGAAGTATAGCCTGGCTGTGTCCCTGGAGAAAGGGGAGGGAGGTTTGATGAGTACCTAGCCAGTCTCTGCTGCATTTGTCAGGGGCAGAGTGTGCTTATCCTGGACCCGGTGACGAGTGTGTTCACTTTCTTCTCCTTGGCCTTCTGGCTAGGGAGACATACTGCACCTTCAGGAAATCAGTCTAACACACAGTTCCTTGTGGAAGTTTTACAAATAGTTAAATTTGACGCTGTCACTCCTGCAGTGCACCACCGTTTTGCATAGGAGCACATGGTTCCATGAATACCAACAAGGAGTTGAAAGTCTAAACACTCAAGTACTGGCAATCCATATAATCCTTATTATAATAATAGGTAACAATACCAGTAATCCTTAAGTGTAAGGGCTGCTTTCTCACACATTTTCCCACTTAGGCAGAAATAAATCAATCAGGCTGTTTATCCAATAATTCTGGGGGGTAGATATATTCTTTAACTATTTTGAAATTATTCTTAGAGCACCTGGGTGACTCAGTGCTTGAGCGTCTGCCTTTGGCTCAGGTCGTGATCCCAGGGTCCTGGAAACGAGTTCCGCATCAGGCCTGCTTCTCCCTCTGTGTCTCTGCCTCTCTCTCTCTCTCTCTCATGAATAAATAAATACAATCTTTTAAAAATAAACTAAAAAATAAAATTATTTTTAAACTACGTTTAGAGGAGCCATCATTTCTATTAGGCACCAGTGAGACCATATAAGAGGATATGTGATGAGAAGGCACTAGATGTGGTATTACTCCCTAGACTCATGCTTTTCTCACTTGGAAATGAAGTTTCTGCTACATAATTTGGATCATCCGATGTTGTGTAATGCCACCTATTCACGTAATGGAATTTCATAGTAAGGTAGAAAATGTTACGCTTGATGCATGTCAGTCCTAATACTCTGCACCCCCCATACACACACTGCCTCTCCCCTCCGCCCTTCCTTTCACTGTAATCTTCTAGCTCTACCAGAAAGTAAAGGACTGAGGGGAAAGAATACATAAAATAAGAAAGTATGTTCTATTGTTAGCATGTGGCTGTTGTATCTCAAGTCCACCCTCAGTTCCCTTGTGAATAGTTATTTCTTTGGAAACTCTTCCTGGGCAGAACCTTGTCGTCATAACCCATGTTGTAGGTACTTAGTGTGGTTCTTGACTGGAAACCAGTGACACTGGAAAGCAGATGAGTGGCAAGCAGAAAACAGAACATTGAAAGGTGATAGTCTAGAATGCATAAATTGGCATTGAAATCTAGACCTTGGAAAGGTGAATCTCTAAGAAAATGGATTAGTTCTAAAAATTAGGATATTCTCCATTTGACACTGAAATTCCTTCTCCAGTATTATGTATAGCTGCCCTGGACCTACTTTTAATAAATAAGCTCACATTAGTTACATGTAGTTGTATATAAGTATAGAGCAGTATTTAAAATAATATCTAACAAAATGTTAACAGTGGTTTCATTTGGGTGATGAGTTTAAGGCTGGTTTGCATTGTTGTATTTTTCAATACTTTCTAAAGGGTGTTTACAGTGAATATTTAGTTTTATAATCATGATTTTTTAAAAAAGGAAACGTCATTTAAAAATAAGGAAAAATAAAGGAACTCTGCAAGTCTGTTTCAGCTCTTTTGAGAACATGATCCTCATCTCTTCTTTCTGTACCAAAAGAAGCAGCACTAACTTAGCCCAGCCAAGAATATGTCTACCCCCTAGATGCCTCTCTAGTCCCTCTTTGGACAGACATACTTCTTCCTTGGAACTCTGACTCCCATATACATCTTTTTGGAATTGGGATGTGTATTCCAGGCTCTATAAGTAAAATGTAAATTATCCGGCACTTCTCGGGCATAATTGGCACATTTAGGAATTGAACACTTCTTTGGTGGATTGTTGTAAGTTCCAAAGGCCGTTTCACTGAACCTGGGAGAGCTGCTCTGCCTGGAGGTAGACCTCTAACCTGGGTCTGAAGAGGACAGGACTTGTTGAAGGTGATAAGCCTATGTTGCTTCCTGGGTTGTTGCTTGCATAACTGACTAGTTGGTGGTGTCACTCATTGAGATCAGGTACTCTGGAAGAAGATGAGCTTTCGTGGACCAGGTTTGTACCTAATGAACTTGAGATGTCTCTGGGAATTCAAGAGAGATGTCAAGTAGGCAGATGGATATATGAGCTGAAGTATCTAGCCTAGATCTACAAATTTGTGCTTCACTTGCAAATGGGGACAACTTGAGGTTATTAACCCAAATGATGTCTGAGAAGAAAGTCTTGAAGAACAGAGGCGTGCCTAATACTCAGCCTAGAGAAATTCCAACATTCAGCAGCATTTAAGTAGAGAATGAGCCTGCAAAGGAGGCAGAGAAGAAGCATCCCAAGAAGCAGAAGGGAGGGAAAGTCACTTGAGTACTGGTCTCAGAAGCCAAAAGGAGAAAATGTATCAAGGAGTGTGTTGTCAAAAGTTCAAAAGCTGCTGAAAGGTTGGATAAGGAGTAAAAAATATTATTTGTATCTAGAAACAAGTAGTCGCTAGTAAGCAGAGCAACAGATGAAAAAGAAATTGGAACTGGATTGAAGAGTAAATGGGAGGGGAAAAAAGAGTCTGAAACAAGGCAGCTTTTTCTGGTGCTCTGCGACAAGGAATGAGAGAGAGGGAAGAGACGACTAGAGAGGAGGAATCTAATAGTGTTTTGGTTTTTGTACTATGAATCTACATTGTACCTTTAAAAATGCTCAATATTTGGAAAGGGTATTACTGAATGTACTTTCAGTAGCAGGCTGAGCTGCACTTTTTACAGTTTTTTTGTGATGTGTGGTTCTCCAGTGGCAGAGGCCGATGTGGAGGTTCTTCTCTGGTAGAGCTACCAGTTATTGTTACCTGCAGCGAATAGGCTACTGGTGTGGACCAGGTTTACGGACCCGTTGGACGTTAACCAGTATTTTATCTGACCCCTGAGTATTACCCCAGTGTGTCTTTGTTTATTTGACCTAGGTAACCTTTTGAGTGCTCTTCGGGGCAGCATTAACATCTTATGGTTCCTCCTTTAACTTATGGGTTAAATAGAGTGGGATCTGTTTGTTTTACATGTGCTACTGACTCATGACTTTTACCTTTTTGAAAATTATACATGAATAGTTATGAGGTCGATGAAAAGAGGAGAACTGAGAGCAGACAAGCATCCGCGTTATGAAGATGGAAGGAATAGACTTAGAAAAACGTAGGCGGAGCCATAGAAAGGAAGTGAAGAATGTACAAGCAGAGCTCAGAAAATCCAAGGAGCTAGGTGACCTTCCCAAACACAAAGCCAATCATTAGGTATTGAGGCTTTTCACTTTGCAGCATACAGAATTTGCATTATGCATTCATTAAGAAATGTTGGGCCATACTTAAACTGAATAAAGTGAAAAGGAGACTTTTACTCAAAGACTGAGTAGAGTTAGGCCCTTTCAGATGCAGTTGAGAATGGGAAAACAAATGCAATAGATTGGTTTAATAGTAGTGTCTTTAAATTACCAAATCAATATATTGATTTCTGGGCAGAGTTCAACGACTCCATCGGAACATCTTGATAATTTGGGAGCCTCACCGCCTCCTAATGACCCAAGACTAATGTAGGCCATGTTGCACACAGCCCAGGAATGAAGTGGTCATTATGGAAATAGAGCAGATGTGGTTAAAGGCAGCAGCACGCCATACCCCAAGCTCCCAAAATAAACTTGCTTACATAACATGTAAAAACCTCCCAATTACTCCCTCAGGTTCTCTTGGCAGAACAGCTGATTTCCACCAAGAGGAAATACTCCATTATCCAAGATAAGGAGCTCCACTCACTAAACAATTTTGTCACTCCTATAATTCTCTTTATGAACTTCCATCAGGAAGGGATTTTTTTGGCCCCTCTTTTCTCTACATAAATGGTAGTTATGTGAATCAAATTGGTCAGCAAACGCAAAACTCACTGGCTTACCTGTTTTCCCACTGAGGGTCTGATTAGCTTGTGAACCGTTCCTCCTAAACGGTCATTCTAACATTGCTTATTTGAACTAGGTTTTATTCAGTGTTGCCCACCTCTTGCTGTTATCTTTAAATTGTAAATTCATTTGAGCCAGGGATCTGACTGTTCACAAATTTTGCCCATTATAGTGCTCTTTCAAACAGAAAGCAAAGTTCGTGGGTTTTGTTTTTTTTTTTTTTGATAATGAGAATAATGATGATGATGAAGACAAGAAGTTACAAATACACTTGGGGAATGTTCTGATCTAGCCCGGGGCAGGAAGACTGTTCATTATCATGGCTGGTGACGTGACAGTCTTGGAAGCAACATCAGATACAATTGATGGATCTTGGCTCTGTTAACCCTAGAAGACAGGCTCTTCCTGATTCTAAACTTCTATGCATTGCAAATGACTAGTTAGCCTAGAAATGCGGTTACAGTGTTTGACTCATTTTTTTTTGAAAAAAGTACTTTCTCATTGGCTTTTCTTTTTCTCTGTGTAAAATCCAGATTCCCTTAGCATGTATTATCATTTGCTCCTAGGATCTGCAGTGAGCATAAGGAAGTCAGCTGTTGGATTGTTGCTACGTTGTACTAAGGAGAAAAGCCATGGTGAACACCTCATGCTGGAGCCAGAACCATATACCCATCACCCCATACCTAGAGAGCGGCGAGAGAGGGGAGGAAATACATTAGTAGGAACAAGTATTCCCCCAAGGGTGTGCGAAACCACAGGCAGGAAATAGGGAGTCCAGACATTTTTATTTGCTGCAGAGGAAGTGGCTCCCATCAGTCCATCATCTTTTGCCAGAAGGAGCTCCAATTATCTTCTATTCCTGGGGCAGCGCAGGATGGGATGAGGCCTAAGGAGATTGCTGAAGGGGTCATTTGCACAGGTCCAAAGCCCCCGGGTGATAATAACGTTAACCATCATTTATGAATATTTGATGTGTGCCAGTCCCTGAGCAGCATGCTCTCTGCACACTCTCTAAGTTAATCCTTATAATACCCTTTAGGAGGTAGGTCAAATTTTTAAAAATAATTTATTGGTTTACTTTGTCTCTACTAAACACAGGAGACATTCCTTTTTTTAAGTATTTCACTCCATTACAAACTATGTAAATGCCTTTTCTCCCTCCTCTCACAAAAATACGGTAATTTGCTTTAAAACAACGATAAGCAAGTCTTCAGGTTTTCTGACACTGGAATTACGTGTTCCTCAGTGATTATGGTTTGTAAATCACTGACAGTCGGCTGAAGGCTGAGGCTCAAAAGGTCTTCTGCTTAAAAGTGCTAACAAGCTGTGGAACCTGCTCCTCTTTATATCCTAACATGCAGATGGCTTTTTTACAGACTTGGAAACTGAGGCCTAGAAACATTACGTGACATGCTTTGATCACACCGCTGGCAGTTGCTGAAGTGCAGTGTGCCTCCCAGACCTGTGTGATCCCACAGCCTTGCCCTTAGTCGTGATGTTGCGTTAGTCACGTAGAAAATTAACAGTGAGACCTCTCATCCACCTTTGACAGAACACGCATATCTCCTTGATAATCCACCCGGGACTGGAGCCTCCAGGAAGGGAGCAGCCCTGGACACATCTACCAGCAGAGCATGTGCATTCTTACCAGCCATTTGTACCCCAAAGACTCGAAGCTATAGGCTAAACATGCTTCCTTTTCAGGATGGCCAATTATACTTAAAGGGCTGGAAGAGAAATTATAACTTAATAGAAGACAATTAGAGTATGGGATTAATTGCAACACCATTATTCATTTTAAGGTAAAATACAAAACCTTTAAAGGATTGTATTGGATTGTATTGGATTAAACAACATTATGCTCTAGGACCAGAAGCTGTAGATCCCACCCCCAACCCAGCTGCCACTGCTGCCACCACCACCAGAGTTCCAGTTCTTTCTCTCCTCTGTCTGTAGAAGGACTTCAAAGCAAAAGTGCTGGAGGAACTGGTTTGGTGGACTCAGTATATTGCTGGGAACTGGAGTCCGAGCCTCCTACCCTACTGGTACTACTAATGTGCTATTCACCTAGTGTTGGTCAAGCTCCTTAGCCTCTCTGAACTCCCATTTGCTTATCGCTAAAATGGGAATGACCATGTCAACTTCTCAGAGTCGTTAGTATTAAAACAAAGGTAGAGTGTCTAGCATAGTTCCTGACATCATAAGTAGTCGATAGACTCCTTCCCATCCTTCCCGGAAACCCATCACCCTCAAACAGAATCCATCCTCTTGGCATCAAAGAGGCTCCCACTTGGCACGGAGGCTTCTCGATCCTCTCCTTAGATCACCCCCGACGAGATTCACTTAATGGATCTTGCTAGAGAGTAGCTCATGTCACTTTCAAGCTCGCTCTCTCTCTTCCCTGCTCACTTGTGTCTCTACCAAGATTTTCTCACTGGAGAGCTGGCCTTCCCCCCACCTGTGACACCTGCATACTGGCTGCGCTCCGGAGCATGCCTTGGTTGGCCGGGCTCCTCTCTTACTGTCAGCAGGAATCCCCAGGCAAAAGGCCTCTCAGGCACCTGAGTGGAAGTACGAGGACACCTAAGGCTGCCGCCGGGATGGGGTGCTACTGGAAAGAGGACCTTATCATTTTCGTGGTGATTTGTAAATGTGTACAAGTTGGGGAACGACCTCGCTCCGGATGCTAGAAGCCCCACTCTTTTTGGAGCCACTGTAGGCTGTTCAGTGTAATTTCCTAGAGGCTTCCACTTTCTGATTCGGGGTAGGCGGATCTGTTGGCCATTGTCAGGAGTGTCGAAGGGGGTTTTTGCAAACACGGAAACACACCTCATTAGCAGGTGCCTCTAAAATTGCATCCAGATGCTGTGAGCTCCCCTTACACTGAGAGATGTGGCGAAGGAAACCCATGGCCAGGGGGACCCTGGGCTGTGCTCCCGTCTTGCAGCTGATAGTGCCCCTCTCTCTGAATCCCGAGGGACAACTCCTTGGGGTGGGGTTACAGGGCTGGGGAGTTTAAAACGCAGAACAAAACAAACATATTGTTATGATAATGCGATGTGAAAGGAAGGAGGGGAGCTGTCAGGAGCCCTTTGGGAGTCACTTGACAGCATTGTTACATATGATACTTAGGGAGAGCATTTCCTTTTTGCTCAAGAAACAGCCAGTTCCCCAGGTGGGGACTGGGTAAGGTTTCCCAGCCAGCACCTTTTTGACCTGACGAGGAAGCAAATAACAATGGACGTCTTTTTGTTTCTTCTCTTCCGACAACCACCTAGCTCACGGCCTGATCGGACTACCTCCTCTTTGTTCTCCCTGGAGCGCAGGGTCAGCACCCTTTGGATGTGGTAGTAAAGATCTGTCCTCGGTGTCCACACCTGGAACTGGCACAGCTTTTAGTTCCTTTATGCTTGTGCTCCTGAAGTCTTCTTCCCGTGGTTTCATGAGCCGCAGCGTCAGGACAGCCCAGCGGGAAGAGCTGATGCTGGGGCTGTCCTTCTCTTCACTTCACCCACCAGGTGGGAGGAGAGGAAGTGGAATGCTCGCATCACTAGAGCTTCTGCTTGAACTTGGGCTTCAAACCCAGCAAGAGGGTGGACTTCACCCCTCTAAGCTTTAACCTCTCACACAGCCACCTGCCCCTGCAGGGGGCCCTTCCCTTAGGTCTGCCTGCCCACATTCACCTTCTCTCATTTACACATCTGCTTCTTAAATCTGACTTGAGAAGGGATGAGAGGTAAAAGAGGACTTAAGAGAGAAAATACTCATATCGAAAGTCATTATGTCCTCAGCAGATGGAAAGAAAATAAAGAAATATTTAGAAGGCCCTTTTTTTTTTTTAGATGAGTTGAAAGAATGTCTCTGTGTGGCTTGAATGGCAAGAAAAGGAAAATATTCCTCTTTTCAGTGGGTACTTCCTCTACTTCAAGTTGGCAAGAGATGCTTCAATAACAGGTTGTACAGAAAGTTACTTCAAAGACCTGGCTTTGGCACATTGGATGCTCTTGCCACAAACCGTATCCAAAAATGATTCAACTTCCCCCGTCAGTGATGTGTACACATGGCACACACACCACTAACCACACATGCACACAGTGTATGAATTCCCACATTCCTGACCACTCATGCCAGCCAGAGAATTTTTGTTTTCCAAGCTAAAAAGAAATTATCAAGTTTGTAGAAGGAGATGTGTGAAAATACCAAAGGAAAGAATGAGAATCAGTTGCTTATGAAGACAGGGCCTTACGTGCTTTGCCGCATCTTCTGTGTCCTTCCACGCTTTCTGTCGTCAGAGGTAACCAGGGAAACGGCCATCGAATCCTGTAGACGTAGAGGGGTAGGGTGTGGTAGCGGAGTCCTTTGTAGTTCTTCAGAATGGCAATGAAGTGGCTAAATCTCCTGAAGGAAAGGCATTTTCAGCTACTTCTTACGGGCATAGCATCTGTGCAGCACTTGATGGTCTTCTAGGTCATTGTTGCTCTACTTTCAGCTGGTGGGATTCTTGGAAAAGAAAGAAGCCATTCCCGGCACAATGGATCCCCTGTTAGTATAACTGAGCCCAAGAGGAAAAAACTATTTTTTATTTCGGCCTAGAGCATTAACAGACTCACAGAAAGATTTACTGGGGACACAGTGTGGTGGAAAGGTAACATTCTGCATCACAGTTCTTATTTTTATAAATCCCCGGTGTGAATTCCTGTGTTCGGAGCCAGCTTCTCATCAACAAAATTAACATTCTCTCCTGTTCTTGTCACAGCACAATTTGATCAAAATGCAAAGGAAACTCAGCTGCCTTTTCTGGAAGGGGCTACACATGAGATAAAGTTGCTACACATGAGTTTACTGATGAGCGAACTGGCAGCCTGAGGACTTTTCTGTCGATGCTGACTTGGCAGGTTTTATAAATGCCACTGCTTAGGAGTCCCCATGTCAGATGATATTTAGAAAAGCTGTTATTGACCAGTGGGATATCAAAAACCTGCATCAGGCATCCATCAGAAGCACGACTGAGGAAGGCCTTACACATCAGGGCATTTTTCCTGCTTTTCTGGAAATCCTGATTTGAATGTTAAATACTTGAAACCTGTGTATACCATGTGAGCCATTGTCGTTTTTTCTTTTTTTTTTTTTATTGTCGTTTTTTCATTTGAATGGGTGTTATGATCATCCAAGGAAAAGGCAGGGATTTGAATCACACTATAGAATAGGAAATGTGATAAGCAGCTAGAGAAATGTGTTAGCCATATAGACACCCAGCACTCCCCATTTTTTTTTTCCCCCTGAGGAATAGCAGTGCTGATAGGTGTTAAATCACATCATAATATGCATGGTAATAAGGTCTGCTTCACAGAGACTTAAGCAGAAATCATGACTTAGTTAAATATGAGAACATAGAATCAAAAACAACTGATACCACACAAAAGACTCTCCCTTCCTGTTGTCCCCAGGACCACATATTGACATGTCTAGTTCTGGTCAATAAAATATTCTTGTTGTATGATTTCTAAGGAAGTATTGGGTTTGCAATATATCATCTCTTTAAATTATTTCAAATTGCTTTTGGAATTGCCTTTACCCGCCATTATTCTCATGAATCTTGGCAGAGTCCTAAAAAGAACCATTATCCTTCTTTTCAAACAGTCTTTTTTTTTTTTTTTTAGTTTCTGGCATTGGAGATCAGAATCAAGCACCCTGGGTAGCTTGACAATAGAAGCAATATTAGTAGACAACTGAGGAGAAACATCAATCATCAGTATTGGGCCAAACAGTAAAATTTGGTTTAAAAAGAGCGATATTAACGGTTAACATTTTCAGCAATGCCTCTTTGCCTTTGAGCTTCAGCTTAAAGAAGTCACAAGAGGTCCCTTGTGGTCTTCAGAGTTGCTTTATTGGCCTGCTTTTACAGATGAGAGCTCAGCGTCCGAGAAGTTAAGTGACTCGCTCAAGGGGCTAGAGAGAGAAGTTGGTCTCCCGTTCAGAAGCATTCCTAAAGAGGTTAGCTTTCTGCTTCTGTATTTATCCTTTTCTGAAATCTGTCCTGGGTTTTCTTTGGCATGATTCCTTTCTCTATCTAGGGAATTCCAGTTGTTTGGCAGTGAAAGACAACATGGCCAACATAGTTTTTCCATAGAATTTGGGTACATGTAGAAACAGAACATACACCTCACCGCCAAATGAGAACTAAAAGTGCTTTATGTTGCTGTATGATAAAAGGTACTAAAATCATCACATGCCTTTATTTGCAAGATGCCATCAAATGTAGAGTATCACTGATCAACTTTTCAGGGAAAAAAATTTTGTTAGGGGCATATATCACTAAGATGCATTCCATTCTAAGAAATGTGAAAATACAAAACTAATACATGTTCTATGAATGAAGTAGGAAATTACCATTGTATTTTCCTACTGAAATATGTATTGTTTTCAGTGTATGCCATTTTCAGGGTAGAAAATCTATAATCTATAGCAGAAAATCTAGAATCTTCTCTGTAACATTGCTTTCCTGAAAAAAAAGTTTTTGAAATATAAGGAATGAAATAAAAGTGGTAACATGTCTGCTATTCAGAGCTCTTCAGAAGTACAATCCCTGCCACTAAAAATAAGAAAGCAGAATTTTATCACCTTTCAGCACACAGAGAAATTATATCTTTTGACTCAAAAATGTTACTGTTTTATTAAAATTAAGAAAATAAAAATGCTACAGTTGACATAACTGATTAGTAAAACACTCACTGGTGCCATGATCTTATCCCAAGAAATAAAGGAAAGCACTGGTCAGTGCTCAGATGGGACGGGGCTGGGAGAGAAGAGCTGACAGTAACTGAGTCACTTTCTTCTGGCCCATTATTTTTAAATCATTTTACATAACCAGCAGGCTGTTTTGCTTAGTAACGCCTTAAGAATTTAAGGGTTTGCCCAGAGTTGACAAAAGTCACCATCAGTCACCAGCAATCACTTCTGTAGTGGGTTCATTTTAACCTTGAAAATACCAGGATCTTATTAATGTAAATTGCTGGTAGTCTTTATAAAATCACTTGCAGGCTCAACAAAGAGACTGAAAATAATAATAATAATAATAATAATAATAATAATAATAATAATTAATAATAATGCAATAGAAGGCCAACCCTTTGCTGAGCTGTTTGAGCAGTCTGGAGATAAATTTGGGAAAGAACTCCATGTACCTGCTGCCTGAAAGGCTTTGGCTTGGTAACCAGCTCGCTGCAAGCCAGTGATGGGAAAAGAATATGTCTGTGCCCCCTGCACCCCCTGTGGGTCCAGGCCAGCTGAAGCAGTTGTCCCCTCTCTAATGAGTTATTAACTCTGACGTCAGAATCATATGTGGGGCCCTGGCTTCATATTGGCCGTGTTTCCTGGAAAGAAAAAAAAAAGTCAAGGAGTCATTTGCTTCTAGTTTGAAGCCTAATAGCCTGCTGAAAACATTCAGATCCTGTTCACCACCGAGGACGACTGTCGTGCGGTAGATGGGGAGAGCAACGAAAAGGGAAAGAAAGACAACTTTGCACCATCGTGCTGCAGACATGACGTGTAACTCCACACCAGGGGCCCTCCCGCAGGGGCGCTGGAAGGATGTTCTCGTTACCCGAGGCGCAAGACCCTGCCATTGTCTTTGCCTGCTGTGCCTGAGGAACCTCCCGGGTGCAAGCCAGGGAGCTGTGCGGTGTGGCAGCAAGGGTGTCCCGTCATCGGAAAGGCGGAAGGCGCTATGGAAATGAAGGTAATTTGGACCCGTCAACTCAAGTTACAGGGAGCAGAAACAAAAGTCAAATCAAACGTTATTGTTTCCTTGCCACTGCTGAGTACAACCAAGCATATGGAAGGCTGGAATTCTCACTAGCCAAAAAAGAAAAAGAAGGAAAAATATGATCCCATCAGAAGAGATCTGATCTTCTCATTGTAAAAAATAAAAAATAAAAAAAAATTGTTTTGCAGGGTTGGAGCAAAATCTGTTAAAGAGAGACAACTTGGGCATATTTGTTCAAAGTGCCACTCGCCAGAGAAACCTTGTTCAAGATAGATCAGTTGTTTCTTTCTGGCTTAAAATGTCTGGAAAAGTCCAGGTTTTAACAGAGCTTCAAAGCAAAAGCGTGATTTAGTGATCCAGGCCGACAGGGGAATGTAGACGTTTGTCTTCACAGTGATTCATCTCTTATTCACGGGGAAATTTGGACAATTTTCTTAATCTTCACAGGCCTGTATTTTTTTTTTTTCATTCTGGCAAATGACTTGCAGTGGTTCATAAAGGGGGACTGCAGAAGGTGAGGAGTTAAGGAGTCCCAAGGCCTTGACCCATATCTGTCACGACCGTTAAGGCAAGTTGATCACTAATAATTTCTGAGGCTCGATTTCATCAAAGATCAAATGAGGGATCTGAATGCAGAACATTCAGGCTGCTTTGCGGTTCTGAAAGTTCGGTTCTTTGATTGATTGATTGATTTTAAAGATTTTGTTTATTCATGAGAGACACAGAGAGGCAGGGACCCAGGCAGAGGGAGTCTGATGCGGGACTCAGTCCCAGGACCCTGGGGATTCTGTGTGAGACTCACATCTTTCAGGGCCCTGCTTGCACCAAGCAGTTCTGACAGCGTTTCATATTTAGGCAGGGGTTTTCATTTCTTCCTTGAGTATACCATAAAGAATCCTTGTGAAAGCCATCTGGGGTGCGGGGGGCAGTCGGCTTTGTTTAAAAAATGGTTAACTTGTGTTTAAATCTTAGTCTCGGCGGGGAGAGCCACTAATGTCCAGTTTGGACATCGGGCTCCCTCTTCTGCGAGCGGATCATGAGTAAGCAGGTTAAGGAGTAACATCAGGCTAACACCATACTCTGTAGAGCTCAGCACGGACACCCAGGCTCACACTGACTCACTTGGTAAGTGCAGCTTTGATGGAGTTTTAGTAAAATGGATTCTGAGGAGAAGAAAAATAAAAGTATTATTGGCTGGTGAGAATTAGCCAGACCAAATCAGTAAAAAAAAAAAAAAAAAAATCATTGGGGCAAAAAAGGTTTTTCAATATGTATTTTCCTATTCTAGGAACTGCTCTGTCAGACATGGTTCTAAGCATCTCTTTTATAAATAACATCTCATTGAATCTCACAATGGCCGATGAGAGAGGTGACTAAAAAGTGCCAAGGGGGAAGATTCCCTAACCCGTTCTAGTGGACAGATGAATGCTCTGGAGCCTTCTGGAATGCTCCATCTTTGCCAGGAGTTGAAACCCCGTGGGCCTCTCACATCCAGGCCTTGCAACAGGTGAGTGAGGAGAGCTCTGAGTGCAAGGTACAGGGAACAATGGAGAGACGTGGCCAGCTGGAGAGCCTATTCTAGCTGCTTGTCACCTTGACGAAATGGGGATGTTTTTCTTCAATAAAGTTCAGAAATCTCAATATGTCTATAAAGAACTGGGCAGGCCAAACACAGTCCATCTGAGAGACAGATGGGCCTTCCTGGTCTCCAGTTCATGACCTTTGCTCCCTACTCTTTATTTGTACCTGTCACATGCTTCTGTCTTGTCACTGGGCATCTCCTGCTATGTATATACTGGAAGCCCCCAGCTTTGGGACGTGGGGCACAGTAGAGATGATCACTCAGAATGGCCACTCTCAGCAGGGTCTCACTTCCCTTCTGTGCCACTCGTCGCCTCCAAAGCTCATAGAACCTTTGCCCTAGGGAGCGTTTCAGCTCTTCCTTCCTCCTTAACTTTGTTTTACCTCAATTTTTCCCTTCTTGCCCCATAACCTATAATGGCAGAGGGTCAGCAGGCTGTCCTTGAAGCTGTAGATCCGTCAGGCGTGGGTGGCTTCCTGCAGCTGAAGAAGGCCTCAGGCATCACTGCCATTTGTGGAGGACCCACTGAGCAGCCTCATCTTCCCCCATCCTCACTCTTCAAGACTTGACTTCCCAAGCTTATTTACAGAAAATTTGAATCCTCTTCTAAATCTTGCAAGAGCTCTGCCTCAATTCCTTCTCCTACTACCTAGAATCCTCATTCAAGAACAGTGAGTTCCCCATTACCTCCTGTGTGAGACTCTCAGTGTGGTTTCCTTACCCACTTTTGGAGACAGAGAAGTCAAGGTGTGTTATGGTCACTGAAAAGGGAGCCAAGGTAGGGATAAGAACGGTGTAGACTCATTTCTCTGTAACTAATGTCTGCTATGGTTCCAGAGCAACAATATTAAACTTGGAAGGTTAGTTCTCAGGTACCATTTTGTACATACCATCCTGAAGCTAGATGGGAGATGATTAGGCCTTTCCACCCAGGTGTCCCTCAAAGGGCAGAGGCCCTATAACCCTCTCATTTTCACAAGCCCATACCTCTGTGAATTTTTTTAGAAGATTTATGTCTTGTCATGAAAGTTTTGAGCATTCTAATTCTTTCCTTTGCTGTGTTTATCTAAATTTGAAAATCTCTTAGGTTATATGCATAAAAATAGTCACTTCTGAAATATGAGCCACATTTATTCTGGCTTTCCAATATATTTTTTAATCTTGGCAATATACAGACACCAGATTGAGAACCATAGAATGATACAATCTAATCTTTAGATTAGATACAATCTAATTTTTAGGTCTCTCTAAAAAATGTAAATGATTTTTATGTGCAATATTATTTCCATGGAGTGATTTTATTACCAATGGCTGATCCTTGACATTGCTTCTTTCAATAAACATTTGTTGAAAACACAAAGGAAGTCAGTCTTCATTGAGGGCTAAGAATGTGCTGTGTACTTTAAGTATTTTATCTCTTTCAAACTTCAAAGATTCTTAGATGTATCCATCATTTTACAGATGAGAACACTGAAGCAAAGAACGAGAATGGCAAGAAAAGGAAAATAGCAGGAAGAAGCAGGAAGAACCAGATCCTAAAAAGAGAGTTGGGGGGAGTCCCTGTTAGAATTAATGTCCTTATTTATAACGAAGGGAGGCAGAGGATGATTGTGATGGTTCATTTTGTGTATCAACTAGACTGAACTACAGGATGCCCAGATGTTTGGCCAGGCATTATTTCCGAGCGTCTGTGTTTCTGGAAGAAGTTAGCGTTTCAATCAGTAGACAGTGGAGTGCGTCGCCATCCCCAGTATGGATGGGCATCACCCAGTTCATAGGTCAATAGACAAAAAGGTGAAGGAAAGCAGGATTCACCCCTGCCTGCCTGTTTACTTGAGCTGAGACATCAGCCTTTTCCTGAGATTTACGCCATCAGCTCCCCTGGTTCTTAGACATTCAGACTCGGACTGGAATCAGCCCACTGGCCTTCTCGGGTCCCCAGCTTGCGGATGGCAGGTTGTGGGGCTTTTTCAGCCCTCACGATCTGTGACCCAATGTCTTTTTTTTGTTGTTGTTGTTTATTTATTTATGATAGTCACAGAGAGAGAAAGAGAGAGAGGCAGAGACACAGGCAGAGGGAGAAGCAGGCTCCATGCCCCGGAAGCCCGATGCGGGACTCGATCCCGGGTCTCCAGGATCGCACCCTGGGCCAAAGGCAGGCGCCAAACCGCTGCGCCACCCAGGGATCCCTGTGACCCAATGTCTTAAGTAATCCATCCCTCTCTGTTCTGTTGTTGCTTCTGTTTCTCTGGAGAATTCTGACTAATACAATAGTAAGAATGTTCCCAAGCAAAAAATAACATTCAGTAAAAATGAAAGCAGAGACTTTGGAAAAATCCGAGTTTAGAAAATATAAACAGATGTGTTGTTGGAGTAAGTAAAGGACGTACAAATGAGAAGTGAAGTGAAAGAATGTCTTACCTTTAAAATGTGCTCTTTTTCAGCTTCTTAATACACACATAATCAAAAACAACGGCAACAAAACACCCAAAGCATTTTTCTTCTGAGATTTTTCATTCTTCAAGTGTGCTAGAAAATCAAACGCTTTTTAGTTTGATTTTTTTTTAAAAAAACTTTCTTCAACAAGAAAAAGGAAACTTTTAGTTTGTAAAAAGATTGAACTATTAGAGAAATGTATGAATTTGTTTTCAAATGCATTTATTAAACTAGAATTGCCTTCTCATGTACCCACATGAGATTTTTTTGAATTTTAAATTCAGTTAGCCAACATACAGAGAGCTTCGTTAGTTTCAGAGGTGGAGTTCAGTAATTTATTAGTTGCGTATAACTCCCAGTGCTCATCACATCACATGCCCTCCTTAGTGGCCGCCACCCAGATACCCCATGCCCCACCCCTTCCCCTCCAGCAGCAGTTTCCTTCCCATAGTTAAGAGTCTCTCATGGTTTGTCTCCCTCTCATATCTCTTCCCATTCTGTTTTTCCCATCCTTACCCACAGACTTTTTATTCTAGGCATGGCTTTTGGATGGAAAGAACATGAATGTTCTGAAGCTTCCGTCTAGAGTGTGGCTGGGTGAAGCAAAGCACTGTGCATCCTCTCTGAGGCCTGCATTGCAGTGTACCTCAGAAGTACATGCAGTCATTTCTTTTTTTTTTTTCCATGCAGTCATTTCTAAAACATTCTTATTAAAGCATTATTTACCATCAAATTCACTCATCACACATGTACAGTTCAATAATTTTTTTTTTAGCCCCAGCACAAGGTTTGGGCTTGTGAGCTTGAGATCAAGACCTGAGCTGAATTCAAGAGTCAGACACTTAACCACCTGAGCCACCCAGGTGCCCCACAATTCAGTAATTCTCAGGAACCATATAAAGAGTTGTGCAACAGACCCTCCAATCCAGCTTTAGAACATTTCCACTAACCAGAAAGTTCCCTCATGCCATTTCCCAATCACTCCCAGCTTGCATCCCTTGCCCCCGGTACCCCTGACTCTTTCTTTCTCGATAGATGGGTGTCTCATTTGATTAAGCATCTGACTCTTGGTTTCGGTTCAGGTCACAGTCTCAGGGCTCCATGCTCAGCAGGTGTCTGCTTGAGATACTCCTCTCTCTCCCTCTGCCCCTGCTTATCCTATAAATTCATTCATTCACTCCATTTATTCATTTTTTTTAAGATTTTATTTATTTATTCATGGAAGACACAGGGAGAGAGAGAGGCAGAGACCCAGGCAGAGGGAGAAGCAGGCTCCATGCAGGGAGCCCAACTTGGAACTCGATCCTGGGTCTCCAGGATCACGCCCGGGGCCGAAGGTGGTGCTAAACCGCTGAGCCACCCAGGCTGCCCCATTTATTCATTCTTTAAAATGGAATAATACAATATGAGTCTTGAGTCTGCTGCTTTTACCTTGCATAAAGATTTTGAAGTTCATCAGTGTTACATCGTGTTATCAGTAGTTCATTTCTTTTTGTCAATAAATAGCATTATATTGTTTCTATATTTTGTTCATTGGTTTGAATTGCTTCCAGTTTGGAGCTACTATATAATAAAGCTTTAATAAACATTTATGTGCAGGTTTTCGGGTGTATATCACATGTTTATTTCTCATGGGTAGATGCTTAGAGAGTGGAATTGCTGGGTATATATTATAAATTTACCTTAAATTCTAAGAAACTATCCACCCTTTTATTAAGTGGCTAATAGCAATTTATATTCCCATCGGGAATGTATAAGGAAGGGTTCCTTTTTCTCTATATTCTCTCCAACAAGTGGTATTGTCAGTTTTGTTTTTTTAAATTAAATCCAGTCTGGTGTGTATACGTGGGTCCCTAGTTGAAGTTTTATTTTTGCCTTTCTCTACTAACTAATAATGTTGATCATGTTTTTATGTTCCATTTACCCATTCATATTCCCTTGGTGAAATATCTTTAAATCTTTTGGCTTCCTTATTATCACAATGTCTACTTATTATATAATACTGAAAGTGTTTTTAAATTCTAGAGACAAGTCATTTATCAGCTATATGATGTGTATTATGTCTTTCAAGGTGTGTGTCTTGTTTTTTTTTTTCATTTTCTCGGTGATGTTTTTTTGAAAAGCAGAAGCTTTGAATTTTGAGGAGGTCCAATTATTTTTTTCGTTAAGATCTTGATTTTGGTGTTACATCAGTGCTCGCAATAACAGATTTTTCTCCTATAATTTCTTCTGAAGTTTTATAGTTTTTGCTTTTCATGGAAGCCTGTGATCCCTTTTGAGTCAATCTGTGTGTGTGATGTGAGGTAAGGATCTAAGCTCTTTTTTCCCTTTCCTTTTCTCTTTCCCTTACCTTCCATATGAATATTCAGTGCTTCTCTAATAACCATTATTGGAAAAAACTATCCTGAATTGCCTGGGTGACTCAGTCAGTTAAGTGTTTGACTCTTGATTTCAGCTCAGGTCATAATCTCAAGATCATAGATGGAGACCCTTGCCCCCAGCCCCACCTCATTCAGCCCCACATAGAGCCCTGAGCTCAGTGTGGAATCTGCTTGTCCCTCTCCTTCTCCCCATTTGTATGTTCTCTCTCAGTCAATCAGTCAATCAATCAAGTAAATAAATAAAATCTTTAAAAAAAGAAAAAACTGCCTTTTAAATCACTTTGGACCCTTTTAGTGAAAATCAATTGGCCATAAATAATAAACTTTATTTCTAAAATTTCAATTGTGTTCCTTTGATCTAGGCGTCTGTCCTTACTCCAATACTATACTGTCATGACTGGTATAATTAACTTTATAAAAATTTTCAAATTCAGAAAGTAAAAGTCATCTAAGTTTGTTTTCATTTTGTTTTGTTCTCAAATTTGTTTCACCACTCTAAGTCCTTTTTGTTTCCATATAAATTTTAGGACCTTCTTGTCAGTTTCTGCAAAAAAATAAAATAAAAACCTGCAGAAATTTTGGTAGGGATTTATTTGAAGTTACAGATTTGGGAAGAATTGCCATCTTAATACTGAATCCTCTAAAAATTGACATTAAATATCTCTCCATTTACTTTTAAAATGCTCTCACACTGTCTAGAATCTCCATTATAGGGTTGATTAGAGGTAGTAAGAGCAGACATCCTTGCATTGTTTGTCATCTTAGAAGGAAAGCATTCATTATTTTACCATGAAGCCTGATGTTAGTTGTAAGGAATTGTTTTTTTAGAAGTTGTATTTTTTCAAGTTGAAGTTTCCTTTTAGTTTGTGGAGAGTTTTTAATCATGAATGGGTTTTTGTTTGAGTCAAATGCCTTTTCTGCATCACTTAAGTGATAATGTGGTTTCCCCCTTTATTAATATATATTACATTATATGATTTTAAGATATGAAACCAGATTTGTATTGTTGAGATAAATCTAATTAAGTCATGGTATAAAACCTTTCTTTATGTTTTGAGATTTGGTTTGTTAATATTTTGTTAAGGATTTTCACACTTATGTTCATCGAGGATACTGCTATGTAGTAGCCTTTCTTTCTGAAAGTCTGAGGGGGGATTTGTATTATTCCTTAAGTTGTATTACTTAATAAAATTTGCCAATGAAGACATTTAGACATAAATTTTTCACTGTGGGAGGATATTTCATTATTCATTCAATTTTTTTTACTTCATTTTCTATTTCTTCTTGACTTACTTTTGATTATATCTTTCTATGAAGTTCATTTAATGTAGGTTGTCTAATCTGGGATCAAGTTTTTCATAATTCTTTATATTCATTTTGATTTCTTTTAGCTTAGCATTTTAGTTTCCTATTTTATTACTGATTTTGACAATTTATGTCTTCTCATGATTTTTTTGGCAAATCTAGCTAACGTTAATTTTGTTGATTTTTGTTTTTAAAAAAGCAATTTTTGGTTTAATTGATTTTTCTCTACTGCTTTCTATTTTCTATTTCACTGATTTCTGTTTTGATCTTTATTATTTCTTTCCTTATGCTTGCTATGAGTTTAATTTGTTCTACTTTTACTAGTTTCTAAAGGTGAAAGTTGAGATTATTGATTTGAGACCATTCTTTTTTTTCTACTCTGGGATTTAAAACAATAATTTATCTCTGAGCACTGCTTTAGTTGCATCCCAAAATTCTGATATGTGTTGCCTTTTCTATTTCTTTTCTATTTCATTCAGTTCATGCTTAAAATTTTTCCTTAACTCATGAGTCATTTAGAAATGTGTTAGTTCCCAAATATTGGAACATCTCCCAAATTTCCTTTGTTGTTGATAGCTAATCTGATTCTATCATGGTTAGAGTAGACTTTGAATGATTTCAACCCTCCTGTGCTTGCTTCGGCAGCACATATACTAAAATTGGAACGATTTCAACCCTCCTAAATTTAAGACTCATTAGTGCCTAGCATATGGGTTATTCTTGTATGTGGTCTATTTAAGCATGTTTTTTGCATTCCTTTTAGGAAAATAAATTTTTTTGTTGGGTAGAGTGTCCTTTAAATGTCAGTTAATCAAATTGTTAATAGTCTTTATTTTTAAGAGATATTTACTTATTTATTTACTTATTTGAATGGGGCGGGAAGAGCGAGCGAGCATGTGAGCACACAAGCAGGGAGAGGGGCAGGCAAAGGGAGAGGGAGAAGCAGGCTCTCAAAAGAGCCTGATGTGGGACTTGATCCGGGACCCTGAGATCATAAACTGAGCTAAAAGCAGTCCCTTAACTGACTAAGCCACTCAGGTGTCCCTCAAGCTCATTAATAGTCTTCTTCAAATCTTCTATATTCTTACTAATTTTGTGCGTAGTTTTTCTATCAGTTACTGAAAAGAAATTACAAACTATAATGCTTAAATGTACATTTATTCTTTAAATTGTCTCTTTTCTTCATGTACTTTAGGGCTCTATTTTTAAATCCGTATGTATTTATAATTGTTATGTCTTCCTTATGTATTGACACTATTATCATTTTAAAATATCTTTTTTCTAGTAGTGTTTCTGATCTTAAGGACTGTTTTGTAATATAGCTACGCCAACTGCCTCATGGTCACTATTTGCGTAATATATATTTTCTCATCCTTTTACTTTCAAACTATCTGTATCTTTGAATCAAAGATGTAGACAGCAAATAGTTGGATCTCACTTTTCTCCAGCTTGATAATTAGTGGTTTTTGATAGCACTATTTAGTCTATTCACATTTAATGTAATTATTGATCAAGTTGGATTTACATTGCCATTCTTCTAGATATTTTTATATTGTCATATGTTCTTGTTTCTCTGTTGCTCTTTTACTCTCCTCCTTTGGGTTAAACAAACACTTGTTAGAGTAGCATTTACATTCCTCTGTTAACTTTTAATCATATTTTTTTTCTTTAAAGATTTTATTTATTTATTCATGAGAGACACAGAGAGAGAGAGAGAGGCAGAGACACAGGCAGAGGGAGAAGCAGGCTTCATGCAGGGAGCCTGACGTGGGACTCAGTCCTGGGTCTCCAGGATCACGCCCTGAAGGTGGCGCTAAACTGCTGAGCCACCCAGGCTGCCCTTAACCATCTGTTTTTAAAGTTACTTCTTAGTGGTTGCTATAGGGGTTAAAATGTGCTTCGTAATTTATCACAATCTATGTTCTGTTAATTATGACTTGATTGCAATAAAGTATAACAGCATTGCCCCAGTATAACGTAATTCTACCTCCCATTTTGTATCATTATCATATATATTACATCTCTATATATTATAAACTTAACAATATGGTGACATAATTTTTGCTTTCTATAATTTTACATTCTTAAGTCATAAAAAATGCTTTTGCAGTCTTTTACATTTTAAGACATACTTACCATTTCCAGTATCTCCCATTTTTCCCATGTGAATTCAAGTTACCCTCCAGTATTATTTTCGTTCAGCCTAAAGAAGTTTCTCTAGAATTTCTTATAAAGCATGTCTGCTAACAATACATTATCTCAGTCTTTGTTTATTTAGAAGTATAGTGGGGTTTTATTTTGCCTTCATTTTTTGAAGGATAGTTTTGTTGGCTATAAAATTCATGGTTGATAGTTCTTTCCTTTCCTCATTCAAAATAGATCATTCCACAGTCCTGCATCTAATGAGAGGAGTTATTGATCATAATGTTATTCCTTATATGTTAAGAATTACTTTTCTCCTGTCATTTAATTTTTTCTTCTTGTCTTTCAGCAGTTTGACTAGGTGTTAATCTCTTTGTGTTTATGCTACCGGGACTTCACTGACCATGGATCTGTAGATTAGTGTTTTTCATGAAATATTTTTTCTCACTGATTTCATTTCTCTTTTCTAGCTTGGATTCCTTCTACACATATGTCAGTACATGCTTGATGTCTCACAGGTCTCTTATGTTCTGTTCACTCTTCTTTTCTTTTTATGTTCACTCTTCTTCAGTCTTTTTTCTCTACTTTCTTCATATTAAATCATTTCTGTTGCTCTATATTGAGGTTCACAGATCCATTCTTCTACAGTCTTAATTAACTCTGCTGTTATGTTCCCTAATACATTTTAATCTAAGTTATACTTTTCACCTTGAGAATTCTCATTTTTTATACTTTCTATATGTCTTTTATGATCCTCCATTTGTTTTATCAAAATAAGCTCTTCATTTAGCACAGTGTTACATTTACAGATAAGTTGCAAGGATAATACACAGTGCCCACAACCCCATACCGTTTCCCCTATTGTTAGCATATTGGATTTGTCAAAACTGAGCCAATATTGATGCATTATTATTCATTGAAGTCTCTACTTCTCTGTTCCAGGTCTCATCCAGGAAATCACATTATCTTAAGTTTTTTACATCACTTTAGACCGTTCTAGACCATGATAGACTCTCTGTCTTTTTGTGTTTTAGTTGACCTTGACAGCAGTAAGGAATACTGGGATTTTGTAGATCTTTCTTTAATTTGAATTTGTCCCTATGTTTTTCTCATAGTTGAGTGAAATTATGGGCTTTTTGGAGGTGGATCATAAACTGTTATTCTTATATCAAAGGTATATAGTATTAACATAACTAATCACTGATTATATTAATTTTGATCACTTGGCTTTGACAATGTATGTGGTTTCTCCAGTGAATAGTTATTCTTTTCCAACTTTATATTCTTTTCCTACTTTAGAAGTAAATGACTATGCACATCTCACACTTACATTGTGGGGAGTTAACCTCTACCTCCTTGAGGTGAGAGTATCTACATAAATTATTTGAAATTCTATGTGAGAGATTTGTTTATTTTGTCCATTTTTTGTTCAACGATTTACTTGTATGTATATGGAGATACTTACTTTTTACTTCGGGCTATAATCCAATACTATATTATTGAACAGAGCTTAGAATTCCTGAAAAGAAATGATACCATATCGAAACCTAGCCCTGAGTTTAATAAGTTCTTTATAGATCTTGGAAACTAGCCCTTTATCTGATAGGTCATTTGCAAATATCTTCTCCCATTCTATAAGTTGTCTTTTAGTTTTGTTGACTGTATCCTTTGCTGTGCAAAAGCTTCTTATCTTGATGAAGTCCCAATAGTTCATTTTTGCTTTTGTTTCTTTTGCCTTTGTGGATGTATCTTGCAAGAAGTTACTGTGGCTGAGTTCAAAAAGGGTGTTGCCTGTGTTCTCCTCTAGGATTTTGATGGAATCTTGTCTCACATTTAGATCTTTCATCCATTTTGAGTTTATCTTTGTGTATGGTGAAAGAGAGTGGTCTAGTTTCATTCTTCTGCATGTGGATGTCCAATTTTCCCAGCACCATTTATTGAAGAGACTCAACACCAAAGAAACAAACAATCCAATCATGAAATGGGCAAAAGACATGAACAGAAATCTCACAGAGGAAGACATAGACATGGCCAACATGCACATGAGAAAATGCTCTGCATCACTTGCCATCAGGGAAATACAAATCAAAACCACAATGAGATACCACCTCACACCAGTGAGAATGGGGAAAATTAACAAGGCAGGAAACCACAAATGGAGAGGATGCAGAGAAAAGGGAACCCTCTTACACTGTTGGTGAGAATGTGAACTGGTGCAGCCACTCTGGAAAACTGTGTGGAGGTTCCTCAAAGAGTTAAAAATAGACCTGCCCTATGACCCAGCAATTGCACTGTTGGGGATTTACCCCAAAGATACAGATGCAATGAAATGCCGGGACACCTGCACCCCAATGTTTATAGCAGCAATGTCCACAATAGCCAAACTGTGAAAGGAGCCTCGGTGTCCATCGAAAGATGAATGGATAAAGAAGATGTGGTCTATGTATACAATGGAATATTCCTCAGCCATTAGAAATGACAAATACCCACCATTTGCTTCAACGTGGATGGAACTGGAGGGTATTATGCTGAGTGAAGTAAGTCAATTGGAGAAGGACAAACATATGTTCTCATTCATTTGGGGAATATAAATAATAGTGAGAGGGAATATAAGGGAAGGGAGAAGAAATATGTGGGAAATATCAGAAAGGGAGACAAAACATAAAGACTCCTAACTCTGGGAAATGAACTAGGGGTGGTGGAAGGGGAGGAGGGCGGGGGGTGGGGGGTGAATGGGTGACGGGCACTGAGGGGGGCACTTGATGGGATGAGCACTGGGTGTTATTCTGTATGTTGGTAAATTGAACACCAATAAAAAATAAATTTATTAATAAAAAAAAAGAAACCTAGCCCTGTAAGAAGAAATGAGGAATACCAGGAAGAGTGAGATGTTGCAAAATGTATCTAAAAGGATGCTTAAAAGTCCTTTATATCATTATAGACCATTAATTTTTTGAAGACTATTGATTAAGTTTCTTTAATATCCGTTTTGTAACATATGGAAATAAAATATATGACAAAGAACACAAAGAATGGGTGGATTGTAGTTGGAAGTATACTGCAGAGAGTTGCCTTATGCTTCTTGTGGAATACTTGAACATTTTTGTAGATGGACTCTGATAAGTTTAAGATACATAATGAAATCTCTATAACAGCCATTTAAAAAGTCAATACAAGGAGGCATAGTAAGTGATCAGTAGAAGAGATAAATTTAAAGTGCTTATAATACTTTATTCACCCAAAACTACATTTCCAATGGAATGGCTAACCTAAATTTTGAAGTAGTGAAGTAACTAGAGTTCTTATACATGGCCAATGGGAATATAAAACGTACAACCTCCTTGGAAAGCTGACAGTCTTAAAAAAGTAAATGAAAACTTGTATATGACTCAGCAATTCCAGTCCTAGCTTTTCATCTCTCAGACCCCCAAAAAGAAAACATCAACCAAAAGCCTTGTTAAAAAATGTTTGTATCAGCTTCATTCATACAGCAAAAAACAAACAAACAAACAAACAAAAAAAACTGGAACTAGACTGAGTGTTCATTCAAGGGAGATTGGATAAATATGTTAGGTATGTTCATTTAGTGGAGTACTGAAACAAAAGAACAAACTACTCATGAACACAACATCATAAATGATGCTCATAAAAATATAATGTGAAGTAAAATAAATCAGACACAAAAAGGTACTTTTGTGTGAAGTTCTAGGATATATCACATTCATCTGTTATAATAGAAATAACATCAGTGGTTGCTTCTGATGGGAGATAATTTACTGGAAAGGGGTGTAACAGAACTTTCTAGAGTTACAAAATGTTTTTTCCTTGATAGAAGTGGAAGTAATCTCAGTGTATCATTTGTCAAAACTAATCAAACATCTATGGTGTGTGCATTTAAGATCTATGTGTTAGTAAATTATACTTTAATAAAATACTAAATTAATTGAAGGACAGGTAACTGAAGTCAGTGAGCCCAACTTGCAGGCTGTTGAATATTTCAGTTAGGAAATAAAGACATTCTGAGGGATCCCTGGGTGGCTCAGTGGTTTAGCACCTGCCTTCAGCCCAGGACGTGATCCTGGAGTTCTGGGATCAAGTCCCGCATCAGGCTTCCTGCATGGAACCTGCTTCTCCCTCTGCCTATGTCTCTGCCTCTCTCTCTCTCTCTCTCTCTCTCTGTTTCTCATGAATAAATAAATAAAATATTAAAAAAACATTCTGAAATAAGGCAATAAGCTTAGCAACTGGGGAGAAAAGATTAGATTCAGAGGTATTAAAAAAGGGGAATCTAGGGATCCCTGGGTGGCACAGCAGTTTGGCGCCTGCCTTTGGCCCAGGGTGCGATCCTGGAGACCCGGGATCGAATCCCAAGTCGGGCTCCCGGTGCATGGAGCCTGCTTCTCCCTCTGCCTGTGTCTCTGCCTCTCTCTCTCTCTCTCTCTCTCACTGCATGCCTATCATTAAAAAAAAAAAAAAGGAATCTATAAGATTTGGTGGCCAATTATAAAGAAAAATAATGAAAAGAGTAAAAGAAACCTTCTAGACTTTTGGACTGAGTAACTAGGTAGGTCATAAAACCATTTTCCAAGAATAGGAAATCAGAACAAGTTTATGGGGGAAATGAAGTTAGTCTTGGTTATCAAGGTATTTAGATGCTATGTAGTTAGAGATACTTAGTATCAATTAGATCTGGATTTTGAGTGACAGATTTGGGCTAGATACGTAAATCTGAGATTCATAAAAGTTTGAAATTGACTTAAGTGACTGTCATTTGTGCTTTCTTTATAGTGTATTTTAAAAAATTCTTATATGATTTACCATGTTGATTCATGATGTAGATATTTTCATGCCATAATTTCAGGGAGAAACAGGGATTTTTACCAATATATGTTTAGTGAAGAGTATCTAGAAAAGAGTCACCTGAGAGCTAGAATCATAGAGAAAAGGATTCCTTGTGTATGTCATTTATTTTCATAATGAATTTACTCTTTTTTTCTTGTATAAAATAATACATATTCAATGAGAACTATTCTGAAAACACAGGAAATGCACCCATATTCTGACTACTTAATTTAAAACATTTTAACATTTGTTTCATGTTCTAAACTTTTCCTTTAGGATATATACACACATGAATGGGTATATTTATATGTTATATTTTTAGTGATATAAACACAATATATCATTATAAATATGAAGCCAAATCAGTTAATTTTATCTGTATATTTTTAATGGCTACACATTATTGCTAATTTTCTATAGATACATCACTAAATATTTAGCAAATAACCTGTTGCTAGATATTTAGACAAAATTTCTCACTTAAAAAAACAATTTTTCTTACCGATTATTTAATTATATCCTTAGGGTCAGCTTGTAGAATTTCAATTAATGATTGAAAACACTTAAACTGGGCAGCCCGGGTGGCTTAGTGTTTTAGCGCCACCTTCGGCCCAGGGCCTGGTCCTGGAGACCGGGGATCGAGTCCCACATAGGGCTCCCTGCGTGGAGCCTGCTTCTCCCTCTGCCTGTGTCTCTGCCTCTCTCTGTGTGTGTCTCTCATGAATAGATAAATAAAATCTTTAAAAAAAAATACTTAAATGTTATGTCCAGTGATGGTGGCATGTGTTAGCTCATTTCTCTCTGAGAGAAAAAGAATAAAACATGACAAGATTACTCAAGAAAAGTATTTTAGGGCACTGACCAAAGGTACATAAGACGTTGGAAAGTGTTCACTTTTGGAAAAACTACCACCACATTGGGTAAGAATGCCTTTAGTGGCCGCCTTCCTTGGGAGAATTTTGACCTCACCTCACCCCAGCTTGAGTGTTAAAAATCTGTAATGTGACCAGCTGGAGGAGATAGATTAAGCAAAGATGGTGGATAAACTTGAAATTTAACTTTGGAGCCTTTATAATCTCTAGATGAATTTAGGATAAATTGCCACTTTCGTGGTTTCAAGTCTTCCAATACACGAATGCAGCATATCTCCCAATTTATGTAGGTTGTCTTTAAATTCTCTCTCACACACAATGGTGAATCAAAAATAGTAGGGGGAGTGGGGAATTTATTTCTACCTTCTCCATCTTGAGAAAATCTTTAATCTTTTATAATTAGGTACAATGGTAAGTGGAAAATTTCTTTGTACATTCCTTTATTGACTTGTGAATGAATTTTTTTCACTATCTAGTTTGGTGACTTAAAAAAAAAAACATAAATAGGTAGTGAGTTTACATCCATTAAGATCATATTTTATTCTCTTTCTCTTTTAAATTGTTGAATAATAACTTTTGAATGTTAAAGCAAATTTGCATTCCTGAAGAAAACATTTCATGGCCTCGATGCATTATTCCTATCATTTATTACAAGATTTAATTTGCTGCTAAGTTGTTTTGCATTTTTACACCTGTAATTTTCCAATGTAATACCTCTGTCTGGTTTCAATAATGGATTATGCCAGCCTCCTTGTAACAGTTGGGAGATAGCCTCTTTTCCTGTTTTCTGAACAGAATATGTATCATTGTTAGAATTCAGCATGGAATCTGTCTGGGTGTGAAGTTTCTCTTTGTGAAAAGTTTATTACAAATTCAGTTTCTATAATAGATAATGGGCTGTTTAGATTTCTTCTTTCTCTTTGTGTCTTATTCTTACTGCTACTTCCTGTAGTTGTGTATTTCACTTGTGTAAGTTTTGAAATGTATTCTTGATTGAAATTTAGTTTATCTAAAACTTCAATTTTTGTAGCATTTATTTCTTATAAACCCTTTATTGTTATCTAAATCTGTATAATTTATAGATCATGTGTGGGGATATTCTGTGTCATCTCCCCACCCTGCCATCTAGGATTTATCAATTTTATCAATCTTTTTAAAAAGTTAATTCTTATTTTCTCCTTCTTAAGTCTTCTCTTTTTTTGTCTTTAGTCTTTCCCTTTTGCTACTTCGGCTTCAATTTGCCTTTTTCTTCCTTGTTAATAAAGGAAAGCTAAGTTTGTTGATTTTAAATATTCTTTTCTAATATACACATTCTTGATATAGGTTTCTGTGCACTCACTGTTAATTGCAGGCCATCTATTTTGAGAATTTGTGTTTTTATTGTTATTCATTTCAACATGCATTATGATTTCCCTTGCAATTTTCCTCTTGACCTATGGGTTAGAAGTATGTTGTTTAGTTTTCATGTATTTGGAGATTTTTCAGATAACTTTGTTGTAAATTTCCAATTTAATTGAGATAAAAGCACATACTCTGTATAATTTTAATCCTCAACAATTTATTATTATTTTATTAATAAGAATTTGTTAATCCATGAACGTTCCATGAGCACCTCTAAAGAAATACATGTTCATGAAAATAATAAATGCTTGTGAAAGGAGCATATATTATGCAGTTGTTTAATATAGTGTTCTGCAAGTATCAGGTCAATTTATTTGGTTTTTTAAATATTTTATTTATTCATGAGAGACAGAGAGAGAGGCAGAAACATAGGCAGAGGGAGAAGCAGACTCCCTACAAGGAGCCTGATGTGGGACTCCATCCCAGGATCCTGGGATCACGCCCTGAGCCAAGGGCAGATGCTCAACCACAGAGCCACCCAAGTGCCCCCAGGTCAATTTATTTGATAGTGCAGTATTTTAAAATACTATTATGTTGTGAGTTTTTGTTTTTGTTTTGTCCCCTTGTTCTATCAAGTACTGCTTAAGAAATGTTAAAAATCCCTAGTGAAAGTTATGGACACCCCTTCAGTTTTATCACTTTTTGTTTCATCCATTGGAAGCTTTGTTATTTAAGTGCCTGCACATTTAGGGTTGCTATGTCTTCTTGGTGTCTGTATTTATTTCTAAAGGTATTTCTCACCTTAAAGTCTGTGTTGTCTGACATTAATGTTTCTTATGATTAGTGTTTCATGGTATGTCTTTTTAAATCTTTTACTTTCAATCTGTGTCTTGTTAATTCAAGCACATCTGCTGTAAATGTAAAGTACTCCACTTTAGGTAAGTGGAGCTTGCTTTATAGTCTGAAAATTCTTCTTACTGGTAAAAAAAAAAGTCATCCATTCACACTCAGTGTGATTATTCACATGGTTGTGTTTAAGTATACTATTTTGTTACTTATTTTTTTATTTTTTTTTTTTATTTATGATAGTCACACACACACAGAGAGGGCAGAGACACAGGCAGAGGGAGAAGCAGGCTCCATGCACCAGGAGCCTGACGTGGGATTCGATCCCGGGTCTCCAGGATCGCGCCCTGGGCCAAAGGCAGGCGCCAAACCGCTGCGCCACCCAGGGATCCCTGTTACTTATTTTTTATTTATCCAATCTGGTTGATTTGGCCTCCCCCTTCTTTCTACTTTTAAGCATCCGTTCTTTTTTATTATTCCACTTTATCTCTTCTTTTTTTTTCCATCATATATTTTGTGTGAATGTACATGCTTGCTTGCTCTAAGAATTACAATATGCATCTTTAATTATCACAGTCTAACTTAAAGTAGTATTATGCCATTTTATGAATAATATTAAAGTTTGCAGCACTATCTTTTGTTTACTTCCCCTTCACTTTGTCTTATTGTTGTCATTTGTTTTAATAATGATAATGTGTAAGCCCACAATACATTGTTACTGTTTTTGCTTTAAATAGTCAGTTGTCTTTTGAAGAATTTTAAAGGTGTAATGTTCAATAATATTCTGTGGTGTAGATGTATAATCTTTGATTAACCCATTCAGTTGATGGACATTCTGTGTTTTTTCCACTTTCTGCATATTATGAACGGTGCTGCTTTGAACATTTGTGTGCACATTTTTATGTGGTCATGTTTTCATTTCTCTTGGGTTTATGGTTAGGAGAAATTTCTGGGTTATAAAGTAATTCTGTGTTTTGAGGAATTACTGCAATGTTTTCCAGAATAGCAACATCATCTTATATTCCCACTAGCAGTGTGTAAGGGCTCCAGTTTCTCCACATCCTCACCAACATCTGTTGTTATCTGTCTTTCTGACTAACCATCCCAGTGGATGTGAATTAGTATTTCGTTGTGGTTTTGATGTTTACATCCTTTATAATGTTGAGTATCTTTTCATGTGCTTATAGGCCATTTATTATATCTTCTTCAGAGAGATATTTATTCAGATCTTTTATCCATTTAAAAAATTTTTTTAAAGATTTATTCATAAGAGACACACAGAGGCAAGAGACACAGGCAGAGAGAGACTCAGGCTCCCTGTGGGGAGCCTGATGCAGGACTCAATATGGAACCCCAGGATCACACCCTGAGCCAAAGACAGATGCTCAACCACTGAGCCACCCAAGTGCCCCATCCATTTTTAAATTCAATTATGTTTTTATTAATGAATTATAATAGTTCTTTATAGAGTATAGATACAAATCTCTTAACAACTATGTGATTTGCAAATATTTCTCCCATTCTCCAGGTTCTTTCCACTTTCTTGAGGGTGTCCTTTAGAACACAAATTCTTTTATATTTTAAGATAGTCCAATTTATCTCTTTTTCTTTTTTGTCTGTGCTTTTAGTGTCATATGTAGAAAGTCTTTATCTAACCCAAAGTCATGAAGATTTACTCCTACATTTTTATTCCTTTTTTTTTTTTTTTTCTAAGGAGAAGTCTAGCTTCATTGTTTTGCATGTGGGTATCTAGTTGCCTCAGCATCATTTATTGTGATGACTATTCTTTCCTTCTTGAACTGTCTTAACCATTCAAGCACATTTTTTGAATCCTCACATTTACTGATGAAAATCATTGGTCTTGCCTTGTTGACGTATCTAGAGTTTAAAGAATGTAGGACAAGTGGATCTGAGATACATTTCCATGGAGCTGCTGAAACTGTCTTCTCCCTTACCAAGTGTCTTCCTATGTGTTTAGCTACAAATCCTTTGGCCTTAGCCAAATGGCAGCCATTGCTTCAATTCCGTATTATTCTTTCTACTTAACATATGATAGGTGGACAGTTCTAAGCAAGACACTACTGATTGACATTATCTTGAAAGCAGCTCTCACTCACTTTTTAAGAAAGCTTATTTCGGTTGTTGAGACCTTTGCAAGAGTGAGAGATTGCTATCAGATAATGTGCTAAGTCAAGAACCAAAATGGATGGAAACAATATTGTGCTAAAGAGTATTAGAAAGAAGGTGAAGCAACTTACCCTGGCAACCCCCAGGCCTCACATCTGTTGCTAAATCTTTTTTTCACAAATGGAACTACTAGCACAGCTAAAGTGCTCTTACTATAAGTTCTTTGCATTTATTTGTTTTCATAGAAAGGACTCAGTATTACAGTGATCCTCCCTCTGTTCCCTGCAGAGAGAAACAGTTACACTGAAAAAAAAAAAAAAAAAAAGTGTCCACAGTGCCAAGTCACCCTGTTGCCACAGCCCTAGGATACCTACTGATTCCAGGTCAGAAGTGACCCTGTTTGCACTCTTTTTTTTAACCAGTCACCCTCATAATTTTTGCATTATTGATAAGTGACTTCATATTCAGGTTGAGAAGGTTGCACAGCAAAGGGGACAAACAGATAATTCTTACATGAGGCCAGTGCTCCTTGTCATTCATTAGACAGTCTGAGTCTTTATTAAGGAGATATTGGTCCAATGCAAGCTATTGGTTAACAGTGTGGGGACAACAAGTTATGTCCCCTCACTCAAGGACCATCTTTTCAATGAGATGAAACACACACTTCCCAAATGATGCAAACCTACCATAAAGTAGCATGCAGGCAAGGGCCAAAATGAACCAGAAAAGAAAGATTCAATGAGAGCTATTTGGTGCAAAGCCTAGAAAATAGCTGAGGTTAGTAAATGTTTCCATTATTAATATTGATAAGAACAAGAAACACAGTAGTGCATCAAGTGCGAGTCAGGACAGAAGTGGCATTTGAGATCACTCTGTTCCACACTGGAAGAAGGGAATCCTTCTTTAGCTTCCTAGAAGAGCATTTGAGAGGATTATTTCCATCTTGAGAGTATTTGATTTTGTAAAATCCTAAAAGAAGACAGAGCTGTAAAACTCTGTCTAGATTCCTAGAGTATCTAGAAGCTACTTAACATTCCAAAAAGTAACAGATTAAAAAGAGCACCAGCCTTGATGTCATCTGTCCTGGGTTCGAATCATTGTTCTTCCATGGAGCATCTTTGTGATCAGCTTTTTAATAGCAGAGTTTCCAGTCTTTCATCTGTAAAATGAGAATAAAAATCCTTAATCTGCTAGCATTGCAGTGAAATTTGGTATTAATGTAAGAGAGAGACATCTGTTAGATACTAACTACATTATCAATGAATATGAACTTCATAGTTAAATACAAATTATTTCTTAGCTTGCATTCTTCTCTTTCCTAAATCCACATATAGATGAGATAAATTAATGGTATCATTACCTTTTGCCTCAAATAATTTATGTTTGAACTCTGAGTCTAAAGAAAAGTCAACTGTATTGAAGTCCTGTTTGAAGACATGAATACAGTTAAATAATCACAAAGAAGAGAACGTGTCCCTTTTATAGCAGGAACAGCAAAGTGATTCATTGAAAAGATTCTGTGGTCTAATGATCTTTTTCCAAAAAAAAGCAGTTTGGGGGCACTCTAATAAAAATTTAATGGGCCAATCCACAGTACAGTGGAAAATTGACACATTTGAACATGTCCCCTGTTTGTGGAAATTTCCCTACTTTTGAATACTTGAATCCATATGCCCAGTGGCAGGCATATGCCCTTGGTCTCACCACTCAGTTCCTTTGAAATTTCTATTTGGAAGCCAGTTACATGAAGAAGAAGCAAGAGCCACAGAAACCCATTCGGTAGCTGAACTAGACCCAGTTTTCTGTGCTCATCCATGCTGTAATATAATAAAAACTCTATTTGGTCTTTGTCCTCCAGGAGGCACATGCTCACTCCAGGGGTTCCTATTCTTTTGGCACAGTTTCAAAGACCTTTGGGAATTTCTGAGTGCACCAGAGGGTCTTTTGTTACTCATAAAGAGCTCATTTGGACCACATATGAGTTTACAGTAATGAGGTGACTCAAGCTGGGTCCCTAAATATCTTTAGAATGGGGTCATTTGCCAGAAAAACTGACATGGTTAGAGGATGGGGTTTTCAGCCCTACTCACTGATTCCCAGAGTGGCTAGAGATTGAATTCATCATATGGCCAGTGATTTCATCAATCATGCCTACATAATGTAAGCATGTAAGCTTTGCCATAGGCTGTGTTTTCTAGGGGACTCAGGATAAGACGGAAGTGAAACAAAACTTTATGTTAGAGGGAGCTGTGACTAATGGCCTGGTTGTAACATCCCATGTCTAATGTCTGCGACATAACCTGTAATGCGTATGCCAACTTCAGGCAAGGTGGACTCCACTGGAGTTATCTGCAAGTATATTTGAATATGATCTCTGGTTGTATAACCCAGAAATAGGTTTTTATTCCTCTCTCAGAGAGGTATTTGCAGGTGAAAATCTTGCCTTACATGGAAAAATAAGAAAAAACTACAAGCTTTATTGAAATCAAAGACTTCCTATTTTGGAGGAGACAGGCTATCTTTTTTTAATGATGGTGATAGATGATGGCCTGTATCGTTTTTAAAAATGTGCTTAATTCGTTAAGTAAAAATGACCCTGATTTTATAAAACAAAACAAAAAACAAGAACATGCTTATGAAATTCAAAACTCGTGGAACCACTGGATTTTCCCATTAAGAGAACAGGCTCCTCACTATCCATTCTGTGGCTTTTCTTTGACCCAGATATAAGACGCACTGAGGCTGCTCTTTTCCACAACTATGAAAAGGAGTAATTAATTGGGGACTTAGGGATTATTAGTGAACCAGGGTAGGTGAATGGGTTCTTCTTGTTAGATGTTCATCTGGGATACAACAGAGAAACTACTCACTAGATACTCTGAAAAAAATTATAGAAGACCTCTCTCTCATGTAGCCATTCTCTTTTCCTGTTGCCCATGTCAGTCAGACTGTAAGATATAATCAGGTCACCTGTGTCTGCTATTAATAAGACACTGCATTCACTGAGTCCACGTCTTCCAAGGCTCCTCTGCTAAATGAGACTATAATTGTGTTCTTACAAAAATTATTGGGAAACCAGAGGGGACAGACTTCTGGCAGTAGTGAGGTGAAGAGACAGGCTAATATTCTTCACCACCAAAAGCATAAAACTGGGCCAAATTGTCAGAAAGACACCCATTTTAATGCCTGACAAATTGACCAAAGCAAAGGCAAATGACAGATTTTTTTTTTAAGATTTTATTTATTTATTAATGAGAGACACAGAGAGAGAGGCGGAGACACAGGCAGAGGGAGAAACAGGCTCCATGCAGGGAAGCCCGACATGGGACTCGATCCTGGGTCTCCAGGATCACACCCTGGGCTGAAGGTGGTGCTAAACCGCTGAGCCACCCAGGATGCCCGCAAATGACAAATTGAATGGTGTTTTTTCATTAAAACAAAACACAAAACTGCTAGAGCTTTAAGAACAATGGAAGTCTTTAGTCATCTTGCCTGGAGCTGTACTCATCTACTACTGGCTCCATCTCCCTTGGTACTAGAATATCGTGAGAGGGGGCCAGTCCCCAGTGGGGCAATGAAAACCAGTAATCTCAGTTGGCTTCCATTATTTGGAGCAGATAAAGGAGACCCATACTAAGCAGTGTTGTCAATAAAAGTCATCAACTTGGTAGACAACAAAAAAGAGAAATGCATAGCTCTGCTAGCCCGAGGTTGCAGCCTCAGTTGGTGAGAATGACGGACCAGCCATAAGTTAAACAAAAAGATCCTAGAGACAGTCATAAAGTATAAGCTCTTTATATATCCCATCTTCATTCATCTCTAACTCCTAACACATGCAGGGGAGACCTGACAGGTCCTGGCAGAAGGTCAAAGCTGGGGCAGACTTCACAGAAGGCTGAACCTTGAGTATACTTCCCAATCCACCACAAGATCCACCAGGAATGGGTAGGTATCTTCAGGATGAAACACCTAAGCACAATATCTGCCCTATCACCGGCTGATCAATCACCAAAAGAGACACTCTGTAGACTCCAGAGCAACCCCTAACAAGCCAGGTGAAAAAATGAAAAGAATAAAAAAAAAAAATCTGAGCAGATATATCAGTGACTGCACACCTTTGGAAAGACAGATTCCACAAATGAAACCCAGGTGAGTAAAAATCAAAATCCTCATCAGGGAACATCAGAATCCAGGTTTGCTTTAACATGTTATCTATAATATGTAACTTTCAAAAACAAAATATTGAGACATTCAAAGAGATAGGAAAGTATGAACCTTATTCTGGAAAAACATCAGTCAAATGCTGACATTAGCCAAGATGTCAAACAGCTATTTATAAATACAGCTAAAGAATTAAAGGAAAATAAAATGACAATGTGAAAAAAAATATCAGCACTCAGGTCTTATTTTCTGGTACCACTCTCTAATGAAAAGAAACCAAATCTTTAGAGAAATATACCAGATGAACCTGGACTGGACTGACTTGTAGTGTCAGAAAGTAAGAAAGAAAAAAGAAATCTCTCAGATTGTATTATAAGTTCTCATATTTCACTCTTCAAAAATTCTTTAGAAACTCAGCAATTTTTTTCTTTCCCTCATTTATGATTATTTTTTCCTTTTCTCTGTGTTTGACCAGAGATAAAAACAGCCATGGTTCCCGTCTCTCCTAGGAGGGGTATGTCCACTTTTGGATTTTTAGTTCATCAGGTTGCTTTGCAATCTCAGCCCTCTGGTGGGCTTAAAATGATAATGATTTTCCAATTGTCTGATTTTTTTTTGGTGGGAGCAACATTTTCTTGTGACTTCCCACATCTTAGAGATGAACTTCCTATAAATGTTTGAAAGCGTTCTCACAAATTCTTGTCAAGTGGTCTGGTAAAATCTCGTTGTGCAGTTTTTTTCTGATAACATCTTCTTCTCCCCACTCTTTTTTCTGGGAAATTTGTACTCCTTCAAATCTGCAGCCACCTGCTACTTGTGCTGAAGTGCGTAACTCAGGGTTTTCAATTTCACAACTGACATATGAAGCCAGAAGAATCCCTGTTGTAGAGTCTATCCTGTGCGTTGTAGCATGTTTCCTAGCATCTCTCTACTCACTAGATGATGTTAGTTGTGTACGGCATGCCCTTTCTGTGACAACTAAAAATTTCCCTGGACATCCCCAGATACAGAGAACAACTGGTAGAGCTTGATCCTTCCTGGGATCAGGATAGGGAGCTGCTCTTGAGTGCTTTTGCTCTTGTGTTATTCTGTATCTACCTATTATAGTGGCACTCACTATATTTTCCTTTATTTGCCTATTTTCTCTGTGTCTCTCCAGTGCATGTGTGTGCTCATGTGCCTGTGTGTACATGCAGACACACTTGTGTCAGGTGAAAAGTTATTTAAAATCCTCTTATGTACTGGAGAAGGTGAATGTTAGGAGGTGGACAAAGCTGATGGGTTGTGAGGATGTAAATAATTTGAAGGAATCAAAACAGAGCTAAAGATCTTTGAGAAAAGGAAAAGATACAGGGGGATGAAGGCATGTGTGTGTGCTTGTGCACACACATGCGCATGCACATATGTGTGTGCTGACCTGAAAGTATGTTGGGAAGGGGCTGTCCATCCATCCTGTAGAAGGAAATGGGTGGGAGCCAGAGAATGGAGAGAGATCAGTGGGAAAAAGTTTGTGAGGAAAATAACGTTGGCAATTAAAGTGATAATTTAAGGAAGTTAAAGAGGTCTAATTAGGTTTTTTTTAGTTGAGTTTTCCTCTGTAGTATAACTTTGAACATTCTCTTCATTTTCTCTGAAAAGTCTTCATTACCATAGCATTGTATTGGCTTTTCTAAGGTGGCCCAGGAAGTTCCAAGTCCTACTCTGAGGTAGATGAGCTGTTAACACTCCCGAGGTGGGAGGACGTATGGTGTACGGACACTTGTTCTTAATTATTTCTTGGCACTGTTGTCCTGTTCTGTGTGCTTCTGGAAGGCTGGTTACATCCCTAATACAGAGCAGAGTTCATGGCCTGTAGGAGACTCTCAGTATTGATTGTATAGGTACAATCCTACCTACAAGAGAAGGTAATGGATGAGCATTACCTTCTCTCTCAGGACTAAGAGTGACCGGTGCATACTATTCTCCAAGCTTATGAGAAAAAGGACTAGCCTGGTCACCCAACCTGGAGAAAGGACTTTCTGTGTATTTTTTATCCTTCGATGCCAGATAAGGATTGGTCATCTTTAGATATAACGTAGGAGTGAGAGGAAGAGAAGGAAGAGGAGGATGAATAGCATTTATTGAGAATTTTCTAACATTTTTGTATCTAATAAAAGATTGAAAGATGCCCCCCCAAGTCAGTTATAATTTTAACACCAATCAGCATTGCCAAGACACATTCAAATCTCACAGATACTTAAATGTGAAATTAAAGTTAATATTAGATTTGGAAAAATAGTATGTGTCATGCCCTTTTATGCATGATTTAAATAGTTAACTCATTTCATCTTTACCACTGGCCTCTAAGGAATCTTATTATTAGGTGGCAGAAGGGCCACTATGTCTGAGTCCTTGGATTTTTTTTTTTTTTTGAGTCCTTGGATTCATTCCAAGTTACGATATTCATGGAGAGCTAAGTCTCACAGACATGACAGTGAGTCCCTTGGTAATTCTGGTAGATTTGAAAAGATATAAATGCAGAAGCTGATAGACAGGATTTAAGAAAGTATATTGAACGAATAAGCAGATGTTTTATTCACAATTATTCCAAGATGTTACTATAACCCACAAATTGGGGCAGGAAACAGTTAAAACATTCACAAGCCCTGAAAGGGCCCTCTGTGCCAGGTCAGCAGTTTGAATGTGCGCCATACTGTCTGAATACTAAGCAAGACCACTTTCCTTTTGCTCTACAGCTGTGGACAGAGAAGGACATTTCTTTGAGGAGGGGAATGGCGGTGGGGGGTTGGGGATGGGACCTAGATAAAGAGTTTTTTGTTCTTGAGAGGACAGACATCTCAGCATGGTAGTAGTTTTTCCTTCCTTCCCCCCTCAACCTCCCACCCCTACCCCACAAAGGCTTGGGAACATCATGCTGAGGAGGGGAGTCAAAAAACACAAAGAAGTTTATGGAGACGCTAGAGAGAAGCAGACTAAGGAGATGTGGCCATCTGAGTGAGGAAATGAGCCGGTGGCTAGAAGTGTGGGTTCAGGAGCACAGCAGCTTCACGGGAAAGCTAGCTCCATCGGTTCTCCAGCTGTGTGACTTTGACTAGCTACACGACCTCTTCCTGCCTTGGTCTCCTCATCTGTGAAACACAGACGATACCCCATTAGGATGGGGTAAGGATTGTTAACCTCATGACTGGCACAAAGTTAAGTGCAAGATAAATGTTAGCTATGGTTATTTTGAGACTGAAAAAAATAGCATGCCTCTTGATAGATAGATGTGGACAGGTTAGTACATACAGACCCCATGTGTATCATCCCATGTGTGTGGCTGAGTAGCGTTCTGTGCAATCAGAGAAAGAAGGGAGGCAGCTAGGTATGAGAGAAGATACGACACATGACCAAGTTTGCTGGTGTGTGACCGAGAAACCAAGGCACTAGACCAGAGGCCCTTAGGACAGCCTTCACCCTCTGTGGCAGGAAAGACACACTGTCAGGTCAGAGATTGCAAGGTGCGCACTGCAGTGACTTCTGCAGCAATTGTCTGTAAACTGCAGCAATTGGCTAAATGACCCATAGGATTGCCTTGCAGGTGCAGACATTCGCCTTGAATGATGTTCTTGTCAACATCACTGTTTTGGAACACCAGTTTTCAATGTTGGCTGAATAACAGAATCATTTGGGCAGGTTTTTTTTTTTTAATATTTTTTTAACTTTTATTTATTTATGATAGTCACAGAGAGAGAGAGAGAGGCAGAGACACAGGCAGAGGGAGAAGCAGGCTCCATGCACCGGGAGCCCGATGTGGGATTCGATCCCGGGTCTCCAGGATCGCACCCTGGGCCAAAGGCAGGCACCAAACTGCTGCGCCACCCAGGGATCCATTTGGGCAGGTTTTAAACATGTACAGATTTCTCAACCCTTTTCCAGGCCAACTGATTCAGGATATCTGAGAGGTTCAGGCACCCATATCTTCATGGGCAGCCAAGACTGAGAACCACTGCTTTGGAGCATCATCACTTGAAGGGGCTCTTGAAGTACAGGTTGCTGGACTCCACCCCACACGTTGCTGATTCAGTACATCTGAGGTGGAGCCCGTGTGGCAGTGCCCTTCAGCCAAAGACCACAGGGAACATACCCGTAGTTAAACAAGCTGGGTCTCTCATCCACTGCAGTGAGGGAGAACACAGACCTTGGGGAGCCCTGGATGTCTTAGTGTAAGGGTGTTAGGAAGACTCCACTATAGGATTTGCGCTTTGGTTGAGTGATTCGAAGGAAAGGGAAAGTTTAAGCAAGCAGGAGCTTGGTGTATACTGGATGTTGTCAGAAAATGAAGAAAGTTTTATGACAGGACCTTAGAATAAATTTTATCTTTAGCAAGAGGAGAAGCTATAATTGGTTGTGAAGCAGCAGCCACTCATCTTGGCCAAGAGTAGAAGTGTTTGGTCCTTTGTGAGCTGCTCGATGACCTTGTTGTTGTCTGTGTTTAGATAAAATTATGAAGTGACCTTGTTTTGTCTCATTTTATCATGATCTCAGAGCAACCTTGCATGAGGCTGTTATTCTGCAAGATCGTTGTGATCACTAGGAGAATGAGAAGGTTTTCCGTGAGCTCCAGCCCAGCTTTCAGATGTTTGTTACCACCCCTCCCCATGTTTTCCCTTTCAGGTGGGTTTCAGGTGATGCTGATACTACTAGTCCAGAGACCACCAGGCTTTTGAGAACCACTGTCTAAGAGGATGAAGAGATCTGAAAGCTGTGTTTAGAATAGGTGCAAGAAAAAAAAAAAAAAAGTATGAAGATAGCTTTGAAAGGAAGGGTACAGAGCTTCAGGGGAAAAACAAAACAAAGTAAGAGCAACTAGCCAAGCAGATAATATAGCTTGGGGAAAGGAGTCCAGAAAATGTAATACACCAGCTTTAAAGATGGAAAAACCTAGCATCATCTGGTTGTGCTCTTCCTCTCCAGCTCCCAGCTGCCTTCTCTGACCAACTTCCAGCTCAGGGCTTTTGTGCATACATTTTCCTTTGCCTGCTAATTGGCCCATTTTCTACTTCATACCAGTTTTCTTCTGTATCCTCTTAAAATTTCCTGACTTCAGAGAGACCTTCCCAGACCCCTCACACTAAGGTAGCTTTCCTCTTCATCACTCCCATATCATCCTCTTGTTTTCTTCAATGTCTCCATCATGATTTATAATCAGATATTGCCTCTTACGGTGCCTGATTTAGTTTTTCTGTCTCCCCCGCTAAACTGTGAGCTGCTTGTGAGAGCATGCCTGATTTGTTGACCATTTACTCTTTCATATCTAGAAGAGTATCGGAAAGGAAAGACCACTTGCTTTCCCTGCATGTGTGAATCACAGATGAGTCCCCGTTTCCTTCTCTCTAGCCAGGGCATACTGTATGTTTAAAAATTATTTATTGCTTTGGCTTGTCAATGATACTCTTCTCTGCTTTTCATTGCTTATACGCATCCCATCAAACACTTTATATTTTTCTTTGGTTCCTTTAATGAAAAATGCAAAGCATTTGATGGGATCTCCCTGAGCAAAGAAACTGGAGTTTCACATCCTAACAAATGCTGTTTATCATCAAGCCTTCTCTATCTTGATTCAATCTGATCGTTGCTCTTCTAGTTGCCATTTTACGAGAGCAAGTGGGAACTAACCTTAAAATGAAATTTTTCCTTTGGGCATTTTATTTGTTTGAGACATTTCTTGGGTTTGTTGTTTCAATTAAGTGTTCTGACACACTTCCCTTAACCCTTTTTCCGGGGCTGGGCTTGCACAGCAGCCTTTTGGCTATGAATCTGGGACAGGAGAAGGGCTTTTGCCAAGAATCTGATCCAACAGAGCCTCAAAAATTTTAAATTTCAAGCCAAACTGGGTCCTGTTCAGATCTGGTTTAGCTGGCTCCTGGATTCTGAATGCAAACCTTTCAAAATGCTCATATAAAATGGTAACAGAGACTCTCTGGACATCCATCAAATGACACTCACCAAACATCACTTAACGAGTTAAGTGTAAATGAAACAGGAACATATGGACTCTGTTGTCTTAAAAATACACAAGGGTTTAAAATAAAGGCAAATAAAGAAGTTCCTTGGTGACATATGTTTTTGGGTTCGCTGAACCAAAGACATTGGAAAGTTCTCCAGGACATTTATCAAGTCTAATAAGCAGCTGGCTTCACCCACTCCCCTCATGGTTTGGGTATGACTACTCTTCCCTTGCACTCTGACAACCATGCTCTTCTCCTAAGATGGAGCTAAGTTCACTGTCATTAGTATATACAGATGTGAACAAAGCCCTAAGCTCCCTGGGCTTTGGGGGACCTGTGTTCCCCAAGCAGAGTGAGAAGAGGTGCTTTATTTCCTCTCCACCCTAACCCTTCCAACCTTCCTTCATCCCATGTTCTCCTCCAGAGCCTTGCCTCTTCCTGGTTCAGGACCAGAGGGGCAATGAGGTCCCATCCTGGGAGGAACGGGACTCCCATACCAGCCTCCACATCTCAAACACTCTAACTGGGTTGGCAGTACTGATTCCTACAGGCTTTAGTGCAGCGTGGACCCCTGAGCATTTTTGAAGGTCAGCCTTACGGCCAGGTATGCAGAACTGCTGCCGTGAGAGCCTCTCCTTGTCTGCATCTGCCTCCTACTATCCAAATTTGGAAATGGAAGGCCTGGCTTCTATAATTACCCATTAGCTCGGAGACTACTTCAGTGGGAGAAGCAGGTAGACTATCATTTTGCCTCTAACTCTGTTCTTTTAGATTATTTGTTTGAACATGGGCTTTATTTTCCTGTGGTAGGTATATAATGGACTTCACCACCACAATAAAGAATGGTTCTGCTGCCTTTGTCTCAGATAGCCATCTCATCAGAGAGTCTTGTGGCTGTGCTCTATAGGCTGTGACAATCACTGGCCCCCCCCAAAAGTTTCAGAAGTACCTCAGCCACCTCTTTTGAAACAGTGCAGTGGATACTAGGGGGATCTGCAAAGGCTGCCAAGCACCTGTTTCCTCAAGAGTCTTTAGTTCCTCACAATGCCAGCAAGCAGCTCTCTGCCAGGCTGGAGAGGAATCAAGAAGTCGTGTACACAGTTTGATCCTTGGAGAAGCCTTTGGGCAGAGGGTCACCTGCTTTGCTTTCTTTCAGGTGAACAACCCAAAACAAGCAGGGAGCCTCCTCTGGCCTAGATGAGTGACTATGTAGGGACAGTCAGTGCACATTGGAATATCATGTACAGTTTGTTTTGCCTACAAAATGGATCGTTCATCTGATGTGAAAGCAGTGGCTTGCAATCCTGGGCTTTGGTTTGGTTTTGTTTGTTTCCTGCTCTAATCTTTTCTCCTTTTGCTCAACTATTTCTTGTTGTGACTTATTAAAAAAAAATCTGGATTTTTGTGAGTCAAGAGAATGAAGACATGGGGAAAGGGTGTCAGGGTGTGGATTAAGAATGAAAATGTCAGTTCAAATGCACAAGAAGACACCAATTGCCACTCCTAGGAAAGTCAAGAGTGAATTTTTGGTTGTGGAATCCTAACAGCTAGTAGAATGGAGTCATGCTCTGTTCTTGACAGAAATGGCTATAAAAGTGATCAAGGGTATATAAAAAAGCAGGCTATGTTTTCCTCACTGTGTTCCCCTGAGCTTCCTTGTCTCAGCTTCAGTATTTGTTCAGCAAATAAAAGCAGCTTTGAATGCCAGGAGTTAAAGGGAAGCCCATTCCTGTCTGTCTAGTATATTGGAGGAAAGAGTTAAAAACATTGTTCCTTGACATAACATGATCCCGGTCAGGCTTCTAGTCAGTACGGCAGGGTGAGATCTCCTGGTGTGAGGCCTGTTAGATGCAAAAACATGTCCAGAAGCTCCCTCCATTATCTCCATGTGCTGTTAAGCTGCCCAAGGTCTCTAAAGATTGTGAGAGGGACAGACAGTTGCATCTTCTCTGCTTCCTTGCTATTTTCCATCATCTGCTGGTATGCAGCCCTGCAGCAGCTCCCTTCCCCCTCACCCTCATTCTCCACTCGTATATTATGCTCATGGCCAAAACCAGATTCAATTACTGTGAAAAAATGAAAAAAAAAAAAAAAAGAAGAAGAAGAAATTCAATTTAAGCAGGCAAAGGGTTGGATTTAAGAATACAAAAGCAGGCAGCCTTATGCATAGATCTGTTTAGCACCTAAGAAAGTCCTAACATGTTCTTTTCATTTCTATTCAAAGAATGACTAGACAGAATTCACCAGGGAACATTTTGGGGAGAATTCTTCCTTGATTGGCAAAGACAAGGGGGAATGACCTCATAAATTTCTTCCATCACTAATTTTTACAAGTCTTTATGAGAATATTGGCATCGGAGGCCTTTACCCCAGAGTAAGCTGGTACCCTTTGTGGGAAACCATTTACATAGATGTGGAGCCTCATGAAATACTTGATCCAGCCAAGGTGCACTCACTGGCAGGTGAAGAAAGCAGACTTATTCTCTCAGTCAACAAAACTGCCTTCACAGTGCTTTCCTTTGCCGTAGCTCTGGTGACATTTTGAGAAGTTACTGAAAGTAGGAGTGGAATGGAAATCATCCTTTTGTTTCCCATTGCAACCTCCCCCCACCCCCAGTACGATGAACCAGGTTTCACCAGCTAAAACTGATGAAGCATAGAGTCTCTAGCACCCTCCTACAACTTCAATTCTGTTGCTTTGTGTTGCTGGTTGATGACATCAACTTGTTTGTGGCAAGAACATAAATTCTACAAATAACTGAAATATTAAACGGAAATGTTACTACTTTGCCTTGATGCACCTTCCAATGAATCTTACCAAGCCCTATCCAGAATTTTTTTTTTTTTAACATAGCTATCTGTAGATGACCTCCATTTCTTCTTGTTTGGTTTATTTCCCCAGCAAGTCCTCTTATCTATCTGATTTCTCTGTAGTAGATGCCTGGGTTTGGCCTGACCAACCAACTCACTCTAATCCTGATTTCTGGAAACTGCTCCTGCTTCTCCAAGACTGTTGACATTCTGCAGTGAGTTCATGACCTCACTCCGGCCTCACCCCATACTCCACACCTACTCTCAGACGCTCTTGATTTGTCAGCAGTGGGCACCTGATTCAACCTGAGCCATTCAGAATCTCTCCTCAGAGAATTTAGATTCCAGCCTCTGTCATGCTGGTCTCCCTCCTAGACAAAGGAGACAGAACATTGCAGACTGTTGGCTCCTGAGTTTTATGGGGAGGAATCAAATTTTCTACCACATTAGAAGGTGAGAAAGCTGGTCTACAGGTATAAAATCAAGCAGATAAACAGGGAGAAACATAAATGAATGAAAGTTGGAGAGAAGGTATCTATAAGACTCCCAGGGTTCCAGCCTCTGATTTTCATCCCTTTCAGAGCCTGGCTGTATGCCTACCCCAGGGGCCTATGAGCTAATCATGTGTTAGAATAATGCTTTTGCCTTCAGAATTAAATTTGCTAGGGTTGGTTTCTGTTCTCCATAACCCAAAGAATTCTAATCCGTCTTATACCTTTGCCTTCAGTGACCACCTCCTCTTCTATGACTTGATCGTGGCCATTATTCTTTATGATGCCGAAGTTGTCTGATGAACTTGATGTAGCTCCCAGAGCATGGTCAGGGTGTCTCATTCCTGAGACCTGGCATAGTAGGATTTTGCTATAGGAGCACAACAAAATATTGTTTGGGTTGAATTACTCGTTGGCTAACCCTGTGGCTGATGCAGTCTCCTTTTGTGTGATTCTCTTCTGTGTCTTCTGTCTGTTCAAGGCCAGCCATTTTCCCAAAGCCAAGAAGAATCTACATAAAAATTGGACTGTCTTGGGCATCTGGGTGGCTCAGTGGGTTAAGGATCTACCTTGGGCTCAGATCATGATACCAGGGTCCTGGGATTGAGTACTGCATGGGGCTCTATGCTCAGTGGGGAGTCTGCTGCTTCCTCTGCTCTTCCCCCCCTGCTCATGACCTCTCTCTCTCAAATAAATAAATAAATTCTTTTTTAAAAACCTGTTTATCTTCTGTCCTTTTAAAAAAGCATATTATTTCCACTCAATTCAGTACCTTTCCTAGATTGTCTCTTCACATCATCATTCATTTATGGTTTTCTGAATAAGCCTCTGCAAATCTTCTCGTTATATTGAGGTGCTCCTGTCCCTGGAGTTACCTCAGTCTCTGCAGCCCAGGAAGAAAGAATATATAAACTACTTGCAGACAGCCAAAACACACACGGGTATGCAGGATACAATAAATGTCCCTGCACACAAAGCAAATTAATTTTCAGCACTGAGACTCAGAGTTCAGTGAAAGTAGCTTTCACTGGGTGTGAGTCACAGGTAATCAGTCTTTGTGACATAACCTGTGAGTTAGTAAATTCTCACTGGTTTTGATGAAAAGCCTTCTTTGTCCATGTGGTTATTAGCAGGTCTGTCAAATTGCATGACAAGATGAAATGAAGCCCTGAAATCTTACTTCTCCATGGCAGTGGAGGAAAAAAAATAAAACAAACTCCCAAATCACGTCTCATGGCTGGATCCATAGCTTTAAGAGCTGTGTACTTTAGGTTAGCAAGAAATTGGCTTTATAAGGGGCTATCTTTTTCATCAGACAACTTACCACTTGGTATACAAATTGAATTAGTGATTTAAAAAGACTCCAAAGGGGCAGAATATACTTCTATTTCTGAAGTCATATATGAGGCTGTGAGACTATGATTAGTAAACACAGGTTCTAATTTTCAGTGGCTACAAAGTGTCAAGTGTGTGAGAGCTCCATGTTGAGTGGGGAGTGCACCTTTTATAACTTTTATCAGTGCAAATTATGGTGCACCAGGTACTTACTTCTCTATAACAGGAGGGTCAAGTAGATAATTAATGAGAATTAATCTGTAAAAAGGAATACAATCTCCAATTCAAATCTTGGTTTATGACTTGGTTTATTATGCAACTATGAAACTTCAAAGAGCGCTAACTCCATGTGGCACTTTAATTACATTTTATTATATTTAAGAGCTTTATGGAAATTTTGCTCGCTGCCAAGAAATGGTTCTTGGGAACACTGGCCTCCTCAACAGGCTGCTGGGGCCCCCGTTCCCAGAGCAACTACAGAGAGATGCCGCTCTCATCTCTGAGAAAGAAGGTGCGAACAGCTGCTAGGTGAGACATTGGCTTGGGGAGTGGCCAAGGATAATTTCTCTAGAGAGGGTAGAAGCCCAGGACCCAATTCCTCCCCACTCCCCCCATAAAGGCTCCAAATTCAGACATTCCCAAGGGCAAGCGGAAAGGCTTCTGTTGAGGGACAGGCTCTTGGAGGATCAAAACCATGAAGTGTCGATTCTATGGTGACCTCAGAGATGGCTGGTTCCACCACTTGGGGGAAGAAAATCAAACAAAATAAAATGCAGACCAGTGGAGCACAGGCATCTCCTTTCATTGTACATGAACTCAACTTTCTCGATCATGTTGGCTTTGGCAGTAAGGGAAGAGACCCTTCCTTTAATAGCTGCATTGTTTTCCCAACCTCTTATCTTCATTAGAGCATGAAACTAAGGAAAAAGAACTCTTAGGTTAACATGACCTTGGGTCTGAATCCAGGGCTGAGGGCCAGGGTTCCTCCCATCTGATTCCAGCTCTGGTACTGACTTGTGCTATGGCCTTGGGCTAAGCCGCCTCGTCTCCGTGCTGGGTCTGCCTGCTGCTAAAATGACAAGCATGATGCCATCCATGCTGACCTCACTGGAACATTGTGCAGACTAGTTGAAAACTTTTTTTTTTTTTTTTTTTTTTTTTTGTCTTAGTGAATAAACGTTTTGGGTTCTTGATGATGGCAGTCTGAAGGAATGCTTGGCAAGGGGAAAAAGGAGACTAGGTTGGTTTGTTTGGCGGGGTAAGAAACAGAACAATATGTCCAAAGGTGCTCCTGCACAAAGTAAATAAAGTAACGATATTAAAAAGTGAGTTTGTTGTGAGGAGAAATTGCCCTCAGGCTTGAAGGATTTGGCTTTTTTCTCTTATCCTTACCAATAGATGAGCACCATCTTTTCAGAAATGATAAAATCTAGGGGTCATTGGACTAAATGTACTTCATTTGAATAAAGGAGAGAAAAGATGACTCCATTTTCTCCAAGGGATGGAGAATGTTGTGGGAAAAGTGAAATAAGGGCAGCCCCAGGTGGCTCAGCAGTGTAGCACCGCCTTCAGCCCAGGGCGTGATCCTGGAGACCCAGGATCGAGTCCCTATCAGGCTCCCTGCATGGAGACAGCTTCTCCCTCTGCCTGTGTCTCTGCCTCTCTCTCTCTCTTCTCATTCTCTCATGAATAAATAAATAAAATATTTTTTTAAAAGTGAAATGAGATTAGTATAAGACTGAGAATTAGAGTTATTGGCATTTTCCAAGCGTTCTTAAAAATTCTATCTATAGTATTGAAAGTAGAGAGGAGAGAATCAGAGTCCTACCTAGTGCTGTGAAACGATGGCCAGCATTGTTCACTTAGTCATTTGGTAAACATACTGTGGAGCACATTTATTGGGGTATAGTTCTTGCCCTGAGAGAGAGCTTAGTATTAATGGTAGGGATGAGTGAGAGGGGCTCATTGTAAGAGGTCAGATCAGCTCTCCCTAGTGAGGTGGTAAACTCAGGGGGCAGGACTCCCTGGGTAGAAAAATGAGGAGAGGAGTTCCCTGGGAATCAGAGGAGATTCACAGAGGAAGAATTCCAAGGAGGAAGGGCAGTTCAGAAAGGAGGGCCAAGGAGAGGGGGCTTGTGGGGAGATAGAGAGGGTGGCAGCAGATGAAGCCATAGAAGTCAGCCATGGCTGGCTATCAGGAGGGAGAGTGGGCCTGTCGTTTTATTCTGACCCCATCATGTGCTCACCCCAGGGAGCAGTGCTGAGTTCCTCAGTTCCCTCAGAAGTCAACTGGGGATAGTGGTAGTGCGTAGGCCATGGGGTTGTTGTGGGTGCTAAATGCTACCATAGGTGGTAACTCTCAGAGGTTAGAACACTGGTTGATGGGCGCTGGGTGGTTCACTTGAGTAAGCATACCACTCTTGGTTTCAGATCAGTTCATGATCACAGGATCCTGGGATTGAGCCCCTTGTCCATCTCTATGCTGGGTCCTAGAATCTGCTTGAGATTCTTGCTCTCCCTCTCCCTCGACCCCCCCCCCCCCATACACATGCTCTCATTCACTCGCTCTCTCTCAAAATAAATAAATCTTTTAAAACAGAACAGTGGCTGACACAAAATACCTTCTCAATGCCTGGGAATTTACTGATGTCCAGGCATTAGTGGAAAAAGTCTGGTCTTGACTCCAGGGTCAGAGGGAAGCCATGAAGTTAGGGTAGGAAGGGCACTGCCATGACATAATTGGCATGGAGAATGAGGAGGAAATAAAGTGAGATGAGGTGCACGAGGAGGAGAGAGGGTTTGAGAGTAACAACAGAGGGGAGGTGATAGAACTGCATGGCAGCAGGGTGAAGGCTCTCTGCTGTCTCCCAGGCTTGTGACTTGGGCAACTAGGACACAGGGTGGTAGTTTGAAGCTGAGGAAGAAGATCTATAAGAAATAGAGGGAAGGGTGGGAAGGTGAGTTTATTGGTGTGTGAATTTCGAGGTACCCGGGAACTTACAGATGGGGCATTCTGAAGACCAGTAGAGCTGGATCTGGATCTCTGAAAACAAATCTGGACTAGGGATGCAATTTAGGGAGTCTTTGGGTTGGGTAAAATTATTTGTGAAAAGTCTAGAAAATCTAGGACAGACTAGAAAAAGAAGTATGAGGGAACCAAGAGAAAATGAAGCTGCAGGACCCAAGGGAGAAGAGTTTGATTAAACTTGGAGTTAACCCTCCTATCCGATTTTTCTGTCCCTTCTCCAGATGACCTCCACGTCCTGTACAGGCACCTGGCCTTATTTCTATTATCTTTGGTGGGCCACAACACTCTTCTCTGATTCCTTTGTTCTTCCAAGCTATACGGTTTTACACATAATTTTCTTTAAAACACCACACAACTTCTGGAGCAATATTGATAATAAAGGTCCAGGCAAAAAATTAAACATGAAGTAACTTTTTATCAAACTCCATGAATACGTATTAGATTTCTAATGAAGTACACGTATGCAACTTTAAGAGTAATTAGAAATCCAGAATCACTAAAAACAGACAAACACAGATTGTACATTTAACCACGCAAATTATTTTTTTAATTCAGCATGAAAACAAACACCATAAGCAAAGTCAAAACTCAGAAAAGTATTTGCAATTCCTATCACAGGGGGAATAACTAATCTCTCTAGTCACACAAAGAGCATCTAGAAATCAAAGCAAACAATTCTCATGAAAATAAAAATAAGTAGGCTTGAACAGTTAACACACAGACAAAAGAAGATATGAGTGGCCTGAAGCAAAACAAAAATAAAAGATACTCCATCTCATTCATAATGAGTGAAATGCAAATTAACACCAAGATAGCATTTTGTACTTATAAGCTTAAGGGAAAATCCCCCCAAACAGCACGTTTTGTTGGTGAGACAGTTGGGAAGTAGACACTATAATTCACTGCAGATGGAAATGCAAAATTGAAATAACCTGAATAACCTTGAGGGAGGAAGATTTAGTATCAAATTTATCAAAATTACAGATGCCTTTGCTCTTTGCTTCAGAAATCTCACTGCTGAGAATCCTGCCTACAGATCCCCCTGCACACCTGTAAAGTGATAGATGGAGATTATTCACTGTGACACTGTTTGCAATAGCTAAAGGGGGGAAGCCACACAAGTAACTTCAGGAGGGTATTTGGTTGTGTGAAGTATCGTATACTCTCAGAATGTAGTAACATACAGCCATTAAAAAAAAAAAAATGGTGCCTGGGTGGCTCAGTTGGTTAAGCCTCTGCCTTCAGTTCAGGTCAGGACCCTGGAGTCCTAGGACCAAGCTCAGTGGGGAGCCAGCTTATCCTTCTCCCTGTCCCCAGCTCCAGCCCTCTTTTGCTCATGCTCTTTCTCTCAAGTAAGTCAAAGAAATCTTAAAAAAAAGAACGAATGAAATGGATTAGATTGCACTAAGGTGGTGAGATCTCTCCAGGATGTAGTATGTTAAAGATGCAAGGGGCAGAATGGCTACGTAGTGCTGCAGTTTGTGTGAGAAAGTGGGGTGATGAGAACTTCTATCTGTATCTGCCTCTAATTCAAATATTTTGGAACACAGCTCTCTCCAGTGAATTCTATATTCTTTGGCAGTATAAACAAATATTTACTCTTATAGGTGATAGAGGAAAATGGGATAGAGGGTATATTTTTAGTGGGATATATTCTGTATGCAAAAAACACAAATAATTTTTTCGATCTCCTTTATCTGTTTCACTCATCCCACCACCTGCCTTCCCTTTGGCAACTATCGGTTTGTTTTCTGTACTTAAAAGTCTGTTTGGGAGCACCTGGGTGGCTCAGTTGGTTATGTGTCTGCCTTCCACTCAGGTCATGATCTCAGGATCCTGGGACTGAGCCTTGCATCGGGCTATCTGATCAGTAGGGAATCTGCCTCTCCCTCTTCTTCTGTCTTTGAATGCTCTCTCTCTCTCTCTCTCTCTCTCTCTCTCTCTCACACACACACACACACACACACACACACACATATACACACACACAATCTCAAATAAAATCTTTTTAAAAAATGTCTGTTTGTTCCTTTAAATTTCACTGGAATTTAATTTAGGACTGAGATCATACAGGATTTGTCTTTCTCTGACTTAGCATTATACCCTCTTAGCTCCATCAAAGTTGTTGCAAATGGCAAGATCTCATTCTTTCTATGGCTGAGTAGTATTCATTCTGTGTGTGTGTGTGTGTGTGAGAGAGAGAGAGAGAGAGAGAGGTCTTTTTCATCCATTCATCTATGGATAGACACTTGGGTTGTTTCCATATCTTGGCTATGCCACAAACCATAAGGGTGTACATATATCTTTTTGAATTAATGCTTTTGTTTTCTCTGGGAAAACTGGATCATGTGGTAATTCTATTTTACATTTTTTGAGGAACCTCCATACCTCAAATTTTAAACTACATTCAAGAGTTTTAGATTAGTAGCACTGGTATTGCTACTTTGAAATTATTTTTTCTATAGTCCTTCATATAAAACAAATGATGAATTATATTAATATTGTTAGAATTAAATTTTCTGGCATGAAAGAAAATTTTAGTTATAAAGTCAAAGAAGTTAAGTAATAATGCTAAAAATAGAAAAATCAGTGTGAACTATTATTTTTAAAAATGTTATTTGTTATTTGGCACAGAAATTGCCTAGAAAAAGTTACCTTGTGAACATACACACTCCTCATGCCCAGAATTTAGTTTTTAATATCTTTGCCCTCCCCTCACCACCAAAAGAGCCTAGATTCCTTAAGAAATATCTGATTTTTCATTTAGTGTGTGTTTGGGGGAGTGGTGGCACAGTGATGAGCAAAAAACCTTCCATGGAGTATTGCGATTCTATCAAATGACACAGAATCTAACTTGTTGAGGCTTCAACTGGCCAAAGATACAACAACTTAGACATCAGAAAGACAGTGTTTTGTAATTGACATTGAATCTATGGAAATCCATGAGTCTATAAGAATGCTCAAAAGAAAGGCATATATATATTTGTATGTCACCACCGAGGGGACTGGTAAATTGAAAGAGAAAGCATTTATCCTGCTTTTCCAGGAGAAACTGTATTTCAAGTTTACCAAATAGTTCCAGTTGATAGGGGAGACTGCTCTACCTTACAGAAGAATGGCAGTTAAAAAAAAAAAAAAAAAAAAAGAATGGCAGTTGATATATACAAGAAGAAAATTAGATTTAGGAAATCATCATGGTACAACCACAAAAGAAATTTTTCATTCAGGCAGAAGAAATAATTGCTTTTCTGTCAGGATGGGTTTTCCAACCACCATCATGTCCCAAAGGTCCTGAGTTTGAGATCATCAGGTGAATGCTTGATGAGGTACTGGACATTGGTGTGGTACCCCCAAAACGCCCCCTATTCATGGGAGAGAACCTAGCAATGGAAGGATCAGAATGTTACAGATGCTCAGTCTAGCTTTACGAATGGTGGGACAATCCATTTGCTATGAGATATGAAATAAATTATATCATATGGAATGCACTGTGTCCCTAAATGTAGTAAATCCCTTCCTGTTTATAGGCAATATGGCAGGTAGAGGGATAAACTAAATGATGTCTTTAGGAAGTGGGCAGAGAAATCTTGAAGAAGAAATGACAAGTGGACAGATGGGAACAGAGGTAGGATGGAGACTTTTCCCCTCTACCTTGTCATGGAGCTGTGTAACTTAACCTACTAAAAAAATAGAGTAAACGAATCAAATACTTAAAAATAAGTGATTAAATATTTCACCATTCCTTGTTAAATATGAACTTGAAGATATTAAAATAGGAGAAAAAAACTTTCCAACTGTAGTCAACTAAATTCTGTTGCTTTTTATTATGCCTTTTGTGAAAAGAGGGTGGCTAATCCATAAGATTGTGGTCTTCCCATCTTCCCTGCTGTCTCAAAGTCAAGTTGATATAACTTAGCTCCACTCTTGGACTGCTGAGCGAAGAATGGTCTTTTGCATGGATATACTACTCATGTTCCTCCTCTCCCTCATGTTCCTCCTCTCCCTCACCCTACATAATCCCCCATCCCATAAGAACCTAACCTCATGGGTGTGATGAGAGATTCCATTCTGATTGCCTAAGGAGGATATCAGAAGGTCTGAGGATTTGGGTACTGATGCTTAGGAAGGACCTGGAGCTTTTCTTCACAGCAATTCAAGTCGGCCAGACCTGCCCTTGCAGCAACAAAGTTCTGGTAGATCTTTCTTCCCTTTGCTGCTTATGGATACCAAGCAGCAATCATTTAGAAGGCACTTGTGAAGTGAGATTATCCACATGTAGAATTTAGGGCAAGTTGCAAAGGGCGGGTATACCTATGAATGGGAAGACTGTATCCCTGCCTTTTCCCCAGAACCCCAGGCTCTGACCAGCAATTTTCAGCATTTATGCTTTTGTGCACACATCAAGAGAATTAGATGAACCCAACCCTTTGGTTTTCTCTTCTTGCCCATGGCGCAAATTTAAATTTTAAATCATTAAATAGAAGTGACACTTTCTCACTTCGATGCCAGGTAAGGGCCTTCAGAGTTCCCAGGAAAAAGACTGTAAGTGACCTTCTTTGTTACGATTCTTAAAACCAAATGAAAGGCATTAATGGCCTCAGGAGCAACTCACAGAAACATACAAAAAAGGATGAATTTGAAACTAACTTTCCTGGGATGATGATTCTTCTTGGGCCATCACTCGGATCTCAGACCAGAGGGCTGGGTTGGTGAGAGGATAGAAATTGCTGGTATTTGTAAGGCTCTGAATCATCCAGAAATTAAATTCAAAGCCTGATGGATGTTTGAACCTAGCCAATCGCTATAAGCCCTAAATACCATTTCCTTGAGTGAAGGAGAAATTATGCTCATGGTAGAGACAAGGAAGTCAGGAAGTCAGAGAACATTAGAGCAAGAAGTTTTGAAAGAAACCCCAAGGGAAGGGGCTGTAGAAGTGAACGGTTGCAAAAAAAAAGGGGGGGGGTGGAACTCGGAAGGCTAAGTCTGGGAGATTTTAAGAGTGTCTAGGCAAGGGAAACCTGATGGAGCCATTTACTTCATGAGTGTTTGAGTATCTTCGAAGTGTTGGGCATTGTGCTGGGTGCCAGCAATGCAGTGGTAAGGGGAGTAGGCATGCTTCCCGCCGTAACGGAGCTACTGTAGGAAAAGGACATACATCAAACCATATCCCAAGCATCAAAGTCACAACTGTGCTAAATGCTCCGAAGGAGAGGCACTCAGTGCTATGGATATATGGCACGGGGACATTTTTCTCAGTCAACCAGGTCAGGGATCTCCCAAAGGAGCAACGCTCAAACCAAATCTTGAAGTGGGAGTAGGATAAAATTCAAGGCAGTGGGAATAGCACATGCAAGAATCCAGAGGCAAGAAGAGTGTGGCTATTTAAGGACTAGAAAGAAGGCCAGAGTGAGAGGCCAGTGCAGGATAAGAGTGTTCTTTACCCTGCTGAGAAGGATGGTTCTTTATTTGGCAGCTGTTTTCCAAACATTTCCTCCATGAGTGCTAGTCGAGGGACTGCATGACAAGGACCGTATGTTGGGGTAGAATGCCCGGGACCCCGGGGTCACAGATCCCGTGCTGCACTTGTCAACCATTCAGCAAAGATTAATTGGACCTTACTTTGTGCTAGGTTCCGACCTGGGAGAGATGGTGGTTAACACTATTCTTATTTCTCCCTGGTCTTACAATTTTTGATTGATCTACCGACTTGTGTGTTCTAAACAATCACTTAATTTTGAGACAGAACAAAGGAAGCTCTCTTGAAACCAAAACTATCATATGTCATCATAAATTGTGGTATACAGTCTCGCCAAGGTGTTTTCTTGAGATTGCTAAATATAGACCTGTGATAAAGTACAACCCAAATGACAAAGAGAACCCTGACCTTTTGGCTTGATATCACTCATCTGTGAATCTGTAGAACATGCCTTCAGTCAGATTCTCAAAGGAATCTCAAGAAAACACCTTAGTGAGACGGTATACCCTACAGGTGGTAGTTCTGAACCTTTCAACCCATGGTAGGAATACCCAGGTTTCTAAGCCAAAATGTTCCTCAGTTGTTGGGGCTGGTTGATCCTACTGAGAGGAGTGTTAAGGATCAGCTCCTTTAAAGGTTTTCGTCTTTCTCTAGTCAGCCTTTTATTTCAAGGCAAAAAGAGTGTGGGTTCTACAATGTTCAATCTTGGGAGGAACTCCAACTTGGTAATGATTCATCAATATCACTAGCAGGAGCTGAAGTAAAACCAGACGTATAGCAGATGTAATTTCAATTCCAAAGAGTCTGTAAATGCTGAGTGTGCTCTGTTTGTGTTCGACTGATGATTGGTTAATTTCTTAAATTGGACGGGTACTGCTGCCTGCCTTAACAAATAGGAAGATAGACACTCTTGTTGGCAGATTGGCTTTGCAATGCAGTTATTACATTCCCGTCTGCCAGCCTCCCACTTTATATCTCCATCCATGGAACATTGACACAGTGTTTTTAGAAAATCCTGGAATCTGTAGAATCTCCACGTGAATCATTGAAAGGTGACCTGGTTCTCATGACAAAACCAGTCTACCTTTTTTCTCTACCTTTAATCTTGGGGTATACCTTATCAAATTGTTGCCCCCTGTTAGATTAAAGACTGTATATTGATGGTGGCTCCCTCTTAGTGTGTCTGTATCGGTCTGGTATATCAATACCACTAGCTCTTGATCTTTATTGTGTGATGTAATTCACTGAGGACTGGGGGCCATCACTTCATGCCCCGTCTCTAAAAGGGACAGGCTTAGATGTAAAATTAGCCCTGTTCTAGCATCTTAAAGTGTGTTGAAGAAGACACACTAATGCACACAAACCAGTTAGAGGGCCATACTTTTGTTAGTTCGGCCCTTCCTCTTCTTAAAGATTTTCACTGTACTCGCCTTGCAGCTCCCAAATGAAGTTTATTTCTTCATCTTTCTCTCTGTATTCCCGTAGTTTCAATTCTGTCCCTGCACCATCCCCAGACGTAAAGCTCTGTCCCTCCAAAGTCAAAGATTGACTCACATCTAAGCATGTTTTGACTTTAGTAACTTCATACAAGATTAAGGAGGGATTGCATCATGAGGGCCTCTATGTTTTGACTTCTCCCTGCTATACCCTCCTTTCCTTCCCACCTTTTCTGTCTCTTTAACTCAGCCTTTGAAGTAACAAGCATGTTCTCTCTTTTACACAAAGTGGTTCACAGAGCAGTGTAGGTATTCTAAGAGAAAAAGCAGGGAGGTGATGGTTCTGTTGCTTCAGGAAAGTAAGGAGTAGGATTTACTTGTCTTGGATCCCTCCCTTCTTCCCCCAAGCAAACTTGAGAAAAAGGAGCTTTCTTTAGGATGTAATCCCAGGAAATAGGAATAAGGAATGAAGAAGTGAGACAGGAAAAGGAAGGAAGCCAACAAGAGCTTAGTTGTGCTAAGGAACTCTGGAAGATAGTATTGAAGGAAATTTTTCAAAAGGCAGGATCATGCCTCTCACAATGTAAAATGAATATGTATCAAGGTTTTGTCCAACTTATCAGTTATTAAGGGAATTGTCTAAATAAGACATTTGAAGTTCAAATGAAAATTTGGCATACTCTCTGCTGGGCAGGCAGATAGAATTATCTGGTCAAAGACAATTAAAGTAACACAGCCTGGTAGACAAAGCCTCAAGGGTCACCAGACCGCACCTAGCAGTCCTTTGAAAACACATCCAATTATCTCTTTTGTCCATTTCAAGATCTTCCACAACTTTTCCTGACAGCCTATGAAACATGTCCCAGAGTTGTCCTACCTGAATGGCAAGGAAGCTAGAGTATTTATGCATTGAGTCCAGTCTGGCATAATTGAAGACTTTTGACAGTCCGGCCCTTCCAGCACTGTGCGTGGGCCAAGCACGGTCTCCTGACCAGAAAAAAAAAAAAAAAAAAAAGGAAAAAAAAGCCCTCAGGCAGAGTCACAAGGGTTGGCAGGAAATAGCTCTCCGTGTGTAGAGGTGAATGCCAAAGGGAATTGGAAGGCAGGGGGAGAGGAGAGGAGGTGCCAATACTGCTTGCTATTCTTATTTATTGATTGATTTGTTGTTTTGTTTTTTCACATTTCCCACCAGAATGTCAGTTCTCTGAGGCCAGACAACTTGTATTCTTTTTACTATCTCCTCAATGCGCTCAGCTTGCTGTCCAGCACACAGTGAGTGATCAGTAACTATTTGATGAATGTTGTTGAATAAATATGGGCCTCGTGTTGGGCCACGAAGACAGGTTGCAGTCCAGCCTCAGAGGAAGTGAGTCTTCAGGGAGTTCGAAGAGGCTCATACAGTTAGGCTTTGTGTAGTGTCCTTGGAACCAGTTACTTGCTCCATGGCCAACCTCCACCCCACCCGAAGCCTTGTTCATATTATGAACAGAAGAACACCAAGTACAGACTCTGCTTTCAACACACTTGACCAATAACACCATCTCGTAGCTTCCACCCACTGTTAATTACTATACACATGAAATGTGTATGTTCACACGCACAGAGAGGCCTTCTATCCACTCTCCTAGACGAAGAGCAGGGAAAGAAGAACGTAGCGGAGGGGCGTTTTCTGTGGAGTGCATGGTATGCTTGTCAGGACAGGCACTGGGAAAGTCTATTTTATAAAAGCTAAATTGCTTGTAGGCATCACTGAACAGACCCAAGAGATACACTGGTTTTATTAAGCGGCCAGATGGCCTTCCAGAGTAGTCAGAAGAGGGACAGACCCCAGATGACAAATGACGAGGGGCCCTCCCTATGGGCATTTTTTTGAGACAATGTGTTGACATTAGGTATGGAATAAATCCATAACTGCGCTGCTCATGCAAATTCTCAAGAAAAGCAGGTGCTATTCACTGACCTTACCCAAGCGAAATTTTGCCAGAGAAAATAGCCCAACTCTATTTTAGATTCCGTTTCAGCAGGCATCTTCCCCAGCCCCCATGCACATGCAAAAATACTTCAAAACAAAATTTCAAACAAAAGAAACAAAGTGGGGGAAAAATAACTTGAAAATTGCCTTTCGTTTGAAATGGTTGACAGGTGTCTTGCAGAAATTCGGAGAATCATCTGGCTGCCTAGAATCTGCTCATTTTTAAATGGCATACTTGTGAAAACATCACCATTGTCAGATCATAAAGGAACATTAAAAAAAAACCCAACACTGTAAAGTGGATACATGTATTTATATTGGTGTTCATACTGTATGCCAGTGATATTACATGGTTTAGAAACCTAGAAAGAACACTCTAGATTGTATAGGTTTTAGTCCTCAGGAGAAGCTTTAGGGTTTGTCCTTCGTAATGTAAATGTTCTTCATGTGTGCAGATGTGTATGTGTTTTAATGGCTGCATATGGATTTTCCAGGAAGAGATGACTCTCAGAAGCTGAGCGCTCTTTCCCAGCTAAGTAATCCATAGAGGGTAGCAGATATCCATGGAGTGGGGTGGGGGCAGGGGGGAATATGGCAATGGGCAGGCTGTGCCATATCTTCTTATTGGTCAAGAGTTTACATTTTAGGATGATTCAAAAATAATCCAGTAATTCACTAATTTTTTGAATTTGTGCTGCATCATGAGCCCTGGTCATTTTTGGTGTTATAAAGAAAGAAAAGGTTTGGTAGTTTTTATTTGTTTGTTTTTCCTTTTTTTCCTTCATGGAGCTTATGTATTGTGGAGAACAGTAGATAGATTCAGGACATACTTTACAAAACCCTAAGTGATAAATGTCCAAAATTGCAGAGAAACATTTATAGTGGAGTGCAGATGCTAAGTAAATAAATTTTAAAAATATGTGAAGGAACTATAAAAATATAATACAGGAACTTGGTGAAGGGGGCTGAGATACAATTATGGGGATTTCAAGGAAGCCAGCAATCCATCACTTGTCAACAAGAGCTTCTGGGGCATCTTCCGCAGGCCCAGGACTGTGCTAAATGCACACAAAGAAATGTTAAATATAATTTCTGCCCTGTGGGACCCATAGACTGAAGTCAGGATGCAGCTCTGCATAGATAGCAAAATTAGTGAGCAACTCAGATGGGTTATTCAAAGGAAAAGCCGTCAGGTTACAGGAGGAGGGTTTCCTAAAGAAAGCCTGTTTGAGGGTGTCTTGAAGAGGAGGCAAAGAGCAAGGTTTTACTCTGGCTGCTTCTACCCAAGAGATTGTCCAGGTGCAAAACCAGACCAAACTGCCACTGATTGTTACCTGTCCTAAAAATCAAAGTTCTGAACTCTTGAGAGAGTTACCATGATGGAAATGACACAAAGCAGCGTCCAGAATCTAGTGCGAAAAGTAGGAAAGGACATGGACAATGGAAAATGGAGTGTCCACCACCATGGCCTCTTTTGGAACTGTCCCTGCCTGTCAGCGGATGTGAGAAACCTCTTCCTGCAAGCCCCCCTTGGCTGACTGTTTCACTCTGGGTTCTTTGCCTCCACGTAACAAATTGTGCGGCAACAGCATCCAGCAGGACCCAGATGTCCAGAAGGTAGTTATCCTCTTTCTCTTCAGATCTGAGTCCAGAGAAGCCCTATCTGGCCATTTAAGAATGAGTTCTGGTCTGCAGTTATTCTGATTACAGGGGCGTCAGCATCGGCCAAAATGCCCCTGGTGGTGACCAGGAAGCGCCTGCCCGATTCCAGGAACACGCGGGACACAGGAGCCACAGCATTCTATACAGAGCTTTCCCAGTGTCCAGAGGATCGTGTCCAGCAGAATCGGTGCGGGTTACCCTGCACCTTCTAGCTGTGACAGCCGCAGCATTGGGGAGAGCACACAGCAAGGACAGACGCCGTGTCATCCACGACAGGAGGATGGCAGCGCCTGCACGGGAGCCAGCACCTGGGTTCTATTTCTGACTTCGCCGCAGACACCCAGGCACTTTGTCCAGTAATTGTAAAGCCGTGGGTTTTAAATTGTTGGGGGAAAGTTGGGCTTCGTGGCTTTCTTTGTCCGTGGGAACGCAGAGAGAATGTTACTACTTCTTTCTATTCTTTCCAAAATTGTCATCGTCATCTCCTCATCTTCAGAATTTGACCAGGTGATGCTTTTGGTACAATCTGGGGCTGGAGAGGATGATACCTCTCTGACTTTTTTCCCTGCTCAAAAGAAGGTTAGCTCACTGGTGCACTCACACTTGGATCTAATGATGCTGGGAGTAGTTTCTGCTTGGAGTGTGGACGTTTGTCTCTCTTAACGGAAAATGGTTCGCAAAGGGAACCATTGCGAACCAATATTGTCTCCACTGATAATCGCTCATTAAGAGCTGGGCTCATTTAATTCTGTAGAAGATTAATAAGGTTCTAGAAATGTAAAGGATTTATAGTTAGCACATATCAGTCATTCAAGATATGTGTATACACAGGGAAAAATCTGAACCTAAATGAACATATTAGAGTATAGCATTCTAACTCTTGGGAAGTCCAAATAAAAGACTCTGCTCAGCATATATATTAAAAAACAAAACAAAACACCACCACCAACAAAAAACCCAGTAGGGTCAGGAGCAAGCCCTAGCAATCTTCCTTAAAGCCCCTTACTAACACAAATAAGCTAGCCGGACTTGAAGTAGACCACTTGCAACTTCATGCAGGACCTTTGGTCCCAGAGACCTTGATAAACCACCCAGAGCAAAACAGTAAACAGAGAGAGGGGCTTGCAGGAATTAGCTTTTCCTGCCCTCATCCCTGATGTGTGGAGAAGGAACGATCTGGATTAGATTTTGAGGGGAGCTCCCTAGAGAGAAGTGGACACAGGACTAGGAGCAGGAAGTCCTGGGGACAATTTATGTAAAACGACAGAGGCTCTTTCCTGTTTGCAGATCTCACGGGTTTGCCATATGGAATAGCGCTCAAGAATTTTAATACTCTGAAAGACAGTCTGTCCTTTCCAAATATTTAACCTTCTTATCCAGGTAAAAGAGAACGACTGTGGGAAAATAGGTTATTATTGCTGAGTGGAAGTCGGGGCTGGGGAGAAGGTTGCCAGCTTTCCCCGGGAGCGGGTGGGGCGCCAGCCGTTAGCCTAATGGGCCGCGATCGGTTCCTGGTGATGCCTCGGCCCTCTTGGCACCGTGGCTGGGACATGGGTTAGAGGCTCTGTTCTGTCCCCTCCTGCCCCTCCTGAACGCACGACTGCAAACGGGACCGCTGCCCGCCACCCCCGCAGGTAGCAGGGCCAGTGGAGCTTGCACCTGCCACCGCTGGCTCCAAGAACAGCTTCTTGGGGCCGGCGCTTCCGCAGAGGTCAGGGCCAGGGGCAGGGGCAGGGGCAGGGGGATGCGGGCCAGGCCCCCAGGCCGGGACTGTGCTCTTCCCACAGCTCTGGCCTCAGCTCCCTGCCCCCTTCCTTCTCCGCTGCCCGAGGCGGCGGGCCCCCCGACCTCACAGGGTCGCGCCCTCTGCGCCCCCTGCGCCTCGGCTCCGCTCCTGTGGCTGCAGGTGGACCGACAGACAGACGGACGGTGCGGCTCTTCCCTGCTCGTTGTCGACTCGGCCGCATCCCTCCCATAGGCAGGAGCAGCAGCTGGAGCGGCCTCCCCCAGCAGCTCTTCTGGGGACCAACTCCAGTCCCCACGGGCCCCTCCTCCAAGTCTCCAAACTTGAACAATCCGGGCATTCCCCCTTGCCTGTCACCCCTGCATCTGGGAGCCTCCCTGTGGACCTCGCACCCTGACTCTGCGCCCGGCGCCCCCCAGCACAGGCTGGCCTGGCTGCACAGCCCACGGGGTCAGGTGCAGCTGCCGCGGCTCCATGGAGGACATCGGCCCCCTAAGAAACAGTCAAGTTTTAGTTACCATCGTGTATTAACTGTGAGTACATGAGGACAAACCGCATTCCTAGCTTTTTTTTTTTTAAGATTTTTATTTACTAGAAGAGAGAGAGAACAAGAGCAGAGGGAGTGGCAGAGGGAGAAGGAGACTCCCTACTGAGCAGGGAGCCAGATGCACGGCTTCATCCCAGGACCCCGGGATCACAACCTGAGCCCAAGGCAGATGTTTAGCCAATGGAGTCCCCCAGGCACCCCCTCCTTCCCAGCTCTTCAGTCCACAGATTACTAGGTAAGTAACAGATGCACACTGTGATCGGTGACCAATCATGTCATTTATTTCCAGAAACCACTGGATGGTTTCTATGCATCTGTTATTTGGGCCACACACGCAAACAGCAAAGTAGGTGATGATGTTGGCTCCCTGTCTCCCAGTGATAAACCCACAGGATGTTTTATAAAAACAGGTCACTGAAAGAGGGAACTGACCAGTAAAGAAAATGCAGCAGAGAAATGAAAAATGGTGTTGCTAGTTGTGACATTCAAATGAAACATAAATGGAGTTACAGAAGAGATAGGTAGCTAATGGTGAGGAACATGGACATCATTGTCGGCTCAGAGACAGTGGGTGGGGAGCCGGAGGGAGGCAGTGACACAAACTTCCCAACACAAACGAGAAAAGGTAGGTTTGGCCTAAAGAATGAAGATGTCTCAGAGGAAGGGATGCTGGCAAGACACTTTACATTAAAGACATTGAGAAGGTATTTGTGTGACATTGAAACTTGAGAGCTGATCCAAACTTAAAAAAGGAGTACGACGATTTGTTCAAGGCACAGAAAAGATGTTTGCACAGCATAGTAAATTATAAAGCAAAAAAGAAGCAAGTACTGCTCAAATCATTCTTGTTTTTATGAAAATATAAATCACATTATATCTCCATGTTTCCAATGCTTTGTAATGTGCTAAATAAATGTTGCTTTTATCGTATTTTTCATTTCCTTACACATTTGTAACTCACAAGTTTTTAATATTTTGACAAAACTTTCTAAAGTTAATAGAACAATTAAAATTTCTCTGATTATTAAAACTTTTTTGCATGACTGTAGCTTACACAATCATGTTTATAGCCCCCATTACCACACAGAGCAAAGACTGTCTGTACCCAGTTGACAATTCTTTATAGTGAATTCTGTCTAGGATGTGGATCCTGTTCTCTGGCCCAATACACCAGCCTACTTGAAATCCTTAAATCTCATGACATTTCCTGCCTTTTCACTGAGAGTTAGTAGGAAAGAGCAGTGGGTGAAAAGACAGAATGAAACCTAAGTTCTGTTGGTTTCTTGAACATAAGTCACTTAACCTGAGTTCCTATTTCCTCATATAAGAATGAAGTTCATAATCAGCTACCATGGACATTGTGGAGGAACCCAACAACACGTATGGGTGAAAGGTGTATATGTTACTTGTAAGGTACTGAGGTAGGCGGAATAATGGCCCCTGAAGATGTCCACATCCGCATCCCCAGATCCTGGTTATCTAACTGTATGTGGCACAGGGGCTTTACAGATGTGAGGAGTTGAGAATATTCAAGATGGGAAGATGATTTGAATTAACTGGGTGGGTCTTAATATAATCATGTGTGTTCCTATAAGAAGGCAGCAGAGGGATTTGACTACAGGAGAGGAGAAGATGAATTAATGAAGGAAGCACACCCTGAATGATGAGCTTTGAGGACAGGTGAAGTGGCCACTAAAGGCTGACAAAAGTCAAGGAAATGGATTCTCCCCCAGAGCCTCCAGAATGAACCAGCTCTGCTGACACTTAGCCTTGGCTCAGTGAAATGCATTTTAGAATTCTGGCCTGCACGAGAAAGAATTTATCTTGCTTGAAAAGACTAAATGGATGATAATATGTTATAGCAGCGATAGGAGACTAATACCGCTACGGACTGTGGAAATACCTTTGCGCTCGGTGAATCTGCTAATACAGCCCTTTCTCACTTAGTGTTTCTCTTGGATTCCTCCTAATCAGATCTGAGACCCTTAGGAAGCACTGGGAATGCTAAATTGGAGGAAGACATACAGCTGTGCTCGTTCCCCCTTTGTCAAGTAGAACCAAGGGGAAGGGGCAAAATCCTGTCTTCTGTGTACCTTCATAATGCTTTGTTCAAATCTATCCTGATGGGTTCTTTCCAGTAGAATGAAATGATCTTTTTTTTTTGTATACCCTTTGCCAGGAAGATGAGAGTAAGCGATTTGAGACTGTTTTTGGATTCCATTTCAACGCACTACACATAGTGAGAAAAACTCTCTGGGCCTTCCCCCCTGAATAACAGTTATGGGAACTGTTTCTAGAGTGTTCTGACAAGGTTTATGCAGGCTGAGCTTTGGGATCCACAGAATGACTTGTTTGCATCACTGGCACTGAATGGGTTATGTGTTTGCCTCGGTGGCCCATGGAAAGTCAACTCCTGCCTTTGTGTATAGTGTTGATCTCTGCCCTCCAGTCATCTAGTTGCTGTAATTGTTGATTGACATATAAATGTTTTTAGTAGACCAAAAACAAATGTTAGTAGTGCTACAGGGGGCATGTCAGTCGCCCACCTAGTTAGGTCCAGAACTGGGAGCCAGTACATCACCTGCTGTCTTTACAGGAGGAACCCAGTATTATGGGGATAGGTCCTAACATGGGCTATTCTTGATAGGATGCCAATCAAGCTTTCTCCTGGATGGATTGGTTCAGGCCAAATGGGAGATTTCTCCAGCATTACCCTTACTTGTCATTCCTTGATGGCCTCACTTGGTCCCCAGCTTTGTCAGCATGGGTGTGTCTCAGTGGAGAGCCATAGAAGGCCGTGTGCTAAAGGGAATGGCCAAAGTCTTGGTGCCAGTTCTCCCTAGAATATTCTCTAAGATAGCTTAGCAAAAGCCAGACTTAAAGTTATCGCAGTTGCAAGCAGAGGGACAGGCTGACGTTTTATGATCCTCGTGTGAAGCATTAAAATACAATGTCACTAGTATTTTTCCTTAAAACATTTACAAGTAGTATAATGAGGGGCCAAATAAATACAGAATTTGAAACACATGCAAGACAGTCCTTGGACTCTGCAAAAAAGTCAGAGTCATGAAAAGGAGAAAAGGCAGGAGTAAATAGGGATTTTCTAAGTTAAAAGAGACCAAAGAAACGTAACCAAATACAGTGTGATAACTTGACTGGATCCTGGATTTAAAGCAAACAAAAGCGCTATAAAACCCACCTTGAGGATGATTGGGGGAATTTAAATGTGGACAGCATGTTAAATAATGTAGAAGAAATGTTCATTTACTGGGTGGGATAATAGTACCTCGCTAGAAAAGAATGTTCATATTTATATATCATAGGATATATAAACTGAAACGTTCAGCAGTGAGGTATTTTATCAGCTGTCTTCTTTCCCATGCTTTCGATACTAAATATAAATAAAAAAGAAAAAATAGCTCAGATGTCATAAAATGTTAACAATGGCAAAACCTTGGTGAAGAGTCAGTGGATGTGTTCATTGTACTGTTTCTCAACTTTTCTCTAGAAGTGATCTTCTTTTTTTTTTTTAAATCATTGGGAATTTGAATGTTTTTCAATGATCAGAAACACTCAGAGAACTATAGCTATTTACTATTTACTTCTTCCTTCCAAGGGCATCTAGACACAGGTTTTTTTTTTTTTTTTTTTTTTTTTTAGACACAGTTTTTAAATTCTATTGCGTATCCTTTTGTCTACCAGTTTTCACTAAAGCCATCATATCAGCAGGTAAAGTAGCCCTGAGGGTACCTTCCAACACACCCTTTCTAGAGCTCCAAGCATGTTAATGAATGTAACTTGGCCACTGAACACAAAGGTCTTCCTTATAGGCCAAAGCCAGTTGCCCAGCGGACCCAGCCCACTTCCCTTCTCTTACAGGGGCAATGCTAATTCCTGGTTTTCTTACACAATCAGCCACCCAGCGTGGGGGCCTAGCCCTGGCTCAGCAGATGCCCTGACCTCCTGATTGTGTCTGCTCCCCAGATCCTGGAGTCCTTATTCACAAACATACAGTGGATTATATTTGCCTGGGTTGGTGGGGAGGATTTTAACTGCTTAAAGGTGACCATTGTCCCAAACTAATTAACAGCGGATGTGTTTTCCAACAGCAAAAAGTATGCAGAGTGAGTACTGCATAGATTGCAAAATTGTTGATCGTCAGGGGCCTGAAAAAGCAGGAAAAGAATAGAACTTAAAAAAAAAAAAAAAGTAATAAGCACACTTTCAAGAACTTTTTGCTATGATTATTGGGGAAATCAAGATCTATGTTCCAAGACTTTGAAACCCTATAGTATATGGAATTCCTTAAAGTCAGAGGGAATTTCACCTAATTTTTCTTAATATTTCCATGGTTCAGAGAGACATATATGAAGATTGTTGCAAAGGAATATCTTATACTGAGGTGGATGGTAATGAGAGGCATGGTTTATCAGCTATAGCCCTCGTGCAAGTCATGCATCGTAGGCAGATTGTTTCCACAGAGAACAAAAAAGTAAACAAAAACTAGGAAGGTCCTCAACCCTCACACTTGCCATCAAAATCTCTGAGTGAATCTGTGTGAAGAAATTCCATGCTGTGTCCCTACTAACGAACTAAAAAATAAAATAAAATAAAATAAAATAAAATAAAATAAAATAAAATAAAATAAAATAAAATAAAAAACAGAAATGGTTAAGTACACTGTTATTTAGGTAATAATCACCAAGGCAAGGTGTAGAATCCATACAACGCTCATTAAGTCAGTTCAAGAGTCCAACACCTCCGTAGAACAATTCATGGCCGGTGCTGACCCAAGATGTGAAATACCAGGATCACGTATCCTGTGGTATTAGAACGCTGACATTAAACATGGTAACAGCCCTGCCAACCGACGGAAGTGCCTGGTCAGCCTCTACCCCCAGCCCTTAACGTCAGCAGGCCCACAAATGGTTACAGAAAACCTTGTCTGGGGAGCAGAGGCTTCAGTTTTGCTGAAGACTGACCCGAGGAGGCTGGGCAGGTGGTAATACTATTTATTGAGCACTTACTATGAACCAGACCGGGTGCTAAGAGATTTGTCTGCAGACCTCCTCTCACCCCTACCACGACTCAGCGAGCTGGGCATTATTATTATTATTATTTTATTTGTTTTGCAGGGAGGGGGTCTGAGGATTCAAGAAATCAGGCCACTTAAGTGCACGTGGAGGGCAAACAGCAAAAGTCAGGATGGCAACCTGTTTAATCTGCTTTCAGAGCCTGTGCTTTTTAAAAAAAAAAAAAATTTTTTTATTTATTCATTTTAGAGAGAGAGCGTGCGCAGGTACACAGGGCAGAGGGACAGGGAGGAGACTCTGAAGCAGATGCCGCACCGCGGTGGAGCCCGATGTGGGGCTCGAACCCACCGCCGGCGATCCTGACCTCAGGGGGCAGAAAGCAGGCGTCGCGGTGTCCGAAACCGGCCGGGCCACCCAGGCGCCCCCAGAACCTGTGCTTTTAGACAACCCCGCTCGCTCCTTCAAGCAGGGACAGGGCACGGGGATCCTGTAACCGACAGCAGCCCCTCTTGGGCGGCTCTGGAGGGGCCTACGGAGTCTCTCATACTCGTCTTTCCGGTGACCGTAGCCCGGTGGCCCGAGGGAGGCAAGGGCCGCGTCTGCAGACACAGGAGCCGCCGCTCGCGTCCGTTGACCCTCGTGGTTTCTTCAGATCCTGGTGCCGCAGCCCCGGGGACCCCCGGCTTCGGGGTGACGGCAGAAGCGCCGGCCGCTCGCCGCGGCCCCCAGAGGCGTATTTTCCCCGGGGTCCTGCCGAAAACGTGAGGTCTTCCGGCCCGAGAGCTCGGTAGGGCCGAGGGGGTCCCGGAGCCAGCGAGGCCGGCGCCTCCCAGACGGCGCGCACGGGCGGCGGCCACCCGCGGGGACTCGGGGGGGGGGGGGGCGGGGTCGCGCTGAGGGCACCGGGAGCGGCCGGGCCGTCCGGGGGTCGAGGGAACGGGTCGCCGAGCTGGCTAGCGGGGAGACGGAGTCGGGGAAGGGCCCCGGCCCGACCCGGGGAGGCTTCCCGGATGAGGAAGGTGGGCTCCAGCTGGCCGGGATTCGCCCCCAGCCGATCCGGCGCAAGCCGGAGGCTTTTACCAATTCCCGAATTCCTCCGACGTGGGGTGGTTTAAAAACGTACCAGGACTTCTGTCCTTGCGGAGGTTCGGGGAGGCTCACAGATCAGGGGGCCGTGCCTCTGGGAAGCTACCGTCTGCGGTTCCCGAGAGGAAGCGGGTGGCGGGGGAGACGGAAAGCCGGGGAGCCAGACCTCGAGGGGGCCGGGTGAGGCGCGGGCGGGCTTAGGGTTGGGGTGTGGATCCCCGCAGGCCCCGGGCTCCCGGCGGCTCTCGGGCCTGTGCCCGCCGCTGCCGCGGCCGCTGCCGCTGCGGGAGGGAAGCCGAGTCGGGCCCCGGAGAGCAGGAAGGGGGGGCGGGGGCGGTCCTAGGGCTGGCTCACCCCGAGGGGCGGCCCCGCCGGGTCCCCAAGGCCCTGAGGTGTCGGGTCGTTACAAAGGATAGAAAATAAACATCTGGGATTAGAAGCGCCAAGCAAGGGGCCCCTGGGTGGCTCCGACGGTTAAGGGTCCGGCTCTCGGTCTCAGCTCAGGTCTTGATCTCGGGGTCATGAGTTCAGGTCACGCGTTAGACTCCACGCCCGGCATGAGCCGACTTTAAAACGAAGTGCCAAAGAGTTTAAGTTCCGGAGGTCTAGGGGGTGGTCCTCCAAAATACAGGTGTTTTCGAACATCTCAAATGCCCATTCTGCGTGTGCGTGTGTGTGCGCCCGCGTGGGGGGGGGGGGGGGGCTGGGCCTGGGCCTGCTACGGCTCCCTCGCTACATCTTCCCTCGCTGAGAGGCCGCGCCTCGGGTGCACGAGAGCCGCGCGCCGCCGGAGCCCCGGTGCCCCCAGTGTTCCCCCGAACCCAGAGGCTCCGTGTCCTTAGGGATGCAGGCCGTCTCACGTCGCCCTCTCCGATCGCGGGCTCACCCCTGTCCGCGGCCGAGATCTCTTCAGGGTTCCTGCGTGCCCGCCGCCAAAGAACCGCCGGCTGCCCCTGCCGAGGACGTGCCTTGCCGTGAGGCTTGCTCTGAGCTCTGCTGCCTGCTGTGCGCTGGGGGTGCCCGCCCGCGTCACCCCGAGAGGACGTCCGCCCCGTCACCCCGAGAGGACGCCCGCCCCGTCACCCCGAGAGGACGTCCGCCCCGTCACCCCGAGAGGACGCCCGCCCGCGTCACCCCGAGAGGACGTCCGCCCCGTCACCCCGTGAGGACGCCCGCCCGCGTCACCCCGAGAGGACGTCCGCCCCGTCACCCCGAGAGGACGCCCGCCCCGTCACCCCGAGAGGACGTCCGCCCCGTCACCCCGAGAGGACGCCCGCCCGCGTCACCCCGAGAGGACGTCCGCCCCGTCACCCCGTGAGGACGCCCGCCCGCGTCACCCCGAGAGAAACTAGAACCGCCGGAGCCCTGAGACAGGGAATCCCCGCGACCACAGGCCGTACCCGGTGCTCTCCCGGCTTGGACCCCAGGTAGGTCGGAAAGCGAGGGAGGTCGGGGGGAGCCCTCCAGGGTGCGCGGCGCAGACACGTGGCCGCCGGGCCTGCCCCGCCGCCCTCAGGGCTCGTGGAGGGCCGTGTCTGCGCCTGGGGGCAGGTGCCGAGGATGACCCCACAGGGGCGTTCTTAAGCTCATCGCTGCTTTGCCTGAACTTCGCCGCCTCACAGCCCTTTTTTTGGAGTAAGACCCTTTTCCTGAAGGTTCTAGCGAGCGTCACACCTACTTGGCGGAGCGAGGGGCGCCCCCACCGGCCCCAGTGGCTGATCCACGAACCTTGTGGGGTGTCCGGGCGGCCTCACACGACGGCGGAGGACGGGGTCGCACATGGGGAGCCACGGTCCGAGCCGGGGTGGGGGGGGGGCGGCCAGGACGGGCCCCAGGGGCCGGGGCTGGGCTCGCGGAGGGGACGGCCGGGTGGAAGCGGCCCCGCGGCGCAGCTCCATGGCCCCGCGTCTCATTCCACACAAAGATCGCCGAGTACAGACCAGGGTCCCTGCCATTGGCTCCGAAGAAGTGGAGGTTCGGGGGCTCAAAATAATTATCGGGGTCTCAGCTGATTAGCGGTGGAGCCAAAACGAGAGCGAGCGTCCGGCCGGTGCCAAAGCCGTGTCCTCCTCCACGGTGATGCCAAGGGCAGGACGTGCTGGGCCTGGTGCCTGCGCTCCTGCTCCCTGCAGCCCGCCGTGGCCGCCAGAACTGAGGCCTCACCCGCAGAGCAGAGCGAGTGGGTCATTTACCAGATGCCTCGTTCCCAGACTCTGGCCCTGGCTGTCTGATGGGGCCCCACGGGGGGCAGCACTCCGCTTTGGAATGCTAAATGCTTCCCTTCGCATTCAGATGGCTTTTCTGTTTTAAAAGCGACACGAAAAGCTTTTTTAAATTTCAAAAATGACCGCAGGGAGACTTGCACATGCCATTTTGAACTGTGACTATTGGGAAACAAATGTCTGCTTTTATTTTTAAACGTTCCTTCAACTCACGAAGACATTTAGGACACAGGAATGAAGCTTTTAAAACATGCTGCTTATCCCTGGAGTGATCCACGCTCAGTAGAGGGAGGGCCACGTGTCCTCGGGGAGGACACGGAGATGGGGTTCTGTAGCCCAGCAGGGAGTCTCGGGGTCAGTCTGAGGGGCTTCCTGGGGTCTCCCATCGACCTGAACCCCCCCCCAGACCCTCAAATGGAATAGTGTCAGTGCCAGCCCACCTGGCACTGATAGGCAACCACTTAAGGAGGGCCTACAGTGCGGTTCCCTGTGTCACCCCTGCTCCGCACCTCAAACTCTAGGTGTTAAGAAGTCGACCTCATTAATTATGTCTACACTTGGAAATGACTTGTGTTCACTTTTCATCTGTGTCCTACGTGGAGAGCCCTTGGAAGAAGTATGGCCCATGGACACGTTCTTAATGACAAATGAATCTCAGAGATAGTAAGACACAAAGCCTGGTCTTAAAGCCCAAAGATGCCAGGGCCCTGAGTAAGGGGCGAATGAGGAAATTGCTCATAATCCCAACACCGATGCTAAGGCAGGAAGCATTCCAAGGCAAGGAGAATTCCAAATAACAATTTTGGGGCCAGTTGCTAAAGAAATATTTGGTGAACCCAATGGAATAGACGTTTTTGTTGTTTCACAGTCTTCTATAAAATCCTTACAGCCACTTTTGAGCCTGGGTGACGGGGGAGGGGGCGCATTTCCTCTTTTTACCATTAGGGCAAATAAGAACTGTTTCCTTCCCAATGCAACTCAGGGAAAATGAAACTTTACTTCTAACGTAGTAGGAAAAGGTATGTTCTCTGATCGTGAGATTAAAGTCTAAAAGAAGAGTCAACTACTTCAAAAAATTACTTAGAGGTTAAAATGCAACAATATATTTTCATAACCTTGACTTCATCAAGGATGCCCAGCTCAAGCCGCCTGCCACTTTCATTTATGTCTCAGCGGGTGACCTTGAACACATCAGTGCCTCTGGGTTTTTTTCTACAAACACTGGTAAAACGGCTAACCTTCAGACTGAGGGATTTGACTATTTCGATGAATACTAGTACTTGGCACAACTCCTCATGTGCAAAAAATGTCAGAAGAACCAGTAAAGTAGAAAACAAATGACAAAGACCCACGTTGGTCTGGATATATATTTTTTTCTTATCTCATTTTTCTTTTCCACTTAACTATTGACCTTCGCCTCTGCTTGCCTCTTGCAGACTCAGGGGCAGCATCACAGACACGTGGGAATAGAGAGGCCAGCTCAGCAGTAGTAGAGAGGAGGAAGTAGCAGGCAGGAGTTCTAGGCAAGTGCCTCGGACTGCCAAGTGTCTTGGCCCTCTGTGTAGACTGATAGAGGGTCCCTGAGGGACGGACGAAAGGATGAGCACAGACAGCAGTGAGCGTAGCTCTGAGGCCCAGGGTGGCCAGTCCGCCTTCCCCTGCAGACTTTGTGCACTTGGCAGGTAAGCCCAGAATTCTGGCCTGAGAAGGATTCCGAGGCAGCTCTGCGTCCTGCGTCCAAGCGCACCACAATGGGTTAGTGTCTGGCCTGGACACATGTGGGGAAGATGTAACAGAATAGCCCAAAGTGAACGATAAATCCTCTGCTTTAAAACAGCCCTATGAGACATGTGCTCTTAACCCCATTCTATGGAGGCAAAACTGAGGCGAAAAACTTAAAGAATTCTTCCGAGGAAGCAACTGGAGAGTGCCAGGGCTGGGGTTTGGACTTGCAGTCTGTCCCTCTGCAGAGCCTGTGCATCTGCTCCTGCACCACCTGCCCAGCTGGTGACCAGCTTTGTGAGTGGGGGGCAGAGAGTGGCCACCTCTGGGCCTTGGGGTCAGCTTTGTGCAAGTGGTGGTGATGGCAAGGTCAACTGTGCTTCCCTCACGGGCACAGGGCTCCGTGGAGGACTGTGTCCCACAGCTGTACGGCACCGTTCACAAGCTGCAGAGAAGACCTGATGAGGTACCAGCAGCACGTAACACGAGAATCCTGCTGTCGCCTTGTCGGCCCACCTTCAGACACTGAGGTCAAACTAAAATCAACTGATTCTGAGTACCCGATTGGCTTCGAAGGGTGCTGTAAAGTCACTTTTATGAAATTCCTCCTGTGAAATGCTTCCCTCCATGAAGTCTGTGAGAGGCCTGGCCGTGGGCAGCCATCTCTAGCGCTGGGGTTCCCTGCCGTCATGGGTGTTCCTCCAGGGGCCGTCCTAGATTGCTGAAATGCCGAGCTTTAGTATTGCAATAACATTGGTTTTGCCATAATATGCTGTAAAGAAGTTTTATAAAAATAAGCAACATTTTCTACGCATATTTTCTCATCCACAGCATTTGCCTATATGCGGTTTTCTGTAAGCTTTTTTCCATCCTCGAGATCACAAAAATGCTCGAGCTAATGCAAAAATATGGAAGCGATTTCAACGGGAAACCATTACCAGAATGGTTCTGCTTCATACATTTGTCAATTAAATATGTTTTCAGAAGTGCCCGTGGACTGTACCATGGCAGGTCATGAGAATATTGTCATCCTCTCCCACCCCCGGCTTTCTACTTGAATGTTATTATCTTTACTTTGTTCAAAACTGTACCTAGGCCGAGGGACAGAGTCTCACAAATAATACTGAATTTATAATATTTCCCAATTGAAGCATTGCTATTTATCACTTACATTGCATTCTCAAAGTTGAACATACAAATATGGCAAAAACTCGAATTTCTGGGCCAACAGAATGCCACTAATTCATCCCCACTAAACAACTATTATTAAAAATGGCAAGTAATGAGTGTTGGTGAGGAGGTGTAGAAATTAGAATGCTGTGCGTTGCTGGTGGGAAGGTACAATGTCACTGTCACTGAGGCAAACAGCATGGCATTTCCTCAAAAAAATAAACCAAATTACCCTATGACCCAGCAGTTCCATTCTCGGGTGTGTGTATCCAAAAGAATTAGGGAAAGCCGGGACTCAGAGACTTGCACGCCCATGTTCGCAACAATATTATCCACAGTGGCCAAAACATGGGAACAACACAAGTGTCTAAGGTGGATGATTAGATAAACAAAATGTGGTCTATCTACTGGACGGAATGTTGCGCCGTCTTGAAAGGGGTGACGTTGTGACACGTGCTACAGGATGCGTGAACCTCGCAAACCCATTGCGAAGTGAGACTGGCCAGACACAGAGGCCACACATTACAGACACGTTTGTGGACCTAGAAAGTAAAAGAGAGGTCGCCGTGGGCTGGGAGCAGAGGGAATGTGGCGTCGTTGTTTGAGGGGCACAGTGTTTCTGTTTGCAGTGATGAATGAGTTTGGGAAATGGGAAATGCTGGTGGTTACACGGTGTGATGTAATGGAACGCCCCTGAGTTGTATGCTTTAATGTGGCTAAAATAGTAACTTTTATATATGTTTTTACCACAATTTGAAAAACAACAACACTAACGACTTCTGAGGGTAGACTCGGTGCCTTATATAGATGAACCTTGCAGAAATCACCAATGTGTGATTTAGAGCAACATCAAGAATTGCAAGCCAGAATGAACGTTTGATTAAAGAATGTGTAATGCCACTCCTTCCACAGTCCCTCTTCAGTATTCCAATCCCCAAATAGTTATCGAGTGTTGATTTTTGCACAAACATGCTATTATCTGGAGCTAGAAATACAGTAGCCACGGCACCTACCCCAGAGGTGAGTTTAGGGAACATGATAGCAGGGCACACAAACACATAAGTCTGTTATTCCGATATATCATAAACATGTTGACGGAAGCATTAGCTCGCGCCAGAGTAAATAACCCAGGTATGAGCATAGTCCGGGAAGACTTCCCAGAAGGCGTGACATTCTTTCTGAGTCTTGGGGAACAAATAAAAGGGGGCACAAGACTGTGGCAGGTGAATTTGGAAACAGCAGCAGGTGCCAAATCACAGAGGCCCTCGAATAGCTTATTGACGAATAAAGCCTTCGTTCTAGACCATTCTTTGAGGAGTCTGAGAAAGGAGAGGACTGGCACCGGGATTTGTGCTTTAAAAACATTGACTTCTCTGTCCTCAGAGTTGAGGGTTCATTGTGTGAGAGTAAATGGGAGGCAGGGAGAGCGAGTAGATGGTATCGCCAGTCCAGTCCATTATTTCAGTAAATATTGAATGTCTATAATGTACGAGGCTCCATTTCCAGGCTCTTGGAACATAGCAGTAAACCAAACCCCTTCCCTCATGGAGCTAGTGGGGAGAAACAGAAAACAAACAAAATAAATTTAATCTACGAGGGCATGGGACCTTCCTTTCACTTAAAGCCTTCACTTAACCAGAAATACAAACGTGGGACGAGGTAAAAATAAGACTTTGTGGGAAGCACTGATGTTTTCCACTTTTCCCCCTTCTCATGAGAGGGAAGTTATCTCGAAGACACAGTTATAACTGTTCCTTTTGAATTAGCGTGGCCGAAATCTCTGTGGCTTCAATCCATATTGGGAAGTGTTTGAGAGAATAAAAGGAAAGACTCTCTTAATCATGTAAGTTGTCTTGCAATTAAATTAGTCCATTAGACTATCTGTGGTTTTATCCGTCCTGGGTCTCTGTGAAAATGAAGGTCCTGTCTTGTGTTTAGCGTGGGCATTCCAGGTCTGGTTCCCTGGAGGATGAAGGAATGTTAGTCATCAGTGATGGGCCATAGGTTCTTCAGAACTGGGGGTGGAGAGTCCAGCCGAGACCTTCTGTTTACCTTTTACTGTGTCAGCTGATCTTACAGAAATCCAGAAGAATTAAAAAAAAAAAAAGACTTTTGTCCGCATTGGCCCTGGGCCTGACCTTTTTATGGCCATCTTGTATTGTTCTGGGTGGACTCACATGTGGTAAAGCTCACAGCCCCTCTACTCCGTTGCTGTTAGGTCCAAAGCACCTCATTGTTCCTGCGTGGCCGTTCGTAAGCTCTCACGGTGCATGGCATTGCTCTAGCGGCTTCCGTCATGAGTCGTCTACGCTCTGCAAAGCCGTTCCCCATTCTCCCTGGCCCTGAAGCCTTCCACATACTTCAGGATGCGTAGATTAGAACATACATGTTTGAAGTGCTCCTGCAACTTCAAAGGACTGTGGAGACAGTACGGAGGCAGCTATACTCCCCGGGGGGTGGGGGGGCTGCGGGTTCTCCTCCTTCCTCCTTCCCATCCGTCCTTTCTGGACTCTGGTTAAACCCAGCAAAGAGAAATAGTTCTTAGTAGGAAAGAGGTTGTGGGTGTAGAGGGGGAGCTTGTCCTCAGTGTACCCCCACCCACTCTGTGTGCTTCTGTTCCTTCTGGAAGCCCCTGCTCCACGCCGTCACCTGGGCACTGATGGCGTGTGTCCTGGTGTGCCCCTTCCAGAAGCTCCTCCTGCTTGGTCGTTTTCTCCACACTCCCCTAACAGACCTCAGGAATATTATTTCACATTTCCTAGAACCTTCCTCTTATCCTCCAGACTACCCCCCGCCCCATTAGGGATTTTTTTTTTTTTTTTACTTGCTGCCCGTGAACTCTTGAATTACCTCCCCTAGATCAGCCTTGTGTGTATAGATCATCAGCATTAGCCAAGATTGACCAGTTCCTACAGAAAATGACCAAAGAGAGATGCACCTGTTGGGTTGGCCTTTGTGCTGCTTCTCGTGATTAAACGTCCGGGAGCCCCTTTCTCTGCCCCCCAGGAAAGTCCAGCACAATCCAGGACCCAGAGAAAAATACATATGGAGATGGTACCGCCGTCTGTTTCATTCCATCCACGTTTTCCTGCTCGGGTTCAAAAGGAAGGTTGCTGGGGGCAGCTCTGGTGGCTCAGCAGTTTAGCACCGCCTTCAGCCCAGGGCCGGATTCCGGAGACCCGGGATCGAGTCCCACATCGGGCTCCCCACATGAAGCCTGCTTTTCCTCTGCCTGTGTCTGCCTCTCTCTATGTCTCTCGTGAATAAATAAATAAAATCTTTAAAAAAAAAAAAAAAAAAGGAAGGTTGCTGGCCTGGCCCGGGCTGTGTATCTGGACGAGGTGTCCAGAACAGATGGAAGAGAAGTTGGGAAGACCACAGGCGACGGCGTAACATACAAGTGTCACGGGACTCACACCACAGATCCCAGATCCAAAGGCCGAAGGGGGTGACTTCGCAGGCCGTGGTGACCAGGGGTGGCCAGGGGTGGCTGCGGCGGCGGGTAGCTCGTCTCACGCCCTCGCCCCCTCCTGCCTCCCGGCCCCAGGCCCCTTGCTCCATCTCTGGGCACAGAACACACGTTGTGACGCTCATCGATCAGTGTAGCCTAGAGACTACAGATGCCGTTTAGAAAGCACTTGGCCAAAACCCTGGAATGGATGAAGGGCTAAGGGGACGTGAACTATTATAATTACAGGGATTGACCCTTTTTGCCAAATAGGAAATAGGCTGCAGATACATTTACGTAGCTTGGGTTTCACCGAAACTGTAAAACCGTCCCTCGGAGGACAGTTCTGCACCTGCACTTGCTGCGTCCTGAAGGTGTGAGCGTGGTGACGGCGTGCAGACCCCGGGCATCCGAGCATGGACAGAGGGGAGGCCAAGCACCCTGGCCATTCCTTCCAGTGCATGCTCGTCCTCCAGGCTCCATCCTCACTGTCGATACTGCCGCCCACTTGCCCTTTGTCCCCAGAAGGGAAACCCGGTGACAGGGCCCTCTCTGTCCTTCCCTCCTCGCAGCCAAGCACTATAGAATTCTGAAGCGCTCCCCCATGTTGTCTCCTGCCCCCAGAGGCTGTACGTGTTCAGTTCAATTCAGGCTCACGTTCAGGTGTCTTTACTAACTACCCATCGCCCCCCACTTGTAGCTGTAATCCCCCCCTTCCAACCACGGCTTGCTTGCGGGGAGGCTTGAATGCTGATGTTCACCCTGGATCCTTTGTCTTCTGTTCCCACCTCACCACCACCCCCCAAGTCCCCCGCCAGCAACAAGAGTGCCTGGGGTGCCTGCCAGGGGTAGCAACCACCAAGATCGCAGAACCCTGTCTGTACCCCCAGAGGAACTTGAAATTACATGGAAAATGGATGTTTTTGAACGGTGACGTAACAGTAATGGCAGTGTAAGTTAGGGACTTCAGAATCATCTCTTCCTTCTCAGAAATGCTCCCATGACTCTCAGCAGCCTCTCATTCGGTGTCCTGAGCTGCCCTGGACAGGACAAGGACAAGCCTTCCCTTCCTGCCAACCCTCCCTCTGCTCAGAAAGCTGCCATCTAAGCTTTAGTGACACTGTGTCACGGGACAGCCATTGGAAGAATATTACACATGTGGTCATCACAAGAAGCCCTCAAAGGAGATGCCATGACCTCCATTTCACAGGAGAAGCATTTGTGGCACAAAGAGAATAGGTGACTTGATCAAAGCCACATGAGGCAGTGGGGGATGGAACTGGGATTTGAACTTTTCTTCTTCTCTCTGCCTCCAGACTCCTTGCTCTTGCTTGGGTTGTGCTGCACCCAGATGATCACATTCACTGCTCCCTTGATCGGAATTGCCTCTTCCCCGCACGTGCCTTTCTTACATGGGTAAACACCAGAAACTCACCCTGTTCTCAGATCTGACGCCTTCCACTTTTCTAGGTGCTTTTGGAAAAATCCTGTTGTCTCACAGAAGCTTTCTGTCTAAAGGGAACTGAAAAGAGATTCCCTCATCCACATTCCAAGCAGATCAGTTCCCCTCTCTGCTCGCCAGGATTTACTTGTTTGGCCATTAAATGCTTACAGAACTCTCATTTCTATAAATCAACCGGTTGGGCTTATCGATTCCAATATAAATCTGTTCTCTTCAACGTCACTTACCTCTTCATCTGCCTTTGGTCAGCCGCTCCTCGGACTCACCTCTATGAATCCTCTCAGTTCCCCTACCTACTCCTTCACCCTCAGAAGGCAATCTTGCCTTTTGCTTTATGGAATAATTGGAGGTGACCCATCCTCCCATTCAGTAGTTGTCTGACCAACAGATCGATAACCAGGCAGGTATTTCAGTGCTGTCTCTGAGTGTCCCCAACTGAGTATATCAGGCTCTCTCCCAGCTTGCTCATTCTTCTGTATTCCCTTTCTCATTCTCTCTAGTTATTCAAGCCAAATACTTTGAGAACATCCTAGGCTCTTCCTTCTCCATCAATGCCAACATCTAAACAATTATCAGATCCTCCTAGTTTTACTTTTAAAATAGATTCAGATTCTTCTTCTTAATCTACTTTATCACTTCTCGATTGTGATAATCTGATCTCTTTGCTTCCCAGCCCCTTCTGAATCATCCTCCACCCTGTACCTAAGGCAGTGATCAAAAGTTCAAATAGGACTACAGCACTTGCATGCTTAAACTCCTCTGGAGACTCCCATTACTGTAGAATGTATTCCAGACTCTCCAACATAGTGTATACAGTCCAGTAAGACCTGGTTATTTCCTTCATGACCTTTGCCTGTCTGCCTGGAACTTTGATCTCTGCATGTACCAAATTGCTTTTAGTGTCCAATACAGACCCTGTATATAGGCTGTTTCACACCTTCATGCGTTTGTCTGGGTCTTTCCTTCTCTACCAAGATTCCCCTCGTCATATCCTATTTCACCTGACAAACTGGTATTCATCCTTTGAGGCACAGTCATTGGGCTCACTTGGGCTAAGGCTCTTCATCAGTGTGCTCTTCTACAAATGACCTAACTATTCACCACGTTAACAATGAAATCATGTCTTTGTGTGTCACCGAGTCCTATGAGCCCATGAGCCTATTAATTTTATGCTTCCATCTTTTATGTAGTACAATTCATGAAGCACAGTGAGCGCTCAGTTGATGTTTATTTGTTTATTTTGGGGCGGTGCACAATGAGCAAAATATAGTAATAACACGATCCCTGGCCTTGAGGAGTTGAAAGGTCCTCAGGGTATCGCCCCTGCCTTGCTAAATTGAATGATATTCTGCAGAGCACCATGTACATGGAATCATTGACTAATAATAAGTTCTAGTAAGTCACTAACACCCATGTAGTCTACCAGTATGTATTAGTTCATTGCATTTTAGACTTGTTTAAGACTGAAAAATGATGTTAATTGTATTAATGTTGGCTTCTACTGGGCACCCAATGGTTTCTTAGGGCAATGGTTCAAAGGTTAGCAGTTCTAACCTGGAAACTACTTAGAAATGCTCATCCTCCATTTTTAAAAAAAAAGATTTTATTTTATTTTTTTTTTAATTTTTATTTATTTATGATAATCACAGAGAGAGAGAGAGAGAGAGGCAGAGACACAGGCAGAGGGAGAAGCAGGCTCCATGTACCGGGAGCCCGATGTGGGATTCGATCCCGGGTCTCCAGGATCGCGCCCTGGACCAAAGGCAGGTGCCAAACCGCTGCGCCACCCAGGGATCCCAAAAAGATTTTATTTTTATATATTCATGAGAGATACAGAGAGGCAAAGACATTAGGCAGAGGGAGAAGCAGGTTTCATGCAGGGAGCCCGATGCGGAACTCAATCCCAGGACCTGGGATCACGCCCTGAGCTGAAGGCAGATGCTCAACCGCTGAGCCACCCTGGCATCCCAGAAATGCTCATTCTTATACCCTATACCTACTGAATTATAAACTGTGAGGGGAGGGGCCCAGTGATCTGTGTTTTAACAAGTCTTCTAGATGATTCTGATACTCCCTGAAGTACTACTACCCACCCACAATACATAGTCTAGGTATGATAGGCTCCCTTAATTTGATGTTTTCCAGAAAGGTGAATGTGACTCATTAGGTACCAGCTCTTTATCCTAATAATGATGATGCTAAATATTGAGTATTCCCATTCATAACCAAATTACATACACGAAGAGTGTATTTTTCATTAAATGTAATTAACTATTTGGAACCATTCCTATCAAAGATATAATTGAAGTTAGGTCATCGACTGGGAAGATATGGGTCTTTGCTCCATATATATATTTCTTTCTGTTTTATTCTATTGGTTTATTTTTCTATCTTCATGCTAATATATTGATTTAATTATTCATCCTTTATGATAAATCTTAATAATCCAATGGGCACATCCCTCTTTCCTCTTCTTCATTTTCAAAGTGTCTGTGCTATTGTCCTGTATTAGTTAAACTGTAAATTTCATAAATCATTTTGTGATTTTAATTGAAATTACATGAAATTTACAAATGAAATTAAGATAATAATATTTCTCTGATACTGAGTCTATCCACATCTCAGTATGATGTATCTCTTTAATAATGCAAGGTTCTCTTTCATCCCTATATAAAGTCTTATAGTTTTTTCCATAACAGTCTTCTAGAAATTTATTCCTTGGTACTTTATGCTTTCTCTCGCTAGTATGAGTAGGTTCTTTTCTATTGCATTTTCTATCTGGCTCTTTTAGATATGCCAAGAAGCTATTGTTTCATATATTAATATTGTATCCTACAAACGTTACATGGTCTATTAGTTATAATAATTGGTTGGTTTGCTTTGATTTTTTAATGTATGCATATTGCATGCACACTATGACAGTTTTCATGTTTTTTCTTTTTGGATTTCTACCTCATTTCTTTTTTTTAAGATTTACTTATTTATTTGAGAGAGAGAGAGAGCGCGCTAGTCGGGGGAGCAGATGGAGAAGGAGAGTGAAGAATCTCCAGCAGACTCCCCACTGAGTGCAGATCCCGACCCAGGGCTCAGTCTTATGACCCTGAGGTCATGACTTGAGCCAAAATCAAGATTTAGACACTTAACCAACTGATCCACCCAAGTGCCCCAACCTTGTTTTATTGACTTTTCTAGGACTTTCAATACAATATTAAGTAATAAAGATGATAGCAAGCACCTTTATCTTATTCCTACTTCAAAGAGAAAGCTTCTGAAGTTTTGCCATTAGATATGAACCACAGAATCATGATTGAGCATAAGGATATTTCTATCTTCCTAATTTGCTAAAAAAAAATATTTTTTTAAATTTTTTTTTATTTATTTATGATAGGCACACAGTGAGAGAGAGAGAGAGTCAGAGACACAGGCAGAGGGAGAAGCAGGCTCCATGCACCGGGAGCCCGACGTGGGATTCGATTCCGGGTCTCCAGGATCGCGCCCTGGGCCAAAGGCAGGCGCTAAACCGCTGCGCCACCCAGGGATCCCACTAAAAAAATTTTTTTTAAGATTTTATTTATTTATTCGTGAGAGACACAGAGGGAGAGAGAGAGAGAGAGAGGCAGAGACACAGGCAGAGGGAGAAGCAGGCTCCACGCAGGGAGCCCGACACTCAATCCCGGGTCTCCAGGATCAGGCCCTGGGCAGAAGTCAGCGCTAAACCGCTGAGCCACCTGGGCTGCCCACTAAAATTTTTTTATCATGAATATATGCTGAATCTTATCAAAGATTTCTTTAGTAGCAGTTAAGCTGCTTTTTGTTAATATTTTGATTTTGTGAATTAGAGTTTTAAATATTGAAATGTTCCAATTCCAAGATGTATCCTATTTGGGTCATGCTGAAATAATTTCTTTGGGGGGTTGGATGGCATGGAGCCCAAAACGGAACTTGAACTCATGACCCTGAGATTAAGAACCAAGCTAAAATAAAGCATCAGTTGCCCAACTGACTCAGCCCCTGGTGAAATAATTGTTAAAACAATTCATTTTGTTATTATTTCATATAGAATTTTAACTTTTGTCCCTGAAACTTATCTGTGTTTTTTTCTTGTTCTATTATCTGAGATAATAAAAGTCATGTAAAAATAAGCTTTCTCTGTTTTACTGTCTTCTGGAAAAAGTAATTAAAGAGAATAGTGATCTTATTCTCTGAAGTTTTGGCAAGAAAAACAAGTTGTCCTTAAGACAACCTTGGCCTGGCTCATTTTGGGTTGGAGACAAAGATTTTTTTTTATTAATAACTCCTTATAGTTAATATTTATTGATCTGATGAAGTATTCTATTAATTTTGAGAAAATTTCATAATACATATATTACCTAAAAAGCTACTATTATAAAATTGTTGATTTTATACCTTGACACTTTAATTCCTAATATTTCCTATCATCATGCATAATTTTGTGTTTCTAACATATTGTTTACATGTCTAACATATTCACTTTATTTTGTGACCAGTTTACTATGGGTTTATCTATTTTGTTATCATTTCCAGATCTTTAACTAGGTATTGTTGGCAGAGTGTTTTTTTTTTTAATTGAAGGTTAATCGACCTATAATACATTGCACAGAACTGGAGTATTCAACAGGAAATCATCACCACAATTGAAATAATGAAAATATCTATTACCTTCAACCATTTCACATGACTAGGAAATGTTTGGAGGTAATAGGTATTTGTAGATATTTTTGTAATTTTCCCCTTCTACTCTTCCTCATCTCCTGCTTTTATTCTCAAGTAATCATTGATCTGCTTTCTGTCCCTGTGGGTTAGTTTGCATTTGCCGGTATTTTATGTAAGTTGAGTCATTCAGTCATTCAGTATGTCATCACTTCTGTGTGGTTCCCTTTGCTCACACAAAATTACTCTGAGATTTATCCAAGTACATACAGCTCATTCATTTTTGTTGCTGAGGAGTATTCCATCCAGTAGGTACACTGCAGTTTGTATTCATGTGTCTAGTAATTGACATTTAGATTATTTCTTGTTTGAAGTTATCACAAATAGCTTTGCTTTGAATATTCATGTAGATTTTGCATGGTTTCCTTTCTCTTGGGTAAATACCTAGGATTAAAGCGGCTGGATATATACGGTAGTTATATGCTTAAGTTTTTAGGAAACTGCCCAACTATATTACACATTGGTTGTACAGTTGTGCATTCCCATTGGCACCATAACAGAGTTCCATTTCATTTGCATCCTCACCGACATGTACTAGGGTCAGTCTTTCGAATTTTGGCCATTCTCTTAGGTATATAGTGGTATCTCATCGTGGTTTTAATTTGCATGTCCCTAATTAGTAATGAGGCTGAGTGTTGTTTCATCTCCTTATCCATCCTCTGTGTATCTTCTTTAGCAAAATGTATTTTGAAATCATTGCCCATTGTTTAATTAAGTTGTTGATTTTCTTATTTTTTCATCTGAAGAGCCTTTTAAAAAATATTCTAGATATGTCTTTTGTAAATATTTGAAAATATGTTTCCCTAAAGTGTAGCTTGTCCTTTGAATCTCTTAGCACTATATTTTGAAGAAAAGTTTTTAATTTTGATGATGACCAACTTAACAATTTGTTCTTTTATGGATTGCCATGTTGCTGTTGCATCTAAGAGATATTTACCTATCCTAAGGTCACAAAAGTTTTCCCCTGTGTCATTCTTCTAGAAATTTTATAGAAGTCTTAAATTTAGGTCCATGATCCATTTTGAGTTGATTTTTGTGTAGGAGGTCAGATACAGAATAAAGTTTCATTTCTTTTTTTTTTTTTTAACATATGGTTATCCAATTGTTTGCACATCATTTGTTGAAAAGACTGTCCTTTCTCCACTGAATTGCCTTGTCTTTGTACCTTTGTAGGACATCAGTTTTTCACATATGGGTGGAATTGGTACTGGGTTTTATATCTACTGTTGATGTGTTTGTCTATCATTACTCTAATACCGCACTGTCTTGACTAATGTAGTTTCATAATAAGTTTTATAATAAGGATGTCAGCCATTCAGTTTTGATGTTTATCAAAGGTTTTTTTTTGTTTTTGTTTTTGTTTTGTTTTTTGGCTATTGAAAGTCCTCTCTATTTCCATATGAATTTTAGAACCAGCTTTCCAATGTTTTGCCTTCCCCCAACCATAAAAAAAAAAAAAAAAAAAGAATCCTACTGGGATTTTTACTGGGATTGCACTGAGTCCCTATATCAAGTTGGGGAGATTTGATATTGATTATAATATTAGGTCCTTTGATCCAGGAGCTTAGAATATCTCTCTAATTAAGTCTTTTTTTTTTTTTTTTTTTTAAGATTTTATTTATTTATTCATGATAGTCACAGAGAGAGAGAGAGAGAGGCAGAGACACAGGCAGAGGGAGAAGCAGGCTCCATGCACCGGGAGCCCGATGTGGGATTCGATCCCGGGTCTCCAGGATCGCGCCCTGGGCCAAAGGCAGGCGCCAAACCGCTGCGCCACCCAGGGATCCCTCTAATTAAGTCTTTTAGAATTTCTCTTGGGACTGCTTTGTGGTTTTTAGTAGAAAGATCTTTCACATCTTTTGTCAGATTTATCCCTAAATGTTTCATATTTCAAATGTTATTATAAATGGATTTTTAAGAAATCTGTTTTTTATTATTTGCTGATAATATACAGAAATATAATTATTTTTCACATATTGCTCTTGTATTCTCAATCTTGCTAAATTTATTAGTTCTAGTTGTTTTCTGTAGGATTCCATCAGATTTTCTACATATACAACCATGTCTTCTGAGAATGAAGCTAATTTTATTTCAGCTTTATTTCACCTTTTCAATCAGGTGTCTTTTATTTCTTTTTCTTGCCTTATTATATTGGCTAGGATATAAGTACAATGTTGAATCAAAGCAGAGAGGGTATGGGGGGATCAAGAAACAAAACAAATAAACAAACATTGAAGAGCACATTTTTGGCAGGTTCCTGATCATGGGTTAGTTTTCATAGGTGGAGTAGGCGAGGAACCATTCTAAATTCAAAGAGCTCTGCATTTTAAATTATTTTGAACAGCTAAGACATTCTACTATAAATCCTATTTTCAGTTAAGAGTTGCATGGAATATTGTACTTTAGATTTCTCTACATTTGATTTAGTGGTGCATCTAGGGAGTATCTGTGATTAGGGCTGACAGGTGACGTATTTGAGGAGAAGGAGAAACTAGTGTAGATTTTGGAAGCTTCATGCCTGCCCATTGCATGTCACTAAGACAAATGGCAGGAGAAGAGGAAGGTCACTGGCGACAAACATTGTACCGCAGTACCTTCCAACTTCCGTGTCCTTTGCATCAGAGCATTGCCAGGAACTGTAATGAGAAATATGACTTCTGGAGATATTGAGTAACCTTGCTCTGGGCACCTCAAAAGGTACACACACACCACCTACCACCACCCCGGACTTCTTACAAAGGGCACCCTTTGTTTTGTTTTGTTTTTTGTTTTTTTGTTTTGTTTTGTTTTGTTTTTTAATTTATTTATGATAGTCACAGAGAGAGAGAGAGAGGCAGAGACATAGGCAGAGGGAGAAGCAGGCTCCATGCACCGGGAGCCCGACGTGGGATTCGATCCCGGGTCTCCAGGATTGCACCCTGAGCCAAAGGCAGGCGCTAAACCGCTGCGCCACCCAGGGATCCCAAAGGGCACCTTTTGAAAGTTGCTACAAATGAGACTGAGGATTTAGGATTCATAATAATAACGGTTATTCTGATTACTCAAAACACTTTTATTAGGGGTCACCTAGAAGGAACCTGACCTAGATGTTCTAATAAGCTCCTATGGTTAGTGTATGGCTCATTTTTTTTTTTTTAATCACATTGGCTTACGAGACTATGTAAGTTTAAAGAGGTCTTAGTGGTGTCAACCCTGCTTGGAGCACACCCAGATTCAGACACAGGGCTGAGGCCCATGTTGGAGAAGAATGCCTGTGACCGGCACAGAACAGGACAGATGGCATGAAGCATGCTCAGCTAAAATGATCACTACTCAGAGGGAAGTTGACAACTTTCCGGGACTGTCACAGGAGTCCTCAACCAGTCTGGGCCCGCACCATCAAGTTATGGAGGATCAGATTTAAGAAGAACCTTAGGGATTAATTGGATCCAGTCTTCTTGTTCTACTGATAAAGTCTTCTTGTTCTACTGGAAGTAAAGTGATGTATCCAAAGGCTCCCAGCCAGCTAGCCCTGAAGCCAAGGCAAGATCTCAGGTCTTCTGACTGCTAGTCAGATGCTTTTCCTACAACCCCATACTTTAGCTAGTTGATACCTGCTGCCACCTGCCCAACCACTGTCTTGTCAAATATGAAGGTAAGTGAGGAAAAAGTGTGAACTGGCCTAATTGCCTGAACACTTACAGCTCTGCTTATCCAGGCACAGTCACATGTGACATTTGACAGTGCACAGGGTAACATTTTCCAAATAGTTCCTACTCCTACATCCCTGTGAAAGTGAATAAAGTGAATAGCGAACAATATATCTGCCCCTTGGGGCACTCAGCGTGCCTCACTCGTACTTCCACATATTCTCCAACCTGCTGTGCATGCTCAGCTGACCACACCATGAGAAACCACATTCTCTCTTCAGGAAAGAAAATCAGGGCAGCCCGAGTGGCTCAGCGGTTTAGCGCTGCCTTCAGCCCAGGGCCTGACCCTGGAGACCCGGGATCAAGTCCCATGTCGGGCTCCCTGCATGGAGCCTGCTTCTCCCTCTGCCTGTGTCTCTGCCTCTCTCCCTCTCTGTGTCTCTTATGAATAAATAAATAAAATCTTTTAAAAAAAAAAAAAGCAGTGCATGGGCTCGTGATGTCTGGTGCAATTCCTTGGGTCTGCACTAGAAAGTAAGCCGTGGTCAGCTCCAGAAACACAGAGGCACCCGTCCGGGCTATTGAATCAGACAGATGTGTGTTCAGAGACCACTTTGTTCTGTTGCTGTTCTTTGACTTCACCCAATTAACTAACCTCAGTGTCCTTGCCAGAGAAGGGGAACAGTAACATCTTCCTCACAGGCCTCTTTAAATAAAGCAAGGGTGTGTAATGTGCCTGTACTTTAAGATATTCAGTAAATAAAAATTTATTTCTCCTGTCTCCTACTCTGCCACCCAAAGAAGGGCTTAACGTTTTCACAAAAAAAATGTTCTTAAGATACAATACTAGTGACTCGGGCCATTTACTTAGCAGGGAGCTGGCCCTTAGCAGAAGTCTTTTCTAGCTTCAGCTCAGCACCAGCAGCTGATGGTTTTGGTTACAAGCACTGCAAGTCTCATCCATCCAAGGACGTGAGACAGGCCCAGGATGTGTGGCCAAGGTGGGAGACTTCCAAGCATGAGACGGCTGTCTGTTCCAGTGGCTGACGTGTCCGCTGTCCCAGGACGACTAGGGCTGAATGCCAACTCTCGGGGCCCCTCGCAGCCCTGAAGCCTTTGGTCATCACCTTTAGACACCATCGGCTGTCCCCGACTCACTGAGTACTGGGAAACTAACGTGGCTTTGTCTGGCCCTGCTCTGAATTAGCCTGGCAAATAGCAAGACATGGTTAGACTTGCAGGCGTCCTCTTAAGGCAAACACCTGCGAGGAAAAATGGGAGGAGTGCCAGGGGAGGCCGGGAGGACTGCGATCACAGTGTAGACCTGAGCCTTGTGGAGGAGAGGCAGAAGGAGGGCGGGTTGGGGAGGAGTCCTGCGGGGGCAAGTTTTAAGAAAGGCCAGCAAGGCGGGTGGGGGTGATGACCCTCCGGCCAGAGTGGCCCATGGAGGGACCCTGGCTCCCCAGGAATGGGGCTGCCTTAGTGTCCTGGGCGAGCACAGCCTGTGCGACTCCCCGCCCCGCACCGATTCTGGAACCGGTTTTGGAGCCCAGTGCCCGGGGCCTTGGGCAAAAGGTGGCCCAGTGGGGGGAAGTGACAGGCACACTGTCCCCGCGGCGCACACAACAGTGGATCGCTGGATGCAGAGAGCGAGCGCATGGCCGCGGCCACAAATGCCAAGGATCATCAATGCATCATCAGTGCACGACAGTAAGTCGTCGCCCCTGTGCCCCGGAGGCAGCGGCACCAGGCTGGGACAGTGACCCTACCTGTCTGTGTTCCTCTGGGGACTGCTCAGTGACTGAGCGCTCCTCGCGTGGAATATTCCACGCGCGGTACTGCGTGGGATCCTGCATAACCCCGGTTGAGGGAACAGCATCTCCGGGCTGCAGAGGGGACACCGAGGCCCGGCCAGGTTAAGTACCTTGTCCGGGGGGGTCCCTCCAGGGACGGACAAAGCAGAGACTCTAGAAGAGACCGAGGCCACCGTGCGCCCACCTGCCAGCCCCTGCTCTTCTGCCTTCGTGCAAGTTGGAAAACCCAAGAGACCCCCCAACAATCTCAGCAGCCGTGTAACACTCCGTGAGGTCAACTGGATCCTCGCTCACACTCAGCACTTGTTGCCGTGTTAATTCTCCAACTCGGATCTTACATATCTGTTTCCTCGGCCGTGGGTGAGAAGTTGTGAGCACTTATCCTTTTTCTTTTCTGAAGGGCGTAGAGCACACCAATGACCTATTTTCCAAGTGCTCTCAAAAGCTGGAGATGTTTCTAGAGAATTATTAAAACCAATGGACCCAAGCAGCTGTTTATCAAAAGTGCATCTCCACGTCACATGACACAGAATGTTGTCTGCTCGACTAGAAACCCTGCCCAGTCCTCCTGGCTGAGCCCGAAGTTTTCCCGAGTCTCCATCCATCCTAGATGCAATTTGTTGTCAGTCACTTAGTCTGTAAACACCTCACCCCGCACCTCCTGAAACCCGGCTGGGAGCCAGAGAGAAGGTACAAAACAAGCGGAGGCCCCAGCCGCCATCTCCAAGGACGTTGCAGTTAATTTGGGGAAACAGAGGATACACTCCAGATGGAAATGTAAGATCGCTTTAAGCAACGTGCAAACATATTTTCATGCATTTGGATCAATGTGACCAGGAAAGGAAGAAAAGTCATTTGTGCGGTGAAACAACACAGTTGACTGAGGAGGGGTGGGGTAGGAGCTGGTCCTGGACCGGGTTTTTTTGTTTTTTTTTTTTTGGGGGGGGGTATTTTGTTTTTAAGACTTTAAGAGAGAGGGAGAGACATAGAAGGAGAAGCAGGACTTGATCCCAGGACCCCAGGATCATGTCCTGAGGTGAAGCCAGAGGTTCAACCACTGAGCCACCCAGGCGCCCTCTGGACCAGGGGATTTAAGTTCAGCTCTGCTGTGACAGTGTGAGCTGGAGCTATAGCCACTGTTTCTGAAATTTGGTTTCTTCTCTGTAAAACCAAGGTGTTGGTCAAGAGCGGGGGTTTTCTAACTCTGCCAAGCTAAGAACCATTGTTTCTTCCTCCTCCCAATGAACCCCTTGAATCAAATCCAAGCTGGAGGTTGAGGGGAGTGAAAACTCCCTATATGTCCCACTCCTAGGAAGTCTTTTAAGCTATTCCTGCAATCGTGGATTCCCAAAGACACAATTTGAAAACCTCTGGTCTAGACGTTTTGCAAAGTAGTTTCTTGCATTAAAGTGTGAGAATTCGATGACTTCTAGAGCATGGACAGTTTAATGTGGGAAGCCGCTCTTGGTTCTATTGAGATTTGAGTGCAACTCAATTTATAAATCAATAGTCCTAGAGTAGAAGTAGAGACCGTGTATTTCTCGACGGTATGAGATGTGAGATCAATAATCCATTAGGCAAGAAATCTGGGTCATTCTTTCATTCATCAGCCTCCATCGAGTATCTTCCATGTGCCGAGCATTATAGATTCAAAATGCTGAGATTTAAATCCCTTGAGGAGTACTCAGTCTAATAGGTTCTTAGACCAGAAAACATTCTTTATTTTGAAAGGCCCCCAAAAAGGCAAGGTAAGGATGGCACGGAGTGTTCTCAATCAGAGCTTTTAAGAATGGGTTATTTATTTCGTCTAAATGGAATTAACTACTCTGAGCAGATTTAACCTGCACAAGGCAGCCTGAAGGGGGTTGTGCAGGAAGGTCCAGTGGAGAGAGGATGGCGGAGTCTTGACTCCCAGCCTGGAGCACAGTGAACTAAGTGGACTTGATCTATTAGGGATCAGAGAGCAGATGGAAAATGCTCTACATGAGTGAACTGGACTGGCCATCTTATTCTGAGATGAGGTTCAAAGAGGAATACATTCCATCCTCAACCACTTCTTGCTCCTGCCTGCTGTTAGGCTAGGAAGAGGTACCAAAAACCAGGCCATGAAATATCAGTCTACCAGAGCACCGCTCGTTCAGACACGTTTTATTAGAGTACTTGCCCCTAGAACCCGAGCATCTCTCATTTCTTAGCGATTAAATTAAATCTTGCTCTACTGCAGGAGTGTTGTTCTGTAGCCATGGACTCATTGAGAAATTTATAGAACATTAGATTGCAGCACTTTTGTAACTGGGAGGGAAAGTGAGTGTACACAGTTTAGAAGCATTGTAATAAAAATAATTTGGAGAAAAGAGAATAGAAAACAAGGCGTAATATTAAAGGAAGCTCGTTTTATACTTACAGTTGTGTATTTATACATTAATAATTTATAAATATTTTATGTATTTGATATATTTTGTGTGCATGATTTCACATTTTTAAATTAGGAATGCAGATGAATCAATATGTATACTTATATATTTATGACTGTTATTGTATATTTATAATACAAGAGGTGCTACTTAAATACCTTTCTTTGGATGGTACCAAGATCACTTTGGAATTGAACACACATTGATTCTCATCACGTAACTTAGTCATCTTGGCTTCTCTGGGCAATGAGGGTACATAGCATTTTGTGCATGTCAGCCATAAGAAAATGGAACCAAATACCGTAGATCTTGCCAAGAGGTTGAAAGGAACTGAGCCTGGAAAGTGTCCTTATGATACATATCAGTTGAACATATGGCCCCCAGGGCAGTGCCTTGCTATCACTTGACATTGGCAAAAGTAATTCCAAACAGATTACAAAAACAGAGATGGGAACTCCCAGGAACCATTACCTGATTTCACCATTTACCAACGAAAGCCAGTTTTTAGGCCTATTTTTAGGCCTATTTACTTTCTCCCTACCCCATGCATGGATTACTTTGAAACATAAATATGACATCCTATCGTTTCATTGATAGATATTTTGGTATGTTTCTCTAAAACGTGAGGACTCTTAAAAAAATCCTAAAACCATAATCAAAAGAGTTAGCATTAACGACTTACATCAAATATCTAGACAATTTTTGGGGATACCTGGGCGGTGCAGCAGTTTAGCGCCTGCCTTTGGCCCAGGGCGTGATCCTGGAGACCTGGGATCCAGTCCCACGTCGGGCTCCCGGTGCATGGAGCCTGCTTCTCCCTCTGCCTGTGTCTCTGCCTCTCTCTCTCTCTCTCTGACTATCATAAATAAATTTAAAAAATTTTAAAAATATATAGACAATTTTTAAATTTTCCTCACCATCTCGTAATTTTTACACAATTTTTGTTTCAATTACTTCATATAAAGTCCATGTGTTGTGATTTATTGATATGTCTCTTGAATCTTCTCTCATGTATAGTAGAAATTCTGGTAAGAATATCATGCGAGCCACACGTGTAATATTAATTTGTCTATTAGTCACATTTAAAATGTAAAAAAAAACAATTTTGCAAAAGGCAATCTCGTTTCAATCTAGCCACATTTCAAGTGTCTACTATCCACATGTACGCAGTAGCTGTTGATTGGACATAGTGTAGCCATAGATCCCCTCTTCAAAGTGTGAGATGTCTGTAATGAAAACAAACACAGGAGCATAGAAAAGGATTATTTAACTCTTCCTTACAAAGAATATAGAAGGAAGATTCCCAATAGTGATGTATGCACGCTTTCGCCTCTGTCTCCCGACAGCTCAAAGCAGTACCTCTAGTGTCTCTAGGAATATGATCCTTGAGAGCAGTGGGGTGCGATCCAGGAATAAAACATGAAAGGAGGGGGAAACCTGTGCAAAAATACATAGCAGAGCTGACTTCCACTACAGGCAACGGGGGGGTCCTTTCTGCTGGGACCTTCTGAGGAATGTTCTAAAACGTGCACAGAGCTGATCCCTTGGGTCCAACAGAACAGCGCTAAGCTCGCATCCCTCAGTGCTAGAGGATGGATCTCAGGCTTTATTGCCCTCGGGCTTCTGATTATGAATGCACGAGTGAGTGGCCAGCAGTTTTGCAGAATAGAGAAAGAGCAGGAGGTATCTGACTGGAACAGAGACAAAGTTCTGGAAGGTTCTGACCCCTGAAAGCTATGCTGATCTGATCAAAACCTGTACCAGGTGTCTGGAGTGAGGAGCAAGGCCGAGAAGGTTCCAGAGTGGAACATCACAGGGATCCCACAGGATGCACTTGTGGCTTGAAAGTGAGCATGTGGTAGATAAAGGACCTTTCCCACATTCCAGAGACGTGATGTCCATCAGGACGGTGGATGGGGGACACAGTCAAGGAGGTGTCAGAAGGGGCAAGGAGAAAAGATGTTGAGAACGTAATTCCAACTAAGCTCCGACATCCACTGATACTTTTTTTTAAAGCCCTGGGATCCTCCACGTACAATTAACAGCACCTGAGATTCCAGCCAGGGTCAGCACGTTCTGGTTTCCATTCCTTCGATGTGCCTAGCGCTAGTGCCCTACCGCCTTGTTGCGGAATTAATCCTACTCTTCCTAATGTGGACAGTAGCTAATCAGTGCCCAGATGTCACACGTGCTTAATAAACAACACATCCCCACCACCTTCAGCTGAGTTAATTCTGTGAAGTCATTTATTCAGAGCTGGAAGGGATCTCGGAAAGAGACGTGTCAGACTGATGCCGCTAAGTAATGCCGAGAATTCTCTTTAGAACCTTCATTAGAAATAGTCCTTTACCATGTGCTGCCGCCAGAGGGTAAGTGGGAAACCCCTGGCTAGCTGGGCTGTGAGCATCTCCTATCACCTGTGTGAAGTTGTCCCGAAGCCGGGCTGCGAATCGGCCTCCACCAGTCAGGGCTGCTCTCTGCGCAGGACGCATGCTAGGGCGAGAATGGTCAAGGTCCAGGATGCCAGCTTCTATCAAACGCCTTTTACCAAACGTGTACTGGAGAGATTGCGTGACCCCACTCGCCTGCCTTGCTGTGGCCACACTCCAGCAGGCACGTCCTCTAGAGCCACAGGGAGCTTGGCTCTGCCTGGAAAGGCCTGCGGTGGCTGTAAAAGGAATTGAGTTCATGAATCCTGCACACGTCATGGGACCTCATTCTCTTCATACCTGAATCCTACTAACCGAACAAAAATATTGCTGCCCTGGTACCAGCACAATAAATCTGAAATCTGTACGGACTTTGGCAGTCACCTAGGGAACCGAAGCCAAATCTGCAGTTTCTAACCCAATTTCCCTTTCTACACACGCTCCCTAAAGGGAATAGCTAATTGGCACTTGGTTAAGTTGATCTACACAATAAAGGGCTCAGAGGACTCCTGGGGGTGGGGGAAGGAGATGGAGGGGTAGGAACTAACTGGGGAGCTGGGGATGAAAGCCACGGAGGAGAATCCCAATCGCTGGGCCCAGTGAAGGAAACGAAACAGAAGGACAGATTCCAAGCTTGCTGTGGAGGAGGGACTGAGGGCCTCTTCAGTGTCCTTTGCAGGAAATTATAAGAAAGAAATTGCTTCTTAATTAATGTTGCCCATGGAGCTATCCCTGCTGACTGCTACGCGGGTCTTTATGGGGGTTAGGCTCCTCTCCTCCAGGTGAGACCCAGACTCAGTGGGGTGCTAACCGGATGTGGGGAGGTCTTCCACTTGCCGATATCCTTGGCCTTAGGTCTGAGTTTTCATGTTTGTCTTGGGTCCTTTTTTTTTTCAAAGCCGCATTTTAAAAAAATCTCTTTCTTGGCTTCACCTTTGCACTATTTCTTCTGAGCGCAACAGCTATTGTGGTGAAGTTGCCGCTGCATTGTTAGTCATTTCATTTTGCTCGGCAGACACACACTGAGTGCCAAACGTATGGCAGCTTTGACACTGAGAAAGTGGAAGATGATCCGTGATGGGACCTTGCACGGAGAACTCTGTCTCTGCCGTAGTCCGGCGCCCCTGAGCCGGCTCATTAAAAAATGCATCCATGTTGACCTTGGTGTTCATGATGCCGCAGGCCCTGACCTCAGGAAGCTTATTATGCCTCTTATAGCCAAGTCAGGGCACCCACCAAGAGAACGTCAGCTTTGGATCGTTATACACAGGGGTGGATGAAAAGTGCAGGATTTTTGTTCATCCAGATAGATCGCCAATATTTGGAAATTTTGGCAACTGTCTTGATTTCCTTCACTTTCATCTTGAAGTTTGGCCTCGTGTTGCCATATGTTGAGTGTGAGCACTTTCAGGAATGCATAGGCTTGGCTTCAAGGACATTTTCACTTGATTGGAGGTGATAATACAACTGGAACAGAGTCATGGCATTTGATGTATCCCTCCTATTCCAGTAAAAATGGTTGGAAGATGTTCAACACCTGAAATTAGCCAGAACTTCAAGTTGTTTGCCTCATCATTAAATGTATCACTTCAGAACCTGGATTTTCTTGACATGGAAAGCTTTTTAAAAATAAATGCTTAGAGCTGGGAAGATGCCCAGCATATTAAGCCTTGAACCTTACAAAGGGAATCATTTTGTAAATGGAAATATGTCCTTTAATATAAACTGGGCGACCATTCAATCACTAAGCCTTGCCCTGCAGTATCCTCTTTAATCCACTTAGTGTTCTGTTCTTTTCCATTCATCTCGCTTGAGCCACAAATATGTTGCTTCTCGTTTTGCTCTCTGAGGATATTTTTTTTTCCTTATCATGACTGAGAGGCAGCCAGAAGAATACTTGTGCCTAGAGATGAATTATGGATCATTCAGTAGTTCCAAAAACCAAAGGGATAAGAAAAGCAATAATCCCAAATATTCCAGTCATTCTTTTCTTACTCTCCTTTTTGAAGAGAGGGGGAAAAAAAAGCTATACTTTGAAAACTCACTACAAAATTTTCTTGTTAAAATCAGAGGAACAGATATTGTGAAGAGGATAGCTAAGGATAAAAAGTGAGGTAGGTGAGCAAGAAAAAGTGTTTGTTTTTTTAATATTTTATTTATTTATTCATGAGACACAGAGAGAGGCAGAGACATAGGCAGAGGGAGAAGCAGGCTCCCGATGCGGGACTCGATCCTAGGACCCTGGGATCCTAGGACCCTGGGATCACGGCCTGAGCTGAAGGCAGATGCTCAACCACTGAGCCACCCAGGCGTCCCAAGAAAAAGTGTTTAAATGCATCTTTACCAGGTAAAATGGAGGTGATCAGTGTGCCAGCCAAGATGTGAAGACAGGAGAGTGTGGATACTGTGGCTTTATCTCCTCGAACAGCTTGCTACCCTCTAGCAAACAGGGAAAGAAAGGCCGGGTGTTCCTCTGCTGCAAAGATTCAGGCCCAGCCTGGGTGTCTGAGGCCCACTTAGGAAGGAAGACCAGTCCATTCAGAGATGATCTTCTGACCTGACAGAAAAGTGCTTCTGGATTTAGGAAGCTCAGCCTAGAACCAGGGGTCTCTGGGGCCTCCTGTCATAGGCCAAGGCAAACTAAATAAGCTAAATAATTGGTGAGTCTGGATTAACATTTATCGTCTGTGACCGGTGAGGGAGGGATCATTCACAAAGGAACATGGTCACACCTTGTGTCAGACTCAAAGATCTAACCCACGGTAAGGAAGGCTGTGCCTTCTTAGAACTGGAAAGGCAAGTTACAAAGGTAAATGTCCATCCTACAGGCAAACTGCATGTGCAGAAAATCCAGTGAACTACTCTACAGTCTCGCTAGCAAGTATTAGACTTGAGAGGTTAAGTGATTTATGTCATAAACTTTATTGGTAAAGACTGTTTAGCATAGATGATGAGTGAAGGTAGTGAAGATGATTTCAGGAGGTCTGGTGCCCAGTTCTCCTATCCCCTATCTCCGAGTCTTTTTTTTTTTTTTTTTTTTTTTTTTTTTGTCTCACAGCTGGATAACAATTTCATTGCATCAGGTCTTTCAAATCACTGTGCCGGAGACCATTGTTTATACTCCAGTATCCATTTGCTTCTTCATTTTAGTGTAAGGACCCTGATTGCTCCCTAGGGTCTTCAAATTTAGCAAATAAAAATAGTTTGCCAAGATACACTTGACTTCTAAGGAAAAAAAAGATTACAAGTATGTCCCAAGCGTTGTGCACGTATACAAAACAATGGATTATGTGAAAGTCAAATTGAATCAGCCACTCTTGATCATGCAGACCTACCGCTACCTGCTCATGTGTCTATCCAGCCAGGACTACACTGCCAAGGGTCAGACGATGATGTGATTTTGTAACCAAGTTCCATCCAATGAAGTGGAAGCTTACATTGGTACTAGAAAAACTCCTTTAAAGAAAAGGATGTTAAAAAAAAAAAAAAAGAAGAAGAAAAAGGGATGTACTCTTCCCTCCTCCACCCTCCATACTGGAGGATATGATGGAAGAAGGGGAGCAGCACAATCCTGGGCCATGGAGAGCAAGGCCCGTACCGTATCTCTGGTTGAGAGAGAAGGAGCCAGGGTCCCCGCCACCATCATGCTTCTCATATACCGACTCTGAGCTGCCTCTCTGTAAATTTCCCTTAAGGGAGAAGAAGAAGGGGTGAGGGAGAAAGGGAAAGAAAGAAAGGAGATGGAGAATGAGGGGGAGAGAGAGAGGGAGAGAACACCACTCTGGTCTTATTTAAACCACCCTTAATTTGGATTTTGTTAGGTTCAGTTGAGTCCAATCCTAACTGATGCGAAGGCTCGCCTCCTTAGGGACTTGTGGGCACACCAGAACCAAAAAGAGGAAAAATCTGTGGAAAGTAGAGCATTTGAAGGACTCTGTGAGTGCTCATGGTCTCATTTTCTGATTTTTTTTCTCATACACATGTAAACTGAGTCAGTTGCTTTCCCTAAGCCCTGGAGTTCTAACTCCTGCCCTGTGTTCTCCTGGAGGATGTTCACAAGTAAACCGTGAATCCCCAAAAAAAAAAAAAAAAAAATCTCCATGCCGGTAGGACGTGAGCATAAAGCTAAATTGTGGTTAGCAATTTCCTCTAAGAAGTTGTGTGACTCTTTCAATAGAAGTATTTTGTGGATAATTTTTGAGTGTTCTGTCAAGTGGCAGGAAGAAGAGTAATCAAAAGAGTTTAATATTTTGGAGCATCTTTGGCTTTAGGAAATGTAAAAATAAATTCCTAGCAACAATGATACCTTTTATAAAAAGGAAAAGACCAATATATCATTCCTTGAAGTTTCCCAGGTCAGAATACTTATATATAAAATTCTAGTCCAAATAGGCAATGTTGATTTTTTTTTTTATTCAGCGCTTAAGATTTGCCAATTTCAACATTTTTCTCAGTGCCATGAAAAATGTTGCCACTGGCAGGCACCGCACAGCAAGTGGGAAGGCAAAAATAGTGTTAAATGGTACAAATACAAGAACAGGAGTCTCTGCATTTTCATGAATGTATCATTCAGAATCCTTGATTAGGAATCTTATTTTTCATTCCTTAAGGGATATAGAAATAGGTAGAAAGGAGAACAACAAAAGAAATAGGGCCTCCACATGAAACAAATAAAAGCAAAACCTAGGCAAGGGCTAGACATCGAGAGATTTATATACCACTCAGTTTCTATAATAAAGCACAACTACCACCGGTGGACCTGGGAAAGGCTGAAAGGTTCAGACAAAGTTGAGGTTATTCATGGTGAGTTGAACAGTGTCTCCCCCCAAATTCATGCCCATCCAGAACCTAGAATGTGACCTATCTGGAAATGAGTTCTTCCCAGATGTACTTAGTTACGCTGAGGTCGTACTGGGTTAAGTGGGTCCAACATTCAATGACTGACTGGTGCCTTTAGGAGAGGAGGAGAGGCCACACAGACATGCACAGGAAAGAGAGCCATGTGGCAACAGAGGAAGATTTTGGAGTGGTGTGGTCACAGGCCCCACATCCCAGGAGCTGGGAGGGGCGTAGGGAACAGGCACCCTCAGAGACTCCAGAAGGAGTCAGTTCTGTTGACACCTTGATTTTGAACTCCTAGCTTCCAGAACTATGAGAGAATGAATTTCTGTTGTATTAAGCCACTCAGTTTATGGTGCTTTGTTATGGTAGCCCTGGGAAACGAATGCCTCACCCGCTACCACCCACCTGTGAGGGCAAAGCACCGTTCACATCTTCAGAAGATACCACTGGACCATGGGGCACTCAGAAAATTCCAGTGCTTATTTCTCAACTTCTCTGAACCCTAGGCCAGTGGGTGCTATTGACAAGCAGTTTGGGCAGGATCTTGGTTTATTTGAAGAGCTTTTACTCTGCCTCCCAAGTTGGAAGAATTGTTAAATTTATGTCTTTTGTTGAAAGCTTGGTGGTTTTTATTTGCATTTTGTGACTTTCTTGCCTATTTTATTTTTAAAAGGGAAGAAAGCAAAGTCAAAAGAAGTAAAGCAAAGTTTTATCATCAGTCAAGGTCCCTGAGCCTCTCCAAACATAGTAACATGATCAGTGTATCATATATTCTAGGCTTGTGGGATCAGATACATAATCTGGAAGGTCTGCAAAGGTCTGCATTCCCATTGGTACCTAATCCCAAATCCATTACCAGTATGTCCTTCCCATATGTTCTCAAGCCTCTGTCATGGATTTAACCCACCAACCCTGTTGTAGTCAAAAGGTTGGACTAGAGTATTCTCAGACCTCTGGATCCAGCTGCCAACTTGCAGGAAACTGAGAAAACGGAGAAACGTGTTGTATGAAACCATAAATACATACCTGACAAAATCCTGAATGTGGAACACAATGCAAGGTAAATGCCCTAGTTCCTCAACAGAAAAAAAAAAAAATGGAAGGAAAAGAGAGATGGAAAGAGAACAAGTAGATTTAAAAAATGTTTAAAAGACACATGCAATTTTTTTTTAAATGGGCAAGACTGAACTATGGTGTTTAGAGGTAATTAATTGCATGATAAAAAAAAAAAACTACCAAGAAATGCAAGAAAGTGATTTCTGAAACTGACAAAGTGGTAGTTCTGTTGAGGAGCGCAGAGAAGGGGCTGTAATTGGGGGTGGCCCACCGAGAGGTGCAACAGGGAGATGGACTCCAATTTTGATGTTTGATGGCTGTTTTTTGGGCCCCACCACGCGCTCTCTCCATCCTGCCCCCCGTCTGGGCCAGCCGATCACAGAGTCCACGTGCTCTCTCTGTTGGCATCTGTAAGAAGTTCAGACTACGCAAGCCATTTTCAGCCCTGTGAGGACTGACTAGGACTGAAAACCCAGGACCCCGGAGGCCTATGATGAGAGTAAGTTTTTCATACCCTCTTGATGCATGTTTGGGCATCTTTCACCTCAATGTCCAAACCTAATTTTGTGCGGAGGCATCCATCTCATCTCTGTAAAATGATCACACTAAGGCTTCTGGGTGGGCTGACACTGTCACACGACTTGTTTCTGTGCTTAGAATGGTGTTGGCTCAATAACTCCATAAGATAGCTATTTATTGTGTGTGCTCTTTTCTGTATCTTTATTTTGTTTTACAACAAGTGAGTAAAAGCAGGAACAGTAACAGCAGCCACGTCTTATGTACATCTGTAACCGCTGTGACATGTCATTTGGGAACCTCAGGCTTGGAGCAACACGTTTCTTGAAACCAAAGTACTTAGGATGGTGGTGATCCCTTAGCCTCGCATTACCCCCCATGGGCTGCACAGGTGTCTGCACATATGAAAAAACAGACACTTCCTCTGGATTTAATGGACTGACTTTAATTAGAAAAGACTCTCTGACGCTATCAGGAATGGGGCTTTAACCTTGACATACAGAGCGTATCAGTCTGGGTCCTCCTGAATTAGATCAATTCCCTACATGCCCCATACATCCAACTATTTATCGTTTGATGCTTTTCCTTCTTGTATTTCTGACAAAGGTGATCTGAATTTTTCTCGAATACACTGCAGAGGTTACTCAAGGGGCCATACTATATACTCCTCTTAGTGCACATCACCTTGGACACAAGAAGAGACTCAAAAAAGACACAAAAAGAGACTCAAATAACATACCAGCTGCTTCCTTCATTTTTATGATAAGTCTATGTTTGTAAGCCAGGTTATTTTTGCATAGCTTTTTCATTGTATTTGTAAATTCACGAGGAAATATATCAAGCCTAGTGAGTACTATGTCTAAATATAAGTAATTGACAAATTGAAAAAAAATAAGGTTATCATATTTTCTTCTTTTTTTAACGATATCATATTTTCTATTAAGTTTCAAAAAAGATACACCATGTCATTCTCGGTCCTATTTCATAATCTTGAAATTCTATCTCCTTCAGTAGGCGTTTGTCACTATAAACTTTCCGAGTCCCGTAAGTTTTGTTATGTTGTGTTTCCACTTTTTGTTTGTTTAGAGACACTTTGGATTTCTCTTCTGGTACCTTCTTTGACTCATTGGTTTTTTAAGACTATTGTTTCATTCCCACACATCTGCAAGCTTCCCAGTGCTTTTCCTCCCGTTACCAATTTCTAGTTTTATACCATTGTGGTTGGAAAAGATACTTGATATGATTTCAATCTAATTAAAATTAAATTTATTAAGACATATTTTGTGTTCTAACATATTATCTATCCTAAGGAATATTCTATGTGTGCTTGAGGAGAAAGTGTATTCTTGCTGCCATTTCATGAAATTTTTTCTCTACTTTAATGTTAGTTTTATTGATCAGGTGTAGTCCAAAGCCAACATCTTTATGCTGATTTTCTGTCTGGATGCTCTACCCACTGTCCAAAGTGGGAGTATTGAAATCTGCTACTTGTATCATTGTCTATTTCTCCTTTCATATCTATTAGTATTTGTAAATTTAGGTGCTCCCATGTTGGATACATACATGTTTACAACCGATATATCCTATTGATGAATTGACCCTTTCACATTATGTAATTTTTTTGTCTCTTGTTACAGTTTTTGACTTAAAGTCTATTTTGTCTGATATAAGTGTAGCCACCCCTGCTCTCTTTTGGTTTCCATTTCCATAGATTACCTTTTTTCATCCCTTCACCTTGAGTTTATGTGTCTCCTTAAAACTGAATTTTACAGGAAGCATGTAGTTGGGTCTTGTTTATCTTGTTTATATGTTCAGCCACCATATGCCTTTGGATTGGAGATTTTAATCTATTTATATTTAAGGAATTATCAATAAGTATGGCCTTCCTAATGTCATCTGATTGTTTTCTGACTGACTTATGTTTCCTTTGCTCTTTCTTCCTCTCCCTTTGTAAATTAATGATTTTCCATAATGATATGCTTTGGTTCCATCCCTTTATCTTTTGTGTATCTATTATAGATTTTGCTGTGTTACCATGAGGCTCATATAAAACTTCTTATCAATGTAACAGTCTGTTTTAAGCTAATGACAGTATAACTGTGTTTGCATACAAAAACCCTACTCTTTTATTCCCCCGTGCACACACATTTTATGTTTTTGATGCCACAGTCTACTTTTCTTTTACTGTGTATCCATTAACAAATTGTTCTATTATAGTTCTTTTTAATACTTCTATCCTTAGACCTTTATACTAGAGTTAAGTGATTAACATATCCCCACATTATATTGCTGGAGTATTTTAAATTTGACTCTATATGTACCTTTACCAGTATGTTTTGTATTTTTGTATGTTTTTATGTTACTAATTAGCATCCTCTCATTTCAGTTTGAAGAACTCCTTTAGCATTTCTTGTAAGGCAGGCCTAGAAGTGATGAACTCCCTTAGTTTTTGTTTGCCTGAGCAAGTCTTTATTGTTTTATTTCTGAAAGATAATTTTGCCAGCTAAGTATTCTTGGCAAAGTGTTTTTTTTTGTTGTTGTTGTTGTTGTTGTTTTGTTTTGTTTTGTTTTGTTTTAGTTTTTTTAGTTTTTTTTTTTTTTCCTTTGAGCACTTTAAAGAATGTAATGCCCCACTTTCATCTCTCCTGCAAGGTTTCTGATGAAAAACCTGCTTATAGTGTTATGAGATTTCCTTTTTAAGTGATGATCTTCTTTTCTCTTGCTGCTTTCAAGATTCTCATTCTCTTTCGTTTTTGACAGTTTCATTATCATATGTCTTGGAAAAGATGTCTTTGGGTTGAATTTGTTTGGAGACCTGTGAGCTTCATGAATTTGAAAGTCTAAATTTTTCCCCAGATTTGGAAAGGTCTCAGTCATTATTTCTTTACATAAGTTTTCTGCCCCTTTATTCCTCTCATCTCCTTCTGAGATTCCCATAATCCACCGATTATTTATTTTAATAGTAGCCACTAAGTCTTGTAGGCTTATTCATTCTTTTTCACTCTTTTCTTTTTGCTCCTCTGATTTGATCATTTCTTTCTTCTGTTTGGTTGAGTGTACTGTTGAAGCTCTCTCTTGACTCTTTTATTTAGTTCATTCATTGCCTTCAGCTCCAAAATTTCTCTTTGGTTCTTTTTTTAATGTTTTCTATTTCTTTGTTGAGCTTCTCATGAAACAATTTCATGAAACTTTATATTTGTTCTCTTGTAGTTCTCTCTGAGCATCTTTAGAACAATTATTTTGAATTCTTCATCAGGCAGTTTAAGGATCTCCATATCTTTAGGTTAGGTACTAGAAGTTTACTGTGTTCCTTTAGTGGTGGTTTGTTTCCCTGATTTTGTGTGTGTGTGTGTGTGTGTGTGTGTGTGTGTGATGCCTGTAGTTTTGCACGGGTGTCTCTCATATGAACAGTCACTTCCTTGAGACTTTATGGACTGACTTTAATAAGAAAAGATGTTTCAACTATGTGTGAGGGCAGGCTGGAACATGCTGTGACCCCAGGCCTACTAATACAGGGTGCTCTGTGTGGGCTGTGTGACAGCTTCAGGGCTAGACACCATGGTGTCTTGTCGGCTCAGGCAGCTGGGGTTCACAGCTTCAACAACTTAATGATCTTTAGTGAGAGGTGCAGTGGTTGGGGGCTGGTCCACAGTGATGCAAGGGCCATTAGAGTTCCTCAGTAATGCCTCTAGGTCCAGCAGCTAGGGACCAGGGCAGGTAGTAGTGATGGCGGAGCTGGTGATGTACACATTAAGCTGTTGCAGGGCCAGTTGCAGATATGCCTTTGTAGTGGCCGAGTCCAGCTGAAGGCACACACACACAGTGGTGCAGACCAGGGTCAGGGCCAACTGCAGGAGCATGAGTTACCGCAGGGATCCTCATTGTTGGTATGCACTTGTGTGATGGCAGAGCTAGTCACAGGTGTGCACACAGCCATGGAGGCTGGTAAGAGGAGTTGTAGCTGTGGCATAACATGTGCATAGTTATCAGGGCTGGCTGTGGGCCTGAGTGCCCATTGACAGAAGTCAGGGGCATATACTTCTATATAGTCCCGTGCCAGAAGTCAGAGCCATCTCCAGGCCCGCAAACAATGGTTGGCCTTGGCTGTTGGTGAACACTAGTGCAGCTGTAGGGGCTAGCTTTGGGTGTACTCATGGGAGTGGGGCTTGGCTACTAGGGCCTCACGTGACCTCTTACGTGTGCATGGCCACAGAGGCCAGGGCTGGCTGCCAGTATGGATTCTGGGCTTGAGCAGGGGTGGGGGAAGGCAGTGTGGAAGGATTCAGGCATGGGCACGAAAACCTATGGGGCAAAAACATCAAGGTTGTCCACTGTGGCTGTGCCCGCTTATTAGTTTCCTTGGTAGCAAAGGCTCCTGAGGTCTTCTGTAGTGCAGTTTGCTGGGGTCCAGGATGTGAGATGTGGGATGTGTGGCAGCAGTGCAGCCTGTGGAGGCCCGGGCTGGGGGTTCCCCTGCAAGGCGAGCCCCTGGGAACCCTGGTCACTTGGTCTGCATGGCTGATACTGGTAGCCTCTGCCCTTGTCCTAGTCCCTAGCTGCCTGTCGACCTGTCCACTCTGCTGGCTCTGGGTGGGGGTGAAATTAAGTGGGTCCCCTTGCAGTGCCCCCAAAAGGCCTGGGAATCCGGCCACTCTTCTTTTCCCAGCAGGGGAACTCTCTCGGGCTGGGAGTTCTCTCTCAGCACTGAGCAGGGCCAGTCGACGATGGCAAGATGCAGGCAAATGAAGCCGTTGTACCATTTTTGTGCAGTGCTTCTCCAGCTTTTTTTGCTCTACTCTATTGCTAAAGCTGCTTCAGTGAACTCCCAGAGTTCTTTTTGTTCATGAATAGTTGCCTAATTATCACTCTTTGTGGGGAGATGGAGGCTGAGTTCTCCTACACCACCACATTTGTACCATCGTATTTTTCCTTTTTTAAAAAAAAAAATTGAGAGAAAGAGAGCACAAGTGGGGGGGGGGGGCAGAAGGAGAGGGGGAAGCAGGCTCCCTGCTAGACAGAGAGCCAGACGTGGGGACCCCGGAATCATGACCTGAGGCCAAGGCAGACGCTTCACTGACTTAGCCACCCTGGTGCCCCTATGCTATATTTTTCTTTTAAAAAAATGTGACAAGGATCTCATATTTGGTTCTTCTTATCTGTACAGATTCTAAGAGACCTGGACTAAGATGTGTCCCTCCAGGAAGGATTTGTATTATCTTTTTCCAAGCATCCTGGGGCACCCCTGCTTCAGAAATGTTTTTAATCTAGTTTATTGAATTGGATTTTCCTGAACAATGCAAGTGATAAAAATTCAGATCCTTAATTTGTGCACGGGCAGACATATGGTTACTGCTTTCTAGAGAGATTCTTTTTTATCACCCCAGCCTGTACCTTAGACAGACAAGATTTCTTGTCAATTCCCTTTACCAGGGAACAGATTTTTTTTTTTTTTATCCTATCCTTTCACTATGGCTACAACTCTTCCTAAGTATAGGGCTTATGGAAGTCTCAGTTCTTTCTCCACACTTGATGTGGGACAGAGTCTTTGCATTCACTCTACATACTCAGAAGTTCCTAGTAGGAGTAGGTTCCTTCCATGTAGATTGTGTCTCTGTTATTCATTGAACAGTCTGGTTTCGGCCCCTATCTATCTATCTATCTCTCTTTCTGTGATGCTGCCTTTGCTTTTAAAAGGCTATTAGTAAGTTTTAGGCATCATTGCCAGGTCCTGGTATTAAAACAGTTTTCCAGAATTTCTTATTCATAATCATGCTGAAGTGGTAATAGGGTTGAGAGCCATTCAAAGACCGTAATGCTTTAATAGCTATTATGTATCACAACACACTAATGACTCCACTTTTAGTCCTACCTATAACTCAGAGTTTTCCAGGTACAGTATCATGAGATTTTTTAGGGTCGTGCTAGTCCAACTTCGTTAACACCTGGCCTTATATCAGTTTTACAGCTACATGATGTACATTACTCAGTGTTTCATATTTTGCCAAAAAGTATTTAAGTCTCAACTGTGAGGAATTGTGAGTAAAGAGAAGGAAGAGAAATTTTAAAGGAACTATATTTGATTTTTGGTTGCTTGGATTCCTGAAGTTGTCTTTGAGGTCACTATCTCATTTTTATCTCTGGCTGCAGATTTCTCATGTGTTAAGGATTTTTATCTTTGACAAAGAAAATTTTTCTGGAATCCAGAAGTCTGCATGCCATAATGAGGTAGATTTTTTATGTTTTTCTTTTGGAGGGTACGTAATCGCCAAGTTTGAAGGGGTGTCCTCCCGGAGTCCACAGCCTTCCCAGATCCTCCCTGTGCCACGTGGAAGGAGTCACGGTGGAGACTTTCTTAGGGTCTGTGCTCCTATTGCACCGAAAGCTATCAGCACCCACCCCTCACTAAGGACAGCAGAGCCATGGGCCCTCCCTGAACCCCGATAGGATCTGGCTTCGGGTTCTGACCATGATTTTCCTGCGCCCTCCCTCCCCGCAGCTTGCTTTCTTCCCTCTGTGCCAGAATGAGATGGGAATGTCAGACTCTGGTATAGGTGAGTAGGGAGAATGATCTCTGCACCCCATGGGTCCCCAGGCTTCTGTTCTCTGTGCATGCACAAGCTTTGAGACAGAGAATGGGTTTCCCCCTCTGGCTCCCGCATCAACAGCGAACCATGTGCCCAGTGGGCACCCACGCTGCCTGGGTCACTAGCTGCCTCTGGTAGGGGGAAGAGAAGCTCTGCTCTTCTTACCCGGTAGAAGTGGCAGGTGCACAGCTACTGGGTGACACATGTGCTAAAGCCTCCCTGCTGGCAGCCCTGACTTGTCCTCACCCTGCCTTAGAGAGCCCGGGAAGCTCTCTAAGCTGGGTGCACCTGTTGACAGAGGGGCTGTGATCATTGGGCTCGCTGGCTCAGTGTCACTCCCACCAGGGAGCAGGAGGATCATTAAACCCCCGCTCGGCAGCGCCAACCTCCCTGGTGGGACCGGAGGGGGCAGAGGGGTCTTGAGAAAAATGCGAAGGCCTGTTGTGAATGACTGTGGTGCCAGTGAAGCTTTCCCCGGGGAAAGCCAAGAACTGTAAAGACTCCCTCCCTATCTCAGAATGCGTAACCCACTGCCCTGCAATGTGTGTAGCCCGCAGCTGGTCGGGCGCAGCCGTGGGGCTTAGAGCAGCACCTCAGAGTCTGTGCGTGGGCTCCCCTCTCTGCCCTCTGGCGGCTCAGTTCCCAGCTTGTGTGTCGAGCCTTCCTTTTGAGACAAGAAAGCAGACACTTATACGCAACATCGTCTAGATACACGCCCTCTACCATTACAGTGTAATCTGGACACTTGCCTCCTGTGACTTTAAATCTCAGGCCTATTTCATTGTCATTCCAGCTTTGGAAGCTTCCTAGTTAGTGTCCTGCGTTCAGGTGGCCGTGACTGTTATAAACCAACCGACGCCCGGCGCTTACGGTGACTAGGCCCGGGCCCGCGGGGCGCCGCGGCTGGAGCATCCGACGAAGTCCCTCTCCGCGTACAGTTGACATTCCCAGTGGAGAGACCACGCAAGGCAGCGGCACAAAATCACTAAGAACTGGGATCGGCGCTCCCAAAGGAGCAGACGGGGATGAGACGGCGCTGCAAGGCAGCTGCAAGGCGGGGTCGCGGCGGGGTCGCGGCGGGGCTGCAGCCGAACCTCCCCCCCCACCCCCCGCGCCCGCTGTGGGCTGCAGGGACCAAGCCGGCGCCAGGGCGGCAGCAAGGCCTGAGGTCGAGGCGCCGAGCGCAGCCCCAGGGAGGATGCGGTCCCCGTTCTCGGCCTCTCGTCACCACCCCTCTGGCGCCCGCTGCTCCCCCACCTCCACCCCACCCCCACCGCCGGGCTTTCTGGAAGGTCCTATGGCCGCAGCTCCCCGCGGGGGTTCGGGCTCCGGATCTCGGGAAGGTGGGGGAGGCTGAAAGGGCCCAGGGCTCGAGGGCGGTGCTGTCTCGGGAACGGGGCACGGGGCAGTAGGGACGTGAGCCTGACGCCTCGGGGCCGACACTCGCGAGCCGGGGGCGGGCAGGCTTGGGGGGAGCAGGGGGGGTGCGTCCGGCAGGTGGCGGCGGGCGGGTGGACCTTGCGGCAGGTGCCCCCGCGGGCTGAGGGGGTGACCGGCGCTGCCCGGCTCTGCGCCTCTGGCCACGGGGCTCCGGGCCCGGACCACGTCTACCCGTAGAAGGCAAGACTCAAGAGGACCTTGGCTCAGAAGTTTATGAAGATAATCGGGGCTGAAGCGGTGCTTCCTGACCCCTCCGCGGGACGTGCCCTCCGGGGGATGCAGGTGGGGCTGAGGCCGGGCGAGGCAGGAGGAGGCCGCCGCTCTGGGTTCCCCGGCCCTGGTTGGCCCTGGTCGGCCCTGGTCACCGGGATGTTGGCTCCCAGCTTCAGACACCTTATTTCAAAGAGTTACTTTGTCCTTTAAAAAAAAGAAAGAAAAAGCACTTACTTGCTCATCAGTTGAATTCCGTCTCCCCACGTGGTTTCTCCGGATCATCTGCACACTCTGGTTGTGAGTGTGTAATAGGAAGCCCGACAGCCTGTTTGTGTTCCTTCCTCGAAGCTGTGTCTCTTGTCCAGCCTGCCCACTACTTTATGAAGGATTCTCGAGATTCTGTGTGTGTCGGCAGGAGGGTTTGGCTGTTGTTGCTGTTATTCCTTTTTTATTTAACATCCTACCATGGGTGACAGGAAAATGCCACCATGGCCCTCTCATAACACCGTTTAGCATCTGCATATACCCAATCATATGTGGTTGACATTAGAAAACAAATCAGTTGAACTCGGTGATTGGTTGGGTCTTCAGAAGGAAGGAAAAGATATTGAAAAGATGGAAGAGCACAAAGCACACCTCCTGCCACGTCCCCACGGCTTGGACACATAGCTTAGCATGGCCGTGTCCTCCTCTTGCAAATCCCATCGTGGAACTTAATTGGGAGCCCGCCTCCTGCCATATGACACAACCCTGGAGAGCCAAGAGCACAGCCACCTTTGAGTTCTTATGAAAGAGCCCTCCCCAGGGAGTCACAAGAGATGTGTGTGTGTGTTTTTTTTAAGATTTTATTTATTTATTCATGAGAGACACAGAAAGAGAGAGAGAGGCAGAGACACAGGCAGAGGGAGAAGCAGGCTCCATGCAGGGAGCCTGATGTGGGACTCGATCCAGGGTCTCTAGGATCATGCCCTGGGCTGAAGGCAGTGCTAAACCGCCGAGCCCCCGGGGTTGCCCCACAAGAGATGTTTTAAGTGAGTAATGAGCTCTCTGCTTTCAAGATAGGACCCACCCGAAGGATGTATCACAAGAAGAAGAAACAGGAAAAGAAGAAGAAATAGAAAATACTCATCTTGGGGATCCCTGGGTGGCTCAGTGGTTTGGCACCTGCCTTTGGCCCAGGGCGTGATCCTGGAGCCCCGGGATCGAGTCCCGTGTCGGGCTCCCGGCATGGAGCCTGCTTCTCCCTCCTTCTGCCTCTCTCTCTCTCTCTCTCTCTCCATCATAAATAAATAAATCTTAAAAAAAAATACTCATCTTTAATATTTTTCTTCCCATTTCCTTTTTTATTTATGTAAAAATGTAATAAAAAAGTCGCAGATGAGTAAAATGAACCCTGCACATGCAAATAGATTGGATTTTTAGGTTATCTTCTTGATTGTATTCCTTGCATTTTTATAATGTAAGTAATACATCGAGTAATTCATTCTACAACGTAAATGTGAATACAGACGCATGTTTTGGGGAGATGTGCTTAAAAATCTTTTACTGATAGGAGGTAACACATTTAAAATGTTTGGAGATGACTTGTGTTAACAACAGTCACAAGCTACCCTTCAGAATAATAATAACGGTGGTCAATAACTGTTGACGCCTGTCTGTTCCAGGCACAGTGCTAACAGCTACTTTACAGAAAATGTTCACAGGGCCTGAATCACACCGTCTTCATAGAACACCCTAACAGGAGTAGGAAATCTGAATTGATGGGCCTCAAGCCTGACATTTGATCCTACCTCCAAAGCAAGATCTTTCTAAAAGCAGGAACTGATCTTAATGTATTTTTTCAATTTATGTTTATATGCAATTTATATTAAATAAGTATATAAAACCTCAGAGAAGTTTATATAGTTTAGGACTTGTTGTATCTCCTATAACTGAAGGGGTTGGAGTGTCTACGGCCTGTAATATTCCTCCGAGCCCTAACATTTTATGAGCCATGTCTGTGGGGCTGTAAATTGCCAAAGCCAAACATCCTCCCCAATATATTATGATAGGACGTCTGTTTTTATAGCGTGGGCTGCACACGTGCAGCGTGCTGTTATGTAAATCGTGATCGCAAGCGTCAACACAGATTGAGGACTCTGTGGCAGATGTCATCGGGTCTCACAAGAAATGAATATGAAGGAGGCCACATTTTGTGGATTCCATGCATACCTCCATGCCGGTCTCAGATCTCACCCGGACTGCCAGTGCCTGGTCATGCCACTGTCCTTTTGTCACCCTTGGTGTCCGGGGGCTGGCACCCAGCTCAGCAGGCTGCAGGGGTTCTTGTCGCACTTCCAGGGATGGCCACGTGGGATTCCTTTCAGTAAAATGATAGGCACATCACACACGGGTGTTCAGGCTCTGACATGCCACAGATTAACAGGCCTGCCTCTATTAAAAGGCATGTGACAGGCCTCTCAGTCCATGGCCTGCAACCCTCAAATCCTCCCTCACATTCTGGACAAGCCATTTCTACTCAGAGCCTGTCCCGATGTTTTGTTTTTTTGTTTTTTGTTTTTTCTTTTCCCTCCACTGGTTCAAGTACAAAAAAATGAAAAGGCATAGCAGTTACCATGGTTCGCTTACTTTTGAAGGCTGTGTTTCCATTTGTCGATCAGACACAGCTCAGAGGAGAAAAGCTACGGAAACTGGAAATCCTACAGCAGATGAAGGCACTCAACATAGAAAATACTAGCAAATGGTGGTTAAAAAAAAAAAATGGAGCTGGTGTCAGACTGATGTGGGCCCAATTTTCACCTCTCCCACTCACTGCCATATAACCCCAGGCAAGCTTATGGTTCAGAAAGCTAGACCCAGTACTTAGAGGGCCGATGATGGAACTCAGTGAATTAATACATATAATAATACATACAATGCCTCTTCTCTGCCAAAGATATGGTGGAGATTTTTAATGGGATTGCTACAGTGACCATTGAATCCAACAATCCAAACAAATGTCTGTCTCCTGAGAGAAGAGGCCCAATAAAGCATTATGTAACATTTGCGGGCGAAGGCTCTATTTGCACCTGTCACCTGGCTTCTTGCAGCTGACCAAGAGTTCATGTGTGTGATCTTTTGTTTTGTTTTGTTTTGTTTTGTGTGTGTGTGTGTGTGTGTGCGTGTGATCTTTTTGCCCTTCCACTCTCTTCGGACCAAAAGAATGTTTCATTACTGTGTGAGGAGAACAGCCATAGGCCCTGAACCGCTCCTCAGTCTGCCAGGCTTTATGAAACACTCTTCTACTTGAGTTCATCTCTTGAGAGCTTATTGCGCATGTGGCATTTCTCGTGAAGTGATGTGGTGCCTGCCGTATCAGAGTATTGTGGGAAGAAAAAAAGGAGCCCCATTTTCTTTATCTTGTAGCAGCAGTAAGTCCCTGGGGAGCCATACAGTAAGTCCCTGGGGAGCATTATGGCCAAAGCAGAGGCCAGATGCTGTCCTAGTGGGCTTTTGCTTGGGGTAAGAGAGACATAGTTGACTATAGGAAATCACCCTAAGTATCATCACAGGTCTCCACAGCTCACTAACACGTATCTTGTGCAAACACCACACCCCTGGTGTGGCTTCGAGCGTTTTCAGTCTTTAGAAAATATAAAAGATGACCAAACTGTTTCACACAGGCATAAGGATGGGGTTACCTCTGAGAGCTCCAGGCATCTCAGCCCTACCTTTCCCCCACCGAGGCTTACTCACTTGAAAATGAACTCACGTTCTCAAACCAGAAGCCAGGAAAGAACTTCTTAGGTGGCGGCTTCTGTTTCTTGCTCTACAGCACACACTTCCCCTAAAGGCAAAGGGAAGTCTGCCTATTTTCTTGGAGTTGGTGGTAACATACAGGGAAGACAAAGCAAAATATCTTGATGAATTACCCAACTGCAATATGGAACAAATTGGGGTGGCCTCCACATTTTTTTTTTGGCTACTATAAACAAGAGAGTAATAAATATTCTAGAACATATATTTGTTTACATATTTAAGATTAGCTCCTGAGGGTAAATTCTTAAGAGAGAGAGATTACTGGAGTGAGGGGATGCACAAATAACATTTTTAATAAACACTGTTAAGGTTAACTTGCCAAAAAAAGTATGGTCATTTACATTCCCACTAACAAGGCATGGTTGTTTGCCTCTGCGTATCTTTTTTTTTTTTTTTTTTTTTTTTTTTTTTTTTAATTTTTATTTATTTATGATAGTCACAGAGAGAGAGAGAGAGAGGCAGAGACACAGGCAGAGGGAGAAGCAGGCTCCATGCACCGGGAGCCTGATGTGGGATTCGATCCTGGGTCTCCAGGATCGCGCCCTGGGCCAAAGGCAGGCGCCAAACCGCCGCGCCACCCAGGGATCCCCGCCTCTGCGTATCTTTATCAGACTGAGTGTTATCACTTTTTTAAACTTTGTCAAATTGATAAGCATTTAAAAAATCTTGCTTTTGTTTGCAATTTTCTGATTGATAGTGGAGACAAAGGCTCCCCCCCCCCTTAGTCATCTTAATTGTCTATTTATATTTTATTTATCTGATCAGGGAGTGTTTTTCTTACTGATTTGGCTTTTGGTGTATTAAGGCTGTCAGCCAATGAGTCAGTATCAGCCTCTAAGGGTAAGAGAGCACCCTGAAACCCATAAAAATTAGTTATTTTCATCCTCAACTAAAATGGGACAGTCACTTCACCAGAGTGGTCACTGCTCTGAAGTCCCCAAAGAACTTTAGCCGTGGGACCCAGATCACCCAAGCTAGAACAAGACTACTACCCATCAGCTGGGAGCCCAGGGCCCCCCGCATCCTCTCTACTTGCTGGGCTCACCTCCAGAGGGCAAAATAAGCTGTGCTGTGTGTGGTGCGAACGTCTCTCACACCAGCCCAGTGAGTGCGGAGCTTTGGGTGGGGGTGCTGCCCATAAAGAAGATGTACGTGCGACAGCCGTCTGTAAATCATTATCTTAAGGCAGGGTTCTTAACCTTTTCCATGACACAGACCTCCTGGACAATCTTTAGAAGCACATGGACCTCTTTTCAGATTCAGTTTACATGCACAAAGTGAAATACTTAAGATTACAAAAGAAACGAGCTATGTAAATTGTGCTTGTCAAAATGGTTTCTAGAAACAAATTTGAGATACAGAAATATAAATACACGTCTTTCTTATGCCATCCAATGGGAACCTCTAGCAATTGGGTCTAATAACTACCGTAAATCTGGAATTTAGTGCCAAGGCTAACTATTGGCAAAAAACTATGACGTAATATAAAAATATTTGATTTCTAGTTGTGGTGAAGTCACGGGTGACACTAATACTATTGCATTGTATTGACTTAATTCGTACTTGAAAGATATGCAGAGCCTTAGAACTGTTGGAGGTTGGAGAAAATAAGATACAATTTTTATTTTATTCTATTTATTTATCCATGAGAGACACAGAGAGGCAGAGACACAGGCAGAGGGAAAAGCAGGCTCCATGCAGGGAGCCCGACGTGGGACTCGATCCTGGGTCTCAGGATCACGCCCCGGGCTGAAGGCGGCACTAAACCGCTGAGCCACCCAGGTGTCCTGATACAATTTTTTTTTCCCATCTGAGTTCATGGACATTCTGAATTCAAAGGGTTATGGGCACCTGGGTGGCTCAGTGATTGGTTGAGCATCTGCCTTCGGCTCAGGTCATGACCCCGGAGTCCTGGGATCGAGTCCTACATTGGGCTCCCCACGTGGGAAAGGCCTTTATTAGCATTTTAGGGCATTGGGCTAGAGAGTATAAAAATATTCAAGCATGTCTTCTTCTAGTATTTGTATCATTTAAAATATATTCACATTCTTCTATCCGGAGTTTATATGGGTATAAGGAAAGAATCAGGAATCTGGCTCTCTTATTACCAAATGGATGGTCAGGTGTCCCAGGACTCTTTCCTCTAGTGATTGCAGATTCTGTCTTTGGGATATACTAAGCTCCTGTGAACGTTTGAGTCGACATCTAGCATTGCTTTCCATTCCATTAATTAATATACTTAATTAATTAATATACTCCACAAAGTTTAGCTAATTAGCTTTATGGTTCATTTAATATTTGATTTTTGTGGGTTACTTGGAAATAGAACAGTCATACATGGCGCACCGCTCTGATGCAGAGGGGAAGAAAGGAGAACATAGTCTCCTTCAATGTGACCGTGTCTCTGCTCCTCCATGCGGTTCCCCATCCCTCCCCGGGTCTTTTCCCCCTGGGCACAGTCACTCTGGCCTCCCTGGGGTCTCTCTTCAGATTCATTCCGAGAATAGTTCTTACTTGACATGTTTCCATCATCTGAACATCCTGTTCTCAATCTTACAACTAAGCAGCTGATTCCCCAACTAGACTGTGATCTCGTCATGACCATTTGTGTGTCCAAACAAATTCAAATTTTATTCTGTAGCCGCAAAGGCATTTTTCTGAAAGATGTTATGCGTCACACGAGGTAACCGTGGGGTCTCTGGAATGTGGAAATTGCCAGTGTTTGCTGTTGACAAGTGACCCCTTTCCCACTACCCACCCACCCTTGCTTCATCTTTCCATCTCACACTATTTCACATCTCACTTTAAATGTCTTTATTCGCAGAGTTAATAGGTCCTGGGTGTATGCTCCCCATGTATAATAGTCTTTAATGATACAATTATGTTTTTAATTACTAACTTCATATTGCTCTCTTTTGCTAGAGTCTAAGTTCCATGATGACTATGACTATATTTGCTTTGCTTGTTTCTTTCTGCTCAGCACCTAGTTCGGAACCCGGCACATACTAAGAGCTCCGTAAGTCTTTGTTGACTAAATGGCAGTTAATGCTAACCCCAGCAAGGAAGGCAGTATAACATCATGATATGAGCTTGGTTTAAAGTCAGAATGCCCGGATCTAAATCTGTATATACCATTTATTACCTGTATGACATTGGGCACATTTTTAAACTTGTCAGTGACTCAGTTTACTTGCCCATAAAATGGGGATAGAAGCCTTTATAGCATAAGGTTTTATGAGGATTAAATATACAATGTGGCCACAAGAACTCAATGAATGTCAGCAACGTATCATCATGATTATTACTGGAAAGGAAGTCATTTGAAAGAAAATAAAGGTAAAGCATAGAAAATACTAAAAATCTCACTTCACACCAAGTTATTTCTTGGATTCTTTCAAGTGGAACAGAAAAAAAAAAAAAACCCTAAACTCTTCAAACAAAAGGAAAGTTTCAAGGAAATCATATTTGGCAAGGATTCCTATAAGCATCAACTCTCCAGTAGATGAGATAAGTGGACACATGTCCCTTCCTTTTTAAATACATGAGTTCTTTCTTCCTTTAGCCAAAAATTTTTCCACGGAGAAAAAGTTGCATCGTCACAGATGAGCTGCTAACAATGCCAACAAACTTTATGACATAGCAGCTCACTTCTGGCAAAGAGCCATAGCTAAATTGAGTAGGACACTTGTTGGGGGGACAATGGCTAGAAGAAGCCTTGCATTTGCTTGCAGCCTGCTGGCCAGTGATGTCAATCATCAGCTCTCAAATCCACACCATGTGCCACAATGTGAGAAGTACCATCATCTTTGTCACCATCATCAGCATCTTTGCTATTCGTATTTACTAGTAATGGCACCTGGCACGATAAACCTCCTGAAGAGTCTACTTCTTGACTTGCGAGCTCTCTTTCTACCCTGACGCCTGCCTGAGTAACATAACCTTTGCCCCGCAGCGCGACGTCTCTGTGGAAAGAAAAAGCCAAAACTAGGGAATCTTTGACCATTAAAGAAATGAGCAGTTCGTGACACCAGGATCAGCAACGTAATGTGTCATTTAGGCGAAAAAACAAAACTCTTGTTTGACTTGCCATTTCATTTCATCAAATGTCTTCAAAATCTAAGGATGAAAAAAAACAAAACAAAAACCCTGGCTGTGTGCCTGAGAGATCCTATCTCTTCCTCCCTGAAAATCCTCTTGAGATGCTTCCAGAAGCCTGGCCTGATGCTGGAAGGCTATGGACCCGACTCAGTGCTCCCAAGGCCCAGTGTTTCCTGACCCCCTGACCCTCTGACCCCACGCCCGGAGGCATTCCTCATAAGCATCCACTTCCACGTTCTGAAGTAGGTGGAAGCCGGGCCCCAAAGTACCTCAAAGTCAGTCAGAAAGCATGGTCACAGCCCAGGCACCGGGGGTCGTGTTGGTTTTTAAGATCCTATTTATGTATTTATTTACTTATTTGAGAGAAAGAAAAAATGCAGGAGTGGAGGGAGGGGCAGAAGGCAGGGCAGGCTCCGGGAGGGCGCAGGCCCTCGAGGTCATGACCTGAGCCCACACCCAACCCGCTGAGCGCCGGGGAGGCGCGAGGCCTGGAGGAGGCGCCGGGCAGCTCTGCCGGAAGCGGAAGCGGAAGCGCCATCTGAGGAAGGAGGCTCCGCCTCAGGGCGAGGGCGGGGGGCGGAGCTCCGGCCTTCAGGAGCCGCGTCGCAGAGCAGGGCGAAGGGCTGCGGAGGTGACACGTGTTGCCGCCCGCCCTGGACATGCGCATTTACAGTCTCTCTCTCTCTCTTTTTTAAAAGATTTTAAAAATGTGATGATGTAGAGCGAGCACGGGGGGCGGGGGGTCGGAGGGGAAGAGCAACGCCCCAAGGGCACACAATCCCGCGCGAGCCTCGAGCTCGGCCCTCGCTCCCGCCGCAGCCCGGCCGGAAGTCGGCCCTGTGCCCGGGCCGGAAGTCGGCCCCGCCCCCTGTGCCCGCTGTCCCTGCGGAGTGCCCATCGTTTGGCTCCTGGTAAGGGGCCCCGTGGACGGGAGCTGCCCGGGCGTCGGTCCCCGCGGCTGCAGCGGCCACCCCGCGAGGGCAGCGTGGCCCGGAAGCCGCTGGGCGCCTGCTGACCTTCCTCAGACCCATTTTCCGCGTTTGGCGGTCACGCGGCCTCGGAAAAGCTACTGACGAGCGTTGGCCCGAATGGCGCGGCCGGCAGCCGTCGCCACCCACGTCCGGCCCCGCGCGAGCTCTGCCGCCCCGCCGACCGTACGCTCCTCTCCACGACCTGAAGCCAGAGGCGATGGCGGAGGAAGGGGTGAAAGGGGTGAAGGGGGTGAAGGCGGAGGCGGCGGAGAGGTAGGAAGACCTGGGCGTGCAAGCGAGCACAGGTCCCGAGGCCGCGGCCCGCGCTCCCGCAGCCCAGCCGCCTGGCCTGGGCGGGAGCCGGGGCGCAAGGGGAGGGCGCCGCGCCCAGGACAGCCAAGAACGCGGACCCCGGCATCGCCCTTAAAGCATCTAGCTGTTTCTCTTCAGTTTCGGGGTTGGATTTTTCGCAACACGACCTACGTTCGGGCCAATTTTAAAGTTTACTACGGCTCCAGCTGTTAGGCAGTTAGTAAGAGCAAAAGGGATCAAAGGACCCCGAGAGTGGAGAACGCATGTTCCCCTGATTGCGTAACCGCCCCTCCCCCCCCCCAGCGGGCAGTGCAGCGGAAGCGCCTGGCCCCTCACCACTACCCCTCGGAGGAAGAAAAAGTCTTCTTTTTTTTCGTCCTAAAGGAAAGAAAGGAACCATGAAAAATGTTGTTGGACTCACATTTAGGGTGCTCAAGGGTTTTTTCAAAAGAAAGTTGCAAGTTACTAAAATAGATGAAAGTAGAAACCAAATTTCCCCCTCAGTAGAAACTTTAGGGGGCCTTCCCTAGAAAGTAGGAACTAAGCGTGTCCATTAAAACGACGTAGTCCATTACACCAGCGTGGTGTTCTGATGCCATTGTTCTACCAGCGTCTCTCTTCCTGTTGGTCTCTTGTCCTTTCAGGACAGGGCACTTCTCTTTCTGTCTTTGCCTCCCTGGTCCTTGGCATCACAGCAAAATCCCGTAAGCATTACAGCCTGAACGAGGATCATAGAAACATGACTTGAGTCCCCCCGCCTCAGAAGCCTGGACACCTCTTGCGATTAAGAGTCAGAGACTTGGTAGAGGCCAAAGCTGGGCAAGGTCAGGGGACAGAAGTGTGTAAAGTGTTCAGTCTCTGGACATCGTTAGCAACAACTCCAGGACATCTTTGGCCTTTCAGAGGCCAGTGTCCTGACCTGTGCAATACAGGCACAGCCAGCTGCCAGACCGGTTCCCCCGCCCAGAGGCTCAGCGGCTGATGATTGCCCTACACCTGGGTCTAACTGAGCCACATTCCCTTCAGGATGCCCGACCACCACTTGGAAAATTCTGTTCCCAAGCCCGAGATGCACTCAGCCTGTTGGGACAGATGATTCAGATTCATAACACCTACTTCACACGTCTAGGAAGATCCCCTCTCAAGAGAGAGATTTCACTCCCGTGGGAGGAGGGAGAAGCTGCGGAGAGATTCCAAAGAACTAGAGAAGGATGTGGAAAGGCAGCAAGGAGAGAGGACAGGATCATGCCTTCTGGCTCTGAAGAAGGCACTTCTCTCTCCCTTGTGGTGACGCGGGCACTCGCTGCCTCCCTGGTCTTCTACTCCACCACCCACCCCTGGTTAGCCCTTCCATTTTTCTGGTCTTCACGACCTATCCAGGAAAGTAAAGGAGGATTCACACACTTAGTAAAATGCTGAAGTGGAGGACCACTGAAAACCTTCTAGCTCTCAGACTCTTTTCATGACCTTCTCTTGGGTCTCTATTCACACTTTTTCTCTTAGGACCCTCTCCTGCCACCTAGAAACTTCAGATTGATTTCCTTGTTCCACTGCTCTGCCTAAAGCCTGCAAGTGTCCTCCCAACCTTCCTCTATCCTGCTGATGGCAAGTCTGCACCCCTTAGACTGCCTTCTGTCACCCTGAAAACTGTGGCCTAAACCTTCCTCCCCTGCCTTATTGTCCCCTCACCAGGAAACACTACCACCTTCTGAATCACGCCCATCTTTTGACCACCAGTCCAAGGAACTTCTGTCTTATTAGTCCAGTGCATGGGAGTATTTCCATATTCTGAAGTCCTGTAGAATGTAGAGGCTCACAGTCTCTCCCAGGTTTCTATGCCTTGCCAGAACCAGCTTATCTCAGTATGTAGGCCACATAGTGGCTACTAAATGTCCTGGAATTTGAAGGGGACACCTGTAGTGAGAAGAGGACTGAGATAGAGGCCTAAGCCTGTGGAACCATTTGGCTATTTGATGGCTCTGTGGTCTTGCAACCTAGTAGGGGAAGAGGTGGGTGCACGCCTCAGTAAGACACACCAGAAACCTGGGATTGCAGATTATTTTACCTGTATATTCAATATTATAACTTTATGTTTGTAAACACAAATCACTTTTGTGACAAAAATTGTAGAAAGTGGGGTTTAACCATATCTCAGCGGCTGAGTGCCTATAGAAATTGACTCCATTTTCAAAGAATTTTTGATTCTTTTTTTTTTTTTTTTTTTGAGATTTTGTGTATTTAGAGAGAACATGCACCTGACCAGGGGCTGGCGCAGAGGGAAAGAGAGAGAGAGAAGCAGATTCCCAACCCAGCTGGGAGCCCGACATGGGGCTTGATCTCATGCCCCTAAAATTATGACCTAAGCTGAAATCAAGAGTTGGATGCCTAACTGACTGAGCCACTCCAGTGCCCCTAAAGTATTCATGATTCTTAATCAAAAGTGAAAGGCTTGCTCCCCTTTAAGGGGTGAGGTAGATCAGAATTTCTGGGAAACATGAGATTTTTGTGGTTATTAATGGAGTTAAGAGATTAGGAATACTGGCAACTTACTCTATCTTAAACACTATGTTACATAATATGGAGAAAAAAATATGTTAACGATAGGGTTCTTGTGAAAGTTAAAGGAGACAAGATCTGTGAAAGTATTTGCAAACATGAAGTTCTGTTTCAGTGTAACATGTAAGTAGATACGAGAGGTTCTCATTATCTGAGGTTAATTAGTACCAGAGGAGGCTTAAACTGAATCCTTTTAAAACAGGGACAAAGGTGGACATAGGAAATGGTGGAAAATATGAAAATTAAAAGTAAAAATGGTGAAAAATGTTATGAAGAAAACTTAATTACCTTATACTTAATCAACCTTAGAATGTTCTTGTGGCCATGTGCTAAATCTTAGGTCAAAGAATTAATGTTGGGGATTTGGGACACAATTTGTCTAATAAAATTGTATCATAGCACAATACAATTAATTTTATTTCATGTTTGGGTTTCTCAACATGCCCCCAAAGAGAATTATTTCTGCAAAAGCATTAAAAGATTTCTCAATTCTCGAAGGACTGTTTTTCTTCATGGAAGTCCCATCATGTCACCACCTTCGCCAATTTTCTCTTTTCAATAATTGACTGATAAAACCTTGCTAGATTTTAATTTGTCAGGAACTTTCTACCTGATTGACTATACCTCCAACATCAATTGCATTGATGTTATAAAATCTGGAAATGTTTTCTGTGTACTTTTGTGCTTTTGGGTTTTTTTTTTTTTTTTTGCATTGTTTTCCTGGTGTATTTTCAACTGGTCATCAAAAAACTATTGGACATACACATTGATATTATGAGTGGAGGTAGATACTTGAGTGGAAGAGGGATGTCAGAATGGGTCATTTCACTTTGTGAATGGTCAGTTTATTCATTTGTGTGTGTGTGTGAGTGTTATAATGACTTACTCCCTTGTATAACCTTGTACCAACAAGGCTTTGGATGATGAGGTCTCAGGTTCTGAGGATCCAGTCTCATATTTGTATTTCTGATAATATCTCTCACATCGCCTTCCTGAAACAAGTACTTGACTGCTTGTGACTGAATAAGTAAATGATTGATCAGGGGAGTGAATGAATGAATGAAGGGACTGGAGGAAGTAATGAACAGCCAGCAGCTCTGGGCTCCCACTGCAAAATTTACATTTCGGTAAGAACGCCACGCAGGAAGAGCTGTCGCAGTGGAATGGGATAAACATAACACCAGATAGAGAAAGGAATTGAGCCTTACGCCCAGTTTCTCCCATCTACGAAACAGAACCACCTTCCCAGGGCTCGTGATGAACCCGTGCATGTCCCCCGCGGCCTGGCCCTTGGCAGAGCTGTAAAGGAATATCATTGCTAAAAATAACTATTGTGATAAATTCGGGCCTCTGCCCTGTGTTGAGGAACGACTTTGACTGGAGGCCCTACTATGTAGTTCAAGATCCTCACGTCATGGAGGCCCCAGGGATCTACAAAGCTGTGGGATGAACATGCTTCAGCATCGCAGGACAAAATTTTATATCAAGATTTGTAGAGGATTCTGTCTTTGAATAGAAGGCAAACTTTAAGCAGCCATTTTACAGCAATATTTGTTTTCTGGAAGATTTGACTTTTGCAGACAGTCTTGAGGCTGCAGGAAGCACGTACCCCCCACCTGTCAGGGGTCCCCCACTTGGGTGGAAAATTTTAGAAAGCTCTCTGTCCTGTCATCCTCTCCACAGCTCTTAGGATGGGTCCATCTTTGTCGTTGTTTTGCGGTTGAAGAAAGTGAGCAACAGGAAGTTGTGAGTGAAAGCTTGCAGACCTGTTCCCGACAGAACATGTTTCCCCCTAAGTCCACCCGCAGACAAGGTGATTCTTCTTGTCCCTGTGACTCTGCCCTTCCACTCTCTTCTCTCCCTTGGACTCCACGTCCTCGCCAGATGCCCAGTCTCTGCAACAGCCCGGGTCCTAGCTTCCCAGAGGAAAGCAGCGTGAGGCCGTGTCTTCTCCCTTACGCCCTGTCGGGTGCAGGGGTAATGCAGAGCGGCTCCGTTTCCGAGGGAGTGCTGAGGTAGGGCCATGCTCCCAGGAGGACCGAATTGCTTTCAGTGGAACATCCCTTCTCCCCGGGACTATTTGGGCCAACACGGGCCACGTGGTGCTTTTTGAACGAACGATACTGAATGCACAGTTTCAGGTGCATTGGGCCAGTTCTTTTCCCCCCGAGAGATGTCCCACTAGTGTGGTCACAGCCCACTTTCCCGTCCTTCCCCATGCAGGTGGTGAGTGGGGAGTGGAGGCAGGTGGGGCCTCCTAGAGCCAGTGGAAGGCAGCGAATCCTGAGATACTCTGACGACCAAGACTGAAAGCCTTGAGTGCCCACGAAGATGAAAAAGGAGCCACAGCCTTAAATGGCTCTAGGGAAGGTCTTTGCCCTGAGGGGGAACTGAGATTCATTTCAGGAACCTGGGGTGGTCTGCTGTCCCAGCATCCTACCAGACTGGAAAAACAGTCCTCCAACATCCCTGCGGCGCAGAAAGAAACTAGAACCATTATCTTAGGAAGTCGGTCTGTCAACAGAAGAGTCTTGGCTCTTCTCAAACACAGGAATTTATGGGCTGAAAACAGCCTTAGAATCTCCAGCACTGGCCTAGCACTGCAGCCTGAGAATAAACCACAACAGGACATAATATTCTTTCCTCCTAAGCTCCTATATAATTCTGGTTTGAATGCGTCCATACTTGTGGTTTCTATTTCTGCCCTCGTTTTGCCTCCTAACCTTCAGAAAGTCTGGTTCTCAACCTTGAACCCTGTCGGTCCGTCTCGACCTGGCCCCCACATACACACAGATGATATTGCTTTGATTAGGATTGCTTCTTATGGGACAACTGGAAGAGTGTAGAAACGAGAGGCAAGAGGTCTCACCTCACCGGGTCATCAGGGCCTCCGAAGGGAAATCAGATAGAATTCAGCTATCTGAGGGTCTGTCGGAAACAAACGTGGGAGCCTAGGCTGAGGTTATTACATGAAGAACACATTCCCATTTGTTCTGTTTTGTGTTTTAAGGTTTTATTTATTTATGAGGCACAGAGTGAGGCAGAGACACAGGCAGAGGGAGAAGCAGGCTCCCTGCAGAAGCCCAATGGGAGACTCGATCCCAGGACCCCCCGGGTCACGGCCTGAGTCGGAGGCAGATGCCCAACCGCTGAGCCCCCCGGGTGCCCCAAACACATCACCGCTTATAAGAGGAACTGTGAGGGGAGGGCAGGCCGATGAGAGCAAGCATTTATGTGGCCCCTCTGTGTGACAGGTACCTTCCCCGTGCCGCAGAGAAGCCTCTAAACAAATGAGCCTGTGCTATGCAGACCTGTTCTTATTCACACTATACAGATGAGTAAGTTGAGGCACAGAAAAATTATTCGCTGAATACACAACTGATTAATGGTAGACGTAGCATTGAACCTGGCATTGAGGCTGCTAAGTGTATGCCGTTCACTGCCCTGCGGGGCTCCTTTTCTAGTAAAGGCTGGGATTTTATGTACCCATCTAATGTAGCCTGAACCCTCTATTTTCTTTCATTATTACTTTCCTTCTCATTCCTTTTTTTCCATTTTTTTCTTTCTGTCTCATGATTTGCCCCCAGATAAAACCAGTCCTTCCTCAGGGCCTCTTCTGTACTTAAGGTGACATTGTCAGGTGTTCAGCATCCACTCAGCCTATGAGAAGGCACTGGCACTGTATACTTTTGGAGACAGAATTTGTTTAGTTAAAGCACAGGCAGCAAGGGCATCTGGGGAGCTCAGTCGGTTAAGTGGCTGCCTCTGGTTCGAGTCATGATCCTGGGGTCCTGGGTTCCAGCCCCATGTTGCTGAGCTCTCTGCTCAGTGGAGAGTCTGATTCTCCCTCTCCCTCTGCCCTTCCTGCTCATGTGTGAGCTCTCTCGCTTGCTCGCTCGCTCTCTCTCTGTCTCTCAAAGAAATAAAAACTTTTAAAGAAAATAAATACAACAAAGCACACACAGCAAACATATCTCTTTTCTTTATGTGTCTTAGAAGACTTTCTTCTGAAAATTCATGAAAACCTTATCCTTTCCTCTCACTGGCTAGGTTGCAGCAATGCCCTTGCGATTTTTGTCTTTATGCATCTGTAGCATTTTAGGGGCTTCATGGGTTTCTGGCTGCCCTCAATTCAACAGAAACCCTGTGACCCCCAAGTCATCCATTGAATGGTAGTCGTTTCTATGGTGATTTTCTTGTCTGTGGTCTTGTCTTTTGTGTGTGTGTGTGTGTGTGTGTGTGTGTGGTTTTTTTTTTTTTCTTTTTTGAGACTGAGTTTTCCATCAAAACAAAACCAGATTCATCTGTTCCTTTCTAGCCCATTCTGTTCTTTTGAGGTGGAAGTCAGCTGTGCGGTGGGGCTGGCTCCCATCCCCTGTTAGACTGTCAGCTGCTGGGAGGATGGCACCGATGATTGCACCTTTGCCTGGTGCCTGACAAGGCCTGGCCTGCAACAGGTGCTTAGTAATTGCTAGCTAAATGAATGAAAAGACAATCCAGGAATCCTTTCTGCTACATTGGCCATATTCTCACCTGAAACTTACTCAATTGCCCTTAAGAATTGTTTCTTTGTGTAAGTGCCACTATTAAATTAGTGGAACCCTGACACGAGAATGGATAGATGTTGTAAGCCACACAACTGCCTTACACTTCAGGATGTCAGCTGACAAACTATTGAATCCCAACCCCATCCCAAAATGATGCTAACTGATGTTATGTGAAGGTTTATTATATTATTTTCTCCACTTTTGTAATATATTTGAAATTTTCCATAACTTTTTTATAAAGACATTTTTTTAGAGAGAGAGAGAGTATAAGCCAGGAGTGGGGAGGGGTAGAGGTAGAGGAGAGAGAGAATCTTAATCAGGCTTCACAGAGTGAAGACTGACCCCAGAACTTAATCTCACCACCCTGAGTTCATGCCTGAGCTGAAATGATGAGTTGGACACCCAACTGACTGAGCCACCCAGGTGCCACTATAACTTTTATTTTTAATCTACCCACAGGAAATATTCTATTTAAATCAGGATAGCAGTGATTTTAAAGAGGTTAGTCTGCAGGAGTCCACTCAAATCTACTCTTCCATCCATATTGGAGTACTGATTTAAAAGCAATTTAGGAGCACCTGGGTGGCACAATGGTTGAGCATCTGCCTTCGGCTCAGGTCGTGATCCTGGGGTCCTGGGATTGAGTCCCACATCAGATTCTCCACAGAGAACCTGGTTCTCCCTCTGCCTGTGTCTCTGCCTCTCTGTGTCTCTCTCATGGATAAATAAATGAAATCTTTAAAATAAACACGTACATACATACATACTAAATAAATGCTACTTAGTAAAAGGGAGCTTATGAAAACATTTTAGTTTAAAACTGGATGAGCTTTGAAAATATTGGTTCTTTATCTTCCTTATGGAATGCAGTGTCTGGGGAACTCTCTTGACCCAAAGTGATCTATCAGTTCTGAGGTGTTCAAGGAATCTACGTTGTAACACTGCCTTTCTCTGAGGACTCAAATGGTACCGTTTAAGTAAATAAAATAGTACTCGTGAGACTATCCACTGGAAATTTTGGATATATACGATGATTCTGTGTATATGCGTGTGCGTGGGTATAGATTAGACAAATATTTACAGCGAGAGATCTTTCCACTTAAAAGAAATGGGAAAAAAATGTTGGCCATGGCCATTACAATTTTTTTTAACATTGATAGTTATAAATGTTGAAATAGCAGGTTCCTCTTTATCACCCTGTGATTAGACTTTTCTACTCTATACTTGCGCTCATTGGCTAAGGCACTAGAATACCTTTATCTCTGTTCACATGTCCACCTCAAACTGGACAATGGCTTTTTATGGTAGTATCCATCCTCAGTTCACTGGAATTTTAAAAAATAACTTACATCAAGAAAGGAAATAACCTGGAATTACTTGTTGTTTGTGATTTTAAGAAGGGAGTGGGATCCAGGCTGCATAGACTAGACTGGGACCAGTGATTCAGTATACACTGCTTGCTCCCTTTGTACACATTTCTGCAGTTCTCTGGTGCCTCATTTCCCCACTTTGTTTAACGTGCAGAGATCATTCAGTTCAGAATTGAAACCCATCAATTTAGAAGTACAAAGATTGTTCATAACATTTCCTTTTGGGGTTTTTCCTCAAATACGCAATTTCTAAAGAAATTCATCCAAACCCCTTGAGAAAAACAGCAATAACACTTATTCCTCCTTGAAATGTATCCTTTTTGTTGTTTTTGTTAAAAAGTCTGCTCCACGTTTGATAGTTTTCAATTACCCTATGAATTCCTTTGGTATTGTGATTTGAGAAGTTTCTGGAATTCCCTATGAGCAGGGAAACATTTATGTGAAGACAGTGGCATCAGAGGAGATGGGAACACATCTCTAAATTCAATAGCCGAGTCTTAGTAAAGTGAAAGCTGGCAGAAATGCTGGTGAGACTGGGTGTAGGACTTGGGTCCCTAACAGAGATGCACAGGAGGAGGTCACAGCTGTCTTAAATGACAAACAGATTAGATTCTTCCAGAATTGGAGATGGTCAGAATTCTGGGCCAGGCAGAGGCAGTGGGAGTAGCTGATTTTCAGACTTTGTGCATATCGTATCTGATCTGAACTGGTTCAGTATGCTTTCTCCAGAAGAGTTTAAAAACTGAGTAAATATTAAGCTGATCTTACTGTGTGAGCCAAACCCAATTAATTTTGGTCAGTATAATCCTAACAAACTAAGATGATGCAAATGGAACATTCTGAGTTCCGCTGACCCACTTCAAATGGAAGTATATTTAATTCAAGCCAATGCATGACTTGTTGGGCATAGTCGGAATTATTTGTTTTAATGTTACTTTACTGCATGTCTCCATGTTAAGCATATGCCTGGATGCCTTCGTTCAACCAGCCTGAAAGCTACAATATCCTAAAGCAGAGCATTCAACTGTTAGTCCTTGAGGGAGTACAACCTTTGATCACAAGTCCCTTGGCCATCCACTCTGTGTTACCAGATCAAAAATAGGGCTATTTATTTCATTTGGCATGGATTAGAGAATTAAGTCAACACATCACCAAACACAAGCTCCAGAAGATGTGGCTCAGACCAGGATCCTAATGCAGTCCCAGAGAAACAATTTTTATGGCACATAAAGTTTTTATTATGCATAAACTCTAAATTTATTTTTAATTTTTTTTCAAAAAAGGCTGTCAGTGGGAGGATTGCTGGCCTATAGCAAATTGCAGATTGTAAAAATCTTTCCACAATGAGGCAACATCTTTTTCCACAGTGACTCTGGTCCAGGTTCTCACAGCAATGTTCTTACCACGCTGGGTCATGGCCAGGTACCTTGGAAGTTAGACAAATAGAGCTAGCTAAGGAAATCCTAAATGATAGTTTGTCACTATGTCCTTACCCATCTCCCTCCCAGACCCCAAACCATTGGCTTCCTTGCCACTGGGCCAGTACACATCCTTCCCTCCTGTTCCACTTCTTCACACAATGGCCAGCATTCTGTACTGCTCTTGGCCTATGGTTTGGCCCAGGCACACGGGGCATTGGAATTCATCTAGCAGTGAGACTCTCATAACCCAAACTTCCTGTGCAGACTTCAAACATACACACACACACACACACACACACACACACACACACACGGACCAGTTCTCATGGAGCAAGAAAACAACACAAAATACACAAACTCTCTCCTTAAACCTGCCAGCAATATCCCAATAAACCCTCCTTTGTTGCTGTGGATGGAAGAAAGACTTCTGGGACCCTTCTTCTCTATTTGCAGGATGGAGCATCCTCCAAACCCCAAAAATGTAGCCTAGATTCTTTGTAGGCAGTCTCTCTAGTGAGCTCCAGATAGTTTCTGAAACAAAAGGTCAGCTTCTGAAAATACTAAGATTCGTTTTTTGTTTTTGGTTTTTTGTTTTGTTTTGTTTTTTAAGCACTTGGTTTTCATTCTTCCCAAATCTGTTTTCTGCAGAAGCTTCCACTCTGGTAGAGAGAATATATTGACACACAAGTAATTATAAGACTTCTATGCACCAGAAAAGGAACACAGGACTCAGGTCTTTTCCAGAAGAGACTTTAAACAACTGCCATTAGATTTTCTACTCAAAGATGCAAAAGCTTCCTAGAGAAAATGACATTTGACTTTCACCCCCAAAAGACAGATTTAGTCATGATAGCCTCAACAGAAGCTCCTTTCCTACCTCAGGTATAAATACTTTGCAGAGCAAAGTATTTGCTTGATGGCAATACATGGTGCTTGAGCGACCAAGACTTGACTGTACCCATTCATCTCTCTTCTTCCCTACAATGCTGTTTAGCACCAGCTCTGAATTCCTTAGGCAGAAGTTCTATTGAATAGATCTAGTCCAGGCCTTAGGCAAGGGAGGCCAAATAGCAGTCTTCATTTTCCTTTGTCCAGTTTATGGCCTCTGTTCAAGATGTCTGGAATGACAAGTCAAGGGAAATGTTATTATTTCTCTTTGCCTCCCCTTCCCCCTCTCCCAAGGTCAAGGACTTTGTCCTGTTCTGAGGAGGTGGGGCACTCAAAGATGTCTCCTGTTCTGAACCTATCATGTGGCTAATCATGAAATTCTTCCTCTTTCTCTAGAATTGAAACTCTTGAGTTATAAAAAATCCTCTCTGGCAAAAGTAAACATGCTTTCTATTTATGGACTAAATAGCCGAAGAAGCCATTAGAACCAAGAGCTCCTGAGAAAATTAAGATCCTTGGGTAGCAGGACCTCAGAACCACACAGTATGCAGCAAGCCACCATGAGTCATTTTTTCCATCAATAAAAAGTTCTTAAAACTAGTGTGTACAGTAATTGGACAAAGATCTTACACTCCAAACAATTAGAAGAGCCCTGGCTCCCAGACACTAAGGATAACTGTAATAAAATGAATACGCTCGAGCAAGTCTCTAGGAAGTATGCTGCACCAAGCACAGCTAGCAAATGGGTGGTAACTAAGGCATAACAGAGCAAGTGTGTGCCTTGCTTGTAGGACCAGAGGCCTTTCACAAGTCTTCTCAGGTAGTATGATTTGGGAAGACTGCATAAAAGCCCTTTAGTTCTTCTACCAGGATGGATAAAATTCCTACCAGCAGAGATTCATTATGCGAGAGCTTTGGCTGTCCATTCTTATTTATTTATTTATTTATTTATTTATTTATTTATTTATTTATTTATTTATTTAAAAAAAATTTTTTTTTTAAGAAATGCAGATGCCCCTGGAAGAGGCGGTATGTCGTTAACAACCACTTGGAATGGCAGATGAGCAAACTTTCCTAGACAGTGGGAGAATGAATCAGAGGATATGAATTCTGGTGGAAAGATTATTTTGCACTGTGTCAGAAAGGGGCTCAGCAGAATTAAACCTGTGAGCATGTAAATCAGATTAAGAGGAATCCTGGATAGCCAAAATTTTTAACGCATAGTAGTAGAAGCTCTAATGGCCTGATTTCTTCTGTTCTTCACATTACAATATATCTCTAGGACTCCAGTCTCTTCCAGCAAAGGCTTTAGGTAATTGCAATTATTATTTTTTTAATTAATAGATAGATAGACATAAAATTCTACAATTTTGTACAGCTATATACGCCTATACACACACACACAGTTCTGTCTGTTTTCATGGCATGCAAGCGTGTTGTCTTCCCCTTTAAACAGGATGTTTCCATCCTCTCCCATCCTAGCCAAAGGATAAGATAACCAACCAACCAACTGTGCTGGAGGCACCTCAGGCATTACAGGCCTGCTAATAACAGCTGCCCACACTCCTCATTTCATTGCCAGCCTGGCTCCTATTTCTTATTCCTACTTTCTTCCAGTTCTGCTTGGCCCTTGCTGGCCATGTGTCTGCTTTTACCTTCTGGATTCTGAAAGTGAGTTTTGTTTTCTCTAGTTGTTTCAGCCCTAGCCTGAGCCCAGCAGCTGACAATTTTGCTTCCTGAACACTGGGTGAAATCCCCACATAATGCATATTGGCTCTTGTGTTGCCCCGAGGGGCTTGGAGAGGCAGGGTTTGAGGGGTTCAGGCTGATGGGCTTCTGATGCTAGTTCCCTGCGATGCATGCTCATGACAGGTTCTCCTTGTAGAGAAGGAATGATAGAAATATTGGTCCCCAGCTATGGTGAGCCCTAAGAAGTTTGGAGAATTTTATAGCACAGAAGGGTATAGTAACATTTTATTGACATTTACTTATCTTTTTTTTTTAACCCTAATTATAAAAGTAACGTGTTACTATAGTAAATTTGGGGAAAAATAGAAAAAAGATAATTTAAAATTTTTCATAATGCCATTACACAACCATAATCTCTAAAGATTTTGGTTTATAATTGTCCAATATTATTTCTTATATATAGTATCTGTTTACCTAGCAAAATCCAAGTCACACTAGTCATTCTAGTCTGTTTTTACTTAATTTTGCTTAATATATACAGTGAATATGGTCTTTAGTTATATTTGAAGTGTTCTATAAAAACTCTATGAATTCAATATAATGGGAAGCTGGATATGAATATATGTGACAGACATTAATAAATAAGTAGGTCAACTAGAGAGAGCTATAAAGCACAATTTAAACGTGACTTGGTGATCTAGGCTTACTCCCTTTGAGACAGTGTCACTTAGAGGAAGCAAGTCCTGACAGGCAGACCTGGACCACAAGACAGAGATTGAACTTCACTCTAGAGCACTGGACTTGGGGTCAAATATTTGAGTTGTACTTCAGATCAGTGGCACGTTCTTCAACCAATCCCTGAGCTTTTCTCAGACTGTTTACTAGTCTATGAAATTAAACTCTTCATCATGACTCTTGGGTTGTTATGAGGATAAATGAGATAATGCTTTGTGAACTAGGAAGTGGTAAGTGATTGCAGTGGTTCTTTGTCACTGAAAAATCAGATCGTTGAAGAGGGCTGGCATTTCCTTTCCTTTAAGCTCACCTCATTGCTCAAATGGAGTGGTAGAGAAAAGTTTCCAGGAAAATCTCTAGGACTCTGAATATTCCTTCCTAATGTCGACAGGGTGAATGTTTCTGATTTTTCTCCCTGTTAAGATGAGCAGGATGGACATTTCCTAGTCTTCCTTTCTTCAAAGTCCCTTTTCTAAGAAAAACAAAAATCAAAACAAAACAAAAACAAATAAAGAAAAAGCTCAATAGTTGAAAACTCATACATGCTTCCACTGACTTAAGCTAGGATGTTAAATATAAAACTCTCTGCCTGAAAGCTTAAAATAAAATTTTATGATAAGACAAACTTTAGGAAACAACTTAAAAATGTGTGGTCCCCAATAACATCAAACACTAGCCCTTTGATTGCCATGTATGTATGGAAGGGTGGGGAAAGATAAAGAAACCCAGGAAATATGGCTCACTGAGAGACTCCATTCTGCCCACAAGACTATAAAACGGGTTTTCTATTCTATCTCATAAATTAAAAGACTATAAAACAGGGGATTCATATTCTATTATATAAACTAAAACAAATGTATTTATAATGACCAGTCACCTGTGGCCTTACCTTCTTCTCTGTTTATGTGTGTTAACTTGCGTCCTAATGCTCAACTAGATAATGAGCCCAATGAGGGCAGGATACACTTAGTATGTACTCTATGGCCTCGCAACTCTTGTCACAGCAGGAAGAGCTCATTAAAACCTACCATTCCAAAATACACCAAAATCTTTTCAAAGTCAATAATAAGGAAACAACTCAATTAAAAAATAGGCAAAAGATCTGAACAGACACTTCACCAAAAGGATATGCAGATGGCAAAAAAGTATAGGAAAAGATGTTCCACATCATAAGTCATTAGGGAAATGCAAATTAAAACAACATTGAGATATCACTTAACCTCCGGTTAGAATGGCTCAAATCCAGAACATTCACACCACCGTGCTGGTGAGGATGGGGATTAACAGGAACTCTCATTCATTGCTGCAGGAATACAGAATGTATTTTGGAAGAGAGTTTGGCAGTTTCTTGCAGCTATGAACATATTCTTAGCACGTGATCTTTGTACACCTTGATATTTACCAAGGTGAATTGAAAAGATGTTCACATTAAACACACACACACACACACACACACACACACACACAAATGTTTATAGTAGCTTTACTCATAATTGCCAAAACTTGGAATCAGCCAAAATCTCTTTCTGTAGGTGAGTAGGTAAACAAACTGTGGTACATCCAGACGATGGAACATTGTTCAAGTATAAAAAGAATTGAGTTATCAAGCCACAAAAGACCCACAGGAAACTTAAATGCATACAGCAAAGTGAAAGAAGCCTGCCGAAAAAGACTGCATCCTGTATAATTCCTACTATCTAACATTCTGGAAAAGATAAATCAATAGAGACAGTAAAATTGGTTAGGGAAAAATTAGATGGAGCGTGGGAGATTTAAGGGCAGTAAAACTACTCTACATTAAGACTGTAGCAGTGGACACATCATTACACATTTGTCAAAAGCCACGGAATGTACACCACCAAGCGTGAACTGGAACGCAGATGATGGACTTTAGTTAATGTAACGCACCAACATTCACTCATTGGTTGAAACAAATACAGCATGCTAATGCATGTTAATTGGGAGAAGTGAAGGCTGCGCAGGGAAAATAGGAGTGCATCCTGGACTTTCTCCTCATTTTTTCTATACAGGCAAAACTCTGAAAAAATAAAGTCTAGGGGCAGCGGGGTGGCTCTGTCAGTAAACATGTGCCTTCGGCTCAGGTCATGATCTGGGGTCCTGGGATTGAGCTGGCTTCTCCCTCTCTATCTGCCCCGCCCCCCTCCAAATAAGTAAGTAAAACCTCTAAATTTTTTTTTAAAAAAATAAGTGTATTAATTACTTTTTTAAAAACCCAGTTGATTGATTGGCTCCCTTTATTGGTGAGACATGGATCCCCAGAGGGTCTAGCTACTTTTTTCCTAACAGGAAATGAAACAGACCATGAGAAGTATGAAGAGCTTCCCACTGAATATGAAGTGCAAAGACACTATGGAATATAAGTTTATAGGGTTGTCTGCCAGTCGGCCTCCTTTCTTCCTCAGAGCCTTGGTCTCTTCTAAAATAGAATGTGCTGGAAATTTCACATGCGTCGGTAACAGAGTGGCTCCTCCCCACAGTCTCATGAGGGATGTGCCCTTGTGGCCCTGAGCATAAACGCAGACAGGGAAAGGCAGATTCAGTGCATCCCTTGCTCTTCTCCTGGGGGTGTCTGACTTGTGCAGAATCATGGGTAACTTCCTAGCCAGATGAGAAGGCCTTTCTACAAAGCCAGGGACATTTTAATGTATTTGCCGTATTGATCTTTGAACTCTTCATTAAATGAGATGTACATTTGATGGACTGGAGATGTAGGAGCCAAGAAGAGGATATTCTGGGTCATATGGGGTTACCCCCTGGGAAAAAAATAAAGGAGGTAGATGGAGAAAAGGGGGTGGGGTGTATGTGTGTTGGAGTGGGGGCAGGGAGAGGGAGAGAAAGAGAGATGCTATCTTTCCAAAATCTTAAAGCATGGCTGTTTCAGTATACCTACCATGACTTGAATTCTAAATTTACACAAGGCAGCATAGGGCTGCTTGCATGCTTGGGAGGAACTGAGGCATGATCCCATGCTTTGCCCACTCTTTTATTTTTGCCCTTTTGCTCGCCCGTCTCCCCCAAGCTAGTATATTTTCATAGTATTCTTCACTGTGGTCACCATAAGATTCTAATTAACTGGGAACCTCCTTCTGTCCTCCAAACCCTTTCGCAGAGTTCACATTTTCCATAAAAGCTTTCCAAAGAAGGACACATTCCTATTTGATTCATTGTGATATGTAAGGTATCCCAATCGTGAAGCTGGTTGGCACTAGGCGTCCCAGGAAGAGTTAGAGATTCAGAACAAATAAGAATGTTAACCCTCGGAGGAATTTAAAGGTCCTGGAGACCGGTTTCCCTTTTTTTTTTTTTTTTTTTTTTTAAGTATGAAGAAACTAGAACTTGCAAAGTAGCTTCCTCTGTGTCACAGAGCAGATCTCGGACTCAAACTCACATCTCTCAGAATCTGTTTTCTCTCCTCTTCAGGGCAGTATCCTGGATGCAAATGTCATTTCAACTTTTTTTTTTTTTAGTTTTAAAAAACATTCATTTTAATCACAAAGCACCATTTCTTTCTTTATGCACTCATTTATTCCGGATGTGCTTGGGCCCTGCTGGCCCTGGCAATACAGGTGGATGGGACAGCTGGGGCCCTGCTGGGGTCCACCCACAGCCTGCAGCAGAATGGGTGGGAGGGCTGCACCAGAACCTCAGCCTGCTGCCCAGATCCTGGCCTCGTGGATCCTCTGTCAGGATTGGCCACTCACTCACCTGCTTTGAGCCCTTCGTTGGCTTTTCACGTCTCTAAGGCTTTATACGAAATGTATTTTCCATAGAATAGCATTTAACAGTCTCTGTCCTCCCCCTCTTTCCTACCTCTGGCCCCCACCCACCCACCCCCTTCTTCTCCAGGCTTGCAACGCACCTATTCAAGCTGCTTGCTGCTAAAGACAAGGGGTTATTTTACTCACACTGCCTGTTCATCTGTCTCTCTGCTTTGGAAGGCCTCTTTCCCAGTCCGTGTGGGAGATACCTACTCATTAGTATCTGGTTCACCTCAGAAAGACTCATCTGCTCTAAAAGAGTGACCGAAACTACACCCCTATACACACACACACACACACACACACACACCTAAATTACACTGCTACACACACACACACACACACACCCCACACTTTTCTTTTAGTCCCATTTTTTGCCTCATGCAGACTTCTGTAATGGTAACTAGAACACAACATTGTGCTGCTTGGTCTGTAAGTCCATCTCCCCACTTCTCTAAAGCAGGCCTTTTGCCTTATTTATACCGCCGTATCCCTCGGGCCTCTTGTGTGCACACAGTAGATGCTTAATCATAGCAGTCTCAAAGAGCTACCATTTGCTGATCATCTGCCATTTGCCTCGTTTGCATATCTGTTCCTTAGTCAGATGTGTCTGTGTGCATATCTATGCCTGGCTCCAAGTGTGTGTGTAGGTATATTTGTGTAGACATGGGCAATAGGTATTCTTGTTTCCTTATAGATAAGAAAGGCTTTGTAGCTTGGGGAAGGTTCTGTAAGTTGTCTAAGGACATAAAGCAAGAAGTGACAGAGGTAGAATTTGAACCTGGGGATGAATGTCTTCAAAGAGAAAAGGAGGAATGGAGTGGAAAGAAGAGCTATATAATTTCAAATGAATGGATAGAAATACTCTACCCGAGATCGAGGGGTAAAATTGCCCCCATCAAAAGATGAACAGTGTATCTTGCAAAAGAAGATGGCCAGATTGGGGGTGTCCCTCCTGGAGGCTCAACTGGTGGTATTCTTTTTTGGGAAAGCCCAAAGCAAACATGCCTGCTGCCCCAGAACTGTCTGTACAATCCCATTGCCAGAAATAAAGTAGAGAGGAAAAAAAGGAGACCTCTAAAACCACAGTCCTTCCTCAGGAACTGCCTCTCTCTCTCTCTCTCTCTCTCTCTCTCTCTCTCTCTCTCCCTCTCTCTCCCTCTCTCTCAACAAATAAAAACTAAAAATCTGTATAGCAACCTAGAATCATGAAGAAATTCTCTATCCCCTCCACCCCCCAAAAGAAACCAACTTGCCCTTGAACTTTGTAAATAACCCACTTAAACTATTCTGGTTTGAACATGCCCTGTGTTTCCTGGGGACTCAGGCTGATACAGATAAGAGCATAAAATTCCTGGGAAGAAATCTATATAGACCCACACAAAAAATAGGAATTTGCAAACACACAATAACGCAGCACTAAGATGAGTTTAATAGTACCCAGTTTAATAAGAATTTGGAGAGAAGTCAGCCGCTCTTGCGGGGAGCACTGTTTGAAACACTTTCTTTGAAGGGCCATTTGGCAATACATAATGAAGTGGAAGCTGTTCCTCCACTATCTCCTAGAAATTTCACTTCCACCTCTGTGCTCTAGGGAGATTCTTACACGGGCACATGGGAAGACATGCACAGAGTGGTCATAGCAGTGTCGTTTGTTATAATTTGAAAACGGAAAGAACCTAATGTGTCTACCCATCAGTGAGTCACTGAATAAGTGATAGGATATCTACACTGTGAAATTCTATATGACCGTTGGATGAGTTAGAGCTACAACATGGATATTGGAGTATCAGGAGAGATAAGTCTCAAAAGTCTACATTTTAGGGGCAAAAAGCAAACTGTTTCATAGAAACAGTTTGCTACCATTTGTCTGAATTTTTAGAACCCAAGAAACAACATTCTCTTTTACTGAGTACATGTGCAGGTAATTAGTGCTAATTGGAGAGAATTAATACTCTCCAACCTCAACCTAGCAGTTACCTCTGAGGAGCAGAATAAAAACTATAATATTTATTTCTTAAAAATCTGAAATGAACATTGCAAAATGTTAGTATTTGTTGATCCAGGTTGATAAGCCCCTAGAGTTTTGCTACGTTAATACCGTTGTATTCAGTAGGCTTGACGTTTCCTCATTAAAAATATGTTTTAAAGAAATCGAACCCATGAACCCAGCCATCTAGGAAGTCACATCTAAATGTTTTAACAGCTACAAAGCAGAGGGTAGGGCATATTGTGAAAGCATGATAGAGGAGGATATGGGGATGAGTGTCGTCTCTCACGGAATTAAAGCACGGAAAGCTCATGATGGCTTGGATACACGATGCGACTAAATGTCAAGAAAGAAAACAGAATGAGTGCAACTCAGGAAACCAAGGCAGCTGTATAAACTGGGACATGGTTTGGACTGAGAATGTGGACTGCAGCGTGATGGCTGTGGGTGCCCAGGCTCATCCCTGGCACATGAACTCTGGGCTCACAGAAGCCAGGCCATTTCTAGACTCCACCCATGGAGAGACAGAGCCAATTGATAGCTTGCTTGCTTGGGTCAGGAATTTCTTGGCCTCTGGGCAGGGCCAAGCTTCCAGGTAAAGATTCTTGGGGCTGTAGCAGCCCAAGAGGCTGGGAAGGGCAAGTGCTGACCAGGGTGTTTCCAAGCATAGGGGACTGACAAATAAATCTTATCTACAGTGGAGGTGTGCCTATTTCTAGATGAATATAACAATGAACTCAGATGACCTTACACTGGAAGCGTTACATAAGACAGTCTGCTTCTCTGATAATTTTGAGTTGGATCTTTGAAATCACCATTTTTGTCTGTTAAAAAATTGTCACGTATCTGTTATTTCATATGATTCAACCTTAGCTAATGTCCTGTGAATCTTGCACAATATGAACTGTTTTAGTGGGAAACGTGGTGACCATGGCAGTCAAGAGTACGTGAACTTTCCTGGCTGATTCACTTCCTCCACCATAAAATGGGGAGAGTGCTCTGTGCTGCTCAGCCTTAGGCAGAATTGCTTTGAAACTGAATAATGATAATAATCATCAATCACTGAAAGAGAACATGAGATCACATTACCGTGGTGCTAATATTATACACTGAATATTGTAACACTTTTGGGTGTCATCATAATTAATATTTAGTGTAAATGGGGCAGTTCATCAAAGTCATGTCACTTCACTCCATTTCCCAGAAGGTCACCACCTGAGTAGCCAGGTGTCCTCCCTACCAGGGTTAGGCCAAACATTTTGGGACATAGGTTATTCAGAAGCACACTGTGTCCCTACGGGACTACTGGAGGTCTTGTGTCTAGATGTCCTGGGCACTCTGAGCCTTATCTCACCTTTCTGTAACACAAGGATATGGGTATGAAAGGGGGGAAAGGTGACATCTGAAAAGACACTACTGGAGCTTACCAGCCTGAAAGAACCTCCCTCCCAGGCAAGATGAAACCCTGTTGTCTCCTCTGTTCTCTATGTAAACATTCCCTAGGTCCTCCTGAGGCCCTTCAGCCTGTGGCCTCGTGGGGGTTGTTCTTTCCATTGGCATCACCCATGAAAGATCCCAAACCCAGCAGAGGAGGAAGAGCAAGCAGGACAGTGCGTCCGCAGACGACCCTTTCCTTGCCTCTTGCCTTTTCCACTTTCCACGGGGAACCCAACAGCCATGATGGGAGCTGCTATAAACTTGCAGTTAAATGGCAGCTCAGTCTGGGGCACTTGGGTGGCTTGGTCGGCTAAGCATCCAACCCTTGATTTTGGCTCAGGTCATGATCTCGGGGTCCTGAGATAGAGCCTTTCATCAGGTTCCACCCTCAGCACAGAGTCTGCTTGAGTTCCTCTCCCTCTGTTTCTCCCCATACTCATGTGCTCTCTCAATCTTCAAATAAGTAAATGGCAGCTTAGTTATAGTGACAACAAAGTTGCGTACTCCATGCAGCATGTGAGCATTTCCTCTAGTCTGCTGGAAACAGCAGGGTTTTCATGTGCAAACTTTCCTGGAATCCCAGCAGGCAGTGACCAAGCCCTTGCTGGGCAGTCCTTCTCCCATCCTCCCATCCCTGACTCACTGCCTCACGCAGGAGCAGGAAACTCGGCCCATCCTGGGTAGAAGAGTGGAGGTTCAGGCAAGAGGAGGGGGAAGACATTTAGATGAAGGGGAGGGCTAGGTGACACAGCACCCACCTCACCCCCACCCCATGCACACAGACTCGTGCTCATCCATACACCCGTCACCCACCCTCAATGCCGGGTGCTCAAAGGCATCCCAAGTTTCAAATAAGCAGTGAAATGGACTGGAATGAATGTGGGGAAAACAGAATCTCTAACCTGTCTTCCCCAGACCTCTAAAAAAAATCCAGATTTCCCAAAGTAGCGCAACCTCCTTTCCCTACATCCCGTCCCCCTGTCCCTAATTTAGCACTCTTCCCTAGCTGGTCACATAGGGCCTGGAATCCACCAGTCCCATTCCTTCCTTCTGACCTTTATTTTTGCCATTCCTCGCAACCTTCTAGAAACTATGTACCCTCTCTCCAGATCTGTTCCTGAATTCATGCAATGAAGATTTATTGAGTGTGTTGAGCAGCGACCACGTGCCAGGCACCGTGCTGGGCTCTGGGAAGACAGCAGTATGCGCAAGAGACGGGAGCCCTGCCCCCACAGTCTCTTCCCTTCACGCCATCTCCTATTTATACTGCGACCTCCTCTTTTTCTTAACTCACAGCACAGTGTCTCTTGCCATTTATTTAACAGCTAATGCTCTGCTTTATTTCTGCTTATTTTCTTGTATTGTCATTTGACATTATATAGATACCTACACGTTCTCCCTAAAGGAATTCTGTAGGATCTGTGAGGATGGACACCTCTTTTAAATTCTTCTTTCTGTTTAAAATGTGTTTGGGTAACATAGGTAATGAACACAGGTAATGAGATACATGGAATAGAGGTTTCATCATCCCTTGTTTTACTATTTAGGGCCAACCCAGAGTTTCTCAACCACACCACTGACATATCATATTGACATCTAGATAATTCTTTGTTGAGGGTTTTTTTTTTTTCTAAGCATTATCATAGGATGTTGAGCAGCAGCCCTGCCCTCTATCTGTTAGATGCCAGAAGCACCCTTGTCCCAGTTATGACCACCAAAAATGCCTCCAGGCATCCCCTGTGGGTGGGGATAAAGAGAGGGGGACGAAATTGAACTCTTGGAACCAAATCTCCAAAATGTCTTATTTTCTTATTGCTCTGTCATTAAATTCACACATATGTATGATGTTGACATTCAAAAGAGACATATTTAACTTCACATAGGATATAGTTTTCCAAGGCATTAAAAAGTGAGTAAAAGCTCAGTGCACCAAAAGCCAGTCCCCAGGGCCTACAGGGGAGGAAGGCAGACCCCAAAGGGCAAAATTTGCTCTCATTTCCTATTGTGTGTCCATGGAGAATTTCCCTAATCCTAATATTCTAACAGCTCTAAATCAGTTAAGCCCTCAAGATGATCTCCTGGGATAGTTGATGCCTGCTTCTCTGACTAGGCTGGCTGGAATTCACAGTCAAATTCCCAATGTCCACATCCTCCCTGCAGCTCATAGTTCCAAGTTCCCATCACCATGTGACTCCACTAGTGCAGCCTGCGCCCCTTGCAAACACTGAGGAGTGCCTGGGACCAAGAAGTCAAAGGGATTTCAACTTTGCTCTTTTTTGTGGGTGTGCCAGGGAAGCACGGAGTCTCAGAACAGCCTGGGATTGAATAATCTGCCTCTGAATGGTGCCTGGAATGTGCCTTAGGAATCTCTTCTTCCTTTCCTTTCTTTTCTTTCTTTTCTTCCTTCCTTTCTTCCCCCCTTTCCTCTTTCTTTCTTTCTTTCTTTCTTTCTTTCTTTCTTTCTTTCTTTCTTTCTTTCTTTCTTCCTTCCTTCCTTCCTTCCTTCCTTCCTTCCTTCCTTCCTTCCTTCCTTCTTCCTTCCTTCCTTCCTTTCTTTCTTTCTTTCTTTCTTTCTTTCTTTCTTTCTTTCTTTCTTTCTTTTTTTTCTTTCTTTCTTCCCTCTCCCCACTTAACTGTAAGCTCCCTGAAGGCAGGGAGCCACCACATCCTCTCCCTCACAGCACCTCCAGCACTGAGTGCAACGGTTGGCAGGTAGATGTAATGTCCAATAAACATCTACTGATTAAATAACTTCCAGAAAACATTTTTCCTTAATTTTTGACCCTACTTTGAAATGGGATTTAACAAAAATCAATTTATATTCTAATTTATCATTTGCAATACATTATGTTTTATATATTTACATTTTATAAGATGAATTTACATAATTTAAATTAACATTTAATTATATAATCTAATATAAAAGGAAAAAACATTGAGCATACTCTCTGTCTAGCATTCTACTAAGTTCTTACACATAATTCACTTCACTTAGTTTACATTTCTATATGTGTTCCCTCCTGAGTCTTAAAGATACATAGGAATAGCTACTATTCATGCAACAAAGGGTGGTACAAAGAATTTTAAAAATCAGTGATTATTTATTAAGCATCTATTCTTTACTCATTTTTTTATGCATTTGAAAGTCAAATGCTTATTGAATACGATCTGTCTCTAAGCCCCATTATTTCAACCCAGAGATATAAGAAAGAAGATACAACCCCTACCCACCAGAAGCTTACAGGTCTAGTGTAAAAGGCAGGAACCTGGGTACATAATTAGAAGGCACTGCGGTAGGAATATGAGTTCCTACAGGGCATTGTAGGAGTGCCCAAACAAGCCAGGGGTGGCAGAGAAGATGACAGGCTACTGGCCAAAAAGGCAAGTGAGTTGAGTAGTTAAGGTACAAAGGACATCCAATGAGTAAGGCCAATGGGACGAAGAGGCGGTGTAGGCTTCAAGCTGACATGACTGCTAAAAATAAAGGCATGGACTCAAAATAAGTCTGTGCAGGAAATTGCAAAAAGCCTGGAACTTCTGGGGCATTAGGTATCACTCAGGATATGATGAAAGGTAAGGATAGAGAAGAGATAAAGCCCAGACTGTGGGAGCATCTGTGGGGTTATCCTGTGGGTAGAGGAAGCCTCTGGGAGGGATGGGAGCCAAGGAACAACAGGTGAAGGTGGTGTGTTTGCTAGTCCCCTTAGGCAGCAGCCGGGGGGGGGGGGGGCTGGGGAAGGGAACTGGGCCTGCCCCGGAGCAGAAAATCAGCACAGAGGCTGTGCCATAGGAGTCAGGCAGGAGCCAGGGCAGCTGGGAAGGGGCAGCTCTGGAAGTGATGGAGAGGATGGAGTAGAGTTAAGGATACATTTGATGTCAGGGTCATTAACCTAGTCTATGAAGGCCCATGGAATCAATTCTAGGAACCCATGAATCCTCTGACATCGAGGCATGTGTGTGTTTCTGAGGAAGAAGATCAGCACTTGCACAGATTCTCCAGATTTTCACTTACAAGCTGATTCTAGGGCACGATCTTGCCTCCTGTACAAAGCTTCTGATTCTAGTCATCATAATGGGACCTTTCTTCTGGCTAGCCATAGGTGTCTGCTGGTGGGCAGTGGATAGGATTTGGCTAATGGCAGAATTTGGTTTTAATTTGGCCGAGGAAAATAACCCTCTTCGGTAAGGACACACAGCCTAATAACTGAGGTTAGGATTAGTGAATTGAATAGTTACTACTACTCTTGGCCCATTTCTTCTGTCTTTATAACGGGGATGCATGACTTTCATCACATAGGCCATTAACCTCATCTGCATGGTCAGACCCATACGAGAAACACTACTTGTACTTTGTTCTCATTGCTTTTCATACAGACACCCCACCCCCAATGGGAAATGGTCATCTGGTTAATTTTGGATTTTTTTTCAGTGTGTTCTAGTCCATTAACTGAGTTAGTTGTATGGCCCCGTACATTAGCTCTAACTCTCATGATGTCCATCATGGTGGGTCCCGAGGGACAGAGTAGGGCAGTGAGGTGTCTCAGAAGGAGCTTTTGGGAAGAAATCATAGGGTACAACTTTTAGCTAATTTGCTAATAATTAATGAATCTGACTTCTGCTCAAAAAAGAAAGCACACATTTGTCTTTTCACCTCCGTTTTCCATGAAAATGTGCCTGTTCCCAGTTACACAAAGGAGTGCCCAACTGCCATAGTGCACCCAGACGAGTAAACACACAGCTGGACAGAATCTGGTCATTCTAGTGGAGGTCGCCCACCCCTCTTGGTGAAGCACACTGCTAGTTGAGCTGGTGTTCTGTAGTCTATTCTGGGAAAGAAGGGAAGTCAGAAGACACCTCTCAAATCCAACACGTCCATGATCAAGATGACATAGTGCTATATCTCTTTTATCTGTTTTTAGTCAGAAATATGTATATTCCAGGGACCTATATTTGTATAAAAAAGGAAGGGGCCAGCAAACATAGACCTCAGGTTTTCTGCTAACTCTTCCATATGTAATATCCTGTAGACAGGTGGTACGTCACAGGAAGGAAATATGAGCCAGGACCAAGAGCCAAGGGACACGGTTTGTTATTGTTGGCCACATTATGTTGTGTGACCTTTGGCAGGGGGGGATGATGAGGATGGAAACACTTGTTTAGAAAGTAACTTTATGGTCATATCTTCTTTGCACCCAGTATCTACATTATACTGGACTCAGCCTTAACTCTAAATGTTTGCTCAGATTATTCCATACTTGGCTTTCTCTGTTGACCTACATGGGCAAAATAGTGGAAAACAGCCCTAGTTAGACCTGTTATTTTCTGCACAACATAGCAAATGTCTTACAAATCCTGAGTGTCTTTTAAAATCCCATGCCTTATAAATCCTGAGTGCAGAGAGAGATTTTGTGTGCGATTTTCAGTTTATTGGAAAATCATCTTTAATTTCCCACAACACATAAAGAATGACTCCACCTCCAGGTTAGGAGTGTTGCAAAAATATTTTTTAGTACAGTTATTGTTAGAAAGTAGGAAATTTTTGTAAAACTGAGAGCGATGTGTGTATAGGTGTATCTATATACATATGCATGTGTTTGTATACACACATACACACACTCCACATATACACATACACTCCACATATACACATATACACACTCCACTTCACAACACTATCTCTTTTAGTAGTTGTACTATTATTGTAATTTACTGAAATACCTTACTGACTCCCTGAGAGAACTGATTTAAAAAGAAAAACGCTTTGATTCTCTTTTCCCCTCTTTTCTCCTTGAAAGCAAATTAGAAACTTAGTTGCTTTACCTTTTTAGGCAGTAATGAGACCTTAGTGACCTTAGTTACTTAAAAGAGCATGGATTCTCAAGTATCATGTTTCCTCTCTGCATATACGAAATAAAAAACCAAATGCATGTTCCCAGGTGCCCCAAAATTACAACAGAATTCCTTTGGAATATGTGATCATTGGGCTGAACTATAGTTTACCCTTGAATGTTCTAGAAAAGTAGGACATTTTTAACCAATTAATTTTTAATATTACTATATATGTCATATATTATTATTATTATGCATTAATATAAATTGAAGTTTTGAGGTGTTATGATAGAAACGGAATTTATAGTTACCAGGTCTGCTGTGAAACCCACTTCTGCATATTGGGAGCATGGAAGACCCAACTCCCTTCTGAGCGTGATTTAGATGGTGGGATAAGCTAATGAATGTTATGGCCTGAATTATGCCCACGCCCCAGCTTCATATATGTTGAAGCCCAAACGCCAGGACCTAAGAATGTGATTATGTTTGGAAATAGGAACTTTAAACACATTTAAGGTAAAATGAGGTCATATAGGTGGGCCCTGGTCCAATATGACTGATGTTCTTGGAAGAAGCAGTAAGGACACAGACATAAGCCAGAGGAAAACCGTGTAAAGGTACAGGGAGAAGACAGCCAACTACGAACCGAGGAGAGAGGCCCCAGAAAAAGAACAAACCCGTGAACAGTTGATCTCAGACATCTAGACTCGAGAACTGTGAAAAGACAGTTTTCTGTTGTTTAAGCCAGCCCCTCTGTGGTAATTTGCAACGGCAGCCCTCACAGACTAAATACCCACTAAACTATAAAACGCCATGACAGCTGGATCACTAGTTTCCTGCCTCTGACAACAGACTGTTTTTGAGGGCTTTGCCTCTATATAAACATATATGTCTAAATTCCAATTATGGTAATTCACATTGCATCATTTTTTAAAGATAGATTTATTTATTTATTTGAGAGAGAGCAAGAGAGCTCAAGATGAGGGGAGCGGGACGGGGAGAAGCAGACTCCATGCTGAGCAAGGGAGCCCGACACAGGCCTCGATCCCAGAACCCTGAGATCATGCCCTGAGCTGAAGGCAGATGCTTAACCCACTGAGCCCCCCAGGCGCCCCCACATCTCTTCATTTTAAAAAGCAACGCTGTTCAGTCCCTCTTTCTTACACCATTAGTAGCTATTACTAAATTTTCTTTGGACTTCAAAATAATGACATTTAATTTAATTTAAACTTTTCAATGATTAACTCCAGAATTCCATCTAATTTGTCTACATTATCTTTGTTGTGTCTTTTATGTGAAAGACACAATGGAAATTGTGAACTTAAAAAAAAAAAAGACCATATAAATAACCAAAGTTGTGGTCATTGTGCACTCTCGAGTTCTTGTTAGTTTATTGCATGAGTCGCTCTGCGTGTATCTGGAACCATTTGTTTTTTATTTTTATTTTTTTAATATTTATTTATTTACTTATGATAGACATAGAGAGAGAGAGAGAGGCAAAGACACAGGAAGAGGGAGAAGCAGGCTCCATGCCAGGAGCCCGACTTGGGACTCAATCCTGGGACTCCAGGATCGCACCCTGGGCCAAAGGCAGGCGCCAAACCACTGAGCCACCCAGGGATCCCCACCATTTGTTTTTAAATTTGATGTGCAAAGTCACTTTTACTGCGTGTCAGTTTAAAAAAATTAAAAGTTTAAGGCACAATGTCATTAAAGAAGGCATCACAAGGGGAAGAAAAGTATTCACAGGCACTGATGTTTGGGAATAAACAGACTTACACAGAATTTGACCCCAAAAAAGGAGCATATAAAAAACAGTTTGGAAAGTCAGAAGAAAGTATCGTCAATCTCAAGTACAGAAGGTAGCTGTGACCAAGGGAAGGGGGCAGAGGTCAGAATGGATCTGTAGTAGGGATGTCACGACAAAATACCACAGGCTGAGGAGTTTCAATAACAGAAACCTATTTTCTCACAATTCTGGAGGCTGAAGTTCACGCCCAAAGTGCAGTCGGGGTTGATTTCTGCTGAGGCCTCCCTTGCCGGCTTGCAGATGGCTACCTTCCCCCTTGTCCTCACACGGCCTTTCCTTTGCGTGTGCGTGCAGAGGGAGCTCTCTAGCATGGCTTCCTCTTTTTGAAAGGATAACAGTCCTCTCAGATGAAGGCCCCCTCTTACAACCTCACTTCACCCCTAAACAACCTCAGAGGCCCTATCTCCAAATACAATAAAATTGGGGCTTATTATGAATGTAGGGGGAGCACAGTTCAGCCCGTAACATTGGTCTGTCCAGCCACTCCCCACCCCACACACAAATTCATGTCCTTTTCAAATGTAGAATGCATTCACCCCACCATGCACCCGTCAGCCCCCAAGCCCCTAACCCACTCCAGCATCATTTCCAAGTTGACGCTCACTAAATGTCATCTAACTCAGGTATGAGTGAAACTTGAGGCACAACTCACCCTGAGGCAAGATTCTGCTCCAGCTGTGACCCTGTGAAATCAAACCAAGTCTGTGCTTTCAGGGTAGAGTGGGTGGCCATAACATAGGCGCTCTGGTTCCACAAGGAAGAAATCTGAAGGAGGAAAGGGTAACAGGTGGCAAGCAAATCCAAAACGTAGAGAGGGAAGTCCCATTAGAACTAGAACTTAAGGCTCAGAAATAATCCTCTTGGGCTCAACGCTCTGCTTTCTGGGCCCATGGCGGTGGTGGGGACGAGGGGGTGCCCAGCATCAGTTCCACAGCCCTGGGTGGTGCCCCCCCCTCCACCGCCATCTATGCGGTGCCCCACCCTGCAGCGCTGTGAGGCGGTAGCCTTGGCCGCGGAGAGAAGGTGGCCCTACCCTCTGAAACCAGAGGGGAGACAGCCTTGCCCCCACCGACACCAGCCCCCTCCAGGCCTGTACAAATGATGGCAGCTCTGCTGATCTCCAAATCTCCATTGGTGTCTTTCCTTCCTTTTCTTGAAGGGTACAGCCTGCTAGCAGCTGAATCATTCTATCGCCATGTCCCATAGAATCCCAGAAGCCTGGAAACTTTCCTTTGTTTCATCCTGTCCTTGTCTCCTTCTATTCAGACTGGCAGTGTCTCCTGTGCCATCTCTATTCCTGGCTTCGGCTGAGGTGGCTGATTAAAATCGTAGGTAGTCTCTTTATAGGAAAGCGGTTTCCAACCACACCTTTGGTGTTCTATCCAGAATGTGCTTTGTTATTATTATTATTATTATTATTATTATTATTGGAATATGGGTAGGCTGAGAATTTTCCAACTTTTCAAATTTTGGTGGTGTTGTGGCCTAAGAGTTTCTCTTCAATTTCTCTCTCTCCTTTCTCATTTTATCATAAGCAGTAGAGACTAGGCAACACTTTCAAATGTTTCCTTTGAAATCCCCTCAGCTAAGTATCTAATTTCACCACTCACCAGCTCTGCCTTCCACAGAACATGAGAACACACGTCAGCCAAGTTCTTAGCCACTTTATGACAAGAATCACCTTTTCTCCAGAGACCAATAGCAGATCTTCATTTCTACTGAGATCTCACCAGAATCACCTTTAATGCTCATATTTCTACCACTGTTCTGTTCATGATGATATGTGTATTCTCTGAGATGATGAAAGCTTCCTCTATGGCTCTCCTCTTTTCTTTCCGAGCCTTCACCGGAATCATCTTTAACATCCATATTTCTACCAACCATCCTTCAGAGCCATCTAGGCTTTCTTTAGCATGCTCCTCAAAGCTCTTCTAGCCTCTACCCATTACCCAGTTTCAAAGCCATGTCCACATTTTTACATGTTTGTTACAGCAGCACCCCACTTCACTGCCCTGAAATCTGTATCAGTTTGCTTGGAATGCTAACAAAATACCACAGACTGGGTTGTTTATTTTATTTTTTATTTTTATTTTTATTTTCTTTAAGATTTTACTTATTTATTCATGAGAGACATAGAGAGAAAGAGAGGCAGAGACAGGCAGAGGGAGAAGCAGGCTCCATGCAAGGAGCCTGACATGGGACTCGATCCTGGGTCTCCAGGATCAGGCCCTGGGCCGAAGGGCTCCAAACCGCTGAGCCACCCGGGCTGCCCAGATTGGGTTGTTTAAACAACATAAATTGAGTTCCTCACAGTTCTCTATGCTGTAAACACAAGATCAAAGTGCTATTAGGGTAGGTTTCTTTTTTTTTTTTAATTTTTATTTATTTATGATAGTCACATCACAGAGAGAGAGAGAGAGAGAGAGAGAAAAAGAGAGAGAGGGGCAGAGGGAGAAGCAGGCTCCATGCACCGGGAGCCCGATGCGGGATTCGATCCCGGGTCTCCAGGATCGCGCCCTGGGCCAAAGGCAGGCGCCAAACCGCTGCGCCACCCAGGGATCCCTAGGGTAGGTTTCTGGTAAGACTTCTTTTCCTGATTTGTAGACAGCTGCCTTCCTACCATATCCCCTGCCTTGTTCTTTTCTCTCTTCATGAACAGAGCTCTCTGGTATCTCTTTCTCTGCTTATAAGGATATCAGCCATATCAGATTAAGACACCCCCCCTTATGACCTCATTCAACCTTAATTGCCCCCCTTAAAGACTGTCTCAGAACACAGTCACACTAGAGGTTAAGGCTTCAACATACGAATTCAGTCTATCATAGAACCTAAGGAATCCATTTAAGAGCTTTGCTTTGGTTTAGAGAGAAATGAAGGATGGGCTAGAAGTAGGGATGAAATCCTCCTGGAACCCTCCAACAATATTCTGGATCTAGAGAGAACTTCAAGAAGTCATTTCTTAACATTTAGCTTCAGGAAGTGAATATCCAGCTAACCTGGAAGAGATGAGTTTCTATTTTCTTTTTAATATCCATGAGTCTCTACAACCATGTTTTTTTTTAATTATTTATTTATGATAGTCACACAGAGAGAGAGAGAGAGAGAGAGAGAGGCAGAGACATAGGCAGAGGGAGAAGCAGGCTCCGTACCGGGAGCCCGATGTGGGATTCGATCCCGGGTCTCCAGGATCGCGCCCTGGGCCAAAGGCAGGTGCTAAACTGCTGCGCCACCCAGGGATCCCTCTACAACCATGTTAAATAGCCTTTCTAAGTCAAGGATTCATTTGATGATAAACAAAATCTTTTTATTTTCATTTTCCACAATCACTGAGAATGATCTGCACATCATACATTCAACAGGGATTCGTGTCATTTGCTTCACATAGCAGGGGATGACAAAGAAGGGAAAGTCAAGTTTCCTAGTCTAAAGAAGTGTAAGATAGTTGTTGAGCTAATAGGAATACTCACATGGATCAATTCATCCAGATACTTCTGTCATCAAATCACCCCTTTTACCTTAGTGGAACTGCATTAGATTGGAAATCAGAAGACCTGGACTCTGGTCCCAGCTCAACCACTAGTTAGTCATGTAGACATCATGAATTTAATCTCTCTGTATCTCTGTTTTGTTATGTGTAAAATGGTGGTAGTAGGAATAAGTGGTTGAACTAAAAAAAAATCTCTAAATACCCTTTAGCTCTTTCTAATTCTACAATTGTCATATATATATGTATATATATACATGTCTTTATTAAGTTTATTATTTTTGGGTACAATTGTAAATGGGATGGTTTTCTTAATTTCCCTTTCTGCTATTTCATTAGTTGTGTATAGAAATGCAACAAATTTCTGTGTAATGATTTTGTACTCTGCAACTTTACTGAATTCATTTATCACATTTAGTAGTTTTTGGGTGGAGTCTCTAGGGTTTTCTACAAATAGTATCATGTCATCTGCAAACAAAGTTTTACATCTTCCTCACCAATTTGGATGCCTTTTATTTCTTTTTCTTGTCTGATTGCTGTGGCTAGAACTTCCAGTACTATGTTGAATGAAAGTGGTGAGAGTAGACATCCTTGTTTTGTTCATTATCTTAGTGGAAAAGCTCTCACTTTTTTACCATTTCTAAAACTTCCCTGACATAGCCTTATAGGATAAGTTGTCCAACACTCCATTTATTTTTTGTGTTTCATGTTACCATGGAAACTATGTTTCACTAAAGTATTAATGCTAAATATAGCAAAAGAATTATTCCTGGGCCTTGAATATCATTCTTCTTTTATTTCTCCATATCATGTCTCTCTTTTCTCACAATGGAAGTTAGGCGAGAATTTTGTAACCCAGAATAAGGTTGAATATGATATGCCATAAGAACATGAAGAAACCAGTGGAGAATTCAGTAATGCTTTCAACCAGTTCAAAAATAAAAATTACTGTTTCTAAAAGAAGGAAATTAGCCGAACTATTGACAACATACCCCTTTCCCTTATTTTCTATGGAGGCAATATTTCATTTATAAGGAATTAGATGCTTTGGTGTTATTTGGGGGAAAGAATGAGACACAGTGTAATTTATGACCATGACAATGATCTTAATCTTTTCTTCCATTGACTCTGGGTGTCAGACACAGCTCAAGTGGAGAGGCCTGTCATTTAGAGTATAACCTTTCAGAGTGACTTGTGCATTCCTGCATGTCTAAGGTTAAACCTGTTTGACATGGTACCTGGACATATAATGCCTTGAAATTTGATTCCAAAAGTTCGTATACCAAATAATACTATTTTTTAAGGTAGGGATTGTCTTCGTTTATAAATAGAGGTTCCTTATTAGATCTTCAGATGATGTCATTGCTATATTTGCCCTGCAATCTCAGAGGATCAGGTTCAAGTCTCAAATTCTCAGACACTGGGTAAGGAGAAGCTAAGAATGTGACAAAATGATAAGCATAGTCTCCTGTAAAAAGAATTCATCCATCTTACTTTTCAGCACCTTTTGTTGGTGGATTTTATCCCTTTAATCTGAGAATCCTCCCAAAAAAAAAAAAAAAAGCCACCTTCCTCTCAAAAGACTGACCAGGGAAAATGAAGAGGAAATGAATGTTTGAAAATGATAATTAGCTGATACATAAATACTATTGAGTAATTTATTTTGAGGACTAAATGTGCATTTCCTCTCTTTGCATAGGATACGTGCAGGGCAAAATTGCATGAAATGGTAAGAGGATTGAAGGTTGAGCACTCAAAGCCTTGGTGAAATGGATATTAGGCTTAAGCACAATATTTCAGAACACAAATTAGATAGCAGACAAACAAAGCGTGACAGAGCAGGCAAGAGATTCAAGAGGAACACTCTGCAAAGCCTGACAGGAGCAGCTAGCAATTTCTTATTTTTATCCTCATAAAGCAGAATTCCTCACAGGGCCTCCACATGCCTCAGGCTCAGACATGATTAAACACCATACCTTTTAAAATGTTTTACTATTCCAAGCTGAGGAATATATAAATAACCCCTGTCCAGCTACCACTCCTTAGCCTGGAATTTCAGCCGAGTGCCTTCTGGGCTTCAGTCGGCTCTGACTGGACTCCACACAAGAATGACAAAACATCTGCTTTGTGAGCATCCTGGGAGTCTGGACGTAAGGAGAAGTGAAGGGGACAGGGACAGCCTAGGAAGGTGGTGGCAGGAGCAGTCAGCAAAATGGAGCCCCATTGTTTCTTGCCTTGGCATATTTTAAGAAATGATGATAAAGTTGTAGCCATGTGGTGGACTGAGGGAGGTCCGAACTAACTCCCACTCAGATGGAGGACAAAAGTTCTAAAGTCCGACCAAGTGGCTGGGATGGACAGGGACACAGGGCTTCTCCGAGCAAGCAGATGTGAACATGTGTATGTGCTAGAGTTGCAGTGTGTCAGAATTCACACCTAAAGTAATAATAGGCCACCCTCACTGTGATCTGTACGGAGAAGTTCATACACCATGAGGTCCTGATTGGTGGGCAGGCCTGCTTCTTGTCTGGCCTAATCCAGCCCTGACCTGCCTCTCTAATCTTGCCTCCCACTACCACCTGGGTACCAGCCAAACTGAATATTCCTTTCACCCCCAAATGGCATCTTGATTCCTACTTCCATGCTTTTTCTTACATTGTTGAAGGCCCTGTACCCTTTTTTCTCTCTCTCCTCATCCCATCCCCCTCTCTCTTCTCTTTCACATTTAAGGATTTCTTTCCTATCAAATCCCCGTTCAAGTGTCACTCACTTCCAAAACAATTTACCTATAAATTGTGAACCACCATTTTTAAAACAATGGTCCTCAAACTATCTACCTCAAAACAAAATGCCAGTTTCTGAGCCCCAGCTCCAGACTCAGAATGAGACTTAAAGGTGGTAAAACCAGGAACCTGCATTTCAAGCAGCTCTCCAGGTCTTCTCTGCTCTTCACTATGTGAGGATATAGTAAGAAGTCAATAGTCTACAACCTGGAAGAGGGCCCTCACCAGAATCAGACTGTGCTAGCCCCCTCACCTCAGACTTCCAGCTTCCAGAACTGTGAGAAATACATCTCTGTTGTTACTCAGCCCGAACAGACTAAGACACATTCTCTCTGAGCCAGTAATTCCATCCCTGGGAATTCATCCTATAACAGCAAGTCACTTAAGAACATACATACAACCCACTGCATTGTCTATAGCAAAACACTGCAATCAAATTAAATGTCCAAAAATTGAAAACTAATTGAATGTATACATACATACATTTATACAGGCCTGCACAGGCACAGAACACTTCTAGAAACATATGCAGAAAATGATAGCTATTGCCTCTGAGGAAGGGACTGGAATGAGGCTGGGTTTGGGTGAAAGAATCACTTTTTCCTTTATATTATTTGGGATTGTGTGAATTTTTAATTAATTTATTTATTTACTTATTAATTTATTTTTACCACTTATATTATTTTTTCAATTACAAAATTAAATTACAATTTAAAAACATATTAGAGCTTGCTCAAAACTTCTTATGATAGGCTGAAAAATAGCTCTTTCACAAAAAGAAAAAAAAAATCAGGTGCTAATACCTGCGAGGTTTAAAGGACTTTGAAGACTGATTGCATTGATACAGCCACCAAAAGCTGTAAGAAGCAAGGAACTGATTCTCCCTGAAAGTCTCCAGAGAGAGCAGACTCCTTGACACCTTAATTCTGCCCATTGAGAGTGATTGCAGACCTCTGGCCTCAACTGTGAGAGAAAACATTTCTGTCATTTTAAGCCACTATAAGTTTCTGGCAATTTGTTATAGCAGCTACAAAAATTAATATACCTCTCGATTAATTGAATATGATGCAAATATTATTAAAGATCATTGCTCTAGAAATTGAGAGGAGACTAGAGAGTGGCCAGGTCATGGGAACAGAGATGCCACTTAGGGTGTTTGTGGCAAAGGGATCATAGTGAAGAACTGTGCTTGTGAAAATGCAGAAGAAGAAAGAGTCCAAGAAACACCTTGAATAAATATTTGAAAGAATATTCACAAGAAGGTCTACAAGAGATACTGATAAGGAGAAATGAGTTTTTTAACAAGTGGTGCTGGATATCTATTCAGAAAAAAATGAACTTTGACCCCTATATCATACCATAAACAAAAATCAATTCCAGATAGATTGCAGCTTTTAACATGAAAGGCTGAATATGATGCATATTCAAAATAGAAGAAAACATCTTTGTAAGCTTGCTGTAAGCATAACTTTCTAAGGCAGATCATAAAAGAGATAATCATAAAGTAAAAAAAAAACAACAACAGTGATCAAAAGACACAAAAAAGAGTGAAAAAGAAACTCACATAGTAGAAGAAAGTCATAGTACACATGTCTGACAAACGGGTCATATGCTGCCTATACCAAGAACTCCTATTAATAAAAATGAGCAAAAAACTTGAGCAGACACTTCACAAAGAAGACAGATGTCTAAATTCGCCAAAAAGCAAATGAAAAAATATTCATCTTCATTAATCATCATGAAATGCAGATTTAAATCACAATGAGATAATATTACACAACCCCAGAGTGGGTGAAACATAAGTAAGAGGAGAATTTTTCAAGTATTTCTGAGGATATGGAGAAACTGGAACTTTCATATACTCCTGGTTAAAATATAAATGGGGAGAACCACTTTGGAAACTATTAAGATTTGCCAGTACCTACTAAAGCTGAAAATATGCATAATCTATGACTTAACATTCTGTTCCCTGAGCCCTGTAAAACTTAATACATAGGGGGCACCTGAGTGGCTCAGCAGGTTGAGCGTTTGCCTTCAGCTCAGGTCATGATCCCAGAGTCCTGGGATCAAGCCCCTCACTGGGGTCCCTGCTCAGCAGAGAGTCTGCTTGTCCCTTTTCCTCTGCCCCTTTCCCCTGCTCGTGTTCTGTGTCTCTCACTTTCTCTCAACTAAATACATATTTTAAAAATAAATAAACAAATTTAATACACATGTTCATCAGTAGGTATATTTTAGAATGTCCATAGCAGTTCTATTCATTATAGTCCCAAATCAGAAATTACCCAGATGCTCATTAATAATAGAGTAGATAAATATGTTATGGTCTAGCCACACAGTGGGATATACTGTACACCCCTGAGAGTGAATTATCTACCACTAAATTTCACGAATATCTATTTATTGTCATTTTATATATTCTAGCATTGTTTGATTTTTGGGTTTTGGTTTTACCATGTATATATTACTTTTTCAATCACAAAGTTCAATTTTAAAGATTATATTAGGGCTTGAGGGGCACCTGGATGGCTCAGTTGGTTTAGCATCCAACTCTTGATTTCAGTTCAGGTCATCATCTCAGGGTTGTGATACTGAGCCCCACAATGGGCTCCAAGCTCAGCAAGGAGTCTGCTTGTTCCTCTCCCTCTGCTCTTCCCTCCCCACTTGTGCTCTCTCCCTAAAATAAATAAATAAATAAATAAATAAATAAATAAATAAATAAATAAATAAAATCTTTTTAAAAAGTTTCTTGTTAGGACTTGATTTTTCTCAGAAACATGAAAGAAGCTAGACATACAAGAATATATACTGTGTGATTCCATTACATAAAAGGGAGAAAACAGCAAAACCCTATATGCTGTCAGAAGACTGGATTATGGTTATGCTGGAGGGAAGAGGTAACAGCATAGGAACTGTAAGGAAATAGCAATGACTTACTCCTTTATCAGGGTACTGATTACATGTGTTCTCTTTCTGAAAGTTCAAGCTGCACACTTATATGTACAATTCTCTATACAAATTACATTAAAATTTCTGGAAAACCCAGAGGCCTGATAAAATATGCAGATACATGGATGTAAAAATCTTGCTATGTGGGGCATCTGAGCCACTTAACTGACTTAAGCATCTGACTCTTGATTTTGACTCAGGTCATGATCTCTGGGTTCTGGGATCGAGCCCCACATCAGGCTTCACGCTCAGTAGGGATTCTACCTGAGATTCTCTCTCCCTCTCCCTTTGCCCCTGCTCGTGCTCTCTCTATATCTCTAAAATCAATACATAAATCTTAAAAACATATGTTGATATGTGTCCCTACATGCTACGCATGCACAGAACACTGCTTTATAGAGGGTTTAGCAAGCTTAGCAAAAGCATTCTGAAGCTGAGCACTGAAAGTCCTTGTGTCCCTTGTGCTGACTTGCCCTTTCTCATAATTTTATTTGAAGTCACACAAAGTTTGGTATTTAGGCATTTCAGCACATTTCTCTTCTCCCAGTGGAGGGGAAAAAAAGGAAATGTCACATGAAGACTTCTATATCTCAGATGCAATTCTGCAAAATGTTCTTAATCATCCTATTTTCATCTCTAAGCCAGTCTTCTTGACTTAGCAGGCTTATTTTTAGATAACTGTGCAGTTGATAGTTTAGAACAGCCTCTCCACCCACCTCCTCCTCTTTCTCTGCCAGACCCTATTCAGTTGGGAATTTACATTTTCAACTGTCCAGAAGAATTATGGTGATGTTGGGAATGAGCCCATGTGGAAAGGGCAACCATACTAATTGGATAAGACCTCATGTTTGTAGCGGAACATTCAAAAACTAAAGTAATGACCATTTAGTTTGAAACTGAGGCTTCAAGAACTAGAAATGAGCTATGAAACATTCACATTCAGGTCCCAGGGTCGTATGACCATTCTAAACCATAAGACATATTAGCCGTAAAGTCAAATATCAGGTTTTGAAAATGAAGCACCCAGCCATCTACTCGGTGACTCTCGTAGTGACTCTCTCAACAGCATCAGCATCCCCTGGGGAACTTGTCAGAAATGCACATTTTCAGGACTGCCCTAGATGTACTGAATCAGAAGTACATCTGATCTGATACATCTGATATATCTGTAGAAGTATCTAGTAATAGGGTCTACAGACCTGTTTTCACAAGCCCCCCAGGTGACTACGAGGCCCTCGGGTACAAGTGTGAGAATCACTGGTATAAACAAGTATTCTTCTACAAAAAGTTAAACGTAACCCTTGTGCTGCATCATGCAAATGCATTTTTCACTTATTTAAGTAAATATGATAGAAATTTCATTAGCATTTTTTTTTACTTTCTCCATAAGCTAGAAATACTAAAGGAATATCTGACAACACAAACTCTCTTTCTGCACAGAGACACGGATGTGAGTGGGTGTGTGTGCATTTGCATGCTGAGGCCTGACCCGGATTGGGCCAGTGGTGCCACAGCTGTCTACTGGCTACTATAACCTGCAATTATTTCATTTGCTTGGGTTTGAAAATTTCTCTAATTTTCCAAACTCTGCCCACCACTTAGTGTGAGAACACCCAGAAATAGGTCTGCAAGTCCTTCAGTAGAGCCCAGTTCAATTTAAGGGAGCAGGTGAAAGTTTAAATTTTTCCCTCAGGGGGAATTCTGAGTGCCAGAAAAATCTCCCAGATAGGGTTTTGGAAATAACTTTTTTTTTTTGTTTTTTTTTTTTTTGTTTTTTTGCTTTGCCACTGAAGCAAACCAACTCAAGCTAAAAGGAGACAATCTTTGGACTCAACTCCCCATGGAAAAGCTCCATCATTTAAGTTGGAAAGGTTTACTGAAGTTTCATAAATGTTTATTGAGCATCCATCATATCTAAGGACCTGTGGACATATTCTACGCAATGTGAAGATCATGGGGTGCGTGATCGGATGGGGTGCCATATCCTCACCTCTCTCCCACTATGATTCCCCTTGAACAGGAGGGCTGTATGGCAAGTGGCAGACAGCCAACCTGAATTAACTTAAGCAAGAAAAAAATGGAAAGAAGGGAGAGGCAAGTCTTGGGATTTTATTGGCATATCCATCCAAACTTTGGAAAGAGCAAGGATGAAATATGCAGAACAGAAGTCTAGAAGCAGTGACTCAAACACCATCTGGAAACTCTGTGTGCATCTCTTGTCTCTGCTTCTGTTTTTGTTACCCTCTCTCTGGGGCTCTCTCCCCACCTCCATCCCTCCCTCCCTCCGCCGCTCTCTCTCCTAGCTGCTGTATTGAGATATCAGCCACGGGGCATAAAAATGACCCATTGAAAGTGCACAATCCAACAACTCTTAGTGTGTTCACAGAGATGTGCATCCACCTTCATAATGCATTTTAGAATATTTTTATTTTCTCAAAGAGAAACCTTGCACCTCTTAGCCATCACCTTCCATCACCCTCCTCCCAACCTCCCCATCACCCCCACCACTAGGAAACCACCAATCTCCCTTCTCTCTCAATAGAAAAGGCTGAATATTTCATATAAATGGAATCATACAATACATGGTCCTTCGTGAGTGACTTTTTTCTCTTAGGATGTTGTCAGGGATCATCCTTGTTGTTGCCTGGAACAGAACCTCATTTCTTTTTATGGCTGAATAACATTCTGTTTATGGAGATACTACACTTTACTTCTCTGTCAGTTGACAGACATTTCGGTTGTTTCTACTTGTGGGCTGTTATGAATAATGCTAACAGCATGTGCTTAACCCTCTCCCCCAGGTGGTGGGAATCTAGCTGTAGTCAGCTCTGTGTTCACTCCTAGTCCCTAATAACGTCACAGTCAGAGAGGAGTACTATCTTCCCTACCTGTTTTCAATGAAAAAAAGAAGGTATGTGATTGGCCTACTCAGTACAATCTTCAATCAATTTAAAGCACCGGGGAGATGGAGCTATTGAACAAGATGGCCCCTACTCCCCAAACCCCTTGTCTAAAGCAAGTGAATGAAGTATTTATATCGAAAAACGAAGGGCAGTACAAATATGCATGCTGTGAAACTTCAGTTGTGCAGCCTGTCCTCTTTTTGTCTATTTTAGCTTTTTTCTGCAAATTCACTGAACCTTAAGCATATGAGGTCAAGAGATTTGACGTCATTCGATGTGACATCACGAAGCTATAAGCTCTGCAGTCCTTCAGAAGCCCCTGGAGAGCCTCAAGAACAAACTAACCTAGAGCGAGTGCAGATTCAAAAGCAAGGAGACTAGGTGGTACGAGGGGAATCCACCCAGTCAGTCAACCATCAGATACTAATTACATACCTACTACGAGTTAGACATCACGCTAAGGAGCAAAGCTTCGAAGATACACAGTGATTTGGGGACTGCAGTGATCTTTGCTGCAGGCCTTCTTTGCTTCTTTGACTCTTTATTCTTCTCTCTTTCTTTTTTTTTTTTAAACTCAGGGTGGCCTGTGAATGTACAGGCTTAGCACGGTGTGCCCCATGGTTTCAAATTTGTAGATTTGTTTCACTGTCAGTGACCCAGATTTGCTGTGCACCAAAATGCAACAGGCTCCTCAAGACTAGGCTTTGGACCAAGGAGAGAGAACAAAGAACTCTCAAATCTGGAACAAATCAATTCTGAAAAACCATGCAAAGTTACCAGGGACTAGGGTTTTTGGTTTTATTTTGTCTTTAGCATAGGTGAGGATTGAACTTAGTAAGGACGAATTCTAAGAAGGATCATACCTTTGCATTATGTGGTCCTGCAGATTTCTTCAGATTTCTCTTCAGATTTCTCCTTTCCCTTGGAGCTCTCCCACCACCACATTATCTTATTATCCTGAGAAGTGGTCCCCTTGAAAATTTTGATTAATCTCAGTTAAAACCCTTGACTAAACTGAGACAGGGCTAGAGTTGCCAGATGCTATTGGGAAACAGTATGAAAATAAGAAGAGGTAGCATAAATAACATTGTCTGTGGAACTCCTCAAAAGTGTTCTATAACTGGGGCACCAGGGTGACTCAGTCAGTTAAGTGTCCAACTCTTGATTTGGGCTCAGGTCATGATCTCAGGGTCATGAGACTGAGCCCCACATCGGCCTCCCCACTGACCCTGGAGCCTACTTAAGATTCTCTCTCTCTTTCCCTTTGCCTCTCTCTACCCCAGCTTACACGCATGGGCACATCTCTCTCTCTCTCTCTCTCTCTCTCTCTCTCACTCTCTCAAAAAAGTGTTCTATAACTTCCTGTGGGACCCTGAGAAAACCACTATATTCTTTTAGCCTCTTTTTCCTCTTCTGGAAAATGAGATTAATATTACTCATCTTACAGGTTTACACCAAGGGGTAAGTAATATTTTTTCTCTTGACAAATAAATCCTGAGGGCCTATGAGGTGTCAGACACTGATTGAGATAATCAGTGACTTACACACATACAAAAATCATGCCCTTGTGGAACCTACATTCTAATAGGGGAAGCTAGATAATGAGCAAGTCAATAAGTAGCAGGGTTGCAAACTGGGGCCTCAGAAGGAAACAGCCAGTCGCGGGTTCCTGTGAAGCAGCTTAGTTCATTTCCAGGAGTGGAAATATGTGGTGTGTGGTCTGGATTTTCCATCCTGGCATTGTAACTGCCTTACATGATTCTCAAGCCACTTGTAAACTTTTATCATACATTAAAACTAGGTGATACTTGTGCTTTCTGGGAAAAAGAAAAAGGCTGTTGCTCAGGGTGGAGAGAAGACAGCAAGAGGTTGGTAGAAGGCAAGAGCAATGGAGAGAAATGTCTGGAGGTGAAGTCCAGTAAGAGATGATGAAGGTCAGTATAGAGGACTGTGGGTGCATTTTTATTTTTATTTATTTTTATTTTTTATTTTTTTGGCAAATCTCAGACTTATCAAGAAAGGAGAAACTCATGAAGAAGAGATTGTGTGGGATGGAGCCTCAGGTCACATTTGCTAAGCATTCAAGGGAAACCCCCAAATCAGGAAATCTGGGAACCTTATGACTACCTATGTGACGTTCTGTACACATAGTAAATGATAAGTGTTCCTTTGCTTCTTCCTTCTCCTTTATTTCTATAATAAAATAACAGAAAAAAATAAAAGATATGAGAATCTATTGACCTGACAAGGCACAAGGCATGGAGCTTTGAGAGATGATTTCCTACAAGGCAATACTGATGCAACATACTTATTATATACCTTTTCAAGGCTCCTCACTCCCCAGATTCTGGTCTGTCGTCACATGACAGATCCCATTGTTCTTTTCTTTACAAAGAATTGGTGCTCGAGTGGTCTTGCCTTCATTCCTTTCGAGGCTTAAGAAAATTTTCACTGGACTTCACGACCCCAGCTCAGTCCTGATGTCTAGTTTTAAATGTCTTTCCCTCGCCACACATGTGATTGAGAGATGTGTTACATTTGGTGACAGGCATGGTCTCATCTCTAACTGGTCTTGTTCCCTAAACATGTGGTGGCCTGGCTGTATGAACTCTATCCAAAGGATGCTCTGATAGACAAACCATAGAGTCAATAGGCCGAAAGCACCATTATCAGGATGGTTGTCCTGAAACAGTGTAGAGATAATCATATGTTCTTTCCTGGGGCCTCTCTTTTCTCTTTATTCTGCATTTGGACATTTCTCATCAAAGCAACAGGAGTTCATTTTTCCTCTCCTCTCTGGTATTTTTTTCTGACCTCTTTGCTTGAGAGTGACTATTTACAGGTAAGCTTGGAGATGGGAGTTTGGTTATCACTACACAATTTCATCCATTTAGCCTCCTTGTGAGGCATGCTGGAAAGATCGTAAGGTTGGTTAACATTTTGTAGATCAGTAAATACCTTGTGGGCACTTTAATTTACTTTATAGCTTTTTTCCAAGGCTGGTGAACGTCTGCAGTGGAAGAGTCAGCTCTTCCTTTAAGTGACGGAAGTAAGCCATTCTCAAGTGGAAGGAACACATATTTAAGTTTATGGCAGCTGAAGTTGGCTGAAGCTTGTTCTACTTGGAGCTTGGCAGGCCTCTCTCATATTTCTGCGTAGTCTGTGGATGAGATATCTCTTGTATTTTCCTTCACTGGGATCTTAAAAGTTAAGAATGTATTTAAAAAAAAAAAAAAAGAATGTATTTTTCATTTGAGACTTCAATAAAGTATGCAGCGATTATATCAACAGTGGAGCTTTGCCCCAGCCTGCAAAACCAGCAAATAGAATGTATTTACAGCATGTTTGTGTTTCACCATCATGATGCTGTGATGTGTGGGCAGCAACTTTCTTTATACAGAGATGGATTTACAGTCAAATCCCAAGAGCACATTATTTCATTCTAAACTGCCTATTCGATTGGTTTAGGCTGGAAGTCGAATTTTAATAGAAGTGGTAGTTTTGGAAATAGTTATGACTAATCATTTTGAAAATACAGGTTCCTGGTGCAAATGATCTAGTTTAAAATGGAGTTATCCCATTTATTTGGCTCAAACTCATGTCCTGAGTCCTGGGGTGGTGTAGTGGCTGATACCAATCTTTCCTTCCATCCCTCACCTTGTATGCAGCCATAGCCACAAGAACGTTGTCACAATAAATCAGAAGGAAATTTTCTTATAAGAAATGCACAAGTCTTGGGGCACCTGGCTAGCTTAGCAGTCGAGCATCTGCCTCTAGCTCAAGGCGTGACCCCGGGGTCCTGGGATCGAGTCCCGCCTCGGACTCCCTGCAGGGAGCCTGCTTCTCCCTCTGCCTGTATCTCTGCCTCTCTCTGTGTCTCTCATGAATAAATAAATAAAATCTTAAAAAAAGAAATGCACAAGTCTTCAGTGTTTGGCAGCCTCTCAAGAGAGCACTGTTTTTCAGACTTGAATTCATTTAACAAGTAATTATTAAACATATATTAAGTGCCAGATTCTGGGAAAATATTTATAGCAGTAAACCAAAAGACACATTTTCTATAGCCATGAGGCATTCTAATGCAGGAGAGTGGTATGTGGAGGATAGAAGACCATCATCAGATGATTGCATAATATGAGGTTAGCCAGGGGTAAGGGCCAAGGGAAAAAAAAAAAGTTAATTTCCATAAGAATCTAACTTGTTGAAAAAGCAGATTCCTCGGTCCACCCACATTGAACTAGAGTGTTCTAAAGCTCTCTGTACCCCAAGAAAGTGTGTCCAGTGCCACTTAAAGTCCAGGGAGAAAGTCAATCTGCTGAGAGGATCCCCCTTGCTCTCTACAGCCCTGCCAGGGCAGCAGACAGACAGACTTGCCTTTGCCTTCTGCGTGGCCTCTGATACCTAGTGAGCAATCATTGGTCAAACATTTTCTACCGGCCCCGGGCACCTGCAGGTTCGGCCTGGAGCACAGTCCCCTGAGCACACATACTCTCTCACCAGGCTGCTGTAGGCAGGAGCATGCTTAAGAGGAGAAAGCAAGTGTTAGAGAAAAGCATGTGTTACCAGGGAAGGGGTCAGTTCGGTTTTCTTCCTACTAATGACCCAAATGTCCCAGACTTTGGACCTTTACCACGCCGATGATGGGGTTTCCCAAAAAGAAGACTAAACACAAACACCTCATCCCTTGATGAGAGCCTCAAATGGGAAACGTGCACACACGTGCATGTGTATGCACATCAGGAGACAGTGAGAGAGTCCGCCACGGAGCCTCTTGAAGGAAGGGTACTCGGGCAAGGTGTGCTTTCAAAATTTACATATTTACAGACAAAATGTTATCTGTAATTTCGGAGGTAATCCGTCCAGGAGGGGACCTTCACCAGCATGCCCCCAGTTACAGGTGAGAAAAGCAAGGGCCAGCAAGGTAAACAACATCCCCAAGGGCTCACAGCAGCATGACGAGGGCTGTTCCAGGCCAGGCCAGTCCAGTGTGTGGTTCCTGGCATTAGTCTTGTTACCTGTTGAGGGAAATGCTATAATGTCACTCACACAGGCTAATGCAGTGTTATCCTCTTGTCCCACCCCGGTTAACTCTGCCTCCTGTCAACCTTTCTGCACTTGGCAACCTCCCAGGAGGATTCCCTGCCCAGGTTTCTCCTCTGCCGGCCTCTTGTTCACAAGGCCTTACCCAATCCTCACATCCTTAAATAGCAGGTGACTTGTGCACATGGCCCTCCACGGAGCGCCACATTCTCTTTCCTCTTGGCCTGTCTTCTCTTTTGGTCCATTATCTCTTTTCACCTCCTTTTTTTTTTTATTTTAAAGATTTTATTCACTTATTTATGAGACAGAGAGAGAGACAGAGACACAGGCAGAGGGAGAAGCAGGCTCCCTGCAGGGAGCTCTATGTAGGACTCGATCCGGGACCTCAGGATCATGCCCTGAGCTGAAGGCAGATGCTCAACCAGGGAGCCACCTCCTACTTTGATTATTGTGTATCACAGAGATTGAGAACATAGACGTCACTGTCAAAGAGACTGGAGTGCAAATCCTAAGTGGCCACCAATCCATCATGTGCTCTTGCAACCAGTAACTTCCTTAAGTCTGTTTTCTGATCTGGAAAATGGGAAAATAATCATATCTGCTCCATTGGGTTATCCTGAAAGTCAGTGATTAAAAAGGAAAGCACCTAGCTTAAATCCTCCCCCATAGTATGTGCAAAAATAAACATTCGTTCTTATTTTTACTATTACTAAATAATGAATAGATGCCGGGTTGTTAGACACTTGTTAGAAAATGCATCCTTTTGAATATTTAACACCCTTGACATTGTCACCTCAAAAAATACATACAAAGCTCTTGCATATAATTGCTCGAGAGGGACTCGTGGCAGCTCCCGAGGCACCCTTTCACCTCAGTTAGGGTGCCCCAGCATAGAGTGTACCTCCACTTCCAAAAAGAATATAAGATTAAAAAAAGAATATATGATTTTTAAAGGCTGAACTCATGTCTTCCAATTTTTCTGTTTCCCATAGTACCTATAATGATACCTTGTACTTGGCAAACACTCTATAAATGTTTGAAGATGTGTTGAGGCCAAATTTTCATCCTCCACTGAATGTTGGAATGAGTCACTGGATATCTGGACTTCATTTTCTTTCCTGATGGAGGGAAAAATAAATTTTACTTTCATACTCTTAAGAGGACTGGATGTTGGCACTACTTTTGCCCAAAGCATGAGTTATCAGCCCCAAATGGGACTCTCAGTTTTCAAAGTTCTGTGGCCAGTTCCAAAAAAACAACAGGACATTCAGGCCCCCAAGCCAAATCACACTGGCTAGAAGGAGAGCATGCTCTCAGCCAGCTCCTGAACGGTAAGTGCCCTCCGTCGGTGCTGGCGACCAGACGGTGGCCTCACGCAGTGGCTTCCAGGAGATCGAGTTTGGGGCATGCTCATGGAAAGCAAGCCTGGCTTTCGCTAAATAGGCCAGACGTCGAGCCAACAATTCACCAAGAACTCCGACAATGATTAACTCCTCTTGCCGATCACCTTTGTTAATGTAGACGCACTTATGAACACATGTTCCTTTACCTGCAAGAGTTGATAAAAGGGGTGTTTGTCGAGGTGCAAATATTGTCACGTGAAACCACCTATATTTTGTGTCACTGCCTCCCTCCTTCCTTCCTTTCAGGATTTGGCTTCCCTCCCCTCCCCCGCCACCCCCCCTCCCCCAGCCTCCTCTTAATAGTTTTGGCCCCATCAAGGGGCAAGCATATACTGACTTGCCAAGAGCCCATTTCTGTTTGCTGGGCTATTGGAATTGGTTTTTGCCCCTCTTGAAGTAACTTGTGGATGAATCTTGCACCCTATCACTTAATAGGACGGATGAAAATGCAGTGAGAGTTGCTAGGGAAAATAAAAGAAAAAAGTGAGGTCTCTTTTTATAACTCACGTCAGAATGAAACCTCAGACTTCACCATTCTTGTTCCCTTTTCTTTTTTGACAGATTCTAGCTTTTGTCAGCGCCTGTGTGTCTACTTGCAGCTAAACAGGCCTGCTACCCTGTGCACACGGGTGCGAGGCAGGCTCGGGGGCAGGCGTCCACCTGTTGACCTGTTGACCTGTTGACTGACGAAGGGCAGGAGGAGCGGAGGCTGGGGAAGCCCCGAGTGGATTGGTCCGAGTGGACGGTGTGCTCTGCACACGCCTTCGGCTTAGGCAGAAGGAAGTACAAAGTCAGGTTTCAGGGGCTCACCTGGCAAGGGAGGAACTAACCAGCCAACACAGGAGTCTTCTACTGACCTCAATGTGCGGAAATGAGTAAAAGGCCAGCCTCCAGGTCCCCATGGGGCGTGCATGTGCACACGCAACGTCACATCCACACAGCCACACACTGACATACAACTGCTGCATGCACGACTTTTATTTAAAAGAAAATTCTCAAGGTCTCCGTGTTTTCATCTCCACACTCCCACCAACAAGCTCGTGCCCTCTGTCCTGGCTCTTCAGTGCTCCTGTCTGTGAGCAGAAACCCGAGGAGACCTCTGGGGCTCCAGAGTCCTTGGGAACCACATGGGCCGAGGCAGTGTTCTTGCCCTGAGTCTCCTCTCCTTCCGGCCCTCGTGCAGTCCTGCATGGACGCCAGTCCTCTATCCTGTTTCTTCCTTTCCTACTGGTTTGTAGTGACCCCAGCAGCCTGCTCTAGTCACTAGTGAGTTAAACTTTCCGCCTTCCTGCCCAACCCTACCTCTTAGTAATCTTGCTAATATATAACTTATCTTTGGAGTCAGAGATTAAAAAAAAAAAAAAAAAAAAAAAAAGACCCAATCAGTGAAACCTTGTCTTTAGAACAGAGCTTTGGCTTAATAACTAGGACCAGGAGCAACTTAGATGAAATGAGGAATGTGATTGAGGCCAAAGGCCTGGAGCCCCTACTGGGGCAATGTGAGCAGGTTTACGTGTAGGAAATCAGCCCTGTTCTGACCCCCATTAGGAGAGTTGGAGTCTCCCCTTTGCATTCTTTGAAGAGCTCTAATAAGCGACCTGAAGCTTGACCAGAAACCAACAGGACCTGGAACACCCAGCAAATCAAAATTCCATTTTTCTTGTTTCACACTATCTCCAAGTTTTTAAATATGACCTTCCCTTCCTCCAAACCATGAGAATCGAATTTTCTAAGCCACAAAATCATCAAGAGCAGGGTGGACAAAGCTACGCTGTAGCCTTGTTCTGTCCATCTTGGTACTGATACTGGGTGGCCTTCCCACCATGCTGTCCAGCTGGCTCGGGGACATGGTGTGATGGTCAGCCTGTTGTAGGTTTAGATGCAGCAACCCAGAGAATTTGGACTCAGGTACCCAGATCTCTGCTGCCTGCCTGGGAGCTCAGATGACCAGAATAGATCACTAAAGGGGAGTCACTCTCTCCCCTGCTCATTTCAAGGATTCCACAAAACAGCAGGAGCTAGATTCACACAAGGAATATATTTTCACTTTGAGAAATATGCATTCATTCATTCATTCATCCATTCTAATTGCCAATACACAAAAACCCTGAAAACAAAAATATGAGTTGAATGGAACTAATGAGGTACATGGTCATCAGATCTTAAATTCCCCAAATGATGTTGCCTTCTTTGACACAGATTCCTCAGTTGGTCAGATGTTTAATACTTGAAGAGGCCATGACAGTTTTGTTTTTTAATATCCTCAATGGTGGTACATCATTACCTTTTGAGGATGGATTTTGTTTTTTAAGGCAACAAAAAGTTATTTACACTTAAATATGAAGACTACAATTGGTCATCAAATTGATTATCGATGGCAAGCAGCTAAATGGCCCATGGTAATCCTTGCCTCCTGGTTTTTATACTCGTAGGTGATCCCTTTCTCTTGACTCAGGCTGGACTTACTTCTAAGGAATAGAATACAGCTCACTTCCAAGATCAGGTTACAAAAATTCCGTGACTTCCAACTTGCTCAACTTTTTATCTATTACTGTCTCCTTTGTTTGCTTTCTGAGGGAAGCCCCTGTCATGCTGAGAGCTGCTGAACAAGAGAGGCAAGGGTCTCCCCTCTTTAGCCGTCAGCCAGAGAGGACCAGAGCTCTGCTAACAGCCACTGTAGTGAGCCTGGAGCAGAGCTACCCGTATTCAAGCCTTGAGACTTCTCTATCCCTACCTGCACCATAATTACAGCCTTACTACAGATCCTGAGCCAGAGGATCTACATAAGCTGCACCTAGATTCCTAACCCACAGAAATTGTGAGACAAGTGTTGTTGCTATGTGTTGGGGGGAAATTCGTTACACAGCAGTGGATAAAACTGATACAGATTTGTCAGGATTAAACAAGGATGTGTCCATTGAGTGCGGAGAAGCTTTTTCTTCTGTGCCTCGGAACTGACCCCTCCAAATTAATTCTTATCCTATCTTAATCAGCATATTATCTCCTTGAGCACCTATCCTCAGTGGTACAGATCTGATGCCTCCCCTCCCCTGCCCGCCTGGGGCCTCCCACATGGACTCATGGCCTTTTCACTGCTTACATATCTGTTCGACTGTGTAGGGCATGGACCAGTGTAACATAGCTATCTCCTGGGCAGATGTAAGCAGAAATTTACCCAGTAGGGTACTTCAGGAATGCCTCTTGGGCCCTTCTATTCATCTCCTGTCTTGCTCACATGACCATCCTGTCCTGCTGTCATGGTGAGGATAAGGAAACAATGTCTAAGAACATAGTAGGTACAAGGCTAGTACCATCAAAGTAATAAGCAGACGAGTGCTGGGTGCCTGATGGAGAACTGTGTCCCAGTGATGCTAAGGCCATAAGGTAGCAGATGCTCCCTCCCCCCATATTTAAGTGAACCCCACCACCTGATCCCACCCTTGTTATCTCTACTCCTTACAACCAAACTTTTCCCCAGTCAGCCTTCTTTAGAGCTAGGTTAGAGATAGAAGGCCATTGTCATGGCTTAACAGCCATATTTAGCTTTGGTTTCCCTGCCTCTGGGAAGCTGCTCTGAAGTTCATGGCACTGTCCGGTGGCTGGAATGAGGGGGAAATGAAAAGCAAGAGAAAGAAGGGAAAATGATGCAGGGACAGAGATGAAATGAGGAAATGAAAGAGATGGAGGAGTAGGGAACAGCCAGCCACTCACTTGCCCTGACTCTGGAGCACTTTGGTTTCTCAAGGGTAGAGTTGGATCACTTCTTTTCCACCAAAGTGATGGAAAAGTCACAAGAGATATCCAATTCTACTTTTGTCATCAAGCTCTTCTTAAAGGTAGTGGCCTACTCTACGGCCTCACTACTTTTTTTGAGTAGAAAAAATAGAGACTTTTAAAAAGTGGAATCATTGTTTTCTCAACTCAAAAGAACACTGTTTAAAAAAAAAACAAAACTGTAATTTCCATGGTAATCCCCGCCTGGCAGGTCAGGAGGCCAATGCTAACTTTCTGTTTTAGGTGCTGAATTGTATATTGCTGGTTTTCTAATGATAATATAAATGGTTACTGAGCTCAAGATTTTATAGGAATAAACTAGGTTTGTGTCCTTTGTTCCTAAGAGTTGGATAGCTATGGGGAAAAGGGTGCATAAAAAATCTTCCAATGTAAATTTTCTCTTGCCTAATTTTAAGACTACTTGCCATCCAACTTTCTCTTCCTTTTCATATCACCACCATGCTTCTTATCCAGAGCCTTCCTTTCACAGCCTGGCACCAGACACATGAAAAACATCTGCTAAGCTGCTATGTACCTTAAAGGACATCTCTGAGAACCAACAAGTTGGTCTCCCTAAGCTGACAGAGACTGTTTTCTAGAAGTCAAAAAAATCCCAAGGTACCCCTGAGATGGAAGGTTTTCCTTCTTCCTGCCCCCAGGGAGTGCATGGTGATTTCCACTGAGAATCAGAGAAGTGATGTATGCCTGTTTCTCTCCTTGTGGCGATGACAAAATTCTCAATGAAGAAGAAGCTTTTCTGATTTCATCTTTCTCTTTCTTCATCAGTCTTTGGAGTCAGTAATGCTCTGTCTATAACCAGAAGTCATGTATTTAGAGTGCATTTAGGATCTCTGACTTTGCGAAGAGGGGATAGATTTTGAGCATTCCAGTGTATGTATTAGATGACTGTGAAGGTGTCTGCCTGGGGAGATACCTTTCAGTCTTCCAGAAAGGAACAGTAGTAGCATTTTAGATATTAACCTCAGGTTGACAAAGAGATTTATTGGCAAAGATCTTCAAATTGTGTCACTGTCCTACTCTTGGCAACTTTGGCAGCAATTCCCATATGGCAGTGCAGTCCAGATGACACTTGCACAACCCCTTGCCATGGGTACCCAAGGGACACATACAAGTGTGAATTCTAAGGTATAATCCCTCCCCTCCCATCAAGAAAGCATAATGTTAGTGAGTTAGGATGATGTTTATGAGAGCTGACATCTATCACTTATTTTTTTAACTTAAATATTTTCTTTATTTAAAAAATAAATCATTTACACATGTCAGTATTTTCAAGTATTCCTAGTAGCCAGTCGCCTGCCACACACATCCCAACAGATAATGGACGATATCATGGTAAGTGTGTAGGCTCTGGATGTCAGTCCTTTACTGTGGAACTTGGTCAAGTTGCTTATCCTTGGAACTTGGGTTTCTTTTGCAAAATGAAGATAATAATAATTCATAATTCATGAAGTCATTGGGGGATTGTAAAGTGCACCATTACATGTACATTTTTGGCATATTATTAACTGTTAGAAAAGAAATAATATGAGTAGTTATGGCAAAAATTTTGAAAGTGTTCCAGGCATGACTAAGAGTTCTAGAATATTGCCCACCCCGCCTATTTTCCTCTTTGACAGTGTTCTTAGTTACCTAACATCAAACACATTTGTCTACTCAGGGCTGACATATTTCAGCCCATGGGCCAAATACAGTTTACCTGTATTTGCAAATAAAGTTCATAAAACTCACTAATTTACATATTATCTGTAGCTGCTCTCTAGCTACAGTAGCAGAATTGAGTACTTATGGCAAGAGACTGGTCCTCAAAACCTAAAATGTTTACTTTCTGGTCCTTTCAAAAAAAAAAAAAAATGCCAATCATTGGTCTAGCCTGCTTTAAGACACTAATGCTATACCCACTGAACCTGTGCTGTTCATAATTTGTGGAACCCACTGCAAAACAAAAACACAGTGCCCTTTAATCCAACATTCTTGAGAATCCCAAGACATATTGAATGTCTTTAATGATATGCTGCAATTAACATTAAACCAGGCACACCATTAAATCAGGCTCAGGGACTTTCTGAGTGTGGAGCCCTGTGTAACTGTCAAGGTGACATACCAGGAAGTCAGCCATGATTTTATGTTCTCTAGACTTCACTCCTTAGTATAAATTCCATTTTCATTTTCACCCCCAAAGGGCTTATGAAGCAAAATCTGGAACATAAAAGGAAAGCATTACCAAAGTTATACCGCAAAATAACTCCATAGAACACCCACACTCCCCAGAGCATTATACGGATTTGATACAATCCCTATCAAAATATCAATGACATTTTTCACAGAAATAGGACATACAGTCCTAAAATTTGTTTGGAACCTAAAAAGAGGCTTAGTAGCCAAAGCAACTTTCAGAAAGAAGGACAATGGTGGAGACATCATGCTCTCTGATTTCAAACTTTATTACAAAGCTATAGTAATAAAAACAGTATGATATAGGCATGAAAACAGACACAGAGATCATGGAAGCAGAATAGACAGCCTAGAAATAAATCCACATATTTATAGTTTATTAATTTATGACAAAGAAGCCAAAAATATACAATAGAGAAGGACAGTCTTTAAATAAATGTTGTTGGGAATCTTAGACGGCCATATGCAAAAGAGTGAAACCAGATCATTATCTTACACCATACCCCAAAATTAACTCAAAATGGATTTCAGACTTGAAGCTAAGACATGAAACCAAAAGACTCCTAGAAAAAAAGACAGGTGGTAAAGTTCTTTACAATGATTTTTTTTTTTTAGTCTGACACCAAAAACAAAGCAACAGAAGCAAAAATAAACAAATGATACTACATCAAACTAAAAAGCTTCTGCACAACAAAGGAAACCATCAATAAAATGAAAAGGAACCTACTGAATGGGAGAAAATATTTGCAAATCATGTATATGTAATAAGGGGCCAATATCCAAAACATATAAAGAACTCATACAATTCAACAGCAAGAAAACAACCCAAACATTCTGACTTTAAAAATGGGCAGAAGATCTGAATAGACAGATTTTCAAAGAAGAAATACACATGGCCGACAGGTACATGAAGAGATGGTCTGCATCAGTGATCATCAGGTAAATGCACATCAAAACCACAATGAGGTAGCACCTCCCACCTAGTAGAATGGCTACTACTATCAAAAGGACTGGAAATAAAACAAGTGTTGGCAAAGATGTGGAGAAAAGGGACCCCTTATGCAGTTGGTAGGAATGTGAACTGGTGCAACCACTGTGAAAGACGGTATGGAGTTTCCTCAAAAAATTGAAAATAGATCTACCCTAAGACCCAGCAATTCCAGTCCTGTGTATCTATCCAAAGTAAATGGAAACACTTTAAAGATATATTTACCTCCATGTTCATCACAGCTAAACTATTTGGGAGATTTCTCAGCACTGTATTTCTTACTTTATTTTATTTTATTGGCACTTTGTATTTAACTCTGTTAGTCCTCAAAACAACCAGTTATTGTCACCATTTTACATGTGCAAAAACTGAAGGAAGAACAGAGAAGTTAGGTTACTCAAGGTTAGAGGTAATATGAGCCAAGGTTATCTGACTTCAAGAGCCCTTGGCCTTCACCACTCTTGGCGTAGGTAAGTTTATCAGATCCATTAGTGGAAAGAAAGGAAGTGAACAGAGAAGAAAATCAATCAATCAATCAATCAATCCAGATAAATGGGGTTCAGAGTTCTCTCTTAAAGTGATAACTATTCACATGAAACCTTCTTCTTCACATGATATAATGTTTACCCTCTTTATTCTTTGTATTAAATTGTTGTCTTGAATTTGCTCTCCTTTTTGGCAGTATTCTAGCCATAATACTCACTCTATCAATATTGCTTAGCTGACTCAAGGAGAGTTGTCATATTTGGTGTTTGGAGTCTGACAACTGTTAATGCATTTTTCCTTGAACAAAAAGGTGTTTGATATTTTCAACCATGTAAAACCAGAAAATAAGTCCGAAGGGCCAGAATAGCAACTCTGAGCTTATGAGAGGCCAGCATTGAAGACAGAGTAAAAATACTGAGGCTGTCTTTTTCTCATCCTTTCTATAAAATAGCGTATCTCATTCAGGTTCCTAATTTACATCCTTTTAAAAATAAAAACAATGTTTTAAAAATAAAAAAATAAAAATAATTGAAATTTGATGGGTCTTTTAAAAAGTTTGTACTCTTAAAGCACTTAAACATTGCTGTTTTGTTTTAAGAGGATTAATTTAAGGATTTAAGAGGGCTTAGTGAGTCAAGACCAGCTAGGAAGTAATTTTGCTTCTTTTCTTTGGTTACACTGATAATTGGTAAGCAAATCAGACCATCTCCCTCCTCCTGTGTCACTTATGCTATAATAACATTGGGTTGGGGGGACAGGGCAGGTAAGTCACGGGAGGATTAAAAGGAAAATAAGCCTGAGCAGATCTTCATCAGATCAATATCCCTTCTAGACTCAAGTTTTATTTCTGAGATAAGCAGGGATAACAGAGCCAGTGGTGGAGCAAAGAGCAGATTTTTCTTTTGGGCAATCCTTCTTAATCTCCCACCAGCTTTGCAAGGCCAAGAACAGTTTCAAGGTTATCTGTATACTAAGAGACCTGTTCTCTCAGTCCTTTCTCTGTTTTGTGCATCTCTAGGCCCCTGCTCTCAAACTTTAGGTTATTTATTTTTAGCCAGGTAATTTTATGTGAATTTATCAAAAGTCAAGTCAAGCTTTCATATACTGGTCTCTACAATTCATCAGGACCCTACGGTTTCCACAGCAAATGTCCTACTATCAGCTGATCCAACCCTTCTACCTTCTGAAGAAACTGGCCCTGAGATGCAGCCAGAGCTAGAGATAACATAGGAGAACCACGTACCTCGGACCAACAGTGTCCCGGCCTGTGCAGCCAGGGCGGCAGCCTGTGACACTCTCCCTGCACCATGATCTTGAGTGCATCTCTGTTCCTAGCCTCCTGGAGTCTGGCTCATTTCTCCTCTTTGTTCTCTACCCTTCCCATCTATTCTGTGAGGTCTTTGAAATCCTTCTAGTCAGTACCTTTCCTACTTTAATTCACCAGAATTGGCTTCTGCAGGTTATCACCATAAGCCTTGACCAGTACAACTGGTCGTCTAAGAAGATGGACAGTAAAAGAAAGCCCAGTAGTTTAGAGGAGGGTCATACCCTCTGAGGGAGTTGAGGGTATCTGTGCTGGTTCAATATCCCATCAAAGTTACCTGCTTCTGTGGCCAGGAGAAAGTCCTGGACTCCATGTTTTGTAATAAACAGGCCTGTCCCACCCCTCTGCTGGGCTCTCAGGCATGGACCTCAGGCCAAACAGTCAGGACCCAGCTGTCCTTACCTAGGAGATGAGAGAGTGGGAGGGTTTAAGATGGAACAGACTTGTCCCATCACATCCTCCTGAACTCGCACACACCTTCTTCCTCTCCCTTTGGTCATGGTCACTGCCACACATACACAACAACTCAGAATCAGAACATATTATCAGTAGCTAAAACTAATCGTTCATTTTCATCTTTCTTCTTCAGTAGTCGCTATGAACAAGGGTTTTATTTTTTTAAAAATTTTTAAAGATTTTTTTATTTATTCATGAGAGATACACAGAGAGAGCCAGAGACACAAGCAGAGGGAGAAGCAGGCTCCATGCAGGGAGCCCGATGTGGGACTCGATTCCGGAACCCCAAGATCACACCCTGAGTCGAAGGCAGATACTCAACTGCTGAGCCACCCAGGCGTCCCATGAGTAGGGGTTTTAAAGAAAGATAGCCTGTGTTCAAATTCCAGCCCCACTGTTCACTAGTGCTGTGATTCTCTTTAAATTCTGTGGACCTCTACATCCTAACCAGTAAAATGACGATAAAAATGGTCTCGACCTCGTAAGGATTATGAGAGTTAGAAGGGATCCACGTAAAGCCTTCAGAACAGTGACCGGTACATCATATGTGCTCATTAAACAGTAGCAGTAATCGCTGTTGTCGGTTTTAATCTACACAGGGCTTGGTACCTAGTATTTTCCCTCTGGGGATTGGGTTAAATCTCCCCATTACACGAGAGGGAAAAATATTAGGTGAGTCTTTTAGCATGCAGAGGAAATGCATATTTCTAATGTCACAACAGGATTTAACTTTACTCGGAAGCTCCAGGTAGAACGTGACTGACTGTTTTGGGAAGTGGAGTGGGTAATTACAATTCAGTCTCATTGGCAGTACGAAGGGAGGTCGCTGTTTCAGTGGCCTCACTAGGCATTTCACATGGCTGCTGGCGGCCTCTTTGTTCCAACTGCCGTGTAATATGCCACTTTGGAACCAAACAGAGATCACTGACACAGCCAAATAGATACACCTCTTTGTTCTTAACAGATGTTAGTGCATTTTAGTACAAGCAGGAGAAGTTTCAGCAGTATGTGATTTCTTTTTCTCTTTTTTCTTTCCTTTTTTTTTTTTTTTTTTTGAGATATGTGATTTCTGAGAGTGAAGTGGATAATTTCTAGAATTGCTGGCTTGGGAACTGAAATCTGCTGAGTAATCACATGACCTCAGGCAAGGGAACTATTTTGACCACTCAAAGAGAAGTGGTTTAGAAATCAAATTTTATTGTAGAATCTTTAAAAAGTACTACCTGATGCCTTTTGCCATTTGAACAATCCTATATCACATGATGACCCCACTACCCTGGGTTGGAGGTTTTCCTTTCTGGGAAATCTGGACCTACAGTTATAGCACTATGGTCAGGGAACCCTGTGACCCTGTGTGTGTCATGGGAAATGTACACGGGTTTCCTGGCAGATTTCCCCTGTGAACAAAAACAGAAATCCACCAAGAGGACTAGGAAGTTAGATCTATGACCCACAAAGGGGAAGACTGAGCCTGAGATCTGTGTGTGAACAGGTGACATGACACAAGTGGAAAGAAATGTCTGGCCAGGGAAGCCAGAGCCAATAGTTTGAGTCTTGGCTTCAATATTCACCAATTGTATGACTTCAAGCAAATAGTTGAATATCTTTATTTTTCCTCATCTGTAAAATGGGAATAAAAATAATATTATTTATCTCACAAGGCTATTGCATGAATTAGTTAATATAGGTAATGTGCTTAGAACAATGCCTAGCACACAGTAACTCCTTACAATGTTAGCTATAATTATCAGTATCTTCATTATGACTATGTTGAATGCTTTGCTACGTGTAAAGAAATGTACAAACTGAAGGCATGGTACTCGATTGATCCGTATGTCGTTTTGCTAAGGTTACCATGACAAAGTGCCACAGACTGCCTGGCTTAAATGACAAGATTTCTTTTCTGGAGGCTGGAAGTCTGAGATCATAGGTTGGTAGGGTTGACTTCTACTGGGCTTTCTCTTTTGAGTTTGTAGATGGCTGTCCTCTCCCCATGCTCTCATGGGGTCTTTCCTCTGTATCTGTGCCCTAATCTCTTTTTATAAGGACACTGGTAATACTGGATTGAGCCCACCCTAATGACCTCATTTAACCTAAATTACATCTTCAAAGATCCTATCTCCACGTAAAGTCACATTCTGAGATACTGGGGCTTGTGATTGCAACCTATACATTTTGGAAGGGAGACACAGTTCAGATTGTCAGTTTGGTTAAGCTGGAACTTTGTTCTCCTTATCTAAATGGTTCCTGGTTAAAATTGACCAAAAGAGGTACTTGTCTAGAAGAGAAGGAGTAGTCACCACTCTCTGGAGGTCACAGTAGTTGCTAAAAATGACAGACAGATAGGGAGATGCCAGTGAGATCCAGCATATCCTGGCTCTTCTCTGCTCTCCAGTGTTTCTTCCCGATTGCTGACCCTACTGGCTAACAAGGGATCCAAGCCCTCATCAGATATGAGGCTGAAGACCCTCAGACTTTTCCCATTCCCTTCATGATTTCACTTCAGTATTTAGACTTGGCTTGGCTTCTAGTTTTGACTAGCTGTTAAATCCTCTGATCTTTTTTTTTTAATTTTTATTTATTTATGATAGTCACAGAGAGAGAGAGAGAGAGAGAGAGAGAGAGGCAGAGGGAGAAGCAGGCTCCATGCCCCGGGAGCCCGACGTGGGATTCGATCCCGGGTCTCCAGGATCGCGCCCTGGGCCAAAGGCAGGTGCTAAACCGCTGCGCCAACCAGGGATCCCTGATCTTCTATTTCCACTGGCCTCCCACAATTGTGTCAAGTCTAGTTACAAAATAAAACTCTTATTCTATAATACTTAGAGTGACTCCACTTGCATGAGTGAACCCTGACCTAAACAGGAATAATAATAATTATTATTATTGACAACTAACACTGTACCAGAAGGGAGACTGCATACAGTTGAAGTTCTAATTATCTCAAGCTTGAGCTCCTTCAAAAGTCCTCTGAACTAGTCTGTTAAGACTAGTTCCATCTTTCCTGGCTCCAACATGTCCCACAAATGGCTGCCAGATAAAATGTCTTGAACCATATTTTTTTTAAGTAGGCTCCACACCCAGTGGGGCTTGAATTCACAACCCTGAGGTTGAGTCGCATGCTCTACCGACTGAGCCAGCCAGGAGCCCCTTGAACCATATTTATGTCCTCAAGTGACAGTCAAGTGAAGGCCCCAGATGACAGCTGAGTAGCAGGCCTAGAAAACAACAGGTTCAGATTAGAGCCAAAAGAGAAGGGTTTCCAGAAGGAGGTCTCCAGGAAAATAAAAAAGGGAATAGATGCAAAGTATGGGAAATATTAAGAGGGTGGTTTACAATGCTTTTGGGTCACTGGGATAAAAATAGCAATGGGGCATGGAAAATTAAGTAAATGTTTTTTAAAAAGTAATTATTAATTCTAGGGAATACAAAAAAATCATACAAGAAAAAAATACTCAAATTACAGTGCTGTACTCAAAGGTGGAAACCATAGAGGCATAATCGTGTAATATAAGTACATACAATGTTATGACTATTTATTTAACATTAGGTTGTGAAGTAAGCATATGGGGAAAATGAGAAAGGGAATAGTATAGCAGAGAAGGGGCCATAGGGGATCATGTTGAAGGCTTTGCCATGGCACCCTATGTATTCAGCTCCTTAAGGAAGTCAGAGTCAACGGGGTGCTGAGAATGGAGTCATAACCACAGGGCATCTGGGACAGAGAGTTTCAAGGAGATACAAGAATAAGTTTGTATGCTTCGGGACTGATCCAAGAGTGGGAGAGCTGAGAGCAAAAGAGGAGGTAACAGAGAAGGATATTTGAGAGGACAAAGGAGATGGATTCAGAGCCCAGATGGAGGATCTGGGCATTACTAGAAGCAGGCATGTGCCCTTCATTATATCAGATGTGAAGAAAAAACCAGATCCAGCTGCAGGAACGTTTGTATACGTAGGTCGAGGAGATGAGAGTTCTTCCTTCCTTTTACTTCATCTCTGCCTTCACTTCTTTAAGTAGGAAGTCCCAAATCATTTTCCTAGAACTGTCTCCTGTCCTAGGTTTTGGGGAAGTCAAAAAAGAGTAGAGAAAGCTGGTCTGAGAGGAGGAGATTTTAAATCAAGACCCAGATGAACGAACTTGTTGGAGTCACACAGCTAATTAGTGACAAAGCTAGGACCAGAATCCAACTGGCTCCTAGCCTAGTACTCTTTCACGACCAAATTACCATGTAATATTGAACAGATGGGAACGATTAAGGTTTAGGACCATTATAAAGACTAACATGACCCGAATTACATGAAATAAGGAACCAAGTAGAAATACATTGGAGAGATTTAAGCCTCACTTAGCGGGAAGAAGTAATTTTGCCCACTGTGAGCCCATGATTAGATTAGGGTGGATTGAACTGAATTTTAAACTTTTAGAAGGTACTGCCATCGTTGTTATCTAACCCAGCTGGGCTAGGGGAAGCCCTGGCTGCATGAAGTGGCTTCATGGAGGACTGGGAGAGGACTGAGATCAATGTCAGCCCATAATATTTACCAGCATGAACCCAGATTAACTCTTTAAATTACACAAGCCCACTGGCCATCTTCACTCTATTCCATTCAGAAGCACTAATTAATTATGCTGGAAAGTAGAAAGTGCTTGAAAATAGCTAGTATTGTTTCATCTCCATACCTGTGGGGCCTTGGTAACTTCAGTTGGGAGAGGCTCTTCTGCAAAACGTTCTTTCTGTAGACTTTTCTTTCGTGCCATTTGTGTGGCTCTTGTTCCATGTGTAGCAAATGTCTTTTATTATTATGTATTTGAATTTTCAACCTGTCTTGGACCATCGTGTTCGTTTTGATTGACATTTGGTTACCTGTCATGCAAGTCTTACTCTCCCTTCAACATTATTTAATATGATAGCTGTCAAATTATGAATGCTGGCCTTGGTCAGGCAGGTTGATCTCACTAGTATGTACGTAACGTTGGGGAGGGAGGCAATTTGGTTAATGCTCACTCTGACAAGTCATCATCAGGTTGTGCTAACTCCTAGTCCCGTTTGTCACTAAAAGCCTTCTTATTTGATACTCAGTGTTTATAATCAATAACGATTCCTAAATATTCAACCACATGTTTACTTTCTCCCCTCCAGTTGAACTGCAATTCCCCCCACCTTCCAGTCCAGTGCTATTTTATATCCCATGTTTAGGACAGAGCTCCTGACCAGGCGAAACATGGAAAAAGCTCCTGAGTTACCAGATGGCCCCAGGCACCAGAAGGAAAATACCCCAACTGCCAACATCCATTTCTATTAGATTAATATTCTGCTAAATCCTCCTAATCTTACCTCAGACTAGATAAATACAGTTTACAGTGACTACCAGATGTCACTCTCACCTCACAGAGAGGCTCTGGAGCATCTGGGGGCAAATAACACAATGGATGCTATGGCCCCACTCACCTCCCCCAGCAGGGGGTGTAACTTTTGTAGGGGGTAGTGAAAGGATTCTAAGTGCAGAAGCCTGTGACCACCCTATCTAAAGAAAATGCCCTCCTTTCCTTTCCTTTCCGTGTCATCTCGTGTCACAACATCCTGTGCATTTTCTTCATTGCACTTATCACAGTAATTTGGATTTCAGTGTTCTTGTGTGTAAACTCTACTACAATTGAAGATTCCTAAGGCCGGGAGCCGGGTCTGCGTTATTCCCTATTTAACCCCCAGGTGCCAGAAACAATGGCCGGTACCAAGTAGGTACTAGATAAATATTATTTGGATAGATGGATGAATGGGTAGATGAATTTACCCACCCTTTTCAGTCACAGGGAGCATAAGGTGGGCCCCAGGGAGCCACCCGCCTAAGAGGAATCCCAGCTCTGGCTTAACTAGGCAGGTCTCTGGTGAGATGTAACAGGGGGGATGCTAAAGTGCTGTCTGGGCCCCGCTGAAATTTAAATTTAAAGAAAAGTCATAAACGCAGGTGAAGAGTTGGGAGAGAGCCCAACACTAGCAGGAACAGAGAGAATTCCATAACTAGAAAACCACCTTTTGTCATATATCTTCGAAAACCAAGTAAGACACAAAAGCGAGTTGGACAAATGGGAAATTAGATTGAGATTAGGAGGCATTTAACACACACAGAGGGATTGACTGGCTGGTTTAAAGCAAAAAAAAAAAAAAAAAAAGTAGAAATACAAAGTAGGTACAACATTAGGGTGGCTTGCACGTCATTTCTGTGCCCCGGAGGAGCATCTCCCAGTGGTGAGAAGCAGGGAGAGGTGTCCTTAGGGTCCAATCTCCCACTCCCCGCCCTGCACCGTCCTGTCCACACTAGTCGGTTCCTGCTGCCAGGTTGCTAATCCAGCTGCAAAGGGCTGCTTCACAGCCTGCCCATTTCCTAGAGGATGCTGAGAATTAGACCCCTCTTCCTCCCATGAAAAAATACTAGCTTGGGTCTTATCCCCTCAAATCTTGATGACAAAGAATCAAACTGAAAACCTCCCTCTACTGGGTCATTTCCATCAGGGGAACAAAATGCTATAATTTTCTCATTTTAAAAATAATAATTTATTGATCTCACCTTCCCTCCAGTTATATTTCCATATACTCCCCATTTTTATTCTCATCTTTACAGCAAACCAGTGAAATGCTTTGTCTCTGCTTGCCATGCCCTCCCATCATTTGAATCTACTCTGTCCAGCTTTGGTCTCAACTATCTCACTGAATCTGCTCTTATCAGGTCACCAGTAACCCTCAAGTTGTTAAAACCAGTGGTGATGTTCAGTCCTTAATTTACGCAGGCACCAGTAGCATTTGATCCCCTGGGTTGTGTCATCCCCCTGGATATTCTTTTTTCTCTGGACTTCTAGCACACCATCCTGTCATGACTTCATTCTGTTCACTAGTCACTGCATCTCGAACACCCTTGCCAGTCTCCTCAGCAACCTGTCCTTCCAGTTGTGGTGCCCCAGACTCAGTCCCTTGTCCTGTCTTCCTCGTGCCGCACTCCCCCACTTGGTGATCTCATCCAGCCTCGGGGCTTTACTGGCGGTTCCTGTGCTGTGGGATTTCCACCTCCAGGTTGCTGGAGATTGCTCTGCTCTACTCCAGCCTGAGAGATCCACCTGCCTCACGATACCTCAACTCAGATGTCCACAAATCCAGGTCGCCCCATCTGCTTGTTCCTGTCTTCCCCACATCAGTAATGGCAACTCCACTTTTACAAATGCTCAGACTCAGAAACCTGATTGCCTCCTTCTTCTCTTATACCCTGGATCTAAACATCCAAAAATTCTTTAGACTCTGTTTTCCAAATACACGCAAATTTAGGCCATTTGCCACTTCCTCCTTGATTACCAGCCTGGTCCAAACTACCAATATCTCTCACCTGGATTAGACGGAGAACATTCTAATGAACAGTCTTGCTTCTGGCCTTGTCCACCCAGAGTCTGTTCTCAACACAGCAGCTAGAGGAGTCCTTTGCAAAAGGAAGTTAGATGGTGTTGCCCCTCTGCTCAAAACTTCCTTTTTTTTTTAAGATTGTATTTATTTATTCATGAGAAACACACACACACACAGAGAGAGAGAGAGGCAGAGACAAAGGCAGAGGGAGAAGCAGGCTCCCTGCAGGGAGCCCAATGCGGGACTCGATCCTGGGACTCCAGGATCACGCCCTGGGCCAAAGGCAGGCGCTAAACCGCTGAGCAACCCAGGAATCTCCTACTCAAAACCTTCCTGGAGTCCTACACCTCACCCAGAATAAAAACCATGGTCCTCGCAACAGCCTGCGCAGCCTTTGCCATCTGCCCCCCGCCCCTCATCTGTCTACTCATTTCTTAGTCTTTTTCTCATCACCCGCTTCTTCAGCTACTCTGGTCTTCCTCTTTTCCCCAGCCTTGCTCCTGCAGCCTCCCTCAGCCTTAGCAGCTGCTCTTCTCCTGCCTGTGAGTTTTGCCCCTGGACCTCCACGGGGCTTCCTTTCTCATCTCCTTCAGGGCTTTCATCTTCTAAGTGAGGTCCTCTCTTTATTTTACATCCCAGCCATCTCCCCTTCTCCCACTTCCCTCAACCCTACTCTATTTTTTTCTCCACAGTGCCTATTACCATCTGTTTTTATTATTTTTTTGTTGCGTTGTCTGTCTTCCCATGTTATTGTGCAAACTCCATTAAGACAGGGAGTTTCATCTTTTGTATTCTTTTTGCTTTATCCCCAGTGCTTACAACAGTGCCTAGCACATGGCAAGCAATCAGTGAGCATTCATTGAATCAATGAGAAAGCCATTCTGTACCAATGTGTTAATGATTTCTAGTATCTTCATAGGAGTGGCCTAGACTCAACTCATTCCCACAAACACAATTGTCCAACCCAAAAAAGTCATTCTAATGGAGGGATGGGAGATATGCTGTGTCACATAGATTGAGACTGTAGCATCTGACAGGCTAACGGGAAGGCACTTTGGGGTGGTTGGACACTTGTGGTACCCCTCAAATTACACTGCATTGTTGATTGCTATGTGAAAATGACCTAGAGGTGGTAGTAGGCCACAAGCTCTATATGAGTCACACAAAAGATGCAGTTGTTGACTATGTTGATGAATATGACATAATGGACATCATAGTCCCATTGTTTTATGATCTAGTCAGGCCACACTAGGAGTACTGTGTTCACCTCTGGGAGTTACTTTTCAAGAGGACTATTGTTCAGAGAAAATCATCCGGGATAGTGAAGTATCTAACCATGGCATATGAAGAACAATTGGAAGGACCATGGTGCTCAGTGGTTACATTACATTTAAGGACAAAGTCTAGGGATCCCTGGGTGGCTCAGTCGGTTGGTGCCTACCTTCCACTCAGGGCATGATCCTGGGGTCCCAGGACCAAGTCCCACATCGGGCTTCCTAGATGGAGCCTGATTCTCCTCTGTCTGTGTCTCTGCCTCTCTCTCTCTGTCTCTCTCTCTCTCTGTCTCTCATGAATAAATACATAAAATCTTTTTTTTTTAAAAAGAACAAAGTCTAAAAATATGGGCACCTGCAACACCACTCATTCTTTCATCCTTTGTCCATGAACTATATTATTAATCAATCCTGATTCTCTTGCTGAGCTCTTAGCCCTCCAGACAGCCATGATCCAATCCACTGGAGCTGGCAACTGAGACAAAACTTATTAGTTATTCTGGCTATAAAGGAGGTATGATTTCCCCCCAAAACTGAAGCCCTGTGGCATGAAATAACTGACTAGACAAATCCCATCTACTTGCAGAGGGCAAAACCAGAACCAGTTAGTAATAAAAATTCAGGATAGAGGAGCAAAATCTAGCAGTAACAAGTGTCCAAAAGTGAGGTCTTGGAAGGTAGGGAGTCTGGAGGACCACCAGCCAAGGTGGTGGAGGAAATCTCCTTGTTAAGTGGGAACTGGCGTGGGTTACCTCTCACCTTCATCCAGTGGGTGAAGAGTGGATCTTTTCTACTTGGCTCTGTTAGGCAGAGCCAGGAGGCGGGCTGGTAAAGAAAGTCTGCAGAGCAAAACTGTTCACCTTTAAATTGCAGTAATTTTACTGGGAAAGGTAACAGAAAATCAGAACAAAGAAGAGAGTGGGTTAAGCACAGAGAGATAAAGTGATTATTACTAAGCTGAATAACAATAGCAACAAGAACTTTTTTTTCTCCTAACTTTTGGACACTCTTTGCCGTTTATCTTTCCTGTTCCCACATACTTTAACCCCATCTTTCTGGTCAGAAGCCAATTAACTTCGTTAAAAACAGTCGCTGCCAGAAGCTCTGCTTGCTGTGTTCCAAGACTTGGAAATTCCTTCCCTAATGACATAGTAGAAACTCTGTCGCCACAGTTAAGAGCAGGCTAGAGACAATTACTATATTTAAGTCATGCTTTGCAGGTTATCATAGCCACATCTGCAAGCTATTCCCTGTGTAAAGCATTTGGGGTTATTTGCCACAGAAAACTCACTGGAAAGTGCCAACAACTGCATGAGGACCTGTGACTGAGACCATTCGACGTGGCTCCAGAGGACAGACACATAACTTTCTTGTCAGCAACTCCACGCCCACCCCTGCTCCTTGGAGCCAGGCTCCTCTTATCGAGACAGGAAATCTCTAGTTGGGAGGGAATGAAGGGGTGGTGAGGAACAAATCCTCTAGCAGCCATCCACCCACCGGCCTGTAAAAGGAGAGAGGCCAGTCCAGAAAGCTGGTCAGCCTGAAGGCTACCCTCTCAAAAATCTCCCTGGCATTTATAAAAGGAAGAAAAGGAAAGGAGACTTCTGTCCACGATGGCACGTTCAAACAGAAATCAGAGAGTGTGTTGAGTCCCACTGAAGAGTGGACTGCTGGTATCTGTGGCCTCGAGCAAGTGACGGGCCACTCTGAGCCTCAGTTCCTTCATCTATGAAATAGGATACTAGTGCCTAAACTTAGTGCCCTGGGGCTACTGGAAAGACTAAGGCAAAGAATGAATGAGAAAGCACTTTGGAAAAAGTTCTAAGCATTATCCAGTGTCAGAATTACTACTGTGAGCATTCTTTGGAGCCTGCAATGGGAATCACCTGGAAGATTTCATACAGTGATGATTATCCTAAAACCAAGATGAGGTAAAGGCCAGTCTCATCGTAATGCTGTGTTACATGGGATCCTTTGAGAGCATCCTTTCTGAGTTTATCCAGAATGTGCAGCCTTGAGTTCAGTTGCCACCTAAAAATTGAGGGCCATTTGTTGTTTGCAGGAGTGTCTAGTCATATGAATATGTGCTCGTTATAAACCACTTAGGCAAAACTCACACTCTGCTGACCAGTGGGACACCCACTTTGACCTGTACCCCGCCTACCTCTTTGTCTCATCCTCCCTTCTCCCTCTTCCTACCCTCATGGGAGTTAGACCTATCCCTGTTCTGTCACTGGGGTCAAACCCATGGGTTTATCCGGTATACAGACACCTGTATTTCTTTATGGACCGGTTATTCTGGTAGATTTTTTTTTCTCTTAATTAAATCCTTTATGTCTCCATTTACTCTCACCTGCTTGAATTTTAATTTTACTCCAGAGACAGAAGAAACACGAGAAGAAATTAGACTTCTTAAAAACCATTTAAGGAATATTTAGGAAAATGAGAAATTGAGGGCTGGCATATAGGGAAGGGAGAGAGAGCAAAAAGGTAAGATTGTACTACTGGTTCAGATGAGGTTTGTAGATACCACTTAGCTTGCCACTGGTTGCTGTCACCACATATGTGCTGCTTCAACCTGTGGCGGGGCAACTGTTCTGAGAGATTTTCTAAGACTTCCCAACCAGATTAATGAACTGTCCTAGAGTGTGATTTGTATCATGCCTGTAAGATAGAGGGGGGTGTGGGTGGCTCAGGGGGTTAAGTGTCTGCCTTCGGCTCAGGTCATGATCTCGGGGTCCTGGGATGGAGCCCCAAGTCAGGCTCCCTGCTCAGTGGGGATCCTGCTTCTGCCTCTCCCTCTGCCCATCTCCCTGCTCGTGCACTTGCTCTCAAGTAATTAAACTCTTAAAAAAAAAGATACCTGCAATATTTGTTAATCATCAGGCTCTTTAAACATCATGGTCACTATAGTCATGGAATTCTAAGAAACACCAAATACACACTAACACATTGAACAACAGATGAGAGAATGCAGGACCATCTTCTATCACTTAAGCTAAGTCTACCTCCACTCCATAGAACCAAATATTATATCTACTTCTAACCTGTGCTACACTGAGTATATCTTAAGGACATAAATGTGCTAATATATTTTATTACAACAAATTAGAAGAGAAAAAGGTAAATCAGACCCAGCCAGTAGACAAATAAATTCAGCACCTCTAAGCATCACTGTGAACCTGCTCAGTTTACTTCCTATTGTAAATATGGTTACTGTGTAATTTGATGTGTAAAGTCACAACAAGAGTAGTTTTGTGCGCTTATGCTGATTAAGTGCAAATAGATCCCCCAGCATCAATCCAGAAAGCACAGATACAGAGTGGGATGTATATATTTTAGAGGACTGGGCCTCCAGCCATCACTCAATAGATATCCATAGTTTCTTTTCCATGTCCTTTGCATAACCCTTCCAGTCCCTCATTTGGGATTTTAAAATGTATGGGAATCCTATAAATAGCTAGTCCCCAGCTCCACAGAGGTCCGTAAAGATCATCATAGGACACATAAACTATTTTCAATATTTCAAAAATCCTAATAGGGTATCACACATTTGTGTGGTAACTAAAATGCCATTTTCTTTTGGTTATGATCAGCTTAATTTAATTAACCAATGCTAGTTAGATCTGAGTTGGACATGTCTTTTTGTAGATGGTGTATGTGAAACAAGCAATTCTCAGTAAATGCAGTTAGATAAATATGTAAAAAGATAGAATCCACGTACATGGAAATGCCGTAACAAAGGGAAATAGCCCTAAAGCAGTCCTGGCTTGGTGGTGAAAATTGTGAACCCTTCAAGTAGCAACTTCTTGGGAGTAAGTTGTGGAGCAGATTAGAGATAAGAATTATTTCCTGCTGGTATGACCTCTTAGTATAAGGAATTCCCATTGTCCTGATAAAAGTTATGAATGTACTTCCTTAATTCTTATTCTCATCCAAGAGCAACCTCAATGATATTAACTATATGAATAAAATGGTAATTTGCATGCACACAAACACATGCACACACACACAAGCTGTAAACTTCAGAGGAAATATAAAGAGTGTGGAAATGAAAATGATCTTATCTTGCCTGATATGAATGTGAGCCCTTGGTAGGCTATATCTAGAACAGATTGGAAACCTTAGAAATAACCCATTACTGAAGTAATAAGCGGTTCTTTTAAGAGCATCTGTTCAAAGTTACACATACCTTATCAAATTTGAAGGACCTGGGATTTTGTTTGCTAAGAAAAAGATAGCAGATGAAGGTAGCTAAGGAAAAAGTAAGAGCAAATCAAGATACATTTACTCTTCAGACTTCCCACTGAGGCCCAAACAAGTTCACTTGATCAACAATGATATCCATTTCTGGTGTGGATAGCCTATCCTTACTTTATTCATTTGTTGACTTACTCCCTTTACTTGTTTATTTTTCTCTTTTTATATAATAGTCAACAATTTTGACTTCTAAAACCAGCCGTAGAACTGTACAGGTGAATACTGACAAAGAGCTTACAGTAGAATAGAATTCAGTAAAATAAATATGGTTGAACAACAAATACCTATTGATTACCTACTATGCACCAGATACTGTTCTAAGTGCTAGGACACAGCAGATCAAAGCAGATGCCAATTGTCACTCTGGTGCAGCTCATCTCTTGCTGTGAAGATTGTATGGCAAAGATATGCCCGGGGCACTACAGAGGTAAGAGGGTGAGTGGACCAGTCCAGTTTTGGAATCTGGTGGTAGAGTAGATTAGATTTAGTGGCATCCATTGTTCCTCATGCACAACAGCCACCCCAACATAAACCCTCAACCTGTTGAGAGACACTTAGAAAAGTGAGTTTGGGTGAATACCACATTATGTGTTATGAATTTCACAAGACGTTTTCAAGTCATTGATAATAATTAGTCCAGGAATCACCGTTTACCACTATTATCTTCACTGATAACATTTAATCCAGCCAATCAAAAGTGAGCTTTTCACAAGTCTTTAGAAAGCCAAGATATGAAAAGTTGTTAATTCCTACCATTCTCATCTTCCTGGAAGATAGAGCTGACTTCTGTATCAGTTTAGTTTCCAATAAAACAAGGAACATTGAAAAGATTATCTCTGTGATTAGTTCAAAGCCAGACACTTTGAGCTTTCCAATGATGGAGCATAATCTAACATGATCTGCTTATGTGTCGAAAAATGTGTATGTACATTTTTATAAACATGTGCATGTAACGTAATTAAATGTGGCTTAGGAGATATACATGCTATATCATTAGCAGTGGTTGACTCTGGAGTGTGGAAATAAGATTGGCTGTTGGAGAAGAGAGACATTCTATGTGTGGATTCTTATATGATTGGATAATTATATGTTGCTTAGACTGTTTTTAAAATCTGTAACATGCATATAAAGGCATATTTTAATTCTGTAAAAATAATACTAGCTAGTAGATAATTTATTTACCCAAACCACTCAATTTTGTTCTAATCGCCCATGGGCCTTTTTATTTTCAGCTAAATTACATGTGCTTATTTTTTATCATTTACCTGGAGATTTTCCTGATGAGAAAATGCAGAAGCATTAGCAGGAGTTTTGGGAACTGTGGGTTTTGTTAGGGGAAGTGAGGGACGGGGGAGTAGGGGTAATGATAGGCTTGGTCCTTCACCTACTCAGGTTCACTCTGCATTTTCTCATTTGTATAGTAATGTATAAAGGAAGTCAGAAATATTTTTAAAAATTAAAATTGTACAGCTAGAGGAGACTTTAGAGGTAATTTTTTATCTCTAAGGAAAATGAGGCCTAAAAATGTTAAGTGACTCACCCAACATCAGACATGCACTAAGCAATAGGGTGACATTGGAAGCCAGGTCTTTTTGTGCCATGCTATTTCTACTAAACCTCCCTATCTTTGAATCTCCAAAAGACCCATAAAGTCTAATTGAAACAGCTTTAAAATGCAAGGTTTACCAAACCTAAGTGCAGCATCTTACAATTTGGACACCAAATCATGAGATGTTCTGCCTGTAATCACTCAATTTTATGCCAGGTTCACCAAAAATATCTTCTTTAAAGTTTCCCTGGAGGTCCAGGTAATGCTTCAACCTCAAATTCAGGTAATTCTCTTAATAGCGGGGCATTTCCAGTTGGTAGTCTTTTTGGAGAGCAAGCTATGATGTCCCAGTGTCATCTTATTCAGTCCTGCTCAACTGGAGGACATCCAGGTCTGCACCAGGACACCTTCCTTCAATGATGAGTCCAATGTCCTCATCTCTCTTCCTTCAACCTTCTCTCCAAAATGGGGAGCAAATACGAAACTTTAATCCCGTGGTCATCCAGAACAATTTTAGGTGATGTAGACTCCTAGCCCAACTATTTAAGAGTTAAATCCTAACAATTGCACTCCAAAAGTGAGATCTATGGGCAAAAATATGCATTCAATTAAATTGAGCAGTGACAACAGAAAGGGGACCAAATATTTTTATAGGGAAAGTTTGTTAGTTCGGGGATTGGTGAAAGAACCTAAGATTGCTCAAGATCATTTTCAATAGGCCCAATTTGAGAAACAGAAACTTAATCATAAATTTGGTATTGCAATGAACAGTGAAGATATACACGGTTTTCATCATGCACCCTGGCTCAAGCCCGGCATGCATTTTCCAATGTCATTTGTCAAAGCCCTTAAAGCTGAGGCTGTTAACAACAGCAGAAGAGCGCCTGTGAGTCACCACCCAGGCCTGCAGCAGAATGCCATGTACAAGCTACATTGACCTAATTGGACTGAAATTCAGAAGCTGCACATTGACCTCCGAAGCAAGGACATTGGCTGTGCTTCTGGAGTCGACCCTCAGTTCACAAAGATACGAATTTGGACTAACTCCCATGCCCCTCATTTCTTCAAGTTCACTCAGGCAAAGACATTTTTTTCAAACAATTGTGTAAACAATTGAGTGGCGTCCTGACATCAGCTGGGCAACCCAAGGGGCTCTTCCCTGAAATCCTCTTCTGTGTCACTCATTCTGTCTCTCCAGTCAACCACACATCAATTTCTCAAGCCCTGTGGGGATGTTGGGGATCGATACCTAATAGTTTGCTATCTTTGCCGCCTTGCAGATGGTCGCAGGATAGAAGATAGGGATACATTTATCCCCGAAGGGGAATATCTTTTGATACAAGGTGAAAACATTTAAAAACCGAAGAAGACTGCAAAAAAAAAAAAATGACATACTGGGTGATGCTGTTCTCCAGGAGGTATTTTTTACTCAGCTTGCTTCTCAGCACCCATAATGAGATGAGTACTATTCTCGGGAAAAGCAAAAACTTGTCACTATCTAAAGCTTCATCTACTTAAAAAAGAATATAGTGTATACATAAAGGACTCATTTACGGTATAATTGTCTACAACTGTACAGTTATTTTCCTGCATGAGTCTAACAGTTTCATAAATCTATATAAATGGAAAGATCTCCAAATTTCAGGTTAGGATATGTTTATGTATAAAATATACTTTTTTTCTCCATATAGTATCATGTTCACAATAAATGCTATAAAAAATAGTCTAGGTTATTCCTAGTTGTGTTATATTTTCCTAAGAGTTTTAAACAGGGATTTAGAATGATCTTAAACTGGAAGAGGTTGCTACCTTTATTAAATTGTCATTTTAGTAGAACCAGCTAAATCTGGATGCCAAATCCAGGAACTTCTTTTCAGCTTTGCTGAGATATAATCGACGGTATTGCACTGTGTTAGTTTAAAGGTGAACTACATAATGACCTGACTAAAAAAAAAAAAAGTTTTTTTCCTTGTGATGACAACTCTTAGAATCTACTCTCCTAACATCCAGCAACTTTTTTGACCTAGAAATGTTTGAGTCCATGTGATCAGAGTATCTGTGTCCTGTTTTTTTTTTCTTTTCTTCTTCTTCTTCTTCTTTTTTTTTTTTTTTTTTTTTGAAAATTGGGAATATGTTGCATTCCAGCTCCCAGAAATCAGAAGTACCCTTGAAATAATTAAAAGTTTGTTACCCCATCATATGCACAGAGATGAAAGGTGCAAACAGCACCCGGCTTCCAGGATGTTCCCCTACTAGGCAAAGGGAATGAACATAATGGTGAACCGCTGACAGGGCTGTCCTGTTCCTCCCAGGAACTCTGACTTTCCCTCTTGGCAGCTCAGCCAGCTTAGCCTCAACATTCTAATTGTACCTCCATTTTGCTTTTCAACTCTCCACAGGTACTAATTATCTTCAATTTATGATCACTGTGAAGCAGCAAATCAAGTTCCTTGTGTTTTTTTTTTTTTCTTTCTCAACATTTTGTAAGAAGTGGGTCAAAATGGAAAATGTTGGACGTTCTAGAATTCTGATTTTTATTTTAACCAGCAGTGTATCAGGCACTTGCCTTTGAAAATTTATCATGGGGATGGGGGTTGCCTGAGTGGCTCAGTTGGTTGAGTGAGTGACTCTTGATTTTGGCTCAGGTCATGATCTTGGAGTTGTGGAATTAAGCCTCGTGTAGGGCTCCATGCTCAGCGAGGAGTCTGCTTTGGATTCTCTCTCTTGCTCTCCCTCTGCCCCTCCTCCCATTCATGCCCTTTCTTTCTTTCTCTCTCTCTCTCTAAAATAAATAAAACCTTAAAAAAGAAAAAACAAAGAAAACCTATCATGGCACTTACAGGTTTCCCTTGAGGCTTTCTGAGATTCCTGCCCCTTCACTTGGCTTCACTACCCCTCATGGCTGGCATTCGGAGTTGATATGAAGCCCCATCTGCATAACAGCAATAGACAGGGAGGTAGTGTGAGTGAGCACGTGTTTATCCTCACACATTCCTCTCTGGTGATCTTCCCTTCAAAAGACAGTTGAATAAGAAGTTTCCAGATATGATTTAACAGAACCAAATATTTGGATTTTTTTTAAATGAATACTAAAATTCTGACTCAATATGGTACCACAAGCCAAGATGACAGAAGGTGATGCGTATGATGACAACTCATGATACAGACAAGTGAATGAAATTTCTTTTCACAGAAGAACATTCAAAATGTGGTCCACGTGCACTATTTAGAAATGTCCTCGTTAATTAAGGAGTGAAACTATAGTTTTTAATATAGTTACAGATTCATGCAGCCGTTTAATCTCCAAAAATTTCAGTTGACTACACAGATGGATTTATAACAACCTCTAATGGGTGTAACTTAAGATGGAACAGATGACTCTACCAACGGATTAATCAACCTCTTCCAAACTGCAAATTAAAAAAGAAACAAATCAAACACTGCATTTTCCTCGCAGATGTTAAGCAAAACATATTCAGTCTTACTTCTATAATTACAGCATTAGGAGAGATTTACCAACATCAAAGTAAATAAAAACACACCAAATGAAAGCTGATGAAAAACTAACAAGAGAATGAATAATAATTTTTTTTTAAATCTCACAGCCATAGAATCTCTTATTGATTTCAATTGTGCATTCCTTCCTTTCACACGGAGAGGCCTGGAGTTAAAATAAAAATACAGGTCTTGAGACCTCGGCGACGTTCGAACCACACAGTATCTGACTACATTCATCTCCAGCATCTGCAGTTCATTTTTTTTTTAATCAAATGTTTTTGTTGTTGACTTCGTTGTTTTGGCCAACTTTCATTTAAGCATTTTTAGCACCAGAATAAAAGACACAAACAAACAAACAAACAAAAAAACATCAGTAGGGATGCCCCACATCCAGGATATTTGAAACAAATGCTCCAAATTGGCCTTGGCAGGGGTTGTACTGAGTTCAGATAGCAAGTTGTCACAAGTGATTTCCTATCAGTGACCCCCCTACCGGAAAACAGATGAGGGTCAGGGAGGACACTACTCTCCCAACAGATTTAGTAGCCAGCACCCCATCCCTTCATCTCCCCAAGGCCTCACCACCCTAAGTAAGTCACCATAGGATGGCCTACAGTCCGGCAGAGGCTGGACACCCCTGGTGCTGACTCAGTCTCCCCATGGCAGCCCTGCAGCAGGCCTTCCCATCGCCACGCAGCACTCCCAGCAGGACGGAATGATAGAGCTGCGGTGAATCAAAGCTCTAACTACTTCAGCTCCCGCCAGTCTGTCTCCACTCAAAGCGTCCATTTAGCCGGGAAGCATAGCAAAATTTATAGCCTGCACTTTTATAGTGTGGTGCTTCGACCCTGCAAGGAACCCTATACTCATGCCTGAAACCCTTTGAGGAGGGCAGACCCTCAATTTGTTGTAACCTATAGGCAAGTGCAGCCCGGGCTGCAAGTGGGTCTGAGATGAATCAGTTTGACGTTCACGAACCTCCTTAACTGTTACTTTGCATTTTACTTCTGCAGATGCCACAGGTTTATGAAACGATTGTCGCCAGCAATAATTCCATTTTTTCTATTCATTTCTTTTTTTGCACAACATATCTGTCAAGAATTTCAGATGCTGAATGTTGTCTGGGGAAATACTTCTAGAATGTCGATATGGAATGTCTTCCCCCGCACCCTCTAATTTTCAGAGTATTTGTTGATGAGGCTGGTGAGGAGATTCATGAAAATACTTGGTGTTCTCTTTATTCATACTCTCCAGAGTCCTGCCCTGGCACACCATAAAAATATATGGCATTGCTCCCCAAACCCCTGTAATATCCTAATCCACTTCCCTGCTTTAGTTTTTCTCCCTGGCAATTAGCACCATTCAACATACTATGTATAATACACAATATATACGTATCATTTATTTTGCTATCGTCTGTCTTAGTGCAGTGGAAGTGGCGTGAAGACTGGGATTTTTGTATGTTTTGCTTACTGCTGTATCTCCAGAACCTAGAACCAGACCCAGCGTTAGTAGGTGCTCAGTAAACACTTGCTGAACAACTGTCTTGCCATCATCATAAATTATTGATGTCAGGCAACGATTACCCTAGTTCATTTCTTTACTCTTAATAGTCTTCCATCCCAGACTCGCAGAGCCCTCTCCTAAAGCATCAGGCCCGGCCCAGACCTTTGTTCATCATTCCCGTCCCATCCCCATCCGTAAATCTCACCTACTCTAGTCCTGGTGGCTAATGTGATAAACTAAACCTGCAGGATAATAGCAGTTGAATGTGCTAACCAGTCACACACAATAAATAGTCATTTCGTGATTTAAAACTTAAACCTCAGGCAGTGGCTACTCAAATCCCAAGCGGCCTACCCTTGTCTCTCTGTGCCATTAGGACAATGGCAGGGAGGTGAGAGGGAGAAACCATCACAGGCTTCCAGCTCGGCCTGCGAGTGTTGGGCCAGTCATACCTAGGGCCCCGTCACAGGGCCCGGGGCTCGGTACACTTTTTCTGTAAAGAACCAGAAGGGGGCCCTGGGGGCCATACTCGTGCTGTTGAGGTGTGAGCACAGCCGTACACAGTCGAATCCTGGCTGTGTTCCTGTAACACTTCGGTCACAGAGACATGTTTTCATGTCCGTGGGCCATAGTTTGTGACCTCTGTTCTGGGACCAGGGGGAATGTGAAACAATCCCAAACCCTTCTCTCCAGGCTCTTCCCATCTAATATAGTTGTGTTGCTTGATCAATGCATTCAGATGTGGCCAGTAATCAAAAGTATCTGCACACCTAATGGTTATTTTTTATAAAAGGAAAAGAAAGATGATACCCACTGCTTGAAAATCACCATTCCTTCTCTTTGTAATGTGTTCATATGTACTGCCTGGCCCCTACCCCTCTCCCCCTATCCCCCCCTCCCACCCCATAGCCGCCCTGGAGGTACTCTGCTCTGACCCCCACTTCAGGAGCTACAGCGCTTCAGCAAATGCTCTTAGGTGATGGCCTCCAGGGACAAGTGCCGTCAGGATCTGCTAGTCTTTCTCTAAGGCCATAGTCTTCCTGGCAGCACCAAGGGGGACTAGGACCTGGTCCCTTCACCCAACCCCTACAAGAAGACCCCCCACCTCCCACAGGCACTTCTGCTCTAGAAACCCCCAGGCCCCCTTTCTCCTTCCTTTCCTTCTCCTAAGGTTTTCCCTGCCCAAGCCTGTTCCCTCTCTCATCTTTCACAGACCTTACCCCCCTCAGTACCCCCACCAAATCAAACCACCATACTCCCAGTTCCTCCCGCTGTCTGCCTCCCATCCCCACCACAGCCTACCCTCATTCTATTGAACTCTAGATGCTTGACACATTCATGTTATAAACCAAACCCCAATGTGGGTCAACAAATCTTGGGGTAGAAACAAACAAAAGGAAATGTCTTCTGCCTCTTCTCAGGGATTCCTTGGTCTGGTTTTAAATATTTAAATGTACTCTTCCCAAAATGTTCTCAGATTATTGTTAGGAAATCGGAGGAGTGATTGTAGCAGCTGCTCAGTTCATCTCATACATACAGAGGATCAGGGTGGTGTTGAGAGGCAGTGCCCCCAGATACAGGACATGGCCAAGCAGCAGCATCTGGCCAGAGGTCCCGAGCGTCACTGCTCAGCTGAGACCTACACGGCGAGGACCTCCCAGGACCTGGGAGAGGTGAAAGACATAGGACCCAAACCTATTTAGATGAGAGACACCAAGTATAAGGAAACTCAGCTACAACTACTTTGGAGACCATCCAGAAGCACAGGTGTCCAAGCGCCAGCTGCCTTAGATCCCCAATGCCAAAAGCTTTCAGTTCCCCAGAATGAGCCAAGGCTCCCTTCTCTGCACCCTGCAGGCAGAGTGCCTTTCCTTAGAGAGGAGGGTTTGAGGTTTGAGGTGCCCTACTCGGCCTCCAAAAGGGCCACAGAAAAGCCCAGGGTCTCAGTAATGATGGTGGCAGCTGCTCCCAGGGGAAGTTTGGTTTCTGCAGTGTAGCTGACAGTATGAAAACAGGAGGATGTAGCACTGAGGACAGGAGAAAGAGGAGGGGCAGGAGGAGGAGAGACAGAAGGAAACAAAGTCAGATGTAAAACCAATTAAAGGGTAAGACGTTTGTTCAAGGCACTGGTAATGAGTTAATCATTGCCGTTGATCATTACCTTCTGTTGGCTCTTGACCACCTGAGACCTTGAAGAGAGCCAACAGTTCTTGTGATAAGGCAGGCTCTCCGGGGGCCCGCAGCTCTGGGAATCCATGCGTGAGAAATACAGCCAAGTCATTCCATCAACCTGGGACTCGGTCTCCTTATCTCAAGAGAAGTGAGGCTGGTATTCCATGAAGACTCTGAGCCCCATCACAGCTCCCATTCTGTGATTAGGTATGACCCGAAAAGCAGGCCAACCCCCACCCAGGGGGCTTACCAATTCCTACCTGTTTGCATTCCTTACAAACCTTGCAGATGGTTTAGGGGCCAAGCCTGGAAATGGAATGTCTTCTTTCCTCCCACATACTACCAACTGAATGAGAGGCAGATTAGGGAGGGTAGAAAGAAAGGGATGGAGGCGAAGGGGGTGGGTTATCACTTTGTTCTCCGATGGTCAGGTGGACAGTGGCTCTCTCACTGCATCAGAAGGTTCGGGAAGATGCAGGGAATGGGTCAAAACTGGACCTGTTGAGACTGAGTTACATGGAGGGCAATAAGCAGAGGTTACAGAGAGATTTCTGGAGGCACTCTTTTTTTTTTCCAAATGGGGAAATTTATGCCCGGGGAGGTTATGTAAACCAGTCAGGGAGGAGTCAAGGCCCAGATGTGCTAATTCCTAGTCCATTGCTCTTTCCACTCCACCCCTGCCTTCGAACTTTGTAGTAATGACAAGAGAGGGTCTCTCTCCCTCATCCACTCGTAAATCACTCATTAGTCTCTGTGGTTATTCATTTAAATGTGTGGAGAGGATAAGCCTCAGGGAACTTCATGAGGGATGCAAAAATCATCTTCGACTGTAGGCACTTACACTAGTTTCTAGTTGATGTAGACTAACATTCCATAATTTGATAGATCTGTTCCATTTTTAGTTCAAAGTATATGGAGCTAATTTACTCAGACTCTACTTGGTTCCAGTTTCTCAACATCCGAGTTTATCAAAAATATCCTCAGTGTGATTCACATGCCAACTTCAAGAAGGTGTGGTCATAAAAAAAAAAAATGCTATTCAAACCTTTCCCGAATATCCTCCCTTTCCCCATCCCTAATTCAATTCCAGGTATAAAGCACACACACAGAGAAGGCGTCTTCCCGGAAAGAGGTCCCCCACTTTCTCAGGAAGGGGCATCGAGGGAGCCATCAGGTTTCACTTCATAGGAATTCATTGATCCTCAGATTTTGCTCATGGTAAAGGCAGAGGCAGCAAATGTCGTGAGAAAAGTCACATTTTCCAATGTTTTCCCAGGATGTCTCACACAGTAACCATCCCTCTACAACAGATTTCTCTCTGGACTCTTCAGAGAGCTGTGCCCGATGTCTGAACTTTTCAAGTAGCCACCTAAGAACTCACAGCATCGTTGAAGTGTGCTACATTTTTTTTTCTTTTTCTTTTTCCAGTCCACATTTGCCAGGTTAAACAAGAGTGGAAACCGGACGAGGTACACTTGCAAGAATTTCTCAATCTGCCTTGCAAGAAGCTAGATTTTCAGTACATCTGCCCCCTCCTTGTCTTGTTGTTCAAGTGTTCTTTCTGGGGAGCTCTCCAGTGAAACAGCAGCATCTGGCCTTCGACAAAGATTAAAAACCTGAGGGAAAAAGACCCCCCACCAGTACCACCACCACCAACCCTTTGCTGAGAAGAGGCCGAAGAAGCTGCTGGAGGAGTCACACTTAGAAAAAAAAAGCATTAGCAAATATAAAATGTAATTTGCTGTATGTGAACCTTAGTAAGAAAAAAAGAAAAAAAGAAAAAGCCTAATATTTACACAGCTCCTTCCACTCCATGAACTTCAAACATGACCTCCCCCTTTTCAGCAGGCAACCTTGGATTCACTGACTCATCCTTTTCCTACCAGGGCAGTTTCTGGCCAAGTCACACTCCATTGGCTTCCTCCGCAACATCCCTAAGCGAGACCCGGCCTTCTCTTTCCACTTCTGACATTCCTGCTGGGAGTCGGTCATCTCTCACCCGCTGACTTCTCCTGTTCCTTGTCCGAGGTTCACAGAGATGGCCAGCACGTTGAGAGCTCATTCTGGCGGAACTGAAATTCAGCAAATTGCTTTGCAAGTGCTCCTAGAGACCGAGTCCATGCCTTCTAGAGAGAATCCACTGAATTCTTCCTGAGCTCCCTTTAAAGTCCTTCCCTTGAATGTGACCAGCGGAAATCCCTACAGTCTACATTGTGCCCCACTTTTCTTTTTTCTACCTGAGATGGAGAACTACTGGTGCCCAGTTTCGTGTGTTCCCCCTTGGTTACATTAGTCAATAGAAATAAATTCTTAATCTTTCAGTTTACCTGACCAAGCAAAACACCTCTGGTGTCTTTAATCCTTTTTCACAGTCTTACTTGATGCCATGTCCTACTGTTTTCATCAAGCTTTGCTTTCCCTCCTCACTTGGACCATGGAGCTGCCAACTGAATACAGTCCTCTCTAGATGATGTGACCATTGCTGATACATTGGAGATACCCTCCTGGCTGCTTCATTTATTTACGCTCCAGCCTTGAACTGGCCTTTTGAAAACCTGCTTTTGGTTTTCTGACTGTTTAACTTTGAAACCCAATTCCTTTAACATATATAACACCAACATTGCCTCTGTGGAGTTTCTTTTTCCCCAGCCTGCCCCCATTGGGCTGGCTTCCTCCCAGCAATCTGACAAATTGATTCTGAGATCTAATGCTACCCTTCCCTGTGACTTTTCCCTGATGGGAGGAAATGAGTCTGGCTGGGAAAACTCTGCCCATAAAGTCCCCAGAATTGTCAGGCTTTTCTTTGGGTCATCAGTATCAATATTAGTTCCCAATATTGTCTGCTTCCCCACACTTTGCTCAAGGGAATTTAGAGAAATATATAAAACTTTAAAATCAAGACCAGATTCTCAAACCTTAGGTATGGACATCTTTTAAGAAAAAACAATTCTTAAGATAAATGTGCTAACCTCAATTATTTAATTAAAATTATTTAATTAAAATTATTTTAATTAAAATGTTACTTAAATATCTACATGCATATAAATTCAGGCATTAACTCCTTATATCCATAGCTTTTAAACTATCAAATCAAAATATAATTATGAATTCAGCATAAATTGAAAATGCATAAAATTCAAATGAAGTAACATAGGCAATGAATTTGCATTGTGGGAATGAAATCTTCTTGCTCAATGTGAAAAGGGTGCCAATTGCCATGGCCAAGATTCTTTTAAGTTTCCTGCACCTGCAGTATTATTTGTGATGTCATGATTCCATTTTCCCAACATATTTTTTCATCCTACTTTCTCCAAACCTGTTTCTTGAGAACACTGTAATGTATTTTGACCTTCACTTGACCAGAACCCATCAATTAGGGGGTTCAACTTACCTCTCTTCTTGTCTGCCAGCATTTTGGGTTACACTGCCTTTAACTCAGGTCATGATGCTGGGGTCCTATGATCAAGTCCTGTATCAGGCTCCCCACAGGGAGTATGCTTCTCCCTCTGCTTATGTCTCTGCCTCTCTCTCTCTCTCTGTTTCTCTCATGAATAAATAAGTACCATCTTTAAAAATATAAAAAAATAATAAAAGTTACTTAAAATCCTTTTAGAGATCAAAAAGCTATCTGAGATGTACATTTGCAAATCTGAAAATACATGCAGGGGCTGAAATCTATAGACGTAGGTTCATCATGCAGATAATCCAAAATGTACTGCTTCTTTGCCATTCAAGTGAAAATATAAAATTTAAAGATTTTCATTAGGAATCCACAACCCAGGAGAACATGACCACAGACTTCGAAAGAGAGAAGTTTAGTTTGAAAAACAAGGAAGAGGTTGGAGGAGAAAGAAGCCTTGGAAAAACCTATGGACACTAGATCGTCTTAGTTAATCTGTCAACTTGCAAGGAGGAAAGAGAGACCTAAGAGGTTAAACTGTTGGTTGGGAACAGCTCCAGGTCTCTGGATACCAACTTTGTGCCCCTTTCTGCTATATCAGCATTTACCAAGCTGTTTTATATTTTATGATGCCACCTCGCATCAATAATTTGCATACACAAAGCCAACTGACTCTCCAAAAAAATTCTAATAAGCCAACACATCATATTTTTTACAATAAACCAAATAAAATACTTATACGTCCACTTAAGTTGCCATTAGTTGTCTCTTGACAGTTTTAAAGACTGCCTAGAGCTTCTAAGTGTGTTCAGATCTCTACCATTCTAAAGGACCTCCATATTCCTTCCCAAATTATTCCTCCCCTTATTTCAGGTACACTTTCTTAAAAAATGAAGTAGAATTTGATGTCTCCATTTGTTGGAGTAACCCACACACATGGGCTTCTGTTCTCATGACTCCATTGAAATTGTCCCCTCCAAGGCCATGCGAGACCCTTGTCTCATCCAGTGGACTCTGTATTACCCTATCTGGCCTTCCCAAAGGACATGAAACTCCTTCATGACTTATCTTTTCTTTTTTTTTTCCAAGATTTTATTAATTAATTAAGTCAGAGAGAGAGAGAGAGGGAGGTGCAGAAGGAGAGAGAGTGTCTCAAGCAGATGCTGTGCTGAGCGCCAGAACTGAATGTGGGATTCGATCTCATGACCCTGAGTTCATGACCTGAGCCCAAATCAAGAGTCAGACACTTAAGCTACTGAACCACCCAGGTGCCCCTCTTCCATGGTTTTTCCCACGTTTCTCTCCCTTTTGTCTGTCGGCTCTTCTGATTGCATTGTCATTGCATTGCATCGTCATTGTCTTTTCTGGTTTCTTTTCCCCACTTTATAAATATTGATATTCCTTAGGATTCCATAATGGACCTTGTTCTTTCCTTAAGATTTCATGTGGCTCCATGTCTGATGGTGGCCAACCAAATGTGTCCTTGCAATTCATCTTTTTCTGGAGTCCAGATACATAGTTCTGAGCAACTTTAACTTTAAAAGACAAGCAGAAGATTCATAGCCTGCAAAAAGCAAGAGACTTGGTGATAATAGTTTCTACATGGAAAGTAACAGGGGAAATGAAGAAGTTTCAAAGAGAGGGTAGTCAGCTGGTTCAGATGCCATGGTGATGTCAAAAAAGATAGGAATGGAAGTATTCTTTAGACAGCTAATTGGAGGTCACTGGAGGCCAGTGGGATGCACTGGCCTTTGTGGGATCCCAAATGCAGAATGAAGTGGGTTGGTGAGTGAGTTAGAAGAGAAAAAATACCGACTGTAAATGTAGAAAAGTTACAGCAACTTAACTGGAGAAGCAAGGGATGAGAAAACCAAGGAGAAGAGCCAGCTCTGTCGTTGACTAGCAGTGACGGAGGCAAGGGTGGTGGCGGCGTGCCTCTAGCTGACTGACAGAAAGGGCAGGTATTCAAAGTGTCCCCACTGAATGGTACATCTGCCTTCTTGGAAATAGGAAAATAAGAGGTAAGATTGTCTTCTGAGGTTCATAGAGAAAATGGTGAGAGTTTTGAGGAGAGTTTAATAAAAGAAGGACCTGACCAGGCTCCTACTTAGGCTCTCACATCTCCTACAAGCTGTTGTTAGAGAGATGTTTCTGAAATATAGATCCAGTCATGACACTTCTTGGCTCCCAGTTTCCCACAAGATGAAAACCTCCCCCGTAGCATGGTGCCTGGAGCCCTCTGTGATACAGCTCCCCTCTCGGCCTGCCCTTGCCACACCACCGCCACCTCTCCCACCTGGCTTCCAGCACCAGGATTTTCTAGAGCTCTCTAGAATTCCCCTAACCTCACTACTCATCCTGGAAAACTGCCATCCACCCTTCAAAATCAAGTTTAAGAATTTCTAATTGGTCCTAGGTATAGTTTATTTTTCTTAACCTGTTTCCCTTTGCTCCAATTTCACCCCTTCTTAATTTTTTTTTATTTTTTATTTTTAGAGATTTTCTTTATTTGAGAGAGTATGAGTGCTGGGGGAAGTGGCAATCGGAGAGGGAGGAACAGACTCCCCCACTGAGCAGGGAGCTGGATGCAGGGCTTGATCCCAGAACCCTGAGGTCATGACCTGAGCCGAAGGCAGACACTTAACTGGCTGAGCCACCCAGGCGCCCCCACCCCTTATTTGTTATTGCGTTTATTTACCTTTGCACTTTGACTGTTAGGTATCTCCATATAGTGTCTCAAACCTCTCTGGGGCACTTCTTTCAATTATTTAACTAAGTAGACAAGTTCATTTATATTATGCGCAAAATATAATCTATAATTTCGAGAAGCTCCCAGGGCAACAGTCCACCACAACATGGTGTGACTCGCTGTGGAAGAAGGTTGACTGAGCTACCCCCAGAGGAGGAGAGAGAGTGAGGCAGATGAGAAAGGTACAGGAGGCCCCTGAGGGCTTCGTGTGTGTGTTTACATGTGTGGTACTGCCCCCTCACAAAGGGGTTCCATGGTAAGTTCCATGAAGGCCAGGGTGGAGCCTTGTCCAGGAGGGTGTCCCCAGCATTGACTGTCACAGTGTTGTTGCTCAGCAAGGTTAAACATTCACTGTATTGAGGAAATCATTCTTCTTCCTTTCAGGAATTCATGGACACCTGATGTAGTTTGTTTCCATCAGAAAGATTACTCACTTTTTCTAATGTTTTGTGCCTTCCTGAAAAATGTGTTCATGACCCTTGAGGGAAAAAAAGAAGTCCTTTCTGATGCTACTCTGGAAGTCAAGTCATTCCTGCCCTCCCCACTGTCATCTGTTTCTTGCTCTGGTCTTCTGTTTCCTTAATTATTTTTTTTAAGATTTTATTTATTTATTCACGAGAGAGGGAAGTAGAGACATGGGCAGAGGGAGAAACAGACTCCCTCCACGGAGCCTGATGCGGGACTTGACCCCAGGACCCTGGGATCACAACCTGAGCCGAAGGCAGACGCTCAACCACTGAGCCACGTAGGTGCCCCTGTTTCCTTAATCCTTGATTCAACTTCTTTCACTAAGGGCCAGCCCAGGGTCAGCTCTTCTTCTGTGCCCATCACCATAGATTCAGTATCTTCCTTCCTTCATTTCTTTTTTATAAACTAATAGTTTGTCAATTTGCCTAAAAAGAAATATCTGTGACCATTTTGCAGGACTTTGTTTTTAATTCAAAGGAGAGAAATAAGAAGAAAAAAGCCCCACTTTCCCCCTTTCAAGATAGTTCTTGCACATCATTGTTTGGTGCTCAACCTAGCATGACTTCTACTTTATATATTTGGGTTGCTAAAGAGCAGAGTCACTGTTATCTGTCTAATTCAAAATCATGATTTTCCTCTGAACTGTTCTAATCTAGGCTTTGCCAGCAGATGGGCTTATACCTAAAATAAGACTAGCTTCTCGCTTACTGGTTTTCTGTTTAAATTCTTTTTTATAGGAAGATGAAAGCCTAGGGGTTGAAATTTTCACTTTTCCTGTGATTATTTGTTGCAGAAATTTCTGGACTTGAGATTTGCAGCTGCAAAATATGCACCTGCAAAGGCTGCAGTATCCAGTCTCACTTGTCCACATGCCTCTCTCGGCTCACCTGCTCCTGATAATTCTAGATGATTCTAGACACCATTTTTTTTCCTAAGGTGGGAACCATACTCCTGCAATAAAGCCCTCTCTTGCAGACCATCCATGTCTTTCAGGTCATGTGTACATTCCCCTTTCCTCCAAAGACTAATTTTCAGCAACAAGACAACTGTTCTTATATATTTTTAAAGATTTTATTTATTTATTCATGAGAGACACAGAGAAAGAAAGAGAGAGAAACAGGCAGAGGGAGAAACAGGCTCCATGCAGGGAGCCGGACGTGGGCTGATCCCAGGTCTCCAGGATCACACCCTGGGCCAGAGGCGGCGCTAAACCACTGAGCTACCTGGGCTGCCCCAACTGTTCTTATATTAAAACTCCCTCCATTATCAAATAAGAATACATTTGGAGTGACCATATTTCTTGGAGTAAGGAGAAGAGAATCCAGGATCCATTTTAGAGTGATAGGAGACAGTCACTACATAGGCACATTTGGTCAACTGCTGACTTGTTTGGTTTCCCTGATGCAGATATGCAACTTTGGGGTCGAACTGAATTTCATGGAATGATAGAAAAAAGGTTGAGAGCTGCCACCTTCTTAGCTCTTCCCCAGTCATCTCTTGGCCTCTATTAGAAATGTTGATCAAATATTTTAACAACACTGTTCAAGAGGTGCAGGCTATTAGTCTGTCCAGAGAACCCAGTGTCTTGGTTCCCTTCCTTGGTGGTAATGGATAGCTCAGAAGTCATCACTTCCTAAAACTAGCTTGTGTCGCTTTTTCCCTAACGTGTTCCCTTATCGTTGCCAGCATGCAGACTCATCAGTCACTTCTTTGATGACATGTATCCTCCTAAGGTTTTCTCGAGCTGTCCCTCCTCTGACTTGGCATTTTAATTCTGAGAAAAAAATTCACTGTAAACCCTCTCTTCCCAAACATGCTAAATAAAGCTGAGTGGTGCACGATTTGGGGATCCCCCCATCTTACCTCCCGGTTCAGAGAAGGGCCCATTTTCTCTGGGTGGAAAGTTGTAAGCATATGGAATTGGTTACTAGAAGCGTTGGTTCAGGATGTTTCTGATCCTTAAGCCAGTTCCCTAACCATGACAAAACATTCCCCACAATCTCATCGTGACTCACTTTTATTTTTAAATAACCTCTGGTGTGGAACTTTGTCAAGGCTTTTTGAAAGGTTAAAGAAATTATGTCCGCATGCTTACTTACCCTCTCAGAAAATTTTAGTAGATTAAGCACATTCTCTCCTGACAGAAATCCCTGGCTATGGTTGCCGAAGATCCCATGACCGCCCTGTAATTCATAAACATGAATGTATCTAAATCTTAATGTGTGCTCATAATAATGCTCAGTCCTATGAGGGTATAGAAAGGATATGAAGACATAAAGCTGTGATGGCACAGTCTTTGGTACTAAACAGCTTACAGTCGAGTTAGGCTAAAACATATATTACAGAATCATTGGGAAAAAAACAAGACACGTAAGTGTGGTGATGACATAAATTATGAAAGGAGTTCAGAAAATGCAGGAACAAGGGTGTTCCAAGGAACGTGAAAGAATCTTTGCAAAGGAGAGAGCCCTTTAGTTAGGTCTTGAAAGCCGAGTAGGCTTTTAGAGATGGACAGAGGAGGAGAGAGGGGCCACAGGGGCTTTCAGGCATTTCTGAAATAAAAGAAGGGGAAACAGCACAAGCAGAGACTTAGAGGTAGGATCATCTACTTACAGTGGAGGAAACACCTGAAGCAGTCTGATAAGTTGAGAGAAACCAAATGAAGAAAAAGCCTGGAGCACCCGGCCCTAAGAGTTGGAACTGGATATGATAGTTGAGACTTATTCACTGAACTTAATAGTGCAGAGAAAGAAGGTGTTTGGCAGTGGGAAACAGAAACAGGTTATTGAAGGGCTATCAAGACACTTGAAATTGAGAATTAAAAAAAAAAATTTATATCAGGATAGTGTAAGTGTGAAAAAAGAGGGTGCTTGAGGAGAAATGGAAGATGCAAGGAATGGAAATAATGGACGTAAAGTTGTCAAGGAATTACTCTTGGTACCAAAATCCTTGTTTGCTAGGGCTGTCATGGCAAAGTAGTGCAGACCAGGGCGCATTAAATGGCAAATGTATTTTCTCGGATTTCTGGCGGCTCATAGTCTAAAATCAAAGTGTTGACAGAGCCACGCTCCCTTGCAAGGCTCCAATGAAGAATCTTTCCTTGCCTCTTTCAGCCTCTGGTGGCTGCTGGCCTGTCTTGGTGTTCCTTGGTCTATGGCCACATCGCTCCAAACTCTGCCTCCATCCCAAATGGACTTCCTGCCTGTTTGTCTGTGTCTATGTCCTCATCTGGGCCCGCACCAATCTCGTATGACTTTCTTAATTCATTACATCTGCAAAGACCCTATTTCCAAATAAGGGCACCTTCTGAGGCTCCCCGTAGACATGAATTTGGGAGGAACGCCATTCAACCAGTGCTCAGTGTGAAATCCAGAAAGCATGGGGAGGGGCTAGGCTTACAGGACCTCAAGGAGAGGGAAGCGTAGTGAGGGAACCTCTCTACCTTGTGTTTGTGGCCACGCTTAAAAATTAAATTGACAACACAGATTAATGGGAGAAAAGTGCACAGATTGTATTTAATATTTTTATATGTACACAGGCGTCTTCAAGAAGAAAATAAAGATGCAAAGAAGTCCTTAGGCCTGAAAGCTTCCTGAATTGTTAACTATTTTTTAATATATTTTTATGTAAATTCAATTAGCCAATATATAGTACCTCATTAGTTTCAGATGAAGTGTTCAATAATTTATCATTGCATATAACACCCAGTGCTCATCATATCACGTGCCCTCCTGTTTTACTGGAATTATTCTCCTCTCATCCAAAGGATCTGATAACTTGGGACAGAGGAGAGGAAAGAGGAAAATCCTCATTCTCTCAGACTCTTCTTTGAAATCACTGATGCTGTCCAGCCTGTCGACTGTGAGTGAGGAGATGAGGGTGGGTGAGAACCAAGCCTGTTCACGTACGAGGCCGTGACCTTTCCTCCACCCTGTGCAAGAGCCAGGCTTGGTTTGGCATCTGCAGACACCCTCAGTAAATGAGAGCCATTTTCCACAGCTATTTTCACAACATTTTGGGGACATGCAGGCAGCTGTCGCTGGTATTTTAAAGCTTCCCACAGCAGTAACGGACGCCAGGACTCCTGGTGGTGTCGTATAAATGCCCTAGAACAGCTGGCTCATCCAAGTTTTCCTTATGATACGTTTGAATATAAACTGGGTGGATCAGGTTGGTTCTTATTACTGAGGCACAAGTGTAAAGCCACATGGAACAACGAGGTCACTCCTGGATCCACTTTGCCATCAGAGTCTATCAGACATCCTTCCAAGGATCCAAATTCAGTCACCCTGAAAGGTGTCAGAATCGAACTGAAGACCCCCAGGAAATGGGTGGTCTTTACTGCATGTTTGTTACATGTCAATGAAAAGTTGGTGTTTTGTTTTTTTTTAATCTGTACGTGAACTATGTTGTATGGAAGCACTGAGAACAGATGGAAATACTCATGCTTCCTGATCAAAACTCTTCAGAGTGTAGAGATAGAGGGAACATTCCTCGACATCTTAAAAGCCATCTATGAAAAGCCCACAGCAAATATCATTCTCAATGGGGAAGCACTGGGAGCCTTTCCCCTAAGATCAGGAACAAGACAGGGATGTCCACTCTCACCACTGCTGTTCAACATAGTACTGGAAGTCCTAGCCTCAGCAATCAGACAACAAAAAGACATTAAAGGCATTCAAATTGGCAAAGAAGAAGTCAAACTCTCCCTCTTCGCCGATGACATGATACTCTACATAGAAAACCCAAAAGTCTCCACCCCAAGATTGCTAGGACTCATACAGCAATTCGGTAGCGTGGCAGGATACAAAATCAATGCCCAGAAATCAGTGGCATTTCTATACACTAACAATGAGACTGAAGAAAGAGAAATTAAGGAGTCAATCCCATTTACAATTGCACCCAAAAGCATAAGATACCTAGGAATAAACCTAACCAAAGATGTAAAGGATCTATACCCTCAAAACTATAGAACACTTCTGAAAGAAATTGAGGAAGACACAAAGAGATGGAAAAATATTCCATGCTCATGGATTGGCAGAATTAATATTGTGAAAATGTCAATGTTACCCAGGGCAATATACACGTTTAATGCAATCCCTATCAAAATACCATGGACTTTCTTCAGAGAGTTAGAACAAATTATTTTAAGATTTGTGTGGAATCAGAAAAGACCCCGAATAGCCAGGGGAGTTTTAAAAAAGAAAACCATATCTGGGGGCATCACAATGCCAGATTTCAGGTTGTACTACAAAGCTGTGGTCATCAAGACAGTGTGGTACCGGCACAAAAACAGACACATAGATCAGTGGAACAGAATAGAGAATCCAGAAGTGGACCCTGAACTTTATGGGCAACTAATATTCGATAAAGGAGGAAAGACTATCCATTGGAAGAAAGACAGTCTCTTCAATAAATGGTGCTGGGAAAATTGGACATCCACATGCAGAAGAATGAAACTAGACCACTCTCTTTCACCATACACAAAGATAAACTCAAAATGGATGAAAGATCTAAATGTGAGACAAGATTCCATCAAAATCCTAGAGAAGAACACAGGCAACACCCTTTTTGAACTCGGCCACAGTAACTTCTTGCAAGATACATCCACGAAGGCAAAAGAAACAAAAGCAAAAATGAACTATTGGGACTTCATCAAGATAAGAAGCTTTTGCACAGCAAAGGATACAGTCAACAAAACTCAAAGACAACCTACAGAATGGGAGAAGATATTTGCAAATGACATATCAGATAAAGGGCTAGTTTCCAAGATCTATAAAGAACTTATTAAACTCAACACCAAAGAAACAAACAATCCAATCATGAAATGGGCAAAAGACATGAACAGAAATCTCACAGAGGAAGACATAGACATGGCCAACACGCATATGAGAAAATGCTCTGCATCACTTGCCATCAGGGAAATACAAATCAAAACCACAATGAGATACCACCTCACACCAGTGAGAATGGGGCAAATTAACAAGGCAGGAAACAACAAATGTTGGAGAGGATGCAGAGAAAAGGGAACCCTCTTACACTGTTGGTGGGAATGTGAACTGGTGCAGCCACTCTGGAAAACTGTGTGGAGGTTCCTCAAAGAGTTAAAACTAGACCTGCCCTACGACCCAGCAATTGCACTGTTGGGGATTTACCCCAAAGATACAGATGCAATGAAACGCCGGGACACCTGCACCCCGATGTTTATAGCAGCAATGGCCACGATAGCCAAACTGTGGAAGGAGCCTCGGTGTCCAACGAAAGATGAATGGATAAAGAAGATGTGGTTTATGTATACAATGGAATATCACTCAGCTATTAGAAATGACAAATACCCACCATTTGCTTCAACGTAGATGGAACTGGAGGGTATTATGCTGAGTGAAGTAAGTCAGTCGGTGAAGGACAAACATTATATGTTCTCATTCATTTGGGGAATATAAATAATAGTGAAAGGGAATATAAGGGAAGGGAGAAGAAATGTGTGGGAAATATCAGAAAGGGAGACAGAACGTAAAGACTGCTAACTCTGGGAAACGAACTAGGGGTGGTGGAAGGGGAGAAGGGCGGGGGGTGGGAGTGAATGGGTGACGGGCACTGGGGGTTATTCTGTATGTTAGTAAATTGAACACCAATAAAAAATAAATTAAAAAAAAAGGAAATACTCATGCTATTCAAGTGGTGAATCTAGACTTCTTGCACTACTTTGAGTAGACATTTAGTTTGCCTTAAAAAGATTCCCCTTCCACTGCCTTTGGCCCCAAGTTTTTACAATCAACTTTCCTGGTGTCTCTAGGGGTTTTTCTATGTTGTTATTTTTTATATTAATAGGCTTTGGTAAAAAAATATTTATTTTCTGTTAATTCAGTGAATCCTGGACCCAAAGGAAGACCAGCAGCAAAAGAAAAGTGTACGGCTAATGTTGAGGTAAGTCCTAAAGATAAATTTGTGTGGGTGCATTTTGAGGGGGTGGGGAGGTGGTTCATTAATGCTGCCTTGAGGATAATTAATATTGCTTTTGTTACTTGCCTGTTGCATGGTTTATTCCAATTTATTGAGAGTGGACCCCATGCTTAGAGGTTAGAGCAGAATACCATCTGGATTTGAGATCCTCCTGTGCCATTTACTAACTCGGACCTTCAGCAAGCTAACTAAGCTTTTTGCACCTCTTTCTTCTGTGGATTCAATGGTAACAACTAAATCTTGGAATGTTGGGGGCCCCTGGGTGGCTCAGTGGTTGGGCATCTGCCTTCGGCTCAGGGCGTGACCCCGTGGGTCCTGGGATTGAGTCCTGCATCGGGCTCCCCACGTGGAGCCTTCTTCTCCCTCTCCCTACGTCTCTGCCTCTCTCTGTGTCTGTCTCTCTTGAATAAATAAATAAAATCTTTTAAAAAATTCATGGAATGTTGGCAAGGATTAAACTGAATGAGATAATTTAGATAAATCATTTAGCACAGTCATGCTTGGTACATCAAATTCACTCAAATACTCTTATCATTATCATCATTAATACATTTTTTCATTATGATTTTCTGAGCTTGCATCTAACTTATCTTAAAAAAAAACCTGTATTTGCCCCCAAAGTAATTTTGATGGTAATTCCAGCATATAGTATGACTAGTGAATAACAGGTCCCTCATGTACCTTCATTTTGTGAGTAGAACATCACATTTATTCAATGGCTATTTATAGAATTTTTACTGAGTACACAGCAGTATCTATATATGTCTCAACTTAATATATTTTTCCCCCATTTTCAGCTCACTTCTTTTTAAAAAGAACACCGTGTAGCTAAAAAACTACTTCTTTTTTTAAGATTTTATTTATTTATTCATTCATGAGAAACACAGAGAGAGGCAGAGACAGGAGAAGCAGGCTCCACGCAAGGAGTCTGATGCAGGACTCAATCCTGGGACTCTGGGATCACGCCCTGATCCAAAGGCAGGCGCTCAACCACTGAGCCCCCCAGGCATCCCTCTAAAGAACTACTTCTGAAGGAACAGTGTAATATTGGTGTAGTTAGTACATGACTGTCATGCTTATTTGACTTCAAACATCTTTCTCAAGTTAAGGTGTGGTAAAGTGCAGGTTGTTGAGAATGGGCATCAAGAGCCTAGGAATCTGATATTAGCTGCCTAGCAAATAAACTAGTCCTGTGATTGCAGGTGAGCCATTTTACCTCCCTGGGCACTGATTTCTTTGATCATGAAAAGATAGTCTTCAAATAGCCTGATGATTTTTAAATCCGGTCAACTGGACTCATGAGTGGACCTAATCATATCATCCTTCCCTCTCTAGAAACATAAGCATACAAATTTATAGTTAGCATTCGATTTTAAAAGGTCCCTGGCTCTCCTCGAAGCCTACCCGGAGAAGCTCGGAGGTCCATAGGCCAGCAGTGCAGCATCCCCGGCCCAGAACAAGGCTCTCTGTTTTATGATTTTGAAATTTTAAACCACACCCCTTACACAGAGCCTCTACTCAGAAATAACAGGATTGAAGCCTCTTGCTAGATAACATGTCATCTCACACCTCCAGATAACTGACCTTGCACTACTTTAATGGCAGCTTTTGCCCAAATACGCTGACAGGAATACAGTATCTCAGGAAAAACATTTGTAATCAAAACCCTTGGGCAGATCTTGAATAATCACTTGACATCAGTTCCATGGAAACTAATTACAAGACTTGCCCTAAGCACCACAGCTTTCTAACCATTACCATGAGGAAAAATTGTGCTCATATTCTTGGGCCTCAGTCCTTCAATCCAGCTATTTTCACCAAAAGTATGTGGCATGTCTTCTTCTGTGAAGACAGAAGCCAAGGGAAAAGGGAAAGTCCTGCTGAACCAAGTATTGTAAAGTGGGACAGGAAAGGTGGTGGGTAAAGAAGAACAGAAGGTGTCCAAGAGCCCAAACAGAGCAGAATATTCATATTTTAAAATGATGCTATTGTGGATGATCCTGTTTCATAGACCAACCTGATGACCTCAGAGATCAGAATGATTCAGCCCCTCACATACCACACATGTTCTCGCTCTCTCTCACATCACATATGCACGTACACCTGCATGCACGTGCACATACACACACGTGCACACATGCAGAGGATTGATAATATCTAGACTCAAGCCAAAGCCCTGGGGCAAGAAAATATGATAGGCAAAATGCTGAGATGATCCCAATGCCCCTTGCCCTTGTATAATCTCTTCCCATCAGTGTGGGTAGAATCTGAATGTAATGATACATCACTTTCATGATTATGTTATGGCAAAGGGAATTTTCGAGATGTAATTAACTTCCCAAATCAGTGGAGTTCAAGAGAGGGAGAGTATTCAGGTGGGCATGACCTTACCACAGAAGACCTTTAAATCTGGATCCAGCGATCGAAGATGGAAAAAACTAGAAATTCGAAGTGAGTGCCAGAAGGATTTGATGTAATTTGATGGCTGGCTTGAAGGTGGAGGGGGCCACATGGCAAGGAATGTAGGGATGCTTGTAGAAGCTGAGAGCAACCCCTAGTAAGCAAATAAAAGGAGGGGGGGATGTGAGTCCTATACATTCAAGGAACCGAATTCTGCCAACAACAAGAATGAGTTGGGAGGTGGATTTTCCTTCGGAGTCTCCAGATGAGAACGCAGTCCAGACAATACCCTGATTTCAGCCTCATGCTACCCTAACCAGAGAACCCAGTCAAGCCGTGACGGAGGGCTGACCTACAGAGCTCTGAGCTGATTAACGGGTACTGTTTAAGCTGCTGAACTTACTATTCATTACACAGCAACAGAAAACTAATGCAGGAAACAAAGTAGAAAGATGTTTGTATCTCAGTTCTTAACAATCAGGCACATGGAAAAGATTTTTTTTTCTACCTTTTTAAAGGCAAAATTCATACGCCTTTAGGCTGTGCTTGATTTGCCTAAGCAATCAAATCAGGCTATTTTATACTCAACAAATACTTACTGAGTTTCAGGTGATATTTTAGGAACTGCATATAGAAGTATGAGCAAAGTATTAGGATTTCAGTTTTTAATGTATTGAACCGGTGAAGACCAAGAGAGAAGTAGAAGTAGAGAATTTCAGGTGACTTGGTTTAACACCCATGTCAATATCGTACAGTACATCTGCCCACATTTTAATACACACACATATATAATTTATTCTTATAGTATTTTTATAATTTATTGTCTGTGTTTCATAACTTTCATTTGATTACGTGCAGCATCTCACAAATAATGGGATTTTTAACGTGGTTCTATGCTACATCAATTGAGCAATATATTCAATTTTATACTAAATTTGAGGTTTTTGGGGGTTCATTATGTTTATTCATGAAATATTTTTGAGCATCTACTATGCGTCAGACCCACTCTTAGGCCTTAAATATGTGAGGATTAAAATGAAAAATTGTGACTTGAGCTTACAGTCTGCAGACACCAATGCACAACAATCATACATACGTTATTATTATACAAACCTAAGTATACGTTGATACCGGTTTCACCTCCCATTCAAAGCAGAGCGTGCCTATGGAACTTTCAGTAGAGTATCCCCTGCTTCCTGAAGGTTTGCTATTAAGCCACTCAGCTTTATGAAAAACCTCCATTAGTACCTGTTTAGAGGATTTTCAGCTTCGGGAGAAAAGCCTTTATCATCCTAATGTAGGTGATCCGGAAAAGTGACAAGGCAGGGGGTAAACTTTCAGAAGGCGGGGGATGACCTACCTGTACGTGTACATACTGATGCGCGTGTGCACACCTTTGTAGCTGTGAGCTCCTTCTCTGTATGAGTCTCTTTTTCTATTTAAGAACAAACCGGATGCCCTCTGGAGTAGTGGTTTTGCCCTCAGATAACATTTAAAGACAATTACCAGAGTTTAGAGAGACTGGGGGGTGGGGTGGGGGGTTAATACGTGAGGGTGGAGGCTGAAAGCCCAATCCTAGGGCTGTGGTGGTGGGGGTGGGGGGCTCATCAGGTAGGAACAGCAACGGCCAATGGCAGCTGGCCTGCTGCCGGTGTTCCAGCCAAGAGCTGACTTCCCCACCCTCTCCTCGCTGGCGATTGGTGGAACAGTGTATCACATGGTTAGATGCTGAGACTACCTGCCCGAAAAAGGGCAGGCAGCTGGGGGTGGGATAGAGCCCTGGGGAAGGGGAGATAGAGTCCTGGGGGAGGTAGGGATAGGGCCCTGGGGGGTGGGGAGGATAGAGCCCTGGGAGGGGTGGGGATAGAGCCCTGGATGTGGTGGGAAATAGAGTACTCGGAGTGGTGGGCATAAAGCCCTGGGGGGGGGGGGGAAGGGGAAAGAGCCCTGAGGGGTGGGCATAGAGCCCTGGGTGGGGGATAGAGCCCTGAGGGCATAGAACCCTGGGGCGGGGGCGGATAGAGCCGTGGGGGGTGGGAATAGCATCAGGGTCCTTGCTTCTGAGGACTTTGCTAGGCAGGTCTGGAATCTAGGCCACAGACCGCCGAGGCTCTGCAGCACCTGTGCAGCCCCAGCAGGTGGGGCCTCCGGGAGACCCGGACCGCCTCCATGAGACCGCCTCCCACAAGATGGGATCCCCCGCTCCTTGATATGTATGATAGTCCTATTTACTGGCTGTCTTTTTAGTTAAAAGAATCATTTTCTTGTTTTCCATCAGATGTTGTGGGGTTATTACGTTTGCCTACTTTTCAAAGAGGGAAAGCGAGTGTGCTTGTCCTACAGGGTGGAGAATGTATGACCTTGTTAAAATCTTGAGAACTGGGAGGGTGTCAGAGTTAGAGTCCTGTGGTCTGCAGGGTTGGGCTGAGAGAAATTCACGTGTGAACATCTGGAGGAAGCCAGAGATTGGTGGGGTTTTTTTGTTTTGTTTTGTGTTACTGGAAAAAAAAAAAAAAAAAGATCAGTATGACTACGGCACAGAGACTAACTTGTAGGATTTACCAAAGCTTCTTTCTCAGTAGTACTAATTCAGTGAATGACCAAGAGGTCCTTTTCTTGGTTCATCAAAAATTTACCTTGATTTTCTCCAGATGTTATGGTAAATCATTTTTCATAAATGGTTGCAACAGCCTTTAAGGGTGTTTCTCACCATTTAGATTTTTTTCTTTAGTAGAGGCAATTTGAAATTTGCAAGAATTTCCTCATTCCCCAAATATAAATCCAAAGTACCTCAAGTACAGAAACTTTAGCCGGTAACTAACAATGAAGTTAAATGACTTCGGTGAGATTAACTGCAAACTAAAGGAAAATTTTGTTTATGTATGGTTTTAAATTGTTCTGCCTTTTTGTTTTCAGTATTCCTCCCGCGTGCTACCAATAACATTTATCATTGTTTTTGGCAACTCAGGTTTGAATCCCCTTTCAGTGGGGACATTCCCTAACATGATGGAAACCGCCTCCTAGTCGAAAAGCTAAAAAAACAAAACAAAACAAAAAAAAAACAGCTATCCAATTGCCAAGCAGGGCAGGCAGCTAGGGCAGGGCAACGTCGTTTGGTATAAAAAAATTTTAAGTGCTATAAACATTAAAGAAAACTTACATTTTGTTATGAAAGAGTTTGGAATGTTCTTCCCTTACATCTTTTCATGGCTGGCTCCCTCTTGTTACCTGTTACTTAGAGATGTCTCCCCAGACCACCCCATGCCCACCACACCACCCTGCACACCTGCAAAAGAAGTTGCTTCTGTCCATGCTGGGCCATAGTGTTAAAGGCAAGAGTTGATCTCAATGTCTTTAAAACCCTTCTTTGAAAACAAATGAAAAGTCATCAGAATCTATTTAAAAATCCCATCCAATATAAGCTGCCATAAACTTTATAGTTTTTGAAAAGAATACACATTTTTTTGGAAAGTATTTTGGCTACCTCTGGGATAATCCATTGTCTGGCTGAGTCTGTTAACAATGACTCAACTTCTGGTTACTTGACCTACAGCCAAGCAAGGGCAAGGTGTAGGGCAGCGGGAAGGGCCCAGATCGTGAGCCCGTTCTCAGCGGCCTGAGGAGTCTGGGTTGATCCTGAGAACCGCTGGCACTATTTGCAGGACGTTTACCTAGTCTGATTGCTTTTTAGGAGATCTGGCCAGCGGCGCCTGGGTGGCTCAGGTGGTTGAGCTACGAACTCTTCCTTCTCCACTCAGGTCATGATCTGGGGGTCATGGGACAGAGCCTGCACCTGGCTGCACCTCGGGGATGGGGGGGCAGGGGAGCCAGCTTGAGATTCTCTCTCTCCCTCTGCCCCTGCTTTTGGGCCCTCTCTCACTCTGTCTCTCGCTCTCTCGCTCACTGTAGCTCTTTCGCTCCCTCTTGCTCTATCTCTCGTTCTTTTTCAACGTAACTCACTCTAACCCTCTCTTTTTGCTCTGTCTCGCTCTCTTTCTCTGTCTTTCTCTTGCTCTATCTCTCTCAATCTATCTCACTCAGTCTCTCTAAAATAAACAAGAGCAGCCCGGGTGGCTCAGCGGTTTAGTGCCGCCTTCAATCCAGGGCCTGATTCTGGAGACCCGGGATCAAGTCCCACATCAGGCTCCCTGCATGGAGCTTGCTTCTCCCTCTGCCTGTGTCTCTGCCTCTCTGTGTGTCTCTCTGTCTCTCATGAATAAATAAATAAAATCTTTAAAATAAATAAATAAATAAACAAGTTTTAAAAACAGGTTAATCTGGGTAAACTTAACAGTAGCGTCAGACAGGGGAAGTACTGGGAAGATGCTAAATTCTTGCATCCTTTGGTTTATTTAACTTCTCCAGTTTTCCTGCAGTGAGCATGCAGTGACTGGGGGAGAAGAGGAGGGAGAAAAATTAAAGAGCCTTTCACGTTTTTCCTGTGTTCTGTAGTCCTAGAAGTGATACCTGCTGGATAGCAATTTGTACCTTTTTCTACTTATTTCTTCATACTCTTGCTCTATCTTCGGTATGAAAGCTAAAACATATTTCACTATGGAAAGATAGCTTTTTGCATTATTCCAATAATTATGAATATTGCACTCAACTGCTGAAATATTCCTTCTAATAACCAGCACTGATCAGATGGCCCGCTCAGTAATTCTCGGTCTTTGCAAGAGCCTGGTTAACTGCTGTACCCGTGTATCTCCAAGTGGGTTTCTTTGGTCTACCAACACCATTTGCACTGGGATGCTTGTTAAAAATGCAAGTTCCTGGGCTCTGGGGCAGTCCTACTAAATCTGAATCTCTGGGCTTGGAGCTTTAGGGTCTGCATTTTAATGAGCTCTCTGTGACTGTTAGGCATATTAGTTAGGAGGCACTGATTGAGTTAGTGCTTCCCAAATGAGTCAGGTTGGGATCACCTTGGGAGTTCATTAAAAATATATCTGCGGATAACTCCTAAAGATGTACTCCGTGTATGTCTGACGTGGGCTCAGGAACAATATTTTATGTGCCCAGATGAGTCCAGTGGGAATCAGTGGCCTCACCTGTGTGCTTGATAGCCTCATGAATGAGACCCAAAAGAAATGTCTGCATTTTTCAGAGTCCCTTTTGTCTCTGGACACAGTAGCTGAGTGAACCAAGGGTTATCTTACCCCTGAATTATTCACCAGTACAGAGGACTTTGGTGTGAATCCACAAAACTTCATTGTCTGAATTTCAATCAAGTATTTCAATGCATGTGCTCAATGTTTAAGGTGGTGGTTGAGAAGCTAGGATAATCAGTTGACCAAGGTAGTTTGCAGAGATGGTCTGAAATGCATTTTAATATCCTTGAAGGGTACAACCTAAATGTAGTCTTCACTTGGCAAAACAAAACAAAAACACCCCCCCCACACACACACACACACATAGATCCACCCTCTTTTTTCCTAAATGATAGCAGAAGTCTGTTACAACTAATAAAAGACTGAAATACAATTCTTCTAATGTGGCAAGGTCCTAGTGGAACTAATGGCATTTCAGAAGCAGATGGAAGTAGCACCGTCTTCACAGCATTGAAATGAAACCTCTGGCAAATTATTAGTGACCAGCAGGAAAAAAATAGATGAAATCCTGGGTAGCAAATGAGAGCAAATGCTTGAGGTGCCCTATAAACTGTGGAGAGTTTGGTTATCAGCTAAAGATCATGAATTCTCTGAGAGACTAATAAATAGAACAATGTGTTGTATTATGCTTAGCATGTCTGGAAAGAACCGGGAATCAAAGCAAAACTGAAATTGGAGTCAGCTGTCCTACCTGGAAAAGTCACCTGTGAGGTGACTGTGAACTGCTTTTTCATGAAATGGAGTGCTGCATTAGATGCAATCACTAGCTTCAGCCTGGGACAATGCAGTAATTGCTGGTGGTGAAAAGCGATTATCAGCTTTCAGGCTGCTAAAGACTCAGGTGGCACCAACATTGTAAAGTGGCTCAATATTTGGACAATCGATTTTTTCCCCTCTCTTCCCCTAGTCTTCAAATGTTAAAGGGCCAGAGAAAAAGGGCTGAAAATTTATTGCAAGTTAAGAACGGCATCTTTACAAAAAAAATTCAACAGTTTTCCCCCAAAAAAGAAGTATGCTGTAGATCTTGAACTATGGTGTTTTCTAAAGGTTTTGTTATATCAGGAGGAAGCACAAAAATCAAAAGGGATAAACTCCTCTAAGTCGTGTAAAATTCTTAGCTACACCTTCTAGGTACCAGGCACTGGGTCCATTAGTGGCCTAAAGGAACAGACAGCCCGGGAAATGGAAACAGACACCTAAATATTTAATCATTTTAATAAAAGACGGTGTTAAAGGCATATAAAAAATGTGAAAAGAATTAGAAGTAAAACACCCTGAAGGAATAGAAGTCAGTATAATCTCAGAGATTTCATAGCTTGCTTCCTTGCTTTCTAGATTTCTTTTTTTTTAAATATTTTTGGGAGAAAGAGCATGAGCAGGAGAAAGAGCATGAGCAGGCAGAGTGGGAGGGAGAGAATCCCCACCAGACTCTGTGCTCGATCTCACGATCATGAGATCACAACCTGAGCTGAAATCAAGAATTGGTTTCTCAACCGACTACACCACCCAGGGCCCCTCTCGTAGGCCTATTTCGACTAATTTCTAGATTGGATTTTGGGAAAAAACAAAAAACAAAAAACAAACCTTGTTGTAGAAAAAATATGTGAACAGCATAGTACCTGATATGGGTCAGCAGGAATTCAGTGCTTGTTAGCTCTGTCCTTGAGTAGCTCCCAGTCTTGAGAAGGACACAGGTAAGTATCAAACCCTGATGTGTAAGCGCTCTGATAGCTGAAGTACAGGGGCCTGTGTTTTCTTGACTCTGTGTTGGCTAGCAGAGAGAAATCTCCTTGGAGAATACAAAAACAACAAGAACAACAAAAAAAAGTACAACCACAATGAGGAACAGAAGCCCAAACCCTGGAAACAGGAAAACAGAATAGAAAACACATCCTTTTACCTGCTCTGAGTTGGTACAGATCTGGCCCAAGTGGCTTTGCATACAAGTAACCCCTTCTGGTAGACACAGGTCAGCACCTGCATCCACAAACACAGGTGGTTGCACAGCATTTTTGAAAATTTAGCCACTAAATTACAGTCTCCTTTTCCTACCCCGTGTTAATGTGGCCTTATTGTCTCCTCTCTTTAAAGAGAACCAGGGATTTAAAACCACTCAAAGGGCAGTGAAATGCAAGCAAAGTCAGTTCCTTGCACCAGTGGTTCTCCCCGCCCTCCGCCCCGCCCCCATCATGAGTCTGTGAAAGGCAGATTCCTGGGACCATCCCACGTCTATAGAATTAAATAGGAATGGAACCCAGAGCATTGGTATTTTTCTCTCTCCTTTTTTTTCAGGTTCCCCAAAGGATTCTGGCAGAGGTAGCGTCTACACATCGCTTTGAGCTCTGCCTTAGATTATCCAACACATACATACTAGTCAGATACAATCAACTACTGGATCAGGTATTTTGATCCAAGAATGATGATAAAATAGATGAACCATGTTTTTTAAATGACTGCCATTTTTTTTAAATAGTAACATTCCTGCTAAGCAGATTCGAATGTGGAATTATGGAAACAGTGCCATTCTCCCCTTTGTCCCCTTCTCACCATGACATTCACCACTCTTAAAAAAAAAAAGAAAGAAAGAAAGAAAAACATTTATTTATTGGTCACAGAGAGCACAGGCATACAAGCAGGGGGGAGCGGCAGAGGGAGAGGGAGATAGGCTCCCAGCTGAGCAGGGATCAGGCTGTGGGGCTTGAACCCAGGACCCTGGGATCATGACCTGAGGTGAAGGCAGATGTCTAACGGACTGAGCCACCCCTCAACACTCTTAATTATTTTGTTTTAAAGATTTTATTTATTTATTCACGAGAGACACAGAGAGAGGCAGAGACACAGGCAGAGGGAGAAGCAAGCTCCATGCAGGGTGCCCGACATGGGACTCAATCCCAGGACTCCGGGATCATGGCCTAAGCAAAAGACAGATGCTCAACCGCTGAGCCACCCAGGCACCCCTCACCACTCTTAATTATTGAGTGAAGATCCTTCCGAACTTGTCTCTATACAGTTACATAATTATAAGTGTGATACGGTTAAATTTTACTTTGTTTTAATTTGACAAGAACTAGGGGTTTTTTTCCACTTAATGTGAAGAGATTTTTTTCCAAGTTTGAATTTATAAAGACATTTCATTTTTTTAATCTGTTCTTTAATATTTTAGCATAGATAGGCCATAATTTGCTTAATATTTTCCAACAGATCTGCCTTGAGGTTATCCGCCCCCCTTTTTGTTTCTACCACAGTAAGTGTCCATGAAGTAGCTCTGTGAATGCTTTCTTATGCATACGTGCAAGAATTTGTTAAGGATAGCCACCTCGAAGGAGAATTTCTGAGTCAGAAGGTATGCACATATTAAGTACTGCTCATCTCAGACATTACTCTTTTACCACCACCTGATAAAAACTAAATATTACTCCTTTTTAAAAGACATCCTGATGAATGGAAAATATTTTAATCTGCATTTCCCAAATCTTGACTAGATAGAGGTTCTCTTGAGAAGTCTACAGGTCATCTCTGTTATTTCTGTGAATTGACTACTCATGTCCTTTGGCCACTTTTCTGTTGATGTGTTTGTGTTTTTTTCTTGTTGATTTATAGACATTTAAAATAGTCTGGTGGTGGGATGCTTGGGTGGCTCAGTGGTTGAGCATCCACTTTTGGCTCAGGTCATGATCTCGGGGTCCTGGGATCGAGTCCCACATCAGGCTCCCCATAGGGGGCCTGCTTCTCCCTCTGCCTGTGTCTCTGTCTCCCTCTCTCTCATGAATAAATAAATAAAATCTTTTTAAAATAATAAAATAAAATAGGCTGGGTGGTAAGTCTACCTACAAAATAATGAAAAAAATAGGAAGAAAATCAGTAATTACATAATAATATGATCAGGGCACTCAACATGAAATCAGTATTGTAAACAATATTTTACATGGTCTATTTATTTATATGCCTATGGTCATATAGAGCTATTGTCTGTTTTCATCTAGTCAAATCCGACCATCAGCTCTGTGGGATCCGTTATACTTACTGTTAATACTCTTTCTGGATGTCTGTGGGGAGTGGTTGCCAGGATGAGGGCGGAAAAGCAGCGCAGAACTTGGTCAGGATTTTCAGCTGCAGTCGTACTGGTCACTGACATGCAGCTTTGAGGAAAAGCAGCTTCGAGACGGATGAGGATTGTTGAGTTCGTGTGGGGCATATTGAATTTTGGGTTCCAACCAAAATTCTTGGTTGTGGTGACCAGAAATAAGTAGGAAATACATCACTCGCCAAACAGTCTCATTATGGGTGTTTGCCGCTCAGGCCTGACCTGTACTAGTTTTGCTGTGTGGGTCTGTGTTCTTTGCCTGTGAGGCTGGAGCCTGGCCATCAGCTCAGAGTACATGATGTCAAGTTCCTAGAACCAGACTGAGTAGATCTTCACTAGGTGAACTTGTTCTCAGAGTCCTGTTCCTTCATTGACATACAATACTGTGTATGTTCTTAAAATATTCCTTTTGGGCAAAAAATTATTCCCAAGCTCAATTTGCTTTCTGGGGTAGTGTGCAGATTTGTGTGGTCTTTGTCAGCCTCTGTGGGGCTCTACGGTGGCCAGGGCCAGGAAGGGCAGAAAGGCATCCTATTCAGATTGAGAAATGGATCTTGGATTCCGGTGTGGCTTTCTGAGCAAGCGACTATGTGGAGAGAGGACCAGGTTACTCATTTCAACGAGTGTAAGAACTTCCTATTAGGTGATATAGAAGGGCTTGATTGTAAAAGTCATGAAGACAACTGGATCGGATCACGCTAAAAGGAGATACTACCCTGTTCCAAAGTGTCTCCAACTTGAAATGATCGATGAAGTGAGAAATTCTGGAGAAGGCCATACAGTTGGGTTTTTTAGGTGTGCTTGTTGGGACTGTAGTTCTGAAACACTTGTTCATATTGTTTTGATTACCTTCGTGTTATTACCAAGTGAAAATAGATGCCGTGGGATTGTTTTTTATTTAAAAAAAAATTATTCCCAAGCTCTTTGCAGGGTTACTACCTGTTTGTCATAATTCACACAATTTCCAACAACTGGGTAAGCAGCCAGCAGTTTTCCTGCTTCAGGGCTTTTACAGTCTATGAATGTGGACAGTTTATAGCTGTTTATAGGATCTATTATTAACCTCTATTATTGAATTATCAGCTTGATACCTGCACTAACTTTCCCATAACCTTGCAGATTTTACACTGAGACACTGAAGCTCAGAGAGAATGACTTTGCCAGAATCACACAACTAGTAAGCAAAAGCACCAGGATTTAAACAAAATCTACCTTGAGTGAGAAGGGAGTGATGTTCATGCAGAACACTGCTTAAGCCTAAAGCTCAGGAAAGGGGTCTTGGCTGGAAATACAGTTTTAGAAAACACTATGTGCTTCAAAGTTCTGGAGTCGACATGTGATTTGTGCAGTTGCAAAAGGCCTGCACTTGGTTTCATGCTCTATTTTTGCCATCTAGAATAGCTGTTGAGCAAAGAACCCTGCATTTTCAAGATATGCCAGGCCTCACAAGTTACGGCGCAGCTAGCCCCGAGTAGATGAGATCACCAAGAGACAGGGATCACAGTAGGGCAAGGGGCAGAGTCAGGCCAGCCCGACCTGGAAGTGTTGGCAGGGGTAGAGTTGCCCATGAGGAGGGCCATGAAATAATGATGAGGAAAGTAAGAAGGAAACCATTGGGGAGGATGTGCTAGAGGAAGAGAGAGGGGTTCCCAGAGTGAAGGCTGGATCTGCAGCATCACCAGCTATAGACGGCTCCAGGCAATCGAAAACCCAAGTGAGACCTCTATGTTTTGAGGAGTCAGAAAGGGGGGAAATGGTACCGCAGAGGCCAGATGCAGCCCAAGTGTGAGGAGGAGATGGAGAAGTGGAGCTGGCATGTATAGTCGCAGAAAGGAAGCATCTGCCATGACAGGGAGGGTGCAGCTTGAATGAGATGAGGTGGGAGCAGACAGTAGTTTTACAATGAGAGAAATCAGACAATGGCTGTGCGTGGGGGAAGAAGGGAGGACAGGTCAGTAGTGGAAAGGAATTGAAGATTGAAGAGAACTTAGTCTGAAGTCACATATGAAAGGATGAGACAGAGGATCCCTGGGTGGCTCAGCGGTTTGGCGCCTGCCTTTGGCCCAGGGTGCGATCCTGGAGTCCCGGGATCGAGTCCCGCGTCGGGCTCCCGGCATGGAGCCTGCTTCTCCCTCCTCCTGTGTCTCTGCCTCTCTCTCTCTCTCTCTCTCTCTCTCTCTATCAAAAATAAATAAATAAATCTTTTTTAAAAAATGAAAGGATGAAAAAAAAAAAAATGAAAGGATGAGACAGATGGTGGGCGCGTGGTTGGAGAAGTGAGGCAGGATGGGGGCAGGTGGCCAAGACAAGGTGGAAGGTAAGAAACAGGAGGAGCCCTTACTAGATGACCTCTGTTCTTTCCAGTGACATGGGAGCAAGGTTCCAAGTGTGGAAATACGGGAAAGGATGAAGGTCTTTTCTGATTGGAAAAGGAGCCAATCAGGCTTGAGTAATAGTGAAGTCAGGCTTTAGGGCCACTGACTCCCTTAAATTCACACAACATCTAGTATTTTCTTTGGTGGCTGTTTTGAATTAGAAGATTAGAGAGTCATTTTCACATTCTTGTTCAATCATTGCTAGTTCAGAATTAGGTAGGAAGGAGCCTTTCTCTGGATTGTTCTTCCTGTAGTCTGGCTCTAAAAATTATCAGAAAGGTAAGACAGAAAGAATGAGGTTCTCTGTTTACAGAGTGAGGATTCTAGGAAGTCTTGATATTTCAAATTCTCTAATTACACCAGACTTTGAGTGTATGTCATTTCTATGCAAGCCTACTAGGCTCCAGGCATTCTCACATGCACAATATCATTCATTCCTTAGAAGACTTGTATATCATTATCATCCTAAGCTATACGGGTGAAGAAACTGAAAGCCTAAGAATGAAGCAAGTCGTTCAGGGTGACAGTTATTACCAGAGTCAGGCTTTAAATCACGCCTGACACTTCTGTGACCACTGTTCTTCCCCAACCATGTGTATTAAGAGGAACTCATGTCTTAGAGTAATTTTGCACTCACAGTCCCTCTTGATCTTCATATACACCTCTGAAAGGTAGTTGTTGTTATTACCCCATTTTGCAGTTAAGGAAACTGTGGTTCGATGTAACGTGGCCAAAGTTAGCCAGTTACTAATCAGCCTCCAGAACTTAAAGCCTATGTCCTTTGCTCAACATAAGTTGAGGGCAGCACTCCTCCAAATGAACCATTCCAGGTTTGCATACAGCCACTGAGATCACGATGGTGATGCTCTCTGAGGAGGCACAGCCGGGAGGCGGCTTCCTGAAAGGGGAGAAGGGTGTAAGTGAATGGAATTAAGAATTTCTCCAAAGTAGGTAGGTACAGGGAATTCAAATAGAATTGGGATTGGAGAAAACATGATAGTCATTAACTGTGAAGAGCCACCCAAGATGCTACAATACCCTTGGGTGCCCAGAAAGAATAAGGGAAAGCAAGCAAAGCTGCCCTTTCATTTCTGGGGTCGTACTGATGTCTGTGCAGGGAGACCTTTTTACCCTGAAAGTAAATGGAGCCCAAAGAGCCGGGGGGCGGGGGGGGGAGGGAAAGACTGTGATCCTCTAAAGTGGATCCGTGCCTTGGTGTGCATTGAAAATAAAGTGAGTCTTGGAAGTCAGGTCTAGAGAAGGAACCAGGCCCTGCAGGGAAGGGAAATAGGGAGGCGTTGGCCAAACAAAAATAAAAACAAAAAACAGCTAATAGTGGAAACAGTGCTAAACTATAGCTTAACAAATTTCATGGAAGTTTGGATGCCCAGACATGTGTTAGATCATAGTTTGATGCGAGGTACTCGAACTTATTAAACAGTATCACGGGCAGGAATGCAGCAGAATAAAATGGAGGAAGTCCCCAACTCCCCCAAAAGTGCCATCGTTAAAGGAGAATTTTTTTTCAGTTTGGACGAGCTGGTGATAGCAACAGAAAATTATTGGAATAAACAGCAGAAGTGCCCAGGACAGCACCTTCTACATGCAGCTGCCTCCTGGCACCTTCTGTGTTCCATTGAGAGCTGTCCCCACCCCCATCCCCACCGCCACCCTTACCCTGCTATTCTAGTCCAGACTTACCTGCCTTCCCCCACCCGTCCACATCGGCCTGTGTGTCCTTGTCCCAGCTCTGGAAGCTCGCGGAGTCGATGCCGCAGGTCTCTCACTAGGCTGAGTAACTTCAAAGTGAGAAACTGCTTGGCTGTCCTAACACAGACTGAATCACAGCTCTGCTCTCCGTCGTAATAGAGCAAGAGAGAATGTCTAGGTTGATATCTTGTAAATCTGTGCAAATGTATGTATGTATATAGACGTGTGTACTCACACACACACACCACACACACAGTGCCATCAGCAGCTTATTTGAAGCTGATTTCCCAAAGGGGTAATGAAAATTGGAAGCTTCATCAAAATAAGATGACATGAGTAGTTGCACGTTGCCAAAACCATTAAAATGAATGAGATAGTTATGCTCCTGGCCCGGGGCCACCTTGCTTAGGCTGCAGTGCTATCAAAGCCCTGCTGGTTCATCAGCAGCCCTCCAAGGACAGCTGTTATTTGGTCGGTGAATGCGTTCTGTTTGGCACGTGTCCTCACGTTGTTGAATACTCGAACTGTCTTGTTTAGCAAAGCAGACGCAGAGGATTATATTTCCAAGGGCTTGACTGAAGACATAGCTGACTAAATATCGTTTTTTTAAAAAATCTTAATCACAGCATTTCACCCACTGCATTTTGCAGCCACATGATCTTTTTTTTTTTTTTTTTAAAACGGGCGTTTGAAAATTCTTAAATGTTCAGAGTGGTACACCACCTTGGAAAACCATTCGCCGGTTCCTTAAAAACTTAAATAACACCAACCATGCCAACTCAGCCATTCTTCCTCTATGTGTTCATCCAAGAGAAATCAAAGCGTGTGTCTATACAAATACTCACACAAGGCTGTCCACAGCAGCTTCATCTTTGCTAATAAACATCTCACCAATTCATATTTCCACTAACAGGTAAATGGATAAGCAAGTTGTGGTACGTCCATGCAATGGAACGGTACTTGGCAGTGAAAGGAATGAGCTATTGGTACAATGCAGTAATGTGTGGGACTCTGAGCATCATTATGTGGAGTGGAAGAAGCCAGACAAAAGTGATCACATGTGACAAAGCCAGTCATTTGTGCAGGAGCACAAAGAAACCATTGATGAACTTATCTGTGGTGATGATTTCACAGGTGTAGATGCATAGCAAAACTTAGCCAGTCAAGTATTGTTAAATAGGTGCTGTTTGTTGCATTTTAAATATTGCTCTTTAGATGGGTCATAACAAAACAAAACAAAACAAAACAAAAAACAAAACTAGAGAGTGTGTGGAAGAATGCAAAGGAAACAAGATTGGCCAGGATATCCCTGCTCTTCCTGAGTTGATTAAGGAGATACTGCAAAGCTGACATAATAGATTTTGGAAAAAAAAATTCACAAAGTATATTTGTTTTGCATTAGTTATGTGTCTCTCCACCACCTTGCCCTCTTCCTCTCACCTCTTGCTCACAGTCCCCTCTTCTTGATTAAAAAGAGTTATTATTTAACTGGGGATATTTTGGTACGTTGTTAGGGATTTCTAATATCTTTCTCTTCGTCTTGGTGTAGTGTGGGAATTCTGATACTGGGGAGGGTAAAAAAATTTAAGAGGAAAATTTGAAGATGAAATTGTAAAAAGGGTAATGAATGGAGTGGGTAGTAATAGACAAAAATTAGTGCTTGGAATGGGTTGGACATCTGCTGCGTGACAAAGCTAGGATTCAGCAGTCTGGGCCCCAGGCCCGGTAGTTAGCCTCTGTGTGTAGTGCCTGCCATCGTATGTCACGTCACAGTTATGTCAGATGGCAGGGCTCATGGGGGTAGGCTCCTGCTATCAATAATAGCACCTCCTGTCCAGTGCAGCAGCTGAAACTGAAACTACATTACACACTGTTTTCTCTTCCCTAAGCAGGACTGACCCAGGTGAGTAGCCTGTAGAGGTCCTGGGGGAAGAGAAGTTTAACCTCCTCCCTCTTCCCAAACTTGCCCCTTTTCTGTCTTCCTCTATCTTGATAGCTGTGGTTTCTGACCCCTGCCCTCCAGGCCCAAAAGGGGGAAGAGGAGCCAAAATGGCAAGAAATGTCTTGTCTAACTAGCAACATCGTGACAGGGGTTAAAGACTATCTCTTAAAGGCACATTTGTGTTTTTTTGCAGACCCTCCCTCATTATCAGATTTCTCACTTGTCCCCTGGAGTAATGTCAGTCCAACTCGTCATTGAGCTATTTCTTCACTTTGTGGTTATCTCACACTTACCCCTATTGGGATCTTTGACCCATCAAGGTAGTCCTCTGGAGCAAATCTTGTGATGACCCCGCACAAACATGCTTTCTTGTTGAACTCTGTCTGATCCATGAGAAACACTCTACCATAATAGGTCCTGACCCATTCTATGGGTTGAAGCTACCAGTACAGCCACCCCTCCTTCGCTCAGCCCTCCCCTTGACATTTCCCATAGGTAGTCAAGAGCACCAGTCCACTTAGAGCTGTAAACTGGGGAGGACATGTTTTATTAGGCTCCTTAAATCCCTTAGGTCTGGATTAAAGATGTAGGAGAAAGTAGCTCCCACCCATCCTCTTACATTGGCTGGGAAGAAGTCATGGCACATTCCCATTGTCTCCCAGAAACCCTCCTGTGACCATCAACCGCAACTAGTTTATTTTTCAGTGAGTGTTAAGAGTTGGGAACCTAGATTTTTAATAAGAAAGTTCAGTAAGGTTCCTGGGAATAACATTACTATACAGAACTCAGTAGTGTTCCTACACAGTATCCATAACCCAATAAAAAACTCTAGCACAAGTCGGAAAAACTCAAGCACAAAAGCAATAAAGCTTAAAAGATGTTCAGAAATAAATCTAACTTAATCTAGATAAGATAAAGTTAAAATACTAGTGAAGAACGTAGAAAAAATTGTGGAGAATGTAGAAGGAAATGGAGAATTGTGCCATATTTGTAGATAGAAAGGCACAATGTCATAAAGTCAGTTCCTCCAAAATTAGCTGTCAATATTCCAACTTAAAAAACTATAGTAAAATGTTTGTCATTTGAAAATGAATGCAAAATACACAAGATGAAAGAGTGAGGATTTGCAAATAATTCCAAAGAAAAGACTTGAACTGCAAGATTTTAAGGCTTACTTTAAAGCTATGGTAAAGCAAAAGTGACATATTTGTGTAGGAATAGACAAACTAAGGAACAGCTCAGAGAATCAAAAATAGATCCAAACATATATGAAAACTTGTTATAAAATGTGGCATTAAAAGTCTGTTGGAAAAGGATAAATCACTAAATACACTGGAACAAGTGGATAAAAATAGATTTCAGCCTCAAAACAGTAACAGACATAATTTCTGTGAAGATTAAAACTTGTGTTGAAAGCAAAACTTTTGGACCAAAATATCAAACTATGGGGAAAGTGGAAATCTATAAGACACAAAACCACATAACAAAAAGATGGAAAATGTGACTATGTTAAAATGCAAAATATCTGTCCAATAAAAGACCCCACAACCAATTAGAGCAAGCTATAAAGTGGCAAAAGATATTTGCAGGCATATGATAAGGAAAGGCTTGTATCCACATGACACAAAGAGCCTCCATGTCATTAAGAAAAAAAATAGAAAAATACCAACAAAGAATGTGAACATTATGAAGAGAAAAATCTGAGGGGCCAATAAACCTGTATGAAAAGAAGTTCAGTCTCGGTTTTTGAGGTGCTGGAAAGTGAAATGAATTCTGTTCTTTACACCTCACAGAGGAAATAATTAAAAAGTCTTATAATACTGAGTATTGGAGAAGAAGAAGAAAAACTGGAGCTTCCATTCTCTGCTAGTGCGAGTACAGAATGATAGGAGAGCAGATTCATTTGTCCATTTCATGTTTTGCCTTTAAAAAACAAAGGCAAGTAAAATGAAGTGTTGACATTATGCAGTCTGGGTGGTGAATATAGGAATTTTAATACTACCTAAATTTTAAATTCCTTGTTAGCTTTTATTTTGAAGTAACACACAAACATTGTTAAAGTAGCCAAAGATTTCTGTGAACCCTTTACCCACTTTCCACAGAGGTTAGCACAGCACACCACAGTAGTGATCAAAGTCAGGCAATGATCATTGATACACCACTCTTACCTAATCTACAGACTTTTCTCAAATATATTCAAATTTTTTAATTGAAAAATCTTACCATCCCATGGCTCATGTCATTTTGAATATGTACCGGGCATAAATTTACAGGATGGCTCAGCCAAGTTATCAGCAAGGAGGAAAAGTATTTTTTTTAAATTAAAAAAAAAATTTTATTGGAGATCAATTTGCCAACATATAGCATAACACCCAGTGTTCATCCCGCCAAGTGCCCCCCTCAGTGCCCATCACCCAGCCACCCCAACCCGCCGCCCACATCCCCTTCTACAACCCCTTATTTGTTTCCCAGAGTTAGGTGTCTCTCATGTTTTGTCACCCTCACTGATATTTTCATTCATTTTCTCTCCTTTCCCTTTATTCCCTTTCACTATTTTTTCTATTCCCCAAATGAAGGAGACCATATAATGTCTGCCTTCTCCTATTGCCTTACTCACTCGGCATAACACCCACCAGTTCCATCCACATCGAAGGAAATGGTGGGCATTTGTCGTTTCTAATGGCTGACTAGTATTCCACTGTATACATAGACCACATCTTTATCCATCATCTGTCAATGGACACCAAGGCTCCTTCCACAGTTGGGCTATTGTGGACATTGCTGCTATAAACATTGGGGTGCAGGTTTCCCGGTGAGGAAAAGTATTTCTGGACAGAAAGTCCACCTGTGTGGATGTACTAAAGTGATGGAAAATGCTTTTTCCTGAACACATGCAGGCGAGATGAGGATCCAATCATTGAAAAGAAGGCTCCCGAGAACATTTTGATTCCATGTATTTTTATCTCTAAATGCACCAAACAGAATTGTATGAGAAAAGTGGTTTCAGATAATATGACTTACATTTTTTTATTATGAAAATTTAACATATACAAGGATAAAACATTTTTAAAGTAATAATGGAACTTGTTGAGGACACCTGGGTGGCTCAGTCAGTTCAGCATCTGACTCTTGATCTCAGATCATAATCTCGAGGTCATGATATTGAGCCCTGCATCAGGGTTCTGTGCTAAGTGCCCGGTCAGTTTGAGTTTCTGTCTCCCTTTTCCCTTGCCACCCACCCCCCAGCCCCTCGCAGGTGCTTTTTTTCCTCTCCATATCCCTCAAAAAATTTAAGAAACCAAAATATAAAAATATATGTGTAGTTTATGAATGTAGACTCAGCGAGGCTTGAATAGTGATTTTTCAAAAAATAGCTACTTGATTCACTCTCTCGCTCCCTCAACAAATTAATCAACTATCCCTTCTTCCCTATTGGCCATTTTCTAAAATTTTCACTATTGGTACAAAATTGTTTGGGTTCTGAATTAAGAAAGCCACTGGGATATGGACTGTTCCTTCTTCATAAGCTTTTACAAGAGGATTAAATAACTTCACATCTCACAATGTTTAAGTGCCTGGAGACTACCCGGGGGATTCAATGATTTTTGCAAAAAGACTTCAAGGCCTCTGACTGTGGTCTGAGCCGTTGCTCAACGTCAGTGAAACACACCCACCCACGCCCGCCAACATTTCTCTCCTGTGAGACTCAATGTTAAGGTATAGATGCCCCCAGGAAGACCAAAGCCGTGTTGTGCAAGTTTGCCCCGACCTGGGATGTGTAAGCCAGATCCCTGGGCTCTCACCTTAGAATTTCCAGAGAAGGAGGCTTCAGACCTGCGTGTTTTACAAGTGTTTCAGTTGAGCCTGAGAATCAGGAAAATTGGGGAAACAGGAAAGGAAGCCACATCTGGCAGGTTTGCTGACACCTGACTTGAGCTGATGAGGCAACTTGAGATGATGTTTAAACTAGTGTTGCAATACCGATGGAAGATTAAAACTTGTGTTGAAAGCAAAACTTTGGAACCAAAATACCAAACTATGGGGAAAGTGGAAATCTATAAGACACAAAAACCACAAAACAAAAAGATGGAAAATGTGACTATGTTAAAATGCAAAATATCTGTCTAGAGCCCATGGGCCTCCCGTGTGCTATGGGGGTTGGGGACTGGGATGTCTATCTGTGCGAGGGGAGAAGTGGGGGGGGAGGGCTGTGAAGGCCACACAACCACCCTCCTCATCCAGGTGGCCCCGTTCCATTCTATATCCATGCTCTTGAGCTCCCTGCAAGTCACCTCGCCTCCCTTTCTAGGCCTTGAGCTACCCACCTTGCTGAACCCCTAAGGTAGTGGGGAAGACAGGAATAGGAAGTGCTCGGCTGGGCATGCTCTGTGCGCCAGAGTGACCACTGCTCTGTGTTCTGTAGCTGTATAGAAACGTGGTGTTAAAGGATCCTTCCTGTGACAACTGAGGCCAGTTACTAGCCGCCGGCAACCACGATTTGTGCCGGAAAGATGCCATAAGTTTGAAGAATTGCTCACATCCTGGGCTTTCAAATCTTAGGGAGGAAAATAGCAAAAAGGGGGGGGACAACACAAAAACCGACAGGCTGAGAGGCTGTTAATTTATCAATCTGCAAATCTGGGGCCTGGCCAAACTTGGTAGCTGTCAAATCAAGTATGCACCCAAATTAAAAAGCTTTCTCCATCTAGTAATGATTCACCAGAGGGCCATTCTAGGAGTTCAACTTATAAAAATTCATGGAGGAGAGAAGCGTAAAAGGGTCCAAGCCGGCATTTGATGCTACAGTTGGGGGGAAAAAAAGTCAACATAACTAATTATTTTTCACATGGCTCTTGTTTACAATATGCATCGTAAAAGAAATTATTTTCGTAATTGAGCACATTTTGCAGCTATTGTTAAAACTGGGGATAATAAAATTCGGACTATAATAATAATTACCAGATTAGGACAGACGCCAGGCTGATCATGCTAATCACGACGTTTGCCATCTCATTCAGGACTCAGAACAACCCTTTGAGATGTTAACTATTATCGTGCCCATTGCATAGATCAGAAAACTGGGGCCTGGAAATGCTCAGTTCGCTCCCCAGGTGAACTGCTCTGCAGAGTCCGTAGAGTCACCCATCAGATCTATCTCCTGCTAAGTTTTCTGGACCCGTATCCCGCTTCCTTCAGGGGCTTCTCTCCATTTCTTTTTCTTGTACTGACATCTTGCCCCCGTCTGCAGTCAGGGTCATCCTGACATTCACTCTTTGGGACCGTCCTAACTCTGTAGCCACTGACGTTGCTATTTCTGCGCTTCTGTGTTGTGTCATCACCTTGACCAGACCTCAAGACCCCCGGGGGCCAATGTTACCTCCTGTGAGCTCATCCTCTTCCCCGAGTCCTTCACGGTAGCTTATACCCCTTGGGCACTTGGTAAATATGTGTTCTGTCAGTGGCGAGCATAGTACCTATATTATTGTAGCTGAAAGAATGAAAAAAATTACTGTAGACATTCAAGAACCAACTGACTTATTTTGAGATTAAAGTGATCTCAGTGAGGATCCTTTCAACTTCAAGAGCTTGTGATTCAAGATTATTAGGAGAAATGAATGAAAAAGCAGCTGCAACTCTACAGCCCCTATGTCATGGAATATACATTCTGTAAATGATTTCCTTGTCCATCTCTGCTTAGTCAGCCTGGGCTTGCTAGCACTTTCTGACTATATCTATTTGCTCCGTGGAAAAGCAACAATTTGATAAATGAAGATTGATCGAGCTGCAGTATCCTCACGTATAGCTATTTATCATCTCTAATTATGCTCCTGCCTGTGTAAGTATTTCAGGGTAATTTATAGGAACAAAGTTCATTATTCACAAAAGCCAGTGACAGATGTCCAGGATGGAGGGTTACAGCCAGCAGGTCTCACTAATCAGCATTTCCCTCCCTCACCCTGCTGCTCAGTTGATGCCCTGTCTTCGTGATCTTTGAGAAACATGAATCAGAGTAAGTCTTGAGAGAGAAATCTGGAGGCAGTCTTCAAAGAATGAGTGACAGCCCTCTACCATTCAGCTCTTTCGAGTTTCAAATAAAAGATCAAAGGTGAATTTGGTCTTAACTTTAGTCAGAAGAATTTCCTCCAAAGCACTCTCAATGAAATGGGTACAATTCCTTCGATGAGTTAGTTACCCAAGTGGGCAGCCAGGCTCCTCGTAATATCATTAATGAGGTAGATGATGAAAAAGTCTCTTTTAAGAGACGATTTTTTTTTATTTTTATTTTAATTCCGGTTAGTTAACCGTGTTTTATTAGTTTTAGATGTACAATAGAGTGATTTAATAATTCTCTACATCGCTGATGCTCATCACGGCCAGTGTGCGCCTCTATCCCAATCTGCTTTACCCACCTTCCCGCCACCTGCCGGTACCCATCAGTTCTCTATAATAAAGAGTCTGTTTCTTGGTTTGTCTCTCTGTCTCTCTCTGTCTCTTTTCTTCCTCTGCTCTTTTGTTTCTCCAATTACACATATGAGTGAAATCCTATGGTATTTGTCTTTTTCTGACTGATTTATTTTGTTGGGCACTGTACTTTCTTGCTCCATCCATGTCACTGCACATAGCGAGATTGCATTATTTTTTATGGCTGAGTAACATCCCATTGTGTATATGTACCACATCTTCCTTATCCATTCATCAGTTGATAGACAAGAGCTGCTGTTTATCATTCTTGCAGTGGTTGCCTTTTACTGAATCTTATATACTAAAAAAGAAATTATCTTCCTTGAGATACTAAGGCAGATGGGTTTTAAATAGATTATAAACCTGTCTGTTGCTGTTTACATCCCTCCTTCATAGAATCTACTTTGGTTGAAGTTTTAAACGTGATGGCTTTCATGTATACCAAGTATTGCCATTGCATGTGTTTGGTTGGCCACCTTAATCCATCATTTTACCTAGATGATCCCTACCAAATTAAGTCAACTCATTAGTCACTGTTAAGGAAGACAGATGTTGTAGGTTTGATCCAGTAGAAAGTGTGTTTTGTGTATGCGCCTGTGATATTTTTTCAAGAGTCTTGAATTTATTATAATGAAATGTATTTAAAGAAGCACAAAATACATGAAGGAAATTTAATTTTGTTCATAAGAATAGTACATGTGAAAATATATCTCTCTGCAATAGGGAGGAACCATACCGTTTTTTAAACTTGAGAATGGCATGTGGAAATTAGTACAAGAACAGCTAATCCCAGAGAAAATACCTCTGTAGGAACACTAGCTAGGTCACTGTTTCCTTAATTACTCACTGCCAACTGTCAGTCTAATTGCAAGTAATAAATTAGTCTTGCATGTTGAAGGTCTCTGTATTTCTGCATTTCATGGCCATTCCCAGCTCTGTATGGTCTGGACCCAAGAATAGAAGCACAAGCAGTGGATGTCTCTTCAATTCACTCCTGCCGAAAATAGTTTTCTTTTTACTTTTACCCCTGTATGTGCTCAGAAAAGAAGTGTTGGGTAATAAAATGCTGAGAGTGTTAGCTCAGCTAAATTCTGTGGGTATAAGCTTAATAAACAAATTTTGCCATGAGCAGGAAGATATTCATCATATTATGTAAAGAGTATTATAAAACAGACAAAACATTTGGTGTACCAAAGGCAAGTCTTCGGAGTTAAGTTGGGCCTGCAAAATTCAAGATTGTAAATAATGTTTACATGAGTCTGTGCCTGAAAGAAGTGAGACCATTACAGTATAGGATCTATGTCATAGTAATGGAGCTATAGATCTTTGGGTTGTGAGTCTTGGCTGCCAGGGGATACTTTAGGACAATCTAAAATGGTTCAATATCCTTGTTAACATGAACATTTTTGACGTTTTTGGAATTCAGCTCCATGGTTAGAGTGAATTAGAGCCATTGTTTGACTTTTCACCCAAATGGGTAGCTGCTCTTGAAACCTGCCCCTAGGCCAGAGATGGCCAACGCAAAAACTCAGGAGCCAGGGAATTGTAGTTGACCCTGGAACAACAGGGAGGTTAGAGGTGAAAACCCCTGGGCAGTTAAAAAACTGCCTGTAACTTTGGACTCCCCTAAGGCTAAAGCTTTACTATTAATAGCCTACTATTGACCACAAGCCTTACCAATAACCTAGTCAATTAACACATATTTTGTATGTTATATATAAAAACTATATTAATTACATAGGTTATATATAAACATTATATAAACAATGCACTATTTATACAAGCATATAAATATAATATCTAAATATATGATACATATATATAAATATATAATAAATATATATAACATACATATAATGTATATAATACATGTTCCTTTTTTTAAAGATTCCTTTATTTATTCATGAGAAACAGAGAGAGGGAGGCAGAGACACAGGCAGGGGGAGAAGCAGGCTCCATGCAGGGAGCACGACGTGGGACTCGATCCCAGGACCCCAGGATCACGCCCTGAGCTGAAAGCAGACACCCAACCACTGAGCCAGCCAGGCGTCCCTATAATACATGTTCTTATTGTTCAAATTCACATTGTTTCAGGGTGAGGTATAATTCCCATGAATGAAGTGGAACTTGGATAAATGATAGGGAGTGGTGAGGACTATAGCACTTGGCAGGTTCACACTCCATCTAATGGAGCAGCTGCTGTCCGAGGTTAGCCCTGCTACTGAGAGGGGAATCTGGACCCAGTTTTGTCAGATGTGACTTAACTAGAAAAGCCAGAAGACTAGGACTTTTAAGTAAAAATATTCTGATTTTTCCCATAATCAACTAACTCAGACATGTTAAAACACTGTCAAGGGCAATGAGAAGACCTTTCTTGATAAGAACTGGCTTTTGGCACACTCATTTTTAGGTTAAGGCTAGTTGGTGTGGAAATTATTAGCTTTACTTTCAGAGTCAAGGTGGCAAGAGCTGCAGGTGCATTAGTAGAGACCTGTCACCACTCCTGGGAAAGCACTTCTCCCAATCTCAGGGTTTTCTGACCATGGGTCATGTAGCAGATGAATGGTGGTCCCCAGAAGGATAGTTGCATGTTATATTCCCCTGAACCTGTAAATGTGATCTTATTTCAAAAAGAGGTCTTTGCAGGGGTGCCTGGCTGGCTCAGTCGGTTAAACGTCTGCCTTCAGCTCAGATCTCGATCCTGGCTTCCTGGGATCCTGGCATCCATGTCAGGCTCTTTGCTCAGGGGAGAGCCTGCTTCTCTCTCTGCCTCTGCCCCTCCCCACCTTGCCTCTGTGTGTGTGTGTGTGTGTGTGTGTGTGTGTGTGCTTGTGTACTCTCCCTGTTTCTATCAAATAAAATCTTTCTTTTTTTAAAAAAAGGGGGTCTTTGCAGATGTAATTTACATAGGAACCCTAAAATGATTACTCTGGATTATCTAGGTGGGCCTCAAATCCAATGCTAAGTGTCCTTTAAGAAGACACACAGAGGATGTATGTGGAGAAGACCGTAAAGATGGAGGCAGATGGAATTAGGCAGGCAGATGGAATATCTGAAGCCACTAGACGCTGGAGGAGGCAATGAACAGAATCTTCCCTAGAGCCCTCAGAAGAAGCATGGTCCTGCTGACACCTTGACTTGGAACTTCCCAGCCTCTAGAACTCTTGAGAATTACTTTCTGCTCTTTTAAGCCACCAAGTTTGTGGCAATTAGTTATGGCAGTCATAGGGAACTAAATACAGGTCAGTGACCCCATCTCTGTGAACAGGGCACCACACCATTACCTTTACCATCTCACATTTGAAGGTAACTCTGAGAAGGACAGATTTATCAGGAATCTATGCCAAAAATTCACTTACACTCTACTTGTCATGACCTCCAAACTCGGCTAAAATGCTTATTTTACCCACAGAGGAAATTAAGCTTCGGAGAAAAATGTCATTCAGGAGAGAGCTACGTTGGTAACCGTACCCACTGGGGCCACGCCACTGTACAGAAGAAGACAGTAGAGCGCTGAGTGTAATTACACATTCTGACTCGTAATTGCTCTTGATTCCTTTGCTCTGAATTGAATGTGAGAGCTATAACCAAGGCATTCTCGTGGGTCCGAAGGCTGTGGAGGCCACAGTCATTTTGTAAATTTTAGATACTTGCCTAAATGAGAGTTTAAAAACCAGAGTTGATGTAGCAAATTACATAAGGGAAAAATCCATTAGAGGCCATTGAGCATTAGGATTATTCAACTCATTTATTCCCTTTCCTTCCGTAAGCATGTTGAATCCCCTATGCTGTCCCCAGGATGGTTTCCCTGAAAGCCCCTAAAGTAGTTGGATGTATCTAGTTTCTCTAGCATTCCTTTATATCTAGAAGGAAAAAGAGCAAGACTATCAGACCCGTACATGGGTCCTATTTTGGGAGTGCATCTCTCCCTATACGCCTTGATCCGTGATGTACTTTCTTATAAACCTTGTGGAACCAGAATCCGCATCTCCTTTAAATTAGTATCGTCCTTTGTATTTTTTTTTAAGGCTTTGTTTTGTTCATTCAACACCTGTCATGCACTTATCTTTGTCAGGGGCCTCTGCCGGCTGCCAAGGAGCTGACCATCTAGTTGGAGAGACAGGCATGGAACAAAGAATCACAGAGCCAAGAGGGTGAGCGTCAGAATAGAGATGTGTACACAGTGCTTGGGAAGCAGAGAAGAAAGTGACACACTGACCTGGGGAAAGTATCTTAGGGGAGTGGTCCCTGGAGCCAGGTCTTAAAGCATCTTTAAATGTGAGGCAGCTCAGGGTGTTAGGTGGAGACATGGTGATGGCGGGAGGGGAGTACACAGCAGGTTCAGGAATGGCGGAGAGTTCAAGATGGCTTGAATTACGGGCAGGGGCAGGGGGCAAGAAGGAGAAGCAAGTGGTTGCCACCCTCCTCATGGTTTCTGCTTCCTTTTCCTGCACCCCATTTCTGACTTGGCGGCCTTCATTATCCCCTGCCTGGACCTCCACATGAACCTGACCCAGCCTCAAGTCTCGCTCTGCGCAGTGCCACCAGCTCTACAGAACGATAGATCTTGTGATGCAGTTGAAAACCTGCTAGTCCATTTCTAGTGCATGTAGGACCAAAGCCCAAATGGACCTGGCCCTGCTGGCCCCTGTGGGCTTGTGTATGTCCTCAGGACTGCCCTCATGAAGTACCACGGCCTGGATGGCCGAAACAGCAGAAGTCCACTGTCTTATAGTTAGGGAGGCCAAAAGTCCAAGATCAAGGTGTCCACAAGATTTGTTTCTTCCGAGGCCTGCGGGGAAGGATCTGTGCCAGGCCTCTCTCCTTGGCTTATACGTGGCTGCCTTCTCCCTGGATCCTAATCCCTTCTTACAGGAGTAACAATCATGTTGGATTAGAGCTTACCCAATGATCTCATTTTAACTCAATTTCCCCTTCAAAGATCTTCACTCTAAATACAGTTATATCCTGAGGTACTGAGGACTGGGGCCTCAATCTATAGATGTTTAGGTGGGCATAGTTTGGCCCATAACAGAGCTCATCTCCTATCATTGCCCACACTGCATACCATGTGTTAATCTTTGTCTGGGATTTTTTTTTTCCTCTCTCTCTACCTGGAATGCCCTTACCACATTTTTTTGTTTGTTTTTGAGAGGCAGGGGAGTGTAATGGTTAACAGCATGGATTCCAGAACAAAAATCCGGTTTGGGATCCTGGCTCTGCCATGCCATTATTGTATGATTTTGAACTTATCACTTAAGCTACTTAATCTCACTTTTCTCATTTGTACAATGGGAACCATATCTCCTACCAAAAATTATAAAGATAAAATTAGTCAATATGTGCAGAGCACTTAGAACAGTGCCCGGGATGTGATAAATGCTGTTTAAGAGTCATCTATTATAATGACAAGGCCCTGGTGAACTCCTGTTCATCGTGAAGGCTTAAGTCAAGCATCACCTCTTCTGAGAAGCCTTCTCTGACTTTATACCTTGTATTATGTTCCCACAGAAACTTGATACCAGTTAATACGTATGGATTTGGGTATTAGTTGCCTTTCATACCATTCTGTGACTCTGTAAGATCAGAGGCCTCTCTTCTTAGAGCTCAAAGGCCCAGTGTCTAGAGTCAGACAGGTTGGGCCCACACCCAGCACCACAAATTACTGGCTACATGCTTTCAGCAGTTTTGTCTAAGCATTCTGTTCCTTTATTTCATCTGTAGAATGGACATAATAATAATGCCTACCTCACTGGGGTACTATGTAGTTGACACAAGATGTGTAAAGTGTGCATCTGCTACAGAGTAAGGACTAATGATGATGAGCTAGTATCTATTTCTATAAGTTGTATACATCCAGCATCTAGCACCTTATATGTAGCACTGAAAAGGTGAATATTAATGTTTATTCTGAATGTGATTGAAAAGACTTGAAAAGAATTCAAATGGATTGAAGCTCAATTGCTTAGGCCTAGGAGTGGTCCAAGAAAAAACAAAACAAAACAAAACAAAAACGATGAGGGCCTTCCTGAACCAAGGCAACAGAAGCAGGGTGGAGAGAGAATGAAGTTCCCAGGCTTAAATGTAGTGAGTGGAGAGAGAATGAAAGAAGTGACTCCAGTGATCCCAGGGACTTGGTGGGTGGTAATGTCATTGCCCAACACAGGAAACATGGGAGGGCAAAGATAAATAAGTCAGTTTCAGTTGTCTTGAGTTTGCGGTCCATTAAGATGGCAAAGTATAGATGTCTGCTGAGCATAAATGTCTGTATCTGCAAAGCAAGACTATGCTCTTGTAGAAAGAATTGTCCTGCAGTCAGAGGAAGATTATTGTCAGGTGAAGACGCAAGGACAGGAAGCACAGTGAATCCCATGGCTTTCTGCTCTTTCCATCATACCTGTTGGTCTCATCTCCATTGTGAGTCCAGAGCCTCTTCATATGCAGAGTCAGGGATCCTCTACCGCAAATTGGCCTACACAGATGTAAAAAATTCTGTCTTCCTTCCTATCTACACCTGTTTCTCCTGCTTCCCATGGAAGGCCATCCATGCCTCCTAGAGCTGAATCCCTGCCAAAGCACTAAGCTGGGAAGCCTGGGAGACACATGGCCTAAAATTGCCTATTAGGGTAATACTGACTTTTTACGGGGGGGGGGGGGGGGGGGGGCGGGGGAGGGGGCGGGGGCAGCACATTGGAAAAGTTAAAAAAAAAAGAAAAGAAAAAGTTAAAAAAAAATTCTTTCTTCCATGTCCTTTATCTGGTCTTTCTTTTCCTCTCTCTCTCTCTCTCTCTCTCTCTCTCTCAGATTTTATTTATTTACTTACTTAACAGAGAGCACAAGCAAGGAGAGCGGCAGGGAGAGGGAGAAGCAGGCTCCCCACTGATGCGGAGCTTGATCCCAGAACCCTGGGATCATGAACTGAACCAAAGGCAGACACTTCACTGACTGAGCCCCTATCTGGTCTCTTTTTAAGAAACACAAGCCTATTTCTAATCATCTGGCTTCAGGGAAACCATGTGGACAAATGACTTAGAATGGGAAGAATAGTGACCAAGGGGGGTGAACCATAACATTCTTGGTTTTATTTTAGTAAAAAAAAAAAATGTATATATAATAGAATATGAACTTGAAATGAAACTCCATGGAGAGCTGAGTAGGGTACCTACAAGCAGATTCAGGGTGGGCTCCTTGGTTTTGTTTTTTGTTTTTTAACCTCCTGTTCATAACCTATCCCAATCTGAGCCCTCCTCACTGACAGGATTTTCCCCTAGGACACACCTCCCCAGTGCTGCTCCTCACAAAAGGCAAGGGGAAGTTGACAGAGGCTGAGATCACCCCAGCATCTTTTCTTTCTTTCCAATGTCTTTTTCAAAATCAGTATCTTATTATAGTTATAAATATAAGATATGCTAAACAGAAAACACAACAAAAAATATATGTATAAAATTTCTTAAGAGCCATAATCCCATACTTCCAGAGGTAACCAGTGTTAACACGTTGGTGTATTGCCTTTGCCTACTTCATGGGTATAGACGGAGATACAGACTATAAATCTAGATCTGGATGAGAGATGATAACCATAGATGTGTTTATGGATACACTTATGCTTCCAAGTACAGATAGATCTATGGTACTGGATAGAGACATCTGTCTGTTGGCAGGCCTTCCACACAGAGCTGCAGGGGTTGTTCAGAATGGTGGCACTTGGTTAGATGGAGGGACATATTTTGACTCCCAATCTGTCTTTTTCATTCAAATTAAGACATACCAGGGTGCCTGCCTTCAGCTAGGGTCTTGATCCCCGGGTCCTGGGATTGAGTCCTGCATCGGGCTCCCCACAGGGAGTCTGGTGTCCCTCTGCCTACGTCTCTGTCTCTCTGTCTGTGTTGCTCATGAATAAAGAAATAAAATCTTAAAAAAAAAAAAAAAGAAAAGAAAAGACGTACATTCTTTAATCCAAAATCCTTTTCTTCCTAAAAGAAAGATTTAGATTGGGTTGTTCCTCATTGGTGCCATTCCAGCTGTGCTCTTCCCAGCTATGGTTCTCCTTTAGCTGTAGCCTCTCCTGTGAACCCAGCTTTTCTGTGGGTAACCAGATCCAGGGAGTCCTCAGAGTTTCCTACCACAGAAAACTGGCTGCTCATGTTATGTCTTGGCTAAAATAATAGGCCTGCTAATTTCAAGTCTGTATATTGAGCCATCAGCTCCAGCTTCCTTTATGCTCTGAGAGTTAGGCATGATCCTTGACCGTATTTCTCAATAGTAAAGATTCTAAAATTGGGGCTGGGTGGGGTCTTTGATGACAAAAATAATAAATTATACAGAACACTGTTGTCTTGAAAACTAAGGGCATTGGAACCCTTGAAACTACTTTGTAAGTAGACATCATCATGATCTTTAATTTACAGATGGGGCAACCAAGATCAAAAGAAGTATCTTATCTAATGTTTGAATCAACCCTAAGATTGCCTGGTGATTAGCCTGAATCGTGCTACACCGGTTCTATCTATGAGTGTTTCTCCCGAGAGATTTAGCAAACACTCAAGATGTGTATTCCAAGTATGAAACTCCTCTGTCCCAAGGTTTCAGTTCTTTCTGGCTGAGAAAGCTGTATCAGCAGCTAGGCAGGAAGATGTTAGTCCAGGGAGGTAGGCCCACCACTGAACAATCAATCGTGTGTCCATCCTAAAACCTGGTGGCACGGATCTAGTAACCTTAGAATTACATCCATCTCCGTGGGATGCTCCTGGTTTAAAATTTGACTTGGTCTGAGAATATTTTGAACTGTATAAGAGGTGTAAAGCTGTGTCTTCTGACTAGGATAATCTCATTAGAGTGCTTGGCAGCAGGCTGCCTGAGGCTTCCCTGAAGATTCATTCCACTCGGAGCACTGTCTCCCCAAAGACCATTCTTCTAGGGAGGACTTAGTGATGACATTGAAAAATGTCTGACCAGACCCATTTATAAACATAACTTACTGTTGTCAAAATTGATGAATTTGGGGTGAAGGGGTTCCTATATGTAAAGATCGTTGTCTCTTGCTGAGGATCTCCTGAAGTTCCATTTTTATTAACAAACACAAGCTTCTTCTCTCCCCCTTTCCTATCAGCTTACTGTTGATAGACTCAAAATTGTTCCTCATTGTCCTGTGTGTGGGTCACTGTGGACCTTGTTCTCTTAAATCCTGGTTTGATAACAACTAACAGGAAATCTAAAGAATTGTCACATAGAAATCTTGGGTAGGGTCGCAATGGAGAATCCAAAATAGAAAATGGAATAGAGTATGCAAGAACTTTACATTTGTATCTCATCATAGATATAAGAAGCGGCAGCCGGCTGGTGGAGGCTCGCTAGGCTGGTGGAGGCTCGCTAGGCTGGTGGAGGCTTCTAGACTCTGCCTCCAGGAAAGGGCCCTGCCTGTACTTACTAACAGCCAGTGAATCTCAGATTAGAAAGTGACTCCCCAACTTAAATAAATCTACCTCTAAGGGGCCTGGGTGGCTCAGTAGGTTAAGCATCTGCTGTTGGCTTGGGTCATGATCTTGGGAGTCCTGGGATCGAGCCCCTCATTAGGCTCCCTGCTCAGTGGGGAGTCTGCTTCTTCCTCTCCCTCTGCCCTTCCCCCTGCTTTTGCTCTTTCTCTCTCTCTGTCAGATAAATAAATAAAATCTTAAAAAAAAAATCTGCCTCTAACCAGGAGGCATTGAGAGGCTACAAGTACCAGTATTTCCAGGAGCACAGGCCCATCAAAGCCCCTTCAGTGTTCACACACATGCAAGATTGTACATTGCTTTTTGGCCTACGGATTACCATATCATGTGTTTTTTTTTAATCAGGGCAAATACTTAATGATTTTATATAAAAAAAAAGAATAAATAAAATCCCAGTGGGGAGGTATTTACTATATTGTAGGAAAATATGTTCTGAATGCTGGAGATTTCGAGTCCAGAAATGAGTAGTAGTGTGGTTTTGGTCTCATGCTACTAACTCTCTTAGCCAGTTTCTGAAATCATTAGAGGGTTGGGAATGCTTCGATTCAGTGAAGGGACATCTTGACAAAAAGGCAGGATTCTTGTAAACACTACAGGGACCGACCGGCTTGAGCTGGGCCGGGCTAGGCCATCTTTCCTTTTGACGAGCTCTGTGTTTAGACCTAAAGAAATCAGAGTCACAGGGCAGGGGTGAGCCCTGAAGCACTGTATCAAGATCTATGGTTTGACAATACATATTTTTTTGGTGACCATGTGAGGATTAAATTAACATATTTAAAGTTCAAAAGGGAATAGAAATTCATTACTAGAATGGGAGAGGTCATTTTTTTCCTGGATGACTCCCAAACAGAAAATTGAGAACAGGATTCGTTGCAGGAAGAACCCAAAGGGATTGTTTTTTTCTTCAAAGAAGCCAGCAGATGTTTTCATTCTTTTTAGAGCCAATTCTCGGTTAATCAGCCATCCGATTTTCAAGTTGTTCAGTTTTTCAGTTTTGCTTTTCTTTTTCATGTCATCAGACCAGAAGTGAGCCTCTCCTAGTCCATGTTTGACGGAGAGTACTGTTAGAATATCTGCTACCAGTGTGATAGAGCAAAAAGCCAGGTAACCATAATAAGGCTTATTTTCCAATTTATCAGCATTTTGCTTTGTTTTATTCTTTACTACTGTACTCTTCATGCCAGCATGTGGGCAGGTCCGAAGAGCTCCTTCACCCTCATCCTTTCCCCAAGACTCCTATCCTTTACACACACCTCACAGCCACCCACTCCCCTTCACATGTTGTCACACAGAACAGTTACAAATTGAAGGGCAGGTTGCAGAATTTTAAAATGCTGAGTAACACTGTAGTAAATCTTTGGAGGCTTCATGAACTGAAATACTTTTATTTTTCCAATTTGATTTTTTTTTTAATGTAGCATCAGAGATGGCATTGTCATTCATTTGTAGTACTAGATCTAAAGAGTTCCAAGATCACAGGCTATTAAGATGGGCATATCTTATAATTTTTACCTCCCATTCCAAGAAAGAAGGAAGGAATGCATCGAGTACTGTGCCAAGCCCTTTTACATCTTTGTTTCATTTACTTTTGTCAAATTCATGCTGGTCTATCACCAGCTCCACTATACAGATATATACAGATAAAGAAATTAAAGTTTCAAGAGATTAATGAACTAGGCCAAGGTCCTGGAACTAGAAAGTACAATCAGCCACCATTTCAAATTCACAATGATCTGACATCAAAGTTTTGTTTGTACCAAACCTTTACCTCCTAACTCAAGAGAGGACATGTAGTGACTTTAAATACAATCCATCCTTGCAAAGTTATTTGCAAGCATGTTACCCTTTTTTCAGTGACTTTGGATTTAAGTGAATGCACAGGAGTGTGTTTGACTGTCTGAGCCATGAGGATATTATGTTATATCCGAGAGTGGAAGAGGACTGGGGGTGTTGAAGGCTAGCGCATAGATAATTAGGAGCAGACTATATATGACTGAGCACAGGATCACAGATGTTGAGGGTAGCAACTATAATGATCTCCTGAAAAGTTTGAGATGGAAGGGATATTACAAACCAGCCAGTTGATCCTAGTATTATCCCAGTGAGGAAACTGGGGGACAGACATGTTGTGACTTGTGATGTCTCTCAAAATATGTTCTGAATAATTAAGAGTGAGGTTGAGTGAGGAAGTCAAAGACAAAAGTGGTTAGATGAACTGCCCATAACGACAAAGCTAATTAAGCCTATTCATTCTGGACTAGAACTGCTCGTAGTCTTGCGCATTTCTTCCTTTATTTGCCTGTTAACTTGTTTAAGATACCAGTTGTTCAGTCCTTACCCTGCATCAGGCAGTCTGATCAAAAACTTTTTTAAAAAATGATGTCATTTAGTCATTACAACTCTTTGAAGCAGGCAGCATTTTATTATAATATTACACTGGAGGAATTCAGTTCTTAAAGGGATTTGGTAACTTGGCCAAGATCAACCAGATGACAAAGTAATGCCTGGTGCATTAACCTGATTCAGAGCTCTTAATTCTTGGAATATTCCAGAAAGGGATGAAGGGTGGGTTGCTATTACACAGTGTTTTTCCAGAAGAATTGAGACCTAGTGGTGTCTGTGATCTCTAGATCCCACAGAGAGTATGAAAGCAAAAACTAGATTCAGGGTCTCACAGTCTTCTCAGTGTCTGTCCTTCATGCCTTGTGACAGAGGGACATATTTTTTATATTTAGACCTTAAAGGTGTAACTCAAGTATAGTCACTTTGTACTGATTACCTCTGCTTTCACCCTTTACACAACTTGGAATCATATCGATCCATTCAGTAAGGCCCTCCAGAAGATCCAGCTCACACTACAATGGTGAAAAATAGATCTTTTACTGAAGGGTAGAAGGAGAACTCATCACAGCAATCAATAAATATCTTGGTTCTTCCCTGAAGGCTCTCTCTTGCCTCCAGCTGTGAATTCTACATTCTTTCTCATTCCTCACATCATCTCTACAAATCCCTTCCAGTAGAGCAATTCAGCTCTAGCCCTCTGCTCTCATACCCTGCATGGCCTGTTTCTTAGGGGCTTGATTCCTACCACACAGAAGCCTTAGCGGGTGGAATCCACAGTTGATGCAACAAAACCTTAAACACATCATTCCTTTTCTGCCTCTCCTCCCTTTTTATGTTTTCCTTAGGGGTCGAAGAATAGAGGAATAGAGTTTAAGGAAATGATTTTGGATGAGGAATTTATAGAGACTCCCATTCTCCACCTGACACTGCCCCTGCACACACACACACACACACACACACACACAGCCCTATACTCCTTTCTTTATCTCCAGGAATATCTAGTCTTCAGAGAAACGTAAAAGAATTTCTCCACCTAAACATTTTTTTTTAAAGTTACCTGAGCACAAATAGATAAAACTAACCTTTAATTATTTTTTAAAGTTAAAAACTAGGGAACAAAACCAAAAAACAAAAACAAAAACAAAAACAAAAACAAAACACAACAACAACACAAAACCTTTGTGCCAAAATGGAAACGTCCTTTCTAGACAGCTCCTAGGACAAAAAGGAAATCAAATCAGAAACTGGAGACTGCCTAAGAAATGGTGGTAATAAAAGACTACATAGCAGACTCTGGAGTAGAGCTAAAGCAATGTTATAAAGAAGTTTGTATTTATGTTAATAATAAGGAATTAAGTGCTTGATTCAAAAGATTGGAAAATGAAAACCCAAGAACAGAGTAAAAAAAAATTGTAAAACCAAAAGTTGAATAAAACCAGTAAATCAATAAATCAGTCCAAGAATGGAGACTCAGTGAAATGGACCATTAGGTAATCATATCAAGAACAAAATAAAGCAAAAATATACTCAAAGGAAAAAGGAATGGGAAAATAATTACAGTGACAAAAGAAATAGAAACAATGATAAACTAAGTTCTAGACAAGTAAAATAAAAAATCTGGATAAAATGTGTGATTTTCCAGAACTGACTCCATAAGAAAAAGGGGAAAAAAAAACAACCTACATATGAATTTCCAAAGACTAAAGGAGAAACCTGTCAAAGAGCCATTGCCTAAAATCTGTTGGTTTGTGTGAATTTTTTTTTTTTCTGTTCAGTTGAGTTTAAATAACATTTGAGTTATCTGTTCCATACTGGTTGGGTAAAAGTCAAGGAGAAAACCTAATGTGGGCCTGGTGACTTTTAGGGGGGAATTCTATGATAAAATGACATTACAAATAAGTAGGGAGAAATAGAGACTATTTGAGTAATGGTAGCAGGACAACTTGGAAAAAAAATCAGTACTTCATTATATCAAAATTTATGAGAGATTTAAGATTTAAATATAAACAAATTATTAAAATATTAAAATAAAATATAGAAGAATGATTCTGTAATCTCGGAGTATGAAATGTTTCCCTAGGTAGGACACAAAGTCCCTGAAACAAGTTTTAGAAATTAAAAAATTAGAACATATAAAAGTCAAATTTTATAAAAATTTATATGGTATATAAAAATATACCATAAAAATATATACCATAAACAAGATGAATAGAAAAGCTAAGTGTGCGAAAATATAAGACACGTAAAAGACAAAATGATTGATTTCTGTAATACTTAAGTCCTAAAAATCAAAGTTTTCAAAAATAAAATGTGCATTAGAAAACTATGCTAATCTACCCCTAAATGAGAAAATCCAAGCATCTCTTCAACACACAAAGTGATTCTCAGTCTCATAAGAGACATGCACGTTTAAGTTAGCATGTGCTAGTTCCACCTATCAGATCTGCTCAGGAACACGTATGTTAGTGAGTGTTTGGGGAAATAAGCATTTTGCCATATGTTTCTAAGTGGAATGTGAATGAGTGCAACCTCTTTGGGTGACAGTTCATTAGTAACCAGAAAAAATTTAAAGTATCTCTTAACTCTGCAATCTACTTCTAGATTACATTCAAATTTATGTAAAGTGAGTTTAACAGTTGATTTTAATAGGAACAGAATATCTTGGGAACAACCTCGAGAGCCATCATTAGGGAAGAAGTTGGGTAAAACATGGATTATCCAATGATGGAATACCATATAACATAAAAAAAAGAATGAAGCAGCTCTTTCTGTCCAAAGTATAATTGGATAAGTTTTAAAATACATTATTATTTGAAAAACAGTGGAATAGGATATGTAACACACTACACTTCCATAGGGTGTTTTGAAGCCCACAAATGAAAAACTAGCACATTGAAACGGCGTGGCTCATAGAGTAAAATCACAAAGCGACTTGATGTTGTGTCCCAGTGATCCATTAAAATGTATTCAGTAGGGAAGGTTCTCCACCTCTGGGTAAAAATTCTGTTCCGTGGTTTATTTTTCTGATCCCTTGTGAATTATACAAGGTTTGTGTGTGTGTGTGTGTGTGTGTGTGTGTGTCACTTCAGATCACCCACTCAAAGTAAATAATTAAAACCAACAGCCCCGTCCGTGTCACAAAGCTGCTGACTCAAAGTTCCTGGTTATCCCCCGTCTCCCAAATGAGACTGGTTCTCTCTCCAGGCCAGTCATGCTTCTCCCTATTTGTGTTGTTTCCTCCACTTCCATGGTGAGATGAGGGAGGTATGGGCAACATGAGAGTGGGAACTGGACTCTACTGTCTTAAGATGGCTTTCCACTCCCTAGGTCTGATGGATCTTGGTAACTGACCTTTTCACTCAGGGTAGTGTGACCAACTCGTCCACATTACCGAGACCCTCCCAGTTTTGACAGGCAAGTTCATGTCTCTGGAATTCCCTCAATCCGGGTCAATTGGAATAGTTGGTCACCCTCCTTGGAGGTCACTGTTGTGGCCTTTTAGTGGCATCCCTCCTAGCAGTGGAGATACTGCACTTGCTTGCTTTTGATGTGTGTGGTGCAGTCTCCTTAGGGCATTGCCTTCTCTTCCTCCTGGGAAACTTGCAGCCCACCTCTAGCTTCTAACTGCCAGTGTCTCTTGTCTGCCTAGATAGATCATTATGCATGAATTAACACACACTCACTGTCCCTCTCCATCCCCCCTACCCCTGCCTGTATCTCTGTGTCTCCTGCGTGGCCCGCATCTGGTGCACGAGGATCACTCACACATTCGTTGTCTTGACAGACTCTGAGTTTGTAGATCCAAGCCACGTGACCTACGCTCCCAGGGCTCCACCTTCAGTAGCCAGCCCATCTGTCCTTGTTGGGTCTTATCTGAGACACTGTTACTGTTGTCAGTGTCCTTCAGTGGGTAGGGCCATGTGTCAAACTCTCACAGTAGTTCCATGGAAGGTTCTCTGGAGGTCTGAGGTCAAGGTGTGGGAGATGGGATGTACCGCACTGCTTCATGATGACAGATAAAGCTCACTTTCCTCTTTTACCAACAAGCCACCATTTTATATCTTCAATGTGGGTATGAAATTTAAGAGTTATGCAGCTGGATTCTCAGTGTTTCCTTTGAAGATTCATATTTTGGTATCTGGCAATCTAATACCTATCATCTTAGAGTCTTAGCTGAAAGTACCATTTTAACATCCTAATTCTGTGCTTTCATATGCATGGAATAGCCCTGGAAGGATATGTGAGAGATAGTGATTGGCTCCAGGATAAGGAAGTCATTGGCAGAGAAGGAAAGGGAAGGAGACCTCTCACCATTTGCATGTCTATACCATGTGTACCGTTCAAATGTATATGCTGCACGCATATTACTTGGATGCAGGCCTCATAACTAAAATTGCCAAATTTTGCAAATAATGCTAAATCAGTAATAATGAATGGAAATGGTTCTATACAGGGTTAGGTGAATCAGTAAAACAGTGTAAAATACTGAACTAAACCTTATACTCTACATGAACTTGCCATATCATGAAGGTGAACCTCAAATCAACAGGAAAGAGTGGATTATGTGATAAATTGTGCCTCAGCAACAGGCCAGCCATTTAGATAAATAGAGTTTGGTCTCTTACTCATTCCTAAACCCACATCAATTTCAAATCGGTTAAAATTTTGAATGAAAGAAATGAAATCATAATAATAACTGATATCTGAACGGTGTTAGGATCTTGAGTGGGAAAGGTCATCAAATACGATATGAGTAGAAAAGGAGAAGTTAGATAATTAAGTACATAACAAAACTTTCAGAATTTCCCCAAATATGATTAACAACAGAAATTATACACACACAGAAAGAAAGTATCTACACGGTTTAGGTAGCATAATGTCAGAGAGGTTTGGTTTTGTGGCAGTATTGCTCAGGTGAATTTGATTTTCCACTTTTTCTTATTTCCTGCTTGTTGTTTTTAGAAATTAATGTGCATTACTTAATAATAAACCATATCTCAGCTTACATTTAAAATAATGGGAGATATTATAATGGGATGGTGAAAAGACTCCCTGTTGAAACATCATTTTCCAGTAAAATAGGCTAAATATGTCTGTTGATGAGGAAGAGATGCTCTATAGCAGGTAGTTCATCCCAGGGGCCCTACTCACAGAGTTGCTGTTCATTCCTCACTCTAAAAGGGCTGAAAATGGAATCCTTTGATGCACTTACTTAATTTGAGCTGATGTTAATGGAAGACCATCCACAGTGACATTTGAGACTTGATTCTCTTGGCAAACATGAAATGGGAAGCCTTGGTATAACCAGCATCCAACCAAATGCTGTCATGAGGGGGGGGTACATGCTCTAATTGATTTCTTTTTTCAGGCCCCAGGTTAAATTTTTCTAAGTCCAGCTGTAGAGAAAAGGGTGAGGCGGATATTTGTAGCCAGAAGATTCAGAGATAGAGAAATTATGGTGGTTCTACCTCAAAAAGTCAACATTTTCAGTGGTCGGGAGTTTTAACAAATACTGTAATCCACACTGTGTGATGAACTATTACTAAGAACCACAAAACTGATGGGAAGATACTACATTAATAGTCATGATAGCGAGATTTACCGAGTGCCTCCCCTGGGCCATGACTGTGCTATATGTTCTGTTAAGTTATCTCTACTGAGAAGTCACTTTAGAAATAAGCTGCTTTGTGAATTATTTTCAAAAAGGTAATTTCATGAAAATTAAAAAATTTTAAACTTCTCCAGCTCATCACTATCTTGACAAATACTGCTCTTCAGTACAAACATAAATAGCAATAAGAGTTCTAATACCTATTAAAATTTCCCTAAGGAATGCCTGAGTGGCTCCATTGGTTAAGCATCCAGCTCTTGATTACAGCTCACGTCATGAGCTCATGGTTGTGAGATGGAGCCTGCTTAAGATTCTCCTTCTCCCTCTCCCCTTGCCCCACTTCCTCTCCAACAAAAAATTTCCCTAAGGTTTTGAGATATAAAGGAAGATCTTTGGACTGTTATTCCATAGTAAAAAAATAAAGAGTCTATAACAGAGTCAAAATCTACGATTCTCACAAGAGGCCAAGAGATGACAGTGACAATGACAATAGCTAGCTAATACTTACTGGCTCTTACTATATGTCAAGCACTATTCTGAGTCCTTTACATATGGGGATTATTTTAATCTACCCAGCAAGTCTGTGAGGAGTTAGATGTATTATTCCCTTAAAAAAAAAGATTTTATATTTAAGTAATCTCTGCACTCAACGTGGGATGTGAACTCACAAACCCAGATCAAGAGTCGCATGCTCCTCTAACTGAGCCAGCCAGGTACTCCAGACATATTCCCCATTTTAAGGGAACAGAACTGAATCATGAAGAACATTTTAAAACTTTCCAAGGTCACACAGGTAGTGATTCACAGTGCTGGTAACTGAACCCAGACAGTCTTGTTCTAGAGCTCTTAACACAGCACATTGTGCATTAGAGAGTCCAGCCTCTCTAGCCCATATCCCTTTGAGGAGGCCAGCTGGGGTCAAAGGCCCATGTTATCAGACTGTGGAAATAGGTCTGCATCCTTTTACTAGCAATTAGCACAATGAACAATTGTAACAATTACTTGGGTAAAATCCACCCTGCACATTATTAGGGAATTAACCAAATTGCAAAATTTGGCAATTTTGGGGAGGAAGGTTGCTAAGTTGCCAAGAGAGTTACTTTGGGGTTTTCTTATGTGTTGCTATAGGACACCTGCCTAGAAAGGCACAGTCCCTTGGATACTCCCTCTGACTGTAGAAAGCCAGATTTTCATTTTGTGTCATCGTTCTTCTCCTGTTCTTCTCCAGAAACACTGCTAAGTCCATGGAAAGTTATGACATTACAAGTCAGACCTGGTTTCAAATGCTGCCCCCAACACCCCCACCCCCACCCCCACTCCAGCCAACTTAGGAGCTCTGAGACCTTGGGAAAGTAACTTAATCTCCCCAAGTTTCCGTTTTTTCATCTTCAAAAGGGGATAACACACACATGTACATGCCAGAGTTGTTGAGAGCCCCATGAGATGCTGTGATTGGTGCAGCAACTGTGTGGTCATCAGCACCCCATAATTGTTAGCCACTCGTGTTTTCGTCACCTTCTTCTTCAACATCTTCATCATAATTAGGCACCACTTGCTCTGTTGTTATCGTTCTTCAGCATGAAAAGTGATTTTCGATGTGGCTGTCATCCTTGCTTTCAATTTTTCACGACGGACAATGAGATGTTGAGACACCAAACAAAGTATGCAGTTAGGCCATTGAATTTTCTATCTATAGCACCCTGTAAATTTGAACCAACAGAAAGGAAGGACAAGACAAGATGATAATGAGGAAAGCCCTTCCCACAGAGCATCTTTGTGGCCAAAGCTCTTGCAATAAATGCAAAGCACATAAGACGGAATGTCCCCTTATGTCACAGCTGAAAACTGTAACATAAATATTTTTGTCAGTTGGCTTTATTCTACAGATGTTTTTGAGGATTTGTTGTTGAAACAGCCAATCCACTCCTGAATAAAAAAACTTTTGGCAGTACTCAAAGTGTCAACTAATTAGATCCAAATTGCAGCTGAACATTTTGAAATGTATGCATCGCCCACGTGAATACTGAGTGAATTTATTATAAATAGAATTGCAATTGCTGTGAGAGAAGGACACTCAATGGCACGGAAGTAAACTAATTTGTGAGCATTTATTAAACACCTTATTAAGATCTCCCCTTCCAAGGGACAGTGTACAATGGCGTCCATGATGAGTATTCCAGCAGTGTGCTCAGGAAAGGCTCTGCATACAAGTCAGAAAAAACACTAGAAGTTTGATGCCTAACAGGCTGGATTCTAATCTCATTCCTTTATTCATTTTGTGAAGGTTAAAAAAGTCACTTATCCATGTTGTGTAAACTGAGCCTCTACCCGTTGGGCCAAATTCCCTCCCTTCCACAAACGTTTTTACGACTGAGTTTGAATGACTTGAGGTGATGACTCACTTGAGGTACTGATTCCTCTGAGCTCAGTGTGCAGGCTCCACATCTGTGTTACTGTCTGTTCTGAGGATAATGAGTTAGACAGAGGCTTGATTCAGCCTTTGGTAATCTTGGTTTCTGCCTTTGGATGAGATGAACTTTCAGTGGCCCATTTGCCAAAGTGGATCACAATAAGCATGAAAGATAATAGATTCTAGACCGACGTTTGATGAAAATAAAACAATTGAGACAACCAAGTGGGAAAAACTGTCTGCTCTTTATGTAAAGAAGAGTTTCATAGTTTTTAGAACCATCCAGCAATGAACCTGCCTATTCTGCTACTTGATGAGTGACCCATCACTGGACCTTCTTAAACCAGTGTCAGAAAATAATTAACAAAGTGTTAGAAGGAAGAGACTCTGGTACAGATTGGTAGATATGTTAGCTTCCTTAAGTGGCTGTGACAAAGTAGACCACAAACTAAGTGGCTCAAAACAAGAGAATTTTATTGTCTCACATCTCCAGAAGTCAGAAATCAAGATGGCAGCAGGAACATGCTCTCTTTGAAAGCTCCAGGAAAAGAGTCATACCTTGCCTCTTCCTGGTTTATGGTGCTTGTCAGAAATCCTAATCCCAATCCTTGCCTTGTAGCTGTGTCACACTAACCTCTGCTTCTGTCTTCATGGGGACCTCTTCCTTCTGTGTGTGACTCCAAATAATTCTCTCCTTACAAGGATTTCAGTCATTGAGTTTAGGGTCCATCCTAACCCAGTATGACCCCTTTGATGACATCTGCAAAGACCCCATTTCCATATAAGGTCACATTCACAGGTACAGAAGGTTAGGATTACAACCAAGGGTTAGGGGCTTGTGGAGAGCCCACAGTCCGACTCACTAGGTATGCTAGGTATGACTAGTTGGCTGGTAGGAAGATCCTATCTACTGTGAGATTCCAGGAGTTGATTATTCCTTTCTACCAAAATGATGATGTTAGTTGGCCCAACAATTATTAACAATCTCCCTTAGTACTAAACAGAATAGTAAGTATTAATCTCTTGTTTAGTTTTTGGTTTTTTGTTTGTTTTTAGTGTCTGCCTTAATGATTCTTTAAGTCTTATATTTTATGAACAAGTGGGGAACGTTAGGATGTTGCCTTGAGTCAGAGCATAAGTTGTTAATTTCTGTGATTTTAAAGTAACATTAAAGTTTATGAACCTCACTTTTGCTATGTATTCAAAAATACAGATATACATTACCAGACTTGAGTTATATGTTGAATGTGGGATAGACTGAACTTTTAAGAATTTATTGGCATTTTAATGATAGACCAGATTGCAAACATTAGCCCTGTATTTGCCTTTAGAAAGTGACAGACTGGTGTCACTGGTAAATCAGAAGACAGTTTCGTGGCTTAGACCTACTGTCCTCTGCTAATCTGTATGTATCTTGATGGAAAAAATGTGATGTTTTGGATGCATACGCTTAAGTGATTTAGCATTGCTGTTTTGTTTTGACAGGCAGTTTTTATATTTATTTACTACACTTCACTCAGGGTTTCTCAACCTCAGTGCTACTAGCATTTTGTGCTTGATAATTATTTACTGTGGGAGTTGTATTGTGCATTATAATATGTTTAGCAGCATCCCTAGGCTCTACACACTAGATGCCAGTAACAACTCTCCCCACCTATCCCCCTCTCCTTGACCTTGCACCCTCCCAGTGTGACAGGCAAAAATGTCTACGCACATTTCACATTTGAAATATCGGGGTGGGGAGGGGGGAGGTGATCAATGTGGCCCCAGTTGGGAATCATTGCTTTGCCAAATTTTTTTTAAGTGCTTAGTCATGGCTTCCAAATCTATTTCCTCTATCTACCCAAACCTGTGACTCAATTTAAGATTGAGCCATGAACAGAAAGACCCGTTAAGGTTTGTTTAATTCTCATGCTTTTGAGTCTTGGGATCCCTCTTAAAAATTATTGAGGAACTCCTCGAGCTTTTGTGTATGTCGGGTATAACTTATCAATATGTGCTGCATGAGGAAAAAAACATTTATGTGGTCATTGAAAAACAATAATAAACTCATTACATGCTTGTTTAAATACTATATTTTATGAATATTAACTGTATTTTTCTAAAAAAAACTGAAGAGAAGAGTAGCATTATTACATTTTTCTATTTCTCCGTTGTGTCAATCTATGTTGTCTTGGTTGAAGTATATAAAGAAAATTCCACGTAGATATGGTGGACAATGGAGGAGTATTTTAATAGTGTTCCCGAGTCCTTCTGGATATTTTTCTTTCGTATGTCCCCAAACTTACCAGGGAGTAATTTCTTAAAGGTGACTTTGTAATGTTTAAATTATTTTATCTACCTTTCATTTTGAATGGGTCTTTTACCCATTCATCATTGGTAATTTGGAAAATACTGGTTTTCTGAGTTATGTGGTGGTTCTACCAATTTGACATATTTTATTATCAATTTTATTGTTTTAACGTAAAAAGTCAATCATGAACATAACCACCAATCTCAAAGCAATCTTTAAGATTTAGGATGTTGTCAAGCTCACAGTGGTAGATAGGAGTTTTCTACAGTTCTAATTTCCACTTGAAAGCTTGAATTTTATCATTGGCAACAAATACTGCCAGTTGTGTCCCTCAAAGTGACAGACCCACTTCATCAATTTTTGGGAAAATGTCAGACAAATACTCAAGCATGAAAACCATTATTTGTCTGTTAGTCATTTGTTCAAATAAAAAAGTGTTCTGTGAAAAATGGCTATTTAGCTTGCAACCCATACAATTAAATGTGCACTTTTCTTCAAGACAACCATTCCACTTAAGTATGCCAGGAGAGAGTTTTACATTCACTTCCTCTTTTGTCATACAGGATATATTTTAAAGTTTGCTTAATAGTTGAGATTTAATACAAGTAATCATTGTTTTATCAAAGACATTGTTTGTTTTTTTTTTTTAAGATTTTATTTATTCATGAGAGACACAGAGAGAGAGAGACGCACGGACACAGAGGGAGAAGCAGGCTCCATGCAGGGAGCCCGACGTAGGACTGGATCCCCGGTCTCCAGGATCACGCCCTGGGCTGAAGGCGGCGCTAAACCGCTGAGCCCCATCCCCCCCCCCCCCGGAGGGGGGGGCTGTCCTATCAAAGACATTCTTAAGTAAACCTGGCTTTTTCCCCCCACTGTCAGTGCCTGGTGGTAAAGAAAATGTCTGCTAATATAGTTTGGTACCACGCTCTTGGTTCTTGCTATGGCACCAGCATGAATCATACCAATGGTGTAAATATGAACACAGTGAAAAAAGACCAGTAATATCTTTGAACTATTATAAAAAAAAATTTGACCTTAGGAATCCCCAGAGACCCACAGACTAACTTTTAAAGAAATGCTCGTCTTTGAGGATCATTCTACAACACGCTGAATTTGAAGATTATCGAAAACATTTTCTGATAGACATACATAATAGCAGATGTACTTCTTCAAACTAGAACTTAGTAGATCTCAAGAACTGCACATGGCATTCCAGGAATATTTTTTCCTTAGCCAGTAAAACTGTGGAAAACGATGGTTGTTGCTCTGTTTACACAATCTCAGAAGTTAGAAATGTTTCTAAACATTTTAGATTCTCTTCATAGAGCTGACATTTGCGAACTTTCCTGTATCTTTTTTTAAATTACTTTCACATTTAGCCTCGATCCTCTCAAAATAATGAATTTCAAGACCTTATGTGTCAGCACTACTTCCGGATTCTATTTTTTTTTCTCTTAAAGGATAGTTTCCAGTTCCAAGGAATTTGGAAAAGAAGCATGCGTTCATTTAGTTTCCAACAGTGCTTTGCTCAGATTAGGCACTCAAATATTTGTCAACTATAAAATTTAATTGATTTATCTTTTATAGTCTTGATAGTTTTATGGTCTGGTGATATGACTTTCAACCTTCATCCATCTAGACAGGAGAGGGCTATTTTTTAGGCCCCTGGAACATTTGAAGTCAAAAGCAGGCTCTCTATTGAAAACAGAGTGATTAAGGTAGTTTCTCATATTGAATATAAACCTACTCCTTCCCCAGTGCCATCCGTGGCACAGCCATGACAGTCTGGCTGCCAGTCTTACCCACTGCCTCCTACTATCAGGCACCTGAACGTTTCTGTCTGAGAAAACTGGTAAAACTTACTCATAACTGCCATAGGGGTTCCCACCCAAACTCCATGGTCTGCCATTTGAAAAGCACCCCTCCCCCTCCAAGTACTCAGGGGGAAAAGAAAAATGATATCTGACAAAAAAATAAAGTGGTAAGAATTTCTAGATTACTAAGTGAATTCTCAGATAACAGCTCTTTAGTAAACTAGATTGAAGCAAGAATATAGAGTAGTCCAAGGGGGTTGCCTCCAAGGAGGAGAAATGGAACAAACAAATTACCCTTTGCATTTCACCATATTGAGGGGTATTCTAGAGATCTGAATGGAGAGTTTGGGTATCAGTTATTAATAGGTAAATAGAAACTATCCAAATATTAAAAAGGCAGTTAACTCCTAGGAAATTTAAAAGCTACACAAGAAAAGAAAAGTGTTCACGCTGTGCTCCATGGCTCAGGTCAAGGATACTGTTCACATGGCCATAATAATGGAAATACTGCGTTGATTCACCTAAAAATTGTTGAAGATTTATGTTGGGGGTGGGTGGGGAATGAGTGGGAAAGTGCTTGTGTGTGCTTAAGTCTACAGGTGGTGGTTATAAAAGAGCCAAATCCTGGTAGAGAAAAATCATGTCTAAATCAAGATTTGCTTTATAAGTATGTTACTTCAAAAAAAATGGAAGTTAGAATCAGAAAAGTGTGAAAAATGTTGAGAGTCATAGAACTTAGGAATGGGCAGGAGGATTAAGATTCAAAGTGATTATTTTTCATTTTAAGCCTTACAGAGTTATCAAAAATTGCATATATATATATACATATATATATATATGTATATATATATATGTATATATCTTACCTCAAATTATACTGGTACTAAATCAAAGACCTTTCACCTCCTCTGTAGGTAGCTCTGACTGTATAGCAAGACTTGTGCCTAAGAGTATCACAGCCTTGATTTTCCTTGACTTCCTCCCATCAAAATGTGTCTGCGGTATGTCATGTTTTATTAAATTTTGACTTTATATCCTTAATTAAGAGTTCGATCGGACTTCCTTTTCCAACCTGATCTGTGTGCTATATCCCACATGACAGTTCTCTCTGGCCAGATTGATCCACTTCTGATCACTTGATTATATTATTCTGTTGAAGTTAAAATGCCCCCTACCCCTCTGAATCTTTGTCTTTCACACTTCCAGTAATCACTCAAATCCTCATTCCTTCTGGAATCTACTCCTGATCACCTTAGTTGACAGTGATTTGATCTTCCTGTATACTATATGGCTTTGTTACCTTTTAATTTTTTTTATTACAAAATGCATTTTAGGTACAGAAAATGTGCATCGCATAGCTGTACAATTTAGAATAAAATAAGCATCTAACAACTCACCTCCCAGTTTAAGAAATAGAACATTATTCTCCATGATTTCATCTCTGCACCCCACCCCACCGCACCAGGGATCTTACCAGGTCTATGATTGGGTTATTCATTTTCTTGCTCTGTGGGCTCATTATGACTAGATACATCCCTGTACAATGTTTTAATTTCTTTTTTTTACTTGAACTTTATGTAAATGAGATCCCACTTTATGTATTTTTCTTAGAATTTCTTCCCTTGCTCATTGTTTTTGAGAATTAGATACATTCTACATGTAGCCATAGTTCATTCTTTGTCATCCCTGAACAGTATTCGACTGTCTCAGTGTCCTATGAGTTATTTATAGTTTGTGTTGCTGATTAACAGAACAGGTTGTCAGTAACTTTCAGTAATATCCATTGCTGCTCTAAACTTCTATATACCTGTCTCTTGGTGCATATATGTAAGACTTCTCTAGAGCAGTGATTCTCACAGTGTAGTCCATGAACCAGCAGCATCAGCTGCACTTGGAAACTTACTAGAAATACAAATTCACGGGCCCCATCCCGGACCTACTTAATCAGAAACTAAAAGGATGGGCCCAGGAATCTGCATTTTAACCTAACCACCAACTGATTCCGATGCACACTCAGGGTTAAGAACCACAGTTCTAGTGTGATAAGAGATTTGTTAGTTTCTCCTAGTAGTTCTGTCTATATTTAGCTGATGTATTTGAAGCTACATGACTGGGATATATGCAACCAGTATTCTAGTGTTTTTCTCATTTCCATATAGCTGTTGCGAGGTCACAAAATTGTTTTTTTGTACTAAACCTGTCTTATGCTCAAACTGATGCTCTTTCTTTCTTTCTTTCTTTCTTTCTTTCTTTCTTTCTTTCTTTCTTTTTTAAATGTCTGCCATTTCTCCACAATATGTCTAAATGTAGATTTCCATTTAGCTTGCCTGGGATTTGTTGGGATGCCTGAATCTAAGAAGCAGTCTTTTCATGGAGAAATGAATTAAATTCTACAGTTCTCATGCAATTTAAAATGTGCTAAATTTTTCTATTTTCTAACAGTCTGATTACATTGGATCATCTCACCCCATGCTCATTATTTCTAGACTCTTCTTTTATATTTCCATTCATTTTCAAGTCTATTTTTCTTTAACTTTATTTATATCTGATAATTCTCAAATCTCCTGCCTTTGTGGGACTGTTGCTTATTGTGGTGTTTTGCTAACTCTTACTCATGGTGTCTCTCACCATGGTGCGTATGTGTGTGTGTGTGTGGGGGGGTGATGATGGTTGATATCCTTGGAACTTGGTATATAGGAATTCATTTGAAGGCTGGATTTAAAGAAGATTTATGTTTACTTCTCCCATGCATCTAGGGACAGTATCAATTTGGGATCTTTGTAAACACTGTATAGAGGCAGCAAAGGCCTCAAACCTATGGTTAGAAATGCTCCAAGGAAACATCTTAAATTATTTTTCCTATCTTTATTATTTTTTATTTCAACTACATTATTTGATAGTGCCATTATTGCAAGCCATCTTCTGTCCTCTTTGAGAACACTTTTAAATAGAGACAGTAAAATGAAAGAAATAAATTCAAGAACATTTAAAAGCTAGTTAATTATAGCATTGGATTATTTTTAAGTGAAACTGCTAGCATCTCAGGCAACACAATCCAATGTGCTTTGCTTTAAAAGTAAGTTTCTGGGCATTGCCTAACACATTGGTAACAGAATGAATTGATTTTAAAGAATGCTTAAACAACCTCAAAATATGAATGAGGGAAACATACAATTCTGAGTCAATATTAAATATTTACATGGAAGTTAAGATTTAGAGACTTAGAAACTCAGACCTGGATTTACTTCTGTGAATGGTGGGATGGGATAGTGTGGGCTCTATGTAAAAGAAAATAATAGGGATCCCTGGGTGGCGCAGCGGTTTGGCGCCTGCCTTTGGCCCAGGGCGCGATCCTGGAGACCCGGGATCGAATCCCACGTCGGGCTCCCGGTGCATGGAGCCTGCTTCTCCCTCTGCCTATGTCTCTGCCTCTCTCTCTCTGTGACTATCATAAATAAAAATAAATAAATAAATAAATAAATAAATAAAAAGAAAATAATAAATCTCCAAAATAGGCTAACTGAAAAAACACTAAAGTGGAGAATGATGTATATAGTATGCTGCCCTCCATGTAAAAATAGAGAAAGGATATGCATTTGCTTGTGTGTGCATAAGATTCCTATGGAAGGACGGTCAGGAAACCAAAACTGTCAGTTGCCTCTGGACATGAGAATTGGACAGAGGTGATATAGAGATTTTTTTTTCATGAGTTTCACTTTGAACATTTTGAGTTTTGAGCTATGAAAATATATTATGTATTCACATAAATAGATTTATAGATGCATGGATTGATCGAGAGGTAAAACGACAAAGTCCTGTATCAAGAAGAGAAAGGATAAAAATCCTATGATCTTTGCAATAGATGCAGAAAAAGCATTTGACAAAGTATGGTATCCATTCGTGATAAAAAAACAAAAAACAAAAAACAAAAAAACCCAACAAGGTAGGGTTAGAGGGAGCATACCTCAACATAAGAAAAGCCATATAGGAAAAACCCACAGCTAACATTATACCAAATGGTGAGAAACTAATAGATTTCCCCCTAAGATCTGAAATACCATACGATTTCAATCATATGTGGAATTGAGAACAAATTAACAAAAAAAGAGACAAACCTCGAAACAGACTGTTAACTCTAGAGAACAAACTGACAGTTACCAGAGAAGAGGTGAGGAGCTGGGAGAAATAGGTGAAGGGGGGGGGCGGTGTTAAGAATACACTTAACCGATGAGTCTGAGTAGTGCATAGAATTGTTAAATCAGTATGTTGTAATTAAATGTAATATACAAAAAAAAAATGTAATATACACTATACTGGAATTAAAAATGAATAAATAAAATGTTTTAAAAAGGTGAAAGCCAGTGAGCAAATGAATAAGACAGTGAGTGAATGTCCGTTCAGACTGGATGCACCCCAGACTAGCTCTGTGCCTTCCTCTGTAAAATGCAGGGAATGGCACCTACTTCACTGGGTTGTTGGGAGGGTTAAGTAAGTTTAGATAAGCAGGCAAGACAAAATTTGGCTCAGAGTAACTAACACAAAAACTGTTAGTATCATTATTGTTCTTACTGTAAGCCTGGTGACCTTAAACATGGACTTTGTGGTAGTTTTATATCTGGACCTCTCTGTAAGTTCTCCTGCTTACCTCCTGTGTGGTACTGTGCAGGGTTTTAAACTTCTTTCGCCCTCCCTTTCTGTCATTGTGAATAATGAATAATAATAACATGACAGTAATAATTAACTCACAAAGTTCTCTGACTTAATATTTTATTAGGAAATTATTAATTTTTTAGGTGTGATATTGTTCGTGTTGGGTGTGAAAATGGTTTCATTTTTAAGGAGTCCTTATGTTTTATAAATACATCCTAAAATATTCACATGAAGAAAAATATCTGAGATTTGCTTCAAAATAATAGAGGAATATGTGGTGGTATGGATGAAAGGAGAGTATGGCCTTGAGTTGATGACTGCCGTAATTGAGCGAACACAGGGGCTCATCACACTGTTGTCTTTTGTATATGTTTGAAGTTTTCTCTAATGGAAAGTTTTTCCTGGGATATGATCATTAACAGAGCAAATACATCAGATAGTAGCAAATATGCAGCGATGACTCAATAAATGGCCACTAGTAGTGAGTGATGGCAGTTTAAGCATTGTATTTATTTTTATTAACCTCAGGAATATGGCCAGGAACAAAAGCCTACAGCAAGGCAATGGATTAGTTAGTACATGAGGAGAAAACCAACACTTTTTTAAAAAATTATTTCTTTCTTTAAAAAAAACAAACAGATTTTATTTGAGAGGGAGTGAGAGAACGCACCTGCTAGCGGGGGAGGTTGAAGCAGACTCCCTCCTGAACAGGGAGCCCGACTTGGGGCTCCATCCAGGACCCTGGGATCATGACCTGAACCCAAGGTAGATGCCTAACCAACTGAGCCCCCCAGGTACCCCTGCACTTTTTAAAAAAATTCTCCTGGTGAAGAACCCAACTTTTTGATATTTGGGGTAACACCAACCCACACACCCAGCCCCACAGCAAAGGTCTGCAGGGTCCTGACATGTAATATCCACAGGTCTCAGCCAATTAAAAATGGCAGGATTTTTGGTTAAAGAGTAAATAGACAGACCCTGAAACATGGTAGGATCTCTCTGTCCACTGTTGAAGGGCAACAGTCATTTTACCTTCATTCCAAGCTTCAATTTTGAACTCACATGGTACCAAACAGGGCAGGTATTTGCTTTTATTCATGCAACTCTACCTTTACAATCAATTATATAATTTTCAGTCCTTGAACCTCAAAGAAGTGAATGGGAATTCCAGTAACTGATGTGTGGTCAGCTTTAACTTGGATGCTCTTACATGTTAGAGGAATCGGGATTTGGAAATACTGCCTTAAAAAAAGTTTCTCCCTTAACTTACTTTATTTATTTATTTATTTATTTATTTATTTATTTATTTATTTATTTATTTATTTTACCCTTCCCACCTCTGTTTCCACGGAGATGGGGCCAGAGGCTGTGCAGGGAGCTCACAAGAAGCCAGCAGCTGAGAATGAGAATTCTCACTTACAGTTTTCAGCTGAAAGCTATAAACTCCTTTACAAAGACCAGCTGAGTCTTCTGGCCACTATGGTCTCTGGTTTTTTACACTGATAAATAAGGTGTCTTTTCCCCCCCCTATGTGGAGGAGTAGCAAAAAACATTTTTTCATATAGACTTGAATTCTTTCGTGCAATAAGTCAAGTGTAGAGACATTCCTTAAGAAATTACTTTCAACTTTAAATGATATTGTACATTTGGAATTAAGCAATTATCACTAGCTTAATCTCTGTCCTTTCAAGCTTCTGACAGATATTTGAAGAAAAACATGTGTGAATTTACTCATTGTGTGTTATGGGTTGTAAATGATCCCATCTAATGGAATAAAACCTTAGCATCATTCAAAATCATTTGAATAAAAATAAAAATCTCAAGATTATGGCCAATCAGTGTTCATCCACAAAATGTTTTGTGAATTAAGATATAATTTACTATTGGTTCTTTGTTTTTCTTGAGCTTTTAATATTATTTCATGTTATTTGAACTTGGAAGTATTTACTTTCTTAAATCATTTGAAAATATCTGAGAAGCCTGCATAATCAAAGATGGCAAATATTTTAAGTCATTTATATTTATATATATAAATATAAATTTTTATATATATGTGTATATATATATATATTCCACACTACTATTTTATTTATTAGCAGCCAAGTAATCATTGAAACAGCATGAAATATAAATACGGAGTCAAAAAAAAAAAACCCCTAGAAGGTCCTTATTAAATTTGGACCTAAGAGCCTATGCTTCAAGCTATGTTTTTTTTTTTTATATTCTTTTTCTCTTCATGCCACACATCTTTATGTCTCAAAGTTTATACACTCAGCATGATTTCCAAGCACTTTTGCAGAATTTCATCATTACTGTTACATAAAACATTCAGTGATTACTCTTCATCATTAATCACACAACAGCTCTGAATTTTCCAGAATTTAGTTCGAATAAACATCAGAACCACAGGACCTCTCTTGGGGGCTTTAATAGTTTTTTTTTTCTTTCCTTCTCTCTCTTTCTTTTTCTCTCTCTCTTAATTTTGTGGCCAACAGTGTAACCAAGTTGCATTTATTCCTTGGTGTTGGCTTTGTCTCTTGGCCTCTTGCATGTCTGTGCTGAGCCCTGTCTGTCCTGAGCTGAGCCCTTCTTCCACTTTCCTTTGCTCTCAGAATGAACCAGAACATCGTGTTCTGAAGCTGCCCCAGCACACATGCTTCATCAAGCCTGCCAAGTTTGCAGCTGACCAATTGGCCTACTTTAGAGGGCTTGCATTTAGAAAATTTACAACCCTTTATTTCCATCTCCCGATCACCCCTCCACCCCCCCAAAAAAGAGTGTGCCAAATGTACTGATAAATCAAGAGTCCTTTGGTTTTGTTGCAACAAAATAGGCAGTCACTTCTTTTCCTTCCTTGGCTCTCAGCCTCGTCATTCCCTCCTGAATTGATGGAAAATAGTGGTGGATGTGTCCTTACAAAGACACTCAAGAGTGAGCGCCTCTGTATTAATAACTAATTTTAAAAGAAACATACTCACAAAATGATACACTTTTCATTTTCTGAAACTGCATTTCTAAGGCAATTACCTTCTAAAAACCAACATACCGAAATGTGCCTTCTTTAAGAGTAGGAAGACAGAGTTGGAGTCTTGCTTTTTCACTGAGGTCAGTTCAATTGGGGCTTTTGTATCTCGTTATATTCAACAGTCCTTACTGGCATTTGAATCTTCTGAACTTTTTTAATAGATTCAAGACCAAGCGTGAGAGGGTGAGGATTTAATGGAGTAAAGACAGACTGTGGGACAATCCCCACATTTCTCATGATATTAGTGATTATAACATATATATGTATATATATGCTCTCCTCACTTCTTCAGGAAAAGATGTCAGATGAGATCCAGATTCTTATGGGTCCTAAAACTTATCAAATATGGAACCCTTTTTATGAAAGAGAACATGAAATTAAGTTCAAAAGTACATATGAAAAAAGAAACCATAACGAATTACACATTTTAAGAAGCATCCAGAAAAATAGCATTATTATAATTAGCATTAATTAATGAGTATGTTTACTACTACACCTTCACTGCTTGACTCACCTATATAATATTTTTTTCTCTCCTTTTTTGGCCTTATATTCTTTGATCCTTCTTCATAGGGCAAATGTTTTATAATACCATTTCATGGAGAGATAATTTTGTCTTCTGGCATAGTAGATAGAAATATGTTTTTCGTTATTGCTGGTTTATAAAAGGTTCTTTCAGCTTTAAAACTTGTTGGTCATGCCACAGCTGAAACGATGTCTTGCTCTGGAGGTGCCTGTTGTCGTAGGAAAAGCCCTTAGAGGCTTCAGATCTTTGCTGTTGCTGGACCATTGCCCCAGCAGCTGGTCTAGCTCAGCCAGGTCCGGCATCCGGTTAGTGGTCTGGGCAGGGGAAGGGACATTGCAGAGCACAAGGTGATCCTGGTGCAGCCTTAGTCTGGAGGGCACTACACAGAGAGTGGAACAGTATCTGAATCAGAACCTTCACCTTCTCCTTGGTGCCAAGGATAAGTTCCAGATACTTACGGAGGCCCCACAGAGTACAGGATGTCACTGGGGGCCAGCAAAAGTGGTCGGGTTTCTAGCAGCCCATTGACCTCACCTAGAGACCCAAGATACAGAGCACAGCCCCCTAGCTGTGGGGCAGCATGCCAAGAACCAAGATGAGCCCCAAATTTCTGAGGAAGACACCTATACCTTAGAAGGGACCCATGAAAGTAAGCAGCTATGAAACTCAAAGTTCATCAGTTTTACCAAGAATCCACCTCTAGAGGTGACTTGGTGGCTCAGTCAGTTTGGCATCCCTTGATTAGGGCTCAGGTCATGATCTCAGGGTCATGGAATCAAGCCCCCAGTGGGACTCTACGCTCAGCAGGGAGTCTGCTGGAGAGTCTCTCCCTCTACCCCTTTCCATACACTCTCTCTTTCTCTCTCTCTGACTCTCTCTTACATGTAAATAAACCTTTAAAAAAAAAATTAAAAGCCACGTCTATACTCCATGCTTGGTACATGGTAAACATTTGTAGAACTGAATTCCCTAGCCACAGCGACCTCTACATAATATTTAGTATACTTAAAATTGTGGGCTCCACGGGCAGGTTCATGGCTGTATCCTTATCATTTAGAGCAGTACCTAGCACATGGTTGGTTGCTAAATAAATAAGAACTGCCTTTCTCTGAGTATTTTTCCATTTGTAGAGAGGACCAAAATTAGTTACCAGTGCATTTTATTTTTCTGGGTTAAAAGCTTCCGGATATTGCTCACTTTTAACATCTTCATCCACACTTGAGATACTCTTTCTTATGTCATCGAGCCTCCCACTCCCCCCGCCCTGTCCCCAGCCCACTACAATGGATGGCAGGGCCGGGGGTGGGGGGACTTTAAAGCATAGTTGAAGCATCATGTCATTGTCTTCTCATTTTGAGTGCATGCTCTGTTGCTGCTCAGATAGTCAAATGTCAAGACTTTCAGACTGGAATTCTTCCAAACACACTATAATGCCTGCACTTTTCCAGAGTAAAAAAGCTATTTACTTTTTTTTTTTTTTTTAACATTTAGGCTAAGATGTTGGGAGATTTTTTAAAATACAAGCCAGTTTTCTTGTTTCTTGAGGATTCTGAGATGTACCTTTTGACCCAGGGGCAGAAAATAATGCAGCTAATCTGTAGATGGTTGTGGCCTTGCCATTTCTTGAGCCTACATGTCACCATGGGGAAGTCTCATTATACAGAGAGTGAGGAGGGATGGAAAGAACACACGAAATTCATAGGCTACATAGAATCTCATGGCTAGGAGTGACATAATGTAATCTACTTCTTTATTAGGAAACTGAAACTCAGAGATAAATGAATTGCCCTGAGTTATAATCAAGAGTGGCATTAATCAGTTCTGTCAGGGTAGTGTAATAAAGCCATTCCTCAAACTAAGTTTTAAAACTTGTCCTATCTCTTATTTTCATCTCCCCATCCGTTCTTGCCTCTACTACTATGATAACCGTGATTAATTATGTCTGCCTCAGTAATGTTTCAAAACTCAATATTATATAAAGAGGCTCCCTGGAAGACCAAGAGAATCAGGGGTGGGTATTACCTGGGAGGAAGTTGACTTTGGCATGGTGCTAATAAGCACCTCGTGGGCATTTGAAGAACACTTAATGAAATAAATTCAGTACAATGAATCCTTGTTCCTAACTGCCTAAACAGTGCTGCAGAATGCAACACTTGGGATTGATTTATAATTTTGCTCCATAATCATCTATTAGACCACTGCTCCAAGTCAGGCACTTTGCTCAGAGGAGCCTATCTTGATAATTAAGACATGGACCCTGCCTTCCATGTCTTAATGCAGTGGAGAAGACAGATGTATAATGTATCAGTTTCTATTGCTGTATAACAAATCACAAGTTGAGCAGCTTGGAACAGTACCCATTTATTAGCTCGCACTATGGTAGATCAGAAGTCTCAGTATAGCACGGATGGGCTATACTGGGCTAAATCATGGGTTCAGGTGGGCTGAAGTCTCCTCTGGAGCTGGGATCTTACTCCAAGCTGGTGTGCATGTGACAGCACTCATTTCCTTGAGGTTACTGGACTGAGTTCCTTACAGGGTGTCCATCAGGGACCAGTCTCAGATCCTAAAGACTGGTTGTGTTCCTTGCATGTGGCCTCCTCCACTGCCAGCCTAGCAATCTCCCTTGCCTCAGATCCCTCTCACACTTTGTGTCTTCTGAAGAAACTCATCTCTGTGCAAAGTTGACCTGATCAGATAGGTCAGTCCAGCCAAAGGGCGATCATGTTGTTTGAAGGTTAACCGATGTGGACATCCGTAAAATCCCTTTTGCCAGATAGCATTACATGGTCACACACAGTGGGAAGGAATCATACAAAGGGGTCTTTAGGGGTCATCATAAAATTCTGTCTGCCTCATGCAACAGAAAGTTCTCACCTCCCAGAGTAAATGATATCTGGAAGATTGCTGCAATGAGCTGTGGGAAACTAGAGAGGCAAGTCAGCCTGGTGGAATAGATAGAGTTGGCATAAGGGAAGAGGTCCAGTTTGAGCTGATTGGAAAGAATGACTAGGAATGCAACAGGGAGAGAAAGGCCAGGCTCTTTGGCTTACATGCACCTGTTTTATTTTTTTCCTTGAGGTCATGGACTGTGCCTCCCTTGGAGACCCACTGCCCTAAAAAATATTAGACAATTAGTGAAACCTGAATGTTGATCTGATATTTAGGAGTCATTAATTTTTAAGAGTGATAGTGATAGCATGGATTTTTAAAAAGACTATATCCTGGCAATACATATAGACACATTGGTAAATGGAATCATAGGTCTTAAAAAATTAAAATAATAAAATTTGATTTTGAAAAATATGTTCAGGTCTTTGAAGATAAACATGTGTGCATGTACCCTCAGCCTACATATATCAGTTGCACAGGCTGTCAATTCTTCTTGGCTGTATGTGTTCCATGTAGAATCACTGAACGTTGGAACAGTGGGAGAACGTTGTGTCATGTACTCTACTACTTTTTTTTTTTTTTACATAGTGGGTAGAATTGAGGCCAGGGAGCTGAAATGACTTTGCCTAAAGTCATATAGCTATAGGCAGTGCTTAAACTAGAACCAGAGTGTGCTTTGGGCTCCACTTCTCTGGTCCATAGCATAGTGTTGTTTGAGAGTTCTGATTTTGGAACCACACTGCCTGGGGTCAGTGCTTGGCCCTGCCACTTACTAAGGGGGTAGGGTAAATTAATCTTTCTGGACCTTGATTTCCCCATCTGTTAAATGGGGCACAGTAATAGCATCTATCTCTTGGATATAAACCACATGAAAGAACATCATAAATGTACTGAGTGCTGGGTCCATCCTACCATCTCCAGCTCATAACTCACTACTTCAATGGCATCGATTCTTTTCCCATCCTGACCCAACCTGGAGCACCTCTCAGGAGTCTAATAGTCTGGTTACATCCAGTATGAAATAAATCACAATCTGTCAACCATCTATCTATATCTGCTCCAGAAAAGAATCTCTGCTGATGATGGTATGGGAGAAGAGAGTCCCTAATTTTACTCCTAATCTTTCTAACCTTTAGTTTTCTCTTTTTGCTTTTCCTGACTGTTGATAGATGCTGAAGGAGCAGGGTTCAGTGTTCTCCTCTTTCTACCCGCTTAGTATTGAGATTTGCCACCAGGAAAGGATCAGATAAGCTCAGTCAGTGGCAACTTGCTGATAAGGCTTAACCGGTGACCTCTGCTCTTAGCTGCATTTTGTACTTTTACCAAAAGTTAAAGCCTAAACCAAAGGATCTGTAATGTTACAGTTTTAGTATCAGTTAAGAGTGGGACAGGTTTGCATTTTCGTTGTGTTTTGCTGGTGTGAGATAAGGGACTAGGAAAGGGAGGAAACCCATGTCTTTCTTATGAATACAGGTTCCACGCCCCAGGCTGGGATGGAGCTAAAGCTAACTAGGTGAGCAGGTAGGAAAGGAGTGTTGCATTTTCCCCAAGACTTCCTGAGGCAGCCCAGCTGGGGTAAAAATCAGCATTGCCTTCGGGGGACAAAAGGGTTGGGGTGGAAGGCAGATCTGCCAAGAAGCAAAGACTTTACTGAGAACAAAAAAGCATGCATCATCTCTAAAATGCCACAGAAGAACAGAGTGCCCCATGAGTGACCTTAGGAGTGAGTCCAAACCCAGAGGTCACACCCTTCTTTTACTTGAGCTTGGTTGGTGCAATGGGACACAGACAAATGCAAGACGCCGAGACACTAACACTCCTTTTTCCACACTCTTGGTACTTTTGGACTTGGTACACTGTCCCAAGAGTTGGGGGGTGGGAGTTGGGAGATACATTGGCCTGTGTGACCAAGAGTTGGTTGGACTCTGGAAGAGCACCGGAACTACGGCCAGGTCAACACAACAGCCCACATGGAGTTCCATCTGTACTTCCTTGTCACACAGTTCTCTGGAGATAGGAGTAAGTGGACCCATAGAAACTGGAAGACTAGATGTAATAGCTCATCTGCTAGAAGAGAAGACCTAGGTCAGGAACCTAGCAGTGACATGGAAGGAGGGAAGGGTGAGGAAGCAGAAGTTTATGTCTTCATGTTGAGGGGCCCCAGAGGTTATTAAAAGGCCTTATGCACTTTCTACAGACTTAATAGACACATGTTTTCACACCTATATGCCACTGCTTTTCCAAATGTATATGGGAGCTATAGATAGTATGGTCATGTGATTAATATCATCCCTAATTTATAAGTCCTTATTTTATCAATGAATACAGCTCCTATCTTATGGGGACCTGTGAAATATTTTTGACTTTCAAAAGAGATTCTTGTTCTTGAAAATATATGAAACATTGGGCTGTATCATTGCCTCTTCATGACCACTACCATGGGCTTCAATCATGCACCAGGTTTATGAATACAATCCCTTTGCCTACCACTTCCACCACCAGAGAGTATCTATTAGGTGTCCTGTTTGGAACATTGAATAAAATAAACGTGTCTGTTAAAAATTTCCTTTAAAATATCCCTCAGTGTATTTCTATTAAAGAAAATAATTTCTATTTTTCCCTTGAGTGAATTCACGGAACCCATCTTCCCTAATTCATCTTTCTCCATATATAGATTTGGAGGCAGATTCTTTTGGATCAGATTGAACTCTGCTTTATGAATCTTCCCTCTCCAAAAAAAAAAAAAAAAAAGGCAAATGTGACCTACAGGAAAGATACACCTAAGTAATCCGGGATCTTGATAAGACATTAAAAGTTTGGTCCTCAGATTACTAGTTAAATAACAGTTCAAGGTCAAAGGCACACTGCTGATTTTGTCCATTTTTTCCCCCACTAAAGTAAGCTGTCAGACAATTTTTAGTGACATTGCTAACATGGCGACAAAGTTGTTGTAATTTTTGTAATTTATGAAAATACACTATAAAATACTTAAACAAGATGGAAGTAAACAAAGTGGCCTCGTTAGTCCGGAGACAGAGGTGATTAAAATTTTGTGTCTCGCTGGGTAACAGTTGTGCTTACTTACACCTGAGGTTATTTTATTTATTTTTATTTTACAAATACTGTAGACATCAAACAAATGTTATGTATGTACAGGGTAGAAATGTGTAGTGTGCAGTGAGTTTGACGTACACCTAACTCCTTTCCTCCATCATCTTTGTCCTCCTGTTTATCATCACAGAGTCAGTTGCCCTTTGTGGGTTTTTTGGAAAATGATTCCACCTCATCTGAATTTTTCTATAATTCCCTGTAATGAAGAGTAGATATTGTGTGTATAAGTCATGGGCTTACTCTGTACTCCCATGGCCAATTCATCTGTTCTGGGCCACGGTCACCTGGTACCTTGAATTGAAAGTGGACAAGGCATAAGCTGTGTGTTTCCCCAAGAAAGAGGAAAAGTTGTTATTAGCGTCATACCAAGATTGGATTTTGGCTGTACCATTTATAAGCTGCATAATCATACTGAACAAAGTACTAAACCTTTCTGACATGCCTTTTTCTCTTCTGTTAAAAAAGAAAAAAAAAAAGAAAAACAACAACAAAACCTTGCAGGGCTGTAGTGAGCGAGGATATGAACAGAGTACCTGATGCCATTCCTAGCACGTGAAAGCTCTCAGGAAATGAGAGTTATTGATAAAGGTCGCCCTTGGCCCTGATCAGGAGAAGACAATCTCCTTGGTTGCACCGAAGTGCAACTTAGATCAGGAAATGAGAGTTATCGGGGATCCCTGGGTGGCGCAGCGGTTTGGCGCCTGTCTTTGGCCCAGGGCCTGATCCTGGGGACCCGGGATCGAGTCCCACGTCGGGCTCCTGGTGCATGGAGCCTGCTTCTCCCTCTGCCTGTGTCTCTGCCTCTCTCTCTCTCTCTCTCTCTCTCTCTGTGACTATCATAAAAAAAAAAAAAAAAAAAAAAATGAGAGTCATCAGTAAGTGTGGCCCTTGGTCCCGATCAGAAGATAGTCTCCTTTGGTTGCACCAAAGTGCAACTTAGATCAGGAAATGAGAGATAAAGTTCGCCCTTGGTCCTGATCAGGAGAGGACAGCCTCCCTTGGTTGCCCCCAAGTGCAGCCCAGAGCTCCCTGCCCGCAGCCCCCTGCCCCTCTGACCCAGGTCTTTAAGGCTCTGTGCGGCCCCTGTGCCAGCCGGGGTGTTTGTCGTCGTTGTCCCCCCACCCAGGAGGCCCAGCCGCATCCTGCAGCCGCCCGCAGGGGAGGGACACGGGCCAGCCAGGGGCAGGCGGGCGGGGCACCTGGCATCTGTCGCCTGTCCCTAGCCGGGATGGCCCAGGCTGGCCCCCGGGCGCCCCACCCGCCGCTAGGAAGGGTCCACGGAGAAGGCGCGCCCGTGGCCGAGCCTCAGGCCTTGTGGGGGGGGGGGGCTGGGAAGGTTCAGCCCCATCTGTGTTTGCACCCCGACCTCCAGTCACGATGGAGTGGCTTGAGCCTGGCTCCCTCCTGGGCCCCAAAGCCTGTTCTCTGACCCACGGACAGGAGCGAGTTGAGTACATACCTGTCCCTTTGCTTTTGCTGGTGTTGGCTCGCAGGGCCCCGGGGAGGATACACTGGGGGGGGGGGCGGGGGGTGCCGGGCACAGGCCTGGGGACACCAGGTGCTGTCTCTCGGGGCGGGCCTCCTGAGGCTCGGCGGCCCTGGAAGCCACCCCCAGGAGAAAACCCGAGGGAGACCCCTTAGAGTAGATCCGAACAAATGAAAGGACGACTGGAATCCCTAACAACACAGAAGTGCTTGGAAGAAAAAGTGGGGACGGGGAAGATAGAGGAGGGAACCGTGGGAGTGGGGTGTTAGTGGGGTAAGACGGGTGAGCGATGGGCACCTGACACCTTACTATGCTCTTGTCCATGCTTGAGAATTTACAAAGTGAACGCATTAAAAAAAATACTACAGTAAAATGCCCCTGTGGTCCTCCCTTCTCTCAGGCTACAATGCAAAACGTGGGTTTTCTTTTCTTTTTTTTTTTTTTAAGATTTTATTTATTTATTCATGAGAGACAGACAGAGAGAGACCAAGACATAGGCAGAGGGAGAAGCAGGCTCCTTGCAGGGAGCTCGACATGGGACCGATCCTGGGACTCCAGGATCATGGCCCACACAGAAGGCAGGTGCTAAACCCATTGAGCCACTCAGGGATCCCTGGGTTTTCTTTTAAATGTCCACTCTGTTCTGTTTCTGATATTTTCAGTTATCTTTCTTTAGCATGTCAGAATTTGGGTTTTTTTTTTTTTCTGGTGATAGAAAAGTATGTTATAACTGTGATAAATTGAGAAATGCAGAAAAGAAGTGTAAGGAAGAAAGTGTAAGCCCCATGTCCTTGAATTGGTGTTGATTTTTTATGTATTTCCGTTTCTGTCTTCATATATGCGCACATACACAGATAGAAAGATATTTTCAGTATACTTAAGTGGAATCCAATTCTCCTTAACTTTATACCATGCTTTTTTCCACTTTTGGTGACCATTTTCCACACCATTAGATATTCTTCAGAAAATCACTTGTAAAAAAAAATCACTTGCAAGGACTTGGGAATATTTTTACCGTATGTGTCTTGTCGCCAGAAGAAGTTCAGAACAGAGTTTTATATATACCATGTCATACTTAAACAAAATCAAACAGGATTTTTATAACTAGCGATCACAAGGAAATTTATTTTGCACTAGATAGACGGCCTTCTTCAGAATAATTGAAGAATTGTGGCCAGATTCAGTGGAGTATTTGGCAACTACAAGTAAATAGTAAGAGGCCCGTTTTTCAACCTTCAGATGTGCTCCAAAAGGGAAATGAGAAGAAGGAATGAAAATAGAGCACAAGGGTGGGGTGTGGATGTGAAGAGCAAAGGCAGAGACAGGAGGTAGTGACTCAGCTCTCGTGCACATCCGCGGTCTCAAGGCCTTGCAGCAGCGGAAGTGATCTTGTCTTTTAATTAAGGACTGTAGAAGCAAAACTCAAAAGACTTCAGCAAAAATCACAAATATTAAGAGGAAAAGATATATTACATATGAGAAATGCAGAGGAAACAAAGTGATGGCAGGCAGACGCAAGGACAGGCCCTTCAGCAGCGATCGAGCACCTGCTACACACCTGGCCATCGCTGGGTATGAAGACGGGTGCGTCAGCCACAGGCTAGGGAGGACTCTGGATAGAAGGGAGCCATCTCAGCTCCGCGTTGGAATTGCATAGGGAGAGAAATGGTTGAAGTCCAGTCAGAGCCCGGCAGAAGACCAAAGAGGTTTCACAGAAGATCAGAAGGTCTCAGGGAGAAAGCAACTTTGCAGCCAAGTTGAGAAGAATGAGACCTCACAGCATAGGAGAACAGATGTCACTGGGGGACTTTGCACACTTGATTAGCAAAGAAAAGCAACTGTATTTTAAAATGTTTTTTCCTCATGGGCTTAAGACCCAAAATTATTTGAAACAGGTATGCATGTATTTATTTATTTTTATTTATTTATTTATTTATTTATTTATTTATTTATTTATTTATTTATTTATTTATTTAAAAAGAAGTATTCCTGAAACATTTTGCACTGGATGGACTTTGATATTTCTAAGTATATTTCGATTAATAATGGGACTTGATATTTAAAGAAGGCTTATCGTGTATTTGTTGATCAAGATGACCCCTTATTTTCTGGGCTGTTTTCTCATATAGGACTTTCCATACCATTTGTGGTTCGTGCTACCATGTAAACAGATGTCGCCCCACTTGTTCCATTCGTTAGTTCCAAGCACAAAAGGACCCTGAGTTTTATGTTTATTTGCTGCCACCTTCCCCCCTATCCACACACATGTGCTTACTGTGCTCTTATGGTGAGTATTAAAATTCAGGTGACCAAAGGGAGGCCCTCGTACAGGCAGATATGGCCAGAGTGAATGCAAAATTTCAAACATGAGCTTAAAAATAAAGTTTAGTTTATTTTGAAAACCCTCACACTTGCAAAGCTGACTCAGTGTTCTTAAGTCTCAGGATTTTTTTTTTTTTTTTTAACGTGTTTGCAGCCTCCCTCGACTGACGCAGTGACTGTTACAGGCAGGCCAGGGGTATAATTACAGCTTTGCAAATAGAGAACCCAAAATGAAGAGGTGAGGTCAGCAGCTAGCTGCTGTGCCAGGTGGGCCCCTAAATTGTCACCTGTTGAAATGGAGCTGTTTTTTTTGCAGTGACTAGAAGCTGCGTCCTCAGCAAGCTTCAGGTCCATCAAGTCACGAAGCTCTCTTTTTTAGGAGATGCCTCATGCTCCACTCACCACTTCAGTTAGAGCACTTGACCCTTGATGGTGTTGAAAATATCTGTGCATTTATGATGGGAAGATCATAAATGATCTTCTTCCGTGAAATCTATCTGAAAGGGTAGGAGGCAGAGAGTCTATTCTTACCTTCCTGTATTTTTCCTCTGATCACCAGGCCAGAATGTGTTTCACTGTGGTTAGAGTAAATAAAGACTCAGGATGACTTTTTTTTTTTTTTCAAACAAAAACAAAAAAATCAGTTGTCCTGAGGAGCACTGATAATATGAAATAGTACAACTGTAGTTGTTATTCAAAGGGTCATCTTGATTTCACACAAAAAATAAATAAATAAAATTTTTAAAAAGGGGTCATCTCGGTTTCAATTCTATTAAATGTTTGTTTTTCAGAATATAGTGTTCCGTGGATCTGTTTCTAGTTTGAGCAAAGACTACTTTTCAAGGCTATGTTTTTAAAAAGACAAAGATATTTTAGAGCGTTGCATGATTCCATTCACGAAGGTTTTAGGTCCCTTGTACCGTTGTTCTTCCTCTCCTTAAGTGTGGACTTCATACCCACTGGAGGAGCCTCTGGTAGTAGAAGTGTTGCTGTGTAACTGCGATCTGGATTAATGATCTCAGGAGTGATTTGGGTGAGGATATTGTTCTGGGTGCTATTGCTGCATAACAGATCACCCCCAAACCAGTAGCTACCACTACCCCTTAGTTCTCCCAGTCTTGGGGGCTGGGAATTCAGGAAGAGCTCAGTGTGGGCAGGTGCCAGCGCTGTTGCAGCCTGGTCCTGGGGAGGCCGCTGTAACCCAAGCTGCCCTGTGCTCGCTCCCAGGCCCACAGTTGAAGAGTCCCCTGGGAGCCAGCAGGGGTGGTAAGCAGAGCCCTTCCGTCAGCATAGCGGCCTCAGGGGGGTAGTCAGACTTCCCACGTGGTGGGTGGTTTCTGCCACGGTGATTGTCCCAGAAGAACCTTCCATCCTTGCCTCCGCCACAACACAGCATCACTGCTGCAAGACTCCTTTGGTCACAAACGAGTTGCAAAGATTGGCCCCCTCTTGTTGCAAGGAATAGCAAAGCCATTATTAGGCTGCCCTCTGTGGGCTTCTGTGTTTTTCTCTGAGAATAACAGCTTAGTGTGTATTATCTTAAACGGTAGCCTGGATCCTCCTCCAGACCCCACAAGTTTGTGCATCCAGAAGCTAGTGTGGGTCTGTGTTCTAGCAAATGCTCCAAAGTATCTGTTAAACTAAACAGAGGGCCGACAAGCTCAGAACCCTGCCATCCAAATAAAGAAGTGACTTGTGGGCTACCAGCTTTTTACCTTCGATAAGTTGAAAGGCTTATCAGGCCGATAAAACCACCGTAATATGGAGATAACAGAAAAGCATGGGTTTTTAAAGGTCAAAGAGTCACAGAAATCCTGTGGTCCCACCCTTCCCCCCACCCAGGCCCTTCTCATAACCCCTTCCCCCTCTCTAGGCCCTCCTCACACCACCTTCCTCCCCCCTCTAGGGCTACCTCACCCCACTCTCCTCCCCCCCTCTAGGCCTGCCTCACCCCCCTTCTCCCCCCCTCTAGGCCCTCCTCACCCCACCCTCCTCCCCCCTCTAGGCCCTCCTCACCCCACCCTCCTCCCCCCCAGGCCTGCTTCACGCCACCTTCCTACCCGGCTAGGCCTGCCTCACCCCACCCCCTGCCCCCTCCCAGCCCTCCTTACCCAACTCCAGTTGTTCAGCTGAGGTCCTGGGAAGTTAAGTGAGTTAACTAAATAACAGAGGTAGAGTGTCTATTTGTAAATGCCAGCCATTGCATCTTTTCCAAGATAAAGATAAAACATTTTGTCCGTCATCAGTCAGGTTATGACTTTATCAAAAATGGGGGGGGGTGACTGAGGTTTAGATCTTTTTATATATGAGGCTGAGTGAGATGAGCCGAGAGGCCTTTCCTCCTCAGCCTTTCTATCCATTCTGTTGGTCAGACAGAGGAAGGTCTCAGAAAGATGGCACCTGGGAGCCATGAGACTCCCAAGTCACCTTCTTCAGATACAGGTCAGAAAAACCAACTCTCTGGCCCTTTCCTCCTGTCTTCCAGGAAAATCTTGTCGTTTCTACACTGGGGTATTGCTAAGTCTGGAAGGCTTCCTGTGATTTACAAAACTGCCCATCAGGAAACGGAGATGTCCCTGAGCCTGCATAAATCTGTGACAGGGGCCTGTGGGATTTCCAGGGGGTGACCCCATGTGGTCCTGTGATGTGGTAAGACACCAACCCAGCTGTTGTGGGTCAGGAAGGCAACACGTCAAGCCACCTTTTTTGCATCACAAAGGTGCAGTTTTGTCAAGAAGAACAGCATTTTTAACATCCCTATTCAGTAACTTAACAACGGAAGAAATCACACCTTCTCCTTTGAAGTTTCTATGACTTCCCTGAGCCAGAAAAGGCTCTTACTGCCTTAGCCTGTGTCAGGCCGGGCCTTATCGGAGGCTCTTCCAATTTAGTAAATTCCGTAAATTCCATATTTACCGGGCAAGACGAGTGATGGAATGAGGACTTGCTCTTAAGCTAATTCCATAGGCCGGTAGATTCTGCTTTAATTCATGAAGTCGCTGTTTGTGGAAGTCACAGACTTAGAGTGAGTGTTCGTACATGTTAATTCCCCTTTTGTTCCCCTCCGCACTGTGTAGTCAGTGACTCATGTGCACAATGTCGAGTGTTTCTTTAAAATCCTCTGAATCTTGGTTAGCAAGAAAAAAAAAGTCATGCATTTGGCCTCCCAAAGTTGCTAAGCCGGAAAAAGCTTTATTAAGGCTTTCTCTTAAGCTCCATGCCTTGGTCAGGGATCTCCGGAGAACAAATAGAATATATGCCTGTGCAAGAACTAGACACTTGCATATGTATACACACACACACACACACAGAAAGACATTTATTTTTTATTTATTTTTTAAAAGATTTTATTTATTTATTCATGAGAGACACACAGAGGCAGAGTAAGAAGCAGGCTCCCTGCAGGGACTCGATCCCAGGACCCCGGGATCACGACCTGAGCCGAAGGCAGATACTCAACCACTGAGCCCCCCAGGTGTCCCTAGAAAGACATTTATTTATTTTTATTTTTTTTAAAGATTTTATTTATTTACTCATGAGAGACACACAGAGAGAGAGAGAGACAGAGAGAGAGAGAGAGAGAGGCAGAGACACAGGCAGAGGGAGAAGCAGGCTCCATGCAGGGAGCCCGATGTGGGACTTGATCCTGGGTCTCCAGGATCATGACCTGGGCCAAAGGCAGATGCTCAACCGCTGAGCCACCGAGGCGTCCCCAGAAAGACGTTTAATATAAGGAATGGCTCTTGTGATTATGGAGGCTGACAAGTCCCAACATCTGTGGTCAACAAACTGGAGACCCCAGGAGAGCCAGAGATTTAATTCCATTATGAGTCCAAGAGCCCGAGAACAGGAGTATAGTTCCAGGCCGAAGCCCACAGGCTAAAGACTCAGGAAGGGCCAGCGTTATAGTTTGAATCTAGGGAAAAAATAGCATCCCAGCTCAAGGTGGCCACTCAGGAGGAGGAAACTGCCTCTTACTGGTGGGAGCCTTTTTGTTCTAGTCAGGTCCTCACCTAACTGGATGGGACCCACACATGTCAGAGAGAGACAGTGTGCTTTACTCAGCCTACCAATCCAGAACACCCTCACAGACCCAGCCAGAATGACGTTTGACTACCCCACGTCCCAGGCCAGCTGACATACAAAATGAACCATCACTCCCTCTGACAAGTGCTGGTCAAACTGGAATCGTAGATGAAATTTGCATGGTTGTAACAAAAGTGATCTTCTGGTTAAAAAAGCACGTTTTATCAAAATATGTAACATATCCAGTTCTCTGAGCCTTCGGGTGTCACCGTGCACTCAGCACTTCCCATTCCAGAGCACGTGAACAAATGGGATGCCCCTTGTTCGTGTCTCTGGCAATGCATTTGCAGTGATCGTGGGGGGGGTCAGAAGGAGGGGGATGTTCTGTGTCGCATGTTGCCTCTGTGACGCTCCAAGACAGGGGTGTTGGTGAAAGCTTTCTGTCTTCACTCCAGAAGCTGACAGACATGCCTGTAGAGGTCCTATGGGTCATGGAAACGTTAGCACAGCTTCGTGGATAGTCTCAGCAGTGACATTCCAGTGCACAGAGTTGGGAAGCACACCATCTGCACAGTTACGATTTATCTAAAATTCAGAAATCGTCAGTGTGTTGCACTTTGATCACATTCAGAAACTGGTAGCTTTTTCCCCATTTGACAGTAGACGGTTTGGCTTGCACGGTGGAAGATCTACAACTGCAGATCTGTCAACACAGAAGCAAAAATGGGGAACCTTGTGGAGTTCTTAGAGCAGGAACAAAATTATAAGCACGATGGCTGAGGAAGGCTCGTGTTAGCAAGAATTCATGCTTCTGTTGGCTGGAGTGCGTATTTTTTTTGTCATTACCATGATAAAGAGATGATATAATCTTATATACCTGCCGTGAGGCAGGTTTTGTTATCGTCCCTATGGTACAGTCTGGGAACAGAGGCCTGGTCGTGTACCTGGTTCTGAGGTCACACAGCAAGCAAGGAGCAGAGCTACCTGCAGGGATTCGAAACTGAGGAGTCCAGTTTCGCGTCTAACTACCAAGCCAGGTGTCCAGTGGGGTGATTTCTACCTTTGCCACCCAGGCAAAGCCATGTGGGCTCCAGTGACCCTGCAGGGCTGCTGGGCAAGTGCTCCCTTTTCCTGCTTTCAGGACATGCTTCTTGAGCCACAGGCAGAGGTCTAGGGGGACGAAATGAAAGCCCAGACTTAGCAGAGGGCAGAGGCTTCTCCTGCAGTCACCTGTCCTCAGAATTTTTCTTACACCCCACCCTCATCCATCATGCAACCTGCCCTCAACCACATGCGCCTTGGAGTATTGTATTGTGCATTCCACTCAAGACTTGGGCTATGCTTTGAAGTTTTTGCTACCTTTGTATCAAAAAAATTTTTTTTTGCGCAGAATTTTAATTTCCACAGCCAGGTAGCCTGCTCTGAGTAAATATCCCCCTTCTCTTATTGGTCTTCATCCACATATCAAGAGGGGGCCCTCTCTCACAGGTGGAGTTGGGGGCTGGGGATGGCGAGGTGAGCGGAGCAAACGTGGTCTCTGCCTCCACAGAGGTTAAATTCTGCTGGGGAAGCCGAGCAGTGCTCGCAGATCATTCACACGTCGTAGAAAGAGGCACCGTGACTAGGGTGTAAAGGAAGAGTGTGCTGAGCCCAGAGTGGGGGGCTGGCCTAGCCGAATATTCCAGGGGAGCCTTCCCGGAGGTGGTGGTACATGGTGCAGCTCTGGGGAGGAAAGGGGACGCCTCAGAGGATGAACCTGCTTAGAGGCCCTCTACCCAGGCAGGAAGGAGTGTGGGGATTTTGAGGAACTGAAAGAAGGCCCGCGTGGCCGGAGAACAAAGGCTGGGGACGTGGCACAGGGAGAGGGAAGAGAAGTCAGCCAGGCCGGAGACTGCCCGGCCCGTGGTAAGGATTTTGGCCTACACACGCAGAGTGGTTTCCGCAACTCTGGCTGCCCATCAGAATCACCTGGGGAGCGTTTTAGAAACACTGACCAGAGAATCTCATTCCAGAAAATTAAATCCAAACTCCTGAAAGTGAGACCTGAGTGTAGGTTTTTTGTTTGTTTTTTCATTTTTAAAGCTTCCAGGTGATTGGAAATCATGACCCTCCACTCGTGGATAAACACAAGGTGTTTAAAAGAGACCACGTGTACCACGTGCTTTTAGGGCGAGAGGCATGTCATCATAGGATCGATGTTTCAGAAGCCTTCCGGGGCTGGGACCCTGGGGTTGGGAAAGCTGGGTCTGCTCTCCAAAAGAAGACAGGGCGGCCTGGGGGGCTCGGTGGTTTAGGGCCGCCTTCGGCCCAGGGCGTAACCCCAGGGTCCTGGGATCGAGTCCTGCCTCGGGCTCCCTGTGTGGGGCCTGCTTCTCCCTCTGCCTGGGTCTCTCTCTCTCTCTTTCTCTCTCTCTCTCTGTCTCTCATGAATAAATAAATAAAATCTTTTAAAAAAGAGAGAGAGAGAAAGGAGCTGGGTTCCGTGGCTGCTGGGTGGCGCGACTTTGGGTTGGAATAGCAGCAGTGGAGCTGAAGAGACAGAGGTCGATCGGTAGGCGAGTCTGTTGGGTGCAATGCGACGCCTGGGGCTGGCGTGCAGCCCGAGGAGGGAAGCGGTGCAGGGGCGCGGCGGCTGACAGCGGGGTTGTCCTCAGGCCGAGCAAGAGCCAGAGCCACACCTGGTCCGAGGGAAGGCGGACACGGGCTTCGGCAGGTGCAGGTGTCGGCTCCTTTCCTTGCTTCTCTCTCCTCTGGGCCTCCCCACCCCTTGCTGCTTGTTATGCACTAAAACGATGGCAGCAGGAACATCAGGAAACTACGAACCACTGAATCCAAGTCAGTGGCTTGATGGATGGGCCTCGGATCGTCCTAGAAGCAGTTCAGGGACCCACAGCCGAGCCTTCCGAGTGGATTCACGTTTCCCAGCAAAGTTGTGGCCCTTTCCTCTCCTCGGAATTGTCCTTCAGGCGTTCCTCCGTCCTTCAGGCGTCTGGTGCCGCCCGACAGAAACCGCAGCCCAACAAGCTTAAATAAAAGGAACATTTTATTCCAAGAGGCTATAGATGCGTCACGCAGGTTACAGAGAGGAACTGGCAGCCGGGTTCCACGAAAACCTAAAATCACAAACTGGTGACTTTAGGGTCTCTCGTTCTTCCAATCTGCTCTGGCCTCCCTTCTCCTCACAAACTGATCCCAGGCCTCTTCTTGTCACACATGAAGGGATCAGCAGCTGTTGGCTTGTCGGTCCCTTGGTTTAGAGCTCAGACTTCAGGGAAGCTAATCTGACTCTCATCACAGACTCCAGAGTCCCGGGGAAGGCACTCGCTGGCTCACCTGCGGCTAGTTGGGATTGGCCCACGTTGACTCATTGATCCCACGTCACTGTGGTTGACATGGGTGCTCCTGGACTAGTCCTTGGGAACCGTGGTAGGACTAGGGATGGCAAGTACTGGAAAAGCAGGGGCTCGGCAAGTAGTACAGGTTGGCCACTACATCCCAACCAAGGGAATGAACCACAAGACGGAAGCGAAAGCAGTTCCAAACAGGTTGATCATTTTTACGAAATATTCCATCTCTCTAGACTGCAGTTGTTACGGCGTCTGAAGTTCCCGAGATTTCTAGAATTTTATATTAGATAGTGATGAACGTCAGGAGACTGGTGTATTATTTGGATTGTGAAGTTTTGAGCTGATTCAACAAAGCAGGGCACTAGCTCTGAAATCATACTGATTTTAAAACTATCATTTGCATTTCTGTAGTTGGATAATTATGTAGCACAGCCCAGCTCTTCTGATTCTCCTCAGTATCTCCTTAACGCTGAGACTCCCCAAAGCCCAAAGAGAAGCAGCTGGAGTTGAGCTTTCAGTCGCACTGGGGCAAAGTATGTACTTTATTCCCTAAGAAATAAAGCAGAACGTGCTAGAGGAAAAGTCATGAAGAAGCTGGTTTTGACAGTGCGTTCTTTGGAAGCTCCAAAATGAAAATGAGGTCTGAGCAGATTACTGGTGATGAAAATGATCATAGATAAAGATCTTCCATGAGCTTTCTTATGAATGAGCGTCGAAAATGACTAGGAAATAACCAGGCCCAGTATTTGCATTCGGACTTCCTAGGGTACGGCCCGCTTTGCAGACCCTATACTTCATGTGTTTGTGACCTTTGGAATTTCCCCTCAAGAAATGTAAAGTTAGGACTAACCGAATAACATGGTTAATAACATTTATAAACTCCTTGATTCTTGACTGTCCAGTAGGCAATTTCTGTTAGTTGAGCGAGAAGTCAGGGGCTGGGAGTACAGGCAGGCTTGAGTAGCCCTGCCTGGACTGGCTCCTGACAAGGCTGTGAAGTAGGTGCAGTTGGCCTTGGGTGGCCTTCCTCCTCCATCAGCAAGGACTGTGTTTGCTCCCCTTTGGTCTCTCTATACTTCCCTTTGGCTTCCACCTACTAGATGGTACCTGTAATTTGTTCCAGTCTTGTTCTTAACTCATTTTCAACTAATTGCTGCTGAGGTGTTAATTGATAATTGACAATTATCTCAGACACAGCAGAACTGTGTGGTAGAGATTCAGATTCTAGACCTGGCTCTGCTGTTATCACTCAGGGTGGGCAAAATTTTTCCTGTCCCAGATGCGTCTTCTCATCTTTAAATCAGACACGAAAGAATTAGATTGATGCTAAGCTGTCCTCCAGATATTCAGTTGTTGGCTTCTATAACAAGAGGCTCCAGGTGTACTTAACATCTTTAAAAGGTGTGAGATGGACAGTCCTTCTTCTTCCCCAGGGTAATTCAGAACAAGGGTCAGCTCACTTTTCTGTACAGAGCCAGAGAGTAAATATTTTAGGCTTTGTGGGCCATGTAGTCCCTGTTGCAACTATTAACTGTGCTGTGGTGATGTGAAAGCAACCATAGACAACTGGACTTGTTTACACAAGCAGGTGTGGCTGGAGTTGGCCTGCAAGGTAACGACGTAAACCCCCTAGTTTAGAATAAGTTGTCTGGAACCAAGTTGCTTGAGTTCAAAGCTCATCCCTCCCAGCTCCCTAACCTTTCTGTGCTCCCCAGATGCCTTTATCTGTAAACAGTGAGAGAAACGGTACTAGACATACCTCCTAAGGTGGCTGTGGGGAATCAACGAATTCAGATGTGTTGTAAAGCACAAGGCTCAATTTATAAGTGCTGTTAACTCTTATTGTCCTTCCTCTGTTCCACCTCATTTTGTGTTTCTGTTGATGAGCTTGGCCCAACAACCTCTTCTGCAGGGAGGTGATCATAGGGCAAGAGCCATTCACCTGCTGGGGGAAGAAAGACCTATTCTTGTAAGGAAACTTCTCTATTCTTGAGCTTTCTGGTGGTGGAAAGTCCTAGATACAGCTAAAGCTTCTTACCAGAGCAAAAGCACATCAACGTGGCCCACCTCAGAGTAAAAGCTCTCGTGCTCACTTGTATGATACTGCTTTGAATCTAGACAAATGGCCTTGTAGCCTTCTGCAGGGTAGCCTGTTGTAAGCCAGGGAGCCTCATGTGAGGGAGAGAGTGAGCTTTTCAGACTTAGTAACCCTGGGATTTTAGTATTGCACAGGGATTGGTGAGGGAATATTCCCTGAATGAGAGGAATATTAGGATATGATTTAAATGAGCTCCACCATGGATTGAGGCACGGAGGTATGGTGGGCATGTGGGTGTGTGTGCTGACATTCATAGTTGGGTAAACAGCTTGGGAATGGACATGTATCTTTTTTTCTCATCAAATTCAGTGATTTAAAAAATAGCAGGTGCGGGGGGGGGATGACTGGGTGGCTCAGTCAGTCAAGCATCTGCCTTTGGCTCAAGTCATGATCCCGGCCAGGGTCCTGAGATAGGGCCCTGTGTCAGGCTCCCTGCTCGGTGGGGAGTCTGCTTCTGCCTCTCTGTCTGCCCCTCTCTCTCGCTCGTTCTCCCTCAAATAAATAAAATCTTGAAAAAAAATAACAGGAATTGCCTCCACCTTTGCCACAGAATTGTGTGGTCAAGTATCTTACGGCATTTCAGGTTTGAAGAAGTCCTGCCTTAGGTTGCATCATCAGCCTGCATAGCTTCTCCGGCTTTTCAAGTGGCACAGTGCCTAAGTTATGCACAAGATTAGTCATCTTTACAAGGGCATTGTTGACAGGCCTGCCAGCATGTATACGAACCATAAATCTTTAATAACTCAACAGTGCCTATTCTATTTGGCCAGTATTTACCAGGCACTAGCTAAACTGGATTGGTACCAGTGAGGCCACAAGCTACCCCAGTGAGGCCTGCGCCCAAGTCAAGGAGCCTTAGGTACTTGTCACAATGCTGTCACTCAGGAGCTGGTGGCTTGGAGCATCAAGTAAATTTATAGCACAGAGTAGTTACCCAACTTCTCTAGGCCTCGGTCTCTGTATCCGAAAAGGAGAGGGGGTACGCTAGAAGCAGCAGGCTGCTCTGTGATTCAGGATTACCCGAGGAGAGAGCTCGAGTGGCCCCAGAGGTCTGGAATTCTGTGTTGATGAACCCAAATCCTCTGGGAGCTCTTCAGAGTTTCTCTTTGATGGGTAGTGATGATAGATGAGTGGATAATCGCAGTGGAGAGTTGCCTCGAAGCAGCCTGTCACAAATTCAGGATAAGGGGTGCATTAACGGAAGGGGGAGGGATACTGAGCACAGAGGCAGCAAGAACCATAGTCCTCAGGCGGGAGGCCCAAGTGGAGATTTGCTCCTGCTACTGGGACCTGGGCCACATCACACAGGCCTCGAGAGTCTGTTTCTTCATCTATAAGACAGAAATTGTGATGCGTGCTCTGTCTGCAACCCAGGGCCAGTGCATCATATTAAACGATTCATGGGAAAGTCCTCTTTAAACGTTGAAATCCAACACAAAAGCCATCGTAAGCACAGCTCCCTTCATAAAACGAAAACAGAAGACATTAGTGGCTAAAGAAACCGATAACCTAGAAAGCATCCTAAATCATGACTGCTCATCCATTCCTTCAGGATGCATTTTATTCATCACCGAGGAAAGGAAATCCTTGTGAACATTATGATGTATCCACCCAGCAAAGACTTGGGGTGTTAAAATAAAAGACCGTAACCGATTTTAGGAGGATCGGTCCTGTCAGAATGCAGCCTTACCTGATCCGCAGTGTTTTCTCTGCCTACACAGCTTGGCAAGACCCAGAGGCAAGGCTGTGGGCTTGGAGCTGGCGTGGGGAGGCTGATGGTAATGGGTTTCCTTTATTCTGCGAGGCTGTCTGAATACTCGGGCTAGGCTCTGTCAGAAGCACTGACAGTTCTGGACCTCCTCCAGTGGAGGGAACAAAGGCTAGGGTTTCTTTTGAAAAATTCTTTCTGAGCAGTGAGATTGTCCAACACAGTTCCCTTGATAAAGGGCTCATTATCTATCGGTATGACTTTGCCCTTAATTTTTATGCTGGCAGGGCCAACATGAGCATATTTAAGCAAATCCTTTTACCCAGACAGCTGTAATAGCACCCTTGCAATTTGTGCCTGCGCTCAAAGCTTTGGGTGTGGAATATCCTCAACCATGGGTTAAATTTCCAGTTATTCGAATCAGCAAAAAAACAAAACAAAAAAACCCCACTTTATTTGCTTGCTTCTCATTGTATTTACACTTGTCACTCTTCAAATGCAAGCTCAATTTTCAAATAAAAAAAATAGAATGTCTCAGGATTGTTTTCTTAGCTCTACTGGCACATGCTTATGGATCTAAGTGAGTTGCTTGTATTGGAATACGGTGGCTCCAGAAGGTTGAGGAAAAGTGGCACTCAGAGAGAGAAATCTGTTGTTAACAACACATGATGTAGCAGCGTGTGTGTGTGTGTGTGTGTGTGTTTCTTGTATGTGTGTCACGGAGAGAGAGACAGAGAGGGAAAGCCTGTAAATAGTGGTGAAGAAAATCTTGTATCAACCAAGTCTAAGCAAGGTGATTCTGTTTTAGTGCCTAAGAGGCAAGCCCGGAGTGTGATGTTAGTTCAGGGAGCTGAAAGCTAGGTGTCCCGTAAGCTCTGTAAAAGATTTTTAATCAAAGTGAGGTAGCTTCACAGAGCCCATGCCAAGGAGTGTCGGGAAGGCAGAGGAAGACAGCCCCCAGGAGAAGGTTGCTGGGGCGGGAGGTATAGACGTGCTGCTTCCCAGGGAGGGATGGGAGGTATACTCCGCTGGGCGCCCAGGACATTTCAAGGAGGCTTTCCAAAGCCGGGAGGAAATATTCCAGAGTTTACACTGAATGTTTCCAAGGCTCATCCACATCGTGACATGGATCGGAGCTCCGTGCTTTTTTTATGGCCACGTACTATTCCATTGGGTGCACATATACCACGTTTGTTCATCTCTTCTTTAGTTGACGAACACTTGGGTTGTTTCTGGCTTTTGGCAACTTTCTGTTTGAGTCTCTTCTTGTGGTTTTAATTTGCATTTCTCTAATAACTAAAGATGTTTAGCTTCTGTGCTTGAGTTTGTCATTCGCATATCTTCTTTGGTAAAGTGTTTAAATCTTTTTCCATTTTAAAAAACTGTGTTGTTTCTTTTCATTAGTGTGCCGTGAGAGCGCCTAATGCATTCTCAATACAGGTCCTTTGTTGGATATACATTTTGTAGATGTTTTCTCCCAAGATGTGGCTTTTTATTTTCACAGGTGTCATTTGAAGAGCACAAGATTTCAGCTTTATTTTAAAGATTTTATTATTTATTTTGAGAGAGAGAGAGAGAGCAAGCAAGCAAATGAGGGGGACAGTCGGAGGGGGAGAGAGTGTCTCCATCAGACTCCACACTGACCGTTGAGCCCAACGTGGGGGCTCAATCTCATGACCCTGAGATCAGGACCTAAGCCGAAACCAAGAATTGGATGCCCAGCCAACTGAGCCACTCAGATGCCCCCAAACATTTCAATTTTGATGAAGTTCAGTTTATCGTTTTTTTTTTCCTTTGATTGTTGATGCTTTCTGTGTCCTAATTTTTAAGAAATCTTTTCTAAATCAATACCCTCTTTTAGGAATTTTGTAGGCTCTGAAATTTTTAGGTCTTTAATCCATTTCCAGTCAATTTTTTATATGGTGGCTATCAGTACTGAAGTTCATTTTTCTTTGCATGTGGTTGTCTCATTGTTCCATGCCTGCTGATGTTTTAGCACCAGTTATAGACTGGCAGCCTGGGGGCCTTTCACTCTGTCCCCAAATCTGGCTCTGACTTCCTCAGACTCTCAGAGGTTCTTTCTGAATCACACTTGCATACTATTGTTTCAACAATCACAAATACAGGAATTTGTATTGCATTTCCTTGAATCTTCCAGCCCTTTCTCCCTTGCTGAGTGCCCACTATGTACCAAGCAGTCTGTTAGCTGCTGGAGTTACACAAAAATAAAAAGAAGCTGTCCTTGAATTCAAGAAAATAACTACACAAAAATTTGTTTCTGTGTTTCACATTTTATCAACTCTGAGATTATTATAGTGTAACCTTTTTTTTTTTTTTTTTTTTTTTTAAGGCCAGCTTCTTATTTCAAGGGATTTTGAGAGCAGATACTGAGTAAAATATAACCGACACTACTAATCAAAGTGACTCATTCAGTTGCATTTCATACTGGTTGACTTATTGAGTCTTCTTCCCAACAGTTTATGAGGGTTAGACAGGGATGCCCAGAGAACAGATGATGATCAGAGAACTTGGGGTACAGGTGATTATGATCGGGCACGTTCTCTGGGTACAATCAAGAAGTTGCCACTCTTTCTAGTACTTCACCATGGTTAACAGCTTGTTCAAGCTCAGAAACAACAGAACAGGAAGTATAGTACTGGTGGCCTTATGAATTCTCTGCTTGGAAGCTTTCCAGCATTTTTTTTTTCATGTTTCTTTTAGTATGTGTTTAATCTAGTTAACCCACAATAGTGGAAGATCTTAAGCTAAGTAATACAAGGTTTGACACTCCCCCACCACCACCCTACCAAGCATTTCAGTTACCAAGGCAGGAGAGAGGAAGAATTAAAATAATAGGCCAAATTTCTTAGTGTTGGGCCCCAGTGTGGCTTGCACAGGGATCTCACCCACTGCCCTTTCTCAGCGGTTGAGTGCCTGCAATGTTTGGTGCCGTAGAAAACAGAAGACTGAAAATACATGGGCCTGTAGACCAGCAGTTTGACTTTCCAACAAGTTAGTTGTCCTCTTGGGTGTCCTTTTTCTGATTGAGGTCCACTTAAACCATAATTGACCATAAACTGGTGGTCATCGCACATATGTGGCCTAACCTAGGTTTCAAAAAATGCTGAATTAATCACCAGCACTTAGTAATTGAGAAATTGCCAATCAGATTTTGGGTTTCCAGTTTCTCTGTGAGAATTAGAAGGTCTGCAAATCTGGGCTCACGTTCCTGTGTGGTATGCTAGTACCAGCTGCTTCCCATAAGCCCAGTCATTCGTGCTCCGGTCTCTCCCAGCTGGCTTTCCTGATGACCTTGCTACCTTGCTACCTGGGTCCCCCAGGGCAGTGGTTCTTAGTCCTGGCTTCACATTGGAACCACGTGAGGGACTACAAAGGCCACAATGATGCCTGTGTTCTGCCCACAGAGGTTTTGATATAGTCTCTCTGGGGTACAGACCAAGGCATTGGGATTTGTGAAAGCTCCCCAGGCAGTTACAAGTGCTGTAGCCAGATTTGAGGACCCCTGCTGAGACAGAGCATTGCAAACTTTAAATTGCACATCAGTCACCTGGGGATTTTGTTAAAATGCAGATTGTGGCTGAGTAGGTCCGGGATAGTGCCTGGGATGCTGCATATCTAACACGCTCCTAGATGGTGTCAGCGCTGCTGGTCTCTGGACGTCTTGTTGAGAAGTAAGGTTCTAAGGCATTTGTTGTATTTGTTTTATTTTACTTTTTGAATTCTAAACTACATCCTTGGGTTTAGAGTCTGAAGGAATTGTATTCTAGCCCTCACTTTATTACAGTAGCTGGGTGATGGTGGCAAATGAGGGTATCCTACCAGTCGACTTTGGAGAGGACACTTAGCTTGCTGTGGCTGCTGGAAGCCTTTCAGGGTGCTTGGGGGTCCTTGTCTCTCTTAGGTCTGACTTCCAGTTGCCAGTTGTATATGACATCCCTGTCTTCCTTTGGGAAATTGTACATCCTCTGACACCTTGAGCTCTTTGGTGGTGGCACCACCTGCCAGCCAAGCCTTTGGCTGCTACTGATGGAAGGGTGGTGTTTCTGGGCCCATTTGAGCATTTCCTTGCAGCGGATTTCAGCCTGTGTTCCCAGATGCCCTAGGCCCAGAGCAAAGTCTTCCAAACCTTAGCTTCCCTGAGACTACTGGGAAGGCTTATTTAAAAAGATTGCTAGGCTCCAGCCCCAGCATTTCTGATTCAGTAAGGATAGAGAAAATGCATTTGCAACACACCCCAGGAGAGAATAACGTGGATTGCACAAAGACCTTAGAGGTTCTTCTTGACCTCACCACGTGGCTTCATATCCCAGTTACATCTTGCAAGTCCAGATAAGATTTTATTCAGGAGGGATCCCTGGGTGGCGCAGTGGTTTAGCGCCTGCCTTTGGCCCAGGGCGCGATCCTGGAGACCCAGGATCGAGTCCCACATCGGGCTCCCGGTGCATGGAGCCTGCTTCTCCCTCTGCCTGTGTCTCTGCCTCTCTCTCTTTCTCTCTCTGTGACTATCATAAATAAATAAAAATTAAAAAAAAAATTAAAAAAAAAAGATTTTATTCAGGAAAAAGGTTTACTTTAAAGTTTGAGTACTGGTGTTTTGTTGCTTTTTATTATTTCATAGAAATCGATGGAAAATGAAAATTAAGAAAGCTAATGTTAGTGATACGGGGGGCAGATGTCAATATGGATGAAACAAAGACTGAAATTACTGAGTTTGTCAAAAAGAGAGCCCCATTGTCCTCCCAAGGCACACTCTTTGGACTTAGGCTCTGTGGTTCAGTGCGATGGAAAATATTAAATATAAATTGCTGAAGACCATCTTTAAAAATAAAAAGGAAGGGACCTCAATTAAAGATTTCATGCTTTTTTAAGTTTGAGGGGAATAGATCCCCAACCTAACGGTACATAAGTACCTTTCCAGGAACTCATCGTGTGTCAGAAGAGGAGGCGGCTGGCAAGGTTTCTTCAGATGAAAGCCTAAAGGAAACTAAACATCACAGCAGTTACAGCTCAACTTATTGGGTTGGGTCAAAGTAATTCTACAGGGTGAGACGCTTCACTTATGGAGCGGAGGCAAACAACACATGAGGCCCTTCATTTCATAGAGTAGGTGGAAAGGCCACGGCTTGGGTGAACTTTTAGATAAAGTGGATTCTTAAACATGAAGGTAGCTCTCTATTTCTCTGTCTGTACAAGAGACCCGTTGGAGTTACAGAAAGGCCAGGACCCAAAACCTCAAGTAGGACTCACTTTCCTGTTAAGAGTGTGAGTCGCCTTTAAAAATGATTTTATTTTTGGACGATACTCAGGTTTCAGGATATTCTTTACTTCTGACACCCACAGGAATAAAAGCACCAAGTTCAGGGTTTGACAGAAGTCTAAATGCTTGTTAAAGAAAAAGAAAAAAAAAAGAATATCCTTGCAAGAAAATTAAGAGCTGTAGAAAGGGCTCAGAAGTGCTGATAGAGGAATCTGGGAATAGAGGTTTAAAAAGCAGACCCCTACCCAGCCTAAGAGTAAAGGGCAGACTTAACACAGGTTGTTGGCCTTCCACCTTGGCCTCATTGTTAGGTCTGAACCAACTTCAGGGTTTTTTGTTTTTGTTGTTGTTGTTGTTGTTTTAGCAACTTAGTAATGATTCTTGGTGGAAGAACCTGCATTTGACATCAGATTTTCGGGACGTTGTAATTCCCGGGAGCTTGCACTGCCCGCACCCTGAGCAGCGAGAGGGGCCGCGGTCCGCCCGCCCGCCGCACATCTGCTGGCGGAGCCGAGGCTGGAAGGCACCGGCCGGCGCGCGCCCCCGTCCGCAGACGCTTCCCTGTCCGCGGGCCCGCCTGGCTCCCGGCGGCGGCGCGGGCTGCAGGGGCTCGCGGCGGGCAGCGGCGCCCGCCCCTCCGGCTCCGGGTCCAACCCTGCCTTCAGCCCCGGGCGCCACGGGGCGTCCCCGCCGCCGGCACTCCGCTGGGCGCTGGGGGCTCGTCTGCCGACGCCCCGGTTAGGGACGCAGCCTGCAGGTCGGGGCTCGTCCTCCACGTCCTCCGGGCCCGGACACGCCGGCCGCGGCCGTGGGGCGGGCGAGCGCGGAGCAAGGCGCTCCCGGCGGAGGCAGCGCGCGGCCCGGGTGCCCGGGGCATCCCCGCGGCGGGGGGGCGGGGGGCGGAAGGCCGGCGGGGCGGGCGGCAGGAAGGGTCGGCGGCGCCCGAGCTCCGCCCCTCCGGCCGCCGTCCCGCGGGCCCGCACGGTGAGTGGCAGCGGCCGGGGGGCGGCGCCAGCGGAGGGGGCGGGGCCGCGCGCGCTGATTGGCGGCGGGGGCGGGGGCGGGGCCGGCGGCGGGGCGGGGGCGGCGGCGGGGCGGGGCCGGGGCGGGCCGGGGGCGGGGCGGGCCGCGGGCGCTGGAGCTGCGGGCGGACAGGCGGGCGGACGGGCTGGCGGCTCGGGCCGCTGCAGCGGAGTCGGAGGAGGCGGCGGGCGCGGCGAGCGCGGCGGGCTAGCGGGTCGGAGGCGCCGCGCTCGGACCGGGGACGGCGAGCGGGTCGGGGCCGGGTCAGAGGCGCGTCGGAGGCCGCCGCCGCTGCAGCCCGGGCCCCCGCGGAGGAAGGAAGCCGGCCGGCGGGGGAGGTAGGCGGCGGCGGCGGGTCCGGGTGTGTGTGCGCCCGGGAGGGGGAGGCCGTGCGTGCGCGCGGCGGCGGCCGCTCTCTTCCTGTCACCAGCCGCCGCCGCTGCAGAGCCGAGCCGGGAGGGAAGCGGGCCGCCGGCCTCACGGGTTCGCGGCCCGGCCCTGCGTGCTCCGGCCGCCCCCGAGCTCCCGAGTCCCGGGCCCTGTTCGGCGCTGGCCCTGCACGCCGCCGGGCTCCGAGCGCCCCGAGTTGCGGGCGCTGCGGGGCCCGTCCGCACCCCTCCGCTCCCGCGCACTTGGGAGGATCCTTACGGTCGCCGGCTGCGGTTTTCCGGGGTCCTTCACCGAGGAGAGCGCGCAGCCCGTTGCCCTGGAGTTAGCGGCGGGAGCGGAGCCTTCCCCGCGTCCTCCGGCTGCAGCGGGGTCGCTGCCCGGGCCCTTCCGCGGGGCGGCGGGGGTCCCCGGAGCTCGCCCCGAGCCCCCGCCCTCCGGAGCTGCCGGCCTCGTCTTCCGGGGTGGGGGAAGTGCGCCTCGGGGCGTCTGGGGCGGCCGGGCCTGGGCCGGTCGCAGGAGGCTCACATCGAGCGGGGTCCTCGGAACTGCCCGGAAATCCAGCTCCCGGGCGCGCGGGGAGAGCCTGGAGGGAGCTGCCCGGCGCCCTGGAGCCGGCCGGGGAGGGCCGGGCCGTCGTGGGGGACCGTCGGGCCACCCAACCCTGGCATTCGGTCCCCCAGGGCAGGAGGTGCCCCGCAGATCCCAGGACAAAGAGCCCCGGGGAGCCCAGGCCGGCCGCTCCGCACGACCCCACGGGTCCCCGGGATCCACACGCCGGTGGCCGGAATTCCAGCCCGAAATGCGAGGGTGGGAGTGGAAGGGCTGTCACACGAGTGCACAGCGCGTGTGAGCTGGACCTGGGGGACAGTCTTCGGCTTCCCTGAGTGCTATTAATATCAAAAAGGTCTCCCTCCACCCGTTAATCCCCGGTGGAGCTGCAGCACCTTTGGTGGTTTGAGTTTATTCTTCATCTGGGGGCTTTGGAAGCGACACGTTGGGTTTGTTTGTTTTTGGTATTTTTTCTATTTTCTTTTTCTGTCCCGTTCCTCTCCTCTTTGTCATTCAGTGCGAAGTAGGACTGGATAAAGCAGTTCCGGGTTTTGAGTGCAGCAGAAGACTGTCATTTCAGTGTAATGAGGTTCAAGTTTTTAGTTATGAGGCGGGACATTCGCCAAGCTTATTGACCCGGGCTTTTATGTTGGATTCTATTTTAATGTTTCATTAGCTTTGGGTCGCGTTTTGCAACTTTAAAGACGGGTAGAGAAGATGGGAGAAGACGGGAGAAGACAAGTTCATTTCTAAGGCATGCTGATACGGTAATGGATCTTCAAGGTGGGAATCATTGGGAATTTGGTGAGTTCTCCCCAGAAGGCCACAGATGGGTTTTTATCTTTAAAAAAAGAACCTCCTCCCCATATGGGTTTTGATAGGTTACACTGTTCTTGAAATAAAACAGCTAAAAATCAGTAGAGGGTAGTTTCTTAGAAACAGAAGTTGCCTACACTTGGGGGAGCAAGTGTTTTTCGTTGTTACAAAGAAAATACCCTACGATTAGTTTGAGGGGCGGGGGTGGTGTCCCTCAGAAGTTTGAGAAGGTGTGTTTGGTTCAGAATCAAGCTTTTTTACTGGAAAGGTCAGTAGAGGAAACTACCTGCTTTGCAGAATTGTTGGGTTGTGTCACTGCTGGCCTCTTCAGCTTTTATATGCCAGTTGCAGGTAGGTCGTAGATAGTGATCATTTTTTTCATGACAATGTGTATAGGTTTTTCGGTGATTGGAAGGAATATACCGGTATATCATATTGGCTTTCCAAGTGTGACGTGCTTTTGCTTTTTAACTTCCATCTTGATTTGGAACCTGTTCTTGTCAGTTGCATAACAGAACTCTAGTGTACACATGTCTACTCTTTTATCTGCTTTTGTAAAATGATATTATCACTGTGTCTTCACATCTGTGATGCTGATAGTGTGAAAAAGCACTTCACTTCCCATCAATTAATTGTCTTAACCATTTTTCGAAATTTCTATTTATTAAGATCAGGAAATCCCCGTAGCATAAAGTTACTTTTGGGGGACAGAAGTGATACAGATATGTTATAGTGAATACATATTCTGGTTTGGTAGTGGTGCCTTGTAGTATGTGTGCATTTATCTCCTGGAAATGCCGAGTTTTGAAGAGTTTTGTATCTTAAATGCAAACATACACCAGCTACCCAAAACTCGTGTTATTAAAAGTGACCATACGTGTAATTATACTTTAACACGAATTCCGTGTAATTTTAAAGGTACCGTGTTGGTTAGAATGTCTTTTTTTTCTTAGGTAGTTCAGGGATCAGGTTCTAAAAAGATATCCACTCTGAAAGATTGTCCACTTGCTCATTAAAACAGGGACAATTTCAGTTCACCTTTTGTTGTGTTTGCATTTTGTGATCTCCAGAATGCATTGTATTTAATAAAGAGATGATGAATGAGCATATTTAAAGAAACTGATTTTATGGTCAGGTATGTGATAAAAAGCTGAGATAATGGTTGCATTTGTGGTTTTGTTTTTAATTCTCTCACCTGTGGGCATACACCATGCAGAAGAAAATGGAAAGTGCTTTTCTCTGTACGTTACACGTTTTAGACAGGCTCCCCACAGATCTCTCTGTTTGGAAGGGCACAGGGATTTGCCAGTGAACTCAAGAGAATGGAGCCTCTTAGTGAAGCTCTCAGAAAATGAGGTTTTTTCTTATCAGTGGAAGGAATGGCTTGTCAATTCAGTTTTTTACCTTAGAAGGCACAAGATAAATTCTATAAATTTTTAATCAGAAACTTGGTTGTAAGTAATTTTTAAAATATTCATATTATTTATTGCTTTTTTTGTCTGGCTCCTCCACCTACATCAGTGTAATTTCTTGCTATGCCTCAGCCATCTCTCTTACTGGAATTATTTGCCTAGAAGAATGGCGATTAAAGGCCATTTCACGTGCATTATGCCAAATGAGCTGAAAAATAGGCGACGTAATTACTCATAAACTTGTCTGGCTTATGTTAGTTTTTTTTTCTTTCCCCATGTATACAGTGAGCATAGCATAGTTTTTGCTGAAAAAAAAAATACTGCTATAAAAACATCTTTGGAGATTTTACCCTCCCAGCATTGTTTTCCTTAAAGTAAACCAAATACATACCCACAGGCACCGGTAGTCAAAATAGGTTCTGGTTAAGGATCACCCCCAGAGGGTACTGGCCGAAGTGTGAGGAGACTCCCCCAGTGTTCAAGAGTGAGTTAATAAAGCGAGGTGCCTGTGCAGGCAAGCCTTGTCCCTCCCCTTCCTGGCTGGACCTCATGGTCCAGACCCTGAACCCAGTGCCCCCCAGGAGCTAGGGCTGAAACCTCAGGCGGCAGCTACCTTTAGTCCCTGGAGGACCTTTTCTTTCCTCCATGAGGGCAGCTAGGGAGCAGCCACCTAACCCTGTTGAAGAGCAGCATTGGCCCCTCCCCTGTTTCCTTTGCCCTGACCTCTCTGGAGCCACCCCTCTCCCTGGGGCTCAGAGACAACTAGGTGGGCAAAGTCCACAGGCAGCCTTTTTGTCTCTCTTAATTCTGAAAAAGGAGTTAAAGGGACAGCCGAGAGTTTAATTTGGGGCTAACTTGAGGATTCCTTTACAAGAATTTGCAAGCTTTTAGAAGCAGTGCAAAAAAAAAAAAATCCTAGCAAATATTTCTGTTTCAAATATGAATTGTATATTTGGCAGTAAGAGATGCTGGATACTAGTAGTGACGACAGTAGTAATGGTGGCAGTAATGACACAGCTGTGTGACATCAAGCAGATTGTTTAACTTTTCTGTGCTTGTTTCCTCATCTGCAGAATGGGGATGGTCATTGCATAAGGGTTCATTGAGTCCATCTGTGCAAAAGTCTTAAGAGCTGCGGCTGGCCCCTAGTAAACACTGTGGTAGTGTTAATTATATTAAGCTCTAATTATCAAGACAGAGCTAAGTACTTTACATACGCAATTTCATATAATCTTCCTAGTAACCCTGGGAGGTGTAGGTTTGCTTATTGTGTGTTTCACAAATGATAAAATTGTGCCACGGAGAGATCTGAGTAACTTGCCCAAGGTTAAAAATCCCGACAGGGATGGGGATGGCTGCCTGCATCTGAAGCTCAGTGCTTACACTAATCTTCTCATTACTTTAGAGTTGATCTAACTTCGCTCTAACTTGGATTTTTATGATGTCCAGGACACCGTATTTGAAAGGTGAAGGGATTTTTATTTTTATTTTTAAAATATTTTATTTATTTGAGAGAGAGAGCGCGCATGAGCAAAAGGAGGGGCAAAGAAAGCAGCAGATTCCCTGCTGAGCTAGGAGCCCAAAGTGGGCTCCATCCCAGGATCCTGGGATCAGGACCTGAGCCGAAGGCAGATGCTGAACCCACTGAGCCCCGCAGGTGCCCCAGAAAGGTGAAGAGATTTTTCAATGATGGTTTGGTTTTTTAGGACTCTGAATTTAGGCTGAGAGCCTGCCCTGGACTCAGAGCTAGCCTAGGGAGGATGGAGAAGTAGAAGGTAGGCAAGTGTGGGTTAGGGCCCAGGAAGCCTCCATGGTTTTTGCAGCTGAGATGTAGACCCAGTGTGTGCTGGGACCCAGTACCAAGCTGCTCATTTAATCACAGGAATAGAATCGTATGCTTGGAGTGAATTCCTGATTGATTTAAAGTGATTTAAAAATATCCTGTATCCCTGTCTCGCCACCAAGTTTGCTAAATCCTTGTCCTTTGTAAAAGGAGAATGAGTAAGTTAGCAAAGTCAGAGGACTTTTCAAAGAATTTGGTTTGGTTCTTTGCCAGAATGCCTGCGGGTTAGAGGGTTCAATTGAAAATTCACATCCAGGCCCTTGTATGTTAAGAAGTCACGGGTTGCTGATTGTCAGGCATCAAACACAACTTTATTCTGAGGAACAAAATAAGAATGGCACAGTATCTTCTGTGAAAATATACATTGATTAGTGGTGTGGCAGGCAGGCAGCCTTTAAAGGGATTGAAAGACTAGAACACAGTAGTTACCCTTAAAGAAATTTCTAACTGTTGCATGTGATGTTATGTAAGAGTAAGTTAGTTATTTGTTTATAAGATTCCTTTATCTCTTTTGTTACAATAACTTACATATGCACCAGCTTGGCTCCTAGATCCTAAAATCCACATTGCTTATTTGAAAACAGTGAATGATGGACGGGTGGGTATTAGCCACACACAAAACCCTTACTATGTTAACAATTATGTTGGAGCTAGGTGGAAGTAGTTCCTTGGACCCGTAAATGTAGCCAAAGAGATTGGAGGCATAGTGTTGTGAATCTGGGCCACATATATCCTGTGGACCTCGGTAGTTCAGGCTCCTGATTGATCCTGGGAGGGTTACGTTGCCCAGGGACTGGCAGTGTCTGAGGCTGCTGAGCCTTCTGCAGTCCTGGGGAGAACTTGAAGGTGAGAGGAAAAAAAAAAAAGGGAATTGGCCAGTTGTCTAGATGTGATAATTTTTGTGACTGTGAATTAATGCTTCGCGTATTCCCCTGTGGAGGAGCTGAGCTGTTAGGAACCGTGCAGTCGGGGTCTGGGATATCGGGAGGGGGGCCTAAATGCCAGGAGGAGTACAGGTGGCAGAAAGCTTCAGCTCGGAGAGCAGAAGTGGGCAGGATTCCAGAAGTGGGCAGCCTTCCAGAAGTGATGTGCCCAGTATCCTCTCATTCACTAGTTTATAGACTTCGTTGGCAAGGAGGCGCTTTACTGAAGTCTCTTTGAAAGAAAAATTTGCATTGTCCAAGATACTGGGCCCTGAACTCGATGGAACTGCTGCCAAGTTGTGGTGGCTTTTTTTGGGCAGGTGTGTTTGTAAAAGAGCCACAAACACTACCAGGCCACCCTTACAGAGAGTAAATAAAAAGCAGACATTTAGGGTTAAGCTGAGGGGTCAGAAGGTGCAGGCAAAAGTACCTGCATCGTGGACCCCGTGGACCTACCTGGGCTGTCCTTGGTCATCAAAGCAAGGTGAATTTGGGCAGTAGATTCTGGTGATGGCGAAAGCGGTGGCCTTGGAACCCAACTTCTTGCATGAGAATTGTGATTCCACCTCTCCATTGCTGAGTTTAGTGATCATGGCCAAGGTACTAAATTCTCTGCACCTCAGTTTCCTCCTGTGCGAGGTGAGAATGCTGGTAGCACTGCCTCAGGGCTCTGCTGAGTATTGAACTTGCTGATACGCATGCAGTTCCTAACCCGCAGTAGGTGCTAATGGTTTAGGGGTTAGTACACAGGGCTCCCACCACGCGTTAGATGAGGATTGAGTAGATGAGCACATGCGGCACTTCCACGATGACCACGGTGAAGGGGACAGTCATCGAGATGGGCATGTGCCTGCCTCCTCCCCGGCCAAGGCCTCTCTGCACTTTGCCACGGGACACTGTGCAGTCTCTGCCCAGATGACTCGTCAGCTCTCCATTCTCTTACAAGGTTGCTCTCCATCCACTTAGTTGGCACTGACTTTTGGCCAACCTTGAATTGTTTTGATTGATCTTCCGGGCCTTGACATCGTGGAGTCACAGAAGACATGAATGGTGTGTTCTTATAATCCTAGCATCGTAGAAGATGAGGGCTTTTGTTGATTTGGGGTTTTGTTTTTTTATTGTTTGTTTTTTAAAATCAGATGCAGGCCCAGAATTCTGTACGGGATTCCTCTCACACAGAAAGTAAGGTTCTCCTTTTAAAAACAGTGGGGGGTAGGAATTCATAATCATGTAGGTCTCTGGCACCTGGGTTGGGGATTGCTACCCTCCGTCATCGGGCTCCTTGTGGAGTCTTTTCTTTTGGGGGTGGGGCACAGGTTTAGCTTCAGGCTGACATCCACACAGTTTTCAGGTTTGTAAAACCTGGACCAGACGTGGGGCCTCTCCTTAGTGTAGTGCCCCCTGTTTAGGAACATGCACATCTGCACAGGTGTGCTGTGATCAGGGGCCCGGTGGTTGCCGAGGGCCTTGTAGGGGAGAGAGTAATTATGAGAGAGAGACAGGGAGGGGGAGAAGGAGGATATAATAACTCTCCATTCTGTTAATCTCACCAAACTGGCCCACTGGGTTGAAATAGAACAAGCCATAGGCAGCAGCTGGTGGAAAGATCTATCCAACCTACTAGTTGAGGATTTTTTTTTTTCCCCAAAAAAAGACCTACATTGCCAGGAAAAGCTAACAAAAATTTCAAGGCAGATTTGGAGGAATTAAATTATTCTTAGGCATGTTGCCTGGTTTCCAGGCATTTAGGGATATGTAAATGTTCATGTTCTTCAGAGTTCTGTGTCTCATTTGTACAGAGTACATTAGTACTAAAAATGAGATTTGCTAGTTCTACATTTTTTATGTGAATTTCTGCAGTGGATGTTTGATTCAGGATCCATCAAAAGGAGAAGTTGTCTTCAAACATAATATAGTTTATTTTTCTAATACACCCTGCTGGTTGCTTTAGGTTTTGTTTTGTTTTCCATTTAATCTGATAATGAAATACAAATAGAATACTATCTCAAATTAATATTCTTACTACTCAGAAGTTTCCAATGTTTGTTTTTTGCTTCTTTTAATATTAACTCTCCTAGGAGTGTCATTGGACTCCCACAGAGAGGCTCTAACCACGTACAGTTCGGTACTTGACACTTCTGAATGCCAACGTCACTAGATGTGGTTGGATTTTGTGCATTAAGATGCATATACCGACAAGTTCCTAGAATACTAAACTGGGTGGCTCAGCGATTGAGCACCTGCCTACAGCCCGGGGTGTGATCCTGGAGTCTCGGGATCGAGTCCCTCATCGGGCTCCCTGCAGGGAGCCTGCATCTCCCTGTGCTTGTGTCTCTGCCTCTCTCTCTGTCTCATGAATAAATAAATACAATCCTAAAAAATAAAACCTAGGAAGCTCCCTTTGATGCAGCGCACTGATTGTATGTGGCCGTCGTTTATTGCTTCACTGCTGGGCTAGCTTAACTGGACCCTTTAAGTTGCTTTTACTCTCTACAATAAACCTAGGGTTGAGAAATGACCGGAGTGCAAAGCGTGTACATGTACACCCTGTTCTGTTGGCAGACCACGTGCTGACTTGCTCTCTAGCGAGTCTTTAATTCCTCTGTTTAAAAAAAAAAAAAAAAAAAAAGCAAAAACTTGCCCTACTTGTTTCCCCCCACACCAGGGCTATCCTTCCAGGGTGATCTGCAGCAACCATTTCTACTTCCTCTTCAGTTCCTTGACTCCTTCAGTTCTAGGGACTGTCCTCACTCACCTCTAGCCTGGGGTCTGCTGGTGAGGATACTGTGGTGGGCAGGGCCCCGGGTCACCTAGCCTTGCCTCAGTTTCCCCCTGCTGGAGGTCCCTTGCAGGATTTGGTCTTAGGGATCGCCTTTCACCACCAGACTCGTCTTACCCATTGTTCCCAAACATAGTGTGTCTCCAGACCTTCTCTTGGCTTTTGAGGTTGCATTCAGGGACACCCCCCCCCCCCCCACCGTGTTTGAGCCTTGAGCCGTCCTTGCACTGGCAGTGTTTCTTCCCTGTGAGTGCCCCCTCCACGCTGGCAGTTGCACAGCCTGCCTGCCCTCAAGCCCCCCCAGGTCAGCTCCGGGTTGGCCTTTTGCACCTGTTGACTCCGGCGTGAGCAGCAGCATGCACACTCGTGCAATCCCTGTGCTGTCGTTCCATCCGTGCCCTTCCATACCCCGTGCTTCCAATGCTTGTACTAGCTCTTCCTAGAACGTGGCATCTGCTTAGTCACCTCGGCCCCTGAGGTCGTGCCGCACATTCCGCTCCGTGTTCAGATCCTGCGGCTGGACGCGGCCCCTCCTGCCTCGGAACCCAGCAGCGATCCGGCCCGGCCTCTGCTGTTTGCCTGGTGTTCTGGTCCCCTGTGGGCCGTCCCCTCGGGGGCGCTGCCACGTGCCAGCACACCTCTGGGCCCTGCCTCACGTTCCTGGAAGGCAGGGACGCTCTTCCTGAGCCCTGTGTGTATACCGCGTTGAGCAATAGTGCGCTGGCCCGTGCGTGGATGCCAAATTGATTAAATACTTGTTGAATGGAAATAGAAATTCAGATTCACACAGATGGCAGAGTGTGATGTTCATTCATAAGTCTTGTTTTTCCTTTTGCTAGGTGAAGCTCGCGTGCGGAGTGACACAGTACAAATCAGACGCCAGATGGACAGTGTGACAAGAGTGTCAGAAAGGATTGGGCCTCGCTGCGAGAATCAGCCTGGAGGCCAAGTGTTGACAAGCTGCTGAAAAGGAAGCCAGTGGGAGGACTGTGGGCCGCAGAGGAAGTGGACCCCGTCTTCAGTCACACCATTGATGGAGGACAGATGGACAGCCGGACATCCAGTCACCTCTCCTCTTAAACCTTTGGAGAGCTGTCCTCTGTCCTCTATTGGACACATATTACGAGTCTTAACATCCTCTCTGAATTCACTTTCCATAGAAACGTAAGACTAGACTTGAGTGTGTGACCAGACTCTTGAGTTGCATGGTCGCAGGTTCGCAGACATGAGTGCCGAGGGCTACCAGTACCGGGCCCTGTACGATTACAAGAAGGAGCGAGAGGAAGATATTGACCTGCACTTGGGTGACGTCTTGACTGTGAATAAAGGGTCCTTAGTAGCTCTTGGATTCAGTGACGGACAGGAAGCCAGGCCTGAGGAGATTGGCTGGTTAAATGGTTATAATGAAACGACGGGGGAAAGAGGGGACTTTCCGGGAACTTATGTTGAATATATTGGAAGGAAGAAAATCTCCCCTCCCACACCAAAGCCCCGACCCCCTCGACCCCTTCCCGTGGCACCAGGTTCTTCGAAAGCTGAAGCAGACTGTGAGCAACAGCAAGGTCAGTATTAGCGAATGATTGCTTTGTGACCTTTGTGTGTGTGTGTGTGTGTGTGTGTTGCTGGATTTTTTTTTTTTTTGAGAAGCCTGAGATTTGCGTCGGGCTGTAGTGCTCTGTGAAGAACTCATTTTGGCCACTTTATCTGAATTTATGTATGGTATATAAAAGCTTGATCAATCATGACAAGACTAGAAGTTTGTGGGGTAGAGAGTTGTAAGACGAGGAAGATGGTGTATGAGAACTTGCTTCGTGGGCGCCTTTAAACCCTGTTATTATTCTTGCCATGGAGTTAAACATTTACTACATTCTTCCTCTTGCAACAGGCATTAATATATTTAAATAATCACTTGGGGGAAAGTAGAGGGTAAGTCTAATGTTCATATATTTCACATTAATTTGATTTGTATGGGAAAATGTAAGAGCCATAAAGTGACCACAGGACTCCGCAGAGAAGAAAGCCTTGTTTTTATAACCTGGTATCTCCTTCTTGGTTTCCTCTCCAGAAACACGGTGGCTGAAGCTGACACCTAATCCTGTGCTCAGCATAGATGGGGAGACAGTTCTCTTCCTTCACGGGCAGTGTGATTCGTAGCATTATTGCCTCTAGTGTGCTTGGCCTTCATGAGAAAAGAAAAAAAAAAAGACTGATTGTTTTTCTTAAATGGGAACCACCTTGATTGAAAACCTGCTCCTTGTTTTTTATTGGAGCTGGTCCATGCTCGAGCTTTGTGCACAGCTGGTCATTTAAGGTTTTTCTGCTGTTCAGTGTCCCACAGAGACAAGCCCTTTGCTCAGCTTTACTGTTACGACCTTTGTTAAAATGCTCATTTCCTCATTAGTACATTTCAGGCTTTCTTTTGTCTTACGTAATTTTTTTCCCCCCTCAGGCTAAGAAAGGTTTGGAAAGGTAGGTTTAAAACAGGTGAGCCCGGCTGCAGTGGTTGCACGTTAAGTACAACCTGCCTATGGCATTACAGCGTATTTCTGGAAGGGATTCTGATACTATTATGCCTTCTTAAATGTTGGCTTATTCTAGCACATAGGAGTGAAGTGACGTGAGAATAACAGAGCAGAATGCAAGGATAAATATCTGCCTTTTGGCACTGAGTAATAATACGATAGCCAATATTTTGTAGAAGTTAAGTGTTCCTGCCTAGAGACACCTGAAGGGATGTGCTCTTTCCTCCCTGCCCGACCCTGAGGGGTAGGGGTACTTGTTTGATGAACATTATACTGTTACTTTATAAGTAATGTCCAAAAAATGTCTTTTGCTCTATAGCTGAAAAGCAAAAGTTACTTTTTCTTTGCAGGTTTAAGTCAGAAAAGCTTGACCACTTCCGTATGTGTAGTTCTGCACACCATTGCATTGCACTGAGCAGATGGAAAGTGGATACGTTCTTGTTTTTTTTTCCCCACCAAACTACATATTTTTAATTTGGCTGTTTTATTTTTTAAGTTAAAAAGAAAACACTAAAGTAGGCTAATTCAAAAGGCAAAATTACTTAATTTGTCCCAGAATACAGAAGATCACAGAATCCTACAGGTATCTGTGTTGGATTAGAAAAGATTAGTTAAAACGTGGAAAAAAGGGGGTATCTTGTCAAGATTAGTGACACAGAGATTAGGAAAAAATAGTTGCTAAGCAAAATTGCATTTGATAACTACTATTAGGTGTAACTCTCATTATAAGCAAAAGGATTTTTCTCTTTTTTCATCCTAACCTATTTTACAGTGCTTTCTTTCTCATGTGATATGGTGACATTTGAGATTTTTCACAGCCTTTTCTTTTTCCTTTGTAACACATGAAAAGGCAGAGTAATTGAAAATTTTTAGCAGAATTTAGGAAAGAAACCCATAATCATGTGTGCATTCAGGTATTAGAAAGAGTGGGCCTAAATATAAATGCGAAATTAGGAGTAACCAAAAGGCAGCATCGGCAGTATGGGCAGGTCGTGAGGGGAGCGTAGAACTGAACATTAGATTTTCTGGAAATGCTGGTCTTCCATTCTGCTTTAAGTAGAATTTGTCTGAAACGAGAATTCAGTAGCTCGTACTAAGTGCATGTCAAATTGATAAGGAAAATAGTTGTAAGGATGAATATGTTGGGACACTGGGATTCTGGTGTCTTGTGCCCACGTGGATGTTTATTTGGAGGCCTTCGCAGCGAGCAATTGTGGGACAGCAAGAGAAGAGGGTTCTTTTCTTACCGTAATTGTATTTATTTTTCAGCACTTTTTACTCCCCTGACTTGATTTAGCCTGTTTTTCGTGTTAGACTTTATGTTACTTAGAAGGTCACCCCTGAGGCCTAAGGTCAGATGCAGCTCTCCTGTGGAGATAGTGTCAAATGGAGAGTTGGTGCTCCGCCCGCCCCCAGCGGGTGTGGGATAGATAGAGGGTGCTTACATGCTTGGGTGCGTGCGAATTGTGTGGTTCTTGGCTCCTGCTCTGCTAACCTTCTCTCTCTAAAAAGTGGTGACTGGACTCTGGCCGGAAGTGGACTGTGTGAGGGATTCCTCACGTGAGAGAAGCGTTGTTTCCTTGAATGTTCTTGGAGAGAAAGCTGTGAAGTTGAGCTCTTGAAACCCATTTGAAAATCTCCTAAACCTTCCACCAGCACATTTTGCGTAAAGTCTCTTAGGAAGCCCGGCCTGTCCATCGAATTGCATTTGTTCCCTGGACATTGTTGTATTTACTGGCTTTGGCATCCTTCATTCAGTTGGCCTGGACTGCGTCCCTCTCTATTTTGTGCTGGGAAGTAGTGATGAAGAATGAAATCAAGATTGAGAGAGAGCAAGCATACCTCGTCCTTCCTCCTTCCACCTCAGGGCTGTGCTCCCTTCCCCCCTCTGGGGCGGCTCTGCCTCAGACATCCCTCCGGCGACCTACCCTCAGGTCTGCTCCGACCTCACGACCTCACGACCTCACGGAGGCTGGCCCTGCTTACCTGTTTCACGTGGTGACCTGCCCCTCTGCGTTTGCAAAAGCATTTCTTACCTCACCTGCTGTAGAATTTACCTGACGGTTATTCTCTGTTCCCTTCGGTAGATTGTCGGCTCTGTGGTGGCGGGCATCTTGGTGGTTCCTCTGTTATCCCAAGGATCTAGAATAGTGCAGCAGGTTCTTAGTGGATCAGAGGCTTGCTTTTGAGGTTCATCCTCTAGCTATTACACAGCCCAGGTGACTTGAAAGGAGAGCCACGTCCTCTGGATGTGCAGGCGCCCAAGGCCCTAGTAGCCCATCCTGTTGTTAGAATCACAGTTGTCAGAATTCGCATCACTCGCCTCTGAGGACTCTTGCAGCCTTGGCCTTGACCCTTGCATACGGTCTACAAAACTATTCTTTTCTACTCCAGCGCGTAGGGTATAGGCAGTTCTGCTAGTGGGAAAGTGTGCTGAGCTGATAGTGGGTTCTCTTAGCCGCGTGAGCAAAGTGATTAGAACATGTGTCAAGATGAGCGAGTGTCCTCAGGCACAGATCCTGTTCCCTCACCCCTCCTTTCATCTCCCTCCCTTTGCTTGGGGGCTGAAGTTGCCACCAGGAGTGTCGCATTACACTTTCCCACAACCTAGCGAAGCCCTTCTTGACCTTCTTTGGAGAGAATGTCTGCAGTGTTCTGTACAGGTGAAGGGTGTGCAAATTGGGTGTCGCATGGTCCTTAGGGGAACCATGCTGTGGAAAGACAATACCCTAGCTCTTTCTGCATTAGGCTCTTCAGACCCTGGAACTCTGTTCCCAAACACACAACCCCATTCATCCCTGGTCCCCGTTTCCTCTGTATGCAAAGAAGGGATGGAGGTGGAGATGTGGGCATAAAGGAATGGAAGTGTATTCCTTTCTTTCATAAATAAGCCGTCCAGTGGGCTGTTGCTTGAGACAGTATTTTGTGATTCTTTAAAGTCATGCTAACGGAGAATATTTAGACTAGGGCCAAACTAGCATTTCATTACACAGACTCGTAACCATCTTAGTTTGTATGGAACACTGGAATCTGCTAACTTGAGAGAGCACGTAGGGATCCGAGTTCATACCAACCCCATCCCCCATCCACATACCCCTTACCAGCTCCCACCTCTGTCCGGACCCTGACAGCGAGTCCCAGATAGCTGGTTCCACACGTAAAACGTAAAGCACACAACGGATGAGGCCTGTTTTGAATTCCGATCACAATTCTTTCTGAGCAGAGAAAGAAAAGAGCCCGTAACCTGTCTTTGCTTTCAGGGTTTCTGCGGCCAAGTTATTTTTAGTTGCCACACTCAGCATTTGAGTCTTCTCCCTGGTTGTCGCTCCTCGTCTAGAAAGCAAGGCTGCAATAAATCACATATGTTGACCACACAGTGCAGTGGTCACCGAAGAGAGCGACGCGATCCCAAATCACACACCTTCGCTGATCCTCATGGTCCTAACGTGTATTGCTGTTGCTCAGCCATATAGTGCCTGTGGAAGTACTTTGCTTCATGAATCCCTGCTTGTAGGACTTCTGCTTTGGTTGAGCTCGTGCCTGGTCATAACGGTCTTCACCTTTTGTCCGACGTCAGTGAGACTTTGCTTGAAGTTGGAGGATCGTCCTGTTGAGCTCCCGTGGGTTGATTGGGTAAGCTCACCTGCCTCGGGTGCTCACTGCCTAGGGACCGGGGCTGAGGCTGCTTTGGTGAGAAAAGCGGGGCTGGTTAGAGGGTTTTTGAAGATAAAGGCCTCAGAGCCCTGCCATCTAACTGCCCCCTGGAAAAACTCATCAGAACACTAGAGATTTTTACCCAGGTGTAAAAATTTAAGCATTTGGCCTCTGTGTTTTAATATGACATGAAACACATTTAAGTTTATTTTATCTTCCCAGAAATGTGAAGAGCAAAGAAAGTGACGCTAACCATTTGCATGTCCTTGGTTTACTTGAGAAGGAAATTGATGGAGAAAAGATTCTCACATCTTTGCTGCTTTTTAGCTGAAAAGTTCTGCCCTGAGCTGGCTGGCCATGTTAGGAATTATAAACAAACCCTGAGGGAGGATAAGTAGGGAATTCCTCTTGATATCCCCAAACCGAGAGGGAGACATTCCTCCCTCCTTCCTCCAGTCTCGGTGTTTTTTTTGTTTTTTTTTTTTTTTTAAATTTAAATTCAGTTTGCCAACATATAACACCCAGTGCTCGTCCCAACACTGAGGGTGCCCTCCTCAGTGCCCGTCACCCCGTTACCCCAAGCCCCTACCCACCTCCCCTTCTGCAACCCTTTGTTTGTTTCCCACAGAGTCTCTCATCGTTTGTCTTCCTCTCCAGTCTGTTATTTGATCAGGAGTTGGGTTTTTTTTCTTTCCTGGATCTGTGGTGACAGTTGAGTTCAAGGTCCCAGATAAGACCTGCCTTGAGAAAGAGTTGTCTGCTATGTTACCGTGACCCGTGTCATTTAGAATCACAGGGCTATGGTATGGTTATATTTTCTTAGGTGAGATCTATGTTTAGATGATTTCATTCAGGCTTCTGGCGTTAGACATTTCATTCTGTGCTTTTTTTTTCCCCCAAAGTGGGTGTAAAGGGTCCAGCATTCATATCTGTACAGCCTAAATAAAGCCTTCACACCTCTGATTCGAACAGGAGCTCTGTTAAGCGGAGTAAGCCTATTTAATAGTTTCCTAGCAACCAAGCTGATGATGATGTTCTGATGAAACTTCCCTTGTCATAAAAGTAGAACTCTGTATTTCGAAAATGTTTCTTACTTTAGTTGTCAGTAGATTCTTTGATACCTTTGACGTCCGCCTTCTCTGGTTTCTAGGTGAACGCCGCTTTGTCTAAAACAGGAGAAATTCCGATTAATGAGCACTTCTCCAGTTAAGTCAGAGTTTGAGAAAATAAACAATTGAAATTCTTAAATTCAACGACAAACGGTGCCTTACATCTGCTAAGTAGCGTCCGAAAAGGGGAGGATTTTGTACCTCTGGCAAAAAAGAATACCAAATACGTGATGCCCATTTACATATCCATATTTTTCCTAGTAAAAGAAAACAGATGTTCGCAGTACAGCTGGCTGTTGCATATATGTGTGTCTTTGTTGCGAACAAATTTCCATGAGGAATGACATAAAATTGGTTTGAAGGCTGTAGTGGGAGAGAAAATAACTTGGTGTGATAGCTAGAAATGAGGAGCATAATTGCATGATGGATTATATCTAATGTTTTGAGGTCTTGGTTGATTTTATAGCATTCTGTACCAAAACAGTTCTTAGGCTTTCATTGAAACTAATCTAAATAGAGGAGGTCAGGGTGCACTAGAAATTGGCTTTATTTTCATTCCTTGGGTATAATTTCCCTAAAATGTCAAGTTTAACAAAATATTGTCAGAATACTTGATAAGTGTGTTATTCTTACTTACTAATTTCTATTAACGACCATGGAATTTATTTTTACTATGAGAATCCCACGCACTCCACGTTGTTAAAATGATCTGATAAAACATAGCCTCACAATTGAAAATAAAAACAAGCAGCAGATTTTCTATTCAGTTCTGTAGGCAGAGCTTTGTCCCAGTGGCTTTATGCCAGTTCGAGGATGGCTGTCATTTTCAGGAATACCTTTTCTGGACGCTGCATTGCTTGGAGGTGTTTGCTCACCTGCTTGCACTTGGTAGCATGTGCATTATGTGGTGCCCATAGGTGGTTCTAACCTGTCACCGTTTCTGATGCATATTGACGTTCTGACTGTGAATTCATTACATTGTATTGTGGGAGACTGTGTGTTAATTTGATGATCAAATTTGATATCAAGACAGTAAAGATGTTGGTATAAGTGAAATACAGATGTCTGTGATACATTTTTTTGAGTGGGAAATTCCACTCTGCTTTGCTTCTCCTAAATTCCTTAACCCGCCCCTTTGTTTTTTTTTTTTCCTTTTTTTTTTTTTTTTTACTTCCGTAACCCTTCTCATCCCAGTATTTTCGAGTTGTCAAATAAGGAGACACTGTCTCTTTTGAGTTTCGACTGTATTTTTATTTTAAACTTGCTGACACTTGATCAAATAAAGATTTCTCTATTCCTACTCGTAAGAATGGTTAAGAGACAAAAATCCAGAAACCCTGAGTTGTCACTACTAGTGTTTCCCCAGCACTTCAGCCCAGAAGCCAGAAGCAGCGTAAGTGGTGAAGGGATTTATGTAGAAAAACAAGCGAGGACGGTTGGGCAGACATGCTTGCGTGACCTCGTTGCAAGATCTGATGTGGAGGTCGGGCTGTGAGATCAGATGGGACTGTTGCTAATGAAAGTGCCAAATTGGTAGCTCGATTTTGCAAAACCACGTACTGTATGATCTTAAGATGCACTTCACCAGTATGAGAATTTATGCTCTCCCTCTGTTGGAGGCCGCTCCGGAATTGCTGACCGCTAAATGAGTTTGTGACTTCCAGTTAGACACCTTGCGGTTCACCAGTGAATTAGGAGATGTGCGTGGAGTGCCTCCGTTGTACCACATCTGGGCGGTGTAACTAGACTTGTTGACATGATAGGAGCTCAGAGTTCCTAAGGATTTGTCTGGTGGGTGTTTTGTTGAATCCTCCAAGGTGGGTGGGTAGAGAGTGTGATGGTTAAAACGTTGGTCTGTTCGTGTGATAAAGATTTATTCAGAGCTTTTCAAATTTATGTGATAGAGGTATTAGAGTATGTGCTCAAGGGGTAACACGTTAGCGTAGGCATTGCCCAAGGCTGCATTGTGGGAAAGTTAGCTAGGTTGTTGGGGTGGTCATCCTCACCCTCCAGGCTTTACCCCGACAAAGGAAACTGCCCTAAGGCCCTCAGATGTACCACTGTCATTGCGAGAAAAAGTCAGCATTGGTTCCCACTTGTTGCTCGGTCTTGGAAGATTCAGTTGTCAAAATTATTTCAGGTTGTAAATAAGATAATCTATTGTGAAATCCACATCAGACACCACTGGGTTTATTTTTTTTTATCCAATTAAAAAAAAATAACTTTTCACGTTTAAGAATGTTGCTTCTTTATCAGTGAAGGGTTCACCCGAAATACATCTTTCTATCCCTGTGTCCTAATTGTAGAAACATAGTGGAATGTTTGTATCCGTACTCTATGATTTAAAAGTATTTCACAACATCACCAACTTGCTTTTTTAGGTAGTGAGAAAGTAAATTCCCCATTGTTGAAGGAGAAAGATTGATTCAGAAAAGTTAGAGCAAGATGACTGTTTCACAGCTAAATACTATTGATCATCCACTAAGGACCAAGGAATGAGATTTAGTGAATGTGGTCAGGATATATCAAAAGTATGTAGCATGGTCTTTGTACCACACTTGTCCAGAGTTGTTTTTAAATGTTGAGGAGGCGTTTTTCAAAATGTACCTTAAATTAACGAAATAAGTATCATCAAGGCCTTAAAATTAAAGAGAAAAAAAGGACTTTGAAAATGTGCAGACTTACTGTTTGCCACACATTTTGCTAGGCCTTTCGTAGACATTTTTCATTTGATTCTTTTTTTTTTTCATTTGATTCTTATATCCACACTGCAGAGATTGCATTGTTATAATCATTTTCGAGATTAAGAAGCTAAAGCTCAAATGATTGTGTAAATATTTAAAAAGAAAGGGGGGTGCTCCCTCAGAGAGGCATTCAGAGGGTCCGGATCCTTCCAGCAGGCAGCTATGTGGGTCTTATTAAGCAGTCTTTTGTGAAGTTATCAGTTAACTGAAGAAAGAAGATAGTTTCAGCTTTTTGGGTAGTCTTTAATTATGCGTATCTTTTAAGTTTCATTGGCTGTTACATTCGTACAACCACACAACAAATTACCTTTGTTTTACATACGACTCTCCTCTTGGCATTTTCAAGTGTCTGTTAAGTATATTAAAGGGTTGAGTTACAAAAAGACTGACCAGGCCATGAAAGGAAGACAGTTTTGAGTACGTGTGTATACGCGGTTTTTGTTGGGAAGAAATAAAACTTGATCAGATCCTCAGAAGTTACATACCATCAATAAATGGTTTTCTTTCCATGTCTGTTATTTTGGAAGAAGTTGCTGTCTGTTTCAGATGTTTCCCTGAATTTCAGATTTTCTTCTTTCTGACTTATAACTTACATCATTTTGATTAAAACGGAGCACAGGCTGGTTATTAGCTGTTTAAAAGCCAGAAAGCTGAGGATGTCCAGCATCCGAAGTAATGCATTTTGGCAGGTAGATAGTGGCTGCTTGAAATCCCTAAGTACAAGAAATCCCAAGTTGACTCAGATGAATCTGAAATCTTCAAGCTAGGCCTAAGGTCTGTCAGAGTTAGCAGTAAACGCCACTTTAAAGACTGGCTAAATGGCTAAATTCCTTTGAATGTCAAACTTTATTTCTCAAGAAAGTCAGTCACCGCCAAGTTTATAACATAAACATTGTGTTTCTGTTTCCAGAATTCCAAGGACAAGAGGGCAGATGAGGGCACGTGAAAGGCACAGGTGAATTTTATTTCTGGGTGTTTAAAAGGACGATATGACATTGCACGGGAGGGATAGTCTCTCAAAGGCGATGAGTGCCAGCAAAACCTCTTGGATTTTTTTTTTTTTTTTGGCTTATGCTTTTTCCCCTTGAAACATTTGAAAGTTTCCTGACTTAAAAAAAAAAGGCCTCTGCCTGGTGATCCTGACACCACCTCTTGAGACTTCTCCCTAGAGTTCCTAAGAAGGCAGAAAAAAAGCACTTCATATTCTCAAGAGTTAGGAAAACGAGAACTAGCAGGGAAAGTACAGTAAACTACATGGAGCTGGGTTTACAAACCCAGAGGACGTTCTGAGCACCTCTTAATAGGGGAGGCTCCCTGGCTCTCCGTCCGTAATTCAGAAGGAGCCTAGGCAGCTGTCCCCAGAATGCCCTTCTCTTCCTCTTTCTGATTTCCCCCAGTGGTGCTTTTTTATTCAGTGGAAGATCATAACTCAGAAAATAACCAGGCAGGGCTGAGGTGGTGGGACAGGGGCTGATCCTCTTACATCCTGAGAATCTTCCTTCGTAAAAGTAAAGTGTTGGAGGTGGGGAAGGGTTCGAAAGACATCTATTGACTGAGGGTTTGAATTCTGCACCATTCAGGGCCTGAGAAAGCCAGCCGGTGAAGGCAGAAGGAAGTTTCCTTCTAGGCTAGTGGAACTACACTGGAATGAAAACCACATGGGGAACTGGGCTGGGAGCTCTTTATCCTCACTGGCCAGCCAACTCTAGGTTGGAAGCCAGCACCTGGTGGATCCGGGGTAGCTCCCAGCAAACACCAGGTCTGGGTAGATTTCTCCTTGCTGAGTGATCACTAAACAGGAAAAGTACAGCTGAGCCTGCTGAACGGCATTACTCCATAAAGGAAGGGCGGGGGGGGGTGGGGGGGGGGAGATCAAATAGAAGATTCGAAGGAAGATCAGACCTCCAACAGTGATTTATTACTTCGAAATGACACGGCCCTAATGAAAGAGGAGCAGAAAGCAGTTAAATGTTCATGAGTTGAAAAACTGATAGGATATCAGTTGATATGAAATGATATGAAATGGGAGTGGAACTGTAAAAAGAGTGATTGCAAAGGAATTAAAATTGCAATAGCACCTTAAAATCGATTTGAGAGACAGTAAGGAGTAGAGTTAACACAGCTAAAAATAAAATTAGTGTTGTGAACAAGCAATGTAGATAAAACTCTTCCAGACTCCAAAGAAAAAGAAAAATAAGGGAGAAAGATGATAGATACATAGAAAGAAGATCTTAACATGAGAATTGTTAAGTGCTAGTAAACAGGAAATCCTATCAAGTGAAAAAGAGCAACATAATAAAAATAACTTTGCATGCGTGTGTGCACAGTGTGCACATTTGAATGTGTCCTCCACCTCGTTCATAGGAACGAGTGGAAAGCCAGCTCTAGGTATTTGTGTGTGTGGGGAAAAGTTTAAAGTATAAAAATGTCATTAAAGCATCTAGTCATAATACCTAGTTAAGTACGAAGGAACAAAATTCAGGCTTCCTCCTCTTTTGTAGCAGTAAATGCCAAAAAGATAGTAGCAGAGTTTTGAGGAGAAAAGATGGTGACTTGAGAACTCAGGGTCCTGCTTCCTTATATTTGTTTTTTTATCTTTTTTTAGATTATTTATTTATTTATTTATAAGAGACACACACACACACACACACACACAGAGGCAGAGACAGGCAGAGGGAGAAGCAGGCTTCATGCAGGGAGCCTGACACCTGCTTCCGTACATTTCACATGGAGAGGCAGGTGAGAGATACCCTCTGATATCAGCAGGAGCTCAGAAAGAGAGATTAAACTTCCCATGTCACGTGGGAAAACTTAAACACTGCTTCTCATTTAACCTTTGTGATGAGAAAGGCGGAGGCAGATGACCTTGAAGAATAATTACCCGAAGAGTAAAACTCTAAGGTGTATATTTTCCAAATACCTAGAAATAAAATGCATGTTCCAAAACACAGACTACAGAGAAAGCGTGACAGTATGATTGGTGTGGGGAAAACACCTAACCTTGGAGAACATTTTAAAGGAATACATAGATACACATAGCTGTGTAGCTGGTATCTGTACACAAATACAGACGTGTGGGTTTATGTCTACCTATATTTGTGTGTTCAACAAATGCTAGTTCTGGGTCAGGTGCCCTGCTAACATCTTACTACATTAACTTGTTACTTTTCATAAGAATTCTATGACACTGGCCGCCTTCTTATGCCTGTTGTAAAGGAAAAGAAGTTAAAGTTTGGTTAATTGATAGCCCAAGCTTACCCAGCTGGGGGAGGAGTTGGGATTTGACCCCAGACGGTCTGCCTGTTGCCCCAGTGTGTTTAAGCAGCTGTGTCCTCCTGTGAATGGCCCTCGGGTAGGAGTGTCTGTGGACACAGCCCACCGGCCGGGAGGGCACCCCTGAGCCAAAGGCAGATGATCCCCTGGCTCGCCAGTGACCTGGGATGTGGTCTGGTATTAGGCAATGAGTTCAACATCCAGATTTTTCCACTTTCAGGAAATAGACCCAAGAACAACTCGAGAGAAATGAAGCAGTGGTGTGAGTTACTCTTCCTTTTCAGCAAAAAGACCTCATCAGAACAATATGCTGGGAAGAGGTGATTAAAGTCACGTTGGAATCTCTGGGCCATAAGTGGTTAAAATAATACCCTTCAAGTTAGCACTCACAGGACTAGCGCCTCTCAGAGTGTTACACACCTATATATGTGACGTCACGTGTTTGTGAGATGACAGGTGTATGCATAAAACAGCATTCACACTTCAGGTTGTGCGTAAACGTGTCTGGTAGCACATCATATAAAGCAGCATAGACAAGTCGTCGTAGATTTAGCGATACCAATGTACCTGTGTAATTGAGTTGGCTGATTGCACTAAAATCAGCTTTTCTAAAGGATTAAAAGCTAGTTGTAACTTGTACCCCACTAGCCATCATCAGACGCTTGTAGTTACTTGTACCGGTTATATCGTAACGGTCATTTGTGGTCTCCTCTTCCCCATCAGGGAAACTTGAGAAACCCAGTCAGCTTTAACATTTAGAGGAAGTTTAAACATCGGAGCATAAAATTCACAGTTGTTTAGGTTGAAACTCTGTTTCCTGTCAGACCACATCTATCCAGCTCTTGTGTGATTGGGATCGTCTAACTGTGGCCTGCACTCAGGACAAGTTTCACAAGATGAACCCAGTGTTTACCCTTGTTGTCTTTGCTGGCTTCCGGAGTCTGTGCATTGGACCCTGAGCCCTCCGCCTGTCTGATGGCAGTGTGGTCAAATAAGGGAATTTGCCTAATTACATAACTATTTTACTCCCTTAACTGCTTTTGGTGAATTCCAACTTAGCTGTTACATCCTTTTAGTACTTAGTATTTTAGTATTTAGTATTTAGGATCAGCTCTAAGGGTGAAAAAACTTTTTTTTTTTTTTCTGGTGCGCATTGGGGAGGCCAGTAGTGTCAGTTATGGCCTGGCTCTGAGACTAGTTGCCTTTCATATACTCTGAAAGAGAAAGATGGGGACAGTTTTACAATGACCTTTTTTCCCAGAATACAAGAGCACTGTCCCTGCCACCTCTCAGGTAACACCCCCACACAATCCGTTTTCTAAAGCCCGTTTGAAATACAGCTGAAGCTTTTGCTTAAGAATCTCTTGATTGAATGAATCACTAAGGGACCATCTTTTGCCAGCCTCAGGTGCTATGTGGAGTTCACATTCTGAAATGTTTAAAATTCTATATCCTAGCAAATTATAGTTAGGAATCTCCAAATTATGTTATCTCCCATGTAATGTATCATTTGCTAAGAGAAGGAAATGGAGAAGGCCGGGAGCAATAATACTTCTACTAACCAAAGCTTAGAATGAAGGCAAAAATACTTTGCTTATAGGAGTTGGAAAGAAGAGTCCTTGACTGATTGGTTTAGCCTTTTCCCAGAAATTCATCGGACAAAATTGATATTTAATGTTTTAGGCAAAGGCACTGTAGGCTCTGATTAATCCCGTTGCCTTATTCTGGACCTTTCGTTTATAGGCATATCACTGAATTTTTTATTTGCTAAAATGGTTGTCTTTGCTTTTTTTTTTTTCTTAATACTACCCTTTTTAGTTCATTGCATCTGGTTGCTGCCTTTTTCTTTTCTTAAATACATGTAGGATGAAATGTTTTACCTCTGGAGTGAAAAGTTGGACATTTCTTCCTCATGATTCTGTGGTCTGCTGGCATGCGTTGAGCATCTGCTTTGTGCAGGGCACCATGTTGTGTGCATCACCTGCATCATCTCACTCATGGTTGTTTTCAGGTTGAGTCTCAGAGAGAGAGAAACCTGCCCAAAAGCAAACGCTAGTCAAGGGTAGAGAGCTGGGATCTGCAGGCCGACTCTGACTGCAGGGTGTGTGCCTTCCCAAGCCTGTGCTGTGTCCCACCCTCAACATGAAACAGAGAAGGAAAAGAACCTCTGGCAGTATTAACTTCCCCAGAGGCCACGTCATATTAAACCCATCACTGATTCTGGAAGTGCATACTAATAAGTAAATATGAGGAAGAAGTGACCTCTACGTTTCAAAGACAGCCTCACAACTCTATAATCTTGGACCATATTCAGTTGCCCTTGTCGTAATTTAAAAATCATAAAGCTCTAGGTGTTAAAAACGCTCGATTGGCTGGTGTCTTGTTTCTGTCAAGATCACGTATTTGAACCGTTTATCAAACCAAACACTTCGATGAGACAGTATGTACAAAATCATCAGTGTCTTTAAAAGATTCCTTCCAACAAAGAGGGAAGACTGTATGAAATACTGTGAGTTCGAGCAGTGACCTCATTCCATCGAGGTGAAAGTATGGCGCTATTAGACCATCCATGGTTGGCATTTGAACCTAGATTTGGACTCGTCAAAAGCAATTACAACCTAGAAGAATGTCTGTGCTTTAATTCGGTAAAAGTTTAATCTTAGAGAAGAGATGGGCCCCAACTGAGAGTATGTGAGGCTGGATATGGGTCAGACAGCTGAGCCACTTGCTGCACGTGACCCCACCTTGAGTCTTGCTCAGAGAGCCCAGCAGTCTCACTTTGGTCCCTGTGGCATTCAGGAAGGCAGAAGAAAAGTCCTGAATGCTAGGTGATTCCATTAAACCATCAGGATGGATGTAAGATACAGGATACACAGAAAGAGGCCTCCCACAGTAGGCAGGCGTGTGGATGCCTGCCCAGCCCTGGCCTCGGACGTAGAGGTAGAGGTAAGCCGTCCTGCAGGTGATCCCTCCGTAGCCGTGTTTGGGAAAACTCGCTGCTGTGAGATGGAGGTGGGCTGGGCCGATGTGATAGCATGGGGATAACCCAGGGCTGAGCTGTGGCCAAGGATTTCTCAATCCTTGAGGCCTTGGGGTCTCCTCCTCACACCGACCGGTTTTCAGACTTACCCCCTCAGTTTCAGGGTATGCTGGGAGTGTGTCTGTGGGGAAAGCCCCTGGTTTGGGATCAGTCAAGCTTGCCAGAGAAAAATGGATCTAAACAGGAATAAAATTTGCTGACCCCGGGCTCAGAGGTCAACATTTTCATTTATGTTTTTCATGACTCATTTTAAATTACAGTGCTCTACAGATATAGAAAGAAGCCTTCCTCTTCCCACCCTCCCCCAGACACCACATAATGGAAAAAGCAAGAATTTTCTGCATAAGCATGCCCCCCCCCCTTTTTTCTTTTCTAAACAAAAAGCCTGTCTGATGGGACTTTTTTCCTGCCAGAATTCCCACTGGTCCACTGTCGCAATTTTTGCAAAAGACCATGATGAAAGAGGAAGGCCCATTTTGAGGTCTTTGCCTCTGCGTTCTGTGAAACGTGCTTGTGTTTCTGTTCTTGGTATCAGAAGAATGGTTATTTTGGAACCTACCACAGGCAAGTACGACCTGGGCTCTCTAACTTTTAAAGTCTGATTTTGATCGAAAAAAGATTGGTTAGCCGCTGTGAGGAGACACATAAAACTTTGAAAGGTTTTGATGTTTTGTTTCCTGTTGTAAAACAAAACAAAGCAAAAAAACATGTCCTTTCTTACGAACTCTGACTGGATGAGAAGATTTTCCTCAGAGAAAATTCATCTCTGGGATGAACCATCTATGTGGAGGTCATAACCTAGACCATTTTTGAAGGGAAGTTTCAGTGGATTAAATGAGGGCGGAATTTGGGAAGCTCAGAGTTCGGTTCTATCTACCACAGCTGTCGCTGGAAAAAAAACAAAACAAAACAAAAAAACCAACCCATTTTCGGCCTGGATCCTGGGCAGTCCCACAGTTGGTCACAGGCTTTTGTCTACACAAGTCACTGATGTCCCTTCACAGTGGAGGAGAGCGGTAGCCTGGGCCCACTGGGAGTTTGGATCAACAGGCCTACCTTTCTTTCCTCCTCAGATTGTTGCCTGAGAGAAATCTGTGTCAGCCACCTGTGGGCAGACACTCGTGTCCAGGGCAGCCCTTTTTTGGCTGCAGAGGCAGTTGGGTGTGTTAGACAGAAGCTGCCCGGAGACCAGCTCCCAGCCCAGGGCTTTCAGCAGAGAGCAAGTGCTCAGTTAACTGAGGTGGCTCCGCGCAGAAACCGGAGTTCCTAGCTGTGGGATCCGGGTTCTGGATCATCTGCCGTTGAACGGTCACGTGGACCGGAGTGGCAGGGGCCTGTCTGATTGAGACCATGTACAATGGTTCCTTAAGCTTCATGGACAATTGAGGAACTTCAGTTTCCTTTCTTCCTCTTGTTTACTTCCTGCTCTTCTAGAATCAAGTATTCTGGTCTCTTACAATGAGAAGATTAAACAGCTGTAATTTAAATTAAAGCATTAATTTGGAGAGTTCTGTGGCCGCGTGGATTCTGGATTCTGTCTTGACTAAGATGACACGCCTGTGGATTTGACAGGTGCATATAAGCTGGAGTGTGGCGTTTCGGGGGCACAGCAAAGTTCTGTGAATCGCTGATCCTTGGTGATCTTTTATTTAGACATAAAAACCCTTTACCATTGAAACAATTTGACTCAATTATTTTTTTCCCGTTTCTGGTTAGGTACAAGAGAAACAAAGCATCTGAACGTGAAACGCAGTTGTAAAGAGTACATATGCATGGGTCCAGGGCTAGGGGTGGAAAATTCTGGTCTTTCCTTCGTTGGGACTTAGTAGCAAGCATGTGTTGAAAGTTTCTTACCTAAATGGGTCTTAATTAAAGACTTTAGGGTGTATTGCTTTTAATTAGATTAGTAAGCTCCCTCAGTAGTCCTTGTGAAAACTTGTCCTCTAACTGCATATTTTATATCAAGGAAGAAGTTAAATTTCATGGTATGATGAAGAGTATTTGCTGTAACCATAATTGTAGCTCATGCTGAATGTGTGAATGCTGCTGTTCGCTGAATAGTGGACTCGTCAGATCCATGGTAATATTAAGTTTTCTCCCTTTGTTTTCTAATAACCATCCTAAGACGTCGTAGTCTTTCGGGAAATATCCATCTTTGAACTCAGGTCTCATGTGGCTGTCAGTGGGACTAGAGGTAAGAAATGATGTTCAACTGAACATCCCCTAAGATTCTGTGATATTTTATTGAATAACACATCCCATGGGTTTTATAGACAATTTCTACAGAAGTCCAAAGTAGTGTGCCGTTTGATCAACCTCCCTGCATCCCTTGGGCACGAGGAATTATTTTTGTTATTGAAGGGACAAACCAGGGGTGAAGTGACTCACAGTTAATTGCTGGATTAAATCAGGCATCCAAGTCCCTCTGCTTTGGGTTGGTTCTCTGAGACCCGGCTGCTGTCTTCAAAAGGAAGAAACCCATTTCGGTATCCTAAAAGAACATAGCGTGCAATATGTGATGTGTCTTACAAACTCTTTTTTCCCGCCCCCTTCAAAAGAGCCTCCTGGCTAGAGGAAGATTTTGAAATACTTTTTTTTTTACATGAGCAAATTCTTACTGTATTTCATAATTATTTATTGCACTGTAAATGTGCAACCGTCGTTGCACCTGTTGGAAAGTTTAGGAATTCTGATAAATAGGATTTTTTTCTTTGTTATTTCAAGTGGGTTGAGTATTGAATATGCTCAGTTGGGGTGTTTGCGGGCATTTGGAAGCTCTACAGGAGATGGGGTTTGTTACTGATGTGGGATCCCACAAGCAACCATTGCACTTTTGTTCATTGTCCTTTTTCATTGTTCTTGCTTACTTCGGATACACTTGTGAACAGGCTGGGCTTCGAACAATGCCCTTGTCTGATCGTTCGTCCTAATTACTGTGACTAATTTGCTGTGTGTCCTAAAGACAGTAACATACGTCACTTGGGTTTTCTCATCTGTAAGACTGAATTTATTTATTTATCTAGGTTTTTTTTTTTTTTTTTTTTTGGCAAGACCGAATTTAATGACAGTCTACCACACTGAGGATTTTGGCGGGGGCGTCATGGTCACAACTAAGCCCCTGAAAAATAGTTAGGCTATTAAAAATCAAGGGTTTGGTGAAAACCAAAAACTCATTGATTCACAAATTTTAAAAACACGTTTGGCAGACACACCAAAAAAGTTCTTGAACTTAATTGATAGCTTGAGATCTGAAGGAAATGAAAGAGATTGAAATTGTTCAGCCACAGGAAATAAGGACCTAGAGCCAATTTAAACATCTGAAAATTGTATGCGCCAGTGTTTTATGGAGGATAGTAATGAATTCTTTTATATTTTCTTCACTTGACTCTCCCAAGAAGAAATGAGACTAATGGCATTACAGGATTTAGCACCAGCAGTGATGTTGACCCATTTTCTGAAAGACATTCTTGACTCCTGCCTCCACTTACCATGAAGGGAGCAGTGAATTTGCCAGACACCTGTGTGCATGTTGCCTCTAACGAAAGACCACTGGCATATGCTTTGTTTCTTAAGACAGTGTGTCTTCATTTGCACTTAACAAGTCTAGTCACTTGGAAGATGTAGTCTGGTCAACTCCTGTATTCTTTTTACATTGTATGTCTTCATTACCTACACCATTTGGGGAGAAGCCAGCGCACAGTGTTTTATTTTTATTTTTATTTTTTTTAAGATTTTATTCATGAAAGAGGCAGAGACACAGGAAGAGGGAGAAGCAGGGTCCATGCTGGGAGCCCGACCTGGGACTCGATCCCAGGTGTCCAGGATCATGCCCTGGGCCGAAGGCAGGCACTAAACCGCTGAGACACCCAGGGATCCCAGTCCACAGTTTTAATGTGCCATTTGGATATACTCTGTACTTACTTACTGCCTTCCTTTGTAGTAATGACACCATCAAAACCATGCTGAGGAAAAAAGACTGATTTTGCTCAATCATTTATCCATTTGGTGTGTTTCTTATTGAGGAGATTGTCGGGTCTTTTTTCTTACAAAGCCAAAATCACAGTAATGTAATAATTCACAACTCTTTTGATTTTTGTGTTTAATAATCATTGAGTAGCTCATTAGCTAAAGACGTTCTGAGTCCTGACCGGAGGAGGGAGGAAAAACAATCTTTCTAAACTAGTTTTTTTTTTTTTTTTCTTAAATAGTCTTAGCAATAAAGATTGCCACCTATTGGTTAAAAAAAAGAAGTAAAACAAAAAACGTTTGCCAGTCTGCCAATCTAACAGGTAGTGGGTGTGATCAAAACACAGTTATTTTGATGGTGCTCTTAGCTGAGGTATTTGAAAATGTGTGATGAGGAACCCTTATTCAGTACTTTAACATTTTCATAGCCAGTGTCATTAAATCACAGGAGATCCAGAAGGAAAGAAAGTGTGCTGCTCTCATGGTCCCTTTTAAAAGCCTATTTTTGAGACTCTGAGAATTCTCTTTTAATTGAATATTACATGGATAGATGCATTTTTGATTAGACAAATGTTGGAGGCTTGATTTTGAAAATAGTTTTCTAACTTTATTGTTAGTTTGGGCTTTTCTTCAATCCATGCTTTGAATCCAGCATTTCCTGTCCAACCAAAATGGGATGGGCTTGGTGACATTGGCCTTCTGTGCCTCTAGGTGCCAGGATCTGTTCTTCCAGATCATGAGTGGTACATAGAGAGCACAGCCCTGGGTGAGATCATCTCCCCATAGTCACTGAACGTCAAGGTGTATTGATAATTAAACACAACAACAGCAAAGTGTGTTGTTTTTGTCTAAGTCTCAAGTGGCTACAAACATGGAAAGTGTTCCTCATAACAATTCTTTCTGCAATGTTAGGATGGATACATAGATTCAACTATTATGAGTACTTGGATTTAACTATGAAATAGTGGTGTTGCAATTTTTAAAATTATTAATGCTGTATCATCTTAAATCCACCTCTCCTCCATGTCCCCAGTAGCTAAACACCTTTCACATCTCGAGAAAATTAAAACCTACATCTTATCTGAGATGGTCTGTGTATGTATGTGTGTATTGGTGTGTAGCCTAAGAACTTAGGAATAAAGCCACCACTCTTCCTCTGTTGTAGCCTTACTTTTTGCTCCCCTGTCTGTCCAGGTTTGTAATTTAAGCCTTTTGATGTTAGGTAGTTCTCAAATAATTATTTGATACCCTTTGGTGGCATGACATACTCCGTTCATTGTTTTGGCTAAGGTTATTTACCACCAACCCTCCCTCCACTTCGCATTGGGAACCTAGTACTGGGAAATTGGGAGGACCATATGTTATTTGCTTTAATTTTTATATAGTACACCTATATATGTGTGAGAAATAGATATAAACTGTTATAAAGCAACATATTGGTGAATTTAAATGAGTAGGCTCAATAAAAGCAAAAACCCAACAGAAGAGTGGTTGGAGTGAGTCCATAAGAAATCAAGAAACGTTTCCTGAAGAAAGTAAAATATATTTATATTTTCCAGCAGCTTCCTGTGGCTGTCAGCAGTAGGCTCATACCTAGCATCGCTGTGTAATTTGAAAAGTTGAGGTGGAGGAGAAGACAGCTTTGTGAACGTTGTCAGGGAATTTAAGACACGAGCATTTTATGTCAGAAAGTCCAAGTGCATTGTTATAATCAGGCTGTGTAATTTCCTTCTGTAAAGACCTGCCCATTTACCAGTAATGATACCTTCTTTCTCTTCTATTTTTGTCCCTTCCTTTAGGAAAAGGAATATATGCTTACTCACTATTTAAAATTCAGAGTCATTTTCCTGTTCTGGTTGGTTTTCTTCTTAACGTGAACAAAGAGTAGACCTGGGTATATGTGTGACTTTGATGTCTCTTCAATTTCTGCTGTTCCCCCCGCCCCCCAACTATCCAACTTTTTATCCCCTTTTAAATTCTACTCTTTCGACCTTCACGTGTGTAGAGTGGTATCTCTCCTTGGTCTTTTTATAGTGTGTTTCCATAAAAGCAGATACACTGGGCCTTTTAAGTGCTGCCCAGACATTATCTACTCTGGCACTTAAGTGGTCCTGTCATGATATCCTATACTTCAACACATGGGATCAGACTATTTAATTTTATAGAATATTGTGTTGGGCAGGTGGATTTTGTAACAACCATCTCTTTCTCCAGTTGACATTGGTTAGTCTAACAGGCCGTCGTAGGAATACTGCTACCCTGCTTAGCTCCTGTTGCTGTGCTAGCACGGTAATGATTTAACCTCCCATAAAGCAGCATTTTAGTAGGTGTTTATAGGCATCACTTAGCAAGCATTTCAAGTACTCTGAATGGGAACTTCTGGGGGCGGGGGGGGGGGGCGGTTAACACAGATACTTTCTCAATCAGGCCACTATTTGAACATTGCCACACAGAAGGGCAGATGATGGACTATTTGGTGAGCAAATGAATTAATGGGTGAATATCCATGTCGGGCCAGTGACCTTAAGTTGTTTCCTTAGAGACCTAGAGATTCCTTGGGCTATTGTTCCTTGGGTGCCCTTGTTCACAGTCATTTATTACATGCTTAGCTCTATGCCAAGTACCGGGCTGGATGCTGGGGTCACCATAATAGCTAAGTAATCTTCACTGCTTCCTGTCAAGCTCAGAACCCAGTGGAGGGAAGCAGGGCCTACCTGAGCTGAGGGCCACTGCAGCTGTGGGAGCAGTAGTGTACCTGGACCTGGGAAGCAGGATGGAGGTACCTTCCATCACCCTCTCCATCCACTTGTGCCTCCCGGCCCTTCCTCGGGTGGCTGGGGCTGCAGTGCCCCCTCCTCAGATTGTTGGAGCAGGAAGAGGGAGTGGGTGCCTCACACAGGTTCTGGGATCTCAGTGACAGGGCCCAGCAGAGGATAGCAAGGCAGTGGGACCTCCCCCCTCCCCTCAACACACACACTCTGACATTGCCAGACCTCCATCTCCTTTCACCAACCCCTTGTAGGTCCCGCTGCTCTGTCCGTACCCTTGCCTCTGACATCATTTGCCAAAGGAAGTGGGTTGGATTATTCCCATTGGTCTTGACAAACTTGATAGAGAAGAGCGTTAGGCTTCCATATCTATATACTACAATTTTTATTACCCATCATATCATGGAAATATGCCCATTTGTGGTCATCAAAAGTGGAGTTATTCAAAATACTTTGGGTGAACTGGACTTCGCTGGTCAAGTCCGGGGACCTGACCACCCTTTGGAACATCTCTGGGGTGAAATGTGTTCTGAGTTTTGCACAGTCAACCTAGAAATGAACTTTAGAAATATCATCCCTATGTAAGTTGGGGCCTTCCTGCATTGGTAACTAGCCAGGCTAGCAAAGCTTTGTTCGCTCTTCGATGTCCCCAGACTTTTGTGCTGATGCTTGGGGATTATGAATGGACTCTCTTGGAGTTCTTGAAGTTACTTACTGTCTCTCACAACCTGCTTACCGGAGCCCCTGAGCTAAAGGAAACCTAATTCATGGCCTGAAAGGTCTTCTTAAATTGAGAATGTGTGTTTACCTTATATGCATATTACTAAAATTACCCACTGCTCCAACAACTTGTTGCCTTGTGACTCCCCAGGGGAGAAGGGAAGTGAGGGAGATGATTCATTTCCTGACAATAATAATCAACTCTTAGGTTTTGAAGATAAATCTTTAATAGCTATCAGCATACAATGGGTTACTGCTATTGCTTTCAGATAAGGATTCCATTTAAACTACCTTAGGATTTTTTTTTTTTTTTTTTTTGGCCAGGGGGCTTCTTTAAAGTGGTAGGTGATAACTGGTTCTGTTGGTTAACCTTGCCTTTGTCATTAAGGAAGTTAAAGTTCCTGGATTCTAGATTGTATTTTATTTATTTATATTTTAAAGATTTTATTTATTTATCCATGAGAGGGAGAGAGAGAGAGAGAGAGAGAGAGAGAGAGAGGCAGAGACAGAGGGAGAAGCAGGCTCCATGCTGGGAGCCCGATGTGGGACTCAATCTGGGGACACCAGGATCACGCCCTGAGCTGAAGGCAGACACTCAACCCCTGAGCCACCCAGGTGTCCCTCTACATTTGATTTTAAAATTGCTATTTAACAATGCATAGTGGAAGTGTATTCCTAATAAAACCTTTGCAACACAGCTCTGATTGCCATGCTGTGCATAAGATGACTCAGACTCTTGGTTCAGAAGATGAAAGGTGCCAACTAATTCTGAGTTGGTATTTCAATGTACTGTTATTTTTTTTTTAAGTGATCATTTTAATAATGAGCGTGTCTTTATGAGACCTTAGGGTCCTTCAGGTTTTTTTTTTTTTTTAAGATTTTATTTATTCATTCATGAGACACAGAGAAAGAAAGGCAGAGACACAGGCAGAGGGAGAAGCAGGCTCCGTACAGGGAGCCTGATGTGGGACTTGATCCTGGGACTCCAGGATCACACCCCGGGCCATAAGGCAGGCGCTAAACCACTGAGCCACCCAAGGATCCCCCTCCTCCAGGGTTTTACTTGTTAGGCAGAAGTAAGGGGACTGGACATTTGTGAGCCATTGACTCATAGGAAGCACATGCACAGGTGCTGAAGTCCGTCTCCAGGTTGGGATTGGGTTGTGCAGAAGGGGGTGGGGGGGGGGGGGAGTCCTGTAGGGCTGATGTATCAGCCACTGATTTCTGATGGCAGACCCAGCCGCAAAAGAAAGTCAGAAACTTCTCTTGTGAGCTGAGACTACAACTCCTGTCTTTCAAATCTTCCAGCCTTTTTGTGAGTCCGTTCCTTCAGACTGTATAAGTTTAGAGTCTGTCCTTGTCCACAGAGGGAAGTACCCAGTTGACAGTGTTGAGAGGGGGAGAAAGGGGTGAACGTGTGTCATCCGTGGAGAGACGCAGATCAGTTCCGTAGGCCCCGCCCGCTTCGGTTGGGACTTGGTGGTGGAGCCTTGGCTGTGCGCAGAAGGAACGGCTGACTTTGGAGATGCTCTGGTTGGATCAGGAGTCTGGGCTTGGAAAACACTGCCTCGAGTTCACTAGCAGGAATGAGGCAGAATTCAGGATTTGATGTCTTGAGACCTTATCAGTTGCCAAGTGTTGAGCAACCCTTCACATCTCCCTCATTGAACTGAAGAAGAGCTATGACTTGTCTCATGGTGAGTCCAGCGCTGATGAGAAAGGTTGGCTGCTTGCGTCTCTATCCTCCGCTGTTGAGACTAAGACCTAGTCTGTCCGAGCCTACTCCACAGCCGTCCCGAACCCAAGGATCAGCAGAATTACAGGCCCAATTTCAGGCCGACTTGAGGAGGTTGTGTCTAATGATGGGCAAGTACCTACATGTGTCTTTCATTATTCCGTTGCCTTAGGAGATCCTGTTTAAGTTGGCAGATACATTTACTGAAAGCAAAGCTTGTCACTGGTGAGATTACTGATTTCACCAAAAAGAAAAAAAAAGTGGGGCGGGGGGGGGGCGCGGGTGGGAGTCAGATGCCAAGGGAGAGGGAGGAGAATGTGTAGCATTTAAAAGTGCGGTGAAGCCATCAAGTTAACAAGAAAAAGTAGAATAAAATGTGGTTTCAATTTGCTGTACTGGGCTTGGGGTGATAATGTTTCACTAGTAAACGGGAGAGAAGGAGGGTGTGCGTGCGTGCGCGTGTGTGCGTGCTCTGAATTTTGGAATCCTAGAAGTTATTTAGAAGTTTTAATTTGTTTCATTCCCCCATTTCCATACTCTGAGAGTAAATTAGTAGTTTCAGGGTACTTGGTTATGATCAGAAGGAGGATGTGCCTAGGCCAGAGGCCCCCCGCCTTTTTTGCGGAGAGGGGCTGCATTTCATTTCCCCGAAGCATTGGGTTCCCCGGGCAGAAGGACAAGTGTGTTGCAGGGCCCGTCCCAGCGCCCCGTGCTTACCTGTGTGACACCCCACTGCTATCCAGTGGCAGCTGTCTGTGTAGCACGGTGGCTCTGCAGTCGGCCTCATTCTTCTACCTTTTTGTGGCTCCTGCTTTTGTTTTTTGTTTTTTTCTCAGATACTATCTGACACCGTGCTTGGGGAGACAAGTGAACTATATGTCTGGCTTAAGTCATTCAGGGCAAGTGTGAACTTCTTGACCTTTCTCTCTTCTTCCTGGCAGTCCTTATTATTATCTGCGTTACTGTGTTTCCCCCTAAATTAGTAATATGCATTATTTTTCCTTGAATTAAAATTTTTTGACTACAGAATTAATGGTTAGTAGAATTTCTGTGCTTCAGAGCTTCAATTTAAAATGGGTCTTCACTTCTGTCTTCATGTTTATGCTTTGAACTGTGGTTCCCCAGTTTCCAAGTATGTTTCTTGACACTTACCCTACATTTCGGATGAGGATTTGTGGGTCCCATAGGATCGGAGCTGGATTCAGAGAAAGAGCCAGCCAGCAAATGGAATAATTCTGTCTTGTGAAAGGTTCCAGCCCTTTTAAACTAGACCCGGAGAAATAGAAAACAAATATTCTTGGGAAGAAAACTGGGTTTGTTAGTACTTGGCTAGAAATTTTAGGAAAGGAAAGAACATTTCCTCTGGCCTCAGGAGCACATTCAATGTGAAATATTACTGTTTTTAAAAGAGCTAAACTTAAATTATCTTTGGGTCATATATTTGACTTGAAAATAAATGGATCTAGTTCTTATTTTAAAAAAAGATTCAGAATCATCTTTTTAATAAAATGATAGACTGGAAAGTTAGGCAAGATGCTCTCACCACATCAGCTATTAACTCAAAACAGCTGGGACTTCGAGAGGTGTTTGCAAAATATCTACCATGAGACGGGAGATTGGCGAAATGTGGTACAAGTTAGTTCCAGCTGCACACATTTGCCTTATTAGAGTTCTTTATGGTAAATGAAACGCATGCTTGGTACATACTTGGGTGCTGTCCTGTTCTCTCAGCACTTGACTAAGCAGGTGGAAAGTTGATTTAGTCGGGGGATTACTGAAAACAATGAACTGTAAACCCATCTATGTCCATGCCAGGAGCTATTACATATCCACATTGTATCTTCCCATGAATCCCCCCCCTTTTATTTTTGCTGCTGTTTTTGTATTTTTACAACCTTTCCAGACCCTTGAGTGATTTTTTTTTTTTTTTAAGGGTTTGCCATTTGGTTGCTAACATGGTAAGTAAATGTGAGCCTGCACGCTTGAATATCCCACAGCTCAGTGGACCAGTCCACATTTGAGCAAACTTCTGATGAGAGCTCTGCGAGCTCTCTGCTCTTCTGGCTCTGAGCAAATAGAGAGCTAGACCAGGAGAGATTTGTTGCTGACAAAAGAACAATTCTGCATCCTAAATCCCAAAGTGAACTGTGTAGGTGTTTTATTGTTTTGTATAGTCAACTCCCTTCTCTTGGAGCAGGGGCTGGAATGGAACCTGTAAGTATTTTCATTACTCACTGTAACCTTTTTTTTTTTTTATGATTTTAATACGATTTAAGAGAAGCCACCCTTGGAAGTGCTTAGCTATGGTTCATATCCATAATTATGTTTCTTGTAGGTCTTAAAACTTTATATAATACAGGGGAGTAGATTGCACGAGCACAGTCTTGCTTTTTTTTTTTTTTTTTTCAATGAGGCAAATTAAGCAGCATCTTAAATTAAATCAAGGTTTCCTGAGGTTCTGGAATCTTTTTTTTTTTTTTTTTGGAATCTTATTCCTAAATTTTCCACTGGGTAACCTTGAAATTCTCTTGCCTTTGTCCCTAGTTGACACGGATCAGGCCATGGTTCGTGCCACAAATGGACCTGATGATAACTCTGTGGCTAAACTTGCTGGGGAGAGAAATCCTTCAAGGGAAATAGCTCTGGAATGGCCTGCAACGCTAGTCGCTGGGTTGAGCCAGAAGCTTCTTAGAGGTTAACTCCTGAGATTTTCAAGTGAGCAATAGAATTTAATAGCATCTGATTTTCCGAGATTACCTAAGAAGAATCATTTCATCCCCTAATTCTCAAAGTGCTCACTTTTTAGTCCTTGTGACATTTTTGTCAGATAAAGATTTTTCCATGCTATGGATGTAGAAGAAATATAACCCACTCTTGCTGAAAAAGGAAAGGTAGTGCTGTAAAGGAACAACAAATGGCGAGTTCAAGGCTTCTCTGGGGTCTTTGGCAGTCTTCATTCTTGAGACCGGGCTGTGTGCAAATAGCATCTTTATCTGGTCGGCCTTTGATGGAGCCACATCATCTACTTCAGCAAGGAGGTGGTAAACAAATGTCACTTGTCAGCTGCTTCTTCAGGAGTCTCGTGAATCAAGCATGAGTTTGAAGCCATGCTCTGTGAAAGAGTCCTTGGGGGAAATGGGTTCATAATTTTATGAAGACAAGAGGGTTTGGGGGAAATGCCTAGGCCTGCTTGGAGTGAACTGCATTCTTATTTTGATAGACAGCTTCGCTGCTCTCAGTATTTTTTTTTTTTTTTAAGATCCCAGCTCATTGGTCTTCTTGGGAGGGAATCAGGGCATGAGTGAAACCCACGTGTTGTGAGTGTGCAACAGCGCCTCTCTCTAGGATTGGTTGTCATTAATCGCTCTTATAATAAACTATAATACGCACATCCATAAATGTTCCTATGTCATGCAGAACGTTATGTATGCTTTGCACAATTCCCAAAAAGCAGTGATTGTTTGGAACTTTGGAACTTAATTTCGCATTAGAATGCTTAAAAAAAAAAAAAAAAAAAAAAAACAACCCACAAATACATGGGCTTTGCAGGCTTGATAACCAAGTGCCTTTCTGGTGTGGTTTTAGGCTTTGTTTCCGAAGCACCTGGTTGCAAGTGCAAGGGACACAGAATTCATAAGGGCGGATTCACAGAAATCTTTAAAACCAAGTACTTGTTTATTTAGAATAGCACATTGTTCAAAACAACATCGATGACCCCAACTATATGTTTTCCTGCTGTATTTAATGTAAACATCCTGAATTTATTTATTGACCTGTGTCTTTCTCTACCTTTTTTTTTTTCTTGCTGTTCTCTTTAGGTGTCTCTCTCTAGTTTGAGGATCAAAAAAAAAAAAAAAAAAAAAACCCAAAACCAAACAAACAAAAAAACCAAAAAAAGTACAAAAAGCATTTTGCAATCTTTTAAGTGCTATAGAAATTTTAAGGTATTGTTGTAGTATTTCTTAAGTTTACTTTTGTGGTGTGAGAGGTTGATTGTGGTTGAAGCACAGTGAGCATGGCTGGTGTCCTCACTGATCCTTTGGTCTCAGCTTCACAAACTCTTTCATTGACCAGAGCATTGTAATGATCTTAATGAGACCCAGTCTAATGACTCATAGCAAAGTACTAAAGAGCCATATATGTGGGTGTGTGTCTTCAGAGAACATAATGCCTGGAATTCTCTAATTAGAAGAGTGTGGCTGGAGATCCTATTGAAGTCAACCCTGTACTTCTGTGTGATAACACATGAAACTTCACTGGTCATTCCTATTTTCACTGTGATGGTCAATCAGACCCTTCTGGAAGAGGCTGGTTTTTGAGCCTCACGGGGTTACCAGAGAGACCAGGAGGCACAAACAGTCTCATGGACCAAGGAGGAGGATTAGCAAGAGAGTGAGCTAATAGAGAAGAATATTGCCAACATGGGGGAAAGGTTTGGGAAAGGGAGATGGAGATGCTCAAGATCAACCTCCTGTTTCTCACTTTGGCCTAGGCCTGGCTCATTGGAGGTCAGGGCACGCACGCTGCCAGCTGTAGGTTGGTGACCCGCCAAGCCAGGGTTGCGGTGCTCCTGGCACACGTCTTGGGGTAGAGAGCCTCTCCCTCGGGGCAGGGGCACCCAAGGGGGCGGCAGCATGCTGGCTGGGGCCCTCTGGCCCTACCATGAGGTGTACCACCAGGGAGGAATGGTGCTGCGTGGGCCTCAGCCTGAGGTGGGAGAGCCAGGGAGGTGCAAGCTGCAGGGCCCCGCCAGGCCTAGCTCACCTGCACTGCCTGCCACTTTACTGCTTCAGCAGTTTGTATTATAGGAGCAAGTAAAGGGATTCGTAATTCCATGAAATATGGACAGATGGGTGATAGAAGGTGCTTCTTCATCAAAAGGAGCCACAAAGTTCCCTCTACCCACAAATTTCACTCCCTCGTGTCTACTGGAGAGTCTGGCAAAAGGCAGATAGAACTGAGAGACGGTGACCCTGCTGTACATGGGGCTAACCTTTAGTGATTGCAGTGGTCCCTATGCTCTTGGCTTACTGTCTGTGGGACGTCCCCAGAGGGAATGATACAGTGGCGACAGTCCGTGAGGATGGGGGAAAGGTGCCTACCGCATCTGAAATTCCTGTTCCGATACTACTTTTTTCCTGTGTCCTGCAAGACAGTGTTCTTCTTCCTTTGTTAAACAGTCTTTGTGGAACAGATTAACATTTTCAAACATTCACTGGATATGACCTGTTACTTGGGTTTTTTGTTTGGTTGGCTTTGGATTTTTTCCCAACACCCTAGTATTTTTTTGTTCATCAGTAATCCCGGAGTTATTCGTGTATTACATTCAAGTCCTGGGCAAGAGAAGAGCTGCTTCTTTTGGGTGTAAAAAATCTCAATGAAACATTTGCTCAGGGCTTACATTCAGTATTGTTAGCAGAAATACAGAACACATTTGCTTAATTATTTTATTGATTGAGAGAGCGCAGGTGTGCAAGATGGGTCGGAGGGGAGGGGCAGAAGGAGAAAGAGAATCTTTAGAAGGCTCCTATGTGGAGGCTGACTCATGTGGTTTGATCTCATGACCCCCCTCCCATCATGACGTAAGCCAAGTCAAGAGTCGAACGCTTAACCTACCCAGGTGCCCCTTGCTCAGTTTTTTCCAGACAGCAAGTCCAACTCCTAATAGTCATAGAGCACTTGAAAGGAAGGATCCTAGCGATGATAACCCAGTCCATATAGCTTATGTCCAAGAAAACCAGGTCCAGAAGGACTCCAGTTACAGAGGCCCCAACCACTGTTCATGAAGAACCTTACCTGTGCCGGGCACCCCACAAAGCACAAGGTGCAGTAATGAGCATCCCTGCTCTAGATACCGGCTTTGGAGACACTTCACCATTGAGGGGAAAAAGAAACGGGGATCATTTGAACCCAAGTCACAGCACTTCCAAAGTGATTGTTCAAATTGCATTTGCATTAAACTATAAGTAAGATCTCTTAATTAAGGATCTTATATAGGTCACAGTCCGTCATAAATCTCATCTTCAGGTGGTTCTCTTAGACCGAGAATTCTTGAACAGTTTGGGAGAAAAGGACTCATTTACCAGTGCATTCAGTGATCCCATGCTCTGCATCCCCGTAAGATGGATTTGGGACACATGCTGTGAATGACCTTCCCAAGCTGACATTCTCTTGGCAGTCTTAAGCTTCTTTCTTGAAACGCTGGTTTACATCTAAAATTAGTCTTTCTTTTTCAGCTGTTCAACACAGGCAGTGTGGACACACTATACAGACCACGCACTTCCTCCTGAGAGCGAATTTCCTGGGTTTCGTCGTCAAGTAGCACCTTATACCGAGTTGTGACCTGCATAGTCAAGTGCTAAAACCATTAAAATTGACACCTTGAAAGCCATGTTAACTTGATAAACTCTCAAAATGTCAAGTGTCTGATAAGGGCAGGCTCTTGTAAACCTCTCCTTTGAAACTCAGGCATGGTGACCCCCGCTACCTTCACACACAGCCCTCTCCCAGTAAGAGCCCACAGGTCTGGAGGGCGACACTGTCAATCTACGTTCCTGTTGCCTTTCCTAAATAATAATATTGGATTTGGGTACCTTTTTGCTTTGTATACTGTTATATAATCTGAGCTGGGAACTGTTTTCCACTTCTGGTTTCTGCCACTCATAAAAAAACATTTCACATTTGAGGAAAACAATAACCAGCTTTGACTTTTTAAAGGAAAGAGTTTTTCTTCCAGGTCCAAAAGGGAAGCAGAAATTTGAGCTGTGAAAGCCTTTTTTTTTTTTTTAAAAAAAAAAAAGCATCAGTTAGGAGCTGGGTTTAAGCCTTACATTCCATATACTAGGAAAAGAATCAAGTTGTAGGACCCGGGAGCAAGCAGCACGGGTACCTACCTGTTAGAAGAGTGACGGTATTTAACAGAACAGGATGCCCTGAGATTGCTCCAACCTTGCCTGCCGCCTTTGGAAGTGCCCAGCCTGCACTTAATAGTGTCACCAACACAGCTGAGCAAAAATAGTTTTCCACTTTTTTTTTTTTTTTTTTTTAATGAGTGGATTCATTAAATGGCGTGTTTTGGAAAGAGGGCTGCATCCAAGACCTTGAATTGGAAGATGCGGGCCTTTAAAAAGTAGCACAGCATGGGAGCATCTTACCAGGGAGAAAGCACCCTCGCTTGGGCTCCTCCTCCTGCCTAGACTGCTCCGTAGACCTCCCTCCCTCCACCCGGCTGTGTTTGTCTGTCTTGTAGCCAGTGTCAGACATGTGATCATTCGTGTAATCTTAGAAATGACATGATGGGGGCTCGTGTTGTCAAGACGTGAACCTAAGCAGACCTTGGACCATCTCCCTTAATAGCTGGACTGTGGCAGCCTTTCCCTGATAATGGCACTTTTGTCAGCTGTGGTCAGCAGACTGCCACACGGGGTGGGGGGAGGCGACGGCTGTGTCTTCTGGAGCGGCGCTGCCCTAGTGCCATCCCCCAGTCACGTGTCGCAGGCACACTGACCCGTGAAAGTGCGGCCAGCCCCAAACGGAGATGTGCTGGGAGCGTAAAACAAGAAATAAAGAACAGAAAATAGCCCATTAGTAACTTTTATATTGATTCTATGTTGAGATAATATTTTGGATAAATAGGGTTAAGCGACAGATTACATTTTCTCCTGTTCGTTGGTGCTGGTAATGGGGCTACTAGAAAATTTTAAATTACATGTGTGGCTTATACTTGAACGCTACCATTCCAGGGTATTAAAAGTTCTTCTGTCTCCGAATCCGAATTTCTGGAATATGTTCTACTTGGTGACTGTTTCTGTAAATTCTGTTCGGCATCTTTTCATATGTATCTGTCCTTTCTTCCAAAGTAAATGATCATCTGGTAGGACGCAGGACCATGGAGATGGTTGGTATCACAGTGTGGTTTTTAAAGATTTGGGGTGTTTGTTGGCCACCACGACTGGCAAGTTCTTCCCTCGCTGGGTAGGCAGAGGTCAGATAAGCTCAGCGTCTTGCACAATGTCATAGAATCGGAAGAAGACAGTAGAGAAATGGGCCGGTGCGGAGCAGAGTGGCTGTTCTTGATCTGGACAGCTCTTTCTTTTTTTCTAACTTGGTTGTCTGGCTCTAGGCGGTCCCAGTTGCCAGGGTGGTGGGCTGGGCTGTACCCCACACACACCCCCCAAAAAGATGCAGTCTTTAAGGAAACCAGATGCCCTAAGGGAATCTGTGAGCCAACACTCTATGGTAAAGAAGGATTTCGAGGGGTGCGGGTGGGGAGGGACCTTTATGTCTCAACGAGATGACCTCTGTCGGGGAAGTCCTGGCCCCGGGTGAGCCTGGACTAATCACCTGCCATCTCTGAGCCACTCCCGCTCTGTAACATGGAGATGCTGATGCAACCTGCCCCCACAGGGGGATGATTTCATTAAAGCAGCTTAGTGCCTGGTGCATTCTCTGTGCACCGTAGTAAGCGTTAGCGCCTCGGTACCGAGAGCCTCAGATGTGACGGGCAGCCCTGGCTGTGTCATTTCTGCCCCTGTTGGGCTGGGGATGGTTTCCTACGGCGGTCTCCGAATGCCTGAGGGGATGCCAAGAGTCCTGGGAGGAAGCGGATCCACTGCAGAGACCCGGGTTCGGGTTGCAGAGCGCCCACCTCGGAGTACCGTTACCCCGACGAACCCCTGGGCCTGCTTGGCCAGGGCCGTGTGTGCTCCCCGAGCGAGCCGGTTTTGCGGGGACGCCCCCTTCTCCCCCGGAGCCCCGCGTGTATTGGTCAGAAATCGCAAGATGCCAAGCGGGGCTGCGTTTACACGCACCTGCTCAGGGGAAGTGCGTACCTGTGGCCCCGGGGGTCCGAGGTGCAGGCGGACGTGGCCCTGCCTGCACGGATCAAGTGACCTTGCTGTCCTCTGCCCTCCCGCCTTCCCCGTACCCAGTGAGACGGACGTCCTTGATGGAGCTGTTGGCGGGACTCCTGGGAAGGAGCAGGTGCCTCGAGCCGCATCCAGGTCGGCAAGTGTCAGCCCCTCCCACCTTGCTTCCCTTGGCCTGCCTCTTAGGTGGCCCTGTCCCGGTCGTGATTTAGGGACACATCGAAGAACAAGTAGGAAGCGGCCTCCGGTTTGAGCCACACGCCGGGAGGAGGATGTTGGAGAAATGTTCTCCTTCTCTTGAGTGTGATCACCTGACAAAGTCAAAGTTTGGATCTGATGCGCAGAGAGGAGCTCCAAAGAGATTCCCGGTCCCTCGTTGGAAATTGTATAGGTTGAGGTCGCCTGATGAAACGGAATTAAATTTTTCCATTTTTTCCCCCATTCTTTTCATTCATTTAACCAGTTCGCTCCCCACCTCACCCCCCCCTTACTTGAAGTAACTTTTTGCCTGCCACTGACAGGGTGCCTCCCTGTGACTTGGGTCAGCTGTGCCGTGCAATGACGTAATGGCTAAAGAGAATAGGGTTATTTGGGGGGTAATTCATCTTGAGATGTAATTCAGTGGTTTTATGTTGGCTCTGTGATTCCCTCAACTTTAACGTTCCAGTTAGAACTTTTAAGATCTAGAAATTAGTTTAGAATTACTTAGCTAAACCTTCTCACTTTACTGATATGTGGGTTGGGGGGGGGGGTGTATTAAATGTTTTCTTCAAAGTTCCCAACCTGTTACTGAGCCTTCTAGAACTAATGCCCTCACCTGTTGCACAGTAGCTTTTCAATCGTTTTTTTGGTGTCATCCAGTTACAAGCATAGGTAAAGGTGTTTAATAGTTTTGTTTTTTTTTTTTTTTTTTTTTAAGTAGAAGTCACAGAGACAATGCAATATGTTACAAAGCCCTTCCTAGTTTCTTCAGTAGTTTACATACCGTGGCCCCCAAAAGAATAAAACGAGTTTGTGGCTTCAGTAGGATAATGCAAAAAGTGACCAACAGGGGGAAACCTAGTACATCCTTTTGGAATTAATGCACTTAACTTCTAGCCCCTTTGAAAAAAAAAAAATTACCCAAGCTCCTGTTGAAGCCAGCAAAAAACATCTGTTGTTTTATTTATAGCCTCAATTTCTAAGAAGCATATTCTATAGCAGATGAAAAAGAAGTTGACAGCTCATAATTCAGAGAGTCACTGAGGCCTAATCTGATAGAACAAAATGTACAAAACTCGCCCCCTCCTGGGGTTCAGGCCCTATCGCTTCCCTTTCCCCCGGAGACAGAAGTGGTGCAGGAGAGAGACAGAGCCCAGGTCATCAGGGTCTGTCGGTCGTGAGGACAGAGGTGGCCCTGAGGCAGGAAGGCAGAGAGGAGCCCCCCAGGGTGGGTGATGGCTTCTCCCTCTGGGGTGTCCCCCAGGGGCAGCTCCTCCTGCCCAGCATCGCACTCATTTCCATTCTGGTTTAACCCGCGTCTTCCATCTGGGAGCTTTTAGCAGTATGACATCTTCTAACTGTCACAGTGTGTTTTCTCTCAAGAACCCCAAGTTGTTGATCAGAATGGCTGATGGAACAGTTCCATTTCTGGGTCCAGCTTCATCTTTTTGACTTCACTCCTTTTCTTTGAACAGGTCACCCTAGCTGGTTGGACATAGCTGCTTTCCCCCTGCTGACTTGTAAGCAGTTGCAAAATACATCCACTCCTCAGATAGCAGCCGTCGATGTGTTTCTTTTTTTTCGTTTTAGCTTCTTTCTGAGAGTCTTTGTGGGAATATGGTCAGACTTCTTTCTGTAATTGATAAAGTCTTTTATATTTTGCTTCTGTTCTATCTTGTAGGGCTTCCTGTATATTTAAAACAAGGTAGATGGGTGTGGCAAAAGTAAAGTGTCTATGGCGTAGTGCTATGTATCAACCTGGGTTTTTTTGTTTGTTTTTTGTTTTGTTTTTTGAGAATTTAGTGATGGTGGTCCAACTGCTGCCCAAATTGACCCTTCTAAAATAGTGACCCTTAAAAGGAAAATTGCATCTGGCGTAGAAGTCCATGAATTTCTTTACCTGAGAGGTGAGTAATCTGCTCAGTTCACTGGTGATCATTAGTATATCATGAGCTAGGGACACTCATTAGCCCCCCAGAATTCATCACATTTATCAAAGGTAGTGAAAGCATACTGCTCCATTTTTAAGTTTTTTAATCTAAATCCTTTACAAAATTATTAAGGATTGTGTTTATTTTATCTTAAAATTGCTAACAGTTGCTTTATTATAAGTGGGTAGTTTCGTGTATCAGTGATTTTTTTAAAGATTTTTTTTTTAATCTGACTACACATTTTCTTACATGATTTTTTTCTGCAGTAGCTGAATAGGGAATTTTCTGTTCATTATTTTCTGGCCCCTTGTCTTTTTTGCTTTGTTTTTGTTTTCTTCCCAATACCATAGACAGGTAATCTTTTTCCTTTTCTCTCCCTCTCTGATCATGAGCACTTTAAGTCCTTTCCTGTACCTATCAAGTGTATCTTACTAAGATTTCCTTTTGGGATCCGTTGAAATAATAGTTACAACATACATGCATTTGTCAATTATTTGCCGGGCTCTTTCTCCACCTGATGATTAACCAGAATCGTCCATCTGTACCTTGCTGAAAGTGATAAGCTAGCCAGCTATATTTAGCTGAGTGAAACCTATTACATCCTTGGGGAAGAATGCGCTTAGTTTAGCCTTATGAGAAAATATTTAATAAATGCCGTCCTCAAAATATTTAGCCTGGCCGAGTGGGCTGGCAGGGTTTCAGTCCTGATAAAGCAGAGGTGATGGCGAGAAGCTGGCCCACCAGCCCAAGCTCACACTGAACACATGCCCCTCTTGTCATTAAGGGTTGTCATTGTGGGTGCCTCTTCTTGCCCATCCATTTCGATCCTTATCCTCTTCTCGTGGCTTTGTGACCCCCACCCCCTGCCAAATGGAGTCCTACAGTGCATCTCCCTGAGGAGGCACCCGAGTTTCAGGGAGGGTTTACTGCTGCACAGCTTTGGCTACTGTGCCTAACTCTTCTCAACCTGTTTCCTTAGCTGTAAAATGGAGGCAGTCACAGTACTTCACAAGGTCGCACAGATTAAATGAGATAAAACCCTGAGCACAGTTCTAGTGCTAAGTGTTAAGTACATGAGAGGTCTCAGTTATAGATAGAAGCAGCAGCAGCAGTACTAGTGTGGGTACTCGCGGTCCTGGTGGCGGTAGTATTTCCTATTCCTCTCCTCCTAGCGGGGACGTAAACATCGGAGTCCCCTTGAAATGAGACCAGGTGGGAGGAGCTTCATTGGGAGGTCAGGGGAACTGAGTGCTAGTCCTCAGCCCGAACTTGACCGTGGGACGTTAGCAGGTGCTGACCCGTGTGATCCCTGTCCCCACGCGCCACAGTACGCAGGTGCACGGGGCCGCAGGGCCTCTGCTGCTAATGTCTCTCTTTCGATATCTAATTAGGTATGATATCAGATCTGATTAGATTTGATAGCCAGCCTCCCCCCTCCCCGGGTCAGTCCCATCATCTGCGGGACGCCTGTTTAGATGCTGGGCTCCTGGGAGCTGGTGGAGGCCCTGAAGCTCAGGACATCTCGGCGATAGGTATTGAAGTGGGACGGTTAGCCGCTGGGATTCCCTCTCCCACAGCGATCTGGGGGACCAGCAGCAGGGGCTTCACGGGAGCTTGTGGGCTAGGCGGAGCCCTGTGGCACCCCCCAGATCCGAATCAGGTGATTCACAAGCACGATGAAGCGTAGGAAGCCCTGCCTTTGTGAATATTCTGACACATCTGGAAGGTTAAGTTTCTGAAGTCCCTATAGAATTCGTATCTGACACTGATTTTGTTCTAGACTTGGCCGTTTCTTTGGGTGTAGCGAATCGACATTTTGGTCACCTTGGGCTGCTGTGACAAAATACGGTAGACCGAGTGGCCGAAACAACAGACACTTACTTGTTCATCCCGGTTCAGGCAGTGGCTGGACGTCCGGGGTCCGGGACAGCTTGGTTGGGTTCTCGCAAGGGCCCTTCCCTGGCTTGCACGCCGTTGTGGCCTCTCTTCCTGCTCTCACATGGCCATCACGATGGCCCCGCTCTCGTGACCTCGGTTAAACTTAACTCCCTCTCCGAAGTCCCCTCCCCAGCTACGGCCAGGCTGGTAGTTAAAGCTCCGTCGTGGGGCTGGGGGAGAGGGCGGACGAGGCAGTGGTCGGGAGCAGCTGCTTTCTGCCGCCCACTTTGAGATGCTTCACGAAAAGTAAGACGGATTGATGGATTGATTGGTAATGAAACATGACAAATGTTGCTTGTGGGCACTCACTGTACAATTCTTTCAACTTTTGGTGTATTTTAAAACGTCAGAGAGCAAGCCCCAGCTCTCTGTGTAGTTATTAGAATGGAATCTGGGGTTCTTTCCTCTGATTTCCATCCAGGCTTTGTTAAGAGGCCGGTCCCACCCTGCTGGGCCAATCTGCCTCTTGGGCAGCTCCTCCCTCTTCTGGCACTTGCTCCTTGGTCCTGCAGCGCGTGTCCTGCTTTCTCGCAAGTTCCGTGAGGGTCCCGCTTAGATCAAGATGCTCCTTTCAGGTCTCCCATTTCAAACCGGTGATCTCTTAACGGGTTCTCTCTTCTGTGCTCTTTTCTGATCAGAGGATCATTAATTCTTGAGAGATGGGGGGGCCTCTCGGGTTACATGGGAAGACCCTGCTTTATGAATTTGAAACATTTTTAACATTTATATTTTTATGCATTTAACTGAAATCTGTGGTCAGATACCAGTGGGAGAGAAGCGAGTGGCTCTGCAGCTTCACCCGGAGGCCCTGCCTCCCTCTTGTTGCTGGAGGGGCTCTCGGTGCTTTCTGTTTAGGGTATTAATTACCCGCATTAAGAAATACCTTACGGTGAGGGAGAAGGTGCTGCCTTGCTTATCTGGGGGGAGCGCGGGAACTAGCGTTAGTCCGGGTAGCCGTATTGAGCAGGCCAGAAGGTACCCAGGCTCCCCACGGGTGGGATCAGGCATCAGGTATCTGAGTGTTGTGCAACACCATTATCATAGCTCCCCTGTAAATTAGGGAGATTTGGCAGCAAGTTCTGGCAAAATAGGTTTCTTTCCTTACTGGGACTGACTTGTAGGCTCCCAGGGTTGGGGGGGGGCGGTGGGGAAACAGGTACAAGCTGAACTTCGGGACACTGTTTACAAGCCTCGCAACCTTGACCACATGACTTAATTTCTGCAAGGCTCAACTTCCTCGCCTTTGGAGGCGGGATAATAAGGGCTGCTAGGAATAAAGAAATGAAAGCCTGCATGGGTGTGGGGCTGTGACTCCCAGTGGACGTTCAGGGGTATCCAGGCCACACGTGGTCCAGCACCCATCCACGGTGCTGCGTCCTGTGATTTCCCTTCCCCCTTTCCCTCTTGGCGGCTGCTCAGCCACGCTTCCTGTGAAATCTTCCTAAGCCAGTGGGCCCACTTCCCCCAAAGTCCCAGAGACTCACCTGTAAGTGACACCCTGGGGTGTGAAGAGGGGAGTCTCTTTCTTCTCACTTACCTCCTGCAAACATTTTAATGTTTGCCGTACACCGTCAGTTGTCATCTTGGACTGAGACTCCAGTTTGGGTGGCGACACTCGTGATTCATGAGGCTAGCCTGGCAAAGAGGAAGTCTGATCTTGCTTTCAGTGATCTTTCAGCCCTGAGGTTCTAGCTAAGGTCATCGTCCAAAGCAAAGCTGTAATGTCTGCTTCTGTTTAATAAGATCTCTGCCTGCTGTCTGTGTCCTATACTAGGCTGTGGTCTAGAAACAAAACTAAATGGGCAGAGATCTCAGATCCCTTTCATTTGTTTTTAAGCTGTGGAGCAGAAGGGATAAGTGGGAGAAGATAAAGATATTAAAGACTAATTAGTTTAGGGTGTCTGAAGAGATTTGCAAACTTCCTATTTAAATCTGTTGACAGGTCTTTTCATTCCCTCTGACGACTTATCTCTGAAAATAATGTAGTTATGGCTGACGATTTCTTTCCACATAGATGCGACTCCTTTTTATTTTTTCCCCCCATACTTTTTTTTTTTTTTTTCTCCTCCCTCCTGAAAAAACAGTCCTTGTTTCTACTACGTTGGATATCATTCCAGCTCCGTTTTTCTTTTACGGTCAGAAAACTCAAGGATGATAACTCAAATACTTGATAGGGGAACAAGGGCAATATATTGAAAATAATGTGATATTTTAGGTAGGACTTCTGAAAAGATCATTTTGTTTATGTAACGAAATAATCTTTTAAAAAACATTGAAAATTATTTTTGTCTCATTTATATTACTTTCTGGTCTTAAAAGTTGCCATCACAATTAAAAATCTATAATAGTGTAAAAGATTACATCAATAATTCTAAATTCATAACAGCTATCCATTAGTTTGTGCATTCTGCGTACTGGACACTGTGCCTGCCGTGTTTATCCGTATAATTCATTCAATCCTTACTGCGTTCATAATTATTCCCATTTTACAGATGAAGAAGCTGAGGTTCAAGTTAATTAACACGTCCAAGAAATAGACTCAGTAAGTAGGGAAACCAAGATTAAATCCCCGGTCTCGTTGGCTCTAAACCACGTGTGCTTTTAATAATTGCACTACTGCTGATTGAACAGGTGTGTTTCAAAGCAAAGGAAACCATACTGGCTTTGGCTTTGTTTTAGTTTTTTAGCTATACTGTCTCAGCCAGCGTGTGTTGGCATTGTGCCAGTAGAAACTTAAAAAGCTTAAATGTCAGGATATTAACCATTATGGACATAAGGCATGAATGTGCTTATACAATTTATTTCAGAAAAGCTTTGGGATTCGTTATATTTTTTTGCCCACCAGAATGTATATTTTTCATTTGAAATAACGAGAGAGGTCGTTTTCAGAGAGAAATAAAATTTTGATTCGGCAACAGTTAATCGACAAACATCTTGATTTAATATTGACCCACGCCTTGCACATACACTTTCTTTTCTGTGTATTTGTATGACATTTTAAAAGGTAAGTGGCAGTTTTTCATGTACTTCCAAGCTACTTCCATCAGTAATGAAATACTCGGCTTGGGCAGTCTCTGGAGTCCCAGAATTTCAGCTTAAACTTTCCATTCGTCCCTGCCAGGCACTGACTCTGAAATATCTTTTTTTATGGAGACCGCCTCCAAAAGGTGCAGCTGTGTGCTGGTTTCATCTTGCATTTTGTAGCGGCGTTGGCACCATTTAACGTGAGGAATGCCACTGTCTCCCACACACCACTGGTGCCCAAGGACTGTTCAGGCCTGTCCATGTTCGTGGTTTGGGAAGGGTCTGAGTTTGGCAAGAAAGCTCTCCTGTTCCATGTGATTGGTTGTCACCAGGGTTAAGGTAGAAAAATAGAACTAATGGAAAAGGCAGCGTCTTGATGTGTCATCAAAAATTCTTTCTACAGTCGGGGACACCTAATTCATTGGTGTTCCTATCAGTGTTGAAGGCTGGTTCCTCTTGGGAAACAGTCTGTGTCTTGGCTCTGTTACTTCTAGAGCCTTCTGCTGTTCTTTCTTCTTTCTCCTTAAGTAATACTGATTTCTTTTGGTGAAAACTGATCCCACTAAGTCAAAAACTTAGTGTTGGACTCTAGCGGGGGAATCTGCGTACTCATCCAGGTTCTTAAGGGTGGACTTGGCTCCCCAGACTTGCATCCTGGCTGCAGCAGGCTTCAGAGCCAAAAAGCATTCCTCATTCAGGTATAACAATTTGGAAGATGAAACCCAGTAACGATTTATAGATAAACATCGTGAGGGTCACACTGCGTCATTTTGTGTTTTCTTTGATAGTGACCATATATGATCTGTATTTTTTTTTTTTAGTTCCATTATGCTTTAGTTTATTGAAATATACGATGTGGTGCTTTATCAGGGACCTTTCAAAGAACGACTTGCCACATTTGGTAGTGCCTGGCAATTGTCATTTCCTGCTGGGATGTCTTAAAACGGCATGTAATGGAAAAGGAAACACTGACCTTGCGTACTTAATAAAATTAGAGGAATAGTTGATTTTATTTAGGATTGTTGAAATAATTAGTATTTTGCCTTGAGATACTTTTTAGATTTTTGATGTCGATTGATCCTGCAGCCTGAAGTAGAACATGTGAACTTTAAAAGACTTCTTGGGTAGGGCTTCGTGTTCCCTTATGTTTAAATATTTGAAAGGGGAAATGGACTGAATCACAGATTTTGTACTAGGGAATAGGAAATCCCTGAATTGTTATTCAAAAAATAAGGTTATAAAATTTCTCTTTTAAAACTTCCATTGCAAAACCTGAATCAGCTGTAATGATTCAGATGTTTGAATAATAGGTTGTTTTTTTTTTTTTTTAATAATAGTTTATGTCAACATTAACTCTGTGGGAAATCCACTAGACATGTTACAAGAATCGTACCCATACCCTCTCTATGTACATCTAGCTTTGTCCTTGAGATTCTGGTGTCTCTTTGAGAAAAGTTCTAGTGTTGCCCTAGGTAGGTACCTGGTGGTTATCACAGTGCTTTTCAAACACTAGATGTGACTATTTTTTTATTTTTTATTTTTAGAGAGAGAGAGAACAGGGTGGGAGGGCACAGGAGGGAGAGAGAGAGAATCCCAAGTAGGCCCCACACCTGATGGCAGAGCCTGAGGCAGGGCTCGATCTTACGACCCCGAGATCATGACCCAAGCCGAAGTCAAGTTGGACCCTTAACCTCCTGAGCCCCCCCCCCCCCCAGTTGGACGCTTGGACGCTTCACCGCCTCTTGATGTAACAGTTTTTGAGTGAAACACATGAGATTTTGTAGCTCAGGATACTAAAGGTAAACTACCAATTTTTTTCTCCCAAGGAAACCTAGAAAAGTCTAACATAAGAAGATTTGACGTTTTTTTTTCCCTTTTTTCTTCTTCAAGCCAAAGGGAATACATAGAGAAGATGGAAACCCTGTTCTATATAGTAGCTGCCAGCCCAGTTCTAAAACAACTGCTGGGTGCATATTTCAATTGCAATTAGGTGAAATCTTTAATTATCAGTTAATTTAACTTTCAAATTTGCCTGCAGAAATGATGGTGTTGATAAGATTCTGGGAGGAGATAAACCTTTTATTAAGTAATTCCATTTTCAGTTGCCAACTTTAAAGATTTTTTTTTTAATTAAAAAAAAAAAGGCCCGAGTAAAATTTATGAGGGTGGGGACAGGGGGACGGGGCATGTGTGGCCATGTGGGATTGTGTATTTACTAGTTAATCTTCACCTTTTTGTATCTAGGGCTGTGCTCGCTAAGACCTGTAAGTTTGAGAAGCCTAAAGAGAGACACTACCGTGGATTCCAAACTAGTATTTTCTCCACACCGTTTCTCTAGCCTTGTTTTCCTCTTGCCTATGCTGATAGGACGATGCATATCAGTTTGTTCAGTGCAGAAGGCATTTTGCAGGGAGGACATTTTTGTGAGCTGATAATCTTCTGAGGCCAGAGGAAGTAGTTTATAGTTTATCAGAGGAAATGAAACGGTATATGCTCTTTTCACCTCACAGTGTAGCCTGATTTTACAAGGCTTTTAATGAAAAAGAGTAAATGAAACTTGCCAGACATCTGGTATTTTCAGTGCTTTTCAGCTGTGCTCACATTATAACGTCTAGAGATGTGGGGCATGTCATTGCTGGCTTTCTTACCGTGATCGCATGTCCTAAGACATAGTACTAACCCAAACTACATCACTAGCTCCACGCCTGGGCCTCCTGGTGGTGGGGGGGTGGTGAGGGTGGTGGTCGGACCCGGGAACCTGTCTTCCCAGCAAGTTCTTCAGGTGATCATGGGCTCGGGCAGGTGCGGGAGACACGGAAGAGATGTCACTCCCACTCAGCTCTGCGCCTAGTGACCGTCTAGAAAGTCAGTGGCCCGGCTGTCCCTCCCTTACGAAGTCTGTAATGTGTTCAAGTGATGGTGCCGCTGGAGAGTCACCTGGGAAGCTGCGACAGACTTTTCATGCCCTGAGTTCAGATCTCGATGAGCTCTGTGTCCAGATGCTCTGTCCCCAGGGATGGCTTTATGGTGGGATCTTAGTAGCCCAGAGCCAACTCAGGAATCTTTGGTTTGGTCTTGACAAAAACCTGTCCTTGCTCAGGCCATGGGGCTTTGCTCTCTCATACTGTGGCCGCTAGCACCGGTGGCTGTTTCAGCTGAAAAAAAATGCAGTTCATCAGTTGTGGTGTCTACAGGTTCAAGCACTCCCAGCCACATGCGGCTAGTTGGCCGGCCACTGCTTTTTTGGATAGCACAGCCAATAACGCATCTCTGTCGTCACAGAAGGTTCTACTGGATGATGCGGCTGTGGGATTTTCTTCCCCAAGCTAGCTCTCTTCCGTTTATCCTGGGTATTTGAGCGGCCAGTTGAGTTAGGTGGCCAGATCCCATGTGCCTGTCTCTCCCAGGGTGCACTGCGGTCCAGAAGGCTCTTAGACCACAGGGTTTAGGGTTCGTAAAATGGCGCAAATCATACTTAATTCTCTGAGGTTGACTGCATCAGGAATCTCATCTGTGATGACTCTTAGTATTAGGAAGGTGGGCTTCATTAAAGATCTGCTTAACTGTATGAGTCATCATAATCCCACCACTAAGATCTCACTGAAAATTATACTTAACCTTTCTTAAACTATACAAATATAAATTATGTAAGTTTAATTTATAAATGTAATTATATTTATATAAATAAATATAAATTATATGTTGCCTATTTATTCCTAGGTAAGACTGCACAGTGATGAACCTTAAGTGTCAAAAAGTTACGTATTGGTGGCTAATGTAAAGGCTGCACCTGTAGGTATTTTCATGTAGACTGTCCTTTAGGTGTAGTTTGGAGTTTGAGAAAAATGAGGTGAATATATTTAGCTCCCTCTTCTGGTGTATTATGAGATGGATATTTTTACTTCAAGTGGTTTTGTGTATTTTGGGAGCGACGCCGCAGTTATAAATGTGATGTTGAGGGCCGTTGTTAGTGTGCCGTCCAGTTCGTTTCTTCTTGTACCACTGCGATTGGTGAAACACGGAGCTGTCGCCTGCAAAAACCAGTCGGTGAAAGCATCACATGTTCTTAAGCTACCGACTGACCAGAATGTACCGACTGACCAGAATGTCAGCCAACGAAGGCTCAGGTGGCGGGGGTACACGGGCTTGATTTGAATGTTAACGGGGCCAGTGATCATTTGCAAGTGCCCTGCGTCTAAATATTTTAAAGTTATAAATCACGTGAACGGACTGTTCGGTCAAATCTGTTCCATCATCCTACCAGGGCAGTTACTCCTTCATAGTGAAGTTAATCTCGGTTTCTTGGGTCCCACGTTCTGCCCCAGAGGGTGGTGATGTGGGGAGAGTAGCCCACTTCCCCAGCCTCCGGCACATCCGAATTCAGTCCCACCATGAGCCCCACACATCCAGCCTGGGCCCAGGGCCCAGCCCCTGGGAGACCTGCCCTGGGGAGGACGGAGCTGGGGAGGAGGCTTGAGAGGCCAGTCAGGCAAGGAAGTCCTGGATTCCAGCTAAGTGTTCTGAGTGTGTCCCCGGAGAGAGGTGGGCCTGTCCTTGAAACTTGCAGGGAGAGGCCCCACGGGAAGAGGGCCCAGCACCGCGCTCCGTCTTGCTCAGGCCTGAGTTCGCTAGTGTCACAGCTCAACTGTTTTGCGTCTCACTTCTCCTCCCTGTTGCCTGATGCATTCAATCACCCCAATCGAATAACCGTAGGATTCTGTTTGTTTGCAGCCTTGGCCCTTCCGGATCTTGCAGAGCAGTTTGCCCCTCCTGACATCGCTCCGCCTCTGCTGGTGAAGCTCCTGGAAGCCATTGAAAAGAAAGGTAATCAGCGGTCGAGGGGCTCTGTTAATGTGTCATCGAGTCTTATTCCGGGGCTGTCGCAGTTTGCCTCTGTCTGTCGGGTGTCCATTAAATCCGCTACTTGCGAGCCAGACACACAAGCTCTCTGTCACCGCGTAGTGCAGAAATAACCTTGGTCCGATTTCTGACTCCACGGTAACATGTACTTACTGTATGGAAACTATTAAATGCTCCATAATTTAATAAATACAATTAACTTGCTCTTTCATGGCCAGATGGCTTTGCCAAAATCATTGACATGCCAGCTAAGATTAATAGTAGGGGTTCACTTCCAAGAATACTTGGTACACATCTAGAGTAGATATGGGATGGAAACTGGAATGTCTTTCTGGCAGCAGGCTCACAGGTTCTCCAGAGAGCTGTGTTTTGCATGCTCAGTCTGTTTTGTGTCTTAGGTCTGGAATGTTCAACTCTATACAGGACACCGAGCTCCAGCAACCCGGCTGAGTTACGACAGCTCCTTGATTGTGGTGAGTGTCGTGGCGCTAGAAAGACAAATGGGAAACACAGTCCTTACCTTTGGGTGTCCGATAAAGTGCAGAGTTCTAAGTTGGAGGGGCTCAGAAATCACGCACGGTTCCCTCTGCTCTACTAGGGTGACGGGGCAAGCCGGCACTGATCTTCGATGTCCGCGTCCTGGGTCGGGGTTTGTGTGCACGCCTGCCTGCAGGCATGTGGCCTGTCCTCATAGCCAAGAGCCTCTGGGCCCCGCAGGACTTGCAGAAGAGAGAAGCGCCCCCTTTGGGATTTCTCTGGCTCTGCCTACCGACCATCTTTCTCTGACTGTAGTTGGCTACGTCGGATTCATCTGGATCAGCTTAAAAAATATTTATGAGTCCGTGTCATTTAACAAATGTCTCTTCTGACCTTTCCCATTTTCCTCTCCTTTGTAACATTTTTTCGCTCTTCCTTTCGTGGTCATTTGCTCTCTTGTGCCGTGTTTATAGGAGGTAACATCACGGGCCTGTTGCCTTTGGTGGTGTACTGGTAAACCCAGCTCTCAGGGAGGCAGGGGGACCCTGGTTTGTAGCAATTGGCCACTTCCACGGAGTGAATATGCCCGCCTCGGCCAGTCTCAGGCTGCCACTGTGTCATCACTGAACCCCAACATGGAAAGTATTGAGCGCAGGTGGCCCCTAAGAATAGGCCAGCTCCAGCACACCATTGGGTAAATGACACCGATTAATGCACCCAAGTGGTGGCTTCATTATTTGTTCCTTCTCTTTGCCAAACGGAATAAGACCACCCATGTGAATAAATACCCTGGCCATCGTGCCAGCAAGTATTATCTTCTGTATTAACTTAACTTGCAGGATCTTTCAGGTTCTTCATTCTCCCCCAGAATTTTTTTTTAGAAAGATAATTTAAAAAAAAAAAAAAAAAAAAGATAATTTCCCACCTCACATTATTTTAGTTGAATTTGGATGTTGGAAACCGAAAGAACGAAACCAAATTTGGGAAGAGGCTCTTCTTGTAGGAACTATGCTCATGCGAAGAATGTAGTGGATGAAAATGTGAAGTTGAGGCAGCTCATGACAATTTCTAGAAAAGATGTTCTGGGAAAAAAAAAAAAAAGATCCTATCTCTGTCTGTAAATAGTTTCACCTGAATTGCACCACCCAAGTGTTTGAAGTTTGAAAAAAAAAAAAAGAAATGTTTCAAACTTTCATTTTTATTTTGTGCATGGAAACCAGCCTCACACATGTGCAGGGCATGTGCCTTGGTGGCTGGATCTCCTGCCTTAACAGCCGGAGTAGGTCAGTAGGAGCTGACTGACAGAGAATTCTAGGTGGAACACTTGTCCATTACTTCTCACAGCCTCACCAGAGTGGTAAGGAAACAGTGAATTTTGTCCTTAGTTGCAATTGAGATACATGTTTTGGTCAAAAAATTGGTCACAGGAAGTGTGTAGACATCAGAGACCAGTGACACAGGAGTTATTTGAGAAATCGTGGTTAAGCTTTTAAATGTGACTGAATACAAATGATGCACTTCAGCTGTAGAAAACATCTTCGCATCACCTCTGAGATGGAATAACTAACCAAAAATCACGTCAGCAATGTATTTTGACAGTTTTTCTTCGCCATTGGAGATCAAAACCCACCCGGAGAAAACCGGTTTCACCTGGATTCTGTGTGATTCGAGTAGAATTTTGTGAGAAGAAAAAAGGGTAAACATCTAAATTTAGGAGTGGAGACTTTTTATAGCTTGAGGATCTTTCCGTCCATAAAAGTATTGTCATACCTTGGAGGAAGCATAAGTCCTACTTTAGAAAAAAAAAAAAAGAGAGAAAAGAAGTCATGGCTTTTAACCAACCTTGTAAGTTCGCAGTGTCTGGAAGGGGTAGATGTAGAGGACAACACCCACCTTTACTAGCACCCTACTATTTTGTTTCGTCTCCATATTACCCCTGTGATAGCCGTATTTGTCACTGCTGATGGCAAAGCTGGGACTTGCATCCAAATTGGTCTCATTCCAAAAGTCCTTATTCTTTTTTTTTTTTTTTCCATTGTATTGACCTAAAGTGAATTATTTTTTTGTTGTTCTCATTTGAATTTTCTCCTGATTTTAATTTTTATTTATTTTTTTTATTTTTATTTTTTTTGGTGGCTCTTACCCAGAAGCAGGCATTTTCTTTAAAAGTTCTCATTACAGGAAAGAGAAATTCTGTAGCTCTGGTGGTAGGGGTCAGCTGGACTGACTGGTGATTGTAACATGACCAAAGACCAGATCGTGCTGTTAGGGTCATATACAGGGTTATAGGTCAGCTCTACCTCATTTTTAAGAGGCTTTTCTAAGAGCACACCTGTCCTCTACTCACTAGATGCCAGTAGCTTGGTTCCTAAACTGTAACAGTCAGAAATGTCCCCAGACATGGAGAGTGGGGTGTGGGGTGTGGGGCGGGGCACTAGACTTGAAAACTTCCACTGAGAACTTAGGTAGAGGTCAGCCGGGGAGGCACCCCCTGCCTTGGGGAGGAGGGGCGGGGGCTGGAGGGCTTGCTGGTCTACCTGTCTTGAGCTCACTCAGAGTGAGCTGGGACCGAAAGGCGGTGCGGGTCTCGCCCAGCTAACCTAAGTCCTCACTTAACAGACGTCCTTGGCTCTTGGAGGAGCTCACTAGGGAGGCTGTAACGCAGAAAAGGGGGCGTCCAGAACAAGTCAGGAACTCCAAGGAGCTTCAGAAGTTACCTTGGGAGAACTACAAACCAGTGTGCCGCGTCACCAACGCTCGTGGGTTTGTCGCGAAGGGGGCTTATCCCAAGACTTGAAATAAGATGATTTTCTTCGAAGGCGTGAAGCTCTTTGCCACACGCCTCACGCCTTAGAGAAGGGCTGGGGCGAGTCCCATCTCCCTGAGGACCGTGACAGCTCAGTCCTCGAGCATTAGGCCGGGGCCTGCGCGCGGGGCCGCGAGGGAGCCGCCCGGGCCCTGGGGACCCCCCGGCTAGTGGAGCGGGCCAGCCCGGCGCCGGCGCAGAGGGGCAGCGGGGGACGGCACGGCCTGCGGAACGTTGGGCATCTTCATGGTTTTTACCATCACCAGGCGGTCTTCTCACCGTCTTTACGCTGGAGAAAAAATTAGGTAATATTCCTTGGGCAGCGCGACCTAGTGAGTGAAGCCTCCAGGGCATGAAGGGCCCGGGCTGGGGGCCGTGGCACGTCCCTTGGCGGCGCAGCACAAAGCTCGGCTGCGCAGGCGCAGCGGGGGCGGCGTCACTTCCGAGGGGCCTTGGCGCTCGCGCTCCCCCCCCCTCAGTTTAATCATTCTTTTCGCCCAGCTCGTCAATGCACGTCCTCTACCACGCGCACTCTCCTCGGCTTCCCTGGGGTCCTGGGCTCCCTCACGCGGGCCGCCCCCCGGGGTCCCTCCTCAAGGCCCCGGTGCCCCAGAGGCCTCCCCCGCCGTGGGGCGCCCGCGGCCCTTCCGGCCCCAGCACCCCTCTTTCTGGGGCCACTGGGCCTTCTCCTACCCGGGCGCAGAGAGCACGGCTCGGGGTGGTGCCGCCCAAGGCGGGACTGTCCGACCCCTTTTCCCGCTGGAGGCTTTCCTGGACAGATGGGCTCATCCTGTCATTTTTCCCCCCAGAGATCTTTATGTATTTATTTGACCCCGAAAGTGGAAGCGCAAGCAGGGGAGCAGCCGCTGAGGGAGAGGGAGAAGCAGGCTCCCCGAGCGCACCCAGGCCCTGAGACCATGACCTGAGCCGGAGGCAGACACTGAACCACTGAGCCCCCGGGCGCCCCTTGTCCCCCCTTCTGGGCTCGTTCATTGCCACAGATGAGATGAGCTGTATCCTCGTCAGAAGACCCTGTCAGCTTTAGGGGCCTAAACGTTCTAAGAATGTTAAAAATATTCTTCTGGCTATTTTTGAGATCGAAGGGTAAATCCCACCTATCGTTTGTTCATTCGCTCTGTTGAGCTAAATACCATGAACTCTGAGGTGCAGCATTTAGCAACGCAGAACTTAGGCAATCTCTGGATTTGCAGCCCCTGCATTCCTGTTGGGGTTTTCCGAAAGCCTTTACTGATTAGCCATCCCTGGACAGAGGCCTTCGCAGGGCACACCCGCCCTCCAGAAGGCCTGGAAATCCTGGGGGGCCACTGTAGGTTGCCAGGGCTGCCATGACCACATGCCACAGCCTGGGGGGCTTCGAACACAAACCTGTCTTCTCACCGTCCTTGAGCCTGGACGTCCCAGATCACGGCAACTTTGGTTTCCTGCGAGGCCTCTCTCCCTGGCTCACGATGGCCACCCTCTCACCGCGTCCTCGCGAGGCATTCCCTCCGTGCTTCTGTTCCTAGGGTCCCTGCGTGCGTCCACGTTTCCTCTTCTTAGGAGGACACCAGCCAAGTTGGATCAGAGCCCAACCCTAAAGGCCTCATTTTAACTGAACCACCTGTTTCAAGGCCCTTTTCTCGAAATACGTTTATCTTCGGAGACCATAGGAGTTAGGGCCTCACCCTATGACTCGCAGGGGGACACAGTGCAGCTCCTAACGGGGCAATTTTTTTGTTTTTATTGTTGCCCCACAGTCTGGGAACATGCCTCTGGCATCATGGGCAGGAGCCATCACGCTCAATGCTCAGCGCTTGAGGGACAGACTTCCACAAAGAAGAATTGTTCTATTTGCAGTGCCAGGAACAACCGCTGTGAGAAGCACTGCTGATGAATACTCGAGAGTTTTATAGCTGTCCTCGCACTGCTGCCTTTCGTGTGTCACATTTAAGTCAGATGTTCAGAAAAATTGGCCCAACCGATATGTACGACATCTGAAATGCCTTTTTTAAATGTTTCTGTCGCAGATGCCGCCTCCACGGACTTGGAGATGATCGATGTGCAAGTCTTGGGAGACGCTTTCAAACGCTATCTTATGGACTTACCAAATCCTGTCATTCCAGTAGCCGTTTACAATGAGATGATTTATTTAGCCCAAGGTTTGTCTTCTGTTCTGAGAACCTCAAAGAGCATGTATTGGGATGCGGGGGTGCGTGTAAACTCTAGTAAATCCTGCATATGAAGAGTCACGTTCTAGGAGATCTTAGTGGGAACGGGCCCCCTCCTGGCACCCTCCCTCCCCAGTAGCGCCGGTTCGCCCCCTTACCAGGGCATCCGGAACGAGACCCAGGTCCTCGTTGGCCGAGGAGGACTGTCCACGGGTTGAGATGGCTAATTGTTGACCTTTTATCAGCATTAACAGAGTTCACTACGTCACTGAAGACCACTGTGTTCCAAGTGCCATCTTTGGATTCAGGGGAACCAGGGACCCGGACCCATGGGCCGGGGTGGTTCTCCTCATTTTCCTCGAGTGGCCATTACAAGATGTGTTGAGGGAAGAGGACTCTCAGGCTTAGGAGCTTATTGCTCAGTTAAATGCTTTGGGGACAGGAAACTGTGGTTCGTAACCTTCAAAGTTAGAACGAGTGATGCTTATCTGATGCTCCTCCAAATCAGCCAATCACACTCGAAGCTGCTCAATAGAGGGCAGATCTCAGCCAGCACACCCTGATCCTCTTGCGGTTTTTTTTAACACCCAAGAGTTTCTTGCATTTCCATTTGACTTGAGATTTCTCCTTGCTCACAATGCCTTTTCTAATGAGAAGAGCAAATGTACTGTCCATTGCATCTGATGACTTGATTTAAAAGGGCTCGTTCTTCAGCTAGAAGAACAGAAATGTTCTGGGTGTTTGGTCACTGACATCTAGGAACAATCTCATCTTCCTTTTTTCTTTTCTTTCTTTTTTTAAAAAAACTCTGTAGAAGTGCAAAGCTCTGAAGAATATATCCAGCTGTTGAAGAAGCTCATTAGGGCACCTACCATACCTCATCAGTATTGGCTTACGCTTCAGTATTTGCTCAAACATTTCTTCAAGCTCTCGCAAACCTCCAGCAAGAATCTTCTGAGTGCAAGAGTACTCTCTGAACTCTTCAGCCCTCTGCTTTTCCGATTCCCAGCAGCCAGGTAAGGTAAAAGGAGAGGAGCATTGCATTTTTGGGTGATCCAAACCTGATGGGTCATTAAACTTATTCTAAGGACACTCGCTCACAGATGCATGTGCACCTTTATGCCCAACAGACACACTGACTTGAGTGTGTATAAGTGAATGTGAGTTTGTTGTGTAGGAGAAAGGTTTCTAATAAAACTCTTCTCTCCTTTCTGTAGCTCTGAGAATACTGAACACCTCATAAAAGTTATAGAAATCTTAATCTCGACGGAGTGGAATGAACGACAGCCTGCACCAGGTAATGCCTTCTGAACTGTTAAAATTCTCGTGGTTCTTTTTTTTTTCCTTTAGAATGGTAGCTTTAGACCTTCTCTGAAGTAACATGAGTTTCTTCTTAGACTCGAGATCCATAAGGTGTTGCCTTGCGATTTACAGAAAAGGGGGGCTGAGCGGTAGTATATACGGTCAACAGCACCTGCATTTCAGTATCCGTGGGTTTTAGGTGATCTTAGTTTTAGGTGAGAGTTGTTGGGAGACCTCGCCCTGTCCCTCAGTTTTGATGCTTCCAGTTGTTGCATGAATTATGGAGCTCATTTTAGTTGTTGACGTTCTTGTTTTTCTTTCTAATACTTATAAAGTAGGGGATTTATAATTACTATATAATCTGAAGTATTTTGGAATGTGTTTTTTGGAAGCAGGTATGCTGAGAAACGTCTGTCAAAATAAACATTTTCAATAATGCAAGCAGTATGAGACCGGGGTGTTCGCTGCAGCAAGTTGGAGCAGGCCAGACACTTCTTTGAAAGCACCTTGGCATTCAGTTAGCCATTTAACAAAGCAGGAAATGTAGACCATGTTAGCAGTGGGTTTAATTTAAACTGACGTATTTTTTCTTCTGTGGAAAGTCTCAACAAACCCCACTCTGCTGTATACTTGTTAAAAATTAGCCACCAGAAGCTGGTCATTGAGAAGAATGATCAGGGCCCAGTAAGTGAAGTTCAAGTTTCAGGACCAGTAGAGAATGTGACTTGTGGTCTTAATTTATGCCTAGAATTAAAGTAAAACATCATGAATTCACTCTTTATTATAGGTAACTCATGCAAACTACCCAGCTTCTCCCTGTATAAATGGGCATGGGGACCCACGGATGCGCGTGCGGCCACGGGGAATTAAGTCATGCCTTTGTAGGTGCCTCACAGCCTGGCGTGGGGGTTTGCAGCCCGATGGGGCAGACCGAGAGGGACGGGCCTTGGGCTTAGAACCCACCCGTGTGCACGGCAGGATGGGATAGGTATTTGGAAGGGCTCCTGCGGCCGGGCCCAGAATATGGTATCTGGAGGTAAGAGAGGCTGCAGAAACAGTACGTGAGGGCACGTGTGGTATGTTCCAGATGTTCCAGGTCCCAGCCAGCAGCATGTTCAGGGGGGCTCCTCTGAACTGTAGGAGAATGGCAGCAGACACATCGGTCACCAGTGGCCTAGGGCTTTAGTCCAGGGGTGGCCAAAAGGTTTCATCTCACGCGACTCCTCGTTAATAGATTTGGGGACCCTGTGTTGGGGTTCAGAGGCTGCCTTTGGGCTCAATAGGAGAGATTCAGTGGTAGGTCACAAGTACCCTGTGCTGAGGGGACAGGGGGCGGGTGTGAAACATGACAGCTTTCGTGACTGCCCCTCTCCCTCAGCCTAGCCCAAACACCTGGATGGGGAAAGAGGCTGAGTAACAACAAAACAGGACCCTGGGCCAGAGGGCAGAGCCCTGCCTTCCACTTCCTTGTGGTGCGTGCGGTCTGTCTCAGGGACCAGGGACAGCTGAGCCCTGCTTGCAGTGAAGCGCTGAGGGTGGTCCCGGTCTCCTCAGACCCCCCACCCTTCAGGAGATGGGGACACATGGAAGCTTAAAAGCCAGCCTGAGTTTGGTAGATACCCACCAGTGGGAATCCGTATTGGAGTTTAATCAGTCTGACTGGTGAAAACTGGTTAAACGTCCTCATCAGTTTCACTCTAATTCCACCAAAAAAACAATATCAAAAAACTTTATTTTTTTTATTTATTTTTTTTACATTTATCCATTTTCGCTATGGACACTTAAGACTGCCTGCTAGGTCACAGACCCTGCTGCATTCCTCTGCCAAGAAACCGGTGTGCCAGTTTCCAAGGTGGGTTAGTCCCCCGTTGGCCGGGGTGAGTGGTAAACAACGCACTGAATGTTTACTGCTCCCCGTTTATGCAGCCTCCTCAGGAAAATTGCATCTGAGTAATCTCGAAACCCCAGGTTGAGCCATTTTTCCCTTTGTGCGGCATCTCTTAGCTATTCTGAAGAATGTATAGGCTCTTTGGGAGCCAAGAGATACTTCAGGGTATGTCTGACTTGTGGGAAAGGATGGAGGCCCTCGTCCTGAACACCTTTGTATTCAGGAACAGATTCACAAAAGTGATCGGCAGGACACGCCCTTGGGTAGAGAGATGATTCCTTAGGCCTGGTAGGAATCTGACATCTTCCTAGACTCCTCCGTCATTGCCCAGCATGTGCTGTTCCCAGAGCATCTCCAGTGGACGCTCACCCATCCTTCATTGGCAGCAACTTTTTGTCATGAATAGAAACGAGTACTTGCATGATTTGGGGGAAAGAGAGGGAAGCAAGGCTATTACGGGATAGACGGACATCTTTGGTAGCTTTTAACCTGCTAGAACTATGAAATGATAGGCAAAACTGACGATGTTTGAGGCGATGTGTCAATGCATTTACGTGAGACCATTAGCACACAGAATCTTAAGTATTAGGTGGTAGGAGGGTGTCTAACTATGAAGAGAATTGTAGAGATGTGGTGGGTGACACGAAGGATGATTGAGTAGATGGAAAAGGCTCGGAGGGAAAAAAATGGGACTTGAAATGGGCTTTGAGGAATTGGTACAGTTTGAAGAGGGGGAGAGGAAACAATATTTCACTTCAAGGAGTTCCAAAGGCTTAGTAAGAATACATTGCAGAGTACAAAAAGGATGGCTTGCTACACTAGATGTTAAGGAGTAAATGTTTTAAATGAAGAGTATCATAAAAGGCATCATTTTTGAGTTGAAAGCTTTGTCCCGCTCTTCCTTTGCTCCTAAGGAGACGGAAGCGCCCCCAGAAGTTGAGAGCATCCCTTGGTGCTGACCAAGCAGTGTGAGCCAGAAACGGGTCACCTGTGCTGCAGCTGCTGCCTGGGGTTTGGGGGGGAACCTTCATGAGCAGTGGGGCTGCATGTCATGTCCGTTCCAAAGTCCTCTGAAGTTTCCAGTACAAGCCACATGCGGTGAAGAACCCCAGGGCAGTTTTTACAGAATCACCCCACAGAGTCTCCAGTCGATCTGGGTTTGAATCAGCTCTTGCTACTTATTTATTTGCTGAGTTCCTAGCAAGTAACTCAGCCTTTCCAAACTGTGTTCTAATCTGGGAAATAGAAATAATGCCTCTCCCCGGGATGGGTGTGAGATTTGAAGGAGGTGATAAGTACTGCACCTCAGGACCCACAGCCCGTCTCTACCATCGCTCAACTCTGGGTTTTGACCCACCTTCCAGAGGGGACCCCCTTCTGCAGCTCCCAGCACCTCGCTGCCGTCAAGCCCTTCTCGCCCCTGAGCCCATGCTGCCAGCCAGCCAGCCAGCCCAGCTGGGCCTCTAGGCGCCTGTGCGGGTTTCCCTGCTAATCTGCAAAAGACACACTCACTGAGCAGGTGCTGCTCCGTGGGTGCATTGCCTGGCGGGAGCAAGGTTCCTTACTGAGTATCATGCCCTTTCCCCTGTGTGTGGCCTGGTGGGTGGAGGCACCTGGGTTTCAGCAGCAGCTCCCCCGGCCACGTGGTTCTGTGCAGTGCACAGAATGCACAACCACACAGAGCAGCGCATAGCAGTGCCGTCGACTTCATCTCACAGGTAGGTCGTGTCCCTGCCCGAGGTAACAGTGATCATGCCATTCAGTAGGTTTATGCCCATAAGACCTGGTCCTCTTAAACTTAGCTTATTCTCTAGTTTTTCCTGTTATTTTCTGCTCAGCTGCGTCGTTCCTCAAGGACACAGGCTGCTTCTCCCATTGAGCTCCTCCTAGCAGTGAGCGAAAGCAAAAGATAACAATCATCCAAATGAATTTTTGAAATTTCTTTGACAAACTAACCAACTTTCAAAGAACTTTGGCACACCCACTCATTTAAAGCATCCAGCAACCCATGAAGCAAGCATCTTCCCTCTGTGGAGGGAAACTAACGTTTGAAAGGTTAAACACAGAGTCACGAGGTTCTCAGAACTTGGATAGGTCTGCTGTTCCCTTTGTTACAGAAAGTCTTAAAAATACCGAAAGCTGAACAGCAGGTTTTCTTGAATCATTAGGTGTTCTGTTTACCCTACTGATACTCAGGTAGCTAAAGCAGATTTCTATAGGGCAGCTAAGGTAAAAACAGGACCATTTAACACAGGCTGGCTCTGAATGAAACCCATTCTAAGTGTATTTACATATTTCAGATTTCATGGATATATTCAGAAATATTAATGCAGCATAATTGAAGTCTAATATTGCACCCTCAAGCCCAGAGTGGAAAATAAATGACTCTTTCTCCCTCCTGCCCTTCTACACCTGTCAGAGTTAATGTTTAACCACTGGCGCATTGCAAAACATTCATCCTGAAGAGCCCGATTCATAAATCTTGTTTTAAATGCTCTGGGCTTGGTTTTCAACCAGGACTAAAGCAAGCACTAAGGTAGAGGGAAATGACTTTCAAAGAGTTTTACTTTTCTCTGATTTATTTTTTATTGGGTTTAAAATGTGGTCTGACATTAGAGGGTTGTTTCAAAGGTGAGAAATGAAACCTTGAAAAAAATGCATATATTTAGATGGATAGGAATAAACAAAGAGGCAGGCCACACTGGGTTATAACGAAAAATAGGAAGTTTTATTGGTGCTCTGATAAAGAAATGTATTTCAGGCTGCATATATATTGATGGGGTATCGGTCAGCTTTTGTTCTCACGGCACAGCCTTCACCTCCAAGGAGGACAGCATCTGAGAGGGAAGGCAGCGCTTCATTCTGCTAAGCAACGGTCACACCTTTTCACATAGTTTGTAGAATGTATCCTATGGAAATCTGGGTTTACTTATAAATTCAAGTGAACCTTTTCCTTCGTGCAGTGTCAGAGCACTGGATGTAGACTAAAGAATTTGCATCATACTGAAAGGCCCTCTGTCCTAATTTGTCTTAAGTTAAAATTATGAAGGGAGGCATTCATTTAACCCTTGAAAATTTTGGTTCTTTATTTTTTTTTTCTTTTCACTGCAGTTTTTTTTTTTTTTTTTTTTTTAAGAAGCTGTGTGGTATGAAAGCTGGTTGGGGGAACACTCACTATCTGAAGTCGATTTGCACAGTGTGAGAGTGTTAGTCTGTACCTTTCGAACATATTTGCACAATTTAAGGATATTCTCTGCCTTGATCACACCTCCTGAGAAACAGAATGTGGCTTGTTTTCACCCCTGATATTGAGCTTTACAGAACTTTGAGGAAAGGACACGTAGTAAGACGTACCGTTTCGAAGAATCCAGAGGTGAAGTTAGTTTTCAAGTATGTGTTAAGTTCTCCAGTGTGGCTGAGTGTTTGGGTCTCAGATACATGCTGAAATTAAAAGACAGCTTTTTTTTTTCCTTTTTTTTTTGAAAAGCATTTCCTACATGGGCATGACATCTGTACTTTTGATGTATTAGTTATTTGAAATGAATCCTAGGTTTTAATTTGTGTGACATTTTGGGCATAGGGGGAAAAGCCATGAGCCACGCAGGAGGTTGAGCATTTTCTCCCAAGGAGAAGGTACTGATTCTGTTCTACCAGCAGAGGGCTCCCTTTTTAAGCTAATGAAGAAGCGCGGCCACTTGCCCATCACTTTTCAAAGCCTAAAACTGAATGGGCAAAGGACTCCGCTCACACTTTCCGTGATATTCTAGAACCTCTATGGTAGAGGATCATACGTATTGTGAAAACCTTGCAGCAAAGTTTTCTAATCTGTTTTAAGACTTGCTTTCTCTAAGTTGAGGTTGTACTGCTTTCCAGTGGACGGTTTTGCTTCTGAGATGGAAAACACTCTAGAAAATGGGATCATCTTGGAAGGTTTGGACATGAAACATCATGTAAGTTCAGACAGGTGTGCTTTAGAGACAGATGTTTCCTTGGTTTCTGGCTTTAGAAAGACAGTTTTTAAAAGCAGGGCTGGAATCTACAGCTGAGGGTGCAAGGGTGTTTTCAGAACAGACCGAACATCTCTGTGATCAGCAGGCAGGAGCTGGAAGATTCACCTAGAGACTCTTCCTTTCCATCAGGAAGTAGGTTTTATGTGCTCTTTCGGTGGCACCAAAGGAAAGTTTGTAAGTCCACTTTTATTGTGAGGTCGGTGCAGGTAACCCTCAAGCTGGGCCTGCCCGTGTGCGGTTGATGTTAACACCTAGCTCTTCCTTGAGCTCTGCATGGGACCATGGGTCACCCTCCTAGGCAGAGTCCGAGGGTAAATAAGATAGAACCATGTTCCTTTATGGGGAATTAGAAGGTAGTTAAAAAAAAAAAATACAAGTAAGCTAAAAATAGCAAACAGAAGAAGTTTTGTTCTAGGTGTGAAATTTTTACATGTGGCCTAAGAGTAATTAACTTCGGTTTCACTTGTTAATGTTAACTTTCTCTGGCAGAAGGAAGTGAAGACCTGGGCCAGTGGGTGGAGAAAAAGGGAGTTTAGGACCAGACACCTGAAGGCTGGTGGTGGTGGTTCTTGCCTTGATCTCTTACAAACCACTGCACATCAGGACTATGTGTGTGTGTGTGTGTGTGTATGTGTAGCCCGAGGGATTTGCTTGAAGTGCTCTTTAGATTACTTTCTGGTTTTAGCGTGAGCGATTCTGTGATTTTACATTGTGATGGTTCTGGAGCTATTAGGAAAGCTGTCCATCTTAGGCTGATGGGAGTGAACATTGGCGTAGCTCAAACTTTGGTCCGGTGCCTGGCAAGTTTCTCAGGGGGCAGAGGTGCCCTGGGAAGGCCTCCCGTCCTTCTGGGCTCTCTTCCTTTGCGGCGGGCAGCAGTCACGTGGGCGCCGGGCAGACACACCTTTTCATTATCAAGACAGCCCTGTGGCCAATTAAATGTGAGTTGCCCTCGGGCCCATACAGGCGCCTGCAGCGTGGGCTCCTGCCGAGCCTTCCCGGGATCCCCCCCCCCCGCCCCCGCCCCGGGCCGCGCGCCCCCGGGGGGCAGTCCCGGGCCACCTGCGGGGCTGCGTGTGTGAGCGCGTGGGAGGCGCGGAGTTCTGGGCCGTTCGGGAGGTTCAGGCCTTTACAAGCAGGGCTTTGATTCTATTTTTGCTGAACTAGCTCCGCCGCTTCCTGTGTCTGGCCGCGCAGCGCCTGCTCCTCGGGGCCGCAGCCGGGCAGGGAGCGCGTGTCCGGGCTCCTCCGTTAGGGCCACTTGTTAGCCCGTGACAACTTTGACTTTGCCTCGGGCTCCCCCCCCCCCCCCTCGAAATCCCGAGCTCAGCAAATATTTGAACCTGCCCGGGTTAATGATGAAGCCGTGATCGTTATCTGCGAGCGGTGCGCCGGCCCCTCTCCCTCCGCCGCGCAGCGTCCCTGCAGCAAGCGCGGTCCCGGTGCCGGGTCCCCAGCCCGCCCCGCCCGCTCCGGGTCCCAGCCCGCGCCCCCGCCGCCCCCGCCGCCCACGGAGCGCCCCGAGCCGGCCTCGGGAGCGGGGAGCCGCGGGGGGAGCGAGGCTGCTGCCGGCGCCGGCCCCGCCGCGGGAACTGCAGACATGCACAACCTGCAAAGTAAGTTGCCCGGAGCCCCCCCCGCCCCCCCCTCCCCGCTCCGTGCACGCGCGCAGCCGACCTCGCGGGTGTGCGTGAGCCGGAGTCCCATCAGGTGCCGCCTGCGGAGGGCAGATAAGAGCCCGGCGGAGACACTCCTCCCCGCGGGGGCTCGGCGGGGGGCGGCCACGGGTACCGGGGAAGGGGCGCGCTTGCAGAGTGCTCGGCGTGGACCTTGGTGCCGGGCCAGGCGGCTCGGGAGACGTGGAAAATCACCTGTCTCCCCGCGCTCCTCCCGGGCGGCTTGCCCCGGGGTCCAGCGGCGCGACCGCGCTGTGCCGCGGGCCCCAAAGGCAGGGGGTGACCCTCTGGGCTGTGAGCCTGCCCCTGGCTGCTTTGGGGGGACGAGGACACATTTGCGTTCAGCAGGAAAAAAAATTTTTTTTTTTCTGAACCTTCCTGAGGACAGATCCCACCACCCCTTGGACCTGTGTGTGTGTGTATGTGTGTGTGTGTGTGTGTGCGCGCGCGCGCCTGTCATTTTGAGTTTAGGAATAGCAAAGTGTCCCCGGGAGCGGGCTGCAGGGGTTGGGTTGAGCCTGCCTTCCTCATTAATGGGGAAGATGAATTGGACCAGACGGGACACAAGTGAACGGAGCTCAGAGAATGCCTTGCTCTGCTCCACTCTTTTCCATGATTTATACGGTAGGTGGGAAGAGCCCGTTGACAATGGGAAGCGTACATTAGGCTCTAGTGAGGGTGGCAGGATTATATGCAGAAGAGCTTTAAGGAACTAAAATTAACAGATTTATAGGGGAATTGATTTCTTTACTTTACATATTTGCCAACCGGGATTAACAGTCCCCAGAGTGAGGCATTTGAGATGGAGGGAGAGAAAAAAAAAAAAACTCAGAGTGATTACATCACTCCCCCCCCCCCCCCCCCCGCAGCATTAAGCCCATCTTCAGACTTCTGGTGCTGCTGGTGAGAAAGAGTTTGCAAATATCATTGCTTCCTCTACCCTCCTTTCTGAGGTACAGCCTCTTTCTCTCTGGAAGTTATAACTTACCTTGACTGGACTTTGAATTAGTAACATTAAATTTCTGCAGATAATATACACATCTTCATTCCTGTTAAGATTTTTCCATCATTAGCCCTTAAGGTTTAGTTTTTACCATGTTTGGTAGAAGGAGATTTTTCTTTCAATTGTGCTTTCTCCTGTGGTACGTTTGTAACAGTGTTTAAGTTCTGGGTTGTCAGTGCATTCTGTAGGAAAGAAATTAAATATCCAGAGTTCTTGATCTCTTCTGCCTTTAATACATACAGGAGGTACTTAAGGACTGGAAAACAGACCTTAAATATGCCATTTCCATGCATTTGTAAGATTTTTAAACCGAGGCATGATCAGGCTCTCTGTAAACCCAGATGCACTGGGGGAGAGGGGAGAAAAAAAAAAAAAGCTACGTGCTGCAGCATATCAGCTTTTGTCAACCTGCCAACAGCGGAGCGTACCATGCTGCAAGGAGTAATAAAAAAGGAATTAGAAAACTCACTGGTGGAGGAGAATAGTCAAATTAAACACCTTTTTGAAACGATGTGCATGTATACATTGCCATTCTAGTAAATGTGGGTTCTCAGTGAGGTTGGGATTGTGTTAGGGCTGGATGTCGAAGAGAAATGATGAAGCAGGAGTGGTCTGGTGACATTTTTCTGACTTGATTGGCTGGGGTGTGTGATGTAATAGGTTACAGTGCAGCCCCTTATAGGTTTTAAAATGAATTCCAAGACACCATTACAAAGAAAGCCGGACTCTTTTCTTATAACTGAGCTCAGCCAAGGAAACTCTCGCACAAATGTACAACACTGTTTGGAATATGGAAGACCTGGATTTAGAATATGCTAAGACAGATATAAATTGTGGCACAGACTTGATGTTTTATATAGAAATGGATCCACCAGGTAATACTGCAGTATTCTTTTAGAAAGCTAGTTAATTTTGTGGCTTTTTTTTTTTTTTTTGACAACTACTGTAACTGATCCTCTTTCGATTTCTCTTGATTAACTTGTTCTAATTTAATAAAAATTAGCTTGATCAGAGCTTGGACATTACATGCTTTGCCTGTAGAAGCAAGCAGGTCAGGCTGTGTGTGGGGAATGCTTTTTCTTACTTGAACAGATAGGAATTGGATTCCAGTTTTTCACTAGTGTCTTTTGTTAATCGAGGTCCTTTGCTATTTGTGGGTTATAGTGTTGTGTGTCGTTCATACTGTTCCTGTAATTAAAATGATGCGTCCTTTGTGCTGCTTTTCTCTTGTGACAGTGGAGGAGGACAGTGTGGTACTTTGCAGTGATAACACTTGGTACTTGAGGGAACATGTAAAACCTAGCAGTGATTGCAACTCAGTCCTAGGTGACCTGAGACTGTTCTAAATCAAATGCCGAGACTTTGCCTGTTCTTATATTAAGATACCGGAATGGGAAAAGGAGTTGGCTTCCCATTATGCAGTCTTCCCCTTTATAAAATATTCTCGATAGACTCCTGAGAGGATTTTTTTTGCATGAAATACTAACCGTCCTTTAAAACTTGTGACTCAGAATTCGGTTACAAACCCTAGCCTCATTTTGCTTCCTCAATTGTAGTCCAGCACTAGCCCTGCTCCCAATTAAGAAATTCAGAAACACTGCAGTCTTTTATTTGTCACCAATTGGTACAGGAATACTGATTTGACATTGAGGAAGAGGGATAGGGTTTTTCTTCACTCTTGGCATAGAGAGAACAATTTATCCAAAAGAATATTAACGTGAATACTTAAAGAGATTTGGGTCACAGATGAGTTTCTTAAAGTGGCTTTTGGCAGGATAGTGCCTGAAATACTAAGATTAGAGAAACCCAATTCCTCCTCTTAAAACATATTGCTTGTAGATGAGTTTTATTACAGCAACAGCATTTGTGGAGGACAGAAACCAAATTTGTCTTTTATAATTAAATAAGAGGAGGAAATTAAAGCCAACCCATGTGGTTTCTCCTGCTCATATGTTCACGGTTTCCTATTTTAGATGGATTTGATCAGGCCTGAAACTTTAATATAACTAGAGCCTAGAAGTAGGAAATGCCGGGACTCTGGATTCACTCTGAAATTCATTCACATGGCCAACCCAGTGTAGTTGTGAATCTGTAAGCTGTTCTCTCCCTTCTCCACTTTCCTTTCTTTTTGATCCATCCTCTGTGAAAGATGTCTTTATTTGTTTAACAAAACGGTCCTGTTTCATAGACTTGTGAATTATTGCTCTATTTCACAGTATTCTCAAGAAACTTAAATTAGACCTAAGTATTCGACTGTAGCTGGTATTTGCAAACAACTTTTTCTTTCTCTTTCATCTGCAGCATTGCCTCCTAAACCACCAAAACCCACCACTGTAGCCAACAACGGTATGAATAACAATATGTCCTTACAAGATGCTGAATGGTACTGGGGAGATATCTCAAGGTAAGGCTACAAACACTCTTTGAGTTTTCGCTCGAGAGAGAGAATTCTAGTTTTAGAGCAAGAAATGCACCAGCATGCTAAGTTCCATTTTTAGGATATCCTCCAACATAAGCATGAAGCATAGTTGGTTGTCTTCCAGGGAAGACCAAAGAGGTCCCAGAGCACTGGGGGGACTGTGGGTGCTGGCTGCCACAGGAAATTAAATCCTCGACAAGTTGTGTTATTTGCAGAAAATGTCAGGGAAGCCCCCAGGGTGATGTGGCACTGTCTAAAGGTGGGGCCCAAAGTCACTTTCTGTTAGGGAGAACTTGTTAGGGTTAATGTTCTTGTCTGAGACACATCTTAAAAGGGCATCTTTATTGGTAGCTTTTTTTGAAGGGGGAGTAAGGAGTCCTTTCAGGGATCGGATCATGTCTTGTTGTGCTCATTTGTCAGTGTGTTTGGTTAAAAAATAAATGAAAACTTTGTCCCGCAGATAGACCATTACTGAAACAGGTAGTTTTTAGGTTTGTCTTTCTGTAATGAGGTGAAATTTGTAACATTTCTATATCAACAATACATGTGATCTGTAGGGGTGGGGGTTGGGGGGGCGATAGAGGAGCTCTGTGTCCTTTGTGTTTAGTTTGCTGTGAAGCTAAATGAAGAATCCTCAAGGTGAGCTTTGTTTTTTTCATTTCAGGGAAGAAGTGAATGAAAAACTTCGAGATACAGCCGATGGGACCTTTTTGGTACGAGATGCATCTACTAAAATGCATGGTGATTATACTCTTACACTAAGGTGAGTCAGGGAAGGTAGCAAAGGTTGAGGTGTGCAAGCAGACATTAAAACACATTTCTTTAGAGAAGACCGTAACGCCCTTACGTCTGTTGTATCCACAGGAAAGGAGGAAATAACAAATTAATCAAAATATTTCACCGAGATGGGAAATATGGCTTCTCTGACCCACTGACCTTCAACTCTGTGGTTGAACTAATAAACCACTACCGGAATGAGTCTCTAGCTCAGTATAACCCCAAACTGGACGTGAAATTACTCTATCCAGTATCCAAATACCAACAGGTAATCGAAACAAAATTCTCCTGTTACAGTATTTAGACAAGATACCTTCACAGCGTTGTGAAGCAGATGAATCCCATGTAATGAGATGTTAATGACTTTTTACTTGTGATCACAAAAGGACGGTTTGATAATGGCTAAAACATTGACTCAATACCTGATCGACTGATGAAGTTCTCTCTCTCTTCCATTCTCTCATTCTTCCAGGATCAGGTTGTCAAAGAGGATAATATTGAAGCTGTAGGGAAAAAATTACATGAATATAACACTCAATTTCAAGAAAAAAGTCGGGAATACGATAGGTTATATGAAGATTATACCCGTACTTCCCAGGTGAGTTTTCTGCGAAAGTCAGTTGACTCTCCAGACTCTTAGTTACTAGAATCTGAGATGTGTCCTTTCAGTTTCAAGAAAAAGGTCAAGTTGAGCTCCTGCTATTGGAAAAGATTCTGTATTTGTAAAACACTGTTGATTATTCATAGCATCTCTAGACCTTTTACATGACCCTTATAGGTTCCAGAATAATAAGTACTTATGATAATTGAAGAGGCTGCTGTGAGTGTCAAGTGGATTTGACGTGATTCCTGAGTGCACTTTTTAGCTCAGAAAACTCGTCTAACCTCTGACATGGAGATGGGACCGTTAGGCCCCGTCATAAAGAAGCAGAGGCTCCCTTTAAGTGTTTTCCTAGAGGCTTAATCTTCTCGAGGCCGCGATGTATCTAGGACCACCAGAGGGAGTAGAAGGCAACGTGGATTCCCTAAAATTGCTGATAAAGGGGAATGGCTTTTAAAACAGTGAAAAGTATAGGAGATTGTCAGGCAGTCTTCTTTCAGAGACTGGGAACATTCCCAAAGGAAATGTGAGCTTCTGTGATACTATTTTAATGGGTTTTATGAATTAGAGGCCTCGCTTGCTTACCAGAGGACTTCCATGCTAGATAGTAATAGCATCCGATGTCCCGACAGCGTCTCACAGTAACACCTCATCTGTCCAGTGACAGGTATGACATTGTCTTATTAACCATTGTGTTGTAGGAAATTCAAATGAAGAGAACAGCTATTGAAGCATTTAATGAAACCATAAAAATATTTGAAGAGCAGTGCCAAAGCCAGGAACGGTACAGCAAAGAATACATAGAAAAATTTAAGCGTGAAGGCAACGAAAAAGAAATACAAAGGTTGGTGAACCGGGAGGGTTGTCCTTGTGTGAAAGAGAATCAGAATCCTCTATCAGAATCAGAACTGTGGAAAGGCAATCTTGCTCTCTGTCCTTCGACGAATAATTAAAAACAACAAAACAAAACCACACGACAGCCCGAGGAAGCCTTCTTTACCTGAAGAGGCTGGTGGATAACCCATGCCTTTCTCTCGCCTACAGGATTATGCATAATTATGAAAAGTTAAAGTCCCGAATTAGTGAGATTGTGGACAGTAGAAGGCGCCTGGAGGAAGACCTGAAGAAGCAGGCGGCTGAGTACCGGGAGATCGACAAGCGCATGAACAGCATTAAGCCCGACCTCATTCAGCTGAGGAAGACGAGAGACCAGTACTTGATGTAAGTCCTGGAAGCTGAACCCCCCGTAGCGCCGCCGACGGACGGTTGCCAGAATTAAGGATAAATTAGGAATGAGTTTGCCTCCTCTGTTTTCCAGGTGGTTGACTCAGAAAGGTGTTCGGCAAAAGAAGTTGAATGAGTGGCTGGGCAACGAGAATACGGAAGAGTAAGTACTTACTGCAGGTGGGAGGGAGGCGGCCAAGGACTTTCCTTGTTTGAGGGAAAGGGAGCAATTGGACCAAGTTTGGAAGAGCCCCTATAAACTGTTAAAAAAAAAAAAAAAAAGGCAGAGTTTAGGGAAGGAGGACGCAGCTCTGGTTTTTCCTGACGAGGCTGTCAAGGGACACTGTGTCCTCCACGCAGGCCCTGAACATCTGAAAACTCCCAGTGTGTTTTGGGAACGATTAGGAGTGGGGAGAAGAAAGACAATTACAGTCAGTGTCGCCCTGAAGCTCAAGTATGGGTTTTGTTTGGATTATTTGCACGCTGGCAGTGCTCTTGGTCCGTTTCCTGATCAGAACTGGACAAACAGGACTGGTTGACACCTTCCTCTGGGCCCAGCTACTGCGTCGTAGTTCCTACCTAGAAAAGAGCAGGAGGGTGACTTACTGGCATTCTCTGCCCAGTGAGATCACAGGGCTGGCTGAGCTGGGGGAGAAGGGGGCAGGCCGGGGAAGCTGTGGGTGGGAGGAGGGCGGTGGGCCTGACGCCCCCAGCCTCACCCAGGCCCTCTCCCTCCCGCCTCTCTAGCCAATACTCGCTGGTGGAAGATGATGAGGACCTGCCTCACCACGACGAGAAGACCTGGAACGTGGGCAGTAGCAACAGGAACAAAGCCGAGAACCTTCTACGGGGGAAACGGGACGGCACCTTCCTGGTCCGGGAGAGCAGTAAACAGGGCTGCTACGCTTGCTCCGTGGTGTATGTATCTCCAGCCGCCGTGTGGTCAGCTCAGGGAGAGCAATGGCCAGGCCCTTGTGATGAGGGCCCCTGGGGCATAAGTAGTCTCCAGACGCGAAAGAGAAGTTTTGGATCACTGCTCTCGCTTCAGAAAAGCGAGTGTCCTCTAGGAAGGAAAAGGTTCTAAAAATACACCACCTTCCCTGAGCTCCCTTCCACTTAAGCAGAGCAATCATCCCAGACGCAGTCAGGACTTCTGGGCCCAGAGGACAGGAGAACAGAGGATAAATGCAAAGTTAAGGGCAGGCCAGCCTGAAAGACTCCTATGGATGCTTGGAGGAAGAGCGCAGCCCCCCAGCCCCACCTGCCAGCACATACATGCATGCGGTAGCCTGTCTGTCAAGGCCACCATGTTCGATTTCTCCCATTTTAAAGATGCAAAGACAGTGGCTCCGTGAGGCTGGGTTCCGGGCGCAGGTGGCTCAGCCGCTAAGTGCCCCCCGGGGGTCCTGCCCTGGTGCAGGACCAGCTCACGAGGCATTTGTTCTCTCTCCTTCTCTCGCCCCCGCAGGGTGGACGGCGAGGTCAAGCATTGCGTCATCAACAAAACGGCCACTGGCTACGGCTTTGCCGAGCCCTATAACCTGTACAGCTCCCTGAAAGAACTGGTGCTCCATTACCAACACACCTCCCTGGTGCAGCACAACGACTCTCTCAACGTCACACTAGCCTACCCGGTATATGCACAGCAGAGGCGATGAAGCGCTTGGCCTCGGATCCTTCTCCTGAAGTGCAGCCACCCTGAGGCCTCTGGAAAGCACAGGGCTCCTCTCCAGCCTGACCTGTAATTGAGCTGCGGAAACGAAGCCGTCTGCCTGCAGATGGGACTCGAGCTTCCGACGACCACAGAGTAGAGGGGGAGACACGCAGCCCAGCACCGTGCGGTGACCATAACGTTTCTACTCTGGAGTGCTTGTCCTTACTTTAGTTTTTTTTTTTTTTTTTTAACCCCGGTTTTTTCGGGGGGGTTGGGGCGGGGGTTTAATTTAAGCCACAACAACCCACCACACAAAGAGAAAAAGAAATGCAAAAATCTCTGCGTGCAGGGACAAAGAGGCCTTTAACCATGGTGCTTGTTAATGCTTTCTGAAGCTTTACCAGCTCAAAGTTGGGACCTTGTAGACCAGAGGGTGGACGGGCTCCAGAGCCCCGGCCTGGGAGCACTCGAGCCGGGCTGGTTGAGCCTGGGGGTTGCTGTGCACGGTGGACCCAGACACGTCGCACTGTGGATTATTTCATTTTCTAACAAATGAACGATATGTAGCAGAAAGGCGCTTTGGCTCACAAGAGACGTTTTGGGAGAACGTCGTCGGCTCGCGTACGTTCAGAGGAGGAGAATCTGTTGTAGCGGAGTGCCAGAAAGTGTGGTGTTTAAAACTTTAAAAACAACCCCACCAACAGAAAAAAACAGAGCTTGGACAATAGGACTTTCAATGACCTTCATTATATAAAATATGTACATAACAATGGATGACTGACTATCAAATAGATGGATTTGTATCAATACCAAATAGCTTCTTTTTCGTTTTGCTGAAGGCTAAATTCACAGTGCTATGCAATTCTTGTCGTTATCTCAGTTTTAAATGTACCTTCAGAATAAGCTTCCCCCACCCCAGTTTTTGTTGCTTGAAAATACCGTGTCTCTGATTCTTTTGGTTGTTGTTATTCGTTTGTGATTCTTTCCCTTTTTTTTTTAAATGTACAGGATGCCAGTAAAAAAAAAAAATGGCTTCAGAATTAAAACTATGAAATATTTTACAGTTTTTCTTGTACAAAGTACTTGGCGATTAGCCCAAGGTTAAAAAGTTCATAACAGATTTTTTTTTTTTTGGACTAAATGTTTTGTTGGGCAGTGCCTGATAAGCTTCAAAGCTGCTTTATTCAATAAAAAAAAAAGAGAAAGATATATAAATATGACAAAGTATCGCTGAGTTCAACAATGTTGTTTTAAGACTCAAAATACGGTACCTGGTAATGTCTGTTTCATGAAGAATTGTGAACTTCTTGAATCTTGGGGGGGATGCAGCAAAGGGATGTACAGGCGGGTGGAGGGAGGGTGGCGGGATGGTAATGCACTTTCTCATGACTACAGAGAAGGGAGTAACTTCTAACTTCAGTCTTTTCCCACTTGGATCTGCTAGTTATCCTACATCCCTGACAAGCACGGACCCGCTGCGGCGGCAGGTCAGATACTTTAGGTCTTAGGGAGACAAAGCCAGCCTCGCGGGGCCAGGGGTCCCCACCGTTGTTTGGAACACTGATGTCAAGGTAGAGCCGCTGCCTTGAGAACACGCGTCTCTAACACTAGACGGCCCATCACAACCAATAAATGTTCATTTCAGGAAGCGCACGATCTGAAAAAATATTTTCCTCTGCACGTGTTTCACGTGCCTGCTCTTTTCCATTCAACTGAGATCATGGAGCAAACACACACGGATCGTAGCTGCTGCTGCTGCTGGGCTAGGCTGGGCTGTGGAGAGCTCGCTCGAGTCACGGCCGTTGGAGGAACCCTAACCGCCCCTGCAGGTCACCCGAGTCATTAACCGTACGTGCCCCCGCTGCTGTGGGGGAGAGGCAGGCCTCTTAGGGCCTCCCCTCGTGTGGGGCAGGAGGCAGCCGTCTCTCCCCGGCTTAACATAACCCATGTGGTGCAAACTGGCCGTGAGGCGGGAGCAACCGAACAGCAGTGTGGACAGGCCCAAGCCTGGGAGGGGGCAGTGGGATCTTAGGACCGCAGCTCTCCTCTGCCAGGGCTGACGCAGCCGCGGCTTTATCTCAGATACTGCGGGGAGGGCTGCTTTGTTTGGGTTTTCAATGTAGTTGCTCTTAAAAATTCCTCGGAAATAGCCTAGCAGCTGACTTAATCCACCGCAGAATGTTTTTTTTTTTTTTTCTTTACATTATTCTCTTCGTATCAAGCGCAAGAACCGGTCTTACAGCCAGACTGTCAGCCCTGAAGCCTGACTGTACTGATCTGTCTCCCTCTCATCTCCACACGGCCGAGGATTTCCCTGGTTGTGTAGTCCGTAAGTGTCAACTTTTGAAACTGTCCTTTCACTTCACACGGAAGCCCAGCGATGCTCTGATAGTAGCTTATGAACCAGCCTTATGCTGGTGGGAGGTTTTTTTGTTTTTGTTTTTGTTTTTTGTTTTTTTTGGTAGCCCATCCACACATGCTATTAACTCTGATTTTCATTGAGCATCTAAAGTATAAGATCTAAGATGTTTCATGCAAAGATAGTCTTATTAACGTTTTTTGGTTTGACACTCTTCCCCCAAGGTGGTGTGGTGTTCAGGCACCTGCCTTATTTTTGCATTTTGCAAACATAAAAATGCAAGTGGGTTTCTCTCAACAGCGAAGGCAGGATGCTTTGTTCCCTTTTACAGCGAGTGACCCCGAAGCTCTGATGTTAGGCCTCCGCCATGTGCCACTCTGAGTGCGGGTAGCGTGCCCACCGCATTCGTCCTTCTAGGTGTTTGACCAGGAGGGATCTTCGGGTTCAGTCAGTCATCTCCTAATAACACCAAGTGGCTGGTGAGTAAGAAGGGACACAGCAGAGGCACTCCTGATAACTGCTCTCATGCAGGCATCCATCCTCCCCACCCACGGTAGCATCCTCCACAGAAAAGCCAGAAGGCAAACGAGCTGCAGCAAGGCTCTGAGGGGGCTGTACCCTGGGAGCTCTGAGACCCAGTACTACACCCAAGAGAAAAATCCTAACCCCACGAGAAGGCAAAAAGCATGTTGTTTGCGACATCTGACCAGTTCGCGGCCCTTGAGCTATGTATATATGTATATGTGCATGGACTGTTTCCAGTACACCTTTCAGCCAAAACAGATCCACAGTCGTTGAGTTCAAGTACACAACCAGCACATGTCTAGTACAATTCTTGTGGATGTGTATGGGTGGGTTTTTTTTTTTTTTCCCTTTGAAGTGGCTTTGTTTTGTCTTCTAAAGGTGAACCTTTGCAAGTGAAGCGAGAAGTTCATAATTCTTTGGCTTTTCCCTGCTTTGTAAAGTTCCTCCTCTGGGTGAGCTGGTCTGGATGACTCGCTTAGCTTGGAAATCCTCATTTTCAGTGTGTCGAGTCGAAATGTGTTTGTGTGAGCTGTCACTGTGGGGAACCAAGTGCTTTGTCACATAGCTGGTTATGGCCTAGTAACGTGTTTGGGAGTCCTACTGATGTTCCTTCGCGGGAGAAAAAGTGCTGGTTTTAACACCTGTGCTTTTGCTATGCATGGTATCTAGTTGGAGAGCCGACCCTGAGAGTTGAGTTCAGGGTCTTCTAAGAAAGGGGCAGTTTAAAGCACAATGCCTCGCATGGGACAGAGTTCGAAATGCCAAATTCTTATTTTTCTACAAATCGGGTTACATAAAGTATTGGTATCATGAGTAGCCAGGGAACAGAATTGGGTTCATTGGCAACACTATCCAACTTCACATTAAACTTGTCACCATGAGATAGCATTAGCTGCCCAGGATGCTGCTATTTAAAAAAAAAAAAAAAAAAAAGGAAAAAAAAAAGAAAAGGCAAAACAAAAAAAAAAACTCATTTATACGTGTGTATTTTTTAAAGCTACAATCTGTTCGATGTTTTTACAAATCTGTTTATATGACATTGTTAAAATAAAAGTTGGTCTTTTGACGAGAGGGAGGATGTCATGATCAGTTGTAATTTTGCCTTTACAAGGCAACTGGGCCGGGGGTGGGGTGGGGGGAGTGCACCTCCTTGACATTTTGTTCAAGCTGTAGATTCAGTGGAGCTACGTCTTGTTTTAAGTTGCTTCAATGCATTGTATTAGGTCTTCAAACAGAATAAAGATTGTTTTGAAACTTAAGTCCTGCGTTGGAATGTCCATCGTGCAGAAGAGAGGCTTCTCAAACGGCTTCTCTCGCCTCGTGCCCGGCCCGTAGCCTCCCCAACCTGGTTTGCATCCCATTAGCCCATTACTCCATTTCTGGAAAGCGAAAGAGACGCTAGGCGGCCCCAAGGAGGATGAGTTAGTGTCACCGGCAACATTTCGCCTGGTCCTTAATGATGAAAACCCGCACCTCTGGGCCATGTCCTGTCAACGCACGTCCCTGCCGCAGGGCCACCGCCTGGCCATCCTTTCCCCCGTCCACACCAGCCACCCCCAGACCTTCAGGATTGTTCTCGACACACTGCGCTCTGTTAAGGCAGCCACTGTCTGTCCCCGGCGGCAGGGCCGGCCACGAGGCCCTGGCCCACGTGCACGAGTGGGACACGGGGTATGACGTGCACTCGGGGAGCTAAACTAGACTCTACACTGAGGTTTCTCTCTGCGGCATCTCGTCGGCATGCACAAACCATTCTTAACGTGAGAGAACTTGCCTATTTGTCTTTATTGCCGAGCACGTTCTGGGCGGGGGGCACCTTGCCTGTATGCGGCACTCGTTGAACACGTGGGGACAGTGAGGGGCCCAGATGGGAAGGCCTGGGCAGTGACGGGAGTGAGGGGCACAGGATGCCAATCTCCACGGCGTGGTGAGGCCAATCCACTTCCTGCTGCCCTCGCCAGCCCCCCTCAGTTCTGCAGCACACGGAACTCTCTAGAACCCTCTGGATTCCAGGTCCTCAGTCTTGCTGTGGCACCAACTCTTGCCAGACAAACCCTCTCTCCAAGATTTCGGAGCCCCCCGATACTCTGCTGCTCAGCAGAAGCTTCTGGCTTCTGAGCTATACCATCAGTGCCTTGTTCCATTTGGATCTAGCCCAGGGGTGGGAGCAGCCTTCTGCTATTGCTAACTCTCCGCATCCCCTCACCAGTGCCTGTGGTTTCTGAGCTGTTCCATCACACAAGGAACCAACTCTCCTGATTTATTCAATCCCTTGAGCTAAAAGTTTTTTTTCCCCTGGTTGATCTCCAATTAATAAACCATCTACGTATCCACTGACCACGTCTTATACGTGATCCCATTTAATCCTTTCACAATTTTGAGGTTAAAGACCATGTCCCCATCCACCGTTCAATGATGTACTCAGATCATGCAACAGTTAGAGCCCATAGTGCAACACCTACGGGGTCTGACTCAAGCCAGAGCTCTCCACCCCGACGCCCTAACTGCCTTCCAATGGAAAGTCATGCTAGGACGTTGAGAAAAGTTAACCGGTTACTCTTCCTGATGGGAATCTAACCATGTGGTTCTCCATCGGTGGACCGTGCACACGTGGCCAATGGCAGGAAATGGCGTAGGTTTGCTTTAGACTGGCGGGTTCCTAATAGCATTAGCACCAGCACGACTTGGAAACCTGTCAGAAGTGCAGATTCCAGGTCTTCACCCCTGAACTACTCCCTCAGAGTAGGACCCAGCCATCTCTTTCAACCAGCTCTCTGATTTTAACACATCCTATAGTTCGAGGATCACTTCTTAAGATCACCTGATTGTTGAAATCGTACTACCAGTATTTTAATTAAAAGCCACCACCGTTATTGAGTGATGGAAATATATTTTACTTTGTTTTTTAAAATTTTTTATTTATTTATGACAGTCACACACACAGAGAGAGAGGCAGAGACACAGGCAGAGGGAGAAGCAGGCTCCATGCACCGGGAGCCCGACGTGGGATTCGATCCCGGGTTTCCAGGATTGCGCCCTGGGCCAAAGGCAGGCGCTAAACCGCTGTGCCACCCAGGGATCCCTATATTTTACTTTGTGATAGAATTTTCATTCATAGCATAGAGTCTGTATAGAAAATAGGCTGGTTTTCAGTTTCGGAAGCCTAGCCTGTTCTTAGCTATCTTTAACCAGCCGCGGCAACTTGGGCAACTCCACTCAGCCATCCAAGCCTCTGACTCCTTATCTGTGAAAATAAAGTTATGAGTCCACATACCCCCAGACGCTAGGGTGTGATGTAGTGGACTGAATGAGCCTACTCGCTCCCCTGGTTTTCCGTTTACCATGTGGCCACAGTCCTAACCCACAAGAGAACTGGCACCTGCAGATCCCCACAGCTGAATCACAACTGGCCCCTCGTGCTGTCAGTGCCCACGACCAAGAATGCATGAGCAGAATTAGAGTCCATGAACTAGCTGATGTCTTAAGGCTACATTTCAGGTGAGTCAAAATGTAGAAGACAAGTTCTTGACAACGTGAAAGGGAGTGGAATTTGGAAATGACATCTTGTTGATCTATCTAAAGCATGAGGACTGGGTCAGAGGACGTTGCCTACCAAACCCTGTGGGGCTTGGCAGGAGGCAAGCGACTGTGGTATGTGAAGAATGGATACTGTACCAGCCCATTCAACGTTTTTTTTTTTTTTCTCTCAACTTTCCCCTTAAGAAGTCTGACTAAAAACAAGAATTTTGTAAAGACTTAAATGTAAGTCTAGAAACCACAAAACTCCTAGAAAAAAAAACAAACAAACAACAAAAACAGGATAAAAGCTCCCAGACATGGGTCTTGGCAATCATTTTTTGGATGTGACCCCTAAAGCATAAGTGACAAAGTAAATAATAAGCGTGGGACTATGTTAAACTAAAAAGCTTCTTCACAGCAAAGGAAACGATTGACAAAATGAAAAGACAATTTGTGGAGTGGGAGAAAATGCAGACCCTCTCTCAGATAAGGGGTTAATATCCAAAATACATAAAGAACTCAGAAAACTCCAGAGTAAACCCAAAGAATCCGATTTAAAATACGCAGAATGCCCGAAGAGAAATTATTCCTCAGAAGACAAGTGAACGGCTGAAGGCACATGAAAAGGGAGCCTATGTCACTAATCAGGGAAATATGAGTCAAAACCAGGATGAGCTAGCACTTCACACCTGTCCAAATGCTTATTATTAGCAAGTGACGTAACCAAGCCGGGGACATGGTTGGTCTTGTGAGGGGAAGCAAAGTCAGGGATGACCTAATGACCGTTCATGCACTGAACACCAAAAGCATCTTAGCACATGGGAGCGTCATGCTGAGCCCACTGCCCCTCCTCCTGGCCAGGGCAGCACCATGCCGAGAGATCTCCCCTGAGCTCACAACTCCTCCAGTGGAACAAGTGAGGCCAGCTGTGACATTCAGCCTCCACGGCAGTGGGGGATCAGTTCTTGAGAGCCCCTCGCTTCTGGTTTTGTCCCACAGAGATCACAGGTGATTCTGTAGGACTTAACCACATTAACCACCTGGGAATCTGATTGTAACCCTGAAAGGAGGAGGGGTTTCCCTCGACAGCAATTCCTACCTGTAGAGCCCAAGGAATAGCTCCCACCCAGCAGTTTTGCTCATCTGCAGAACCATGTCCAGGATGCTGTGTGACCAGGGAACTTGGCAGAGTTCAGGTAAGCCCAATCAGGGCCCTCAAACAAAATGGCTCTGCCAGCCCCAAAGTCTGGTCTGCCAGTGTCCAGGCAGAATGGCTGAGTCACGGTCCCAACCGCTGCAGATCATGGTCCGCAGGCCCTACTGACAGGACAGGCTGTGTGATCCACATCATTCAAGCCAGGAGACAGGCAGGTGAAGCTCATCACCCTCAGAGCAAACCCAGTGGCCCTGTTTGGTCAGGGAACCTGGGGGCACAGGTCTGCTTAAGACCACAAAAAACCTTGGTGGCCTTGGAGCTACTTCTCCCACTGCACGAGGCAGAGAAACTAATTCATACACCATCTTATCACTGAGTGCAACCTTCAGCCTGCCTGACCAGGGAACCTGACCCAAACACACAGGACGGTGCAGAGCCCAACCGTGAGCCTTGCTTACAGCTGGACTTGCAGAGGGCACAGGCCATGGCACTTCCTGTCTGCAGAATAACACCGGGTGCCTCTCCTGACCAGGATATTCAGTGTACAACACTGCCTGGTTTGGGTCTCCAAACAATGAGCCAGGTGGGCCCTAGGACCCAACCTGTTGCCCTGCCAGGGCAAGGAAACTAATTTACAGCCCCATCTACTGCTGAGTATAGCACCCAATCCGACTGTCTAGTAAGCCTGACCAGAAAATCTAGGCAACTACACAGCCCATCCTACAGCCTCATTTGTCCAGGAAACCAAAACAGCAGTCCTATCCAGCTGTTCTGTGTCATACCATCCCTCCCACTCCTCCTGATGACCTCGGAGCGTGAACAGTTGCCTCACCCCAAAATAGATGCTAATACCAGGCCCCATCTGCCCAAGAACGTTATCAGCAGACATGTCCCAAAAACCTTAGCTGAACTGACTAATGAAAAACTGTCTCTGCCAAAATGAACTAGCAAAAGCTGGGAGGGGAAACCACTCACTCAAATGTGCAGATACCAATGTAAGAAATCAAAGATCATCAAAAATCAGGTAAATATGATGCCATCCAAAGGAACTAATAAAACTAATAACTGTCCCTAAAGAAATGGAGATCTATGAACTGTCAGACAAAGAATTCAAAATAATCCTCTTAAGGAAATTTAATGAATTACAAGAATGCACAACTAAATGAAATTAGGAAAATAAGGCATTAACAAAACGAGAAATTCAACAAAGAAAGGGAAACCATCAAAAAGAAAAACAAGCCCCAAACAGAAATCCTACAGTGGAAAAATGTAATAACTGAAGTGAAGCATTCAATAAAGAGCTTCAAAAGCAGACTAGACCGTGAAGAAGGAACAAGCAATTTGCAACTTAAGACATTTGAAATTAACTAGTCAGAGGAGCAGAGAGAAAAAAGAATGACGAGTGAAGAAAGCCTACAAAATTCATAAAACACAAAGAAACATTATTCTCATTATGGAATCCCAGAGGGATGAGACAAGGAAAAGGACAAAAGGGATATTTAAGGAATTAATGGCTAAAAACTCCACCAAGATGAGGAGAGAAGCAAACATTCAGATCCAAGAGGCGAAAAGATCACAAAAAGGTTGAAACCAAAGAGGGCTACACTAAGATACATTATAATTAAATTGTCAAAAGTCAAAGACAAAGAATTTTAAAAGCAGCACGAGAAAAGAAGTTAACTCCAAGGGAACCCCTGTCCTAAGTTTATCAGCAGTTTTCTAAACAGAACGTTTCAGGCTGGGAGATAGTATGATGATATATCCAAAATATTGAGGGGGGAAAAAAACCTGTCAACCCAAAACACTATACCTAGCAAAGCTGTTCTTCAGAAATGGAGGAGGGATAAAGACTTTCCTAAACAAGCAAAAGCTGAGAGAATTCATCTCCAATAGACTTGCTTTACAAGAAATGCTAAAGGGAGTTCATAAAAACCTAAGGCAGCATTGTAAAACTCACTAGTGGTAAAAACAAACAAACAAACAAACAAACAAACATAGTCAAAACTGGATTCCATAATATGGTAATGGCTGTCATTCACTTATGATTCTAGTTTAAAAGTTAAAAAACAGGAATCCCTGGGTGGCTCAGTGGTTTAGTGCCTGCCTTCAGCCCAGGGCATGATCCTGGAGACCCAGGATCGAGTCCCACATTGGGTTCCCTGCATGGAGCCTGCTTCTTCTCCTTCTGCCTGTGTCTCTGCCTCTCTCTCTCTCTCTCTGTGTCTCTCATGAATAAATAAATAAAATCTTCAAAAAAGTTAAAAAACAAATACAATAAAATAACCCAAATACAGCTATCTGTTATTAGTTACACAGACTAAAACATATAAACTGTAACATCCGTAATCTAAAATCTGAGGGGAAGGAGAATAAGTGTAAAGCTTAGGAATTCTACTGAAGCTCTTAGTTTAAAGTAAGGCACTGTAGCTTTAACACATTTTAGGTAAAACTTGGGATAACTTGGAAAAAACCTGTCATAATTTTATGAGAAACCCCCAGGGAAGATGGCAGGGTAAGAAGATCCTAAGCTCACGCTGTCCCATGGATTTAACTAGATAACACCCACATCAGTGTAAATAACCTAGAAAACAGAGCAAAGACTGGCAGAGCAGATTCTCCACAGCTAAACGTAGAGAAGCGGCCACATCGAAGTGGGACTGTCCACAGGAGGGTAAGATGCTGCGGGGCACAGAGGTGAAAGAAATGGACCCTCACACCAGGAACCCTAGGCCTGGGGAACCTGCAAAGGAAAGACAACCCTCCGTAACATTTGAGACTTTGAAAATTAGGCCAAAATGCAGGAGTTCTTACAATCAGTGAGCTTAATGTCTGGACCTTTAAAAATCTGTAGTCTCAGCTCTGGGAGACCCAAAGGGCAAGAGAAAACTGAGTCCCTGCCCTTTGAAAGACAGCACAACAGACAGCCCTGCAGAAATGCAGCATAGAAGCAATAGCTCTCAGAGCATGTGCTGGAGGGGCAGGGGTTGTCCAGACATTTCTCCAAGAACAAAAAAGCTTTTGCTTCCCACTTCCCAGCCTAGATATGTGGACACCTACAGGAACCGGTGCAGCACCAATATTCTCCACCTAACTTGCTGTGATGATGCCCTACCCCTGCATTCTCCTGCAGACATGACCCCTGCAGCCAGGCATTTGGTCTAAGTCCCCTCCCATAGCAGACCTGTGAATATCTTGCTAACACTGCCCCCCTGCTCCCAAGTTTTCCTGCAAACCCACCCCCTCCAATGTGCCCTTAGCTGGAGCCCAACCAAACCAATGCTACAAGCCTGCCAGAGCAAGCAGACCCAACAGGGGCTGACATCACTACAGTGACTCCTCCCCTGGGGCAGGGAGAAGATATCCACACACATAGCAGTCCAAATGCAACCCCCAGAGTGGGCTCCTGGCAGGCATGGGATTTGACTGTAGGGTCTGCCCACCAATGAAAGCATCTCGAGGAATAACGATAGGGAAAGTGCCTGCAGTTAGTTCCATGCTATTGCATCTCTGGCCAAGTGCCTGACCTGACACAACTCAAGTCCACTGCAACCCCAGACTAGCCCACTAGCAGCACAGGAACCAAACCCTGCCCACAACAGACAAAGTGAGCATTGCAGATGACTGGACTGAAGGAAAAAGTGGCTTGGCCACAACAGTAGGGCACATGCAACACACACAGGATGCATTGCTGAAGTGCCAGGTTCTGGTGAGCAGGGCACTATAAGGACTCTTCTTCATAAGGCCACTACTTTCAAAGTAGGGTGGACAAAATGAGGAGACAGAGGGATATCTCCTAAACAAAAGAACAGGACAAAATCCCAGCAAGAGAGCTAAAGGAAACAGAGATAACTAATATGCCTGATAGATAATTTCTAGTAATAGTCATAAAGATACTCACTGGACTTGAGAATAGAGTGGAGGACCTCAGTGAGACCCTCAACAGACACAGAAAATACACAAAAAAATCAGAAATAAAGAATGCAATAACTGAAATTAAAAATACACCAAATGAAATAAATAGTAGACTAGAGAAAGCAGAAGAATGGATTAGTGACCTGGAGGACACAGTAATGGAAAGCAATCAACCTGAACAGGGGAGAGAAAAAGTATAATTTAAAAAATGACAATAAACTAGGGGAACTCAGCAACATCATCAAGTGTACTAACATTCTCATTATAGGGATCCCAGAAGGAGAAGAGAGAGAGGCAAGCAGAAAAATTATTTGAAGAAATAATAGCTGAAAACTTTCCAATTCTGGAGAAGGATCAAGGAGGCACAGGGAACCCATAACAAAATCAACCCAGGGAGGTCTACACCAAAACACATGGTAATTAAAACGGCAAAAAAGTTGTGATAAAGAGAATTTTTAAAACATTAAGGTAAAAGAAAACAGTTAGAAGGGAAATTCCATGAGGCTATCAGTGGATTTTTCAGCAGAAATTTTGCAGGCCGAAAGAGACAAAGAAGGACACTATTTAATCATAAAGAGAACAGTCCAGCAAGAAGATATAACAATTGTAAATATTTATGCAACTGATACAGGAGTACCCAAATATATAAAGCAGCTAATAATAAACATAAATGAAGTAATTGATAGTAATACAGTAATAGTAGGAGACATTAACACTCCGCTTACATCAATGGATAGATTATCCAATCAGAAAATCAGCAAGCAAAAGGGACTTTGAATGACACATTGAACCAGATGGATCTAACAATATTCAGAACATTATATCCTAAAACAGAATACAAAATCTTCAAGTACACATGGAACATTCTACAGAATAGATTACAAATTTCAAGTCTTAACAAAATCGAAAAGAATGAAGTCATAGGTGGAATTTAAGAAACATAACAGATGAATAATGAGGAAGGGAAGGAAAAATAAAATAAGATGAAAATTGAGAAGGAGGAAAACCATAAGAGATGCTGAACTCTAGGAAACAAACTGAGGGTCACTGGAGGGGAGGTGGGTAGAGGGAAGGGATAGCTGGGTGAGGAACATTTAGGAGGACAAGCGATATAATGAGAGCTGGGTGTTATATACAACTGATGAGTCACTAAATTCTACCTCTGAAACTTATTAAAAAAAAAAAAGAATGCAGTCAGACCATGCATCTATTCTGACCACAATGCCATAAAGTTAGAAATCAACCATAAGAAGAAATCTGGAAAGAACACAAATACATAGAGGTTTAATAACATGCTACCAAACCATACATCAGTCAATTATGAAATCATAAAAAAACATAAAAAAATACATGGAGACAAATGAAATTGAAAACACAAAAGTTCACAATCTTTGGGAGGCAGTAGGTGGTGTTCTAAGAGGGCAATGTATAGCAATTCAGGCCCACCTCAGAAGAAAAATCTCAAGCAACCTAACCTTACACCTCAATGATCTAGAAGAGAACAAACAAAACTCAAAACCAGTAGAAAAGAGGAAATGATAAAATTAGGGCAGAAATCAACAAAATAAAACTAAAGAAAACAACAATAGAACAGATGAATGAAACCAGGAGCTGGCTCTTTGAAAGGATCAACAAAATTGATAAACCTGTATCCAGACTCATTAAAAAAAGAGTGCTCAAACAAAATCAGAAATGAAAGGGGAGAAATAACTGACATCACAGAAATACAAAGGATTGTAGGAGATTATGAAAAATTACATGCCAACAAACAGATAACCTAGAAGAAATGGATAAACTCCTATAAACATACAACCTACCAAAAATGAAGCAGGAAGAAAGAAAATTTGAACAGACTGATAACCAGCAATAAAATTGAATCAGTCATCAGAAAACTCCCAACAGACAGATGTCTAGGACCAGAATCCTTCAAAGGTGAATTCTACCAATTATTTAAAGAAGAGTAAATACCCATTCTTCTCAAACTATTCTAAAAAAAATGGAAGAAGGAAAGCTTTCAAATTCATTCTATGAGGCCAGCATAACCCTGATACCAAAATGAAATAAAGACACCACAAAAAAGGGACGCCTGGGTGGCTCAGTGGTTTAGTGCCTGCCTTGGGCCCAGGGCATGATCCCAGAGCCCTGGGATGGAGTCCCTCATCTGGCTCCCAGCGTGGAGCCTGCTCCTCCCTCTGCCTGCGTCTCTGTCTCTCTTTCTGTGTCTCTCATGTATAAATAAATAAAATTAAATTAAAAACACCACAAAAAAGAAAACTGGAAGCCAATATCTCTGAAGAACACAGATGCAAAAACCCTCAACAAAATATTAGGAAACCAAATCCAACAATGTATTAAAAAAATACTACTCACCATGATCAAGTGGGATTAATCAATCAACATGATACATCACATCATGAAGAGAAGATTAAAAACCATATGATTATTTCAATAGATGCAGAAGGTTCAACATCTATTCATGTGATAAGAACCCTCAACAAAAGAGGCTTAGAGGGAATATACTTCAACATAATAAAGGCAATATATGGAAAAACCCACAGCTAACATACTCAACGGGGGAAAACTGAAAGCTTTGCCCCTAAGGTCAGGAACAACATAAGGATGTCCACTCTCATCAGTTTTATTCAATGTAGTACTGGAAGTCCTAGCCACAGCAATCCAACAAGAAAAAGAAATAAAAAACATCCAAACTGATAAGAAAGAAGTACAACAGTCACTCTTTGCAGCTAACATGCTACTATATATAGATAGATAGATAAATAGATATAGATTTAGATAGAAAATCCTAAAGACTCTACCAAAGACTATTAGGACTGATAAATGAATTCAGTAATATCACAGGATACAAAATCAATAACAGAAATCCATTGCATTTCTATAAACTAATAATAAAGGAGAAAAAGGAATTTAAAAATCTCATTTACAATTGCACAAGAAAGAAAAAAATACCCATAAATTAACTTAACCAAGGAGGTAAAAGACCACTACTATGAAAACTGTAAAACACAGAAGAAAGGAATTGAAGATGACAAATAAGAAAGATGTTTCACGTTCATGGATTGGAAGAACAAAGATTGTTAAAATATCCATACTACCCAAAGCAAACTACAGATGTAATGCAATCCCTACCAAAATACCGGAAGCGTTTTTCACGGAACTAGAAACATTTTTTTAAAACCATAAAAGACCCCACATAACCAAAGCAATCTTGAAAAACAAGAACAAAACTGGAGGTATCCCAATCTCAGATTTTAAGATACACTACAAAGCTGTAGCATCAAAACAGTATGGTACCAGCACAAAGAGAGAGACGGCCATCAAAGATGGCCATCAATGGAAAGGCCAGAAATAAGCCCGAATAAGATCAATTAATCTTTGACAAAGGAGTGAAGAATATGCAATGGGTGCAAGAAAGTCTCTTCAACAATGGAGTTGGGAAAACTGGGGAGCCAAATGCCAAAGAATGAAACTGGACTACTTTTAAAAATGTAAATATAAATTCAAAATGGATTAGAAACCTAAATATGAGAGCTGAAACCAGGAAAATCCTAGAAGAGAGCACAGACAGTAATTTGTGTGACATAGGCCATAACAACTAGGTATGCCTCCTGAGGCAAAGGAAACAAAACAAAAACAAAAACTATTGGGATTACATCAAATTAAAACCTTCTGCACAACAAAGGAAACAATCAACAAAACTAAAAAACAATGTACTGAATGGGAGGAAGGTATTTACAAATGACATATTCAATAAAGGATCAGCATCCAAAATATATAAACAACCAAAATAACATCAAAAAAAAATTAGTCCAATTAAAAATGAGCAGAAGACCATGTCTCCAAAGAAGACATCCAGATGACCAATAGATACATGAAAAGATGTTCAACACCACTCATTATCAGGGAAATGCAAATTGAAACCACAGGGAGGTATCACCTCCCATCTATGAGAATGGCCAAAATAAAAATACAAGAACAGCAAGTGTTGGCAAGGATGTGGAGAAAAAGGAACTCTCTTACACTGTTGGTGGGAATGCAAACTGGAGCAACCACCGTGAAAGACGGTATGAAGGTTCCTCAAAAAAAATTAAAAACAGAATTACTAGGGCACCTGGGTGGCTCCGGTCATGATCTCAGGGTCCTGGGATGGAGACCTGTGTCAGGCTCCCTGCTTATGAGGAGTCTGCTTCTCCCACTCCCTCTACTCCTCCCCTCTGCTCGTGCTCTAATAAATAAAGTCTTCTAAAAAATTTTTAAAATAACAAATAAAAACAGAATTACCATATGATCCAGCAATTCCACTAATTGATATGTACTCAAAGAATACAAAAACACCAGTTCAAAAAAATATACGCACCCCTCTGTTTACTGGAGCATTATTTACAATAGCCAAATTATGGAAGTAGCCCAAGTGTCCACAGATAGACGAACTGATAAGCAAAATGTGTTATTTATACACACACACACAGTGAAATATTACTCAGCCATAAGAAAGAATGAAATCTTGCCGTCTGCAACAATATGGATGGATCTAGCACAATGCTAAAGTGAAATGAGTCAGTCAGAGAAAGAGAAATGTGATAAGAAGTAACACATGACATCAACATGCAAAAAAAGACAGTTGGGTAAGAAACAAGGAACAATGGATCTATAAAACAATTAAGAAAATGCCAAGATTAAGTCTTTACTTATCAATAATTAAACAAGTTTAAAATATAGATCCAATAATAAACTGCCTACAAGAGACGTATTTTAGCCTTTTTTTTTTTCTACCAAATTTACTGTGTTTTCCACAATATGGTACTTCAGGACTTTTTAATGTAAACATTCTTGATTAACTAATTTTCAAAATAATGATACAAATTTAGCATTCTGGGATCCCTGGGTGGCACAGCGGTTTGGCACCTGCCTTTGGCCCAGGGTGCGATCCTGGAGACCCCGGATCGAATCCCACATCGGGCTCCCGGTGCATGGAGCCTGCTTCTCCCTCTGCCTGTGTCTCTGCCTCTCTCTCTCTCTCTCTGTGACTATCATAAATAAATAAATAAATAAATAAATAAATAAATAAATAAATAAATAAAAACAAATTTAGCATTCTTCTTAGAATGGAAAACTTGCTTGGAGGTTACCACCTCATTCTTTTTCTCTTTTTCAAAAGTGCATCTTGTAGCGCCAGCTGCTTTTCTCGGAAGGAACGCTTGTTTTTTGACCGGATGTTATAGCTCTGTCGCATCATCATAAAGTTCTTCTGTATTTTAGCCTTAAAGACAAACATAAACTGACAGTGACAGAATAAAAATATGTATTTCAAGCAAATGGTAAGCAACAAAAAGCAAGAGTCGCTTGAAATATATATATTTTTATCTTTTCACTCTCAGCATATCTCCAAACGAAATATTTATTTTTATCTTTTCACCTTCAGCTTATCTTCTTATTTGAAGAAACAGCTGGAAACATACCTAACCTGGGGAAGGAAATAGGCAACCAGACTAAGGATGAAACCAAGACAGAAATTAAAAATAAAGAGGGAATCTTAAGAGCAGCAAGAGGAAAGCTCTTAGTTGCATACAAGGAAATGCCCATAAAGCTATCAACTGATTTCTCAGTAGGAACTTTGCAGGCCAGTGGGAGTGGCAAGATATATTCAAAATGCTCAAAGGAAAGAACTACAACCATGAATACTCTATACTTGGCATAATTATCATACAGAATTGAGAGGGAGATAGAGATTTCCAGACAGACAAAAGTTAAAGGAGTTCATCACCCTAAACCAGCCTTACAAGAAATGGTCAAGGGAGTGTTCCAGTCCAAGGAGGTGAGGTACAAAGACCATGAAAATCTACACCATTTTGTATAGAGCAATTCCTCCCAAGGTAGAACTGAGGGCTGACTGAACAGTTTCTGCTCACCAAAGACAGGCCACCGAAAAGATGGCAAGAGAGACAGAGACACAGTCCTGAAGGGAACCTTCGCCCCCAACACTGTCAACTGCAACGATGAGGGATAAGATTAAGAGACTGTGAGCAGATTCGTCTTCCCTGGTGTACAGAATAAAAGCTGCTGTTTAAAAGGACAATTAACATGTAAAGGAACCAGGCCTAGGACTGTACCAAAAGGAAGGGTAACTGCTTGTACTTCCTGTGGGTTGGAGGTGCTGGTGAGTTCCATGGTTTGTGTTCCCCCTCTAAAGTTTTTGATAGTGCCCATCGGAGCAGGATCTGGTGCCATAGAAGGTCTATCCCTTAATAAGCACTGGGTCCCAGTTGCCTGGGGGCATAGGAAAAAAAGGTATGGTTTAAAAGAGGAACTAGAATATAAAAGAGCCAGCCCTAAAAATCTGCCAAACAGTGGGGGAGCTGCTAAAACTGTCTGGGTCAGTGAGGCTGGTTTATGTTCCCTTCCTCTTATTAGCACAGAAAGAGGCAGGGTTCAGGCACCCTAGCCAGCCTACTTTTTCAAGGAGTCCCTGGCTTCTAGCCCACACCAGACTCAGCGGTCCCACCAAGGTGGCCTCAGCATGGTGCCCATCGGGACACCCACAGTCAGTCCTCAGTACAGTTCCAGCCATCCTGCCAAGGTGACAGGCTCAAAGCATACAGGAAAGCCCTAGGCCTCCTTCACTTCAGCTCTAGACAGTTTACCAGGCACTCCCAGCATACAGCACCCCTGGACCCCACAGCCCATGCCTGATTCACCTTCAGCTGATCCACCAGGATATCACCCTCATAAAGCATCTGGGAACCTCTGGCCTGTGCCCACTTTGGCCCCAGCTGCTCTGCCAAGGTGCCTCCAAGGTGCCAAGGTGCCTGTGCCCACTTTGGCCCCAGCTGCTCTGCCAAGGTGCCTCCAAGGCATTGCCCAGAATGCCCCATCTGTGCCCACTTAAGTTTCACCTGTCCTGCCAAAGTACCCTCTGCAGTGACAGCCCCTAGATCCCCCAGCTTGCTTCCACTTCAGCTTCAGCTGTCTGGCCAGGGCATCCTCCATCCAGAGAGCCCTGAGACCCCTAGCTTGTACCCATGTCAGTTCCAGCTCTCTTGCCAGGGCATCCTCTGAGCAGAGAGCCCTAGGACTGCATTGGCCCATGCTCACTTCAGCTCCAGCCATCTCGCCAGGGCAGCACCAGCACAAAGTGCCCTGGGAACCCCAGTCCCTGTCATCCACAGCTCCAGTCATCCAATCAAAGTCATCAGGCGCACACAACCTACACAGGGATAATTATACATAAAACCATTTCATCAAGTATAAAAAAATGTAGCTATCTCACCTAATTCATAGACACAGACATGAAGTCAAACAAAATGAGGAGACAGAGAAATACACTCCAAATGGGGGGAAAACACCCCAGAAAAAGAACTAAATGAAATGGAGATAACCAATCTACCTAAGAGTTCAAAACAATGGTCATAAAGATGCTCAGTGGAATGGAGATAAGAGTGAATGAACTCTGTGAGAACTTCAAGAAAGAGATAGAAAATATTGAAAGGAACCAGAGTTGAAGACTACAATAACTGAAATGGAAAATACACTAGAGGGAATCAATGGATTAAAGGATGCAGAAAAATAGATCCACAGCCTGGAAGAATGTAATGGGAAGCACTCAAGCTAAACAGAAATAAAAAATAATAATGAGAGTAGGTTATAGGATCTCTGAGATAATATCAAGCTAACAAATACCTGCATTACAGGGGGCCCAGAAGGAAAAGTGAGGCAAAGGGGAAGAAACCTTATCTGAAGAAATAATAGCTGCGAAGTCGGGAAAGGAAACAGACATCCAGGCTCAGAAAGTACAGAGTATCCTAAACAAAATGACCCAGGGAGGTCCACACCATGACATATATTAATTCAAATGTCAAAATTTAAAGGTAAAGAATTTTATTTTATTTTATTATTTTTTAAAATAAATTTATTTTTTATTGGTGTTCAATTTGTCAACATACAGAATAACACCCAGTGCTCATCCCGTCAAATGCCCCACTCAGTGCCCACCACCCAGTCACCCCCACCCCCCACCCACCTCCCCTTCCACCACCTCTGGCTCGTTTCCCAGAGTTAGGAGTAGCAGGAGAGAAGCAACTCGTTATGTACAAGGGAAACCACATAAGGTTATCTGCTTTCATTTTAGCAGAAACTTTGCAGGCCATAAGCGAGTGGCATGATATTGTCAAGATAGTGAAAAGAAATACCTGACAACCACTAATATTCTACTTGGCAAGGTTATTATTCAGATTTGAAGACGAGATGGAGTTTCCCCAAACAAACCAAAGTTAAAGGAGTTCATCACCACTTAACCAGCCTTCTAAGAAATATTAAAGACATTTCAAGTGGAATAGAAAAGGTCATAATTAGAAGGAAATTATGAAGGAAAACAATTTCATGAGTAAAAGCAAACATATAGGAAAGGTATCATAGCAATCACTTACAAAGCTAGTATGAAGATTAGAAGACCAAAGTAGTGAAATAAACTATATCTTAAAAATTAGTTAATGGGACCCACAAAATAAAGAAAATAAATATGACAACATATATAACATGGAGAAAGGGGGAATAAAAATGAAGTTCTTTTAGAATGTGTTTGATCTTAAGTGACCATCAACTTAATCCAGTACACTGCTATGTACTTGGGATATTATATATGAACCTCGTGGCAACCAGAAACAAAAAAACTCTCTAAAAACTACTGAAAGAACACAAAGGGTCCAAAGTTAGTAGAAGGAAGGGGAAAAAAGATCAGAGTAGAAATAAATGAAATAGACCTAAAAAAAAAAAAAGGAAGAAAGAAGAAAAGATCAATGAAACCAAGAGCTGATTCACTGAAAAGATAAACAAAATTGATTTAGCCAGACTCATTAAGAACAAAAGAGAGAGGAGACAAATAAATAAAATGAGAAATGAAAGAGAAGTAACACATAAGTACAAGGGATTATGAGACTACTACAAAAAAAAATCTCAGGCCAACGAACTGGACAACCTAGAAGAAATGGAGTTGATTTCCAGAAATATAGTCTTCTGAGGCTGCATCAAGAAGGAATAGAAAATTTGAACAGACCCATTACTGGTAATGAAGTTGAATTTAAAAACTTCCAACAAATGAAAGTTCAGGACCAGACAGATTTGCAGGAGAATTCCAGGAGAATGTTCTTTAAACATTTAAAGAAGAGTTAATCCTACTGAAACTATTTCAAAAAGTAGAATAGGAAGGAAAACTTCCAAATATACTCTAGAAGGCCAGCAATTACCCTAATACCAAAATCAGACAAAGACACTACAAAGAAAGAACATGATGGTTCAATATCCCTGATGACATAGATGCAAAAATCCACAACAAGATATGAGCAAAAACAATTCAACAATACATTAAAAGAATGATTTACCAAGATCAAGTGGTATTTATTTCAGGGATTCAAGGATGATTCCCTGTCCACAAATCAATGTGATACACCACATTAATAAAATGAATGATAAAAATTGTATAGTCATCTCAAAAGGTGCATGAAATTTGACATCTGACAAAATTCAATATTGTTTACGATAAAAACTTTCCAAAGTGAATTTAGAGGAAACATAGCTCAACATAATGAAGGCCATATATGACAACCCACAGCTAACATATTCTGTGAAAAACTGACAGCTTTCCCCTAAGATCAGGAAAAAGACAAAGATGCTCCCTCTGGCCACTTTTATTCAACTTAGTACTGGCTGTCCTACCTGCAGCAATCAGACAAGAAAAAGAAAGAAAAAGAAAGAAAAAAAAAGAAAAAAAAAAAAAAAAGAAAAAGAAAGAAAAAGCATCCAAATAAAAAAAGAAGTAAAATTACCACTATATGTGGATGACAGGATACCATAAACAGAACATCCTAAACACTCCGCCAAAAAAAATTATTACAACTATTAGAAATCAGCAAAGTGGCAGGATGCACAACTAAAACACACACCTCTGTTCCATTTCTGTAGAATGATGACCAAGTAGGAGAAAAAGAAATTAAGAAAATAATTCCATTTATAATCACATTTAAAAGAGTAAAATGCCTAGGAAAAAATTCGACCAAGAATATAAAAGACCTGTACTTGGAAAGCTGTAAGACACTGATGAAAGCAACTGAAGAGAACACAATTAAATGGAAAGATATACTGTGCTCATCAATTGGAAGAATTAATATTGTTAAATTGTCCATACTACCCAATGCTCTCCACAGATTCAGTGCAATCCCTAACAAAATATCAATGGTATTTTTCACAGAATAAGATCAAATAATACTGCTATTTGTCTGGAACCACAAAGGACTACAAATACCAAAGCAATCTTGAGAAAGAACAGAGTTGGAAGCATCACACTTCCATATTTCAAACTATACTAGAAAGCTCTCGCCATAAAAACAGGATAGCACTGGCACAAAAACAGACACAGAGATGAATGAAACAGTAACCAGAACTAAGATATATTTTATAAACTAAGATATAACATTTATATGGCCAATTAATCTACAACAAAGGAGGCAAGAATATACAAGGGAGAAAGGCAGCCTCTTTAAGTGTTAGGGAAAATGGACAGCTACATGCAAAAAATGAAGCTAGGTCACCTTCTTACACTATATACAAAAAAAGTTTAAAATGAATTAAAGACCTACATTTAAGACTTTAAAGCTTAAAACTCCTAAAAGAAAACACAGGCAGTAAATCTTGGTCACAGGTCTCAGCAATATTTTTTTGCATCTGCATGTTCAGGCAAGGAAACAAAAGTGAAAATAAACTATTGGGACTCTACCAAATCAAAAAGCATCTCAACAGTAAAGAAAATAATCTACTAAATGGAAAGGCAACTTACTGAATGGGAGAAGTTATTTGCAAATAATCTATCTGATTAGGGCTTGTATCTAAAATATCCAAAGAACTCACACAACAGCACCAAAAAAGCCAAACCAAACCAAACCAAAACAAAAGCTGATTAAAAAATGGGCAGAGGACCTCAATGGACATTTTTCCAAAGAAGACATAGAGACGGCCAAGACACATGAAACGTGCTCAACATAACAAATCATCAGGGAATACAAATTAAAACCACAATGAGATATCACCTCGTACTTGTCGGAATGGCTAGTATCAAAACCACAAAAGGCAGCAAGTGTTGGTGAGGATGTGGAGCAAGTAAATCCTCATGCTTTGCTGGTAGGAATGTAAACTGGTGCAGCCACTATGGAAACGGTAGGAAGAGTCCTCAAAAATTAAGAACAGAAGAACCATATGATCCAGCCATTCCACTTCTGGGTATTTATCTGAAGAAAACAAAAAGACTGATTCAAAAAGACACATGCATCCCTAAGGTCACAGCAGCATTATTTACAATAGCTAAGATATGAAAGCAACTCAAGTGTTCTCAACAGACGAATGGATAAACAGGTGGTGTGTGTGTGTGTGTTTTATATTATATATATAAAAATGGGTATATATATATAATATATATTATATATATAAAAATGTATATATATAAACGAGTATATATTATATATATTATATAATATAAATATATAATGTATTATAATATATATTATAATAATCATTGATATATTAATAACATAATATATAATATATACCCATTAATATATATAATATATAATATATATAATATATATAATATATATTATATATTGTATATATATAATATATTATATATTATATATATACACACCCATTTTTAAATCAGCTTTTGTTTTGTTTTGGTTTGTTTATACACACACACACACACACACACACACACAGGGGCATATTACTCTGTCATTTAAAAAGGATGGAATATTACTCAGCCATAAAAAGGAATCCATTTGCAACAACATGAATAAACCTATAGGATTTATGCTGAGATAAGTCGTAAACACAAATACCATAGGATTTCACTTAAATGTGGAATCTAAAAGAACAAATGAATCACCAAAACCAAAAAGACACTGGTTCATAAATACAGAGAACAAATTCATGGCCGCCAGTGGGAGGGGAGCTGGGGAGATGTGCAAAACCTGCAAAGAGGATTAAGAGATACAAAATTCCATTCATAAAATCAGTAAGTCACAGGAATTATAGTAACTTTATAAAATAATAGGTGGTAGCTAGACTTATCATGGTGACCATTTTGTAATGTTTTGGGATGTCCGATCACTATGTTGTATGCCCGAGATTTATATGATATTGTATGTCAACCATACTTCAAATGAAAAATATTGGAGATAACTTTTAAAACTTAAGAAAACAGAAATACAAAAGCCTAAAACTAATGGGATCCAGCAAAAGCAGCTTAAGAATGAAGTCCTAGCAATAAACTCCTAATTTAGAAGAAAGATGCCCAATAAGCAATGTAACTCTATGCCTTAAGGAACAAGAAAAAGAAATGCGCCCCCCCCAAAATTTTAAAGATGAGAGCAGAAATAAACAAAATAGAGATCAGGAAAATAGAAAAGATTAACCAAACTAAGAACTGGTTCCTTCCAAAGATAAAACAAATTGTCAAAACTTTAGGTAGGCTAACCAAGAAAAAGAGAGAGAGAGAGAGAAAGACCCAAGTCCACAAAATTATAAATAAAAAAGGAGACATAACTGATGCCACAGAAATACAAAGGATCCTAAGAGACTCCTATGAACAATTACATGCCAACAAACTGGAAAACTCAGAAGAAGTGATAAAATTCTTAGAAACATACAAACTATGAAGACTGAATCATGAAGAAATTCAAAGTCTGCATAAACCAAATTACTACTAAAGAAACGGAGTATCTCCCAATATAGGAAAATCCAGGTCCAGATGACTCCACTGGTGACTATGACAAATTTTAAAGAATTAACACCACTCCTCAACTCTCCCAAGAAAACTGAAGAGGAAGGAACGTGCCCAAAGTCATTTTATAAAGCCAGCATTAGCTTTATACCAAAGCTAGGGAGCACACTCCCAAGGAAGAAAACTACAGATCAATACTCTAGATGAATATAGACCCAAAAATACTAAAAAAAAAAGACCCTAGTAAACCAAATTCAGCAGCACTTAGACGAATCATTCACCATGATCCTGTGGAATTTACATGGAGGATGCAAGGACAGTTCAACATACACATCAATCAATGTGAAAAATATATTAATAGAATGAAAAAAATTATAATCTCAGCAGACACAGAAAAAGCATTGGACCAAATTCAACATCCACTCAGGATTAATGAACTCTTAATGAAGTAATTAATTAATTAATGTTTAATTAACTCTTAATGAAGCAGGTAATGGAAGGAACAGGCCTAACACAAAGATGCTAAATGATAAACCCACAGCTAACATCATACTCAATGAGGAAATGTTGAAAGCTTTTCCTCCAGGATCAGGAACAAACAAGGATGCCCAGTCTCATCACTCCTAGTCAACAAAATCCCAGAAGGCCTTGCCAGGGAAACCAGGTTAGAAATAAAAAGCATCCAAATAGGAGAAGAAGGAAAGTTGTCTCTATTCATAGATGATGTGGTTTTATGTGTAGAAAATCCTAAGTTTCCACCGAAAAACTGTTGTAGCTATTCAGTGAATTTGACAAAATTGTAGGATACAGAAGTCAGCAGTTTTTCTATATGCCCATAACAAATTGTCTTGAAAAGAATTAAATAAAAAAAAGAAAGAAAGAAAAGAATGCAATCAATTCTAGGAGGGAGGAGTCCAAGATGAAAGGGGGAGGAGTAGGAGGAGGAGGAGAGACCTTAGTTTTGTCCCAGGAGTTCAGCTAGACAGCTGTTCATTCTTTCCGGACACTGGAGATCTAAGAAGCGAAGAGCTGCCTCTAGGATGGAGAGGTGGCCGCCGTCTGCAAGGTGGGGGCGATGTAGGGGAGGCCAGGTCGCAGGGGCAGCGAGCTCCTGGGAGCAGCTAGCGGGACTTCTGGAAGTCTGTGCCCATGGGGACAGCTGCCTGATAGGTGCTCAGGCAGCGGAGTGGGGGTGGAAGCCGACGTGGGACGGTGGCCTCAGGGTGCTCCGGGCCCCAGGATGCCGGGGAGGGGCCTGGGTGCGGCCAGGCTCCCAGGCACCAGGGCGGGGAGGGGCCCTGAACCAGGAGCCAGGGCACACGTGGCACAAGGGCTCCAGGAGCAGGGGCCCAGCAGATGACAGAACCAGAGTCCCCCTGCCCCAGGGGAGCCGCGTGCACCTGTGCGCCCAGGAGTCTAGAGTTAGGAGACTGGGAAGGAGGTCGCGTGCCTGAGATGGAGATGCTCTGTCCCCGGCTGGGTGAGTGGGGGTGCGGACAGTCGGAGACCAGGGAGACAGGAGGGGTTGCCTGCTTTGCCCTGGGGGTGCACCGAGGCTGGAGCTGGGGAGGCCGACGTTTTCACTCTCATCCTCTAAAGCTGCACGGAAAGCCTTCGGGGAACAAAGCCTCATAGAGATCCGAGAGCAGGTTACTTAGCCCTGCCGCCTGGCCAGGTGGCCCAGGTCTGCCCCGGGGCAGAGACACCTGAAAATCAGTGCAGCAGGCCCGTCCCCTGCATCAGCAAGAATATCCAGCCAACACCCAGCTGATCTATCACCGAGAACCCCAAACCTCCAGTGTTAGGAGACTACAGCATAGAGATCTCATGTTCTCCCCCCCTCACAGCATAGAGAACTCATGTCCCCCCCCCCACAGTCCTTTAGTCTTTCCATTTCAATTTTTTCTCTTCCCTTTTCCAACCAATTATTGTTTTATCAACTCTTTTTTTAACCTTTTTAAATTATCATTTTACAGTTACATTCTATCCTTTCATTGTATTTAATTTTTGTATACATGTAGATTTTTCTTTATTTACAGTTTTGGGATGCAGTTTCTTCTAACGGACCAAAATGCACCCAGAATCTAGTGTATGGCTCTGTTCTCTTCACTTGTCTGATCATATTTGCTTTTTCCCCTTTTTTTCTTTTGTTTTCATTTTATTAAAGTCTTTAATTTTCATCTTTAATTTTCAGTTACATTCTATCCTTTCAGTGTATTTAATTTTATTTTTGTATACTTATGTTTTTCTTTACAATCTTGAGACGTAGTTTCTTCTAACAAACTGACCAAAATGCACTAGGATATAGTGTATTGCTCTGTTCTATTCACCTGTCTGGTTAAATTCCTTTTTTTTTCTGGCTTTTAATTTTTTTACTTTTACAGTTACATTCTATCCTTTCATTGTATTTATTTATACATACATACACATATAAGTTTTTCTTTTGTTATAACTTTGGGATCTAGTTTTCTAACAGATGAACCAAAATACACACAGAATCAAGTATATTACTCTATTCTGTTCAATTGTCTGATTATATTCTTTATCTCTCTTTTTTTTTAAATTTTGGGTCTCTTCTGATTTGTTTGGTATATATTTCTCTGGGATTTTTGTTGCCATATTAGTATCTTTTTCTCTTGTTTGTCTATTCTTCTGTGGACAGAATGACAAGACATGAACTAACCTCAAAAAAGAGAACAAGAGGCAGTACTGACTACCAAGGACCTAATCAGTATGGATGTAAGGAAGATGTCAGAACTTGAGTTCAGAATAACGTTTATAAAGATACTAGCTGGGCTTGAAAAAAGCATGGAAGACACTAGAGTTCCTTTCTGGAGAAATAAAAGAACTGAAATATAATCTAGTCTAAATCACAAAAGCTATTAATTAGGTGCAATAAAAATAGAGGCTTTACTTGCTAGGATAAATGAAGCAGAAGAGAGAATTAGTGATATAGAAGACAAAATGATGGAGAATAAAGAAGCTGAGAAAAAGATAAACAACTACCGGATCAGGAGGGGACAATTTGAGATAGGTGATACCATAAAGCAAAATATTAGAATAATTGGGATCACAGAAAAACAGGAAAGAGAAGGGCAAATTATAGTAGAGAACTTCCCTAATCTGGGGAAGGAAACAAGTATCCAAGTCCAAGGGACACAGAGAACCCCCCTCAAAAATCAGTAAAAATAGGTCATCACCTTGACATATAATAGTGAAACTTGCAAATCTCAGAGACAAAAAGAAAATCCTGAAAGCAACTCAGGATAAGAAGTCTGTAACCTACAAGGGTAGAAACAGTAGACTGGCAGCAGACTTGTCCACAGAGACCTGGCATACCAAAAAGAACTGGCATCCTATATTCAGGGTGCTAAATGAGAAAAATATGCAGCCAAGAATACTTTATCCAGCTAGGATGTCATTCAAAATAGAAGGAAAAATAAACACCTTCCAGGACAAACAGAAACTAAAGGAATTTGTGGTCACCAAAGCAGCCCTATAAGAAATATTGAAAGAGATCCTTTAAGCAAAAAAAGAGCCCAAAGTAACATAGACCAGAAAGGAACAGAGACAATATATAGAAACAGTGACTTTACAGGTACACTTTACCTTACAGGTAACAATGTTATAGAAACATTGTTACAGGTAAAAAATGACAATGAATTAATATCTTTCAATAGTTACTCTGAATGTAAATGGGCTAAATGCCCCAATCAAAAGACACGGGATATCAGATTGGGTAAAAAAGCAATATCCATCAATATGTTATCTGCAAGAGACTCACTTTAGACCCAAAGACATATCCAGATTTAAAATGAGGGGGTGGAAAACCATTTATCATGTTAATGGACATAAAAAAAAAAAAAAGCTGAGGTGGTGATCTCATTTCAGGCAAATTAGATTTTAAACCAAAGACTGTAATAAAAAATGAGGAAGGAAACTATATTATAATTAAAAGGGTCTATCCAACAAGAAGAGCTAACAATGGTAAATATTTAAGCCACTAACATGGGAGCAGCCAGTTAGATAAGCTAATTAGTAACAAAATTGAAGACACACATCAATAATATAGTAACAGCAGAGGACTTTAACACTCCATCCACTACAATGGACAGGTAATCTAAGCAGAAGCTCAACAAGGAAGCAAGGGCTTTGGATGACATACTGGACCAGATGGACTTCAGAGATATATTCAGAACATTCCATCCTCAAGAAACAGGATACATATTTTTCTTTAGTGTACATGGAACATTCTCCAGAATACATCACATACTGGGTCACAAATTAGGTCTCAACCAGTACCAAAAGATTGGGATCATTCCCTATATAGTTTTGGACCACAGTGCTTTGAAACTGGAACTCAATCACAAGAGGAAATTTGGAAAGAACTCAAACACACAGCGGCTAAAGAGCATCCTATTAAAGAATGAATGGGTCAACCAGGAAATTAAGGAAGAATTTTAAAATTTCATGGAAACAATGAAAATGAAAGCACAAGTGTTCAAAACCTTTGGGATGCAGCAAAGGTGGTCCCAAGAGGGAATTTTATAGCAATACAAGCTTTTCTCAAGAAACAAGAAAAGTCTCAACTATATAACATGAACTTATACCTAAAGTAGCTGGAGAAAGAACAGCCAATAATACCTAAATCCAGCAGGAGAAAAGAAATAATAAACATCAGAGGAGAAATATAAATAGAAATTAAACAAAAATAGAAATTAAAAAAATAGAAATTAAAAAAAAACCTGGAAGAACTGATCAACGAAGCTAAAGCTGTTTTGTTGTTGTTGTTGTTGTTGAAAGAATTAATAAGACTGATAAACCTCTGGCCAGACTTATCAAAAAGAAAAGAAAAAGGACCCAAATAAATAAAATCATAAATGAAAGAACAGAGATCACAACCAACATTGAAGAAATGCAAACAGGGATCCCTGGGTGGCGCAGCGGTTTGGCGCCTGCCTTTGGCCCAGGGCGCGATCCTGGAGACTCGGGATCGAATCCCACATCGGGCTCCCGGTGCATGGAGCCTGCTTCTCCCTCTGCCTATGTCTCTGCTTCTCTCTCTCTCTCTCTCTCTCTCTCTCTCTCTCTCTCTGTGACTATCATAAAAAAAATGCAAACAGTTACAAGAACATATTATGAAAAATTATATGCCAAAAAATTAGGCAACTTGGAAGGTTTCTGAAATGAATGCTGAAACCTACAAATTACCAAAACTGAAACAGGAAGAAATAGAAAACCTGAACAGGCTAATAACCAGCAAGGAAATTGAAGCAGTTGTCAAAACCCAACAAACAAGAGTTTAGGGCTAGATGGCTTCCCAGGTGAATTCTACCAAACATTTATTTATTTATTATTATTTTAAAAGATTTTATTTATTTATGAGAGAGAGAGAGAGAGAGAGAGAGAGAATGAGAGGCAGAGGGAGAAGCAGGCTCCATGCAGGGAGCCCAACGTGGGACTCGATCCCGGGATTCCAGGATCAGGCCCTGGGCTGAAGGTGACACTAAACTGCTGAGCCACCTGGGCTGCCCTCTACCAAATATTTAAAGAATTAATATCTATTCTTCTGAAGCTGTTTCAAAAAGTAGAAAGGGAAGGAGAACTTCCAAACTCTTTGAGGGCAGCATTACCTTGATCCCAAAACCAGTCAAGGACCCTACCAAAAGAGAGAATTACAGACTAATATCCCTGACGAACATGGATGCCAAAGTTTTCACCAGAATACTAGCCAACAGGATCCAACAGTGCATGAAAAGGATTATTCACCACCACCAAGTGGGATTTATTCCTGGGATGCAAGGGTGGCTCAATGTGATATACTACATTTATAAAAGGAAGAACAAGAACCATGCGATCCTCTCAATACATGCAGAAAAAGCATCTGATAAAGCAAATATCATTCTCAATAGGGAAAAACTGAGAGCCTTTACCCTAAGATCAGGAATGCGACAGGGATATCCACTCTCACCCTAGTACTAGAAGTCCTAGTCATCAGTAATCAGACAACAAAAATAAATAAAAGGCATTCAAATTGACAAATAAGTAGTCAATCTCTCATTTTTTCAAAGATGACATGATACTTTATGTGGAAAATCCCAAACACTCCACCTCAAAATTGCTAGAACTCATACAGTAATTCAACAACATGGCAAGATGTAAAATCAATGCACAGAAATCAGTTGCATTTCTATACACTAATAATGAGACAGAAGGAAGAGAAATTAAGGAGTTGATCCCATTAACAATTGCACCAATACCCTAAGATACCTAGGAATAAACCTAACCACAAAGGCAAAGGACCTGTTACTCTAAAAACTACAGAACACTTACGAGGAAATTGAAGAAGATGCAAAGAAACAGAAAAACATTCCATGCTCATGGATTGGAAGAGAAAATATTGTTAAAATGTCTATGCTACCCAGGGCAATTTACACATTCAATGCAATCCCTATCAAAATACCATGGAATTTCTTCACAGAGCTGGAACAAATAATCCTAAAATTTGTATGGAAGACCCTGAGTAGCCAGAGGAATGTTGAAAATGAAAACCAACACTGGTGGCATCACAATTCTGGACTTCAAGCTGTATTACAAAGCTGTAATCATCAAGACAGTGTGGTGCTGGCACAAAAACAGACACATAGATCCATGGAACAGAGAATAGAGAACCTAGAAATGGACCCTCAAATCTATGGTCAACTAATCTTCAACAAAATAGGAAAGAATATCTAATGGAAAAAAAGACAGTCTCTTGGACAAATGTGTTCAGAAAATTGGACAGCCATATGTGGAAGAATGAAACTGGACCATTTCATCACACCATACACAAAAATAGACCCAAAATAGTTGAAAGACCTAATTGTGAGACAGGAATCCTTCAAAATCCTAGCAAACATAGGCAGCAACCTTTGTGGCCCCAGCTGCAACAACTTCTTACTAGACACATCTCCAAAGACCAGGGAAACAAAGGCAAAAGGGGACTATTGGGACTTCAAGATGAAAAGCTTTTGTAGAGTATAGGAAACAGTCAACAAAACCAAAAGACAACTGACAGAATGGGAGAAGACATTTGAAGACGTCTTATCAGATAAATGGCTAGTATCCAAAATCTATAAATAACTTATTAAACTCAACATCCAAAGAACAAACAATCTAATCAAGTAATGGGCAGAAGATATGAATGGACATTTCTCCAAGAAGACATACAAATGACAACAGACACATGAAAAAATGCTCCAGGTCACTTGGCATCAGGGAGATAGAAGTCAAAACCACAATGAGATATCACTTCACATCAGTCAGAATGGTTAAAATTAACAACTCAGGAAACAACAGATGTTGATGAGGATGAGGAGAAAGGGGAACACTATTACACTGTTGGTGAGAGTGCAAGCTGGTGCAGCTGCTCTGGAAAACACTATCGAGGTTCGCCAAAAGCTTGAAAATAGAGCTACCCTACAACCCAGAAATTGCACTACTGGATATTTACCCCAAAGATACAAATGTAGTGACCCAAAGGGGCACCTGCACCCCAATGTTTGTAGCAGCAATGTCCACAATAGCCAAAGAGCCTAGATGTCCATTGATAGATGGATAGATAAGATGTGGTGTATACACAGTGTATATACACACACACACAATGGACTACTACTCAGCCATCAAAAAATGAAACCTTGTCATTTGCAACAACATGGATGTAACTAGAGGATATGGCTCAGCAAAATAAGTCAATCAAAGAAAGACAATTATATGATCTTACTCCTATGTGGAATTTAAGAATAAAACAGAGGATCATAGGGGAAGGAGGAAAAAATAAAACAAGACAAAATCAGAGAGGGAGACAAACCATAAGAGATCTTGATCATAGGAAACAAACTGAGGGTTGCTGGAGGGGAGGGGGCTGGGTGGATGGGGTAACTGGGTGATGGACATTAAGGAGGGGATGTGATGTAATGAGCACTGGGTGTTATATCAGACTGATGAGTCACTGACCTCTACCTCTGAAACCAATAATACATCATATGTTAATTGAATTTAAATTAAATATAAAATTTTAACTAAAAAAGAAAAAAAACGAAAAGTAACACCATGGAAAGGTGTTTTATGTTTTGAACAGACTGGAAACAACAATCAAATTAATGTAAGTAAAAGCTATTCGTGTTGGGGGCAAGGGAGGAAGTTTTACTATAATAAAATCTATTTCACCTAAAAAAAAAAAGAAATCAATTCTATTTACAATAGTATCAAAAACAACAAACTACTTAGCAATAAACTTAACCAAGGAGGTGAATAATCTCTGTTCTGAAAACTACAAGTCATTGATGAAAGAAATCAAAGAAGATAAAAATAACTGCAAAGGTATTGGTATTCATGGATTGAAATAATTATTACTGCAAAAAGCCATATATAGATTCAATACAATTCCTATCAGAACTCCAAAGGTGTGTTCATAGACATAGGGAAAAAAACAAAAACAATCATAAAACTTCAATGGAACCAGAGAAGACCCCGAATACCCAAAGTATGCCTGAAAAACAAGAACAAAGTGGGAAGTGTTGCACTTCCTGATCTCAAGTTGTGCTATAAGGTATAGTAATTGAAATAGTATGGTACTGGCCCCAAAACAGGTAGATCAATAGAACAGAACTGAGAACCCAGAAATAACCCCAAGGGAGACAAGTATACTCAATGGTGAAGAGACAGTCTCTTCAATAAATGGTGTTGGGAAAATTGGCTATGCAAATGGAAGAGAATGAAGCTAGACCTGTACCCTACAACACTCAAAAATTAACTCAAAATGGATTAAATATTTAATCCATTTATATCCATTAATATTAAATTTAATCCATTTAAACCATAATAATCCTAGAAGAAAATGGGAAAAATAACTCCTTGATGTGATCTTAGCAATGATTATTGGCTATGACACCTAGAGCATAAGCAACAAAATCAAAAGTAAACAAGTGGACTATATCAAACCGATATACTTCTGCGGAGCAAAAGAAAGTCAACAAATGAAAGAAACAAGGTCCGAAGTGGGGAAAAAATATTTACAAACTATGTATCTGATAAGCAATCAATATTCAAATATACAAAGGACTCACACAATTCCATAGCAAAATAACAATAATCCAACTGAAAATGCACAAAAGACCTAAATAGACATTTTTTTCCAAAAGAGATATATGAAGAGATAACAGGCACATGAAAGTACGTTCAATATCTCTAGTCATTAGGGAAATGCAAATCAAAACCACAAAATCACCTCACATCTGTTGGAATGGGCATTATGGAGGGGGGAGGGATAATTGGATGAGGTGGCCAAAAGTTACAAACCTCCAGTAATAAGACCTAGGAATCTAATGTATGACATGGTGGCTAGAGTTAACGCTATCTTATATATTTCAAAGTTGTTAAAAAAAAAAAGTAAATCCTAACTAAGAATAAATCCTAAGAGTAAATCACAAGGGAAAAATTTTTTTATGTATTTTTATGAGATGATGCATGTTAACTAAACTGCGGCAATCACTTCATAATATATGTAAGTCAAAACGTTGTACACCTTCAATGTATACAGCTCTATACGTCAATTATATCTCAATAAAATGAAAGAAATAATCCCATGGTGGTAGCTTAAGTGTAAATAGATGCAATTGAATGTTAATCATCTAAACTTAAGATTAAAAAAATGATAGTATTTTGTTATCTCTAGCTTGACACACCTGTCATAAATCAGCTCAACAGAAAACCACTAAGATGCTTGGGGGTAGGGGTGGGATGAGTAATCACCAACATGCTTATCTCCATTTGCTTTCCAGAAGGAAATTTAGAAATTCTCTGCTTTCTGTAGCACTCAATCACAACTGTCTGAGGCACAACCTCTGGCTTAGCCTGTTGTTAAATAAAAAATTCTAAAGCCATACCTGGCTTGACACATGTAAAGGTTTGGCTGATAGTACGAGAACAGGACGGTCAACCTCTAACTACCTCCACTCATCACCTTACGAGCAAAGTTATGAGACAGCTCCATTCATCACCAAGACTGCTTATTAGAATTATGGTTTTGACTGGAAGATATACCATACATTCCATGACTAACCTACTGGAATCAATTTATTTATGAGCCTACTTCAGAGCTCAGTGATTTATAGTCTAAGCCTTTCCAAACCAAAAAATATGGATAACTTCATCACAATGGAGAAAATGTGCTGGTCACGTCACTTCCTGCTTACTGTCATCTGATGAGAGGCCCCGTGACACATGGTCTGGGGGCTTTAACTAGCTTTGCTGACAGCGGTAATGATCTGTTTCCTCCGGCCAGTGAGGCTGAGAGGTCTAACGACGGCTTATTCACTTATTCATTCGACAGACTTCATGGAGTACCTATCCTGTGCAGGACCTTGTGCTTCCCTCTGGGAGCCCAATGATAAAGAAGACAGGGGGCTGCCTTCCATGATCTCAGTCGGCTGGTGAAGGCAAATTCATCATGGTGATAAGGGATAGAGCCAAGAGGAACGAAGAGTGAGCTTCAAGAGGCCCGAGAGAGGAGCTGGGCAAAGCTTCAGGGACGAGATACCTAAACATGTTACCTTGTTTAAAAAAATGAGCTCCACTCTTGGTCTCTCCTTGTCTTAGTTCTGGCTGCCATCACAAACATATCCTGGACTGGGTAAAGGAAAGAAAAATGACATGTATTTCTTAGCATTTCAGAGGCTGGGACATCCAAGACCAAGGTGTGGGTAAGGCCGTCTTCCCTCTGAAGGGTCTTCTCTTGGCTTGTAGGCAGCTGCTGTTGTTTGCTCAGGTGACCTCTCATTTGCCTTTGGTCTGCGTGCTCGCTTAGGTGGATGGGTGAGTGTGTGCTTGCCTGTGTGCCTCCTGCGAGGAACTCTAGGGAACACTCAGGTGTGTGTTTGTATACAGCACAACCTGAGTGTCTCCTTACTTCATCTGACTCTAATTACCCCCTAAAGTTCCCATTTCCAAACATCACATGGGGCTGGGGTTTCAGCAGATGAATTGGACAGAAAACAATTTTAGCCCATAACCTTCTCTCCAGCCTTCAAGACAGCTGGTATTTTTGTGGCAAAGCCATTGGGTTTCTTAATACAAGTGGTTTTGTTTTTTCTTTCACTACCATCATAGGCTTTATCTTCATTATAAGCTCTCCTCCCGAATTGAATATTCCTGTCAGTGGTTCCATCAGTTGACCTCACACCCTCGCTCCAAGCAGGCTGTGGTCCCCTGTGCGGGGACAGGTTGTGGGGGCCTCACTTGCTTCTGCTCAGCATCAGGTGTCTGCATGCAGTTACACTTTTTATTCTGGATTAGAAACTCTCAACCCTGCCTTCAGGTTAGAATTAACCTGAGTGGCTATTTAATAGGAAATGAGACCCACTGAATGAGAGCCTTGGAGGTGTAGATAAAAGAAGATAATGTTTAAAAATGCACCTGGAACATGACTGGCAACTTAAAAACAGAAGCTAAAAATTATAGTTGTTGGTAAATCTTCCTCATCCAGTAAGATTAGGTTCTCATATAAACTCTATCTACAACTTTTGATCTACTGTCATTCTTACTATGGGGCTGGAGATATGATAGACCACTCAAAATGTATCTACTTAACTTCTAAAGTATTCATTTCCACCTTACTGACTTCCAAAAAAAATGTTAGTTTTACTTTTACTGAATCTTAGATACACAGCATCAGATGACTCACAATCCACACCAAAATCACAGGTCCGTTGACTGTGCTATGATGTAACAATTCTGAAAAAAATACTGTATAACATTTTATTAAATGAGAATCACAAAATTTTTAAAAGACCAACAGAAAACAGACACAAAACAAATAGTGATGGAGGAGAGGGAGGGAGAAGTTACTAAAAATAAAGACAAATCCTGTCTAAGGAAAGTTCTAATACTTTGAGGAAAACAGAGCTTCCCATCAGCCAGGAAAAAAAAAAAAAAAAGGACTACACGTTGGTTTCAGATACTTGAGAGGAATCCGCCTAAGGGGTCTTTGTAAACGATAGTAGCTCCTACACAATGTTCTTGGTTTAAAAATATCTCAGAATGTTTCATATAGTGCTCTTATTCATACTGTGGCAGAAGCCGAGCCCTGATCTGGAAAGGAGGTTCTGTGGCCTGGCTCTAAAACCTGCTCGGGGTACTTGTATATTTCCTTGCACTCTTGGAGCAACACTCCCTTTGACATGCCTGAAAAAGCTGATCTGCAAGTTCTTCAAGAGGAAAGCCCACAAAATTGCAGACCGCGGCTCCTATGCTAGACTGTTCCAGCCAGAATCTCAGTGGTAAATCTCTTTCGCCACTTAACCTTATTTTTGGCTTGTGGGTAATAGAAATTAAGGCAACTTTTCAAGAGGTCCTTGTGACATTGCTGGCAGGGCCAAATCTCTAAGCTATGCGGAACCAGACACTGCCTTCTCTTATCTAGACATCATCTTGGTCTGGTCTGGAGCCCACCTGCACCTGCCACTACACTCTATTCATTATTCTTCCATGGGATTTCCTAGTTCCAATTCCTTCATGTTTTTTAAAATATGTCATCTCTTGAAGATAGATGTCAATGATGCATTTTAGCTAAGTAACACTCGTGAATCTCTGGAAGTATAGTATTCTGGCTTTTTCCTGTGGGTGGTGGAGGTGGGGGTGGGGGTGGTGAGGAGGAAAAAATGCCATCAATACATAGAACTTTTGAGAAATTTCTGCAAAAATGTGTGAAGACAGCATAGAATGGAAGGAGGATGGAAGGAGGTTCTGACCAGCCTATGATTAAAAGCATTAGAAGGAAAGGTGTCTCTGGCCATGAAATCTCAGCAGAACTCCAACAACGTATTTCCTTCCTCTTCTCAGTTCAGAGAAACTGAGGCAAGAAGTAAAGGAAGGCCAGGGCCAGGAGTCTGATGGAAAATGTTCAACCATGAGCTCTCCTGTACATCATTGAATATAGAGGACGGAAGGCACACACAGTAGCACACATCCAGAGACACCATGCAAAAAATGCCCTCCAGAGCACATATGCTAATATATAGAAAAACAACTGGGAAGTGATGGGTTTTGTGTATTTATTAGCTTATGGATTCATATGATTTAATTTTTAATGATACACATGATTATAATTTATTTGATGTTAAATTTGTATCATTTCATTTTAATAATAGCTGTGTATAACAACTAGCTTGCAAAATACAGCAAGTTGATTTTTGAGTCAGTTCCAGCATGCGCCTGGCAGTAGGAAAGAGCCTTTCTAATAGATATGTAGTGGCATCTCATTGTTGTCCTAATTTGCATTTCCCAGATGACATATGATGTGGAACATCTTTTCACGTGCTTCTTTGCCATCTGTCTATCTCCTTTGGTGAGATGTCTATGAGGTTTTTGGCTTAATTCTTAGTTGGGTTGTTTCTCTTACTGTTGGGTTTTAAGAGTTCTTTGTATATTCTGGATAATCCTTTACCAAATAAGTCTTGCAAATATTTTCTCTCAGTCTGTGACTTATCTTTTTATTTTTTCAGTGATGTCCTTTGCAGAGGATGTTTTAATTTTAATGAAGAAAATTTGAAATTTTTCTTTTTCATGAAGTCTAATTTATCAGTTCTTTGAGGGATCCTGTCTTTGGTGTTGTGTCTCTTGTCTGTCTTGATCTATTTATTTTTCCTCAGTGAGCATGGAATACCTGTGGGATTTTGAAATGTTAAAAGCCAATATCGGAGGGAGAACAAAAGTAGCACATTTTGATTGGGAGTGTCATAAAGGCCTATGGGAGATACTGTGAATCAAGGAGAGGAAAGTTTTGAAAGGCATGCAGTTTGAAGCAGGAAGAAATGTGTGGAGGTAAGAGAAAGTACGTGTGTATGCATTTGCTCCTGTTAATGCTCAGAGGGTTCAATCATTTACCTGAGGAACCACTGTCTGGATAACCATAGGAGAGTTTTCAAGAATCCAAAAGCACATTCAGATGGTGGCTTTCAAGTTTCTTCCCAACTTCATATCTTTGTCCTACTCTCGATCTGCCCATATATCGTTCATCTTTTGTTAATAGTGAAGACCATGTATGGTACAAGAAAGTCTTACTAAAAGAGACAGCTTCATGACCCTGAATTTTCCAGGGCATGCCTTGAGGTCCAAACTCCTTTAGAAACTTAAAAATCTAAGATAGTTTACTCCAGACTAAGCAACCCTGAAAACTTTCCTGAATCTAAAGGTCATTGTTTAAAGTTTTGATCTTCTTCCTGCCTAATTCTTATATCTTCTGCTAGGGGAAAAAAAAGTCACAAAGTGATTTTTAGTTCAAAGGTCTATTTAAAGTACTTAAAAATAAAATGAAAGTGCATATGCTATTTAGAGGCAACTTTGCTTCAAAGAAAAACCATTTCACAGAGACTTTTATTAATATTTAATACACCTTTGAAAGATGACATTCCTATTTGATAGGTGGAACATTTGGGTTCCAGAGGGCTCATAAAGCATCCCTATGATGACTTGTAAAGGGAGACAACATAATTAATATCTTATCACAGTCATGGTAATGATAATTACCACTGAATTTATTGAATGCTTTGTACTGAGCTCTATGTGCCATCTATGCGTTACCTTATTTCATCCCCCCCCCCCCGAATTTACAGATGAGGAAGCTGAAGCTTTAATGAGGTTATTTATACAGAATGTTAAAAAAAAATCATGCACCTAGTTTGTGATAGAGCTGGGACCCAAACCCAGATCATCTAAGACCAGAGCCTTTGTTTAAACACAGAAGCCTATAAGCCAATTATATAAAATGCCTTTAGCCATGTGTTACATCTTAGGGAACAGGAACCCACAACAGCCTTATCTTTAGAAGGTACAGATTTGGCGACAAGAGTAAACAGATTCTCGGTGCATCGACTCTAGAATGCCATTTGTCACCCATGTGCTACACCTCCATCCATCCAAGCACTTCCCATTGGCTCTGACTCCTCTAACCAGCCCTCCCTTGCCTCTCCACTCTCACTGGATTCACTTCTCACTCATCTTTCAGTATATGTACCTTCTAACACTCATTTAGCCTGAAGTTCTATCTTCCATGTCAGTTAGGAGTAATCTTCAAATAAAAGAAAACCCATATAAAAGTGGCTTCAATAAATATTACTAGAAATATAGAGGTAGGCAGTTGGTACCACAACTGTATCATCCATGTCTGAGGTTCCTTTCATGCCTCACTGCATAGAGAATTTTTGGCCTCATGTTTCTTGCTCCTGCCCTGTTTCAGCCATCAGATTCACAATCAAGGCAGGAAGGAGAGAAAGAAATAAGCCCTCTTCTTACACTTATCACTTTTATGAAGAAAAGGAGACTTTCCCAAATGTCTTCAGCAGAATTTTTATCTCCTTGGCCAGGACCGGGTGATTGTGGCTACCCCTCGCATCCACTGAGGTCAGGAAAGCAAGTACTTCACTTCTGCATCTGTAGTGGAAAGTGGGCCAAAAGAAATACTGGAATGGCTCCTGGGTCAGCCAGTCAGTGTGTCTACCATTGTGGCATTGAAGTCCCTCTCAGCTCTTTTCTTTAATCCTCTGTCATCCCCATGAAGATCACAAATTTTATGAATATAGAGTGATTTTAATTCTCTTTTCACTGTACCCTCCCTCACGAAGTCCTGGGGCACATGGTTGGTATTGCATAAATACCTGTAACATTGAATTAAATATAAAAAACATACCATACATATAAGGAGTGTTCTTTTTCTGACATTTTATTTTTTTTAAATTTTGAGACACAAAAAGTGAAAGAAAACCTTTGAGAAATTCTGTTGAGATTTGACTGTATTTCACTATCATGAAAAAAAAAATGCAATGCTCCAAGCAGAAGGAAGTTTGCTGAGCCCAGCACTTTCCCATTTGGCCACTTTGGTGGACAATTTCCATGGTAGCTGACCCCCTACAGAGCCTGAACGGAACACAGCACAGGAAATCAAACTTGTATTTACCTTTTGTTGGCTAAACTGTCTGCTGGGGTGGAAATTTGAAACTATTGGTTAAAGCTGAGCCTGTTACTGTTTCCATCTGAAGATAGGCACACTGAAGGCTGACGAGACAATATTGGCTTAGCATTCCTGAAGCTTTTCTGAGCCACTCACCCAGACCTTACTCACTGCTCCTTTTATGTATCCATGACACTTCCTTGCCTTTTCTTTTCTATCTTCTACATTACCTCCCTACTCACCCCTGCTCTCCCAAACGACCTTTAAAAAAACACATTTTGGAGTCATAGGTTCAGAGTACAGAAAGAGATCCTGGGCTGAAAGAAAGGCTGAATGTTAGCCAAAGTTATCATGTAAGCTGGAAGTGGTTCCAACTTACAGCAATATTCTCAGAACAATAAAGCTGATGACAACTGCAGTAGCCAGCTTACAAAATAGCCCCCAAGATGGTTCCACTGATTCTTGACCCCTGTTATTCATGGTCTTATGTGGTCCCTTCCACACTGAATAGGGCTGACACATGTAACTATGGGGAGGCCTGCATGAGGGAAGTCTGCTAGATGTCATGAGAAAATTTTAGCAAACCCTACTGAGAAGTCCATATGATGAAGAACTAAGGCATCCTGTAAAAACAAACAAACAAAAAAGGTAAGCCAGCATCACCTTGGCAGTCATGTGAGCACATTACCTAAGAAGCAGATCCTGAAGCCCCTCAAACCAAATGATGAGGCCCTGGCAACTGTCTTGACTGCAACTTCATGAGAATTCTCAAGCCTGAGCCATTCAGCTTAGCTTCCCCCCAAATTCCTGACCTACTACAATAGATGTTTATTGTTTTTGGAAGCCACTAATCCTAAAAGACACTCTCATGCTCATTCCCTCGGTGTTTAATATTCATCCTTTAAAGTTCATCCTTATAACCACCTGATACAAGTTAAAAGGAACAGGTATTACCATTGATACTTTGCAAATGACCAGGCTCAGAAAAATGAGGGAACATGGCCAGGATCACATTGCTAATGCATGATGGCACCTGGCCAAGGACCCTGATCATTTGATTTCAAGTTTGGAATATTTTCTACAGTGGCCCTCTGTTAAACCAGTGGGGTGTGAGAAAAGTGACAACAGAGTTTTCATTTCATTCCCTGCTCCTGAGTCGTGAGTGGGTCATTGGAATAAGTACTAGACTGAGTATGTAGGACACAGTCAAGTTGACACCAGCCTCTCACCGGAATTGAAGATATTCACCTATTGCCATGGGCATCCTGAGCTCAGGAGCCATGCATGGTCCCTGAGCTGGGTGATGGAAATGCACACACTATCTCCAAACTAAATTTCTTTTCCTTCTGTTTCTCTAGCCTCAGTCTCCCTCTGGCTATCTTTGTTTCTGTCCAAAGAAGATTTTGAACTAAGGATGAAAAGATGATGACTCAGGATGCCTATTCTTAACTCACCGTTCCCATTAGAATATGCCATTCTTCTATAGTTCAAGAGCTTCCCAGCTACTTGGATTAAAGTTTTGGGTAGAGAACAAATGTAGAAGAAATGTCCATGTTTTCTATCACTTCTCTTTCCATCTTCTCCCATCATAGCTTCTTTGACACTACCTCCATTTCCAGAAGATCCCTGGTTCCAGGAGATAGGAAATAGCGCTGGACCACTGGATCAGGCTGACACTTTATAAATCCCTGGTTAGAGGGCAGCTCTCAAGGCTTTGGATGTAGAACATGTTTCCCCAGCTTGGACTACAGCAAAGAGAGAAGGAGCGTGGAGATGAGAGCTTTAAGCAGCTCTGTCTGCAGGACAACGAAACGGGGATTTAGTTGAGCAGGATCTTAGCAAACCATGTCAGCCAAAGTTTCCTTTCTGCTGTTGGGTCCTCCCCTCATGGCAGGGAATGACCAGCCTCTGAGCTACTTGAGGCCATATCTCCCACTGGTCCACTAGGTCACAGGAAGGCTTGGCTCCATGTTTATAGACAGAAAAGGGGAGCAGAGATCTAGGGTCAAAAGGGACTTCTGCTTTCCTAAAGCCTTTGTATGATAATAGGCTTCAGAGTTGGACACGTTCTTGGAAATAATACAGCTCAAGCATTGCATTTTACAGATGAAGGGACCAACACTGAGGGGTAATGAGGAGCACTGGGGGTGGATGATGCACCCCCGGCTCTGTGTCTTATGCCGCTTCTATACCCATAACCTATTCACCTTGGCAACAGATAACTCACAATAGCTCTTATGTTGCCATCCTTCTACTTGGCACTCATAGTTTGGGGGTTGACCAGAGCAGAGTTTGGGAGTAACCTACCCTTAGGACCTCCCCACTAGCAACCAGCTCTAGAATTCTGGAACATAACACATTTACTAAAAACTCTCACTTCACCTCTCTGGGACCTCTCTGATTTCTTTATCTGTAAAATGGGTACAATAATAATAGTCGTTTCATACAATGTTAGAAGAATTAAATGGAAGGTAAGGAACTGTGTAAAAAGCCCAATTCAGGGCCTGGCATGTAGAGAATGCCCAGGAAATGTCAGGCATTGACAAGAGACGGTCACCAAGAGAAAACATCTCTTGGAGTGGCAAAGACTCATCGTGGAGGAAGATTCATAGGAAGTTCCATCCCTCAGAAGTGGAGCATTTATCAAAAGTTGTCTGGCCACGCAACAACAAGGGGCCTAGATGCGGCCAAGGGAGAAGAGAGACCATTGTAAAGGGAGGGTCCAGGGACACAGGCGGCAGAGGGGAGAGGGGAAGAGATATAGACAAAACAAACAAGAGGGGGGAAAAGAAAAGGAGAAACAGGCCAGAATATTCCATTGAAGTCTCCGGTGCTGCTGGAAGGGAGCCTTTATCCTCCTAACCTTCCTGAGAAGGGAGGCCTAGCTAAGCTCTGGGAGGAACATGGTAGGATGAAGGAAACCCACAGGATTGATGGCAGAGAAATCCTTGGGCTACCCCTCCTCTGACCAGGCTCTGCAGGAGGTGGCACGGGGCCGGGGCCTACCCTCAGGCCCTCTGCTGTTGGGTTTCCCCGCTCTCTCACTCTCCGCCTTAGCATTCACCACACCGTCTTCCACAGGGGGGGGCTGAGCAGCAGCCTCTGGGTGCGGCTGTGGGCTCCAGCCTGCAGGACGGCACAAACCCACTCCCCCTTGCCCCTTGCTGCGGGTCACCCTGCAGCCTTGCCCACTTCCTCAGTAGCATCTTCTCCCAGGAGGGCAGCTGGAGCAGGCAAGCCTGGGTGGATGTCTTATTTGTTGAAAGGCCCTAGGGGCATTTGTGGGTAGTGACCAGGTCTTAGGACCCACTTCGTAAGTCACTTGGGGCAGGCAACTTAGTCTCTGATGCCACATCCATAGAATGAAGTTAGTAAGACTCCCGTGGCTGTTGTCCCAGGGAGGAGGTTTGGATCAGGGAATTGTTAAAAAGAAATGGCCTCAGGACAATGGGTGGCAGTTAATTGCAAGCCATCCTGATTTAACCAGGACTGTCTGATGGGCAAAAAAAGTAAAAGAGGGGAGAGAGAGAGAAAGTGGGGCAGAGGGGAGAGGAGAGAGGGAGGGGGAGAAGGAGGAAAGAACTTCTTAAAACACTAAGGTAATTGCCCATAAAAGTGGACTTCGTTCCCACACTCTACCCGCAGGAGAGAGAAGTACTGGTTTTCTACTTCCAACAAAGCCTTCAAAGCATGAGGGACCCTGAGAGACCCTAGAGGGGAAGGTTCTGCCCAAGGTTCATTCTGCACGTTCCTGCTCCTAGGATGATCTCCCCGCCTGGCTTTGCAACTATTTCTAGGGTCACCCCGAAGAGATTTGGATATGGGAATCCATTTTTTTTTAATCCATTTATTTGGTTGGAGGACCAATTAGCCCAATGGAGTAGGTGAGCCAGGAGTACAGTGGGGTTCGCCTGATGGAAGTGATACTTCCTCACAATTCTCTCAGGCTCTATTCCCTCTGTAAGTGGTTCTCAAAAAAAATGTGTCTGCCTGGGAACTTGTAAGAAACTCAAATTCTTGGATTGCACTGAGACTTACTAAATTAGAAATTTTGGGGATGGGACCCAGCGATCAATGTGATAACAAGCCATCTAGATGATTCTCATGCTTGACCAAAGTTTGAGAGCCGCTAGGCCACACCAGTGCCCTGGAAGCTTTAAGCTACATACAAGATACCTAAGACCGTGTTATTTGAGGACTCGATTCAGAAAGTCTAGGTGAGGCCCGAGACATCTCTTGAGCTTCTAGCTGTTGCTTGTGCCCTGATATCCAGACCATACTTTGACTGGCAAAGGTCCACATCAGCGATTCACATGAGAATTCACAGGAGGATCATCTGGGGAGACGTGTAGACTATGGGTGCTTGAGCCTATCCCCAGAAACGCCGACTCCATTGTGTAAGGTTATATCCCAGCGCTGGTACTTAAAAAAGAAGTCTCCCCAGTTCTGACCAGGGTGAAAACTGCTGCCTACACCTTCAGCTTTACTACCTTCAGTTTATGGTGCTTTGATTCCTGTTTGTTTTACACCTGCTCATGAGCATGTGCCTTTACACACTCGGTCACTGTCAATGCCTGTCAGGAGGTGGCCAGCTTAGTGACATGAAGCATGTGGGAAGCATGTGGGTGCTCCAGAAGGGTGGGGAGACCGTGGAGGGTCTACAAGCTGGGAGACAGTGGCTGCTGGTGCCACACCATGTGTGTCTCGAGTCTTATCTGGGGTTGCCTCGCATTTCCTTGAGGATCACAGGGAAGGTTTCAGTGGTAGGAGGTGTCTGGAAACATTGTGAAAGATGGAAATGGGCAAAAAAGATGCCCGGGTCTCTGGGATGGTACCCAGGGTTGTCTCTGCCTTCCACAGAAACCACAGGTCTGTCAGTTGTAGAGTACGGATGGTGATACAAACCATTTCTTCCATGGAAATGCTGATTACGTAGAGATGTACTCAAATTATTGTCCGCTGTTGACAATTTTCTATCAATCTGGTTCAGGATCCCTGAGGCCTACGTATGCGCGTAGGTTTTTAATTAATCTTTGTGACAGTTGTGCCACGTGCCCAGTTCCTGAATCAATTAGTGAGTTAAAGAACATCTTTGACAAGTTTATTTTACCTGTGTAAAGGGTCATGGCTTCAAGACGATGCCTATATAAAAGTAGATAACGAAGGGGATGAACTTAGTTGTGGAGCGTGGTGAGATCCCAGAGATGTCCACTCCCTTCCTCGGTAAAAGAGACTCTATAACTGTGATTAAGGATGCTGAGATGGGAAGGTTATCGTGGAAGATTTGGGGCGGAGGGGCAGTGTGGTAACAAGAGTCCTCGTGAGAGGGAGGCGGCCCAGAAGAACCCAAACAGGAGCCAGGGCAAAGCAGAGGTTGGAGAAATGGGCAGGAGGGGTCACAAACTAAAGAGGCAGGACATCTCTATTGCAGGAAAAGGCAAGGGAATGGGTTCTCCCCAAGGCCTCCTGAAGGAATGCGGCTCCTCCTGGATGGTGGCCCTTGTGTGGGACCCCTGACCTCTGACTTGTGTTGTTTCCGGTGGTTACAGCAGGAATAGAGAACTAATACCGCAGGGATAGGTGATCTAATTCCTGTGCCCCTGCGCGTGAGGAGTTACAGGGGAGTGTTTGCTGTTGGCTTGGGTGGGTGATGGTGCGCTGGGAATTCCTGCCTCTGGATTTCTATGGCAGGAGGGAGGAATCCTCACTTACTGCCCCCTCCAGCCTTCCTCTGGCTTGTTGTCCCAGCTTCCCTGGCTGAAGCCATAAATGTCACCCCACTTCTGAAAACCTTCGAGTAAGTCACCTCCTCTTTGCCCTCCCCCTTACTTGCCAAAAATGCCAAGAGCCCCCAGTTCTCAGGGGCTCTCGGGAGCCTTCCTCACCCTGACTCACCCTCGACAACTTGCTAGTATTCTCAGGATGTCTCAACGAGGATCCCAAAGGACCACGACGCAGGTGACTTGCTGAAGGTCAGCAAGCAGCCAAATGTGACTCATCCTCCCAAGGGCTTCAGCAGCTCGGGCCCGACTCCGTGTTTAACGAGATCCTCTCAACACGCGTGGCACATTGCAAAGAAGCAAACCGTAAAGGGCCACTTGGTCCTTGAACTTGGTCTTCCTGTGCTCTTATCCACAAGCCGGGGGTTTTCTCTTCCTCTCCTAAACTTTACTCTTTGAGCTTCAAAATGTTTCACTTAAGCCCCTGTACAAAAGCAGCTATAGAAGTACCTACCTGCCGTATCAACTGCTGGAACGAGATAATTGCAAAGACACACGGTCCTCGATCCTTGGGCATTCACGATCAAAGACGTGGACAAGATAGGACATGTTAAATCTAAACATTAAATGCTGAATTTTTTTTTTAAATAGTGGACCCATTTAGGTCAAGGGTAAGTGCATGGAGAGTGAGGAACTGGGGTGGGGAGGGAGAGGGGTAGGGAGAGAGGAATGCCCCCCCCCCTCCCCTGTTCCAAGCCTGGGCAGGAAGAAATGAGAAGTTATCTCCGTTCCAGTGGTCAGTACGGAGGAGAGGTTTGTTGAAAGGCTGGCATTTCATGGACCTCAACGAACCTCTTGGCAGGACGTAGCGAGGAAGAGGAGCTGTACCCCGGCCACCTGTAGTTTAATGGGTCCCCAGGAGGACAGGGGGGTGCTGGCCTGAAAAGCTTCAGAGCAGAGTGAGTCAGCAGATGCTATTTGCTCCTAACAAGAGCCCGGCAGACAGGCCTCTCCAGGAGACACAAAATCAAGGTCCAGCTGTATCAGCTATTATGGCTGATGTTCAGCCAATTGCACCTAGAGTGAGCCGCAAAAGGCACCAATTAGCTGTTTTGATTTAGCGGCCATCGGGGAAACAACCCCGAGCTCAGCCTACCTCCAATCTTCAACTGTCGTTTTCCCCATTTTCCCCGGTTAGACAAGTGGAGAGACAGCGGCGTGGACCCCCCCCACACACATCCCAGGCCTGTGCTTGCGCATGCCCACCGCCAGTGAACTGCAGGACTGCGCCAGTGCCTGAGCTGATGCATTGGAAATTGCCAGACTGTTCTCCTTCCCACCTCCTAGGAGGGGAAATGTTTCCACACTGGTGAAGACTTAGGAGACGAAGGCTGATGACAAAATATTAGGGAAACAAACCTGGTTTTAAGCAGGTACATTAACCAGGAAGCTTCATCCTCTCTCTCTCTCTCTCTTTCTCTCTCTCTCTCTCTCTCACACACACACACACACACACACACACACACACAGAGTTCCCCCTTCCCTCTCTGTCAGACCACAGGAACCACAGCCCAGTTACCCTCCTTCTCTGGCATGATGAATCAGGACGCAGCTTCCAGGGTTGGGGTGGGTAGAAAGCTTCCCCCAAACTCCCTTTTCAGGAAACTGTCTCACCTGCTGCTATAAATTTTTTTCATATCCAAGTAATAGATGAATGTAAGCTAAAAAGTGAAATGTTAACGGACAGGATGTGTCGAGTGCCAAAATCCTACTAGGTATTCGACAAGTATTATTTCATTCTCGACACCCCCCCGCCCCCAAGTCATATCATCCCCGTTGTATTGATGTTAAAACTGGAGCACACGAGTCATCAGTAACCTCCTCAGGGTCACAGTGCTACTTAGTGGTGGCATTGAAATGTGGACTTTGACAGTATTTTCTCCAGAAATAGTAGATTTAATATTACAGTATTCTGCTTCAGGAAAGTTTATTTTTTTTAATTTTATTTATTTCAGGAAAGTTTATAATAGGGGCACCTGGGTGGCTCTGCAGTTGAGCGTCTGTCTTTGGCTCAGATCATAATCTTGGGGTCCCGGGATCGAGTCCCACATCGGGCTCCCCACAGGGAGCCTATTTCTCCCTCTGCCTGTGTCCCTACCTCTCTCTGGGTGTCTTTCATGAATAAATAAATAAAATAGTTTTTAAAAAAGAACATTTACAATAAAAGCTTAGAGTTTAGAGTCTTAGAAAAAAAGAAGCAGATTCTTAACACACACACATACACATACACACACTCCTTTTTGTCTCATTCCTCAGAAGCATCTACTTTTAACTCTCGGAGGCTGTGTCTTTGGATATTTACCCCTATAGTTCTCAATAATATTCATATGCTCTATCTCTTGGCTTTTAATTTTGGCAAATCTATTTAATTCTTACTATGGTAAATGAGCATTTTCACTTTCATGTTCCTTCAATGTAATTATAATCATAATTTTTAGTTAAATTCATATTCAGTGTTTTCATTTTTTTGATGACAATTCACTTCTAAGCCAAATAACGTACACTATTTACATTCCCTCTACTGTATAACTTTTTGTTTTTCCTGAAGTTAATTATTACCTAAATTTTTATTTGCTTAGTTTTTTGTTTTTTTTTTTTTATCAAGGGCAAAATCTTTCTGTGTGCTCCGATAGCTATGTACCATGACTTTCAATACAGTCTTTCATATCCTCAAACCCATCACATAACTGTAAGTTTTGATATCTTTCTCTGGAGACATTTCTTTTAGAGTCTCCTGCTGTCCTGCTCCCCTTTGGGCTGATTGTTCTCTATTCTTGCTGCACAGCTGTTGTTCGGGGACTTCCCTGCACCATCATCCAGGGAATTCCCTTCACCTCCTTCCTGTGTGGATCTCTTGTTTCCTAAAATCCTTGTCTTCCCCTTTCTTAGTTTATATCTTGTTTTGGTCAGTACATCCCTCAGTAGTTTCCTGGAAAAGCAAGTAGGGTAGTTATCTGGAATTTAGTGGGGCCCCCAAAAGGAGGCTAAATGGCTTGTGGCTCCTGTCAGCTGAGAGGGCAGGAGGAAGGAACTATGAGTGTGCATGTGCGTGTGTGAGAGAGAGAATCTAGCTTCCTGGTTAATGTATCTATTTAAAAACAGGTTTATTTCACTAGTGTTTTGTTATTAGAGCCCCCTCATCTTTTTCTTCAGCATCCCCCACCCAATCTTTTCCCATTTTTTAATAATACTTGGTGTCTCCAATTTCGATGCCTCTCCAGAGTCCTATAGATGAATTGACCTGATGTGGTTCTTCCTCTGTAGACTCTGAGTTTTGACCTTGTACCGTTTCACTAAGTCATTTACCAAGCTTCCATCTTCTTTTTGTCCCCATAGCTCATCTCTCAGGGTTTTATTTGGCCTCTAGTAATGTGGAGGCAGAGTTGCTGTTGCTTGTAATTCTTGTTATTAAGGGGATGAGTTTTGAGAGGAGATTAGGCCATTGTGATTCAGCTATTGTTAAGCCCCATGTCCCTTGATCGCTGGGTGTCCTACAGAGCTGGTATCAGGCAAGGCTGGATCATAAGATGATCAATGCTCTTTACTCAATAAATGTCCCACAGGCCCGGTTTGTTATTATCTCTCTGGTCAATTGATGTCCCGAAGGCCTAGGGATTGGGATCATTTGTCAAACTTCAAGGCTCAGGCTTGCTTTTGCCCACTGCACGTCTGCTTTGATCCTGGTGAGATGCCGTTTCTTAATCCTTGAATGAATGGTAACCAAACTTTCAAGTGCCTAACAATCAGCTAGGATACTTGTTTAAAAGAGAGAGAAAGAGACAGACAGATGGACAGAGAGACAGAGAGAGACACACACATACACACAGAGAAGAAAGAAATTCCCAAGGCTTCTGAATCAGTAGGTTGCTGGACTCTGCCTTTTAAAAGTACCCAGGCAAGAGACCTCGCTTTGATCAGCACTCATCACATGCAAATCAGAGGCTCCCCTCGCAATGTTGTCTGTCCTCCCTTTTGTTCTACTTCCTAATTGATAAGGAAACTTCAGTTACAGCTCAATGTACTTTCCTTGTAAAATCGTTACTTGTCAGTCTTGTCCTGTAACCATGTTACAGCTTATTCTTACAGTTTAATTATTTATAATTCCTAAGTCATGATTTGCTTCTAGTGCCTGAACGCACCCAATACCCCAGTGAACTCTTGGGAAGCTCGGGGGATAATAATAAACACACACTGCACACTTACTTTGCGCCAAACTTTCGTCTAAGTGCTTCACAGGGGCTTAAGCACAGCACACTCGGGGGGGCGTACTGTACTGTCTTCATCCTCACGTTGAAGGTAGGGAAACTCAGAGTCAAATATCTTACCCAGATCACCCAGCTAATAAATCGAAGAGCTGGAAGTAACTGAAAAACAATGAGCTGCCAGCCTTTTCAACAATGATCCAGGGGCTGGAGAAACAGACCCCGAAGGCCACAGCTACTCCCACCCATCGGCTTCCTGACCAGTTAGAAGGGCTCACACAACACATGTAGACCTGAATCCAGGACAGTTCTTATGGGGTGACAACACCAATGGAGAATCCACAAATCTGCCTCAGCTGGAGCTTAAGAGTCCCTGCAGTTGAAGCTGCCTGAACATACGATTATTAGTCTCAAAAGCAGGGTGGAGATGGTGACAAAAACGAGGACACAACAGATAGGTCAGAGTCCAATTAATGCAATGGTGAAGCAAATCTTTTAGAGAACGAAATAGACTCTTTCCAAGGGTTTCTTTCCCCACTTGTAAAATGAATGCGGTGATAATGGACCTCGGGGCATCTGGGGGGCTCAGTCGGTTAAGGGTCTGACTCTTGGTTTCAGCTCAGGTCAGGATCTCAGGGTTGTGACATCAAGCCCCGTGTCAGGCTCCACACTGAGGAACCTCCTTGGGATTCTCTCTCTCCCTCTCTCACTGCCCCTCTCTCACTCGCACATGCCCTCTCACTCTCTCTCTAATAAGTAAATAATTAAAAAAAAATAATAGTGGACCTCTTCAGTAAAGCGTGTGAGGATTAGTGAACTGATATTTAAATGCATCCCAGGGGCCCGGACACAAAGCCAGTGTTCAATAAATGTTAGCTCTTAGTGTTGAATCTCTTTGCTCATTCAAGTCAATGAACTGGATGGAATTCTTCCTAAGAGCCAAGAGATAGATGAGTGACATTGTTGAATTTTACTTTATTTTTCTAATTTGCTTTCCACCTTCACCAAATACAAGATGGCTTTTTTTCTCTCTAAAATGAGAAATATCTTGATTTAAAACAAAATAAATCATCAAATGAGCCAGCCTCTCATAACTACTGTGGCTGTAGGACTCTCCTGTGACCTTCAGTAGCTCGCTTGAGTCCTATTACTCGATTCTGGAGCAAACACAAGCCATGTATCTGGTCTTCTTCTGCAAATACTTCCTTCCAAACACCTCCTCTCCCTTCCCCTACTCTGGTTGTGAGATCCTTAGGGATCTTAGGGAACTTATTTTGTATAAATAAGTTCTGAATGTTAACCACCATCATTTTACTATGAATAAGAATTGCCACTCGGAGGATATTCTTGTCCAACAGCAAAAATAAAATACAAGCACCAGCCATTTTATTGAGACCTCTCCTTTCTAGCAACCTAGGCTGGACTGTGACCTTTGACCTGCCCTGAGCACCACAAGAACCTTGGGGTCAGTCAGCACAAGTGGAGCAGAGCCCCCATTCCAGAACATCTCACACCTGACCCTTTGCACTGCAAACCCCCCCGGGCAGGTGCTCCCTATCTTTCTTCCTGGCTGCCAGCCAGCTCTGCCTGTTGATGCTTCCAAAGGCATCAGTTGCACCAAGGCAAGCACTTGGCTGAAGAGCCTTTTGTGGCTAAAATCCAAGATTCTCCCAAACTAACCCCAAGCCACATCTACCACTTTTCCTCTCATGTCTCCCCTGAAGGAACCCTCTCTACTCCAGGCAGAATGACCTACCTGTTGCGTCCCCTCACCCGCACATGGTGCGCGTGGTGTCCTCACCTTGCGAGGAGGTGGGCCCAATGACCTCCTGTCCTCCCTAACGTCAGGACTGTGGTAAAACCCCACTTCCTCCGTGGGGGATCCCTCCGTGCTAATTCACAGCAATCTGCCCACTCTTAATTCACCGTGGTTGCCACCGCATACTGATTATACGCTGCCTTCTTGTGGCCCTTGTGTTTTTGTCTGCAGATATTTTATTTCCCCTAAATATAATGTTCAGGGCTTTCTCTGTGCCACTTACTTTATAAACAACTAATTATAATTTATCAATGCCTAAAATTGTTAATTTTTCACAACAAACCTGCGAGGCACGTCCTGTTGGTAGCCCCATGCCAGCCTGGAGAAAAGGGACGGAGAGGTAAGGCAAGTCAGCGGAGGTCAGTAAGCGGAGGCCGGGCACATCTAACGCCTGTGTAGTTAACCACTGTGCTATGCCCTGCACACAATAGTCACTCGATAAATATTTGCTCATCAATTAATTGTTGGTTTTCCCACCCCTTCCTCTGACCCAGTCCTGCCTACGCTACCTCCTCAAAGGACGCCGGCTTGGGAAAAGGATCAGACCTCTTCATTATGTTGACCTCCTTGGGAGAGAAGTGTTCCCAAAATAGTTGAAACTGTGTTCTTTTGATTCTGTATTTCATCACTATGGTTAGTGATTCCACTCTGAAATTCTTTGGTGCCAGAACCCGTAGATATATAGCCTGTTGCAAAGTTGTTATTTTTGATATCAGAAGGTTGGGGATGTTTCTATTTGAAACATTGTCTATTTACATTCCTTAGCCCAGAATAGTCTGAAGTGTCAGTATTATGTCTTCATGTTTCTAATGGAATTTTATGATGTTAAAGCAATAATCACAAGTCCCCGCGAGGTATTTTTGCCTTCTCCAGCTTATGGGAAAGCGTATTATGATAAGGACTAAGGTTGTATTTATGAAGGGGTGCCAGTACTCCCCTCCCCAAAATGGAAGGGAGGTTGAGAGCTCATGGAATTGAGTCGTTGGCAATGCAAGGGAAGAAGCTGCCCACATTTGAGCCATGGCTCCACAGCTCCTGTGTTGTAGTGTTGTGTTGTGTGTCAGCCCACTCCTTCTGCTTTTATCCTGGCCCCGAAAATAAACTCATGCCTTCAAGGCCGTTGCTGTGGGACTGCAGGACCCAGGACCTTACACTAAATGAGCTCCTTCATTTTCTCCTAACATTATTACTGAGATAAATTCTAGTTATGGTAAATAATATCAAGGACCACCTGAAGGAGGAAAAGTCATACAAACTCATCTTGATGGTGAGTGAAAGGGATGGGGGAGGCTTGTGGCCAGTGACTGACACACCCCAGGTCTGTTGGCCTGCTATCTGCATGCTTGTGATTTTGCCAAAAAAGCCAGAGAAAAAAATGTACGGGGTGATTTGTTTCTGTGTTTGTTGTTAAAGCAAATATACCAGAACTTGTACGTTTATATCAACGTGTTCTTAAAAGTAGTCATATTAGGAAGTTGGGCACTCGCTCCTGAAGTCTTGACACTGCTTATACATTTGTGACTTATTTTTTGGAATTGCCTTCAGGACAGGACATCACAATTTATCACACGCACTGGGGCACTCTGACGGTGACAGTGGGTACTATTAATAATTTAGTTGGGATAACCAGCAAAAACTCAGTGTTGGGCAACTAGGATGGATGGTTGCTTTGCTCGAGGGCCACATCAGAAAATCAATTTTAGTCATTGTTGGACCAAAAATGTTCTTATGCAGTGGATAATTTCTTTATAAGACTTGACTAGTGATGATCTTTGATTATCTATGGAAGTGAGCCTTCCTCCCAAAAGATAAAGACTTCTCTCTGTGATGATAGTCAAAAGAACGGGTTCTGGTTTTAATGAAATTCTAAATGTATTTTGATTAAGAGAAGTATCTGTGCAATATAACAACTCAAAAGGGGAAAAGCTCGCTCTCTGGATGCAGAAGCATTATATATATCATATATACTCAAACGTTGTGCTCGAGCACCTGCTGTTAGGACTTTAGTCCGACTGAGCTCACTGGTGTAGTGGATGCTAACCGTGTTTGGATGATCTGGACACACTAAAGAGGCTTTGGAAACTGAGAGGCTGTGTTTGCAGGGAGCGGACAAGGAAAGGGCTAGAGGAGCCCACAATTACAATCAGTCTTTTTCCCTGTATTCCCTGTCGCACACAATTTGCTAGTTGGTGACCCGCAAATCTGCACTGGAGTCTCTCAATCTTTGATTTTTATCACTTCCTTGAAACTTACTTTCTATACTTGCACATTAAATCTAAACATAGTATTAGGCCCTGTATCAAAGGGAGACAGGGCGTTCTCAGTAGGAGAACACTTGGAGTAACAAACTCAGATGGTCAGATGGCTGGATGCTGTAGTCTGGCATTTATGACCCTGCTTTTAAAAAGAAAAGAATCCAAAGTTATTGAAAATTCTTGCAGTAAGTAGCATTTTTATTTAGTATTTTTGTAACGATTAACTGCTGTTCACTTTTAAACTTGTTAAAATAATCTGTTTGTCTCATTGCTGTAGAATTTTTTCCACTTTTAATGGCCTGAGAGCCTAGGACAATGCCGGGCACAGAGAAATGACTTACAAGTGGTCTAGGAATCCCCAGTAAACTTAACTCACTTCTCCATCCTTCTCATTTCTAACTAACTGAGCTGCTGTGATCTGAAGCTCTTGTCCATTGTTGTCTGAAGGATGAAATTCCACCCTTGAGAAAAGCCCTTAAACCATGGCTGCTCTTTGTGTGCTTGCAAACCTACATAGGGGACAATGCTCATAGGGCACTTACGGTGAGCTGGACACTCTCTCTCTCTCTCTCTTTTTTTTTTTAAAGATTTTATTTATTTATTCATGAGAGACACAGAGAGAGGCAGAGATACAGGCAGAGGGAGAAGCTGGCTTCCTGTAGGAAGCCTGATTCAGGACTTGATCTCAGGACCTGGAATCACACCCTGAGCCAAAGGCAGATGCTCAACTGCTGAGCCACCCAGGTGTCCCGAGCTGGACACTCTTTTAAGTGCTTTGAAAATATTTAATTTTCAAAATCATCATAGGATGTAGGGGACAGGGATCCCTGGGTGGCGCAGCGGTTTGGCGCCTGCCTTTGGCCCAGGGCACAACCCTGGAGACCCGGGATCGAATCCCACATCGGGCTTCCGGTGCATGGAGCCTGCTTCTCCCTCTGCCTATGTCTCTGCCTCTCTCTCTTTCTCTCTCTGTGACTATCATAAATAAATAAAAAATTAAAAAAAATAGGATGTAGGGGACATTATTATCCCAATTTTATAGATTAAAAACTAAGGCAAAGAGGTTAAGAAACTTGCCCAGGGTCACATAGTTGGTGTCAGGCAGTGTACCTCCAAAGCCCATATTCTTAACAATTACAATGGAATAGACTATAATTTAGTTTGCTTTCCTTCATAACCAGAGCTAGAGACAAGGGCTTAAATGCAAGCCATTTCTTTGGGAGATGATCCCAAGTAACAGAAAGGAGAGAATGGATCAGAGGAGTGAGGCTGGAAAGGAAGAAGAGCTAATATAAGACATCATTATCCAGAGACCTCTGGGAAGTCTCCCAGAATCATCCACCCAGAGGAGGGCGGGCAGTGACAAGGACCCAAGGCCCAATCCCCTTGACTGAGGCCTGCCTCCAAAGCTAAAGCACTGTTCTACTTCTGGGCTACACTGGCACAGAGGTGGCCTGGGAGAAGGTCATGAGTGGATGTGGAGATCTGTGAGACACCCAGTAGGGGGGAGACACCCTCTGTTCAAAGTGAGTCAGGGCTGGGCCACGGCTGAAATCAGAGATGAGCCAGGGTGAAGTGATAGCACTTGGGTGATGTTTACAACAGATCGCTTCTAGAAGTGGTACCTGCCCAGGGTGAAGTAGGGAGTGTTAGTGGGGAACGTGGTAGAGAAGATCTGGGAATGTAGACTAGATAATCCCTTCACATCGGAAATTCTAAATTCTCCAAGTAAAGGTTCCCACTTGGCAACAAGTAAGTCGGTGATGTTGTTGACATGATAATTACCAAGAGAAATGAGTGAGATGTATAATTTAATAAAATACTGTCAATAGCATCCAATTGCTTTTCCTCCAAGTCAGGTTCCATTTAGACATGATTCCAAGATGGTAATAGTTACAAGCGATAAATAGATCCTTTTGAAATGTATGTTAACATATTCTGGCTTTGATCAGCTGGGGGTAGGGGGTAAGTGCCTAAAGACTCTCCATCAGAGGCCATCACGACTAAGAGAACAATCTTCTCATGATAATTTCTGGGTCAGTAATACACACGTATACACAGGAATTTGCATCTGTATTTCCTTGCTAACTGAAGTCTATAAGGTAACAATGGGTTTTTTGAAAACTTGACTTCTTGCTCAACAAAATGCCATCCCTCCCCTAGATCTTGCTGAACTCCCAAGTTAGTGCCAGAAGGACACTTGGCGAAGATTTGGTTTTATCCACTGACTCACAGCTGTGGTCAAGGTTGAAGCAATGCCGACCCCGCTGCCTCCAGGACACTGGCCGATCCTAAGTTAGAAGGTTCCATTTGGTCAATTTAGGATGCTTTTGGAAGAATCATGTGTTTGGATTGTGGGGGTTGGGGGTCAGCTCAGGTCACATCAAAGCGTGGTTGAGCCCAGCCTAGGCAGCAGGTCAGGATTTGACACTGTTGGTCAATGCCTGGAGCAGAGGTCAGCTCTGTTGGTTTGACCCTTTAGTGGACTGCTAGCTCCGTGGAATCCCGTGGCCACAGACTGTAACCTCATTTCCAACAGTTGCCTCCTTCATGCCTCCTTCTTGGCTCCTACAGAGAACAAAAGAAAGACCGTGGGTGGGTCTATGCACATTCATCATGTCTATTGGGGGAAGACCCCAGAACCTCTAGTCATTTTCCCAAAGGCCCAAACTGTCAGGAAACAGGTGAAGGCAAATCAATGCCTAGAGAAACTATTATAGTAGAATAAAGGCAGCACCATTTTCTGTCCATTGTTTTTCTAAGTTGAGATCATCAATATTCACTTTCCCCTGGTTTCATTTTTGATCATTGGTGAATTCTTCCCGTTAGTGATTTGATGATTATGTTGTCTCTCTGCTCCTGACTATTAATACACGCTTCCTTCTCAGGAAATGGAAAAGAGAGGTGTAATTATACTTCAACAGGGGACATGCACAGAGAATACAGGAGAATTATAGTCTCTAAGGGCAACAAATTGTGTTGAGGGGCCTCACTCTGACATCCAGGAGTCTTGCTTTCTGTGGGAAGGGTAATTCCATGTTGCCGCGTGAGTCAGTCAGAAGAAAGGGGCTGGGAGGACTCTTGCCACTGCAAAGGACAGAAACACAATTCAAATTAGCTTAAGCAAACACGGAAATGTCTTTCTCACATCACTGAGAGATTCAGAGGGTCAAGCAGCCCTTGTGCCCAAATGTATTCAAGAATCCAAATGAGGTCGACAAGATTCTTTTTCTTCATCTCATGGCTCTGCTTGTCTTGGAGTGGCTTCTGTTTCAGATGGGCCCTCTCTTCATGATGGCAAGATGGTGGTTGGAAGTTACAAGCTTAAAATGTCTCAAAATGTGTTTTCAGTGCTAGAGAAAGAGGCAGTGCCTTTCCTGGGAGCTCTGGGCTGGTCCATTAGTCAGCAGCATGGGCTGCTTATGCTGTGGTAACAATAAATCTCGAATCTGAGGCTCAACACCCAAGTTCCTGCTCACATTACATGTCTGATGTGTGTTGTTGGTCCTCAGGCACCCAGGATGTTGGACATTCCCACATTTTGTAGCTGCTCCATCTGGAACTTAATATTTCCTCTATTGCTACAGCAAAAGAAGGAGAAAACTAGAGAATTAGGCATGGGTTTTTCACTGCTTCAGGCCAGAATTGGTCAATAATACTTCCTCTTTGATCAGAGCTAGCCCAATGGCCCTGGATAACTACAAGGTGACTAGGAATATGAAGGAGAATTTAGAATGTTTGATGAATCCCGCCATCCCAGCCATGGCTGGCTTGGGTCCTATGCCCATCTTTAGGTGAGGACTGGGGTTAGAGGATCATGTACTTCCACTGCTGTGCTCAGGCCACATGTCAACCCAGGGGCTAGTGGAAGAAACTCAACATGAAGTTTTTCAGAGATCCAGCAGCTCCAGGCCAAGGTCAAGTGTTGACTTTCTGCCTGGAGTAGATTTTAGCAATCAGAAAGCATAGCTTCAGCCAAGTTTCCCTAAAGAGAAATTTCCATCCAAGGTGGAGTTTAGTGAACTCCAAAGGACACAGAGCTTGTGTCGGTTGAAAGGGAGAGGATGTTGGGATTCCTGATAGTTGATTCAGACCGCATGCCTGGGAAGGCTGCCAAGGGAGGTTGATCATAAACATTTACCAGTGGCCAAGAACAGACAGTCAAGTGGGTGAGACAGACTTGCTTTTAGCAATGGTCCTGTGCATCTTCTACTTTGTGAAAAAAGTGACAGTGTGTGGTAGGCAGAATGATGTCTCCCAACAGTATCTACAACCAAATCCCCAAGAACTGCGACGGTGTTAGGTTTCTTGGTGAAGAGGAATGAAGGTTGCAGATGGAATTGTGTTTGCTGATCATCTGATTTTAAGATGAGGAGATTATCCTGGACTATGCAGGTAGGCCCAGTGTAATCATGGAGCCTTTACAAGTGGAAGAGAGAGGCCCAAGAGAGAAGCCGAGAGATGGTAGTATGAGACCTTGCTGGCTTTGAAGATGAAGGACAAAGACCATGAGCCAGACAATGAATGTGGAGAGCCTCAGAAGCTTAAAAAAGCAAGGAAACAGATTCTTCTCTAGCACCTCCAAAAGGAAGGCCCCTCTTTCCAAAGTTGATTTTAGTGCACTGAGACCTCTGTGAGACTTCGAATTTCCAGAACCATAAAATGATAAATTTGTGTTGTTTTAAGCCATAACTTTGTTTTAATTTATCACAGCAGTCATGAGAAACTATCATACTATGGCCTGAGCTTTTAGCAACCTCTGTTCAGAAAATGCATAAGATAGAGGGGTCTTTGCTTGATATGATTGGACCCTTGGGACCAGGGCAGATGGGTGGAAACCTCCCAGGCTGACCTCAGGAGATGAAAGGGACCATGGGCTGGACAAGGAGGGGAGATACTCATGGTTCCTATGATTGGGAAGTAGACCCAAACCAAAGAAGGTACCAGAAAACAAGGTCCTTCTTGGCCTGCTCTGTGCTTCCTAGGGTCAAAACAGTCCAGAGTTCGGCTATTATTTGACTATCATTTTTACCTAAAATATTGCCATCAAATTAGAATACACTAAAAGCAAACCAAAACACAAATAAACCACTGTATATTTTCCGACTAAGACAAGGTAGATGGAGAACTGAGAGTGCTCAGATTTGACAAGCCAGGAAGCCAGGGCCAAACACAAAAGCCTAGTAGCAAATGAGCCCAAGTTGAGAGTCATAGACACAGCCTGACCTTTAGGAAGGTGCCTTTATTACTAATCCTCACTAAGGTGACCCTCATGGTGTGTTCTGTATCATGCCATACAGGAGATAACTGTGAGAACAATACTGATTTACAGTCAGCTGATAAGCTTGCACACATGCCCGTGCACACCCATGTACACACACACCGATAGACAAAGCTAAAACTTTTAGTCACTCCAATTACCTTGTCTGCTGAGAAGAATGAAGACTCAAATGGATTTCCCCCCTCCCACCTTTGAGAATTGCCCTGTGCCCAGGTAGTCTACAAACAGGGCCAGAGGAATGGGGCTTCAGTCATTGGTAATGGGAGTCAGGACATCGTCGTTCTGAAGGGAATAACAAGTGAGTGCTGCGATCATTTCACAGAGGCCAGGTAACCTTCATGCCATGAGCTAATGGTCCCAGTCTGCTTCTTAAGCAAGCATGTGTTCACACCAAGCTTGAACTCAAGTGCCTGTCAATGAGTTATCAGCACCTAAGTCATCCAGAGAAGACAAACCACACTGACATGTGGATTGCATTAGTGCCCTCACTGGCAGTTACCCTTACACAGCAAAAGGAAGGAACCAACCTACTTACAGAGGCCAAAATATTTTTAGTGCCCCTTCCAGGGACAGCTCTGCTTCAGGATGGCTGAGGCTGACAACTGCTGCGATGGTTGGCCACCCCTTGCCAAGTACCCACTGTACTTGGTTTCTGGGCATGAGAAGTCTTCATGACTCCAGGACTCTTGTGACTACATTTTGCCAAGTACACATTTGCAAATGCAATGCATGAGATAGAGGAAACCCATGTCTACTGAGCATCTGTTTGCCAGGTGCACATCTATAATTTAATTTCGTCACCACAGTGACACTCTGAAGCTGATGCTGTTCTTAGAACTTGGAAAAGCAGACTAATAATGTGAAGTAAGTTGCCCAAATGGTACAGCAAGCAAGTACCAGAGCCCACAAAGATCTCCTTGGATTGTCCTTGTTATGTACTGAAGTATCCTTTAAAAAAAAAAAAACCCACTCAAAAGGAGGAAAACGGGAATGGGAAGAAATCAGAGAGGGAGACAAGCCATGAGAAATTCTTAACTATGGGAAAGAAACTAAGGGCTGCTGAAGGACAAAGGGGTGGGGAGGATGGGATAAGTGGGTGACGGGCACTAAGGAGGGCGCGTGATGTGATGAGCACTGGGCATTATATGCAACTGATGAATTATTGAACTCTGAAACTAATGATGTTCTATATGTTGGCTGATTGACTTTAAATTAGAAAAATCTTAAAAATTAAAAAAAAATTAAAAACCACTCCCTTTTGCTAATTTTTTGTATGATTTGAATAAATTTTCTTTCTATCTCTGGAATATAATTTTCTAGTAATTGGATATGAAAAAGAGTAAAAGAGGGTAGGAAATGTATTTTCATTGGACACTTCAAAGATGAATGACATAAATTCTAGTGTGGTCATAGAGCAGGAGCTCTGAAGTCTGCTGTGTCAGTCACACTTGTCTTTATCAACTGTGAGGGTGAACCATTTAATCTTGCTAATCCTGGGACACCAGGGTGGTTAAGCCGTTGAGCATCTGCCTTCCGGCCAGGGCGTGATCCTAGGGTCCTGGGATCAAGTCCCACATTGACCTCCCTACATGGGGCCTGTTTCTCCCTCTGCCTGTGTTTCTCCCTCTCTCTCTGTGTCTCTCATGAATACATAAGTAAAATCTTTAAAAAAATCTTGCTAACCCTTAATATGATCGTGTGTAAAAATAATACCTACTGTATATCACAGGATGGTTATAAGGATCGAATGGAACAATAGATGCAAAATTTCTCATTATTTATAAAGTGTTTTGAGCTCACAGACACCGAAATATACCAGTTAAAACTCTGGTATTGTTATCATCAAAACTGTAACGACCAGAAGTCTACACCTTTCATACAATTAGGTTCATCTTCAGATACTCCATTAACTTTGAAAATGAGCTTTAGAGTAGTTATCATAAGATTAGCTACATTTATTGAGAGCCTCCTCCATGTACATTATTTCTAATCCCCACAGCTCACTCTTTCAAGCAGATCTTATTGTCCACAATTATAACTTGAAAAACGAAGATCCAGAGGTTAAGTAACTTACTCAAGTGATGGAAGCAGGGTGGGAATTGAGGTTTGACTAATCCAAAATCTATGTTCCGTGCCTTGAAATTTTTAGGAAAAAAATACCACGATGTTATAATTTCTACTGTAATTTTTATTTATGAATTTACTACTTTGCATAGAATAAATATATAGCCTGGGGAAGGGTCTGTCCTAAAGAGTCTGCACTAGTTCCTAATTCCTGCTATAGTTTCTGCTGATCCTACATCCCCGCTCTCTCCCTTCTTACACTTGAATACACAAACGAATGTTCTGTACAAGATAAAACAGGTCAGGTCCTGCCAAAACCAACATATCCAGGATATGAGGTGGTCTGAGCTTGTGTTCCCACTGACCCTTGACCTGGTTGACCCTGGTGAGGGGCTGATTGTGCTCCCCGAGGTCAGGTTGATGTGTAGGGCAAAGGGTAAATTTTATGGTAGCTGGTCAGGTTCATCCAGTCCTGCACGTAAATGCTCCCACTCCCCTTCACCTTTCTGGACTTCCTACTTGGCTTTTATTTTAGTCTTTTGAACAAACATCCAAAGTAGAGCAAGATTCCAGCTAGATCACAGGATGGAAATGCAGTGGAGGCTGGAATGTCTTCAGGCAGAAAGAAGCCCCACAGAGCCCTCTTGCTCCCCAATCCCAGACCTGTTCAATTCTGAAGGCAGAGAGCACAGCGTAGTGGAAGGAAGATAGATAGGCTGTGGCCTGTGCTTCGACACATATCCCCACAGTCATTTTAACGTTGTGTAGACACATGTCTCAACCTCTCTGGGCTTCAGTTTTATCATCTCTCACAGGGGAATAACTCACAGAGTTATTGTGAAGATTAGCCGACCTGTGTGAAAGACAACACGGCAACCGACACATAGCACTTCATGAGTCGGCTGGGTGAAGGAGAAGGTGAGTGAATTCTCACCTCAGCTGGAGAAGGCCTGCTGTATCCCCTACACTGTGACTCTGGGATGGAGCAGAAACATTGTATTCCCATAGAATGGTCCTCGTATGACCCAGAAACGCCTTCCTTGATTGCCTGCCAAGGTGTGACCAGACTGGGCATGACTCAGACTTGAGGCTCCCCAAGGAGTGGTACCCACTGCCCTCCATGTGATCTCTGTTTAACACAGTGTTTTCTCAAACTGCTGTGTGGGAGCCACGTGAGTCACAATCACCTCGAGTGCCTTCCAAATGCAGATGGTTGGGCTCCACTCAGATCTACAGACAGCACCTCTCAGGTGGGGGTGAGGTGGGAATCTGCATCCTTGACTCTCTCTTGGTCCAGAGCCTGAGAGAATTAACCAAGTTTAGGCTGGGCAGTGGGGGGCGGCGGGGAGGAAATGAGGCTCCAGGGGGGTGGTATCCCTGAACATTCCTCTGAGAGCCTTCTCCACTTCCCAGCTCCATGAGCGCCTGCCACTGATTCCTCAAGGGTAAACAGTCCATGCCCCGCAAGTTCCTTCCCCTCACCAAACAGAAGAGACTTTAAGACAGAGAAGAGTCTTCCAGACTTTTCTCTACTACCCAGGCTTTTCCCTGGGTTCTTCTAACAATTATAATGATATAAGAAGCTCTGCTAGGAGCTGGAGCAATGAAGAAGAATAAAACATAGTTCATATCTGGAGTGCTTACCCACAGGTGATTAAGTGGCGAGGCAAGTAGCCCTTATTAAAATCATTTAGGAGAGCATAGATTGTGACAAAATTGTGACTCGTGAAAAATGGCTCCAGTGCCAGGTATCATGTGGTCCCTGTCTTGCACAGCTCATTCCCTGTGTGCCAGGAACTCTGCTTCTTTATCCTTTAAGTAGGGGAAGTGAGTATGGCTAAGCCAAGACGCAGTCCTTTGGGGATGAGTGGTGTGTTTGGGGGAAGGATGCTTTGTCAAAGGTCCTGAGCCATGGAAGGAAGAGGAAAGGGCATGGGGGATGGCTTCCGTTCAAGCAGATGCACACACCCAGGACTCTTCTGGGACGAGGGTAAAGGTTCTGACAAGAGGCATTCATTCTCCCTTTCCTGCCTGACTCCAGAGGGGCTGAAGTGGCCCAGGGCACTGTGCTGAGGAGGAAAAAAAAACCCTGATGCTTCTGCTTAGTCCCAAAGCCATGTCTAGATACCTATTTCATTTTGAAAAATTATCTTAAACTCTCTGAGGTTCCTTTTTCTCATCTACATAATGAAGAAATGATGTGATTTCAGAATGTGATGTAAATTTTTATGTCACAAGTTGGTTGTAACAGAGAGTATAGTTCATATGAAAGCGCTCAATAAGCTCTAACGTGCCATCTGTGGTTTTTTTTTTTTAATGCACTATTCCTATTCCACAAGAGATAATAAAGATTTGAGGGGTAACTCTTGCTATTTCTCACAGCTCCCTACACAGCATCATACCCATAGCAGGTCCTCAGAATCTTCTAGAAGCCAACACTGCTAAAGCTCTCACATGCTACTCCTTTCGATGAGCCAAAGAAATGGTTCTGCTCTGTCACGTTCTAGACTAGGCGTTTGGTGTCTTAGGAGCACTTTACAGAGAAGTAAACATTTCAGATGACCTGACCTCATTAAAATCCATCCTTAATTGTCTACTCTTGGTTTTTGTCAGTCACCAGGAGCCTTGGAAGGAATGGGTCTGTGAATCAGGATGGTCAGGGAGAGTCAAGGAACCATGAGTTGGGAGGGGGTGTGTGTGGTAAGTTGGGGGACACTTCCTGCTAGTGGTGTTTTCAACTCAAAAAGCTTTCGAGGCCTCTGTTCCCAAAAGAGACCTGGAACTTGGTGCATGGGGCACCCCCAGTGGTGCTTGGAGTAACTCTTCTGACTATGGGTCCTCATTCACTTGGCCAAACAGCCAAGCATCCCGGAGAAATGCATCCCTCCCCAACTCTGGAGAACCCCATCCCCACCACTCACACTCTTCAATGCATGGGGCTTAGGCCAGATGGGGTTGGGACCTGTGACAACCTGGCCTGGTTCTCGTGCCCTCAGAAAGTCCATCCCAGATGGCGCAGCAGGGTCCGTCCTGTCTCCTATTGACAGGTCCCAACTGCTTCTACCTCAGATGCCAAACATTCTCAAGAGAAAGCTGGTCAGGAGGTTTGCCCCGGCTAGCAGTGACTAGCTGCCTGACTAGAGCAAGAGTGAACTCCTGGCAACGGTGGAGGCTGATGAGTCACCAGAGAGGTTTCCAACCTATTCTTACACCCTGAGAATAGCAGTGGTTACTCATTTGCATCAGCACACCTCTATTTTGAGCAGGTCTTCTTGGACTTGGGGTTTCCTGTAGTGTGTGTTAACTCCTCGGTCTCCCTTCTCGAGGTCCCCTCTGCTCCGACTTGGCACCGTGGGCTTGCCGAGTTCCTTGGCAACACTAGCTACTCATGATGTCAGGAAGGGGTGGAACTCCCCAAAACAAGGTTTATTACTTTCTTTATCAAGTTGCTCAGATTCTCGTCAGCTGAGATAGTATAGTTAAACGCTGGCCATTTGGCTTCGTGCCTGGAGCATGAGAGAGGACACATCACCAGTACGTCCATTTCCGTGTCCCTTCGGGGAGGTCACGAGGTTGGCACACTCCAAAGGCACATGTGGTTCTGCTTTCTCATCTATTCATGGAGGGAGGTGTGCTTAGCTATGGGCAGGGAAGCTCTGGCTCTCTCAGGGTGTGGTCCAAGACAGCATCTGTTAGAGATGCGGACTCATCAGCCCACTCCAGACCTACAGAAGCTGAGTCTGCATCTTACCAAGATCCCAGGGGATGTGTTGGGGAAGCACCAAGCCAAGCCACATACAGAGGCTCAAGTGAGCCTGACCACCCAGCACCCAAAGGACTAACCCGGGGTTAGAGGGGTGGAAGTTATAATGAGTACACTGGTCAACACTGTCCCACCAGCATCCCCCCAGTGCAGCAATGAAAGGCCTCCTCGGGTGGCCTGTGGGCATTGAGTAGGGCTCTCAGACAAGTCACTGGAGGCCACGGTGCTCGATGGACAGCCTCAGCATGGCTGTGGAGAACATTCATGAGTGCCCAAACGGAGCCTGCTGTGCACCCAGACATCTGGCAGGCTCTGCAAGAGGAGGCAGGTGCCCTGGGCTAACTCAGCACACGGAGCCTGAACTCAGTGAGGCATCAGGGGCTAGAAGTCACATCGCCGTTTTTGTGACACCCCCAATGACAGCCACATCCCTGCCTACAGCAGAATCCACTCAGCTCAGAGACTCAGAATAAGGACCTGAGAAAAGATGGATGGGAGCGTGGGCTGGGAGGACGTCAAGAGAAAAAAGGATCAAAGTGTTGGTGGGTGAGATGGCCTCTGTTAGGAGTATTGAAGATTTCATTGCCTCTCATGTTTCAACTTCCTTTCCTTTGCAGGATGTTTCTCCCATTTTCTCAACGGTTTTCCAAATTATCCTTCAGCTCATAAGATACTCGCTCACCCATGCTCAGAAGCTCCTGACGTCATCGAGCCCTCTCCTGCCAACACTACGTAAAGAGACCTGCTCTTGTTCGAGTGTGCTAATATTTCCCACTTTCTTCTAACTGCCTTCCTCACAGGAAGCCCCAGGACAGATCCTGGGTGCAGGGAGCCCTCGCCATCCTCAGAAGACAAAGGCAAAAATAGGAAGAAGCAGAACAATGTTCATGTAATAAGTGAGTTTGCATGTCATTCTTCCTGCTGAGCCACTTGCAGCCTGAGTGGCCATTTAGGGTGGAGGGTGGAGAGTGGATGGTGGCACTCAACAGCTCAACCGCTCAGCAGCAGGCGAGCCTCTGGCTGCCGGCACGTGAGCGGAATAGACTGGCGAGTCCTGGCTCATCCCTGTGGCATCCAGAAAATGACAAAAGGGGGACATGTCATTTTACAGGTGATTAATCTGGTGTGTGGCTTACTGGATAACTTCTTCCTCCATTATTACTATCAGCCTGACCATCACTGTTGTCACAGACAACACATGTTTTTGGAGGGCTGACCGTGCAGACAGAGTTCACATCTCAAGGAGGCTAGGAGATCTGAATTCAATGGAGATCTGAATTAAGATCTATCCTTTATTGCTAGGCCAGATTGAGCAAAATCCCCAAGAAAACTTATTAAACTCAACAGCAAAGAAACAAACAATCCAGTCATGAAATGGGCAAAAGACATGAACAGAAACCTCACAGAGGAAGACATAGACATGGTCAACAAGCACAGGAGAAAATGCTCCGCATCACCGGCCATCAGGGAAATACACATCAAAACCACAATGAGATCCCACCTCACCCCAGTGAGAATGGGGAAAATTAACAAGGCAGGAAACCACAAATGTTGAAGAGGATGTGGAGAAAAGGGAACCCTCTGCACTGTGGGTGGGAATGTGAACTGGTGCAGCCACTCTGGAAAACTGTGTGGAGGTTCCTCAGAGTTAAAAATAGACCTGCCCTATGACCCAGCAATTGCACTGCTGGGGATTTACCCCAAAGATACAAATGCAATGAAACACTGGGACACCTGCACCCCCATGTTTCTAGCAGCAATGTCCACAATAGCCAAACTGTGGAAGGAGCCTCGGTGTCCATCGAAAGATGAATGGATAAAGAAGATGTGGTCTATGTATACAATGGAATATTACTCAGCCATTAGAAACGACAAATACCCACCATTTGCTTCGACATGGATGGAACTGGAGGGTATTATGCTGAGTGAAATAAGTCAATCGGAGAAGGACAAACATTATATGGTCTCATTCATTTGGGGGATATAAAAAATAGTGAAAGGGAATAAAGCGGAAAGGAGAAAAAATGAGTGGGAAATATCAGAAAGGGAGACAGAACATGAGAGACTCCTAACTCTGGGAAACGAACTAGGGGTGGTGGAAGGGGAGGTGGGCGGGGGGTGGGAGTGACTGGGTGACGGGCACTGAGGGGGGCACTTGATGGATGAGCACTGGGTGTTATTCTATATGTTGGCAAATTGAACACCAATAAAAAAATTAATTTATTAAAAAAATCCCCAAGAAAACAAATTACGGTCTTGAAAGGGTAGCAAAATCTGTTCTCTGATGACATATTGTTGGCTGCCCCCCACCCCTTTCTCTAAAAAAATAAAATTACAAGTCCATTTAAACTGAAAAAAGACCAAATCTGTCCTCTGAGTCTAATAGGCTCAACTGGAGTGACGCGTCCTCTCCTAGAGCAGTCCAGCTGCACCAGGGTGATAATCACAGAAAGACAGAAAGATAGAAAAGTAGCCCACGCCCACAGAAGAGGCCTGTGACTCGCAGAGGATGTGGCTCCCAAGATGTGAGAGCTACAAACACAAGTCTTCCTCCTAGAGCTCCAAGGAAGATGTGGCTGAGGGCTGGACATGCTTGGCCCTTTTCTTTCCCTCAAGTCCAAACAATGGGCATTTGCTCTTCCCTAGTCCCATCCTTCCATCTCCCCTTTCTTCCTTCCTCCCTCCCTTCCCTACCCCCGTCCCTTCCCTTCCCTCCCCTTCTCTTCCCTTCCCTTTGCCCCTTCCCTTCCCTTCCCTTCCCTTCCCTTCCCTTCCCTTCCCCTTCCCCTTGCCCCTTCCCTTCCCCCTTCCTTCCCCTTTCCTTTCCTTCCTTTCTTCCTTCCTTCCTTCCTTCCTTCCTTCCTTCCTTGGATAAACTTTACTTTTTAGAGTAGTTTGAGACTTACAGGAAAATTGAGTAGAAAATAGAGAGTTCCCCTCAAATCCTTATCCCTTCCCTCTGCACAGTTTCCCCTATAATCAACATTTTGCATTAGTATGATACACTTCTTATCATTGATGAACCAATATTGATACACTATTACCAGGAGTTTATAATTTATATTAGGGTGCACTCTTTGTGTTGTATAGTTCTAAAGGCTTTGACAATTGTTCACTGTGATATTTCTGCCATTATATACCGAAGGGTTTTGCTGCCCTAAAGATCCCCATGATCCACCTATTTATCCCTCTTTTCTCCCAAATCCCTGGTGACCACTGGTCTTTTTATCATCTCTATAGGTTTGCCTCTTCCAGACTGTCATAGAGTTGGAATCATATGGTATGTAGCCTTTTCCAACTGGCTTCTTTCACTTAGCAACATGTACTCAAGTTTCCTCTATGTCTTTTAGTGGTTTGATAGCTCTTTACTTTTCATTGCTGAATAATACTCCATTGTGGTGATATTCTAGAGTTTGCTTATCCATTAATTCACCACAATTTATTTTTTATTCCTCTGTTCTTGGATTAGTTCTCAAGAGTATTTTTTACTCCTGCTTCATGTCCATAATGAGCCACTGTGAACTTCTTATCCCTCTCTACTAGCTTATATGACTACTATTCCTACCTGCATGAATACGACATGGCTCAGAGTGTTTCTGGTTGGCAGTTTTACTGCCAGTAGTATATCATCTCTTTACTTGGAAAATGGCACTTGAATACATACTTAAAACCAGTGGAATATATTTTTAAGATGGTATGCCTACAGTTATGCAATCAGTTGACTACTCGGGCTGAGAGTAATCTGTTCCTGGATGTTCCAAGCAAGGAGACTTCCACGACTAGAATTTGAAGTTAAATATCTTCCGGAATGGAGTAGAAGCTTTGTCGCCATCCATGGAATGGAAATAGGAAATATTGTAGCAGCTAGAGAGAATATTGCCCAGTAAGAGTCTAAGGATATTGGCCACATTTCATTAACCCCAAGAAAGTTTGAATAGGGTCAGAGATACCATGTTTAGGTAATATGCTGATTTAGAGGCAGATACATGGTTTAATTTAATCTTAAAATATATGAAAATGCCCCTATCAAGAGCTTCTATGACTATTACTTTGTTCTCTCAACATCATACTCCCATCCACATGGCTGTCTTGCGGTAAGGGGCTTCTATTGAGCCCATTGCTTGTGAACTAGTTCCCAGGCTATAGGCAGACTGGTCCAGGAGAGACATGGGGCTAAAGTTGGGTCAACCAGATGCAAAGAAAAGAATCAGACTCTTCGACTGTGGCTAGATTTGGAACAATTAAACTTTTATGTCACATTTTATGCTCTGGACACTAAGTTCTCCTTAGAATGAGAAAAATGAAACAGATGTATATGGGGGAGAAACAGTCTTCTTATCCTTTCTGGCTCCTGTTTCCAAGAATTTTCTTGCAGTGAACATTATGATTATCTTCTCAACATTTATTTTTTCCTTCTTTTGGTAACCCTTCAGTTTTTACTTTGATATCCACAGTTATTCCAAGCATCCCTTGGAAATGCTTTAAGTCCAGAGTTATATTATTATGGCCTCAGTTTGTCAGAATACTAATCCCTGGGCAAAGGTGTTGGCTTAGAGATAGGTGGGAACACCAAGCAGATACAGAAATGAAATAGAGGAAGGTAATTGTTGAAGGATTCAAGGAGCCAAGCTTCCTTACATTTTCTGGAGCAGCTTCTGGAAGAAATCCTCACCCTAGATGGGGAAGATGTACTGGACTCAGTTTCTGTGCCATATCAGATCCATGCACCTGCCTTGCTTACAGATCATCAAGGCCCCAGAAAGAGCCTGTTGTACCCAAGACTATGGGCACATAGTCACAGCCATTGCTATCTCTAGAGATGGAGAAGGCACGCAGCAGTGCCGCTTCCCAGAGAGATTGCTGAGTCTGTCCCCTGGCTTCATTTTGTCCCTTGGGAGCTGCAGCTTTCCCAGGAATTGCCTGAAGAAGCCTAGGGACAGAACTAGGAAGGGAAGGGGACATAAGTCCCAAGGGAATATCTCCGGTCAGCAGAAGAACAGGGACCAGGACATCGCTGATGGATAAATTCTTCTCTGTCTCCACATCCACACAGCTGACCCTGAGATACAGGAGCTGGTGCAAACTTTCTGAAGGCTCCCCATTGTACTTGCTTTTGCCCCTTCCCTACTTAATCCCCTTTCTTCCTTCTCCTGCTTCCCCAAATCACACTGCAATAAAAATTGGCCCATGAATTTTTGGGGGAGGCCTGGCTAGGACAAGGAGGATGTACGTTCATAGGTTGCTGGCAGCTCTCTGGTGACCATGTGACCCAGGGGAAGGATGAAGCTGGTAGCACGAACGGCAGGCAGGGAGCCAAAAGAGATGTGATAACATCACTGACCAGCCTGAGAAACCTTCCTACCCCCGACTTCCAGTTGCCTGAGTCGGGAAGAAGTCCATTATACTTATTTCTCTGTAATTGGCAGGTGATTCTATGGTAAGTGATAACCTTCTTTAGTTTTACCTGGATCTGTAGATTCTAGGAGGGTGTCTCTCCCTCTCATAGTCTTATAATAAATTCATTTGATCTTAAGTTACCTGAGGTTGATTTCTGGTACCTGCCATCAGTTGAATCTTAACTGATATGTCTGCCTTCCTCTTGCTACTGATGAAGAGCCCTCAGAGCCCCTTGCAGGAATTCTGATCCTTTTCACCATTGAAAAAATTCAAAATCAGTTAAAATGTATAGAGTGGATCTATAGTCATGTGTAAAATGCAGATTATTTCTGTTTCAATTAAAAAACAAACACATATAATGTTTCTTAACATTTCTGGAAGTCCTTCTAAATAAAAACCAAACAATACCCCCAAATAAGAATGGTTTAGGAATTCATCTCTGCCAAGCCAGCTTTCCTCCAGATGATAGATTTGTTAGTTAATCATTCTGAAGCCAGGATTAGAGCACAGTCAACAGTTTAATAAACCATTCATTTCCTACAGTGCTGAGTAGTTTCATGGGCTTTTACTCTTATGCCATAAACAGGACTATAAATTGTATTAGTAATTGTTTTTGAAAAGAATGTCAAGACTTCCATTCTAAAATGGCGATTGGAGGTTGCACATTTTGCTACTCCCTTTCTTCTTAAGTTCCTATGGGAAGGCCCAGTACATATTTTAGGCTAAGTTTTTTTAAAAAGAAACTTTTAACCTGAAAGAGTGAAAAGTGCTACCAACAAGAGTGCAATTAGGAAGAATTTTGCAAAATGGCATGTATAGGAGGAGATAGATGGAAGAACCAACTGGCCTAAGATTTACCCAGTGTGGGGATCCCTGGGTGGCGCAGCAGTTTAGCGCCTGCCTTTGGCCCAGGGTGCGCGATCCTGGAGACCCGGGATCGAATCCCACGTCAGGCTCCCGGTGCATGGAGCCTGCTTCTCCCTCTGCCTGTGTCTCTGCCTCTCTCTCTCTCTCTCTCTGTGTGTGTGACTATCATAAATAAATAAAAATTAAAAAAAAAAAAGATTTACCCAGTGTGAGGACAAGCCCACCTGTACTCCAGCAAGAACATAGCAAAATCTCAAGACATCCTGGAACAGCAGAAGCTAGGGCCAAGCCTGGGCAGTGGAGCCAGGGGCCTGTCTTGCAAGGTTTGTGCTAAAAGGAGCTTCCCCATGGGGTCACTCTGTCCTTTAGGGAAGGAGATAGAGGTCCCACTCACTTCAGGTCACTACAACACAGGAAAAATAAAAATCATAAAACAGGAAAATGAAGCAAAGAACCACAGAGGTTTGCAGAGCCGCTGAGAGCCTGGCCTTCTCCCATTGCATACACTTTCCGAGGTCGTTGTTAGAAACTGGAAAACACTTTCCAATCATTTGCCAGGAGCTTCTGAGCAATTTTCTTCAATCAGGAAGCAGTTTGAGCTTTGCTGATTATATGAAAAAGGCAAAGCCATACTAGACCTGAAGGTCTCTAGAACAGGAAGGGCCCATTTGCCATCCAAAGGTTAAGGTATGAGGGTCTAGGGAACCGATGGAAGTGTATTGATTTTAAATTGATGGGACATTGACAATGGCATCAGGTGGTGAAATTACACCCCTCGGCTCAGAGAATATTGTTTCTCATCCCAGACTCATTGTTGAAGTTGACAGGTAAATGGGTTTTTGGTAAACATTTATTTCATTTTCAATCTGGACACTCAATTGATATGGAGCAATCATGTGAGGGTAATTATAGGAGTCTGAAGGACCTTAACTCTTGCAAAAGCCTAAATATTTAGAAAGCAGGCTGTTTCTTTTACTTTTGAATTGGCAGTAGATTGCTCAAGAGAAAAATACACACCAAAGAATTAGATTCAATCCAATTCAAAAAATACGTATGTAGGTTTTCTGCGAGGCAAGGTACAGAGCTCAAGGCCAGGTCGAACTGACGGCATTTTCCTTCTCATTATCTCTCTATCCTCTCATTTAAATACCTTTTCATTAATTCTGTATATTCCACGAGAGAGTTGGCTACTCCCAGGGGGCCAGCCTTGCTCACTTGAGTTGAAAACAGCTCTTCAGGACAGATGATTAAGTTTTATTTCCCCCTTGCTGAAGGGGTAGAGGGAAGGAGGTAAGGAATGATTCCTCTAAGATTTCTCAGTGTCCCATATTGTCCTCCTCCTTCAAATTCATGGACCGCTCCCTTCCCCATTCACTCCTCATCAGGAATGTTCCACAGCAAGACTGAAATTAAAATGTGCCTTACAAAGAAGAGTAAGTAAGCCTCAAAACTCTGAGGCTCAGTGTCTTTTTCTGTGGAATGGGGTTAGTAATTCTTCCCCGGTTGGGCTATATCAAGAATTACTAAGACAATGAATTTGAAAACATGTTTCAAAGTGACAGCACCATAGAGGGTCCGGGGGATGAGTGAGTCATGGAGAGCTCAGACCAGGGACCTGGCAGCCACACTCACTGTGGGACATGGTTTATTATTTAGCCTCTACGTTTCTCAGCTTACCTATCTGTAAATGAGGTTATGAGTGTTCCCTTCGGATAGTTTTTGTGAGAATCGATGACTTACTATATGTCAAGTTCTTAACAAATACAGGCCAGTATAAAAATAAAGGACATTGTTATTATCCTTTCAGAATTACCTTGTCATAGCCAAGAGGTCTTCTGCATCTCCATGAAATGGTAACTTTTAATACATATTCACTGGCCTTCTTGTGGTGTATGGGAGGGAGCACAGATGCAGATCCAGAGTTAAGTCTCTGCAGTCAGTTGGGGTCTACATTTTACATGGGGGTAAGGGGAGAGTTCATGGGTGGATTTTGTAGAATTAAGGAAAAGGTGTTTAAACTGGAGGATGGAAGTGATTGAGTAAGTTCAACTCTGGACAACGGAGAGGGGCATGCCACTTACAGCCCCATTTTAGGACCTTTCACATCATCAGCTCCTGTGGCCCCAGGTCCTCATCCTCTATCTTGAAAATACTGATATCTACTATGATCCCCTAACCTGGGTTAACTACTGTTAACTATGACTATAGTCATCCTAGAGGTAGTGGCAAAAAGTCCTTACCCTTCCCAAGTGGGGTCTGTATTTGTGGGATTTTAGGTGCAAGGACAGTCCAGGGAGGGATCTTGCATGAAGTGGATGAATAATGGGATAGGATGTGTGCCAGATGCTCAGGCTAGATGAGGGCCATTGGAGATTCTAAGCACAGATGAGACTTTGACACCCATCATATCCTATATAATTTATACTACACATTTTTTAAAACCCTAAACTATAAACACAATATGCACATGTATGGTGAAATGGAAATTAATTCATGCTACATGTTCTGATTCCAAAATTCCATGTAAGTGCATGAAAGTTGGATAATACAATTAATCATTCTCTCTCTCTTTCTCACTGGCCAGGCTTTCTACTGCCCTCAGCACATTGCAAGGCTACCATTGGGCAAGCAAGCATTGCCATCTCCACATCCTTCGGCCGTGCTCACCAGCTGACTCATCTCCCCAGCTCTCTGTGGAGGCTCCTTGGGAACTGTCACCAGGCTCTGCCACCAGGGCCAGCCTGTCTCCTTTCAGCTCTCTGTACCCTTAATGATGCTCCACTTCACAGATGAAGGCAACTAACACCTCTCTCTTCAATGTCCCATCTGGAATGTGTACTGTATTGGGAAAGACAACAACAGAGTAGGTTCCTGGGAACTGCTTTCCCACCTCTTTGGGAACTGAGTGGGGGCCCCTTCCTGGTGTGTGGGATTTAATCCCTGCACTCCAGGCTCTTCAACTGGGAGGGCAGACAGCACTGCGTGGTGGGAAAGAGCTGGGGCCTTTGAGGCACAGACACCTGGGCTTGCATCCAGCTTCAGGCGCACGCGAGCTGGGTAAGGCTGCTTTGCTTTGCTGCCTGTTTCTCCCTGTGTGAATGAATATGATGAGAGTCTTTGTAGAGAGCAACTGCAGTGAGGCAGGTTGGCACGATGCCTGGCCCAGACGAAGCACTCAGTAAATGGTAGCACTTATGTATAACAAGGCCGGGTCATGTGATTTTCAGATGGATTTTCAGACGGAATTGAGATTTCAACTCAACACTTGCACCTTCTCCTGTGATTCTCATGTCCCTCATGGTGGGTCCCCTGGAGGAGCCAAGGCTGGAGACTGACTTGGACTATCAGAAAGGGTGCCCAATGCTTCATTTTACCCATCTCTCCTACAATTTGTCACCAAGTTGGGGCCCTGTCAGAAGACACACCTGGTCTATCGATGAAGAGGGAACAGCCCTATTCTTCCCCAAGCTCCTAGAGACCACCTCACTTTCCAAGGCCCAGTAGTGGAGCAAAGGAGATGGTCCTTAAGACTTTCAGTAGGATTTTCAGATTAAACCTATTTTATAGGAAGAATTGCCTGACAGGTGAGAAAGACTAATTTGGCTGACAGTGGAAATAAGGCCTCAGGCAATTTTAGGTCTGTGGATTTTGTTAAGCAGTTAAAAAAAAAAAAAACCAAAAACAAAAACAAAACAAAACAAAAAAAAAACAGATCCAGGTAACACCCATCAGCATTTAGTCTCTCAATTATAAAGTGTCAGCTCCATAGCTAAGTGGCTGCTTTCAAACTCCGCATAAATGAATTCTAGAGCACTCTGCATCCCTCCTAGAGACTTGACTAGTTCTCACTTATTTGATCTCTTGAGGTCAGGGACATTACAACTTTACAGGCCCCAGTCGAGGCCTACTTCTTAGGCTTGTGGCCTGTGCAGTTACATGGGGCTCAGAGCTTAGAACAGCCCTGCACTGGGTCTAACGTCCTGCCATGAGAATATTAAATTCTTAAAATAATTATTGCTAAAGTTTTGATAATTTTCAAGTAAGAAACCCTCCATTTTTGTTTTGCACTGGCCTCCACAAATTAGGTAGCTGGTCTTGGCCCCAGTGCTTAGGCCATTGTCTGCTGTATAATAGGTGCTTATCTATTACTGGAAGAAAATTAATTATCAATAATGTAATACACTCTTGAACTCTTTGTTAGCAGTGTAATCAAGCCATGGTCCATAAAGCGTTTGAAACCCTCTCTTGTTAGATTACCTGTACAAAGGCAACAGCAAGCCTAAAGATGATAGTTAAGACCTAGAAACTGAATTTGATACATAAAATGCCAGCTACCAGCAGATTCCCTGGCAAATGAGAACAATTTCCAAGTTCTCCATGTGCCTGAGAGGGACAGCTTCCGCTATGGAAAATCTCAAAGCAATAACAGGTCAAAGTGTTGGGTAGAAACCACCAAGGTGGTGTGCTGCCATTATCAGGGTGACGCCATTACATCCCGAGAAGCGTATATTCAGATCTCATTTAAATGAGGCTCTCAGGGGGGAATTGCCCTTTATACAACAATTGATTTTTCTAAAGTGAATTATCAGTTACAGGATATTTACTCTGGTTTGTTGTTTGGGGACTTGGGGATGTGTCTGAACTACATTTAAAGAAAGAGAGCTGAAAAGCAGGGCAGCATGCAGAATTGTAATCAGAAAGTCAATGATAAAAATCATTAAAAGACATCAAGCAGAATCCAGCAAGAAAACACAACACAAAACCCGAAAAGGAAGTGGGATCCCAAAAGACAGAGCACGGTGGGAATTGATACCGAGGTTATATCATGAAAGAACCCCATTTTCCATTTCCAAAGGCTTCAGCTGGCAAGGACACTATCCACATATGTTAACTAAAACATTCTCTTTTTTTATTTTTTATTTTATTTTATTTTATTTTTATTAAATAAATTTATTTTTTATTGGTGTTCAATTTGTCAACATACAGAATAATACCCAGCGCTCATTCCGTCAAATGCCCACCTCAGTGCCCGTCACCCAGTCACCCCCACCTCCCGCCCACCTCCCCTTCCATCACCCCTAGTTCGTTTCCCAGAGTTAGAAGTCTTTCATGTTCTGTCTCCCTTTCTGATAACTAAAACATTCTTGTTTGAAAACAAAGTGGTGGTAAAGGGGTGACTATGATGTCTTACAACAAAGGATGATCGAAAAAATACATAACATGAAAGGCAGAGCATCGGAAATATTGTCAGTGGTATTGTAACAGTGGTGCGGGGTGACAGACGGAGCTGCACTTGTGGGGAGCACAACATCCAATCAATCAACTCCTCCCATCACTATGTTGTCCACCTAAACCAATGTAACGTTGTATGTCAACTCCACTTCAATAAATAAAATTAATTACCAGCTAATTAAAAAAAATATATAGGGGCACCTGGGTGGCTCAGTCGGTTAAGAATCTGACTTTGACTCGGGTCGTGATCTCAGGGTCCTGAGACTGAGCCCCATGTGGGGCTCTGCACTCAGTGGGGAGTCCATTCCTGCCTCTCTCTCTGGAACCCCCTTTCCCCACTCATGCTGTCTCTCTGTCAAATAAAATCTTTTATAAATACTTTTTAAAAAATAATAAATAAGACTTTTTTCCAAAGAAAAAAATACACAACATGCCTTCTCTGCATCTCTTCTTGTGTCTAACCATAGACGTTTATCACTGACATGTGCCAGCATTCTCTCTCAGGCCCAGCAGCAGCTGGAAGTTTCCAGAGCAATGGCAATAGCACAAGGAGTGTCTACAGCCCAAGTACAACCAGCCACAGTGAAGGCCAAAGGGGAAAGGAAGGGAAGGAAGCTGCTCTCCCTTCAGTCAGACTCTGATTTTAAGGACTCATTCAAGAATCATTTTGGATCACAGTGTGCCCTGTGCTCATGAGACCTCCATGAAGGATTGCAGCCAGGGGAATATTCGATGGTGCTAGGCCGGAAGTATAGACTATGTAACTCCTGAAGGAGTCTTTTTTTTTTTTGGATGGATCTAACTTGGGGGCTGTTCCCAGCCTCCCAGCCAAAAGCCAGAGCACAGGATACTGTTCCCCCAGCTAGAACATGAACACAAGCAAGAGAGGGAGAGAGAAATAAAAAAAAAAAGTAAAAGGAGGTACCATACACAGGCAAAATACTACATTTTGTGGAACTTGAGTGTCTGCAGATAGAAAGACAAACATCTCTGAAGTTGGTGTGAAAGCCTTAGGGCCAGGAAATTTCATGTGTCCAGAAGGGATACAAATAAATGGAGATGTAAGATAAGGAGCAGATGATGAGAAGGAGGAAAGAAAAGGATTCAGGCCAGGCAAGAGCTGAGGTAGCTTAGAAGTTACGCCTTGCTTGCCTGGGGTTCTCACGGGGCCCAAGGTGAAGAGAGAGCCAGAGGTAACAGGAGAAGCACATTCTTCCATTTGTAGTTTTTTTGGTCGTCCTTCAGTTAACAAGTGAACAAATGGCATGTGGTTCTCGGCCCTCCCCAGAAAGCTACCTATGATTTTGTAATAAACATCTGTGTCCCAAAGTCCATTGGTCATGACCATCCCACAGGAAAGTTGACCCTGGCCAACTTTTTCCCCAGGCCCCACCTGCTGCCGTGTGGTGGCCTCCCCCAGTTCTGCTCCCCTTTTCCTGTATTAATCTAAACCCTCTCCTACTGCTACTCAGGAGCTGCCAAAGGTGCACTCCCAAATCCCTTTGCTTTTTAAAGTAGTGGGATAGAACTCTTCATTGTCTACAGGTCTTCTCTCTGGGTTAGGTTGGAGGTGGAGGAGAGATGGGGAGGCTACACCATTCAAAGTGAGGCACGCCTTTTCAGGTGTTCTCCTAAACCAATAGTGAGGTCTCACTCCGAAGGGAATCCTACCCTTCCCCTGAACCAACGATTCAAAATCCTAGTAGCTCTTTAAAAATGGTTTAAAAAAAAAAAAAAAAAAGGGTTAGGAGTCATGAACTAGGGGTGGTGGAAGGGGAGGAGGGCGGGGGGTGGGAGTGACTGGGTGGCGGACACTGAGGTGGGCACTTGACAGGATGAGCACTGGGTGTTATTCTGTATGTTGGCAAATTGAACACCAATAAAAAATAAATTTATTGTAAAAAAAAAGGTAAAAATGATTCCCCCCCCCCTGCTTTACAGATTGCTATGTCACTAAAAATTCCCCTAAAATATTTTTAAGTAGTGGCATATAATTCAGTCCTGTGGATGTGACACTTTGAAAATACAATGCCCTGTTGTTGGATGTCTCATTTTAAGTTCTTTAATATTGTTGCCAATATTTTGCTATTATAAACAGGGTTAAAAAACAGATTTCTCTCTACGTATATTTATGCACATACGATTGTTTTCTTATTATAAATACATTGAAGTAGAATCAGCATATACAAATCACAAATTTAAAGCATTTAATTCTGTAGCTTCTTGTGCCTATTTTAAATAACTTGCTGGAAGTTTTACGGATGCATAAAAGACCTATGGCACTGTACCCATAGCCACTTAGAGACTAAATATTAAAAAAAGTTTATAGTATTAGAATTATTAAAGATTATAAACTAATTGAATTACCAGATAGTTAATGGCCATAAATAGCCTATCTATTCTTTGAAGGTTAAAGAAATAAGAAAAATTAAAACTTGACCAAAAGAGTTTCCTAAGGCTTTCAAGGATAAATCATTCCAAATTCACTCCTTGCTGTTGACATCTGTGACTGACATCAGCCTCAAGGTAACTATGATCTGACATATTTTATAGAGTTTGGTAGAATGGTCCAAAACTTCTAAAATAAAGGCATTAAAGGAGTTTTATTATCAAAAAAGCTTCCCTTGGGCTAGCAGTCTCATCCATTTACATTAAGGCAAGATTATTTGGAAGGACAATGAGTCAACACTGCACTGCAAATACATACTTTTGTGTTAAAAACATACTTTTGTGACTACCACCCTATACCCACTCTCTGTCCCAGTCAGTGTGGTCAAATCATGCTTATAAAATGTTTTTTTAAGTTTCACAATGATTATATATTTTCTTTGAAAGACATTAAATGTTACAGACAGGAGAATTTCATTTCAGCAATTTATAAGTAACATGTGTCAGACTAATCCTGATCACTTTACCCTGATCTTTCTTAGAAAATTTCAAGTATAAAATTAAAACTATATGTTAAGGGATCCCTGGGTGGCTCAGCGGTTTAGCGCCTGCCTTTGGCCCAGGGTACGATCCTGGAGTCTCGGGATCGAGTCCCGTGTCGGGCTCCAGGCATGGAGCCTGCTTCTCCCTCCTCCTGTGTCTCTGCCTCTCTGTCTCTCTGTCTCTCTGTCTCTCTCTCTCTCTGTGTCTATCATAAATAAATAAATAAATCTTAAAAAAAACCTATTTGTTAAAATTGACTACTTGCTGGGCCATAATGCAAGTCTCAATAAATCTGAAAGGACTAAAAAAACTACAGATTACATTCTCTGGCCTTAGAGGAATAAAGCTAGAAACCAGTGACAACAATATCACTAATAAAGTCTCCAACTTTTGAAAATTAAACAATAAACTTCTAAGCATTTCATTGATCTAAATTAGAAAGCACCATGAAAATTAGAAAATGTTTTGAACTAAATGAGAATGGGAACATATTTCACACTAATGATCAGGTTAGGGCCTGTTTCGGCTAGCTTCTGCTGTGTAACAAATCATTACAAAATTTAGTGGCTTAAAGACAAACAGTTTATTTATATCAAGATTCTATGGGTTGACTGGGTGGTTTGGTTCTCCTGTTCTGGCTCAACTGATAATGTTGGACTGCCTTGCATCTATGATCACACAGAAGTTGGGGAAAATGGAAGATCTAGAATGACCTTACATTATTTGGCAGTTGGTGGGCTTTTAGCCTGGATACCTTAGTTCTTTTCTATGTGGCCTCTTACCCTCTAGCAAACTAGCTTGCTCTCATTCACATGGTGTTCTCAAGTTTCCAAGTACAACAAGAAAAGACAAACTCAAATGCTTAAAAGCTTTCCAAGTCTCTGTTTGTTTTATATTTGCTAATATCTCTTGACTAAAGCAAGTCACATGGCCAAACCTAGACTCAAGGGTGGAAAATACCTCTTGATGGAAAAAATCGCTAAATTCTATTACAATAATAGGTCATGCTGACAGCGATAGGAAAAAAATTGTGGTAGGTTTTGCAGTCTATCACATAGCTTTCGTAGTACTCAGAAAAAAAAAATCTGTCTTTAAATACATTAGTAAAGAAAAAAGATTTGAGTTTTTAACTCAAGTAGCTAGACAAGCAACAGCAAATTAAACCCAAAGAAAATAGAAAGAAGGCAATAATAAAAAGTAGAAATCAATGATACAGAAAACAAACTTATAATAGGGAAAGTCAACAAAGCCAAAGTTTGTTCTTTAAAAATATTGATGAAATTGATTGACTGTTAAGCCAGAAAAATGAGGAAACACATCAATAAAGGGTATAAAATAGGGACCATCACTACAGATTATACAGATCTTACAAAGATGAGAGTATTTGTGAAGAAGTGTTTGCCAGTACATTTGAAAATTTAAATAAATGGAAAAATTCACTGAAAAATACATTAAAGTATTATAGAAAATCTTATATTTATTAAAGAAACTGTGTTTGTATTCAAAGACTTTTCCATGAAGAAAACTCTAGACTCACATGGCTGCAGAAGTGAATTCTTCCAAATATCTAAGACATAATACCAATCATACATAAACATTTCCAAAGAATGGAAAAAATAGCTGACACTTCCCAACTAGTTTTATGAGATCATCAAACCCTCATGCCAAAAATTCAGGAGGACCCTATAAGGAAAAAATAGTGGGTTTTTTTTGTAAGTTTGAGAAAATTAGAAAATAAATCAATGAAATTAACCACGTTAGTGGAATAATGAAGAAAAATCATGTGATTACATTGCTAGTTACAAATCAGAATTTGGTAAAATTTAATATCCAATCATGATTTAAAAAAATTTTTTTTTGGCAAACCAAGAATAGAGGGACTTCCTTGACCTCAAAAAGCATGTATGTTTTAAAACCTACATGAAACTTTATACATAATAGTAAAATTACTTTCAAAAAGCCTTCCTGAGATCAGGAATGAGGCAAAGATGACTATTTTAACTATGTATATTTAATGCTGTACTTGAGGTTCCAGCCAGTGCAATAATATAAGGGGGGGAAAGGATGTAAAAATTGGAAAGGACGAAGTAAAACTGTCATTTTTCACGGTGACATAATTGTATGCATAGAAATTTAAAGGATACAATATTAGAATAAATAGGTGAATTTAGCAAGGTCGCTGGATACAATATCAACATAAAAAACTTAATTATATTTCTATATCTTCATGAGATAAAATTGGAAAATGAAAATTTTAACTTATATAAGTAAAATTAGAATCAAAAACTTTAAATATCTAGGAACAAATCAAAAATTTTCAAATGTGTAAGATATCAGCAGATAAAATTATAAAACACTACTGAAAGAAATAAAGAAGATCTAAGCAAGCGGAAGGATGTGTCAGTTTGAGATCAGACCACTGCATAGAGTAAAATTGTCGATTTCCCCTAAATTAACCTTGGCATTTGATAAAAATCCAAATCAAAATTCCAGAAGACCTTTTTGTAGAAACGGACACGCAGATTCTAAAAATTTTAAATGGAAACACACTGGCCCAAGAATAGCAAAAGACAAACTTAGGAATATCAAGTTAGAGGAGTTTAGCCAGTAAATATCTAGGTAGTACAAAGCGAGTTATTTAAAAAACAAAATACAAAAAACTGTTGTGCTGAGGCAGGGATAGAAAAATAAATGAAGGAATAGAGTCCAAAAATCAACTTAATCATGCTTGACGACCATTTCCACAATAAAGGTACATAGTAGTACAGTAGGAGAGGGAAAGCTTTTTTCAATTGCACAGCCATACCTCAGAGAGGAACCCTGACCTCTGCCGCACGCCATTCGCAAAAATCAGTTCTAGATGGATTTTACATCTAAGTGTGAAAAGTAAAATAATACAACCTTTAGAAGGTGACATGAGAAAATCTTCATGACCTTGGCAGTAGAAGATGGAAAATACCCCCCTTACTTAAGTATCTGGCTCAGATGTACATCTGGAAAGAGATGATCCGTTCTCTCCAGTGTTCTCTATTTTTTTTGCTCACTCTATGCTCTTTTCTCAACTTTTTATCTCATTTTCTCTCATTTCTCTTTTTTCTTCTTTCTCACATAGGTTAGCACTCACATCGTAAAGCGTTCTCAGCTTTTGTTATGTGTGTTGGTCTTGCCAGTTTTATCATGCCAGAGCTCATCGTTTCTTACTATTTGCAGTAGCGCTCAAGTTAGAGCTAGAAATGTAACAGGCCCTTCCAGAACAACTGAGAACTTCAGGGGGCCCCGCATCTCCTTGAACCTCTGCTCTGCTCTCTACCCTTTCCATGGCACAGTGTGTGAGGCCCTCTCTTCATCTGAATGCTCAGAAGTCTGACCTTAGTGTCACCTACAAGCACAGCGCTCTACCGGGTAGAACTCGGGCTGCAAAGTTACAGAGGTCTCATCTTATGCTCCCAAAGAATTTAGCATCACATAGTTGAGATAAGTGACAACGTAATTATTTTACATTTCGGGCAATTGTGGGCTAAGTGTCATAGAAATGGCCATGAGAAGGAGTTCAGAGACAAGGGGTTCTTTCTGCTGAGGCTAACCGAGAAGGGCACTGTGACTAAGTGGCCTCTGAGATCCGTCTGGAAGATTATAAGAGGGCCTTCCAGGCAGAGTGAAAACCTAATGAGCAGTTTTTGAACTGCTGCACAATGTTTACTGCATCACTGCCTGAACAGATTTCTCCTCGATTGACTTTCTATAACCGGGGAAGAGAGCTTGCGGAGGCTAGAAGTGAATTTAGCAAGGCCAGCAGAGATGGAGCTGCTGCTCCGTGTGGATTCCGCAGCTTCAAAATCTGAGCTGTCAAAGGACTACGGTAGCAGAAGCTCTTCTCTTCTGTACACACAGGACGTCTTTTTTTCTGCTTGTGCCTTCCAGCTCAGGGGAAGGAGCTTTATAGAGACACGCCCGTTTTGGGGCTATTTATTAAATCTGCTGCTGCCTTTGTGAAATTAAATAAAGAAGTTGTATTATGTTTTTTGTAAGAGTTGAAAGAAGAAGTTAGAGCAGTGAGAAGTCCACATGAGCTTTAAGATTGACCTGAGGGACAGAGGAGAGGGCCCTGATCCCTTAGTGTTGGTGTAACCGATTAGTGCTTGAGATGCAAACTCAAATGTCCACAGGGGACACCGAGGTAGAAGCAGCAGGTGGGGGGCTTGAAAATAAAAATAGGAACAGCACCCATGGGATGAGAAATGGCAATCGATACTGGAGTTGTAAGAAGTCAAATTCCCAGGCCCTACCCCCACCTACCAAATCAAAAACTCTGGGGTGGGGCCCAGCAATCTCCAGATGGTTCTGACGGATAGTAACGTCTGAGCAGTACTGCCACAAGGAAGAGTGAGACAGAGGCAAACTGATGAGCTCCCTCTCCATGTGAAAAGCCGACTTTACTCAGCTGTATTTGATTTTGTCTTAGAGGACATGGAATCTATGTTTCCAGACCTTCCAATTTTGCAAAGAGAAGTCATACATCTGAATTTTTGTGTGACATCTCCTGATTTTTTTAAGTATTGGCTATAAATAAATAAGCCAACAAAAAAAACCTGCAGTGACCAAATATAGCCACGGTCAACATTTCACGATGAGCTACTAGTTTGCAATCTCTAGCACAGTGATTAAAAGCATAAGCCTTAGATTCCAACAACTCTACGCTCAAACCCTAGCTCTTCTTACGTGTTTCATAGACCCTTGTGAAGATGTGGTGACATAATATGTACAAAGTGTTGATCAAAGGCTTGGCACATAGCAAGTGCTCGATAAATGATACTTTTATAATTATTCTGTTCAGGCACAGGACATGCTAGGCCTGCTGGGAAAAGGAAAGCACTGAACCAGGCGAGTAGGGAACTTGTTGGCTTCCCCAGGCCGAGTATCCAGAGTACATGGCGGTCTTGTACAGGGACCATGCTGTGCTAATAGTAGGAAAGGGATAGTCTGATGGGTTTGACCTGGTAACAGAAGCTTCCCATAATCCCGCATGTCATTCTGGACAATCTGCTCACTTCTGGCCAGAACCCAGATTGGACTGGGAGTAGAAAACCTAGCCAGTCTTCAATTCCTGGGAGCCTATATCCGCAGGCTATGTTCAAAGCAAAATGTTAAGAACAACCAGGTAACCTGTGGCAGCAGCTCAGAACCACCCTTGGACCAGTATGTCTGAGGGTATGGGGAAAAGGGAAGTGGAAAAAAGATAAAGAGTGGTGTGACCTGGAGGCTAAGTTGGCACCCAGGACTTGTGCTAGGTGGAGCAGATACCAGGTCTGTGGGCAGCCACGATTAACTCCAGACCCCGTATCTGGAGGGGCTGAGGTAGCTGATATACTTCCTGTCGTAATCTAGACCAGCTCAGCTCCTAGGCATGAATGAGCCCAAAGGTGGAAGGCATTAGAGACTCTTGAGAGTTGCTAGAAAGCTTAACAGATGGCGTAGACAACTGAGCATCATTTTTTTTTAGGGAGCAAGTTGCCATAGTGCCAATTAAAAGAGTCAACTTTGGGTCAGGGTGTAGGATGCCCTGAATAAAGAATCAGGGAGAAAAAAGACTATCATACTTATCTTGGTCAGAGATGAAGAAATCTCAGCACTTGGACCACAGCTCCCTGCAACTATACTCAGAACAGAGACCTTCAGTTGATTAAAATACTGTGTTCTCCTCTGCTGATGGCAGTCAAGGCGTCAACATCTTTTCGAAACCCAGTTCTATCTGGACAGCCACTCTAATAGATGGAAACTGGCATATAAAGTCCCTGGCTTAGGTGCCAATTGCTTTAGGGTGAGGACAGTGAGGGTGTAGTGAAGGAGGGGGTTACTCAGAAAACGTTGTGAAACATGATTGATATGAGTCACTGCCTGTAGTTTTGATGGGGTGGGGAGGGGGCGAGCGTGAAGAAAGCAGGGCCAAAGATCCCAGGAGAGATCCCACGTCTTAAAAGTGGGATCATGTTTGGTGCTATCAAGAAAGGCAGCTTCTCTCAGAACAAACAAAAATCATATTAGCAACCACCCCTCAAGGAATTCAGGCAAATGAGCAGGTTGTTGGAGAAGTGATGATGAATTCACCTTTGGGGATCCTGGTGGGACATGGCGGTGGAGGTGTCGATCGCACTGTTGGGACATGTCAGACTCTTTTCAAGCACTCATGGCTCTTAGACTTGGTATCTTTGTGTGTGATGCTTTGGGAAGATGCAGGTTGGCTATTTTGTCCCTGAGAAGTTGAGGAGGGAAGGAGGCATAGGGACACCCACACATGACTACTAAGGACACTCTAACCCGAACAAGTCAAACAGAAACCACACACGCATCTCTAGGGAGGAGGCGGGTGATGGGATAATGAAGCAAGTCAGGAAGCCAAGGGTGGAGCTTGAAGAAATTCTGAGCAGGAACACGATGCTGGGGCCAGAATATGATCGGAATTATTCCATTGCTAAGGACAGGTGTCCCAAAAGGACATCCTCGTGGCCTGAGAATCCAGAACAATCACTGATGTCATCATTAGGCAACACGTACTTATTAAGCCTCAATGGGATTCTAGGCACTGTGCTTGTGGTCAAAAATCCTTTGCTCTTAAGGAACCCACAGATGGTGTCCCTGGAGAGGGAGCAACTGCCAATTTGTTATAAAATGGCACAGGGGGCTTCCGCATGCAGAGGAAGCCACAGGTGCATGGCAGGGCCTAGCACAGCGTGAGAGGTGGAGCAGGGCAGAGGCTGAGAGGATGAAGTTGGAAGTGCACTGAAAGCAAATGAGAAAGATCCATTCATTTACCCATTACTGTCCATTCCCATGCCAAGTTTCCCAGGCCGCTGAGGTATTGCCCAGCAGGGGCCAAGATCATGTAGGTGTGGGGAGCCACTCAGGGTGGGCTCTTTAAAGCAGTTCCTCCAGCTTGATCCTGGAGACAGGCCAGAGAGTTCTGGATCACCTTTTATTTATTTAGACATTCATTCACTTTTTTTTTTTTTGGTGGGTAACATAACAGAGCACTTGTAGCTCAACTATGATAATTCTCATATGCTGGCTGGCTTCCAGACCTAAGCTGACTGAATAGACTCCCTACCTTTCAGGGCAGGCACTCTAAGGAATCCTTATGTACTGATCTCTCCAAAAAGTCTTCTGTACCAGGAGGATGAAAGGGAAGCACACCTCAGAAAGCTGTTAAGACTGCTCATGAGTTTTTTGCTCATTGCCTTTTATCACTCTTAAGTCTCTCACCTTTTTTATAAACTGAATTTTGTCTCATTTTTGGTAATTCTTATTTTCAATTGCAGTAAAGAAACATATAACGCAAAGTTTATGATCTTGACCATTTTATTTATTTTTTAAGCAAGTGAGCAAGCAAGAGAGAGAGAGAGAGCAAGTGAGCATGCGCAGTAGGGGAGAGGCAGAGCGGGAGAGAGAATCTAAAGCTAGCTTCGGCGGGCCCAGCGCGGAGCCTGAGGCAAGGGTTGATCTCATGACCCTGAGATCATGACCTGAGCTGAAATCAAGAGTCAGGCACTTAACTGATGGAGCCACCTCTGACAAGGGTAAGGCCTTCTCCTCTGGCAATTCTTTGAGGAGAAAGAGCTTGCTGTCCTCATGCTGACAGAGAAAGGAGTAAGACATCGTCAGTGGGGGAGCAGCAATGCCGCCACGGAAATGAATCATGGTGTGAGGCCCAGGCATAGGATGAGTTCACCCACCCAGCACCATCTCACCTGCCTGAATGCCACCCACTACCTTGACCATTTTTAAGTGCGGTGTTCAGTAGTGTTATGTACATTCATGTTATTGGGCAACAGGTCGCCAGAACTTTTTCATCTTGCAAAATTGAAACTCTATACCCATTACACAACAACTGTCCATTTCCTCCTCCCCTAGTTCCTAGTAACCACCATTCTACTTTCTGTTTCTATGAGGTTGACAACTTTAGATCTTGTATATGCGGCATCATAACTATATTTCTCTTTTCTGTGTCCGGCTTATTTCATTTAGCATGACGTTTTCCAGGTTCAACCACATTGTAGCTCATGTCGGAAGAGTCTTTCTTTCTAAGGCTGAATCATATTCCACCAAATGCAAATCCCACATTTTTCTCATCCATTTATCCATGGCTGGATATTTGGGTTATTTTACCTCTTGGCTCTCGTAAACAATGCTGCTGTGAACACGAGTGTGCAAACATCTCTTCAAGATTCTGCTTTCAATTCTGGTGCTAAATTCCCAGAAATGGGATTGCTGGAACACGTGATAGTTCTATTTTTGATTTTCTGATGAACTGCCGTACTGCGTCCCATACCAACTGGGCCATTTTTACCGTTAGTCCTCCCATATTTTAAAAGGGGAGCCCTATAATCTCTGCTATTAGTCAGGGCTGGGTGGACCCCCCAGAGCTCCTGACCACCTTTAACTCCTGATAAGGTTAAGGCCTTCTCCTCTGGCAGTCCTTTGTAGAGAAGGAGGCTGCTGTCCTTGTGCCAACAGAGAAAAGAGTAAGACATCATCAATGGTGGGGTAGCAATCCTGCCAAGGAACTGAATCATACTAGGAGGCCCAAGTATAGGATGAATTCACCCACCCAGCACTATCTCACCTGCAAAATTGCCAACTGATCTCTGCTTCTGCCAGAGAACAGCCAATCCAGGTGTCAGGGAACCCTGTACCATTTGACAGCCTGCTCTAGCTGATGTGATAACCTTAGTGTTTGATGCCACCAAGACCCTAGATTTTTAGTAGTACACCACTAAAATCTTTTTTTTTCTGACTCTCCAGTGTTGATTCCTACCTATCTCTGCTTCTACTGCCACAGTCCTTATAATGTCATCGATGTCCCTAGGGGGAAGTTCCTCTTTGCCTTAGATGTGTTCATTTAGAAGCCTGTGAATTCTCTCCCTAAAAGGAGCAGTGACTTTTGCCTTCAGGATGAGTTAGACTTACCTCTGGGATGGGGAGGTAAGAGAATTAGAATCTAGAGAAATATATACATATATATTATATATATATAATATATATATATATATAAACACTTATCTTTACATGGAAAAGGGTTATATCCTCCAGAATAATGAAAATTTCATACTGACTAACATTCTTGAGTGGGACAGAACATGAGATCAAATGTAATTACCTCAACCTGACAACTCCATTTGTACGTAGGCAGCTTGAGAGGACTCTTCAGGGTTTGGGACCCTTGGAAAAACTACCCATTTGTCCACATAACCCGATAAAGTAAAAGAAGGAGGTGATTGATGTTGTGCTAAATCACCAGAGAATTTTGTACCTGGCATGCTCAAAGACGTCCTTCTTCCCACTTTGGTTTACTCTCCAGAGAAGTCAGATCTAAAGTTTCCAAGAAACCTAGTTCTTCACGTAGGGCCTCAGAGACCGGATAAGAAATTGGCCCCATCTGCACAATGTTTGAGCACACACAGCTGCACATATGAAAGAGGCACACAACTCCATTTTTCCCTGAGCTGTGTACACTATAACGGACAGTGACTTAAATTCCTCCCAGATTGTGGCCTTCTGCTCAGGGAGGGTGGAGGCCCTAACATGGGTGTGAGGTAGGGGTACACAGCCGAAGTCCTGCTTCAGTTTTTGTTCCCAAGTGCCTCTGACAGAGTGAGCATCTTCCCAGAGGAAACATGCTTTCTGCTTTTACAGACATGTATTTTTCACTTCCCCTGGCTCCTGAAATACACCAAGGAAAGGATCTTCTCTTGCAGTACCCGAGAAAAGCTGTTTGTGCTAGATGTTTCAAGAAACTACACATCAGTCTCCAGCAAGGAGCTCTCCTAAGGGGATGTTAGTCTAATTTTCATGTGCCTTCTGCGGGCTTATTGGACTTCAGAACCCATGCCCAGTGCTTCATGTGGTTCTACTGGAATCATCTATGGACTGCTCGGTTTTCTCCTCTGTGTATTGGGAGGTGGACCAGGATGTCTCAAATATCCCCACAAATATTCAGCGATTCCACTTGAGGAGGAGGAGCTGTAGAAAACACCTGTCAGCGGGAACTACAAAAGAGCTTCTGGCCTTTTTTGCTTTTATTCCCTCCTTGCATGTGTCTTTTAGAGAAGGAAGTAGCAGGAGTTCTAAATGAGAAAGCACATGAAAGGGCTTAACGTGGTGGTGTTGAGGGGGTCCTCTGGCATCAGCTTGGTAGTTCCCAAGGCAAAGAGTCTCACTGTTGGGAGCTTATTGTTCTTCCTGCTAGAAAAAGTCTTCTTGACATTAATCTTGACTTGTCTCCTTGTACCTTTTACCTAGTAATTCAAATCCTATTAGGATTATATGGAACAAGTCTGCTTGCTTAAATTTGCATTTTGGTGTGGTATGTGTGTGTGTGTGTGTACATATACTGACACCTTCACACTGGATCCCTAGAAGTGTGTGTGGTCTACTAAGGAGTGTATCTCAATGCATTGGTGTGTTTTATGATACCAGTAAGACCAGTATTATGAGTGAGGCTGATGTAATTTGGTGAACTATGATTTATGGAAACTCTTTGCAGGTTAAATGGGGGAATAAAGGAGGTGGTTAACAAAAGCAAATTGTCTACTCACACGTTCATCTTGCTAAATTGACTTATAACTGATAGTGCGTTTTTTGACAAAAGTCAATTTCCTCTATAGTAGAAAATTTTCACCTTTCTTCTCCTCTTTTTCTACTTCTCTTCATGTTCCCAGTTCAGGCTTTGGGTCAAATTTAGTCTGGGCTACTACCTGTGTGACCCAACATACATGTCTTAACCCCTCTGACCCTTAGTTTTTCTATGTGTGGAAGGAGAATAATGTCGCCCCAAAATGGCCACTGGCTAACTCCCCCTGGAAACCCTGACGATGCAAAGTTACATTGTAAATAAAAATTATGGTTACAGATAGACTTACGTTGCCAGCCAATTGTCCCTGCGATGGGAAAATTATCCATATAAGCCCATAGGAATCAAAAAGGAAAGGAAGTCAGAAAAGGTCAGAGTGACATGATGTGATACAAAACAAAACAAAACTCAGCTACAGTCTTTGCTGGCTTTGAAGATGGAGGAAGGGGATCATGTGCCAAGGAATGTGAATGGCCTCTAGAAGCTGGACAAGGCAAGAAAGTGATTCTTCCCTATAGCCTCCAAAAAGGATTACAGCCCTTCTGACACACCTTGATTTGATTTCAGCCCAGTGAAACCTGCATCAGACTTCTCCAGAATCATGAGATAATACATGTGAGTTGTTTTAAGCCACTATATCTGGTGTACATTGTTGTAGCAGCAATAGAAAACTAACGCCCTATCTATAAAATCCAGTTAATAATTGTATCCATCTTAAAATGACTGCCTAGTTGGTTCAAGTAACATGCACTGCCTGACACTTACCGAGTAGTCAGTATATAGATGCTGTTATGTTTAAGACTCCTCCCAACTTTCCCCGAAGCCACGGGTGATGGTACATTGGAGGCTCCATTGCAATCCTACTATGAATGGGTCTGCCAGCAGCAACTCTCCCAGAGCCAGTTGACAGTGGGGGGAATCGCAATTCTTTCAAATCCATTTGCCCAGGGCTGACTGTCTGCCAACTTTCTAAAGGGATTTTCATTTTCAAATGAAAGTGATAGATCTACCTGTCTGCATCTTTATGACTGTGGGAGCAAGCTTCACGCCCAAGAGCTAACTCTGCTTTGCCGACGTATTCATTCCTGTTTTAATTGTATATTTTAAAAAGAAGCCATGGATATTTCGGCTTTAAAGCAATGCCCTGTCTGTAAGCTCTTTAAACCTTGCTTCGGGAGAACAACAGCTCATATCGCAGACAAGTTCAATGAAGAGCGACGGTATTTCCGGCAGGATAGAGAATAGATCCAACACTTTCTGGGAAACTTCTCTCTTGGCCCTTTGCCTGACCACTACAGTCTCTACAGTCACCACCACTAGCCCCCACCATTTTGCAGCTACCCCAATTTTATTCCAAGAAATTGGCCAATTCTAAGGACTTTCAAAACCTTAAGTCAAAGTCTGGTTCCATTTGCCTTAGGTAGAAGCAACGAAAGGGCAAAGGCCTTACAGGAGGGCTTTACTCCCTTTGGTGATACAATACACAATGTTACTAGAACACTTAGGGTAGAGACTTCACATACTAAGTCAGAAAAGTTTTATTTAGGGCCTACACAGCTGTTAGAAGATACCTGCCTCTCTCTGATTGTTTGGGGATTATCCTATAGGCCTAACCTTAATGCTGTGCTAGCCCTCACTTGGACTCTTTTAATCCCAATTCCACCTCACCAGTTGCGTTTGTTGTCTTTGGCACAGAAAATTTAAAAAGAAAGGGAACCATTGTTGATTGCACATTCAAACAAACATGGCATTCACATGGACTAGGGTGTGGTGGCAGATGCAAATCAAGAAGTCTGGTTTGGTAATGGGGTAGGGGTAGCAAGGGGAGGGCTGCTGGCTGGTCTGGGTGGGGTTTTTCTTTTTTGTTTTTGGATGGGTCAAACGTTTCAATTCCTTTCATGCTGTTGGTACATGTATGTGCAAGTTCGGGGAAGATCAGCATTTCAGAGAATGGTATGATTTTCACATTTTATTTCTATTTTTTCCAATTGGTAGAAGCAATGGACACAGTCTGTCGAGATCATCTTATTCCCCCCACCCCCACTCCTCCCAGCAGCCTGGTTGTAAGAATCCCAAGGGACTTCTCATCTCTGTTCCCAGTCAGTGGAACCTTTATTTGCTTATGGTGCTTCATATCTGGGCCCCACGGAGACAGTGGGGCAGAGCCAACTAGGATGAGCCAGGGAAATAGATAGCAAAAGTGAGGAAAGATTTTGGAAGTGAGCCATACCTGGAAGGAATATGGGGATGGGAAGTAATTGTAGAGAAAAGAGAAGAGCTTTTGTGAAGAGAGCCTAATTAAAGAGTGAAGGAAGAAAAGTGTTCAGTGTACATTGTCTGAATGACAGGATGCCGTCCCTCCCTCCTCCAGGGGACCCAGCTCTAAGGAAAGGACCCGAGTGGCAGGAGGGTGTGTGGGGTTGAGACATGAAGAATCTTCTGACCTTACGGGAGGGATGGGTCATTTATTTTTCCAAATAATCCATACGTATTTCAGATGAGTGGCTTTCTTTCTGTCATAATGTGATTCAAACTAGATATGGGGGAATGAATCTCTCATGAACTCCTCCAAACTTTGCAGCCAGAGGCCTGAATTCCAGAAGGAGTTTAACCTTAAAAAATACTTATGTAAAAACATTTTTTTTTTTTTTTAACTAAAGGAAAGCAAGACATTTTGCCAACACAACGTGCTGGAATAGTTTACTACCTTCACTTTGGGAAGAGGGAAACTCAAACCTAAAGAGCACTAGTATTCTTTTTTTCCTCCACTTATAAGCTGAATAAAATCATTTTTTTGTCTTTGTGTGTGTGTGTATGTGTGTGTATTGTTTTTGCTAGTTTTCCAACATTGAATCTGGATTTGATCTCTGGCAGTGCAGAAAAACCTAAAATATACTTAACAATAGCCACCCCCTTAAATCTTCTTTGGGTATCATCCCCTCAGTGTTGAATAACTTGCTTTTCCCAAGAATGAATGATGTTCAAGGCAATCTTACAGATAACTATTTCTTCTTTACCAAGGCAAAGCCCAATGCCTGAATGACAAAATCATTGGTGTTCATTGCTATTATGTTCCTAACTGTGGGGGGATGGAGGATGCAAGAGTGCATTCTGAAATGGAGGAAAGGCTGCTAAAAACGGTAAATATTGAGGTGGCCAGAAGAATGCTACACTTATTGTAAGATCATTTGAAGGGATTGTTTTAAAAAGTGGCCACACTTACAATCAAAGTTTTAAAATCTAGTCTACATTGAAGCGCCCGGGTGGCTCAGTTGGTTAAGGATCTGCCTTCGACTCAGGTCATGATCCCAGGGTCCTGGGATTGAACCTTGTATGAGACTCCCTACTTCTCCCTCTCTCTGCTTATGCTCTGTTTCTCTCAAATAAAGAAATAAAATCATTTAAAAACTAATTAATTAAAGTCAAGTCCACCCTGACTTATTAAGTTCCTATTGTATGTCTTCAAAAGGAAGTCAATCTATCTGCTGCTATCAGAAAGCTCAAGCCTGTGGAACAACTGGAGGCCAACACAAGACAAGATTCAATCTCCCTTCTTTCTCTACACTCTAACTACAGTGTTACAACATGATAGAGATTTGCCCTCCTGCCATGAAACTGGAACACAGTGGCCAATTGCTTCCAAAATAAATAAGGGTTAGATTTCTCAGCATTTCTCGTCTTTTCCAGGTTCATTCCAAGAGCTGGGTTTTCGACAAGATTAAACATGCACACAGCTGAAATCTAACTGGGTACTATGGAAATGTTGAAAGAGTGGACTTAAATCTTAGCTCTTCAAGACAGTCTAGATTCATCCCACAGCAAATGTTACTCACAGCTGCTGCTCTTCTGGTAAACAGAAGAGAAAGGGAGAAATAAGTTATTATCTGCCTATTAAAACTACCCCAGATTAAGTGGCCAGGAGATAGCATGGTCACCATGCAACATGATTCCTTCATTCTTCCTTTTTCTTTCTTTCTCTTATTCTTTCTTTCTTTTGTTCTTTCTTTCCTTCTTTCTTTCTCTCTTTTTCTTTTTTTAAAAAATTTTACTTGACTGGAAAGACTGCCTATGGTGGTCTCTAAGTTCCAAACGAAGAGAAAAACAACTTCACTTATTAAACACTTGGTTTTGCTCTACCTTGGATGTCTCTATACCACAATAAGACTAGAATCAGAGTCTGTTTCTCCAACCTAAATCCACCTTTCTTTTTTTTTAATTTTTATTTATTTTATTTTTTTAAATTTATTTTGATAGTCAGAGAGAGAGGGAGAGAGAGAGAGAGAGAGGCAGAGACATAGTCAGAGGGAGAAGCAGGCTCCATGCACCGGGAGCCCCATGTGGGACTCGATCCCGGGTCTCCAGGATCGCGCCCTGGGCCAAAGGCAGGCGCTAAACTGCTGCGCCACCCAGGGATCCCCTAAATCCACCTTTCATTAAGCTCCCTTTTATTATTGGCAACTGTGATGCAGGAGAACTCTTATGACACTTTGAAAGACCTGTTTGTCATCTTTAAGGATGAAAATTATTTAAGATATGAGAGAATTAGGTGATACACATTTGGACAATTACCATTACCCTCAAAGGTCTGCTTGTCTAAGCCCATGAAAGGCAAGCAATACTCTGATTTCAATTCAAAATACACAGATTGGAGGGAAGACACCTCAGAGGTTGGCTGACTCCAGCCTTTTCATTCACTACATATAAAGGGGATATGGTATCCTTCCAGCATTTTCCTGGAGGGGTTTATTTTTCCTTCCCTCTGCATGACTTAAACAGGTCAAGAAGTCCTGCAAGCAGACATTCCCAGGTAGAAATTCCACAAATATCATGGCTACCAGCACTGGGCACAGAGCTAGAGAGAGAATGGTCTGGGTAGTCATGGTTGAACTTGGTTAAGAGGTCAGAACCAGGAGAATCTTGGTCTAGACTGCTGCCGAAAGTTGACAGAGCCACAAAATCATAATTCACTACTCCTTTGTTGCCTACTTATAAAAGTACCATCAAGAATGGCCCATCATGGGGATCCCTGAGTGGCTCAGTGGTTTGGCACTGTCTACGGCCAAGGGTGTGATCCTGGAGTCCCGGGATTGAGTCCCATGTCGGGTTTCTTGCATGGCCCTGCCTTGTGCCTCTGTCTCTGCACCTCTCTCTCTCTCTCTCTCTCTTTCTCTTATGAATAAATGAATAAAATCTTAAAAAAAAAATGGCCCATGATGGGGTGGTTCGGTGGCTCAGCCCATTAAACATTCGACTCTCGATCTTGGCTCAGATTAGATCTCAGGGTCATGAGTTCAAGCCCTGCATTGGGCTCCGCATGGAGTGCAGAGCCTACTTAAAAAAAAAAAAAAAGAATGACCCATGATTTAGAAATGAGCATGGCTCATTCTAAATTGATTGAGAACAGCTCCCATTTTAAGATGTTCCCAGGGATTTGGTGGAGATTTATTTCTGATCTCCAAATCCTGGGTTCTAGATGAATTTCCTAAGCAAAGACATTTGGTTGCCTATGTGTGTGAATCATGAGCTTTCTCTGCCACTGGTCATATCTACTGTTGTCGTAGTACCTGGGATTCAAGCTGAACTACGGTTTACTCTAGGGTGACCAAGGAAGACCAGTAGAAGTAAGTCAAGAGAAAGTCTGTGTTGGGTTAGAAGAAACCCAGTGGGCAGTGAGGGGTGTCTAATCTAGACCAGCAGCTTCAGCCTCTTTGGGAACTCGTTAGGAAAGTAGAACCTGCAGTTCCACGAGATCTTCAAGTACTACTTGTATGCAATAAACTCCAAGAGGCAGTGCATGCTCCCATTCCCACAGATTCGGATTTAATTGGTCTGGGTTTGTGACCTGGGCAGGGAGCTTTCAGAAGGCTCCCCAGGTGATCCTAAAGTGCAGCCATGGCTGAGAACTGCCGTAGAGCTCCAGGATGTAGCCATGTGCTCTGGCTAAAAAGATGGCACTGGGTAAATAAATGCCCTTGACATTGGTTGTTATCCTTTGTTATTGTTGTTTGTATTCCTTGCAGAAATCTCCACAGACTTTTAGAGAAAAGACTTTTTAGAAAAAAAATGGGGAAAAGGCAAACCCAAGGAGAGCTGGGTAAAGAGGGAGTGAGAGAGAACTAGAAAACACAGTAAATGAGATCAAATGGATGAATATATGAAAAGCACCCAGAACAGTGGATTATACATAATCAGAGCTTTGTCAAGGTTACTGTTCTTGTTACTATTACTGTTACTTATGAAGAATGTGGACTTGAAGAGAGGGAGGATACTACAACAGCTACCTTTCATTTTGGGTCTCCCCTTTATATTTATTACCTCATGTAATCCAGATAACAACAATTTCAAGAAGATATTACCCCATTTCACAGGTGAGAAACTGAGGCTTAAAGAGGTATTTTAGTGTGCCTGGGCTGTTCTCACAGACTGCCAGAGGCTGTAGGGCTTCAACAACACATGCTTACTATTCCACATAGTTCGGGAGGCTGGGAAGTCCAAGATGAAGGTGCCAGCCAGTTCAGCTCTTGCTGAGGGCACTCTTTCTGGTTTGCAGATGGCTGCCTTATTTCTGTATCCTCACAGGTGGAGAGGGAACTCAGGTATCACCCGCATGACCTTATCTAATTTAATTACTTCCCAATACCTTCAGATTTGGGATTAAGGCTTCAACACATGAACATTGGAAGGACACATTGGGTCCACAACAAGAAGCCAAGTATACTACCCAAGGTTAGAATCAAACCCAGATCCACTTGACTTTAAAGCAACACTTAGCCTCAACCAGGCTGAGGATTATCGTTGTGTGACTGGGTTGTAGAGGATGCGAGCAGGCACATGGAGGCTGAGAAAGGGGGAAAAAGAAATAGAAATGATCTCGATAAATTCCAAATGGTATTGATTGATTAGGTCCTGCCTGTTCCCAGTTCCCAGACTCGTGCTGCCCAAAGGACAGTTACAGGTTCTAGCCCTTGGAATAAAGTAAAACTTGATTGTTGTCACAAAGCTTATCTCCGCATTCAAGAGAAACATCCTGCCCCTGGCCAGATTCCAGCTCAAGTACCTCCCCAGCCAGTCACAAAGGAGAGCAGAAAGGCTACAAATCAGAAAGGGATGAGTGCCAAGCCCAACATCTCTTATCACCAAGCTGTTAGGATCACAAAAGAGTGTCTATCAGGTTGGCTAAGGAAACCCTAGCAGCCACGTGGACTGTGGCAGACCCTCAGGACCCAGAGTACCAGAGCCCCATCAGTACCAGATGCAGCCAGGGTGGGTTTGTGAAGGCAGGCCTGGCTTGAGAAAATGCATTGGGTTTATTTGGGTTTTACTTTTTTAGAGGAATTACTGTGGTAGACCAGAGAAAACTGAAGGCCTAGCATCATATTTACCTAAAATTCTAAAAATTTGATAAGGTTACACATTAAAGTCAATTGCCCAGGGCAATAAATCACAGTAGGGGGTAAAATAGCTCACCATGAAGATAAAACACCTCCCAAATATGAAACGAAACTGGGTAATAAGAGGTAACATCATTGGCTAGAAAGAGGTTACTTGTAGGGCTGGTTTGATCTTCTCTCATTTACACAATGTAATCAGGAGACAAAGACTTCGGTGGTTCTTCGATATAATTTTTTTTTCAGGTAGAAAAGAAATTGAACCACACTATTCACAGGCCAGCAGAGTAAAAATGTACCCCTGAGCCCTCTCCTCCCCAATTCTTACCTCAATAACTATGATATGCCTCTGCTGTACCAGGCACTGTTGTAGGCGCTTGGGCTGGTTGGCAAACCAAAGACATGAAAACCCCTGCCTTCCTGAGGTGTGCGTGATAGTGGACATACAGTAACTGTGTACACAGAGCTTTCAGCTGGGCATAAGCACCTATGTTGTAAACGTAATCGAATCCCAGGAAAGTTGTCCTGGTTCAAAGACTTCAAAAAGGAAAGAGTTGAACAAATCTGGGGTGATTTACAAACATCTCCTACCCCCTCAGTGTCAATGCTCCGAAAGTCCTTCACTTCCAGGTTAGGATTTTCAGGGGTACTTGCAAGCATTCAGTTCTCCATGTACATATAAGGACGTGCCCCTTTGACCCAGCAGAACCTGAAGCTCTGCACCACTTTTGTCCCCCACATCTCTAGCTCATGGGAAACAGTGGGTTCTTAACCTGCAAACACTACTGACGTAGTCACCAGTTTTCATTAATGAAAGGAGACCACAGAAATAGCCACAATGACATGTCTAAGCCCATGAAAGATTAGTACTAAGACAACCGTGGCAAACAGTTCTCCATTCCAGAGGCCAGAAAAAAGGGAGGAAGTGGATGTGAAGGCTGCTCAGCGCCAGAACAGGTTGATAGAGATATCTGTAGAACTTTCTTTCTTGGAAAATCCTTAAAATGAAAAAGATTCTTCTGAGCCTGAGGACATTTGGGGGTGGAGGTTTCTAAAAACAGACAGTGGCAAGAATCTCTTACGTCAATTCTAGCTTGCGGTAGCAACTTAAAAAGCATGACGCTGACCTTGAGGAGTAGAGTTCCACAGCTAGAAGGTTGGGGTTAGAGTCTCCCAAAAGGACCTTGGTCAATGAGGCACAAAGGCTCTCTGGAAGATGGAGCTTTGGCATGTTATCAACCCAATGCTTGAGCCCACTCTTGGGTGGAATGAGTGAGCTTTGATAAACTATGGTGACCCCAAAGCCAGAAGTGGCTAACATAGGATGGCAACTGTAACTGGGCTCTCAAATTATCTTGGAGGTCAGTCCTTGAAGCAGTCTTCACCTTGTCCAAAAGAACGTGGGTAGGACCTCCTATTGCTCTAGGGATGCAGGCCACAGCCTTGGTCTGTTCACTGGAAGCAATGAGATGAACGCACCCAAGGACAGAAGAGGATTTCCGCTCAGCATATATATGGGTTTTGATATGGGTAGAGGTGACACTGCTCCACTGTGAGCCAAGGTAGGACCCGGGTCCAAAGTCAAGTGTTTGCCTTTCCCCTCTCCCCTCAGCCCTGCTGTCTTCCTCGTCCTGCCAAACACATTCAGACAATCAGACAAGCAGTGGAGTCCTTGAGAACCGGATATTCCCTTTTTTTTTTTTTTTAAGCACACTCAGGCAACTTTCCTGACCAGTTACAACTCTGACCTCCATTTGTACCGTACTTCAAAACAGCAAGTCTGTTCACAAAGACAAGTAATCCTGTCTTTGAAATGGTCAGGTGTATCCATGGCCTTGTCATTTTCTTGAGGCTAATTCTGAAGAGTGCGGGCTTCCTTCAACAGGTGAGCACATCAAAAAGATGTCTCCTCGGGAAGCCTGTTAGAGACAGGACGGGTGACCCTGCTTGGATTCCAAGTGTGAAAGGTACTTCTAAAAGCTTCTCTCCAGGGGTCTCATGTGTTATATCTTTTGCATCATCAGAGGAGGTATTTGAAGCCCAAATCTTCCAACTCAATGATCGGTGTTCTTCCACATCACAGTGCTTTCAAAACTTGAACGTTCTCCTTATATTCCTTACTAAATCAGAGTGCATTTTTTAGTCACTTCGTTAAGAGCCTAACTTTTTCTTCCTCCAAAAAAGATTTTCTTTGAACCTCATATTGACAAGCCACCTTCTTGCCCTCAGGCCCTAGAATCCCATGGATCTGGCTTCCAAAAGATCTCCCTCATGCTGCTTTTTCGGACCAGGAACAAGCATCACTCTGGACATCTCTGTTTGTAAAAATCATGGAATGCCTGGCCTGAGGAGGCTCTTGAGCCTCAAGCACTGTCATGCCAAATGCCCCCTTTTCAAGGGGTAGGAATCAAGTACTAGGGAGCCACCAATTATACTGGGTTCATGACTCACAACCGTGGCCTTTCTACTTTACCAGACCATACTCCACAAGCCCAGCCTCAGCTTAGAATTGTGCAGAGCCCATTCTCTGGGATCATTCTATTCTCTGCTGGGCCAGGACAGAGATAAAGTACTCAGAGAAAAATGATAGCTGATCCATTTTCTGAATAAATGTGGCCAGTCTGCGGCCTGGAGTAGTACAACGTACTACTCCACAGATAATGCTGTGATACATAAACAGGAGGAGTTGTAGGTATTGAGGCAGATGGGAGACAGAGCCTGGGTTGAGTTGTTCTCTTAGATCCTCAGATCACACCCTTGGAACTCAAACAGGACTGAACTGACAGGTCTCTGAAACTGGAGGTTCCCACGCTATTTTTTTCTGAACGTAGGGAAAGCATGTTGCCCTGAGAAAGGGTGGTGACTCCAGGAACCCCAGCTTTTCTTCTGCCACAAATCTTCTGCAAACCTTTGACACATCTTTACTTTCTCTGGGATTAGGTTCCTGGACGACTTAATCCTAGGCCTCCCCCAGTTTTAAGAGGTTATGATTTATGATGAAAATCCAATAACCTCTAGTTCAGGATTTGCAAACTCAGGTACTTAGTGGGCCAGGGAATTAACACAAAGAAGTAGGACAGTGGTATATTTAAGCAATTATTTTGCTATTAAACATGTAGGATGACTATTCTTCCTTCTATACTAATTTTTATCAAGAAAATCCTCAAATCCAAACTTACATGTGAAAAAATTTTGATCTTTAAGCCTGACAATTCAAATATTAACAACAACAATGGTTGAACTTGTGGGGACAGATCTCCCCTCCCCAGGTCGTGAGCAGCACTGAGACCACCACAAAACTAGGCTGGCCCGGAGCCCTGTGTCCAAAGGATGCTGGCAGGTGCTTGGGAGAAAGAAAGTCCTGGAAATACATTTCTGTGCAGAAACAAAGGATTACTGTGCCATGAGTTTCCCTGCAGAGGAGGGTTCAGAGAATTCACTAGTTGGGTGGTCCAAAGGGCTCAGACAGGTCGGGCTCCGCTGTGCCCCAAGGTTCTGGGTGCCCGCAGTGCAGGGAGCGCCTGTTGTTCGATTGCAGCTCTGCTTCGAGGAATGTGAAAGTGCCTGGAGGTTATCACATTACCATCCCGAGAAAGGAAAAGGACGCCATTCCCTCAGTGCCTTGTAGGGGAGAAGCTGGCAGGGATCCAGCAGGGAAGCCTGGGTACAGACAGAAGGCTGTTCAGAGAGGCAGACAGACACTGAAGGGGTGGAGCCCACGAGGGATCAAGGAACCAAGGACCAAGCCCAGTAGTAATAATGATATGGATACAACTCCTACTTTTTGACCTCTGGCTCAGAGTGAGGAGCACCTTGTAAGCACAGTCTCACTTCATTCCTACAGCAAGGCAATGAAGGTTAGGTAACTTTCCCAAGATCGCCCAATAAAATCAAGTGTGCCTGGTTTGAAGCCTGGGTGGGGAGCCAGTGGCCAGCATAATTTTAAGAGACAGAGATGGGTCACGTTCAGTGGCCTGGTCTCTCAATGAAGGGAGCCGGCTGCAAATTCACACAAGAAAAGTCATTTCTCTTTTTTCCACAGAAGAGCCCACTTAATAGCTTCAACTTCTTTCTCGGCCAAGCTGAGGCCACTTTCTTCCCAAAGCTCCCACTTTTCTGTTGTCTCAGGAAAGTAATATTTAACAAACTTGAAAACCCAACTTTCTTGCCTGTCTCCCCAGACCTACAAGGCAGCGTTTTATTATGTGTATAGCTAGTCACATGATTGCAATCATAATAAAAGAGCCATGGACCATAGAATGACCTGATTTCTCTGAAAAGCTTTTGCTGATACAGTAACTGATTTTATTTTCCCATTAACAATGAAATTGGAAGGCTCTTTTAACAGCGTGCTGCATGGATGACCACCACTTCGGGCCCACTCAACAGCCATATTGTTCAGAGAAAACAGTACCAGCAAGGACTGCAAATGAACCCCCTGGACGGGCCTGGTACCTCGTGGCATAGTAAGTTATTTGACATTGCTGAGGCCACCACTCCTTGCCATGGAATCAATCTTTCTCTTATCATAAAACACACAAAGGGTCACAAGTTCCATTTGAGACAATGGCTAAGGGGGCAAAGAAGGGAAAGGGCCATATTATTTAGCTTTATGGGCATTTAGTTGATGAAAATTCCCGCGCATCTTGCTCTTACCAATTCACAGGGCAGACTAAGGGAGGCTGAGAGAAAAGAAGGGAATGAGGTGAAGAGGGGCTCATCTGGTATAAAAAGCTCAGCCACAGGGACTCCCTGGGTGGCTCAGAAGTTGAGCATCTGCCTTTGGTTCAGGGCATGATCCTGGAGTCCTAGGATTGAGTCCCACATCGGGCTCCCAGTATAGGGCCTGCTTCTCCCTCTGCCTGTGTCTCTGCCTCTCTCTCTGTGTCTCTCATAAATAAATAAATAAAATTTAAAAAAAGAAAAGCTTAACCACAGTGAGATTAACACAGTGAATCCAGAGACAATCATCAACCCCACAGTTAATCTCCAGTGTTCTGGCTTTGATTGCTCACATCCCTGGGATCTCAGAACTTATCCATAACCAGGGCCCCTTCATCGTAGTTTGGATGGGATTTTCCAAGAGCTCTGGACTTGGCCGATTCCTTGGAAGGAACATGCTCACCGCGGTCAATGCTGCAAAAGCAGGTCTTTGCTTAGTGACCACTTTGGATGTGTCTAGGCTCTGCTTGGCACTTCCCCTGGTTGGAAGGGAAGAAGTTACAAAACCATTGACTTCATCCCTGCTCTCAAGGAGTTTATACTTGACACATGAAACAACCAGAGGAGGTTCTGAGGATATGGACCGAGGAACAGTAAACTGTTAATGCTGCTAACAGAGGAAGAGGAATGAGATGGATGAGAGCCCGTTTAGCTCCCCACTACTACTGGCTCAAGAGCTTTATGCATAGTGAAAAGGTCCAAATTCCAGTTTTCTTGCCTGTTTCCCCAGGCCTATGATGAGGCTTTCTAGGATGTGTGAAAGGAGCTGAAAATCAAGGAGGTTATAAAAATAAACTATTTCTTATTTTTCTATTGTGAATTAAGAAGCCAACAGTTAGTTACTCATCTGTGGCTTTGTATGCATAGTGGTTGTTTGAAGTAAAGAATGAAACTGTGGGATCCAGACAATATGTGGTTATCTGGGGCTTCTACCTTCCATTATTTTTTAAAGACTATTTTACCAGTATTTCAATGTAAATTCTGTCTCAGTAGGCAAAGTTAAATATCACCCTTTATATAGATAATATAATCCAGGGGCTGTGTTTCCAAGAGTCAGACAATTAATATGACTAAGGCATGGCAGTAGGGGCAGGTGGGACCTTAGGGGGGCTCCCAGGGGACTCAAGAAGAGGGCAGGCTCTGTCGCAAGCAGCCTTCATGAGCCAGTAATGTCACACAACTGCCATGTGGGGCTAGGGCCCCCTGCAGCTAGCACCTCCAATTTTTCAGCAGAAGATGAAATGGTCATTTGGGTGTGAAATGTACTGATGTTTCCGTCCTTATTTAGCTCACACACACAGAGACTAAGGCAAAACCAAACGAAACCCACATCTGGATCTGATCCGCGGATCACTGGTTTAGAATGCCTGATGTAGAGCAATCTGCTCATCTTACAGATGGAGAAATAAGATCCGTAAAGGTGAGATTACTTGCCCAAGGTCCTATAATTAGCTAAACAGCCAGGACTCAGTTTTCTTGACTCTTAAATCTCGGTTACTTTTGCCATATCATATTGTCTTACAGGAAGTAAGTCTTAGAGTGCATACAGGAAGATTTAGGTACAGAAGGCCTGAGAAGGGAACTTCCCATCCTGCCCTAGCCCTCATCCCGGGTTAATGATTCACCACAAACCATCGTGGTAGGTGGACAGCCTAGGACCTCCTCGTGGCAGCCTCTCAAATCCTTGTCCACTGAGTGTTCCTTTAGGATTTGTCTTGACAGAGGGGACCTGTGGGCAACTGAAGCCATCTACAAAGAAATGTGAAGTGCAAGGCCCTGACTTATCCCAATGGGGAGTTTCAAAAGAAAATGCCCGGTGCTGAGGCTTGCAGGCAGCTACAGACTGCATGTTAGTGTCCCAGGAACAGCAAAATCTTCCCGGTTTATCATTTGGAGCAGGAATGGGCAATGGACAGCAAGTCCTACTAAGTCTCCTACCAGGAACAAAACCTCCCAAGAAAATCATCACTTGATGGCTGATAAAAATAGAATTGCAATTTATGCTTCTGTCTACTCTCTCTATCTTCAGGCTCTTAAGGTGTATTTTCCATCATAATGGCTGATTTAGATGGATTCCCAGGGTGCTGCATCACTGCTGATGACATTAATGGTCTTGGGCTCCCTGAATTTTGATTGATTGCTATAATCTGCAAAACTATTTCAGGACACAGATTTATTATTATTAAGCCTATAAAATGGTCAAAGCAAGCTGATGATGTGTGTTGTGATGCAAACATGACCAAGGGGTGGATGCCACCATTTAACTGACATGAATGGCAGGAGCAAACAGTGTTTCATCTTCCACTCCTGCTCAGCCTCTCAGGCCTCTCCCAAAGGGGTAGTGGATTGAGGCTCTGACTGCACTGGGTAGGGAGGTGGGGCTGGGGGAGGTGTACAAGGAAGACAAAATGTGTGCTATTCGTTACTGTTGTGGATGCTTTAATTCCTTAAAGAGGTTCTGACAGCATTATCATTTCAGTTCATTTAGAAGTGGCTAAAAACTTATCTTTTTTTCTGGCCTCCAGATACTGCCTACCTCAAACCCGTTGCTTTGGAATGAGGGAGCAATATTGATGATATCTCCTTCAACCTCCATCAAGGATAAATGAAAAGGCTAAGCAGGGAATTCTATTTGTAGCCATTTTATCCTATTTTCCTATCCTCCCTTCAGAAAGGCTGGCTCCAGTATTAAGGGCAAGGAAATGGATCTCATGTTGGCCTGAATTCCACAAAGATATTCTCAAGATGGCCATTTCAAATTCCTTTTGAAAAAGGATGGGGCTATTGAATAAAATAATAATCCATACTTTCCATTGACATGTGAGATACAGAAATCTGAGAAGAGTTGCATTCTTTCTCTTCCAACAACAAAAAGCCAGACTTGCGTATTCACAACTATTCCTAAATTCATCAGGAAGCTGAAGTCACAAGGCAACCAACTAACTAACCAACTAATCAACTAAAACCAAGTAAACTTAGGGAAGACGTGACCTCGAGTGAAATGGGATGTGAGCACTTCTTTCCCCGGGGCTGTTGCAGCTGGACATGCCCAAGAAAGAAGGAGTCAGCCAACACTACCGGGGAATTCACTGGCTGGGGCCACATGTGGGCAAATGAGACAAGAGAATCCTGGGAGCCACTGAGAGGAGGGGAAGTCATGCGGGCGCATCTGCACTGACCTAGAAGGACTGGTGAGAAGCACAGGAAAGCAGCCCCGGGGTACAGGCTGGGAGAGTGGAAGGGCAGCCACTGCCAGGAAGCCTTGAAATTTTGCCCAGATTCTTCCCCTGCATCTCCTCTGCAGAAGAAAAGCTGTAAACTGCCCTGGGGGAGGGAGGAGAAGGCAACCAGCACTGACATCCCAGTGCAACTAGGGTGAGAAAAAAAAAAAAAAAAAAAAAAACAACCTCCACCTCTGGGATAAAGAGGAGCACTATATAACGATAATGGGGTTGGTTATCCAGAAAGACAATGATCCAAAATTTGGACTCACCTAACAGCATAGCATGAAAAATACTTCAATAAGAAAGAGGCTGAAATGAAAGGAAAACATGAGTGTTATACATGGAAACTTCAGCACTCTTCTTTCAGTTATTAACATAAAGAATAAAGAAGACCTGAAAAACACTATTGACCAACTTGTCCTAACTGACGTCCAATTAACAAGAAAAGTACACGTTCTTTCTAAGTGCACATAGACCATTCACCAACACATATTCCAGCCCATAGAACAATCCCCAATAAACTAAAAAGACTAAGAACTCAGGCAAAGTACATTCTCTGGCCATAACCAGAATTAATCCAGAATTAAAAAACAGAAAGATATCTGGAAGATTCGCAAATGAAGCAACGCAAACTAACTGCCACTAAACTTCCCAGGGCTCCAAGAGAAATTCTCAGGGGCAAGTAAAAATATTTTAGCACAATGGAAATAAAACCAAAACATACCAAAATGTATGAGACACAGTTAAAGTAGTACTTAGAGGGAAATCTATGGCACAAAATGCCGACATTAGAAATAGAGTTTCAGGTTGGTTATCAAAGGTTCTACCTTAAGAAATCAGAGAAGGAAGAGCAAATTAAATCCAAAGAAAGATGGCAGGAAATAAGAAGGAGCAGCAATCAGCGAAATTTGAAATAGAACAACAACAGAAGTGTATCTCTTCCATCTTAGCATTGACTGTGCTGTAGAGATCCTATCATCCTAAAATACCATGAAGAATTCAGAGCTAACATTTCCTCGGGGTGGCCAGTGGGTTCCTAGTAGACTAATCTTCTCTCAGAGTCAGCCAGGAAAGAAGAATTTGGAGTTGGTGTCTGGGGTTGGCACTGCCCTCTGTTAGTCAGCAATGCAGGTCTTAGCCAGGACAGCTGAAGGAGACTCCCTCGACAATCCTAAACAAGACAGTGCCCCCATCCTCGGGGAGCTGCCAGTCAATCCCAGGAGATAGGCAAACACCATGGTGACATGGCCATGTGCTATGATGGACATCAGCACAGACTGAGCCCTGAGGGACCATCTCAGTTGGACCAGAGACAGTACAGTGCAGTTCTTAGGTTGACAATGCATCAACGTGAGTAAGGGGTGGAAGGATCCACACAGAACAACGGGGATTATTTTCATGTCTAACAGGTTCCAGTTTACTGGAACAAAACATGCTACATGGAAAAATCTTTTAGTTTATATGACAGTCCTCCAAATTTTGTAAGTGACATCTTGCATTATTCATTGGAGCTACTGCTGGAGTCCTATTTAGAATTTTGTGAATGTTGGCTTTTTAGCAATCGATTCAAATCTATTTAACTTTTCTATTCTTTTTTTTTTTGTAATTGTATAAGAAAGAGACAGATACAAATATGTCACAAAAATTAACCATTTCTAAGGAAAGGGACTACTGAAGGTAAGCACTCAGAGGCCAAGTTAAGGTGATAATCTATCATGTTTCAGTAGAATGATGAACGCAAACTTGTATAATGGAATACACACATTAGTAAACAAAGAAGTTATACACCTCCACTGAAATTCAGTGCAGAAAGACACTTAAAACCCCTGAAAAGTATGTTGTTAGACACTATATATAAATATATGTGTGTATGTGTGTGTATATATATAGAAAACCAGATCCTGACACACTAAATGAGTTCAAATTTCTGTATATCCAAGATTCTTGGTAAGACACAGTTATATTTAGATTTCCGTCAATGTTCAAAGCATTGTGCGGAAAACAAAAAGTCAGCTTTTACAATAATCCCACATAAATGGGAGTTCTACAGGCTGTGTGTGTGTGTGTGTGTGCGCATAAAGCCTTCTCTAGAAAAGCTTCCTTAGGCAGATGATTTGCCCCCAATGAAACTGGCAGGCAGTGATGGGAAGTGAGACTCAGGGAAGCCAAACACCTTCCTGGGCTAGAACAGGTACTTGTTCCAGGAAAGCCAGGAAAGACTAAATGTGTGCTCTGACAAACTACCTCAAAGCCTCACGAGAGGATAATGTGTGAGCAGTAAGGAGCTCACAGGAGGAAGAGGGAAGTTAGGCCAGGCTTTAGTGTCAGAGCACAGGCAGTGGCTCAGAAAGGAAAGTTTAAAATGCCTTCTGGAAATGAGTAAGCAGTCCACTCCATTTCCAGCACACCGAAATGTTCTAGGAGGTTTGTTTTTATTTTAAAAAAAGCTTCATTCTTGTCCCTTGAAAAGAAAGGTCTGTTGCCCTTTGGTGAGCACTTGGCTTCCAAGTGGCTTTCCCCTGGGGCCTCTCAGGGGCACGAGCTAGGCCAGACTTGCCGGCCTTGATAGACAAAGGAGAGAACTCGAGAAAGCAGTCTTACTCAAGGTGTGGTGTGTGTGCTTCCTGAAGAGGCAGGGGCATCGTCTCAAACCTCACCTCTGTCTGCAGAACACTATCTCCCCATCTTTTTACACCATTTCCCGAGTGGGGGGACCAGACACCTGTATTTAAAAAAAAAAACTTTCTCTCCTGATTCTGCTCGGCAGTCCCAGGAGAACCATTGTATTAGACAGGAAGTTCTCAAAGGACAAAGAGCTTTTTTTTTCCCCTCTAGGTCTCCGAGTAATAATTATTGAGTGTCCCCAATGGGCCAGGAGCTACCAGGGGCTGGCTGCATGACAGTGAATCAGAGGGATAACATCCTTGCCCTCATGAAACTTTTATTGGGGGGAGTCAGACACTAAACAAATAATTATAGTTAATTAAATATTTACAACTGATTTAAGAACTACAAAGGACAAACCTCTATACCCCAAGCATCTGGCCCAGCACTATATATATGCATAATAAATATTTGTCCATTGTCTGCTGTTCTACAGGTTATCTGCATTGGCAGTAGATGCCAAAGTACATTCTGGTAATAGGTAATCCTGGGCAAGAAAAAGACTATCAGATAATCTGAAGGAACCCTGGTTTAAACAAAGTCAAATAGGCTTTCTTGATGCAGGGTGCCTCTAGACTTTAACACATTGATGAGTACCGTGGTCCCTAAGACACGTCGCTGGTGTGTCATAGGCACTGTCTCCCGCAGCATGGGAGGACACAGACAGGACATTTGGAACCACTTTTCTGAGGGTTTCAGAAGGAACGTCAGCACTTGTATCTGAAGGCTAGCATCCTACTTTTCCAGTGCTGGCAGCTAGGCCCTGGAGGGTCCGGGGCTGACCTGGCTTTTCTCTGGTAACGCAATCCTGCCCCTCCACCTGGGGGACACTCTCTGTGCCCCCAGATGGGGAGAACAAGGGCAATAGCACAGCCAGGGGATCGCTTATTCGGGGAAAATGAATTGGCCTGATGCATTCAAGATACGAAGGTGCAGAAACAAGGACTGCAGTTTGAGTGCCTGGTGACCTTGCTTGGCACCACTTGGGGTTCAAGGTGAGGGCCAGGGCACAGACTCTGTGTGACACCTTTCTATCAGAGCTCTTGGCTGCCAGTGTACTGGGTCATGGCCACAGGAAGTGACGGTGCAAAACGTCATGAAACGTGGCAGCAAAAGCTGATCCCGGGAATTATCCAGACTGAAAATAGAGACCCACTTTTCCCATTAAGGGTTGTATGAGACTTCCTTATCCTAAGCAATCATTTGTTGTTTATCTGAAATTTAAATTTCACTGGGTTCCATGTTTTTTGTTTTTTGTTTTTTGTTTTTTTTTTTTAGTCTGACAGCCCTCAGTTTTGCCCATGGGGTACTGGGCTTTGAATGCAAAGGGCAGAGGGTCCCACCCCTGGAGGTGCCATCGGGGTCAGGCCAGAAGCAGCCCGCTCTAGCTGCTGTGCAGATGTGGGGGACAAATCATGCCGGGAGGCAGTCCTACCGCTGCCCTACTTGGCCAAGGTCCACTGCTGGGGAGCAGGTCAATTCCACACTTCTCATTTCAAAAGCCAGGAAAAAGAGGAGTTTTGTCAGCAATTTTTTGTTGAGTGGAATAGACTAGATCAGTGATTCTTACCCGGGGCCGTCTGGCAGTGTCCGGAGACAGTTTTGGTTATCACAGCTGGGGGTGAGGGCCAGCATTACTGGCATCTAGTGGGCAGAGGCCAGGATAAACATCCTACAATGCGCAGGACAGCTCTCGCATCCAAGAACTACCCAGGCCAAAATGTCAGTAGTGCCAAGGTTCAGGAGTTGTGGACCAGAGGAAACTTAACCACATCCCCGAAGCAAGGCCCATCCTGAACAGATTTGTGACGACGATGAAGTTCTTGTCCTCTGGTCCTAATCTTTTTTAGACAGTCCCCACTCTACAGTCTGCTGTCCCTATGTGGCCCTTGGTTCCATTAGTTGAGGGAAAGCTGTATCAGGCCACTGGACCCCAATTTTTATTATAGTATTAATGACTGAATATGCTAACTTTTCAAAAACATATTCCTGTTCAAGACACAATGTGACAGCCATTGCCAGTGCCCTCTTTTGGAGGCAACCTCCCCTTTTTCCTCTCTGAAGGAGCTCCCAACTCTGTCCAAAAGAAGCAATGTGCCCAGTTAAAGACAATGACCACCCTCCCCCACCCCAACCATCCTTTCAGAAAGAGGTGGATCTGAGACAGAATATGAAGTCTAGAGGGTGGGGGTTTGGGAAGGAGACTGCTTGCCTATGAAAGTGGGTAGACGTGGATGGCACTGAGCTTTGTTCCTTTTGTTCTCCTTCCTCTTCTCACCTAGAATGCGGATGGGATGGGTAGCAAAGGAGCAGTTGCCACCTTGCCACAGGGAAGACAAAAGCCACACACAGAAGGTGCTGGAGCAGGAGGCCACAGCGCAGGGGAGCCTCCTCTGATGTGCACCCTCTTTGTTAGTGACTCCAGACTGCTTGTGACATGAGAAAAACAAGCGACCTGGTTAAACAAGGAAGGTTGGGTTCCGAATACAGGCAACCCAACTCAGTCTTAACTGGCGCAAAGGCCTAGAGGGGAAAATGTCTAAGGCAAGCATGGGATCCAATGGTGAGATTCCAGGAGACTTGGCACTCCTAAGGAGTGAAGAGGTCTTTTAGGTATGAGGGATGGTCCCCCACACATACCCCCTGCCCTGCCTCCCTCACATGATCTAGGCTCTTCCGCCCATATGGAGCTGCCCTAGTTCTGACACAGGGAATTGATTAGATAAGCATTTGGCTGACTAATAACGGTGTCAGTCCATGCCTCAAACAGTGGACAAAATCCCACGGACACAAAGACTTATAGGAAGGGCACTCAGGAGTTCCCCAGGAGGCCTAGCACAGATAGTAACTGGACGGCCTTTGTTAGGAACGTATCTCTTCAAATGTAGAAACATGATGCTTTTAATTGTTCTGACTTGAAAAAGAGGTGGTCTTGGATCTTCCTTAAAAAAGACACAGGGCATTTACTGTCTCTTCATCTTCTACTCCACGTGCGGAGATCATGATCAAGAAAAGGCCATCCTGCTTTGTTAATTTTCCCCATTCTCACTGGTGTGAGGTGGGATCTCATTGTGGTTTTGATTTGTATTTCCCTGATGGCAAGTGATGCAGAGCATTTTCTCATGTGCTTTTTGGCCATGTCTATGTCTTCCTCTGTGAGATTTCTCTTCATGTCTTTGGCCCATTTCATTATTGGATTGTTTGTTTCTTTGCTGCTGAGTTTAATAAGTTCTTTATAGATCTTGGAAACTAGCCCTTTATCTGATACGTCATTTGCGAATATCTTCTCCCATTCTGTAGGTTGTCTTTGAGGTTTGTTGACAGTATCTTTTGCTGTGCAAAAGCTTCTTATCTTGATGAAGTCCCGATAGGTCTCATTCATTTGGGGAATATAAAAAATAGTGAAAGGGAATAAAGGGGAAAGGAGAAAAAATGAGTGGGAAATATCAGAAAGGGAGACAGACCATGAGAGACTCCTAACTCTGGGAAATGAACTAGGGGTGGTGGAAGGGGAGATGGGTGGGGGGTGGGGGTGACTGGGTGACGGGCACTGAGGTGGACAATTGACAGGATGAGCACTGGGTGTTATTCTATATGTTGGCAAATTAGAACACCAATAAAAAATAAATTTAAATAAAAAAAAAAAGAAAAAGCCATCCTTAAGGTATGGTGTATTTACAAAAAGAATATGAGCAATCCCTCCTATCTTTAGCAGAACTCGCCTGGCTATCTAGTCTCACGGGAATGGAGCCTGGGATGAGGTATTAGTTCATCCTTCCATTAGAGACCATCAGAGAAATGACCCCTTACCCCCAATCTCCACCCCCTTTCTGACCCTTGTCAGTGTGCCCCAAACACGACTAGGGTGGGCCTGTGAGAGCCCTGCTCGTGCTTGTGGTGGGGTCATCTTCCCAGGGAGCACTAGGCCTGAAGCTGCTCCTTTTGGAGACGTCACCTTGGCCCACTTATCTTCCTGTGCTTTGAGCTTCCCCATCCACACAGATGGCGGCCGTCATAATGCCTCCTTCCCAGGGTTCTTGAAAACTAGTAGGGATCGCCTTGAAAAGGGCCTAGAGTGAGCACTCGCTGAAGGTCGGCCAGCGGATTGGTGTTAGTTCTTTTTGAGTTCCATGCCATGGCACAGAGGTGAGAGGCTTCCTCCTCCCTCTGCATCGGAAGATGGAGTGCCTGTGTCCTCCTGAGGGTGGCTCGGGGACTTGGACATCGTGTTATTATCTGATCGTCTGCTTGAGCAATCCTCAGAGGGCACACAGTGACCCATCCTGTCTCAGAGAGCTCGAGACTCCCCCCCGGTAGGCACTGAAGCAGTTACTTCCTTTGGGGGTGGGAGAGGGTGCTTCTCTGGCCTGTCAGGTTTGGGGTGCCTACTGCCCCCCCTTCGGGCCTTGTGATCCTGGCTAGCACTGAGCCCCAGAGGGAGCCCCACGGGCCTGGAGGCACAGAAGAAGCTAGCAGTGGCCAGCTGGGCTGCACTCATGAGGAGAGGGGAGGGAAGGAAGGCTCTCTGCACCCCAGGTTTTAGGGGTTCCCTCAGAGGCAGGCAGTCTGCATGAGGGATGAAGCCCAAGTCCTCGGGGTGCTCCTGCCAAATAGGACATAGTGTTTACGTTGGAGGACACAGCGCATGTGTAAACCATTAACAGGCCTCCCAACAAAGCGACAGGGATACAATATGCCCTTGTTCGGAGGCCTCCCTGAATCGTGCCTTTGTGTAACACAATCTGTGCAAACTGCCTCTGGGCTGGAGGCCACTGGAAGCGGGCAGAGCCTCACCTCAGGGTTTATCAAGAGGCCTTACTTACCTAAGAAACACAATAGCCCGAGTTTACCTGACCTGATTCCTTTGGGAAGGGGTGTGTGTGCATGTGTGTGCATGTGTGTGTGCATTGAGGGGTACAGGAAGTGGGTAGAGGAAACCAACTGCAACTCAAACGTAAAATTCTCACTTGCAAGATTTGTGGGAAATGGAGATGTGGGCACAAAAGTGCAGCCCTGGAAACCCCACAGGGAGGGCGAGTTCCCCAGATGCCACCGCTCAGCTCCAGACTGTGGGGTGTGTGGGCAGGACATCTGTCGTGCTGGCAAGCGCTTGGTTAAACAGTAAACAGGTTCCAGGACATTCGTTCTCCCCAGAGGAGGAAAGGGCTGCCTGCACACCCCTCACCGAGGATCCTCAAGTGGTCTGCAAACATGCTTGTTGAAGCAAGCCCCCCCTCCTCTGCGCCCTGGAACCGCAGGGGGCCCGGAAGGAACCTACAGGTGCTCTCTCCTACTCCCCTTTCAGAATGAACTCAGGGCCCTTCACAAGCCTGAGAAATAACCTCCACGTCCAATAGCGGGGGGCACAGCTGATGGCCTCTTACAAGTGCCTTTGCTAAATTCTACTCCCAGCACAACCCCACAAGGCAGTCTACATCAGCTATTCTGTCTCTTGAAGTTTACACCTTTATGAAAATTTCTAGGCCATTTCAAAATATTTTGACAGCTAATTTAAAAGGAAAGCCCTAACTAGAACAATACAGTCATCCATCAAGAGGACATTGGTTTAAGTGTAATCTTACCATGAGATACTATGCACTTAATTCAAGAATAAGGCGATGCTACATGTGTGACCTAGGATGATTCTCTGTAGTTGCTTGACTGTTGATGCCCCCAAAGCTGTGTCCATGTCCTCGTCCCCAGGCTCTGTGGATGAGCACTTCTTTGGGCAAGGGGCTTTATAGATCTAATGAAGTTAGATCTAAAATTAGATCAGTCTGGATTAGCTGGGTGGGCCCCCTATCCAATGGCAAGTATCTTTCTAAGAGATAGATGAAGATACGCAGAGAGAAGAGAAGGCCGGAAAGATACGTGAAGGCAGAGGCAGAGATTGGAATGGTGTAGCTGTAAGCCAAGGGATGTCTGGCCACATGAGAAGCTGGAAGAAGCAAGGAAAAGTTTTTTCCTTAGAGCCTCGGGAGGGGCTTCCACCCTGCCGACACCTTGATTTTAGACTTTCCAGAACTGTAAGAGAAGACATTTTTGATGTTTTATTTTTTTTTTATTTTTGATGTTTTAAGTCACCTAGTTCATGGTGATTTGTTACAACAGTCCTAGGAAATGAAAACAAGCCCCAAGAGAGATGTAAGATTAGAAAACCAAAATCAAAAAACACCACCAAAGACCATATATACAGTTTGCAGCATGGTGTCTATGCTACTAGAGACATTTTAAAAATGTATGTTTGCATAGGCATAGAATATGACTCAAGAATAGAAAAGACACTAGTAACAGTGCTGACTCTAGGGAAAGAGTTTCTCATGTTTTGCCGTATATGGTGTCTCCTGAAGCTGGACACTTGGACAGAAAGACTAATTGCCCCTCACACCCTGATCCCTGGAGCCTGTGAATATGTATGTTAAATAGCAAGGGGAAATTAAGACTGCAGATGGGACAAATGTTGCCGAACAGTTCAATTTAGATACGAAGATTATCCTAGACAGTCTGGGAGGACCAGGGATCCCAAGGGTCTCTGAAAGTGGAAAAGGGATGCAATGCAATGTCATCTGGCAATAAAAACAAATAAAGTTTTGATACACACTACAATGTGGATGAATCTCGAAAGCATCAGGCTAAGTGAAAGCAGCCAATCACCAAGGACCATATATTGTGTTTCTATTTACATATAAAGTCCAGAATAGGTAAATCTAGAGAGATGGAAAGTCTATTAGTGGTTTCCAGAGGCTTGGGAGGATGAGGGATTAGAGGGGAGTTGAAGGCTACAGGGTTTCTTTTGGAGGTGATGAAAATGTTCTAAAGTAGAAAGACACAACTCTATGAACACACTGAAAACCACTGAGTTATACATTTAAATGGGTGAATTGTATGGCATGTGATTTATAGCTCAACAAAACTGCCCCAAAACAGTGGAAATAGAAGGGGAGCCAGAATCAAAGCAGGAGATATGACCCATGAAGATGGTCGAGGACCATGAATCAAGGAAGGCAGGCAACCTCTTAAAAAAAAAAAGGCAAAGGCCAGGCTGCAAAAACAACACTGATTTTAGGCTAGTGAGACCCAGTTCACACCTCTGGCCTTCATAAGAGAACAAATTTGTGTTGTTTCAAGCCATTAAGCTGGGTTGATTTGTTATAGCAGCAACAGAAGACCACTATAAGCACTTCTTATACCTTCTCTCTTTTGAATTTTGGGCTGTATACACATATTACCTACTCAAAATTTAAATCAAGACAAAGCAAACAACCTATTCAGGAAAATAACTTGAGCCATCTGGGAGGAAAATTTAAACATCTGTAACACTCCTCTTCATATAGATATAATACAATCCACATATGTGAGCCATCTATGGAATTAAAAATTTTTTTGATAGCCACATTCAAAAAAAGGAAAAATAAACACCTTTAATTAATTTGAGTAATAAGTTCTGTTCAGCCTATTATAGGCAATAGTTACTATTATTTCCACACATAAGCAAAAAAAATTATTAGAGATACTTTCATTTTTTTTTTCTCATCCTAAGTCTTTGGAATCTGGTGTAGATTTTAAAATTATAGCACATTTTGGGGTACCAGGGTGTTTCAGTTGGTTAAACATTGACTGTTGATTTTGGCTCAGGTCATGATCTTAGGATGGGGAGAGAGCCCTGTGTCGAGCTACACGCTGGGTGTGGAGCCTGCATAAGAGACTCTCTCTCTCCCTCTCTGTCCCTCCCTCCAAAAAAAAAAAAAAATTATAGCCCATCTTCACTCAGACCAGCCATGTTTCCGGTGCTCAATCACCACCTGTAGTTAATGGCTACTGTGTTGGACGTGGATATATAAAACCCAAGAGGGGTAAAGAGGAGGAGGTTTTTATTACTTAAATTCTGGTTAACAGACTGTATAATATTAATTTCAGGTGTACGATATAGCGATCCAACACTGCCATACATCGCCCAGTGCTCTTCACAAGTGCCCTCCTTAATCCCATCACTTATTTTCCCCACCCCCTACTCACCTCCCCTCTGGTAATCATAAGTTTGTTCTCTAGAGTTAAGAGTCTGTTTTTTGGTTTGCCTCCTCCCCCCCCCCCCCGCCGTTGCTCATTTGTTCTGTTTCTTAGATTCCACATATGAGTGAGGTCATATGGTATTTGTCTTTCTCGGACTTCTTTCATTTAGCAAAATACTCTCTAGTCCATACGTGTTGTTGCAAATGGCAAGATTTCATTCTTTTTTGTGGCTACTATTCTGCTTATATGCATACCACATCTTCTTTATCGATGACTGCTTGGGTGGATTCCATAACTTGGCTATTGTAGATAATGCTGCTCTCAACACTGAGGTACATATAACCTTTTAGTAATTTTGTATTCTTTGGGTAAATACCTAGTAGTGTGATTACTGGATTGTATGGTAGTTCAATTTTTGACTTTTTGAGAACCCTCCATATTGTTTTCCACAGTGGCTGCACCAGTTTGCATTCCTGCCAACAGTGCAAAAGTTTTCCCCTTGAGGAGTAGGTTTTTTTGCCCTTTGAGTATCCATATGTTAAGGATGTAGTTACAAAAATACTTTCAGAAGCATAGCTCTACTAGTAAAAGAAAAAAAGTGAGAACAAAACAGTCTTAAATGCAATACAGGCATACTGTGGTCATGGGTATTAAAAAGAATGAGTTGAAGCTGCATGGATTGACATAGACTATTGACCATAACTGTGGTATATTGCTAAATGAGACCAACCAAGTTAAAAGTGTTTTGGTAAAATTTGTTAAAGAAGATGCAGTACATGTGTATGTATGTAAATGTGTACATGTATACTCAACCATCAGAAAGGATGAATACTTACCATTTAAACTGACGTGGATGGAACTGCAGGGTATTATGCTGAGTGGAATAACGCAATCAGAGAAAGGCAACTATCACATGGTTTCACTCATATGTGGAATATAAGAAACAGCGCAGAGGATCATAGAGGAAGGGAGGGAAAGCTGAAGGTGAAGTCACCAGAGAGGGCGAAAAATCATGAGAGACCCTTAACTCTAGGAAACAAACTCAGAGTTGAGGGAGGGGAGGTGGGTGAGGGGATGGGGTAACTGGGGGACAGACACTAAGGAAGGCACGTGATGCGGTGAGCCCTGGGTGTTATATGCAACTAATAAATCATTGAACACTATATCTGAAACTAAGTAGGTACTTTTTGTTGGCCAATTGAATTTGAATTTTAAAAAAATTGAAAATTGAAAAAAAAACAATTAACATATAGACATATATGGAATTATTCACACTATATGGTTAATATTTTATTTCACACTTGGTGAAGCAGTACTGAGGTACCACAAAGAGGATTGCTAACTTTCTCTTGCACACATTTTGTGGTATGTAGCTTTATAACTTAAAAATCAAGAGAGAGATCATCCCAGGAATAAGTTGCTAATCAACACCCTTAGGAGCTACCCCAGTGGTTATACCATTGCCAAACATCAGCAACCACATCAAAGATCTCTCTCTCCACCGAAAACCTCATATAAGACTTACTCTCCTTTTACCAGGCACTTTTTTCTAACTAGAGGGAACATCTCAAAAAATGCTCTATGCTCTATGAAATACTATTTCTTAACGTGTACATAATGTTCCTATGCCTATAGAGGTGACCGGTCTGCAATAGAAATTGGTATCTACTCCGCCATTCATTCAAAAGAGTTTTCATTTTCCTAAGCTCACACACCCTCAAACCCATCTGATGTCCAGATAATAAAGAGGCTTTTTTAAAGCTGCAACTGGCAGGAAAAAAAAAAATTGCAGGAGAGGGAGCCATCATGGAGTGAATACTAAATAGAAATCAAGAGGTTCCATGCATGGATTACAAGAAAATCCTAGAAGGCCTGGGGTCTGTTCCACATTCAACATTGGTCTGTATCATTTGTTAGACGGGTCCTCCTGTTTGGTGCAGGTCCATCACCCCTGCAGCACATGCTACGGGCAGCCCTGGCCCTGCAGCCACCCTCCCATGCCCAAGGAAGGAGACTCTTGTAACTTGGGCAATCCAAACTCAGGCTTAACCCTATAGCATGCTGCCCATGTGAGGTGGGCTACCACCTGACGTCCTGAAAGTCTGTCTCTCAAAAAGCCCAATTCAGGAAGTGGCACAAACGTGTTCCTTGAATTGGCCTGTGTGACCTAGTCCTTCAGAGTATTCCTGCAGGCAAGGGATGACCTGGCAGATAGTCTGGCCAAGCCCCAGAATGTTGTCATGATATTTATGCTTTATGTCCTCTTTTTCCTACAGCAGGTACCATTCAATATGTTGAAAGAGTTCAAAGAGTGACCTTCTTTGGCATTCCTTCTCCTGGATTTTAAATATTCGTGTGTTTGGGTGTGGTGGGTGTGGTGAGGGTTCCCCTTCAGAGCAGGCCCTCAGAAGTGGTTGCGGGTCTCATTCCCCTTCCTCTCCCTGACCTTAGACACTAATTACAAAACGGCAGAGAGGATCTAGGAGATCCATTTGCTCCAAGGCACGTTCACCAGTGGCCCAGTAAATCCCAGAGCTCATGATGTGAGTTGAACCACAGATTTGTTTATTCTTAATCTGTTTGGAATATTTTAAATCGCTTGACTAACTGAACACAGTCAGGAAGAGAAAAATAATCCTAATAAACTAAAAATGAGAATACTTCAGAAATTCATTTATTTTAATACTGTTCTAAAAATAATTGGAAAATATAAACTCTGCATGGAAACACGAAGCAAATATTTATAGAACAATGGAGATGATATAGTCAGCTGTTTATGAATTTATGAATTTCTTAACAGCTTTTTTCAACTACAAATTGTATAAAATCATCCTAATTTAGAAGCATTATTTTTCCTTACTCATATTTTTGTGAAAGAATTTTACTCAGACTTTATATATCCACCTTTGACATCACAGATGTTTGGTTTTGTCATCATTTAAGCCAATTCTGATGATGATCTACAGTTTTCTGGAAAACGTCATGATCAATTCTGTCCAAATTGAGACAAACGTGTAATGCTGACACAGGAAATTTTATCCCAAGCCACAGGTGCCCATTTCTTAACGGAATAGTTTCCCCCTCTCTATTCAGTGGGTGTATCTCCAACATACTGTCTCAGTTTTTTTTTTTATGTCCCTAAATATTTATTCCTGTTTTTCTTTTTTCATAAATTTATTTTTTTTTTTGGTGTTCAATTTGCCAACATATGGAATAACACCCAGTGCTCAGCCCGTCAAGTGCCCACCTCAGTGCCTGTCACCCAGTCACCCCCACCCCCCCGCCCACCTCCCCTTCCACCATCCCTAGTTCGTTTCCTGGAGTTAGGAGTCTTTCATTTTCTGTCTCCCTCTCTGATATTTCCTAAGTGATTTATAAAACACTTATTTTTAATGACCTCGATCACTCGCCTGTGAAGTCACATACCCAGAATGATGATGAAAACTTAAAATTTCTTCACACCTCTCTTGCAAGATCTTAGCATGTGACCTTTAAAACCATCTCCAAACAAGCAAACACTGAATTTGTTTCAGGTTCTAAGCCTTACACAAACAGTATTTAGTTGTGCAAAATACCTCATTATAGGAGATACTCAAAGATGAGGCCAGTCTTGATTTCCTGAGGGATAATTACAGGGAAAAAGTGCTTTTTATGCTCAGGCATATACAGTATAGGACTTAAGACTATATTTGGCATGCAGGATATGTAATTGATTTGCACTCTTCTTGAAGCTGAAACACCATCTTCACAGAATATATTTTAGTAGATTGCACGTTCCGGTGATGGCCGCACCAGTATGTGCCAACCCACGTACTCTTATGATGGGATATTGACACCATTCTATAGAGAAGTATGGGGTTTACATTCCCTTGAATCTAGGTTGAGCCCATGAGGGAAGGCAGTGACACCACAGGATTCCAAAGGCTAAGTCATGACAACCATACAACCTCCACGTGGACAACATGGAGGCCTTTGCCCTTGGAATCCAACCCTCATACTGGGAGGAAAAGACAACCAGGGAGAGGCTGCTTTGGGCAATGGCCTCACCTGGAGTCCCACCAACAGGTGAGCAGAGCACAGATGAAGGGACCCCACCAAGCCCTGTGCAAACTGCAGATTCAGATTTCGTGAACAAGATAAATGATGTCACTATTCTCAGCCTCTTAAGTTTTGAGGTGATTTTTTTATGCTGCAAAAGGTCAATCAGAGCAATGCAGGTTTTTCAGTCAGTAATACATGAAAAAAAATCTTTATGGACTCAAGAGGAAGACGATTTATTTTCTTTCAACACTCAACCTATTTAAAGGGATTTTTGAAAATTTTTATTGCTATTTAATTAATACATTACATCTCTTAGTTTGTGTTTTCTGCAAATGTCACACATTGGGAAAGCATGTCAGACACTCAGACTTTGTTGGCAAAAGTACAAATTGGGGGACACATTCCTGGAAGACAATTCATACGTACCACCCTCCAAAAAACGGGGGCAAAAGTTTTTTATTTTTTATTTATTTTTTAAAAGATTTAAAAAATTTATTCATTAGAGAGAGAGAGAGAGAGAGAGAGAGAGACGCAGAGACACAGGCAGAGGGAGAAGCAGGCTCCACACAAGGATGTGAGACTCGATCCCATGACCCCAGGATCACACGCTGGGCTGAAGGCAGACGCTAAACCGCTGACCCACCCAGGCGTCCCCCCAAGTTTTTTAAAATGTATATTTCTATGTCCTGGAAATTCCACTCAGGAATTTATCTTGAGGAAATGATAACGGACATATGCTAAGAATAGATACAAAGAGGTTTACATTCTTTGTGTTAAAATATTGAACACAATCTGAATCTCAACAACATAGCACTAGAATATTACATGGCTATAAACAATGCAGAGGATGGAAATTTACTGACATGGAAACAGGTCATTATCTGAAGAAATAATGTTGTAAGGTAAGTACATAATTCCCCTTTCACTATCTTAAAAATGCATGTGTATAAACAGTCACAGATCTAAAAGTATATATACCAAGGTTCTAACAGGGATTAACTAAAATTGGTAGGATTGTGGATTTTGTTCCTTCCTTCCTTCCTCCCCTCCTTCTCCGGCTCTTTTTCTTTGCATATCTTTTTCACTTAAAGTTGCATTGCTTTTATAATGAAAAGAACATTACAATAACCTGAAAATTTTTTTTTTGCAGCCGTCTATTGGGTTTTGGAGAGAAACAGAACCAATGCAATGAACCAACAGGATGTGTGTGGGGGTGAAGAGGTTTAGAGAACTGGCTCGTGGATGAGAGAGACTACCATGACGTCCCAAGATCCGCAGGGGGTGGTCAGGCCGGAGACCCCGGGGGGCCAGTGCCCTATCCCTGGGCCAAGCCTGAAGATCTGAGAGCCAGGAGGACCAGTGGTATAATTCTGGCCCAGAGGCCAGTTTGCATAAGACTGGGGAAAAGTAGATGTTTCGGTTCGAGTCAGAAGACAGGAAAAATCTGATGTCCCAGCTGGAAAACGGTCCCTCGCTTAGGAGAGGCAGCATTTTTGTTCCATTCAGTGATCGCATGCAGCGCATTCGCATAAAGGAAAGGCCGTCAGTTTGTCTCAGGCTACAGGTCCCATGTCAGACTCACTCACTCACAGGGCCTCCCCCACCACCACCGGGGGGCTCAGCGGTGGAGCATCTGCCTTCCGCCCAAGGCGTGACTCCGGGGTCCCGGGATCGAGTCCCACCTCGGGCTCCCTGCAGGGAGCCTGCTTCTCCCTCTGCCTATGTCTCTCATGAATAAATAAATCTTTTTTTTTTTTAAAGAAAGAAACACTCTCACAGTCATGCCCAGAATAATGTTTCACCAAATACCCAGGCACCCCCACGGCCCAGTCAAGTTGACACATAAAATTAGCCCTAACAGGAAAAAAAAAATTCTATGCAAACCTCACTTGGAAACAAACAAACAAAACAAACAAACAAAAACAGAAATCAAGAAGATTCAGAACTGAGTCTTTTCTGAGCCTCTTAAGTCATTTGTCAAAAAAGTTAGTCGTCCCTTGTTTTAGAATGTGATTTTCCTTAATGGGCGTTTTGGTCTTCGTGTGCTGGGGATGAGTAAGAGCATGTGACAGCTGTCGCCCCCCCCCCCTTTTTTTGCTCTCTGTGCAGCTCACCTGCCGGGGGCGGGTGCTCACAGATCCAGAGAGGGTGCCTGAGCCCCGCACCCTGGGGCCACTCCCTCCCCCCCGCCGCGAGTCCCCCGGGGGGCTGGGTGCCGACCTGTGTCCTCGCACTGCGCCGCCCCGCAGGTCCCACCAGGAGGGTGCGCACCCCAAGCTGCGCTGTGCCGAAGGGGACTCCGAGTCCCTTCATGCAAGCCCCTGTGCATCTGTGCGGCCAGGTGGGCTGGAGGGGGCCCTGCGCCAGAGCCTGTCCTCCCAGCACGACCGTCGCACTGGCAAACGCCGTGGAGCGAGACCCTGCAGCTGGCTCCCGCACTCCTGCAGGCTGGCTGGTGTGGCACCGCTGCCGTCGTCGCTGCCCCAGGCCTGGCGGGCCACCTGCAGCCCCACCGCCTTGTCGCCCAGCAGGGTCACAGTCGGTGGAGGCCAAGGAATCCGCTGAGCGCCCACAAGCCAGGCCCAAGTCCTTAGGGGCCTGTCCGATGGATCTAGGTGTCCCTGTGGCAGACTTCTGTGTCAGAGACACACACAGGTGCGTGTGGAGTGTGAGTCACGGCGTAAACGTCCTTCTTCTTAGGTTTGGGACCAAATACATCTCAGTGGCACTGATCGAGGCCTCCTCCTCCGTTCCACAGTCGACAGAGGTCTTGCTAAAATGAAGATCAATGTCTTGGGTGTGGGAGAGCCACTCAGGCCATCATCTTGTCGTGCTCTGCTGTCCCCACCGCAGAGCTGTGCAACGAGTACCGACGTGAGCAGAGATGATGGACCAGAGAGCCGTGAACCCGCAGGGCTCTGCTCCAGCCGAGGGCCCGGCACCCGGCCCACAAGGTGGCCTCGGGCAGCTCGGGGACCCCAGAGCCCGAAGGGCCTGCCTGGGGCAAACCAAGTCCCAGATCTGTGGCAGCAGCTGCACAGAGGGAGTCACAAGCCCAGGACAAAGGAAGCGGCTGGTGGTAGGAGGCCAGCGGGCCTAGAGGCCGGAGCTGACCTTGCTGCACCTGCGTGGGCCTAAGCCCTCCACCCGGCTGAGGAGAAGCCCCGCGGGGATAGTACTACAGAACCAAAGCACATGCAGGGAGCTCGAAATAAAGCCCATCAGGGGGTCCTGACAATTCAAGGAGTTTACAATCGCCAGCTTCGAAAACCACTGCCACATGGCAAATGAAACATCCACAGGCTCATCGAAAGAAATTAGTGGAAATACCGTAGCACCGATTTAAAACAAACAAGCAAACAACAAAACTATTTTCATATGAAGCTTTGGATGAACTGATGAACGAAGAATTTTAAAATTCAAAATTTCAGACTATATGGCAACAGAATGCATAAACTTGTTTTGATTTACATGCAGATCGTGATGTCACTTGCAGGTTCTTGTGCAAGAAGTTGTCAGAGGAAACATTAAAAGGCCATGGTATAAATTCACACATAAAATGAAATTCAGATGCCCATTTCATGGTTGGATTGTTTGTTTCTTTGCTGTTAAGAAGTTCTTCATAGATCTTGGATACTAGCCCTTTATCTGTATTTGCACATATCTTTTCCCTTCTGTAGGTTGTCTTTTAGTTTTGTTGACTGTGTCTTTTGCTGCGCAGAAGCTTTTTATCTTGATTAAGTCCCAATAGTTCATTTTTGCTCTTGTTTCCCTTGCCTTCATGGATGTATCTTGCAAGAAATTGCTGTGGCCAAGTTCAAAAAGGGGCAAACACATGAACAGAAATCTCACAGAGGAAGACCTAGACATGGCCAACAAGCACATGAGAAAATGCTCCGCATCACCCACCACCAGGGAAATACAAATCAAAACCACAATGAGATCCCACCTCACCCCAGTGAGAATGGGGAAAATTAACAAGACAGGAAACCACAAATGTTGGAGAGGATGAGGAGAAAGGGGAACCCTCCTGCACTGTGGGTGGGAATGTGACCTGGTGCAGCCACTCTGGAAAACCGTGTGGAGGTTCCTCAAAGAGTTAAAAATAGATCTGCCCTACGACCCGGCAATTGCACTGCTGGGGATTTACACCAAAGATACAGATGCAATGAAACACCGGGACACCTGCACCCCCATGTTTCTAGCAGCAATGTCCACAATAGCCAGACTGTGGAAGGAGCCTCAGTGTCCATCGACAGATGATGGATAGGGAAGACGTGGTCTATGTATACAGTGGAATATTCCTCAGCCATTAGAAATGAAGAATACTCACCATTTGCTTCAACATGGATGGAGCTGGAGGGGATTATGCTGAGTGAAGGAAGTTGGAGAAGGACAAACATGTATGGTTTCATTCATATGGGGAATATAAAAAATAGTGAAAGGGATTATAGGGGAAAGGAGAGAAAATGAGTGGGAAATATCAGAGAAGGAGACAGAACATGAGAGACTCTTAACTCTGGGAAATGAGCAAGGGGTAGTGGAAGGGGAGGTGGGTGGGGGGTGGGGGTGACTGGGTGGCGGGCACTGAGGGGGGCACTTGATGAGATGAGCACTGGGTGTTATGCTATACGTTGGCAAGTCAAACTCTAATAAAAAAATATACATATAGGGGATCCCTGGGTGGCTCAGCGGTTTGGCGCCTGCCTTCGGCCCAGGGTGCTATCCTGGAGTCCCAGGATCGAGTCCCGCGTCGGGCTCCCGGCATGGAGCCTGCTTCTCCCTCTGCCTGTGTCTCTGCCTCTCCCACTCTCTCTATGTCTATCATGAATAAATAAATAAAATCTTTAAAAAATATATATATATATATACATATAAAAAATTAAATTCAGACAGTCTCAAAACTAATTTTCATGAAAAATCATCTTTTTAGAAAAATAGTTTAGGAAAACAGTTCTATATGTACTAAAAACTTTTATATTATTTTGATATTGGGAATTTATCCTGATGTTGTCATGGTTTATATGTTACTCCTAAGTCTAGTAATGGCTACACCAGATTGTCCTCAAAATTAGAAATTGCAGAAAAATATTTTCAATCTTGAGTTTAAGAATGACCACTGTCACTTTCAATATTGCTCTTAAAATAGAAATATTTTGGGGTGCCTGGGTAGCTCAGTAGGTTGAGCATCTGCCTTTAACACAAATCATGATCTCAGAGTCCTGGGATCGAACCCCATACACTGGGCTCCCTGCCTCAGTGGGGAGTCTGTTTCTCCCTCTCTCCCTCTGCTCATGCTATGTCTCTAATAAATAAATATTTAAAAATTTATATGTATAGAAATATTTCAGCACTGCTCAAAGTGTAAGTTTAATGACCTAATAAATTTGGAGAAGTGAGCCAATAAATTATTTTTGAACAATCAAGAGCACATTTATTTATGATAGAATATGACAGTATCAGAAATATTATTCATTATTTTGTTGTATTATTACTTTATTATTATTCCTATTATTAGGTTTTATAATAAAATATTTTTAAGAAAACCTTGTATTTTACTACAGTTAGTGGCACTTCCCCCCCCCCATTATTTATTTTAAAAAGAGATCGAGAGAGAGCAAACAGGGAGGAGGGGCAGAGGGAGAAGGAGAGAGAAACAAAGGCAGACTCTGCACAGAGCCCAACTCAGGGCTCAGTCTCACTACCCTGTCACAACCTGAGCCAAGAGTCAGTCACCCACCAGCCTGTGCTCCTCAGGCGACCCGGCACTTAGTCGTTTTTGAATGTGGACCCCGTATTTTCATTTTGCACGGAGTCCCGCGTATTATGGGTAACTGGCCCTGGATACAATACTGTGTTCAAGTCAACAAAAATATATACTGAGGTGTTGATTAGATGAGCCAATAAAGGGTTGATCAAGAAAAAAAGAGATGCACCTTCAAGAAACTGACATTCTACAATCCTCCAGTTGAATAATGTTCATTTATGGTACAATGTAAGTGTCATATAAAGATCAACAGAAGTATTATGAGAGTAAAGAGGGAGACGGAGCTCATCCTTTTACTTGTGACATCCCAGGAGTATCAAGTAGCTTTAGGGGATAACTTACATGGTTACAACCTGAATCGATTTCTGACTCTGGGAGGCTCAGGCCTGGGTCTCCAGTTCCAGTTTACCACCAGTCCCCGACAAGTCACAAGGATCCAGGTGATTCTGTCAAAGGACAATGCCCTCATCGAGCCCTCCTCTGTTACCAGCAGCACGAAGATGAATTGTGGAAGGAGCCCACGACTGGTCCACTCCATGCTCCGATCTCTAAGAGTAGAATGGACGGACACCCTTCCACCCAAGGTCATCAGACATTTGGAAGGTAAGTGCCCCCCCTTTTAATTTAGGTGGCCTCCCCTATCTGTCCACTTCTCTTGACTTGGGTCTTACGGGATCAACACCTGTGCTAGTAGAGCCAAATCATAGCCAGTGGCTGCTTCCTCTAACCTTCAGACCACTCAACGGCACCTTGCCGCAGCCTACACCACGGCCCTCCAACTTCACCTCGCAGGATTTTCTATGGCTGCTGAGACCCCAGCCGTCCCAGGACCCACTTGGCACCCACGTATGGACAACCCAAAAAGTACAGTACACCCCTTGAGATGAATTTCTCCTTCCATCTGCAGAATGGACAGTTGAGAGATACAGGAGCTTTATGTGTCTTCTCTGAATACATCCACTGAGACCATGTCCTCTGAGACCTCTGCGCTATGCTTGTCCTGGGTCCTGACTCTTCCTCTTTTCCCATCACTGCTGCTCCTTTACAATTTCACCTCTATATGACCTGTTACTATCCATGTAAGTTTTTGTCTCAGGCCTGATGTTTTAGGTGATGCTGCTGAGATACCAACGTGCTGTAGGTGTATTGCTGACCTGACCGTGGAAGGAGTGGTATGAACTGGGTAGGAGAAGGGACTCCAGCCAGACGCCTGAATTTGAATCCCAGCTCCTGCATTTAGCAACTGTGTGACCCCAGACAAATGGCTCGGTGTCTCTGTTTCTTATTGCCATCTGTAGAACTGGATAATAATAGAACTTACTGCCTTGTAAGTTTTTTGAGATTTGATTTATAACCGTTACCATGTGCTTCCTAAATAAGTCTTAAATAATGAAAGGATAAAAGAGTCACAGACTATCTTTGAATTTCTTTGCTAAAGAAATTCTCATCAACAAACAGAACCCACGGGCTGCTTCACCTTGTGATCAAACTGAATATGAGGAATCAAAGATAGAGGTATCTTTGGAGGTAGAACTTGGAATGAGAGAAAAATGAAGCTGAGCACCACCTACTATTTATAGTTGTGTGCTGGAGACCTGATTGTTAAATATTCAGGAATTTCTGAGCCAGCTGTTAAAATGTTATTAGCTTGAAATTGGCCACAGTAGGAGTATTTATACCATGAAAATTGGCAAATGGTACAAATTAGGACTTTAAATTTTTTCCCCCGACTCTTACAAATGCCGTGAAGACTAAGTGGAAATATTTGTTAAGCCATAAAATACTACAAAAATTAGTATTAATATTTGCCTCTCAAACTACATTGACAATGCCTTTGATCTTGGCACTGTTTGGCTCCACCCAAATAACGAGTCCTTGATGCTTCTGGCCATCACTCATTTCTTTCCAAGCGCGCAAGGAAAATAACATGGTGATCCCTATAGGACAACATGGGCTCACTAAGAAGGGCCTTATTCTTCAATCACCTTGCACAAGATACATTATAAATTTCCTCAATTATAATCAAAGTTTAAAAAAAACATTTCAAATGTAAATTTTTTGATACATTTAAAAATTAGGGGCACCTGGCTGGCTCAGTTGGTACAGCAAGTGAATCTTGATCTTGGGGTTCTATGTTTGAGCCCCACGTTGGGTATAGAGATTACCTAAAATAATTAAACAAAAACAAATAAATACTATATATACTATAAAATACTATATAGAGTATTTTTAAATTATTTATTTATATAATTTTGAGAGACCAGGACTATGTTCAGTTCTTTGTTCTCCATCCCTATCCTCACCCCTGTTCACTGACTTTGCCCAGTTCTCCTTTGTCTGTAGTACTGTCTCCTCCCCCATGCTGGCTTACCCATTCCCCAACCTCCCACCTGGCCCACCATTTTTACTTCACAGATCTCTGTCCCTGCATCAGTTTTCCTAATCTCCAGAATCAGGAGGGATGTGCCTTTCTACATATTCCCATTGTAGCCTTCTTGGACCTAGAAGAAAATAATTTATTCCTGTATTAGAAGAGCCAGCTTGCAACCATTTATAAAGAGATGACTTCTGAGTATTCCCACAAAAAGATGTTCAAGATCCATTAAGTGTAAAAATACAAAAAGAAATACATAGTTTGTCTTTAGCAGCATTTATACAAAGAGATACGTTTGGAAATATGTAGAAGAAATTCCAGTGGTCATCTCAGATGAGGGAGTTTTAGTTTTCATTATACGCTATATTTTACTGTCTTTTTTTCCATAATAAAAAGAGAGAAAGAAGCAAGTTTGCTTTCTCTTAAAAGTCTATGCATTTCTTGTTTATTGTTGTATCCCCAACACTGAGTGCAATGCCCATAGTAGGTACTCATTAAAAACTGATAAATTACTTTATAGCTTCCGCTCCCCAATAATTCCTACATGGATACATTTTCATAGAAGAGTAGTTTTTCTATGGAAGAGCTTACTGGTATGAGTAGAAAATTAGCAAATGAATCATGAATAGTTCAGAAATTTACAAGCTAATGTCTAACAGATGACACAGATATGTGCACACAATCTCACTAACATAAATCACCCACTCAGGATTCCTAAAACTACAAAGTATTTATTTTCTAATAAATCATGGGAGAGAAAGGAGGCTGAGAGCAGAGGGACCATTTCTGAAGTCTCTGGTCACATCCAAGAACACATGGATCCTCAGATTTCACCATTAATGTTGGATTCACTCCATGGCAAAGACTCTTACTATTATCACTTAGGCCCTCTGGTCCTCTGTCTCAGTATATTTCAAGGAATATTTTATTGAAAGTGTTTTCAGCATGTATGAGTTGGGTATACATACTAGACATTTAATTCAAGCAGACCTAATTTTCCTGTGGTCTGTGGCTTGAACTGAGGAGTAGGTCACCAATGGGAGCAACCCCCAAAAATCTAACTTTAGATTTGAAACTATATTTACTTAATTGAAAATGTTATATCATATACATTTGTATATATAATTTTCTCCTTGATAAGAAAAATCTCAACTTCTTATTAAGACCATAGACCCCCATGGTTTGACTCCTGCCCATCTCTCCAGCTTATTTCTTTCCATTCACTCCCTTCTCCCAAGTCTTCCAGTCATACTGCCTTTGCTGTTTTTCAAATACACCAGGCTTTTTCTGGCTTCAGAGTCTTTGTACCCATTGGCCCTCCAATGGAAAGATCTACCTGGCTGACTGCTTTTGGTTTGCATCTCAGTTCAGACAAATCCTATTTGCCAGTGACGGCTTCCATGGCTCCAGATCGGAACAGTGCCCACCTCTGTCCCCCACCTCTACTTGGTCTATCACAACACGTGCTTTTTAAACAAATATCATTTATCATCATCTGAACTCATCTTGTGCATTATTATCCCTTTGCCCCTTGGTTTCCATAAGATGGAAAATGCAGATAATTTTGTCTTTTTTATTCATATCACCCCAAGCCAAGAAAACAGAGTAGGAGCATAAGAAATAGAAATGAATGACTCAATCAAGTCTCAGAGGTCTTTCTAGCCATGTGATCCCCGCTCTTTTCATGGAGAAAGAAGCAAATGATGTAGCTTCAGGAGGCCACAAACTTGCTTGAGCGAAAGACACCCCTGCACACTTTTAAGAGAACTGCTGTGCTACAAAATGCTCCCAACGCCCTTGGGGTTTGGAAACTGGAGAGCTGAGCAGATTGGAGGCTGCAAGGCACAGAAAACTTCCCTCAGAATACTGAGTAGGCCATTGCTTTGGTTTTATAAACTATTTTTGGAAATCTTACATGGGGTCAAGATTCAGAATGTTCACCAATTCCATTGGATTTCATGAATGTTCTGTATTTTTGATGTAGCTGTGAATAAGATTGAGAAAAAACAATCCCTCTTAAAAAGCAGTTATGCATGTTGTCTGGGAGACATGATAAAGAATTAGAAGAAAGTAACATTTTTGACATCTACAACGTCTTTTTCATATAACTTAACAGTTTCTGTCCTATAAGCATCATTAGCCCCAGTTTGATAAAACTGTTAAGAAAGACCACACAGAACTGGATTAAGCCCCTAGTTTGTCAATCAGGATGGTCTTCAAAGCTCCAAAGCCCTCTCTTCTGCCTCACAAAGCTTCTCATGAAGCCTTTGAATAGTAGCAATCAAGAGTTCAAGATAAGGACACAGACAATTATACTACAGATCCCCTAGCTCTTGAATCCACTCTAATATATTCTAGAGTTCCATGACTAACTTTTGTCACCCTTTTGTTTAACAGGATTTTGGCCAAAACCTGTTGCCTCAGTGATTCAAATGGCTCTGCAAAGACAACTTCACTGTTAATAGTAGCATGTTCTTTAACATAAAAATCCTGATTCTGGCCTCCTATGTTTACATATATTATGACTAGCTTTTATTTTTTCATTTTTACATTCACATTACTATATCACTGTATTTTTTTATATAAGCCACCTCAAAGTCATTGTGAGATTAAGCTAAGTATAAAGAATAAATTATACTTACTGTGATAGATTACAATATTGTCTATAAATTTTCAGCTTCCTTTATCCATGGCCTTTGCCATATGCCTTAACTCCTCCAAGAAGAAGTGGAACCTCTTTTCCTATCCCTTAAATCTGGGCTACTTTTGTGACTTGCTTTAGCCAAGAGAATATGGCAAAAAAAAGATAGCATGGTGGTTCTATGGACTCAAGCCTCGAGGCCTTGAACGCTTTTCATCCTCTTGAATCCTTAAGATCACCACATGAATAAGCCCAGACTGCCTTTCTGGAGGATGAGAAACATATGGACCATTGGTCCACTGTCCCAATCAACAGCCAGTCATATCTCAGAAGCAGAAACATCTAGATGGTTTGTCAATCATACCAGGTTCGTAAGGGTGCCCAGCTAAAACTAGAACAACTATCCAGTCGAGCCCAGCCTAACTAAGCTAAGCGGTTGTTTTCTTAAATATCTAAAGAAGCCATATTACCTGATAAACCTATTTTCATAATAGCCTTTATCACATATGTGCTACTACTATAAGTCATTTGCTTACATGATTCTAGGCTTTTTGAGGTTGATATAGTCTTCGTTCTACAGCTGATCCTTACAGAGGTTTAGTGAGTCATTTTTCTTCTTTTCTTATGGTCAAGTAGATCAACTTACTGAATTACAACTACAGGAAATTTAGGTAGAGCTCCTTAGCTTTAGATTTTCTAGTATCTCACTTATATACCACCTTCCCATTTGGCTTCCAATTAAACAGACCAAAGGAAAAAAAATCTATGAAGACTGAAAAACTTTTACAAAGCATTCTTATTTTGCTTCAAAAGTAACCTTAGAACACTGAAAGGGAGAAACAAAGTCAAGTTACACAGAAGAGCTAACTCATCAGGGGAGGTTCTGCCCATCTCCTGACAGACTTTGATTAAGTACTGAGGAAGCCACAGGCCTTCTGAAGAATCCAGCCTGTTCTTGGTTGCCTGAACATCCCTGAAGGTTATTCTGTAGATCACTCCTCAGAGGGCCTTTGAGAATACAAATTACTCACTTGGAAATTTATGGGATGATATGTCTTGAGAATGTCTTTGAAGGTACACAAATGAACATTCTGTTTTCCTGACTACAAAACTCAGACTGTACCAAATCACAGGCCAAATTCTGTTTCTTCTCCTTGTCTCTGTCCACCAAGCATCCCTCCCCAGTGAACAGACATAAATCAGCCTCCCAGTGTGAGAATCTAACAACTTCAGGAGAGACTGGGGGTAAAGAACAGCATCCTTTCATGTTGATTCTGCAGTGTATAACTGGTAAGACTTGAGATCTCCTCCAGTAAGAGGCAGGTTAGGCATTCCAGTGGTTGGCTGAAGGTTATATTATGGAAGGATGAAACAAGGTGAGAGATAACAGAATGTTGCTCAATAATCACATCTGTGCTCAGAAGGGCAAAAATATAAATTCATACACTAAAATCAGCACTTTTTAAACATTTCTCCTTGATACCCAAAGAAGACAAGATGCATTCCATTTTTCTTATACTCATTCTGCCTTCATTTTTACTTTGTTTCTTGTTGTTTCTGAGTATTTTCTCTATTCTATCAATCCCTTTCTTCCCCCAAGGACTCTGTATATGTGTGTGTGTGTGTGTGTGTGTGTGTGTGTGTGTGTGTGTGTGTCTGAGTGTAGGGGCGATGGGCTTTGGGGACAGTGGAGGCAGGGATGGATGGACCCAAGAATGAGAATGAGGGGGATGGACTCATGTAAGTCTAAGAAAAGTAAAAAGCCATCTAGTAAAAAATATATCCAACTGGATAACAAATTCAATTTACAAGTCTTAGGAAGGACTGAGTTATAATGAGCCACATTAAATTTGATTGTCACAAATTTTCAGAAGGACCCTCCTCATACCTCACCTCCTACAATGACAGTTATAAATCAATTCATTAACTAATAGCTCTTTGGGTTTGGCCCTCTGCCAACTAACACCCCCTATCGTCTCTGCTTTTTAGTATCAAATACAAATTTATATTCTTCACTTGTACCTTGTTTATTAGACTAATCTTCTCATATCTCACTACTACTCATTAGGGTAAAAGTCTGCCAGCCTCCTAGGCAGAAAGGGTAACTGAGTGCTCCAACTTAGGGTTCCCCTGTGGTGTTCCTGACTGATGGGGAAAGGGCAAGTGAGCCTGGAAATTCAGGGGAGAGATGATGCTGCAGTGTAGACATGAGCAGACATTACAAATTAGCTTCCTGGGTTTGTGTTCTGTAAACTCATTGTATGGCCTCTTGTTAAAGGAAAAAGAATTCTCAAAATTGTTAGTGCTAAGAAATATTTTAGTATTTTACTTAATTTCAAAAAGAAATACTAAACAGATGCATATAGCTGTACTACTACCCTATAATTCAAATAAATCTAAGTTATTGAATTTTGCTTTTACAAATTTCAATTTATACATTCTTATAATTTAATGAAATGGAAGATTTTGGTTTTTCTCAAATGAAATCATCCCTATTCGATCTAAAAATACAAAGATGCATGGGCATGCTTAATGACTCTTTTCTTTTTTTTTGACTTGGATCTTTTATTTTTGAAAACTGTTGAGTCACAATTTTTGTTTGTTAAACAATTTAATTTTTAGTCATCAACTTATTAGGCTGATGAGCCATTTAAAACTGTGTAGCCAAATGCAATACTGGGAAAAAAACATTAAATTTCGTTGGAGAAAACATTTTGCCTGCATTTTTGTAACTCCCCATTCAGCCTCCTTGACCTGCTCCATGTGCATAACTAACCAGAAGCGCACCCACCACCATGCTTGCTGGCAGCACCGTGGGGGCGGCTGCTACGACTGAGGCCCTTGTGGAGTTAGGCCTGCCTTGGCTGCCATTTGCTGAGAGTATTCAATTTGGGCAAACACAAATGCCAATTCAGACACGGAAATTGAGTATGGCACGCAATTACAAGGTGATTGTTCAATGTCCAGAATGATTTATAGTGACGTGTGTCAACGCTCAAAGCAAAAATTATCACAGAAATCCTCTACCTCAGAGGACACATCCATGCCTACAAAATATCTTCCCAGTTTATTGTTTTGCCTGGGACTACCTGGCCTTGCTAATAGGTCTGCTACTTAAACACTGTTAATAACTTTCTGGAATTCAGAAATGCGGTACAGAGAACTCACTGGTACAGTGGGACTGGAGGAGGAGGAATTATATATAAAAGCAGTTGCTGGGACGCCTGGGTGACTCAGCGGTTGAGCGTCTGCCTTCGGCTCAGGGCCTGATCCCAGGATCCAGGATCGAGTCCCACATCGGTTTCCCCATAAGGAGCCTGCTTCTCCCTCTGCCTGTGTCGCTGCCTTTCTCTCTGTGTCTCTCATGAATAAATAAATAAATCTTAAATAAATACATTAATACATAAAAAAATAAAGGCACCTGCTAATTGAAGATAAAAAGATTATTTTTGTTCAAAAGCGCTCCTGATTTAGGTTTACTCTTCTCCCTTAGATAACACAAACTAGAAAGTTAAAAAGGTAATTCCTATAAGAAACAGTAGTTTAAAAACTTTATATCTGTGAATCCACATCTCAAGACTATTTTTGAGTTTGTCACGGTAAAGGCTGCCCCTTCATGGAATTTTAGTATCTTTTGGTGGGGGAGAGGGGATCCTTCGGCAACTAGAGAAATGAAAAAATAACTAAACTAAGCAAAAATATTTTCTGTTCCCTTTAAAAAGTTAACCTAAAAGCCCAAAAGATGATTTTGAGTTCTGTTAGATGGCAAGTGTCATACAAGGGGGCTACGTCGTCCACCAGGGCACTCAAAATTCTTCATTCAGCACCTTATTTCACTTGGTGTACCACGCATTTCCCCCTCAAATGTCCAGCTCCTATGTGTACCTCATAACCATATACACCTTCCCCACACCTTGCAGTAACTCAAGTGTCATTGTCTCCCCCAGTTTCCTTCTTCTCTGTAGCAAAATATGCAGACATGCTAGCCGCGGGATATTGTTTCCTGGCACTAGGTTGAAATAATTCTGGCAACTGAGACCCCAGAGAGATTTCAGAGATTTCACCATCTGAGTGGCTAGCTGAGTTGCTTAAGATCATAGACCAACATAATAGCTCAGAGGATTATTGCAATATTGGGGAAAACATTCCAGAACAAGTCATCACTATTTACAGTAATAGCTTAAAAATGTTCCCAACATATAACTCTACTTGACTTAAAATATAACTATTCTGTATATAAGTACAGACCTATAGAAATTGGTGTGTCTGTACACATATCAGGGTAGGTAATGATATGCTCTCCAAGAACAAATCATTTGGTTTGTTTTGAAGAAATACACACTTTTCTTTTTTTACCAAGAACACCTCCTCCCTATTTTTCGAATAGATTCTTGTAGCGGAGCTGCTAGTTGTCCTCTACTACCTGTTCTCATCTTCTTTTCTAGTAAGGCAGTTTTTAACAGGCCATGGCTGCTCTAAATCGATGCCCCATTCCTCAGCCTTCTTGCAACTGAGCCTGGTCCTGTGAGGAAGGTCTGGTCAATGAGAAGTAAACCAAAATGTCAGAGAGCAGCTCCTGGGAACCTTCGGGAGGGTTGGCTGACACACGCCCTTTGTCTCTCTTTTTCATCACTTCACCCCTCCTGCTGCCTGGGAACAGATGCCACCTTGCACCATGAACATGAGGTCACACTGCACTGGAAAAAGCCCAGTGAACTGTTTTCTAAGGATTTCCTGGAGCAGAGCCACACACTACCAGCCCCGCACTATTTTATCCTCTCTCTTTTCCATGAGAGAGATCCATGCATGTTTCTTGAGCTCTTTTGAGTTTCTAGAAGTTCTATAAGTTTCTGTAAGTTGGGATTTTTCTGTTGCTTGTACATCAACCTCAAGTTACGAGATTCAATCGGGTATGGAGCAAATTGCTAAGTCCCCACCCCATAGCACTGACAGAGCACGAAGATATAGGGGGATACGGGAAGAGGCATTACATCTACCTGGAACAACAAAGGATTTTGAACAGATGCCTATTAAGACGAGAGGGACCATTTAGAACGAAAGTAGAGGATCTGTCCCAAGTCCACACAGGATAGGGTGAGGGTGAGTCAAATGTCAAGAGCTGTTTGAACAGCTTGGTGGGCTGAAATGAGGTAATCCAGACCCAAGGCCTCTTGGTCATAGGCTCAGAGGTTGGAAAGGAAGACTAGATGGAAGGGACTTTGAGAAGGTGTGTGGGCTTGGCTTGCAGGAGCTCCCCCTGCCCCCTGCAAGGTCCCACATGCGGAACAGCCCTGGGCAACTGCACTCTTGTCCCTTTAACGCCCCCACTGCAAAAATAACCCCCAGCTGCTCCAGTCGTGTGGGAGGGCACAGGGACCAGCCCGGCCCTACACTCCACACTCGGAGTTCTGAGAGGGAAGGGCAGCCCACTCAAGCAAGCATCGGATGCCTGAGGATTCCCCTTCCTTTTCCAAGGGTGGCAGCTGCAGCAAGAAGGAAGGAGCCCTGGATAAGGCTCGCAGTCCCACATACTTGGGAAGTACACAGGAACTGAGCAGAGGAGGTAGCCCTTCCTGGGTGCCCAGGCCCCACCCAAGACAGAGTGAAAAGTACAGGGGCCCAGGGCTAAAAAAAAAAAAAGGTCCACAGAAAGCCCCCACCTAGGCGGAAGTCAGGGCTCAAATGAACAGGCTCCTGTCTGCCTCCAGCATCAACCCCAGGAAGGGACAGCTGGTGTGACCTGGGCGGGACCACAAGAAAACCAGCTGGAACTAAGGCTGTAGGGACTGGAGCCCAGCAACGTCCACTTGACGTGGAAAGGCACGTGCCCCCACCCGGAGCATGGGGCGCAGGCCGGAGAGACTAGGAAATTGCCTGGGTAATCCAGGGAAGATGCAGGTCTTTCAGCTCCGCACTATTTCAAGGTAAAGGAGTTTATTTCTACCTGTTGGTTCAAGTGTCTGCCTCATCATTTTCTTAATAGGGCTCAGACATAGGCCCCCTGTGACAGGATGACACACTTGTGTGCTCTGGTGACTCCTTTTGATGTGGAGACTTCCTCCGTTGCAGTCCTGTAGACACTTGGGCTAAGAAGACAGATACCTCCCACGCAGACAGGCCTCTCCATGTCTCAGCCCGACGGTCTCCCACTCATGAATTTGTACATCACTTCGGTGAAAGTGGCCAGAGATTCTCTAGTAACTAGAACAAGCAGACAGAAGCACAAGGGCACCCGTAGAAGTACTGGCCAAGCGCCTGACTCAGGCTGCCTGTGTCAGCTTGATAAGTCCTCCAAGGCACCCTACTATCACTGCAGTGCGAGGACTGCTGGGGGGAGACGTCGGAATGATGCAGATGATGCAAAATGCTGTTAACCTTGACTCACCCAGTTTTTAGATTAATTAGTTTGAGTATCAAGAGACTTGCTTTTCTTCTCTCTCCCCCTTTCTCCCTTTGGTCAGCTCAAAGCTCTCAAGCACCACACCACCCGAAAGCCTGCTCTTCGAGTCTCACCACCCAATGTACCGGTGAGATCCTTCGTTCAATGATATGACCACATTAGATCGTTTCCTATTACTGAAATAATCTCCACTCGCTCCTCACCCCCAACTAAACACTCTCGGGTGTTCTGAAATGAAATCACCAAATATTCAGTGAGCACCTACCATAGGCATGCTGAGGGTTATAATGAGATCAGTAAGACATAAGGGTGGTCTTTGAAGAGCTCCTGTTCTATTTGGGGAAGACACACACGCACGCGTGCACACGCAAAGTCAGTGTTCAAAGACAGCAACTGAGAAGACACATTCAAGGCTTGGTTTGTTATTTTTCCAAAGGCATGGACATAAACTGTTGTGTTATTTAATTGGGGGGGGGGGGGACCTGTAGCCTAAGTCACAAAGGAACCAAATACAACTGTGACAGTCTAGGTTGTGAGTTGAACGGCATCTCCCTACCAGAATTCCTTTGTTGAAATCCCAACCCCCGGTGCCTCAGAATATGCCCTTATTCAGAGACAGGGTCTTTACAGAAATAATTAAACTTAAATGTGGTCAGTTAGTATGGGCCCGAATTTACCAGTAGGACCAGTATTGTTTAAAGGCAAAATTTGCAGAGACACAGCCATAGAGAGAAGGCAAGATGAAGGGACACGAAAGGATGCCCATCTGTAAGTCACAGAGAGAGGCCGCAGACATGTCCCTCACAGCCTTCAGAAGGCAACAACCTTGCTCACACCTTGATTTCAGACTTCTAGCTTCCAGAAATGAGAGAGAATACATTTCTAGGTCACTTTTAAAGCCATCTTGTCTGCAGTACTCTTTTATGGAAGACTGGGGAAAAGAATACAGCTTGACGCATGAGTAAGATCCGTGTAAGCCCAGGAAGATGAGGAGAGCCTAAAAGGTGAGCAAAACAGCAAAAACAATATAACCAAGCCAGTCAGGTAAGGAGTCTTCAGGCCTGTGTGTTCTACACTGAGGAATTTGGAATGTCCCTACTGATTGACCTCCAGGAGCAGGACCCATGCTATTGAGAGGAAGACAGAAATGCTAATCGTACCACGAGGAACAAAACACTTGCAGTATATTGACTATTCAGCTGGGAAAGAGGCAAGAATCAAAAACAGATCTTCCTTAGAACCTGTGTGCACAGGGCCCCCGCGCTTTGCACAGACCAGGGCAGATAGGCAGGTGAGCCATGAGAGGGTGGGGCTTGGGCAGCAGGTACGTGTACAAATGTGCAGTGAGAACTGGGAGAAAGCAGAGCTGGAGAAAGGATTTGGATTATTAGAGGTGGAGATTGAAGCTGTGACAGTGAAATTTCCAAGGGAGTTCTGAATAGAAAATAATAATAATAATAATAATAATAATAATAATAATGGGAGTGAGGGAGAACAGAACCCAGCCCCTCCTGTACCATTGTAAAGAGTGAGAAGAGTAAGGAGACAGAAGTGTATTCCTCAAATTCTCCAGAGAAATTGAACCAACAGGATATGTACAAATAAATAGATTTATTATGAAGGACTGGCTCACAGGGGCTGGGAAGTCCATAGTTCCAGTCCAAACCCAAAGGCCAGAGCACCAGAGGAATGGCCCAAGCAGAGAGCAAATCCACCCTTCCTCTATATTTTTGTTCTTTGCAGGCCCTCAACAGACTGGATGATGCCCACCTGCCTCAGTGAGAGCTATCTTTACTTAGTCTACAGATTCATATGCTCCTCTCTTCCAGAAATATCCTCCCAGACACAACTAGGAATAATGGCTCCCAGGTAAGTGAGCAGCCTGTATTCTGTTCAAGTTGACACGTGAAACTAGCCATCACTAGAAAGTACCAGCAGAGTGGCAGAGGGAGCTTCAGGGTTACAGCATCAAAGCTTGGGGGAGGGGATGGGGGAGGCATCAAGGCTTGGGAGTGGGAGGGGAACACAGCATGGTCGTGGTGCTCCGAGGGCAAAGAGGAGGAGGCCTAAGAAGTGGTGGCTGATTAAAGGTTACCGGTGACCTTTGAGAAAGCGGTTTCGATGGTATAAAAGAGGTGGGAGCCGAAGTCAGAGAAGTCAGATTCCTGGGCTCGCATGAAGGAGTGGGTGGGAGGATGTGCAAGTGTAGCAGAGGCTGGCTTTCGGGGCTCTCGTGATGAAAGCAAGACGAACGATGGAGTCATGGCCCAGCAAAGCAGATGGAAGTAACTTCACATAAAGGGTTCTGGGGTCACAGAGACCCAACAAGCCCCACCCCAACTCCTTTATGGCCAAAATCTTGCATTAATCAAATGGCTTAAATCCGTATAGACTTAGGTATCTGATTTAAAAATGGCCACAGTAATACCTGTGCCCAAGAGTTGCGATGATCCTATGAAAACAGAGTAGGTAACTCGCTTATTTTAAGTGTCCGGCACATAGTAAGTGCCAAAAGCTGATATAGGTACCAAAAACGGATACTGTGGAAGAGCTCTGGAACCCCAGCTTCTTATAAATAGAGTTGCCAGGTAAGACACAGGACTCCCAGTTAGATTTTCATTGCGGAAAACCCCTACTGTTTAATACAAGTGTGTCCTAATTATTGCGAGGCCACACTTAATGCTAAAAAACCACCTGTTGTTGGTGCCATCTTCTGCCACTGGTAGCATCACAGTGAGTGGATTAAAACAATACAAATTTATTATCTTCAAGTTACACAGGTCAGCAGTCTGACACGGTTCTCCCTGGGATAAAATCTGCTTCAGCAAGACTGGAAGACCTCATTCCTGCCAGAGGCTCTAGGGATCAGTCCACTTTCTTACCTTTTCCAGCTCCTGAGGCCCACTCACATCCCTTGACCCACAGCCGTCTCCCTCCACCCTGAAGGCAGCACCATCGCATGGCTCCCATCCTCCTCCTTAGTCGTCCTGCCCTCTGATTGCAGTTGGCATAGGTGCTCCAGTCTTAGGACTCTCATTCATTGGGCCCAGCTGGATGATGGAGACGCCTCCTCCTCCTTCCAGGCACCTGCGCTTAATCACATCTGCAAGCCCTTTTACCCCATTACACATTCAAGAGTTCCCAGGATCAGGAGATGAGCCTTTGTGGGGGTGGGAAGGGGGTGTGGAGGTGTGGGGTGGACATTATTCTGCGTACCACATTGTTTACCTAAAACTCTAGTTTAACTAGGTATCCTGTTTTTTGCTAAATCAGGTGACTGTGACCCTACCTATAAGACTTTAATTAATGAGGGAAAAAAATATGCTTATGTCCCTCCCCCACCCCTAGAACCCCAACTATACCTTCTATTACTTCTTGCCATTTTACAATCAACTGTATGCGTTTCACTTGACCCCTGTTACATAAACGGGTTTGAATTCAAAAATTTGATGGAACAAATCTATAGCTATTTAGGGGAAAGAAAAAAGAGAAAAAATATATAAAGAGAAATTATACTTTATTTGGATTTTCGTTCTGAAGTGCAATTTCAATTCACCTAATAGAATTTAGTAAAGAAAAATAGAAACCATTCTAGGTATTTCGGGTGGGGGAAAGAATTTAATACAGGGAACTGGATGCATACAAAACTCCTGGGACGGTTGGAAGAGGCGAGGTCGGGGAAAGACACAAGCTTTCAAATATGCTGGGAGCTTCCAGAGACAGGAAGCTCCAGGGACGGAAGGAACCTGCTGACCCTGATGTCATCTGCTTCCAGCTCCGAGGTGGATGATTCACAGGAGAATGTCTGGGCTTCTATACAAACTCTGCCCACTTCTGACAGAAGAGCAATAATGTGGCTTCTACGTCTCTCCTCCCTTCGAAATCTCACGCCAGCACCTCAGGTCATCAGTGTAGGTCCTGAAACTACTGGCAAGGGATGCTGGGAAATGTGGTTCCTTCTCACAATCAGCAGGAAGTGCCTAACGGGTAAGAAGGCCTCTCTAGCTAAAGAAATGAAGGACCCCAAAGAATTGAAAGCAGAAAACTTTTGCCAAAAGAAGAGGTAAAATCATTATGCCTTTTATTATTGTAAAATATCCAAACCCTTATGGACCCAGCTGCAAGTTTTTCTTTGCAAACAATACTTTGTTGTGGGCCTGGGCAGCATGTGTCTTCTGCTCAGGTCCTGATCTCAGGGTCTCGGATGGAGCCCAACCTCGGGCTCCCCATGAAGTGGAGTCTGCTTCTTCCTCTCCTTCTGCCCCTCACCCCCGCTCATGCTCTCCTCTCTCTCTCTCAAATAAATAAATAAAATATTTTTTAAAAAAAACAAAAAAACGATGCTTTGGTCATTCGCTGTGCCTGTTCCATTGTCTTCTAGGTTGTCCTGCCCCTAGGATTTCACGGACTACATACTCCTGGCTATTAGGATTTTATTTTTCCCCATCTAAAATGGCAACATATAAAAAGAGGAATGTTGCTAAATCTGTTTGTCCCTAGGACTCATTCCTGACTTATTATCTGTTGCTGTGAGGACGAACTACCCTCTAAAACTTAGTGTCTTAAACAATAATTACCTTTTTATTTTCCCTCACAGTTCTGTGGGCTTGGAATTCAGGGAAGAACGGGGCACTTCTGCTCCCTGTGGTGTCAGCAGGTCACTCAGCTACATTCAGTCAGTGGCTGGCAGGGCTGGAAGATCCAGGGGACCCCACGGATGTCTGGTCCTTGGGGTCTCCCCTATGGCTTCTCTCCACCCACGTGGCTAATGTGGTCTTCCCCCCAGCTCAGGCTCAGGTAGAAAGACCCCACGCCTTGTGGCTGGGCTCCCAAGAGACGAAGTGACACCTGCCAGGGAACCAATCCCAGAAGGTCCCCTCTGCTCTCTGCTATTGGTCAAGGAAAGTCGAAAAGCCCTAATTCAAGTGGAGGGAAAACGGGCTGTGCCTCTTGAATGGTCGAACAGCACGTGCTTTTGGAGAGGGGAGCAACTGGCCGGTGACCCCCTTTGTACGGGGACTCGACTGTTCTCCCAGCTACAAACCTTGATACTTATTCTCTTCCTCTATCCTCACATCACAATTTGGAGCATGCTGTTTTGAACTTTAACTCTTATCCTATTTCTTCTTAGCCATCGGTGGCCTCTTAACAGTTTTTGCTTATGTAGCCTATTCATAATATTCGAGCAAGTAATTCAGATTCATATACATATATATGCAAGGATGGTACACAGACGTAGTGCTGCCAATCCATGTGTTAAATATTATTTAAGTTCAACGTCCTTCTTCTGTTTTAACAAGCATAACTACAAACAGAAGATCTTGTATTATTTTTTACACTCCACTGTGAGGATCACCAATGTGTCCTTCCATTTTGGTCTCATGAAAGCTTTCTTGATTTTTCTCTTTAATTCCCTCTCTAAGCTGCAACTGCCTACCCATGAGATGACTCCATGATCTGGCTTCTCCTTTTTATCCCTTTCCTTTGCCGGGACATATCAAATACCTAATAGAGCTTGGCTTTGTCCCACATTTCATAGTAGGCATCTAATACCTAGATATCAAAAAAAAAAAATAATACCTAGATATCTATATTTATATCTATATATCAAGGTCTCGAATCTGAGCATTGCCAAAGCTTAAGGTTTACGGCTGGATTTGCTCTTCTTTTCTTCATGTTCAGATCCTTAATGGTTGCTTAGGTCTCTCCAGCTAGTCAGGGACCCTCATCCCTCCTTAAAAAAAAAAAAAAAAAGCCATTTGGGAACACTGATTATAATTCTCAGAGTTCTAGCACCGGTGCCAGCAAATAGTAGGTGCTTAATAAATGTCTGTTATCCTAAATGCTGGCCTCTTCACATTTAACCATCCAAATAGAAATGTGCAGTTTGCTTCACAAGGCCTTACCAAGGAATCCTGAGACGCACAAATGCGTGCTTTTTAGGATACAAAAATAAAACTCAAATCATCCCAGAAAGCATCGGCTAGAAGGTAAAGCAGAAGGCATATATTGGACACGTTAATTTCCTTCTGGTCCTTAAAAAAGTGGGGCGGGGGGAGGTGTGGAAACCGGAGGGGCGTGCCTGAAGGCCCGGAGCAAGGGCAGAGGGATTCCAAGCGACCCCTTGTGATGGGCAGCGCGCTTCTCACCAGGATCCTCTCCAAACAGGCCTCAATGGGGGAGACGGAGGGGGGCCGGCCTCCTGCTCAGCCAGGCAGGAAGCAGGGGGCGCCCAGGACTCCCAGAGCCCAGGCAGGGCCTGCGCAGGGCCTGTGCTGGCCCCGGCTGAGCTCTGGCCGCCCAGGGGACCAGGCCTCGGGGCCCCGGGGCAGGCCTGGGGGGCTCTGCCTCTCCTGTCCAGTTGAACACGGGTTCTCGCTGGCTCCCCGCAGCTCCCGAAGGCGGACTGCAGCGCCGGCCTGCATGGCCGAGGCCTACGGAATGTTCTCGGCTGGTTCTTGGAACTCAGCCCTGGGGCAGAGGGTGGGGCAAGTGCTGAGAAGCAGGAAAGACGTGCAGGGGTGCAGGGGGGTGGTGCTGGGGGCTTGAAGGGACCCCCATCCCTGGCTGCAGCCCCTGCGTCCCTTCCCTTGTCAAGCTGCTGTTCTGATGGCTTTTAGCGTGACAGTTCTTTCTCTAGCAAATGCAGAGGTTAGAGCTGTGGGGCCCTGGACTCCCTGTGGGGGGAGCAGCACCCCGATGGACAGGGAGGTCTAGCTGCTGGTTAGAGCAGTACCCCACTCCCCCCACCGGGCACTTGCAGCTCCCTCCAGGCTCCAGGCTCCCCTCCAGGTGCGGGGGGGGGGGGATGGGGGGGGGCGGCTGCTGCTCTGCTTGAACCCTTCCTGACATTTGGGGACAGTGACAAGCCCCCTGTCACCACTGGCAGGAAGACATTCCTCTGAGCTTTCCCAGCACTTGTGTTCCCCCCGGGCCCTGCTCCCCAGCCCCTGGGCTTCTACCCATCACCCATGAACCAGAAAGGTCAGGGTACCCAGGGCCCCTGGCTGCTCTGAGTGCTCTGACCCCCTGGCCTCGTCTTATCAGGGGCGCTGGAAAAGCCAGGAGGATGGGGGACCCTCCCATGATCTGCGGTTCTTCACCTTAGAATACCACCTCCTGACCTGGAAGAGATCGGGCCCTGGTGGGTGCCCCGTTTCTCCACCCAGCCCCCCGAAACCCTAGAAATGTCTCTGTTCAGAGGGGTGCAGCCGAGGGCGGAGACTCTAGCTGCCCTGGCCCAGCCCAGCCTTCGCACGTTGCTACCAAGCTCAAGGGGGATGGGGGGCCACGCTCCGAACCCCCGAGCCCTCATCTCCGCACCTGCCACTGTAACCACCGTGCCCACATATTCAGCGAGGCGGCGGGGCGCACGGGAGGCGGAGAGCACATCTCTCCAGGTTTCACAGGAAGACTGGGCCCGCGGGCCCGCTGCTACTCTTCACACCCCGCGGCCCAGCCACGTCCAGCTCCCGAGTAGCAGCATCACGACTGGTTCAAAGGCTTAGTGACAATAATGAAGGGGGGACAAAGACGAATTTATTTTATGTAACTGAGTGAGAAATCAACTCAGGAAAGAGCACATCAGAATTTTTTGATTTTTTTTTTTTTTTGCATTCGATGTGCACGCCCAGTGCACCTGAAGTGGGTGGTGCCGGATTCGCAGTGGGGACCACGGTGTGCCAATAACCTCAGTCTCGCATGGCGCGGTCTCGCCTTCTGCGTGTTCCTTGTGTAGCTCTGTAAGGGTCGGCGGGGTGGTGTGGCCCCATGTTACAGATGGGAAGCCTGGCTTAGTGACATCGAGTCGCCCCAACAGCCAAGGCCATTTAAAGGGTGAAGGAAGACTTCCAAGTCTTCTGACTCTTCATGTCCCGTCCACAGCACTGTTGTACAGCACGAGGGATCCTTCTGGAGGAACCAGCTGTACCTCCAGGGCCCACTCTTCCTGGATTAAGAGGGTGAAGATCAGTGGAGGGGAAAAGAGGTCAGCTCAGGGTTCAAACTCTGCTCAAAACAACCTGACCGTTGCCCTACACCCCCCACACTCAACTGCCACTGCTTCTGCCTCCAGGATTTGCCCAGAAACCCGCAATCACGGCAACTGTAGCTCCTTTGCTCACACGCAAGTGCACAGAGACATGTGAGCAGAGTGCAGGGCCAGGGTCACAGGTCTGTTGTCCAGAATGATGGAGCTACGGGACTCGCGGGATAGGATGTGGAGCGAGACACCCATCCACTGCAGCCTCATCTTCCTCGCTCTGTGCCTGCAACAGAGGTGTGAACCTTAAAACTCTTGTTACCAACTCGTGGAAACGTGAGATGGAGAGAAACTTAGAAACTTCAAGTAATCAGAATATGAACTGAGCGACTAGCCCGCTGTACCCATTACTCTAATCCAACACTTGAGAAAAAAAAAAGATAGTTTCAGCTCTGACCGTGCATAATTCACCAGTAGTTTTAGGAGTAGAGACTCATTTTGATTTGTTTCAAAATTCAGCTAAAAATTTCACTGTGTGGGGCACCTGGTGGCTCCGCCGGTTGAATGTCTGCCTTGGGCTCAGGTCAGGATCCCAGGAGTCAGGCCCCCTGCTCAGCGGGCGGCCTGCTTCTCCCTCTCCTGTGGCCCCTCCCTCCGGCTTGCTCTCTCTCTCTCTCTCTCTCTGTCAAATAAATAAATAAAATCTTAAAAAAAATTATTGCTGCTTGCTTTTACTTGGAGTTCATGTCAAGGATTTTTTTTTTTTCACTGTTCTTTTCTATTGAGGCTCTGGAAATTTCCGTGAATATTCAGGGTATAAAGGAGGTCTTTAAAAAACGAGACAAAAGAAAAAAAAAACCTCAAGAATGTTAGATCTTTTTTATGAAAAGTACTGAACAATAGGCTTCCCATGTTCATTATTTAAACAGATTGAACCGAAATATTTATCTGTCTGCTTTGGATTGAAAAATTGCAGATCTTTCTTTTTTGTTTTTGTTTTCTAAATCATTTCCTTTACAATGGTTTTTCATGCCCAAAAGGAGAGCATTTCGTCCTCGGAAGACCTCTGACCTCTTGGGGCCTTCGAACCGACACACAGAAGCAGTTTCCGGTTCTGTATTGCGCAGGGGTGGGTGTGGGAGTATTTCAGGGGGGTCCCATCAAGAAGGCTGGAATACCCAAGCGTGTGAGCAAAACCTCTAACTCGGGGACCTAGAGGCCGAGAGAGGGTCACAGAGATGCGCCAACAGGGGCTCTGTTTCCGGGCGTCCCTGCCTTTGACCAAATGGTCAATTTTTAGCACAGTTATCTGGTGACACGACTTGGGCAAAAACAGTGTGGTGGTTTTGAGCTCTCTTAGTGTTGCTGGTGGTTTGAAATGCTCCCCCCACCCCCCGCCCCCAGCTCAGTATTTCTACTACAACCTTTTTTAGCCACAGAAAAAAGTCAACCAATGGTCTTAGAAAACGAACACTTCTCTTTGGTTCTTGCCTGTCTTCATTTTACAAACACACGCACACACACACACACACACACACACTCCTGGTGGGAATTTCCCATTCCTTTTAGTGTTCACCCCACTAGATGTGGTTGGTTGGCTGTTATCATTGACCGAATTGCTCCATTTTTGTTAGACGTCGCTTGGTGTAATCACAGAGGATGGCTGTACGCTCAAGGCTGTTAGAGCGGCAGCTTTTAAATCAAATGGATTTCCAAGGCTTCTTTCTGCCTCAGTTTCCTTATCTGAAAACCATGCAGATATGATAAGAGCGCTCCCAAAGGAGGCTGAGAAGGTTCTAGTGAAGGCCTCATTAGGTGTTCAGTAACCCTCTGGCGTGGCTGCTCTGAATTCACACAGGCGGCTCTTCCTCTGTGGGCCAAGGTCTCGCTGGGTGACGGCTGAGGGTCCGTGGAGGCTGGGCTGCGGCCCTCGGACAAGTCAGAGCAGCGGGGCCCAGAACCCGGGACCCCAGGGTGTGGTTAGCCACCCTTCCGGGGAGCCTCGGTCTCCCTCAGCTGGTCCCAACGGCCAAAGTCGAAGTTCCCCCTTTCAGATCAAGGCGCTCTACGGCTCCTCTGCCAGCCCCGCGCCGACCCAGACGTGAGGGGAACACCGAAACCTCCCGTGACCGTGAACCCACGTGGCTACACGAAAGCGGCGCACAACACGCGGGCTTGTCACTTTTATGAGACGGTCCCTCTCGGGGAAGGCCGGAGGCTGGGGATGAGATTCAGGCCTAGAAACAGAGAAAGATCAGCCGGCCCTTATCTGTGGGAGTGTCCTGAACCAGCACCATCTTGCCGGGTAAACTGAGTCACAAGACCCCCCACCCCCCGCCTTGTCTTTGTGGGAGGGAAGTGCTAGAGGGGTCCCCCGGGCATCCTGGGGGAGGCCACGTGTGTTTACAACTTGAGGAGGGACCTCATCCTCCACCACGCTGGCCTACAAGCTTCTTATTTTCCCTTTTTGGTTTTATTTCTCAGAATGTGAAACTTCTCTAGCCAAAGGGGATTTTTTTTTTGTTTTTTGTTTTTGTTTTAATTTTTTTTTTTTTTTAATTTTGCCACACTCAAGTTCTCATGTTTTGGTCAAAGAAGAAAAATCAGGCAGCTAACTGCCCTCTCTGCCTCTCTCAGCCACTCACCAGGGCCGCACCAACCTGGAATCAGGCCCGTGCACCATTACCCCGCCTGCATCCATCCAGCAGCAGAACCTTCCCGAGAGGCCTGCGGCCCGTCGGCCTGCGTGGGGACCCGGCATAGGAGAGGAGAGACCCAGGTCGGGGAGTCGGGGAGGGCTCGGTGAACTAGACTCACCTCCCCTTCTCTCTAATATCCTTCAGGGAAAAAGGCTCTCTTCGTACCTGTGCCAAGGAAGCTGATGCTCAGGGGGCAGGGGCCTGGGTGGCACCTTGGGGCTGCCGGCTGCAGAGCGTGAGCCCAGGACCTCAGGTCCCCCTTGGGTCCTCACCTGTAACTGTAAGGGGACACAGGGGCCGGACCAGGCCTTGGCTCTGCCCCAGGAAGTCTGATGCCCCTTTTTCTTCCAGATTTACCCCGCCAACCTGCACCTGCCCAAAGGGATCTACTTCCCATTTGCGAGGCTCCCCTGGCTTTCCTTCCCCGGGACTGTGGCCTCCTCTGGGTTGAACGCAGCGCTCCAGAACCATCTCTTCCCGGGCCCGTCCACACACACCTTGCCAGGCACCTGTGGGAGGCGTGGCCAGGCACAAAGGGGGCCTCCTTCCAAGCATCCTGACCTCGGGGCGACCTTGGGCCTGGCCGGCTGCGGAGTGTCACCTGCGGGTCCTTGGGTGCACACACGTGTGCATGTGCATTGCGAGGGGAGGCATTCCAGGAATAGCTGTGGAGGGGTGGGGCTCGGGACAGGGGGGTGTGTGGGTGGGGGGGACAGGCCTGTGACCGGGTCCCCGGTGCACGACTCCCAGCGGCTGGCTGGGCGCCGGGGATTCCCGGGAGGTCAGGGCCAGTCGCCTGGCGCCCCGACTGCACAAGGGCTGCCCGTGACTCACGCAAGAAGGCGAGAGAACAGTGACCGAATTTGAAAGAAGCAGGTCGCCTCTATCAGGGAGGCTCTAGGAGGAACAGGAAGCACCGTCCGCTGTACCAGGCTCAGAACGGGGCCGTTCAAGGGTGTCCTCATGCCTCTGTGGTCGCTGAGCGTAGGGCTGGCAATTCAGCAACCCCCTACCCTGCAGCCCTGGCAGGGAGAATCCGGGTTCCGGGCGGCTCCCACCCCCTGTGTGACAGCTAGTGGCAGCTTCCTCAATCCGTTTTATGCGACCAGCCACAGCAGGCGGGCCCAGGGAGAGACTGCTCCCCCAAGATAAGAACCCAGGCACCAGCCTGAGCCAGACCCCACGCAGAAGCCTGTGTTCCCACATGTCTACCCCAAGGAAGACAGTCTTGTGTTTTTTGTTTTTGTTTTTCACACAAAGACATCCTACATGCTGGCTGCGGTCTGTGTCCTGAGCACTCACTATATGGCAAACCCTGTGCTAAGAATTTGGGGCACACGGTCACATTTCATTCTTCTTTTTTTAAGACTTTATTTATTTATTCATGAGAGACACAGAGAGAGAGAGGCAGAGACACAGGCAGAGGGAGAAGCAGGCTCCCTGCAGGACTTGATCCCACGACCCCAGGACCACGACCGGAGCTGAAGGCAGACGCTCAACCGTGGAGTCACCCAGGCATCCTGGTCACATTTCATCCTTAAAACGATCCTGAGAGGCAGATTATTCTAGTATCTCTGTGTTATGGATGGAAGCACCAAGGGGCAGGAAACTCTGCTTACCCCATAGAGCTATTTATGTCACATATGGAATCTGAGCACAGGCCATGCTCCCTCCCAGGATGACTTTGCTTTGTCCTGATGGACAAGATGATGGTGGTGGTGGTGGTGGTGGTGGTGGTGGTGGTGGTGATGGTGGTGATTTAAGTCTTGGGTAGTTGGGGCGCCATTTTTTAGGCTGTGTTCTCAGGGGTGTCTCCGTGAGCCTACTGTACCTGTAGGGTGACCAGGGAATGGTGGACTGTTGAGAAATTCTTGGGGACACTGGCTCCATCGTTCTGAGGCCAGGTTGTCCCAAGGCCCACCTACAGGCGGGCTTACATGTCCCTGGCTGAGTAGGAGGTCTGGGTAGAAGGCCCCGGGCAGCACAGAACAAGGGGCCTTCTAGACTAACAGAGCCTTGCTGTTGCCCTGTTGTTCCCTCAAGACCCTAAGTGTGCTGGACCTTCCTGTTCTGCAGGGTATTTCTACTCCAGGAACTCTCCAGGAAATGACAGACAGGATAACCTGCCACTCAGATGGGGTTTTCACTCTCAAGAAAGACTGACGCCTTTTGTCCAAAAGTTCTGAAGCCTCAGCACCCTTAAAAATGAAGTTCCCAGCCGAGGAACTGGCCTGCTAACAAGTTTCCCAGGTCATTTTGATGTAAGCAGTTCTTAACAATATTCTTTGTGAAATATCACTTTGGGCCTTACGTGCCACAGGGTGTGGGTCATCTTCCCATTTGAATAAAACAAGGAAAGCAGACACCGAAATTTTCCTTGTCAAATGAGAGCCAACAACTTGGGTGTCTGGGCTCACTTCCGTGTCTTTCCAGGATATTTTTATTTTTGAAAAGGAACTAAACACAGTTTGCTCACAACCACCCCAGGCGAATGTTCTTAGAGTCCGGGGAGGGGGGAGGGGAGAAGGGGCAACAACCTGGGATGCCATCAGTTGCCTTGATGAAAATCACAGGAAAAGGTCATGTAAGTATGAATGGCCTGCGCTGCACTGGGGGCAGAGGGGGCTGCTTCCCAATGGTGCCATAAAACTAAAGATTTTCAGTTATAAGAACAAATATCTGGAAAACGAGGGCAGGAAAATGAGGCATTTGTGTATCAGAGGGTGGTTTCTACCTCCAGGCTCAGGCATGGAGGGTTTTTCAGGGTAGAGGGTGATGGGCCTCCCCTAATTTCCCGCCCAGCCTCCCTCCTGCTTACAGAAGTAACAGACTTGACCTGGGTTGTGATATGAAATGCATCATGAAGGCACGGGGCCCAGAACTTTCCTCCGACCTGTCTGACACTCTACCCACATATGGTTTTGCCTCTGGAAGCACTGAGAACTGTAGGACTACCCACACGAACGTGCCTGAGAGGAACTCACCCCCTTGTCATGCGCCATCTTGGTAGGGACAGCTCGCACACCCTGGCCGCTAGCTGACAGAATGAAGGTAGCCAAGGGGGCATCGGATGGATGATGGGGTGGGAGGGGGCCAACGAGATCGGTCAGGGCACCGAAAGGGGGTGTGTGTGCTCTCCCACAGCCAAGGCCAGTTCTGCTCACTCTCCTCACCCTTATGATTAGAGTAAGAACTCGCCCGCCTTCCCCACCACAACCATCAGGGCCCTCTCCACGGCTTGCCCCATTCCTTAGATTCAGTACACTAATCAGCAGTCCACACAGCTGACCCCCTCACATACCCTGGCTTCTTCCTTTTTCAAAGGAATGGAGCATGTGCGCCGTGTGTGTGTGTGTGTGTGTGTGTGTGTGTGTGTGTGTATGCGTGTGTGGGAGGTGTATCCAGTTCCATGGCTCCAGATGTCTTTCCCTTTATACACCCTTGGGCCCTTTCACGGATCCACCAGTTTGGACCATCCTAGGAACTGTACAGACAAGAGGCGGAGGCTGGGGAGACGATGCCCAGGTGGCACTGAAGCTTGCCCCGTGGGCGGCTGCCTCCCCAGGATGTGCGAAGGCCCGATGTCAGCCACCTCATCCACCTGCCAGTCCCTGCGCACCATCCACTGGGTCAGCAGGGCCGGGATGGGACCAGATAAGAGAAGCTGGTGGCTCCTCCTCTCCTCCTGGCCGATGCTCAGGGAGCAGACGCTCAGGCTCACAGAGCATTTTGGAAGCAAAGGTAGACAGTGACGTTGGGCAAAGGACACCCTCTTGGGGCCTCAGTTCCCTCAAATATGCAACAAATTAGTTGATCATTGATTCTTTTCAGGCTCTAAAGCCATATGATTCTGTATAACGTCACCCTTGTTAATCTGGCACACATTTCTACCGATGTGGAGAGGCATCATATGGGTGTTCAATTGACATTAATTCAATTATACAAGTTTTCTCTTTTATATACTTAAAAATAAAGATGCCTTAAAATTATATTTTGCACACCCAGAAGCCTTATATATTTAGACCAACATAATAGTGGACAGAATTATATGCCCTGAACCTTGCGTAATTGCACTTTACGGGAGATTTAAATATTTTTCTAATTTACCTTTGATTGCACCTGACTTTAGAACCTAACCCCACAGAAGGCACGATTCCACCCAAAGTATTATTACATGGCTACGGGTGCAGAGGAGGATCAGGAAAAGAATGTGGGTTTGAGGCAGATCGATTTGGGTCTGAACCCTGGATTCGAATCTCAGCGACGTCATCTAATGCTGGTGTAATCTCAGACAAGTTACTTAAATTCTCTTGACCCCAGTTTCTTCATCGTCAAGGGAGCATGAATAACACCCACCTCACGGGATTATGTGGAGATGAAGTAAAATAGCGTGTGTGACTCCACTATGGGGCATATGTGACTGTGGCACCTGGGCCTGTGTATCACCTGGTGCATGCCTTACTCGTATGCATGCTGCAGCCCACGTACCCCGGCGCAGCTAGCATTATTTCAGACGGCCGAGCAAGCACTTTAGCAGCTGTTCACGCAGGGAAGAACACCGTCCTGATGCATCCCTAACGACCCCTCCTTGAGAATCAAAGTATATTGACATGATAAGGATTTAAGAAATCCTGCAGTTAAAAAAATTAATTAATTAATTAAAATCCTGCAGTAAAAATACTAGTTTGCCTTCTTTCTAGTGTCCCTGAGACTGGGCCCCAGGACCGTTTACCTTGGTGAATATTTCCAAAGTGCACGACAGGGAGCCTAGGTCACTGTTGGCATATGTTACCCTGTCTTTGAGGAGCCCCTGGCTAGGCAGATAGGCTTGGGCATACTTGTTGGGTCACGGCACAATGAAAGTCAGTGTTTCTCCATACCTCTAACACCGAATTCATCCAGGGTGCTTTATAAAAATGTATCTTCCTTGGACCCACCCCAAAGTTGAATTAGGTAAATGCATCACAAGTGTGCACTTTATTTTTTATTTATGTATTTACTTGAGAGAGAGCACAAGAGAGAGCGCATGGCGGGGGGTGGGGGCTTAGAAGGAGAGGGAGAAGCAGGCTCCCCATTGAGCAGGGAGCCTCACACATCTCGATCCCAGGACCCTGGGATCACGACCCTGAGCCAGAGGCAGATGCTTAGCCAACTGAGCCACCCAGGCATCCCCAGAAGTGTGCACTTTAAATAGGCCTTGCAAGCGCCAACTGGAGTTTGAGATACACTAGGTAGGTGTTAGGAGCTAAGTATAAGCTGGCAGTAATGGGGAGGCCTCCCCTACTCCTCGCTCTCCATCTTGAAGCTTGTGGAGCTGATTTAACATTTGGTTAAAGGGACAGAAAGGAATCTTTCCCTGTCTCTTCATGTTGGAAGCTCTAGAGGGCAGGTTCAAGGGGTGCCATGGGTCCCAGTTTCCTGTGGGGTCCTTTCATCTGATTGCTTTTCTGTGCCTGCCCCGCAGGGACGGGGCATCTTTCTCTCCATAGGACCTGTCTGCCAAAGGGCGGTGATGCATGGGAAAAGGGCTCACAGGGTGGCCTGACTCCTCCCCACCCACTGGGCCTGCTCCGTGAAAGCACTCAGGGAAAGGGTGGTAGTGAAGGAGAAAAGCCACGAGGGTGGCCTACACCTCAGGGACAGAGCTATGAAAAGAACAGGATGCGCTTTACTTACAAGGGGGGCCACATTAGAGGTCAACGCCCCACAGAGAGTCCTTTAGCTATGACTCATAGTAGGGAGGGTCTCCTGGCCGAGGGGATGGGCCTGAGCCCTTGCTCTAGCCTTTCAGGAGATAGGTGGGTCTCTCGAGGGACTAGGGAAGCCCAGTCTCTCCAGTTTTACAATGCGAGAGATGTCTTCAAGGTCACGGGCCTCAGTGACCCCTCAGACATAACCACGTGCCCCTGGAGTATACGTGGGAACCTATCTCAAGATGTAGCCTTGAGGTGAGAGAGACCCAGTTGCCACATCATCTGCTTTGCTGTATAAATTGTGTGACATCTCATCCTGACTCGGTGGTGTCTTGTCAGCTACCGACCTGCGTGCGCTCGGTTGTACATACTCAAATAATTACTCAGTTGCCTTCTTTTCCACACTGATGTGAAGATGGCTCTATGTGTTGGCCAGACTTTTGATTCCCCAACAGTAGGAAGGGCAGGTTGAACTTCAATTGTCTCGTTCGGAGCAGGAATCCAGGCTCCCTAATAGGAGGCAGGATAAGTTCTCACAATTGGCTAACTGCTGATGGGGGCCCTCTGGGGGGAAGAGGAAGCAGAGAAGGCGCTTTGGAGGCTGGGCCAGCTAAGCAAGAGCATTAGGGGTCATGGGGAGGAGGGGCTCAGAAAGACCTTCCTGAGGTTGACCCTGCCCCCCTCTCCTCTTGGCTGAGGTTCTTCAATGAGCTTCTGGAAGCCTCCCTGCACCTAAAGCTCACCTCTATTTCATCTCCAAATTTGATCTCCCGTTTTCTTCTTCCTGGAGAGGGGGAGACATCAACCCAGGAGGGCCGTGGAACTGAAAGTCAACCCAGTCGGGAAAGTGGGCCACCCCAGGGATGGCTTAGCCTGGTACTTGGTAAGTGGGGCAGGAAGTTATCTTGCTTCCTGTGACTGTGAGCCATGCAGCCCAGTGGGCTGTCCCCAACCACCCCCAGCAAAGCTCTACTGCTTCCCCTCACGGCGAATGCCACCTGCTGTGGCCCAGGACAGCAACGAATTCAGAAAAGCTAATGGTGATTTACGGGAGTTTGGTGTCCCTCTAAGGAGTATCTGCTCTGTAAGGTGCAGAAGGAAGGGGCAGTGGTGGAGCTGGGGTGCTCACACCATTCCTCCCCTACCCCGCCTTCACCTCTGGCCTCGTCAAATGCTCGTGGAACAGAATTTCTGGTTGAATCATATGGTTTTGGTTGAGGCAAAAAAAGAGGCTGATAAGTGGGGGAAACAGCAAAATGATTTCAAAATGCCACGATTACCATCTGATCGAATAAACCAAGTAACCTTTCTTTCCAAGTGTGACTGTCTGATGAAACTACTCTCAGTTCCTCCTCGGTCTCACTCTGCACCAGGCATGCTAGCTGCTGCCCTTGTGCATTCCATGAGATACAACTCCTGAGCTTTCCATGTCAAGGAAGGACATGTTTTCCCTCTTAGCTAACATTTCCCTTTGAGAAAGCAGCATCCGGGCTGCAGGTTTCCATTTGTGCCACTACATGGGCCATAATCTGCATCCACTTTCCATGAGACGCCCGGTGCACCAGTGAGTTTCTGACCATCACTGGGTTTCAGCTGCCCTCCGTCTGGACAGTTGGGTCCTGAGCTCTTCTCTGTTCCTAGGCTAACTGTGACACAGTGGCCCATTTCACCTCTTTCCGTTCAGAAGTGGCTCTTGTGGTCAGGGATGAGGGTGGCTGTGCAGGAGGATGAATCCCTTTACATCTCTCACAACACCAGCAATCCCCAAACATCAGACACTTTTTAGGGCTGAAGTTAAGTCCTGAGCAGGCTTTGAAGGAAACTTAACAGAGCACTTACGTCTGGCTCAACACCTGGTGTGATGCTGCACAGCCCGAAATAGAATTTCACAAATTATGTCAAAGCCAGTGGAGATACAAGTTTTGAACAGAAAGACCATGTCCCTCTGACCACCTCAGCAGATTTCCTTCAGTCAAGCAGTAGGCCCAGTATGCGAGCAGGGTTCCAGAGTCTTCCTGACTTAGCACAAAGCTGCCACCTTGTCTTGTCTCCACTTGCGTCCTCCCATTAGTTGGCCCAATGGAGGAGGCCCTGGCTGCCTCCTCAAAGATGGATTTGCCTCCGTTCTCTGTACCACATGCAAGCAAGCTGTCATTTATACATTGCCTGGAAACCAGTAGCACAAACACTGATAAGTAAATGTTCAAATGAAGCCAAATTCCCCCTACTATTCATGAAACAAACTTGGATGCTCACTCTCAAGTGTCAATCATCTTGAATCACACTGCTGTCGAATTTAGCTAATTTTTTTTTCCAAAGCTGCATCTCCCATTAAGCCAAATGATGCCTTCAGGCACAGTAGGCCTTTAAGATATTGTACTGTATTGGAGGAGGAAAATAACTGACATGTGAAAAAAAAAATGTTGTCTATTTGGACAATTGGCTATATGGCCAGGGTTAAATGTTTGTATTTCAAGTTACTATTTTTAATCCAGAGTTTTCAGGTAATTACAGCCTCAAGGAAACCACGTTGAAAATTTTAACCAGAAATTTACTCACTGTGATGGGTAATTACCAAAGAATAAATAAATAGCATTCATGAGCAGGAAAGAAAGAAGAGTTGACGTTGTTCTAAGTTGCCAACTTTGAATAGCAGAGTCTTCACCACAGCTTTGCTCCTCCTCCACACACCTATCAGCTCCACTTTCCACCTTAACCAGGAGCCCAGTGACCTTCTGCACTTCCCCTCCATCTCTATTGAAACTTAGCCAACGGAAAAGATCTGAAAGTCATTTTCATTATGGTGTAAATGACTGATAACCTAAGTGTTACATGTTTTCAGGTTATTCATTTATTTTAACATACTACATAATGTTTTAGTCTAAAGAAAGTAGCTCTAATGGGAAATTTAGCAGCCAGACCATGGATGAAAAATGATTTTTGCCAATAAGCGTGGTGGCAATGGGGGAATGACTTCTCAACCCAAGTGAGCTCTTCATGGCATAGATGTTTTATTCTATTTTTTAAAAAGATTTTATTTGAGAGACAAAGGGGGAGAGGGAGAGGGAGAGGGAGAGGGGAGAGCATGCACAAGAGTAGGGGGAAGGGCAGGCAGAGAGGGAGAAGCAGACTCCCCACTGAGCAGAGAGCCTGACATGGGCCTCCATCCCAGGACCCTGAGGTCATGACCTGAGCCACCCAGACACCCAGCATAGACATTTTAGTGCTACTAATGAACATGGGCTAAAACAAAATATTGGACAGATGCACTGTTCAAAAAAATAGTTGTGTTCCAAAGATCTAAGTGGCCTCACTAAATGCAGTCAATGCAGTACATGAGGTATGGGCATTTGGAAAAATTAGGAGGAATAAACACTGAGGACCATACCCCCATACATATAGACACATACACAAAAATGTTTTTAAAGAGTTAACTATACAATCTTACACTAGGGGATGGAAGTGTGGAGCAGAGAAAGGTCCCTGAGGTTCTTGGAGGACCTGAAACTAGAGGTCCATGGGACCACGACTACTGCTCTTGGGCATTCCACACATTTGGGGAGGATGGAACCTGGGGTAAGGCTAAAAAACTAGGTAACTACCATGTCACTGGTGACCTTTCTTTAGGATAATTCTAGAAGCCATTGGTCTCATGATGAAGATCAAACATCTCAGGGCCCTGGATAATCTGGCTCCTATGGAGCGTTCACCTCTGTCCACGATCTCGCACCCTCACCCCAGCTCTTTGTGCTTCAGCCAAGGGTCTTTGCGCTTCCATTTCCCAAATCTGAAAGACTCTTTCTCACCCTTCAGATTGCAGCTCAATGGTTCTGGCCCCTGAGAAGCCACTCTGACACCCCTGACTAGACAAAGTCTTCTGTTTTCCCCACTCCTATTTTTTCCCTTCAAAACCATTCTTCCCAGTTTGTAATTATGTGTTTATATGATCATTAATTCATGTCTGTGTCCCCCACTGCTCTGTATATACCACAAAGATGGGAACGTTTCTCATTATTTTTACCTTTGTGTTCTCAGTGCCAAGTATAGTGTTTGACACATAAGATGTGCCCAATAAATGCTAATTATCAATACTTCTTGTCATGTGCCATGGACTGAATGTGTGTGTCCCCCACAGAATGTGTACTTTGAAGCCTAATCCCCCAGTGTGATGGTATTTAGAGATGAGGACTTTGGGAAATAACTAGGTCATGAAGATGGAGCCTTCAGGGATGGGATCAGCACTCTTATAAGGAAAGATCTCATTCCACCACATGAGAATATGAGCAAGAAGGCGACTATCCGCAAATCAGGAAGAGGACTCTCACTGGATACCAAATTGGCCAACACCTAGATTTTAGATTTTCCAGCCTCCAAACTGTAGGAAATAAATTTCTGTTGGTTAAGCCACCCAGACCATGGTATTCTGTTATAACAGAATGAACTGACAAAGACACCAAGGCATCTCAGGTGAATCCACAGACTGTGTAATCTTGAGCATAAGGCTTCATTTCTTCGAACCTCAGTTCCCTTATCTCTACTACAGCATTAATAACAGCACCTATTTCTGAGGATTGTTTTGAACATTAAATGAACATGCAAATCACATAATACCCACCTAGCACATAAAACACTCAATAAATCTTTCCTATTACTACTGTTACAAGTTACCTCGGTGCACCAGACTTCTCATCTATAAACTGATGGTTTTGAAGGTTCCTTCTGGCTTCAAACATCCTATGACTCCTGACTAATCCTAAAAGAAAAGTTCTTTGTTACCTGGATTTGTCAACCTGACAACTTCAACAATCAATATGCTAACTTTTTCTCCAGTTAAAAAAACTCTGCAGGAACCAGCAATGATTCATCAACTTGTAATACACATGCATTTAGGGCAGGACCATTAACTTAATGAACCTGCATCCCTTGCACCAAAACTCTTCATTCTTCTCATGAGGTGCTAAGAAATGCAAAGAGGTGATTGGGAATGATGAAGTTCCTTTCCTGTTTGCTGTCCTGAAGAGGGGCGAGTTTTAAACTTTTGATGGTCTAATGACAGAGCAGATATCTTTGCCCTTATTTGAAGGGGGGGGGGGGGGACAAAACAAAACAAAAGAAAAAAAAAAAACAGAAAACCCAAAGTAAGGTATTCATATTACACAAGTCAAATATTAAACAGAGAGGCCTGTGTGTCACGATATGATTTGCTATCTCTGTTGTATATCTTCCTTGATTTTAACACACATGTAAGAGGTAATGTTCATTACCTAGTAATGATAAACTATGTACAATGTTTTACCTCAAACGAAAAACATGGCCTGTGCTCTTATAATGTATAATGGAAAGTTTTATACCCATTTTATGCAGAAGTAGGTTGAGGATGCATGAGGAAAGGTGATTACCTAAAAATCACACAGCTAATCAGGCATGAAACCAAGGCCAAATAAGCCCAAAGGTCTAAACTTCAAGATCAGACTTCCCACTTCCCTGTGCTTACCTGCCAAGTCCCATAAGTGTGAGCTATACTTGATGTCTGTTTCCCATAAATACATCCTTATTGATAATGTCAATAAAGTACATTTCATCATCCACTTGGAAGGGCTCTGTCTTCATCCCAGCAGTGTTTTGCCTTCCAGAAGAACAGAACAATGCACCATAGTTTCCAAATGCCTTTCATTTGTCACTGGGACCTTTGCTATTTGCATCATACTTCCTCCTTCTCAGACCTTAGCAAATATATAATACTTTGGTCCAAATAATTGTCTCTGTAATAACGACAGTTTCAATGGTAAGCACCTCTCCCCCAAATGCCTATGTCTTTCTAGTGCTTTATTTTAGGCTGAGCCATACTATCTAAAAATGTGTCAGGGACATCTGAAGCTAGAGGGGGGACAAAGTGAAAAGAAAAAAAATTATTAAAAAGAATCGATGTTGGTATAAAGCTTTATAGTTTACCAGGTCATGGGACTTCTAGCAATCTAGTGAGGTAGCTAAAGCAGGTCTCATCATTCCCCTTTTATAGATGAAGAGAATGAAATTCACTCAGATTTTCTGACTTCAGATTCTATGCTAGAGCCTCAGTTATGTGGGATTCCTGAGTACTTCATTATCATTGTGGTTTTTATTTCTTTGACCATTCAAAACCAGAAGGGCATTTGTCTGAACTTCCATCCACATGAGCAGTCAGAGAAAACAGAATTGGAATCACCAGCCAAAATTTACTTGAAATACATTTACTTATTATTCTCCAGTTATGCTTTGGACAAGTTATTTTCTTTTGGACAAGTTATTTTTAAAACAATTGTACATCAGTAAAAGTCCATAGGAACAATGAGCACTCCACAGACTTCTGATGGAGAAAGTGAATTCAGAACAGACCTTGATAGGGTGTCAAAATGGAACAATGCCTGGGCAAGTTCCATTACAGTTGTTCAAACAAAACCAAGGAAATGGGAGAAGAAAGGAGAGAAGTAAAGTATATTTATGTCCTGCAGGGCTGGAGCTCTGGCAGGAAATTCCAAGTGAGAATTCTCATCAATGCCCCCAGCACTTGACCCTGAGACTGTGGAGCCTTTGCAGAGCCAACTCCAACCAGGCACATGGTTGGCCCATCCATAGGCTCCAGAAGTTGAAGGGGCCTGGGCCTCACTGAGATGCCCTTTGCGCCCCCAAACCTGGCCACTCCATCACTAGGGCAGCTGCCCTTCTTGCTCCTACAAACCTTGCAGACTTCTAGTTTAAAGCAGGGAGAGATGCCTGTCTCCCTTCACTTCACCCTTTACATTACTCCTACATACATCATTCCTGATCCCTGCCTCAGCAAATCCTTGATGAAGGATTTGGTACCTACTAACTGGGAATGGATGACTTGAAGAGACATGCTATGTGCCTGACACAGAGTAGATATTCTCAAATTGTATTACCTAATGATCATTTGGAATGCTCATTTAAAATGCAGATTTCTGGCTCCTATCCCTGGAGATCCTGAGATAGTCTGGATTTTAATCAAATACTCCAGACGATTTTGACATAGGGGATCCGGGATCACTCTGAAAAACAAAGTGCTAAATAACTGAATAAAATAAGGAATGTATCATGAATATCACAGGTTGGAGAGAGCTCCCCACATTTGCCTTATAATAAGAATTATTGGGATTCTTATTAAGAATACTGATTCCTAGGCCTACCCCAGACCTAGTGTTCACAATCTCCAGGGAAGGCATCTGGGAATCTAGATTCTTAAATGAGGGCCCCAAATGAATCTTCTGATGGGATACCTTTGAAGAATAATACCATAGACTATGGTTTCTGTAGTTTCTCCAACACTTACTTCCTGCTCTTTGAAGCAGTGACTCGGGGTGACCACATCCTAGCTGGTACCCAAAGCTCCTATTGTCTTACTAAAACTGCTCCTTCACTGGACTACCATTTTACAGGAAACTAGATGCCTCAGCCTATCCTATCAGTTGGATACCAACTCATAAAAGTAGGCAAAAAAAAAAAAAAAAAGTACGAATATTTTGTGTTTACTGTCTAAATATTTGTCCCTAGTATTTTAAATGATAGATTTTCAGGGCAGCCTGGGTGGCTCAGTGGTTTAGCGCTGCCTTCGGCCCAGGGTCGTGGTCCTGGGGCCCTGGATCAAGTCCCACATCAGGCTCCCTGCATGCAGCCTGCTTCTCCCTCTGCCTGTGTCTCTGCCTCTCTTTGTGTGTCTCATGAATAAATAACTAAAATCTTTAAAAAATAAAAAATAATAAAAAATAATAATAATAAATTTTCAGTTGTGTAAGCCTAATAGAGCTTGGGAATACTGATGGATTTTCAAGATTCCCTTCCATTTTATCTTTTGCACCCGTGTAATGAGGCTCGAGAATGCTAAGTATCTTCAAGGTAATGCCTGGCAATTTTGCCCACGTTTGGTTAACATATCTTTCCCTGTTTAATTTGTGCATGCTCAGTGCCCTGACATCTATTCCTTACCAGACCAGAAGTTTTTAAATGTGCAAGCCTATTGTGCCTGGGGAAAAATGTTGAACTTTTGCCTTTGTAATAAGATATGCTCCAATTACCAACTTTAGCAATTGAATATAGTTGAATAATAACTGAATGGGACACTTTGTCACTAAGTCATCATTCAAGCTCCTACTGGGGGTGGAGTGAGGAGTTGATGGAGGTCAGCCTATTCCCCCCGGGGGGAGCTCCGCCACACAAATCCACTGAGGTTTTGTTTTCTTTCTTTTCTTTCTTTTTCTTTCTTTCTTTCTTTCTTTCTTTCTTTCTTTCTTTCTTTCTTTCTTTCTTCTTTTTTTAACAGTGTTATAAAAATGAAAAATTCCAGGAAATACAAGTCAAACTATAGATTTGCAAAATACTATAAAAACTCTCAAGTTCAATTTTTAAAAATGGTGTCCTGTGTAGTATTAAGATATTTTTATCCGAGGAAAGTATGTTGAAGGGTTAGAGCAATCACCTGGATATTTCAATCTAAGAAGTGCTTTGTAGGTGGACAGGATCCAGATAGATGAGGTCATTTTCACACGGGCCAGAGATACATGAAAATTTCCCCTTACCCTACATTGCATGTTACCTCAGATTCTGAAGACATTCCAGGATCCATTGCAAGCTTTAAGCACTTGTATCTTGTTTTGATGTGTACAAAGACATTTCTGCAGAAAATTACAAGGTCTCTATCTATATATGAACCTTGAAGAAGCCAAGGATTTTTGTTCATTTTAGTCTTAGTTTTTTTTGTTTTGCTTTGTTTTGTTTTGTTCTTTCGGATGTACTGTAAAGCCAATTTATTTCCTATGTCTAGGACTAAGGCTTCATTTGCCAATGAAGAAACTGCCACATGCAGACTTTTAATTTATGTATTTAGTATATATAATGTGTTCTAGAGTCTCATGAAAGTTAATTAGGGAAAACCCAGATGGCCTGGAAGCCATAGAGAACTAGGGTGTGGTCATTTGGGAAGGCTGCCCCTCCTTCTGGAAGGACACCTGGTTGGGATAAGACTGGGCCACAGAATATTGGGTCAGTAATGGTTGCCACAGTGTTAGGACAGGAGGAAGCACTCAGGAAAGATATGGTGCCCTTCCAGGACATAGGAGTCCTGATTCCTGCAATCTCGTGATGCTCATTTCACTTCGTGTGTGAACAACACTACCAAAGAGGTCATAGAAGTTTCTTGACCTCGTATTTCTACAGCAAGGAAGGACCTCACCTGCTGCCCAGCCCAAGGAGCTTTTCACTTCCAGGGATTCTTAGAAGATTCAAGAGAGTTGAAGGAGTTCTGGAAAGAGTTCTGGAAGGTGTAGGAAGACCTAAGATACAAGTAACCCACCAAAAGAGGCCAGAGGTCTCATAGGAGTGGCTCCTCATCATTCACCTCCTCTCCTATCCCTACCCCACTTTATGCCAATCCCTAGAGTTTTTTTAATAAGCCATAGACCAGGTAAGGGACCAAGCACAGGTCAATAAAAACCCCAGTTCTGTGACATTATTTAAGGGACCTCAAAGGGTCAATAATTATTCATGACCAGTGAAAGTGACACCTACTTAGTTTTCATCCTTTCTGGGGTATCACAAATAGAAATGCTTACAGCCAGGTAAGTATTCAGTGCAATAGATGGATTTCCTTGATGGTACATCTAGCCCTGTGGTGTATTCCCTGAAACTCACCAAAGATATTGCTCTCACGTGAAGACAGAAGTTGAAACACACTTTGCCTAAAGCCTCAGCTTTCTCTGGTTAGATGCCCCATGGCAGGTACCCTTCTCCAAACCCTGTGAATGGGCAGAAAATATCCTAGTCTTTGCCTTGGATTTCAGTTCAGGGAACAGAGCTGCAAAACAGGGCCAGTGGCTCTGGCCCAAAGAATATTCAGCTTTTATGCCAGTGGAATCAGAATCCCCCGTTCACTGTCCTGGCCCACCTTGAACTGGTTCTTAGAGAAATATAAATTGACTATCCTATAGTAGAGTTGCTGAGAGAAATTCTAAACCACATGTTGGTAAATGGAAGCCTCCATTAGCTCACAAACCCTTTTGGAAGCATCTGGAATGATCTTGGTTATTATCTTCGGTTGTATCCAAGCTATGGCCTTTACTTAACTCCTCAGCTCCCCTCATCTGAATCTGTTCTGATGACCACAACCCTTCTCTACATCAACACCAATTCAAGTTCTTTTTTTGGACCCATCCCTTCTTGCTCTTCCTAGGGCCACTCTCAGCCTCTGTTTCTGATTTTATCTACCCAACCAAGCCTTAGACTGACTTGTCACAGAGGATTATTCAAGCTGCACATATACATGTTGATAGTGCAACCCAGGCCCATGCCCATTAGGAAGGCCTAACTTCATCCTAGGCCCTTGCTCTTGCTCAGTGCCTCTGGCATCTGTTGCACAACTGGGCACCACAGGGAGCACGGCTGCCATCCACAAAGACCAAGATGGAAAATATGAGCCATCCATTTGGCAACAATGTTGGCATCTTCTTTAATTCATGCTGCCAAGCTCTGACCAGAAAGATCTTGGCCTGCTTATTGCCCAATGCAGTCAGTCCAGACTCAGGATGGCTCATCATGGCACATAGAGCCAGGTCATGGTGGGTAAGGCCAATTATAATGAGATTTATACATGCAAGGAAAGGAAGATAAGAGAAGGGGATCTAAACGCCATATCGACTTGTGCCCACCAGACCTAAGGTAAAGGAAAATCTAGAAAATTTCATGAAATTAAACAGTTTTTAAAAATTATTATTATTTAGAAACTGACCAAAAACACTCTCCTCATTAAAAATTTTGATTTGATTTTCATAGGAAAAATTGAATATGTTCTCTGTGCCTATACAGCACATGTGATCTTTTTTCCAGGAATAAAGGAAACAGGAAACTAGATATGGAAAATGAAGTAAATGAAGTAGGATACATGCTATAATGTAGAGAAGAGCTGTGTCATTGCTGCCTAGGGTGCTAATCCTGTGTCCCAGGTCATTTTGAAAGTACCTTAAAGAAGCCAGGAAGAAAATTAAGTACTTACATACATACATTTCTCTCATTTTAATCTCTCCTCAAATCCTTCAAGGGTTACTTCCCACACTTTGCAAATAAGGAAACTGAGGCAGGCTCAGAGCAGTTAAAGCATTGCTCAAGGTTGCAGAACTAACAAGTTGTTGAGTTGGGAGCTGAGCCCAGTCTACCAGACACCAAAGCTCATAACTGCCTCCAATTAAGGGCTGTCATTAACTTAGACAACTGTCTTCTCGCTGGAGCTTATGCCAAAAGAAGTTTACCAACATTCCAAGACGATGTCATCAGGGAGTGCATGGTCAAGTTACCATTGCAGGAGTCCTTCCAGTACATTTCCCAAAACTAATGTTGGAAGTGTTGGAAGGTGAGTTTGGTAATTGGTTGAGTTTTAATAGAAGATTTATTTTAAGCAGCCTGGCCTGATGATGCAACAAGCAGGGGAATGAGCTTGGTTGGAAGATGGATTTCTGATCTTCTGGGAAGTGTTGCTGCTTTAATAAGCTTTGCCTCTCAAAGGAAATTCCTCAGGACATTCAGTCACAACCCGCTGAACTGCCAGCTCCGTAAATACACACCTGTCCATATGCCACATACATACAGGAATAGATAATTCTGTAGCCAGGGCAGTGCCACCTTCATCAGGGAGCAGTCCATTGTCAACAGCAGGGAGGACACTGTTGGGGGGAAATCTTTTTTTTTTTTTCTTTCAGTGTGGGTCCAGTGACTGGGAACTGCAAATTAATAATAAAGAGATTAACAGGGAAAAAGACAAGGTTTACTTATATCTACACATGGAACCATTCAGTGATGGGTAGGAACTCACTCAATGGCCAAGGATAAAAAGAGGCTTTCTATGGGGCTTTTTGATGGCAATGGAAATGGGCAGAGTGTCTCTAAGGTAGCTGAATTCACAGGAAGCTTCCATCAGAGTGGGGTTAATGGCAGCTGTATATTCTTAGAGGCTCAGCTTTGGTCAGATAAGAGGAGTTAAAATAAGATTTCTTTCTGTACATTTTTTTAGCTCAAATGTTTTCACTTTAAAATCAACTCTAGAGGTCTGAATGGCTCCCACATTCTCCTCTGAAACTTCCCAGAAGTTTCACCAAAAAAAAAAAAAGAAAGAAAAAGAAAAAAGAAGGAAGAAGCAGCTTGATTGCTGTGGAGAAAGATTCCAATTAGAAGATTCAAGGAAAGATGTTACAAAGGGAAAGAAAAACAAAGAATAATGGTTGGAGCATATTATGAACCCAGTTTCTGAGTCAAGAAGGAAGTCAGTCAAGATTTCTACATGTTGGAGGGCACCTGGGTGGCTCACTCAGTTAATTGTCCAACTCTCGATTTTGGCTCAGGTCATGATCTCAGGATCATGAGGTCAAGCCCTGCATCAGACTCTGCACTGGGTGTGGAGCCTGCTTAAGATTCCCTCTCTTCCTCTTCCTTTGCTCCTTTCCCCTCTAACTCCCCCTCTCAAAAAAAAAAAAAAAAAAAAAAGGATTTCTAGATGTTGCGTTCGAAACATCTTTAGTGAGGATGGTAGTGGTAATGTCACAGTCATGCTTACTTCCTGGAGCACAACATGGAAGATGCAGGTGTTCTAGTGTTTATGGTGATAAATTCTTTCAAGTTATATCAAGTTGTCCAACTTCTGCTTGGAAGGCTTCAGGAAAAAAGGTGCTTTTAGTTACCAGGAATACCATATCAGGATGGGAGAAAAATTGAAAACATTACTAACAAAATATGTAAGACCGCATACTCTTCAGTTTACAAAGAGGTGGAAAAACAGCTCAAAAACAATGAAGAAGACTCAACACTGCTAACACAGAAGGGTAGGCTGCTATTTTTCATGGAAATATAAAATTTTTCTCTACAATCATCCCCCCAACTTAATCAAATATAATCAAAGTAAGATCACTCTTCTTTACAAAATGAGCCTAGTCTCACTAAATTTGGACTGATCATTTACATAAATGCAGCAAGAGTGGTTACTGACCACATCGGACTTTTTGTGTTTGCTCTCCTGGGGTTATTATGAAGAATCTCAGATTAGACTTTTAAATTTCTCTTGAGGCTCATAAGCCAAGCCAAGAACTCATCAGACTTCCTCTGCAGTTCCTATAGATTTGAGTGATCTCTTCTTTTCTTGAGATTCCCCAAGCATTCTAAAGTTCCTGGGCCTTCCAGAAAGTGACCTTCTATACTCACCCATAAGGCTGGGAAATATAAGCCAATTAGCAGGCCAGCTTCTCTTTCTTTCTTTCTTTCTTTCTTTCTTTCTTTCTTTCTTTCTTTCTTTCTTTCTTTCTTTCCTTTCTTTCTTTCTTTCTTTCTTTCTTTCTTTCTTTCTCTTTCTTTCTTTCTTCTTTCTTTCTTTCTTTCTTTCTTTCTTTCTTTCTTTCTTTCTTTTTCTTTCTTTCTTTTTTCTTTCTTTCGAGGGCTTTGTAAACATTGGCTCTATAAAGTCCACCTTAATTCCTTAAAATTGTCTGGTCATATCTGATTGTAAGCATGCTAGTCTCAAATAGGACCTTTCAATCAAAGCCTTGGTGATAAAACAAATTTTCTCATTTATGTCCTGTTGTAAGGAGAACAGATTCTTACTGAACTTTCAAACAATTATTTTGCAATGAAAATAAGAATATGCAATAAGAGAGTTTCTGAATTCTGGAGGGACCGGATAGGGAAAAAAAAAGATGTGAATTATATAGACAACTTAAGAGACGAGAGAAAATATCCAAAAAAGAGAAAAGAGAAATTATATTTAGGAAAGAAAACATTAAACAAGCAGAAATGTTCCAAAAAAAAAAGACAAAACTATAAAAATTATAATTTCTTCATCTGTTCATTCAGTCCCAAGTAATTAATTCCTATTCTGCTCAATCTTAGGTTAGCAATTTGATGGACTTATAAGCTTCCCTACTAGAGTTCCAGAAATCCTCCCTCAGTCCAGTGACATGTTCTCAAAGTTATTTAAGCAAAGCCACCAGAAGCCTGTATCAGAGAGTTCTTGTTATTGACCTTTCTATGGTTCCCGGAGATAGACCTTTTGTTGAAGACAAAATATTCTGGCCTGGAGCTGATTTTAGGAAACCGCCAGCATAAAACAGTAACTATCAGACACTGACAAAATAATTAAAATGACCATGGTTAAAGTTTGATGAGAGTTCATTGTAAAAAATGATACAATTCATGAAGAAATGGGGTTGTTTATGTGACACATTGTAAGACGATGACTGGGAATTACGACTGATAACATTTTATCAAGACATATCATGGATAGGGAGGGCATGAACAACTTTCTAGGAAGTTAGTTTATATCTCTCTTTTTACAAGGTAAAAGGGAATAAGCCTTTGAGATTTTCCAGGGACTCTCCATAAAGGCTCAAAGTCAGTTCGAGGTCAAGGAGACTTCATTTAGAATCTGATTTTAGGCAGTTGTCCAAAATGTCAAAGGTTTGAACATCCGATTAAACAAGATTAGAGAGGAGGTTTTTTTTGAGGGGGGAGAAAAAGAGACAGCTAGTTTTTCTAAAATAATCAAAGACATGCTAAAGCACTGGAAATTACTTCAATGAAACACAGTGTTTCCTAGGTGGGTTAGTTAAAAGGGAATCTTTCATAATTTCTTATTAAGAACAGACTGATAGTCCAACAAACTTTGTCTTTTTAAGAGAGAAAATCAAACTTTGGCTTTGCACTGCTACATACTGATACTAAAACTCATTTTCAACCTTATAATAAATCCATTCAATCTCAGCCAGCTTGACCACATGAGATATGATTCTCTCTCTCTCTCTCTGCACTACGCCAACCTTCCATCCCCAACTCTTTACAACTTTCGAAATCCATTCATGTTTTTGTCCCTCACTTTTCTCTTTCTCATTCTGAAACAATCTTTAAACAATTACTTTAGGACAAGATTACTCTCCACCCCCCCTCCTTAACAAATACAGTCCAATATTCCTTGCATACTTGGCATTCAGAGTTTTTATGTCTTCACTCTTATTATTTCTTGTAGCTTAATTTACATATATTGATTATAATTTTCAATCATTTGTAACCTTTATTTTACAGAGAAAACTAAGAAGTAGACGATTGTGAACTGTCACATACCACTATTCTGTAGTTGAATTAGCAAATTTATCAATATATTATCTCACAAATTCTACAGGCCTATGTTGCCTCATTGTACGATTTCTCAGTGTGACAAAAAGATCATGCTCGTTAAAGGATCCAAATATCTTGAGTCTCCCTGTATAAATAAAAAACCCAAAGGTAGATAAAGTTTTATTCAGTAATTAATGGCTCAGTGTGTTATCTTATTTAAAAGTGATCTAGATATTCAACAAATATCTATCACTTAGCTCAGTATAACTTTAAGGTTTCAAACTACCAAAAAGATTTTGGAAACTACATCTAAGCAGATATATAATGAAACACAATTATTAGTGAACTGAAGTTTATAAGAGCAATGATTAAATTGGATTAAAATTAAAACTATACACTTTTATACTCTTAAATATCTAATAAATATATTAGCTTTCTCGATTAATAAACTTACATAGTCTAAAAGTATATGCATGATGCTGATAACTCAGAAGACACAGTTGTTTTTATTAAGCCAGTGATATTAAACTGGTCTTAATTACCACAGACTTAACCTAAATGATGTGAATTTGAAACATAGATGTTTCAAGTTTCTATGTTTCTCGGTATTTGGGATTTTTTTTTTAAAATTTCTTATTGGTGTTCAATTTGCCAACATATAGAATTACACCCAGTGTTTATCCCATCAAGTGCCCCCCTCAGTGCCCATCATCCAGTCACCCCCACCCCCCCATCCACCTCCCTTTCTACCACCCCTTGTTCGTTTCCCAGTTAGGAGTCTCTCATGTTCTGTCTCCCTTTCTGGTATTTCCCACTCATTTTTTCTCCTTTCCATGTTTGGAATATTTGATTTATTTAAGCAGTTCTTTTTCTCCGCCAATTAAAGTAGAGCCCTTTTGAGGAATCTTTAAAATTAATTTGACAATACCATCCCAAGGTTAAAAAAAAAAACCCAAAACACATTATATAACACGCATACCTAAACATACCCACATGTACACACATAAATGGAGATCTTAAGCTTTCCCAGTAATACAAGCCCCACTAGTCTATCGAAGAGTTAGTTTTCACCTTTGCCCCACTTTTTACCCCAACTGTTTCTGGATGGAATGTTATTTGTTCAAGAGAAGGACTCAAGCTTTTTATCGGTATTTGCAGGGGAGACCTGCAAGTTCTTTTTCTCTGCCCTGATGTGTGATCACATAGATGCTGCTGTTCAGCCTCGGGTGGCTGGGTCAATGGACTGAGACGTTCCTTTCCAGAAGCTGCTGTGCTAAGGAAATGGGATAGTGGGCTTGTTAAGGGGGAACATCGGAGCTTATCAAGAGGAGAAATAAATTTCTCACATTTTATGACAGGAAGCAGTAGTACAAGTAGAAGCAAGGCACCCCTCAGCTGAAAGCCAGAGTTCTTTCCTTGGATGTTTGCATTTGAGAGACAGGGCTTAGAGATCTTTGAGAAGACAGTTCTGGGGAGTAGAAGATTCATATTCCAAAGAGGGAGGAGAAGGATGCAACCTTTTAAAGTAACTTTAAGACATATCACGGATATGATTTTCAGGAATTTGGGCTGGAACAAACAGTAAATTCCCCTGGTAGCACCAAGCTTTCTCAAGTAAGCATTTTAAAGGGAGGGAGGGGAGGCAGGTAAATACAATTATTTGTGTTGAGAGTCTGTAGCTGTTAATAGGTCCAGGTTGAAGCCTCATTAGGATGAGGGTTCAGGAGAGCCCTATTTGAGGAGGCTGAGGCCTAGCCATCTACTCTTTAGTTTTTCCTTCTCGAGTGCAGTACCTTTTCCAACGCCCCGACTTTTTAAAGTATCTGTAAGCATCATGAGACAAATGGGAGAATATGGGATTGGTAAGAAAGGTAGATGAGCTTTGGGTTACTCCCAGAGCTGCATTTTCTGTTTTGTAACTTGATTAATAAGGTGAGGATGGTTTTATTTCTAATTCTTCAAAGAATGGAGTGGCAGCCTCAATAACAATACCAAGGGACAAGCCAACCCATCAAACTACATTATTTTGAATTTTCTTATTTATATCAGGTGAAAATCAAAAGATTTCCATGTTCCAGATCTTTTGGATTTAGAGCTCTGATTTTTTTTTAATTCCAAAGACACATTCAACAAAGGTTTAGGACTTATTTCTTTCCTCTGAGTACCTCATTCTACGTGAGCCCAATTAGCCTATGGAGGGAAGGCTTCCATGAGAGCTTCTATCAGGCCTTGATTACCTGCCACCAAGTGGGCCATTTGCAGGAGAAAGGTGGAGGAGGGGTTTTTGGTGGGTGTACATCTTAGTTTTTGCTCTAAGCCTGATTTCTGTTCTTTAATTTGTGAAGAGAGTCTTTTAAACCAGCTGGTCTTTTGTGTGTGTGTGTGTGTGTGTGTGTGTGTGTGTGTGTGTGTGTCCTCTTTTCAGTATGATCTTCCCATACTGGTAATAGGATGTTTGTTTAAAGTGAGAGCCCTTCAAAAAATCTTTCAAATACAAAAGTTTTTCCAAACCAAAGGATCTATTGTCTGGCCAATGACAATTTAAGATCTCCAAGGGGATACCTGTTTCAAAGTGTGACTCAAAACCAATAAGCCTTTCTACAACTTATCCATAGACACAAGTGGTATCTCCCAAAATGGTACAAGAAGATGAAACCCCATTAACCAGTCACTCCCAACAATAGTCAAAGAGAAAGAAAGCAAAGAATCTCATTCTAAAAAGTGATGAGAATGGTGTTTTTGAAAACTTTTGTCTCTAGATTTCTAGAAAAGCGAGACCTCCTCCAAAGACCTTCCTGTCTGTCACACTAGCTGACAATGCTAGAATGGTATTTGTCAGCACTAGCAAGTAAATGAGGAAACAAAGGAGGAGGTGTTATGGACCGAGACCCTTTATTTGGATTTAGACAGACACCCTAAGAGCTGGCAATGGTTAGCAGGACAGCAGCAGCAAATGGGGTGCCCACCCTTATTTATGCCTGTAGATGACAGATTCCCATGCCTCTCTAGTCTCATGCCTCTCTAGCCTAACAGCCTCTTCTGAGCACAGGTGCAACAATGTGCACTCCCAGGCAGACAGAGGCACCAGACAGTGGATGCTCTCACTAGATCCAGACCAAGCTCTCAGGACACAAAATGAGATAATCAGACTGGACACAACAGCCATCCCTGGGAAGGAAAGGATCTATATAATAAGAGCTCCCAAACCAAGAGCCACAAAATACAAAGAGTGAGTTTGTGAAACTGTTTTCCCCTGCCAACTTGAATGTTGGTAAGAAGAGACAAGGAGAGGTACTTATTGCCTGGCTCAACCAGACCCTGAGCACCGGTAAGGAGATCCACCAGTCAGCTGAGTCAGAGGTCTTCATCTCAGCAGCAGTCTCTAATCATCACCAAAAGGGTTAGGAGTTACACTTTCCTTCTTCCAACTCATGTCTAGTCATTGGAGGCCTGCAAATTAACTGGCAATAGGTATATTAACAAGAGAAAAGACAAGGATAATCTATGATGCGGGTGGAAGTGCTCAGCGATAAGACACTCACTCAATAGCCGGAGATAAAAAGGTTCATGTACCAAACCTCACACAAAGGGGTGGTAGTGGTGTTGGTTAGGGCTTTAATAGGAAGGTACAGAAGGTTCTGCTGTGCTTTTTGATGCTACTGGGAAGGTGCAGTCTGTCCCCACAGCAGCTGAATTTGCAGGAAACTCCCCAGGGGGAGGGGGGATTAACGGTAGTTGTATTTTCTGGAGGCTCTGCTGTAGTCAGATAACAGCAATTTAGATAAGATTTCTTTCCACATCTGCTTTAGCTAAAATGTTTTGTCTTTGACATTATCTCTATACCAACCCTGGTCTGAGTGAGTCCCCACAAGATTTAAGACTTGTATCATTAAAACTTTAAAAAAGGAAACGTTTTCAGGGAGGCAATATTTCTGTGATGGGCTCAGGTTCACTGAGGCTCCTGGTGACAGAGACTTTGCTGCCTAATACAAAGGCGCCGTGGGGTCATCAGTACAGTCTCCACCCAGGCTGAGATCATCCTGGGCCTCATTCCAACAACATGAGCCCTGGCTTCTGTGCCCACAGTGAGGGCTGGCATTTCACTCCATTAAGTTCCCAAGATCCAGCACCATTATTTGTCTTCAGAAAGTTATTGCATAATATTTTAAGACTTAAGTAATTTCAGTTTCTGAACTGTTTATATATATATATATATATATTGCTTTTGCCTTTTACCCACCATAAGCAGGAAAAGCAGACTAATTATATTTGGGGTTATGAATTGATTTTATAACCCCAAATACAGACTTCCCAGGAAACGCTGTTATCAGGGGAAATATCTAGAAAGAAAGGGTAAAGTTCAAAGTGCTAATTTCAAAAGGTAGTATTGCATATTTTCTATTACTTTGAATTAGTGCTATATGGCTGCAAGGAGAACATACTTCCTGTTTGTGAAAGCCACGTTCACAACTTCAGGAACTCTGCAGCTATTAAGATAACTAAGGAGGACATCTCCTGAAAAAATTATGTTCTCAAATTCATCCATTCAAACTGCTTGTACAGAACCCAAAGCATAGAAATTAAAGACAAATGAGCCACCAGGTGATCTTTTTTTGGAAGATGGAAAACCTCATAAAAAGAAAGACAGGTATATGTCTATGATATAGACTCTCAGGATGAAATTTCTTAAGGATAGGCACCATGGGTGCAGGGCTCACTAACCTGCTGGGACACCAGAAATGAAAAGCAATGGAGGATAAGAATGCAGACTGAATGGTTCAGAGTTTGGGAAACTTCTTTACAGAACTAATTTAGATATTGCTAATTCGTGGTTCAAAAGTTGGCTCCCCAAAATATTATCAAAATAACCTAGTGGTAGTAGCTAATGCTTTGCTGGGGGAGAGAGGTCGTCATGTACATTGTAGGATGTTTCACAGCAATCTTGACCTCGACCTTCTACATGCCAGTAGCACCCCCAGTCATGACAATCAAAAATGTGACATTGCTGAATGTTCCCTGGGAGGGAAAATCGGACCCAGTTGAGAACCACTGCTTTACGGGTAACTGAGAACACTACCTTGACAGTCTTAGTAGAGGCTTAAAGTGGAGAGGTCAAGGTTGAGAACATTTGGAGATTGTGAAGTCTGGTTTTTCAATGTGTGTCATTCAGTGAGGGGGTTCTGGTTAGGGTTGAGTGAGGATGGTGGTAATACAATCTTTAGAATTAGTGAACTCAGCAAGGTGAAGATTCTCAGATGAGAGGTTTGAAAATGCTCAAATTGATGTAAAATTGTCCTGTGATGTTTTCTATCAATGAGTTGATGAGTCTCTGGGGAAATTCCTGGAATGAGCAATAATGTTATTTGTAACTATTATCTTCCTGGGCGATAGCTTTCTGGAACAGTAAACTTATGCTGATGAAGACCCTAGAATAGTAAAGCCATGTCAATGTAGACTGTGAATGTCTTGGTGGATTTTTTTTAAAGTTCCTTGTTTTTTTCCCCTTCAGGCTGCTACTTGCCTTTTGCCTACTATTAGCATATTCAGAAAGAGCTCAAACATAAGAGACCACAGAGGCAGAGGTGAAGAGCCTCGACTCTGGAGTCACTCTCAGGGCTGCACCTTGGTTTCACTACACTACGGGCTGCATGACCTGGGTGAGCAACCCGCTCTCATCAAACCTCATATACTGAGGTTAATAACAGTATCTCTCCATCCGGTTGTGGTGGAATTTGAATGAAAAAATCTGTCTAGTGCTCTGAACATAATAAGCACTCCGTGGGTGTAAACCCACTATGCAGAACTGTGAAAAAAAAATGCCACAGCAGCTGTGCACCTCTGCAGGGGCCATCATGCTTTGGGGACCTCCCTCTTTGTCTTTCCCACAAGCTCTAAGAAAACACTAAGTTTAAAAAGAAGCTAAAAAAAAAAAAAAAAAAAAAAAGAAGCTAAAATTCTTTCTCTGTATCCTGGAAATATCACAAAGTGAGAGTGGCCAAGTGTCCTAAGCTCCTCCACCCATAATCTTAACTGAGCATGCTCCTTGAGCACAATGAACATGTGTGGGGTGCCTTAGGCTGTCATTTAGCAATGTCACTGCTGTGAAAGTTGATGAACAATAAGAGCACCATGGCACTAGCTTGGTGTAGGTTCAAAGTGACTTTTCTGAAACTCGTCCACTAGAATATTCATCTCATCTATTCTCCATGGTATGTTTTAAAGACAACACCTTGCTTTAGGAGCAATGACCTTGAATCCATTACACTGTAGAAGTCTACTCTTTGTTCTCTCCTAATTCTGAAAACAGGTCATATTCTACAAGTGGGAGACTCACTTGTACTGTGCCAGGTGCTGATGTAGGTACTTCATATAATTTTCTCATTTAATCTTCCCTCTGTAAGATAAATACTGGGATGAGAAATCTGATACAGAGTCAAAGTAACTTGCTGAGGAGAGCCCACTAATAAACAGATGGAGGCAGGATTTAAGCCTATGGCTACTGGGCTCCAAAGTCGATGATTCCTCCACTACTACAGCATGATGCCTCTATATAGCTATTTCTCAAAGCAACAACAAACAGAAAAAACCAAAGATATTAACCACATCCTAATCATAGTTTTACAGAGCCTGGGTCCATGTATAATATTTGACCAGGTGAACTGTTTCCTGGAATGTTGGCAAGGAACAGTTAGATCTAGCCTGACCACCATGAGATCACTGAGATAACTGACAACTTGAGGGAACCTTAATGTTAGTCCATTTGTAAGTCCAATTCTAACAAATGAATGACGTAGATCCAGCCCATCGGTTGACAATTAATTGCTATTGAAAGGACTAGGTGGGGAAAAAAATCCCTAGGCACCACCCTGTCCCCCAGTGCAGTTTGAGGGCTATACACATTTGGCAAAGAAGTATTAAAATAGCATAGGTTATCAACAAAATGGTAATAGGCTAAGAGAATTTCACTGGGTAACAATGTTATTGAGGAGTGACATTGGAATGAAATGCCTTCAAGAAAAGTATCTTCAAGAATAGGTTTTCTGGGATAGTATCCTTTTTTTTACAGTGATGGTGACATAATTGTTTTCAGGGAAGGTGATCAATAAATGTGCGACTAATGCAGTTTAATCTTTAGATCTCTAGAAGTTGTTATTTTTTTCTTTTTTTTTTTCAACATAAATTAGACTTCTTTACTCTACCTCAGCTCTGCCCAATGCTAGCTCTCTGATTCTGTGCAAGTCACCTGGTTTCTCTGGGCCTCAATTTCCTCCTCTATGAGAAGGATTGGATATATGATATGGAGCAAGTCCCTTCCTGCTTGAGTCAAAGTGACTCAAAATGTTATTAACAGACCAGTGCCCTCTACAGGCAACTTGCTCTACACTGTGAGACTTCATTAAGCGGGATGTTAGCAAAATTTTCTTGGTATATTTAACGTGGTGACTTAGTGTCCAACAACTATATTTTGTTATCCAATAAACCACGGTTGTGAAGCAATTAAATTTTTAGATTTGTCTAGATCTCATTTCGCTGATAAGAAATGTGAGGACTACCACAGCTAGGAACTCTTCCAACCCCTTTGGAGTAAGGCTGGAGCTTGAATACAAATTTCTGGATACTCAGTTGACTGGTGTCCAGTAGTGACCTTACTAGTCCTTTATCGGTGTCTCCAAAATGCTCTTCCCTCCCCTTATCAGATAGCACTGGAACTCAGCATTTTCTAAGTTTTCTATGTACTTACTACCTTTAAGAATTGAACTGTGGATTTTTCCATTAGAGCAGGAAATGGCCACTTCAACGTTGCCTGGTAATTATATGAGCACCTCATTGTAAGGTTGCTTTCTTGCAACCTTTCCTGCTACTGAGGGGGAGGTCGTTTACTGACATTGCCAGCAGAAAATGTATGCATGCTCAATATCTGATTGATTCACTTTCAGTTCAAGGACTGCTAAAAATTTTAATCCTTCATGCTGAGACCTACTCAGAAGTTGGGACACGCTGTTCATTGCTAAGATAGGGGACATGGAAAAAAATGTTCTGTACAGTTTTCAGTAAAAATCTGAGTCTGTTTAAGCCTACCTTATAAATTTTTTACATTAATTCACATTTCAATTTTTATTATTTCCCAAGCAGCATTAGTGCCTTATAGAAAGTCATGAATTCAGATTAAGGAAAATAAGAAAATGATAGCACCTTACTCCTACCACCCATTGATCACCACACGTGTGCATATATCCTGAAAGCTTTTTCTATACATTCCTGGGGTTCAGGGAGGTTGAGCCAGAAGGTACCACTTTGGCATATGGCTTATCGCTACCAAAGGCAATCAAGGCCTAACACACTCAAGAAGAGCTTTTTACCTCCCTCTTAACTGCCTAAAAACATTTAGATAGGGAGCCTATACCAGAAGAGAGCTACTACCAGAGATAACTTTTTTTTTTACATCAGAAACACTTCTCTGCACGGCATGACAAACATTTGTTTACCAAATACGCTCTTCCCATCTTCCTATGAATCATTTTCCTTCCTTTTGTAGTCCCAGACCCCTACACCCCTTTCCTTAGTTCAAGATGGCATACAAACCTTGACTGCCTGTTGGCCTTTGACCATCTTGTGTCCATGTGAGGCTCCTGTACATACAAGATTAAATGTGTTTTTTTCCTATGAATCTGTCTTTTGTCATTTTAATTACTAGGCCAGTCAAAGAATCTAGAATCTACATACATATATGTATACATATTTTTACAAAAAAGAGATCAAGGAGATCACACAGTTTATAACCTGCTTTCTTTAATTAAAGATATTCATCTTTCCTTGACAATTCATCTTCATCTTATCTAAAGCTCAGCCTGTATTAAAATTTCCCCCACTTGTCCACAAAATCTCCTTTACAGTTGGTTTATCCAACCTGGGGATCCTGCATTGTACCAGTTATTTTGTCCCTTAAAAATCTGTAATCTAGCATGAATTCTTCCCTCTATTTATTATTATTTTTCATTAAACTCTTTGTTTAAAAAAACAGGGCAGGATGAGGTTCTGTGTACTTTTCCTTCCTTTTCTCTTAGATTTTATTCTTTACATAAACCAGATTTTTTAGGAAATTGCCCTGCTCTCTGTCTTATCTTCCTTTGCAAGAGTTACTGCCTTCATGGTATAACAGATGGGGCACCTGGCTGGCTCAATCAGTGGAGTGTGCAACTCCTGATCTCAGGGTTGTGAGTTTGAGCCCCACACTGGGGTGTAGAGAATGAATGAATGAATGAATGAATGAATAAATAAATAAATGAAAAAGGAAGAAAGAATAATGGTGTAATGGATGGTCAACTACTACAATCTGAAGGTTTGTGCTTCAAATGAAATCTGTAAACCTGATCAAAGATCTCTATTTTTTTAAAAATTTCTCCCTCTTCTCCCATCTCATCCCCCTCACCCCCAGAACAAAGAAAATCAGTCTAAAGGCTGTCAGACCCTGTGATAAGCTATAGTTGTAAACAAAACAGGCCTGGCCCTTATCCTCAAGGAACTTATTATAGTCTAGTGGGGGAGTGACATCGTTAGCATTAAATGCTTAATTAAATGATGACACATACAAATGCTGAGAAGGTGAAGTATAGAATAGGAGGGGTTGGGGCATGAGAGGCAACAGCTCAGGGAAGAAAGGGGCTTGGTGTAATATATTAGGGAAGCCTTCTCCCAAGGAACAACATTTAAATTGCAGTTAGTTAAGTCGATTTGGGGGGAAGACTGCTCCAGGTGCTGAGAACAGCATTTGCAAAAGTGCTGAGATTTAGGGGTCATGTCCAGCCTCACTGGAATGAGGGGAGTGAGAGGGAAAAGACTGAGGCCAAGCTGGAAAGTTAGGCAGGGGCTAGCCCATTTGGAAGCCAAAGGCCACCTGGACAATTTTTGCACTTAATCATACAGGCAAGAGGGTGCAGTGAAGAGCTCTTGGTAGAGGAGACACATAATCAGATTTAGGTTTTACTAAGACCGCACTGACCATTGTGAGGGCAGTATACCGAAGAGAGAGGACTGGATACAAGAACTGGTTAGAATGCCATGGTGATTGTCCAACTAGGAGATAATGCTTTGGCCTAGACTGATGGGTGGAAGTGATGCAGAAGAGTGATTACACAGATCTTTAGCTAATTAGAAAATGTAGTAAAAAAGACCTGATGACTGATTGGTTAGGGAGAGGTAAGCAAGGGATGTGGGAAAAGGAGGTGCTAAAAGTAACCAGTCTGTTTCTAGCCCAGTTCAAACTGGCTTCAGCCTGAAAGGAAGTGGCTTGATTCAAGTATGGGAAAAGTCCTGGGTGTAGATCAATGCTTCAGACATGGCTGGATCCAGGAGTCCAGATAATGTCTTTAGAAGAAGGTCTGATTGTTGATCTGCTGCTTTGGCTTCATTTCTTCCCTCAGGGTGGCAAGACAGCACCTGGCAGGTCCACATTCTCATAGGCCAGGAACTCCAGCAGCAGAGAACATCTTAATATTTTCAGGAAAGATCCTAGAAATTAAGCCTAATTGGCTAGACCTAGGTAACATAACCATTTCTGGAGATTTAAAAAAAAAAAAAAAAAAAGCAGAAGCTATTTCACCTGGAGCAAATAGACCTAGGGCAGGGGAAGAAATACTGAAGGACTATTACCAGCACAGTAGGGAATGGATGCTAGGCAGACAAGAATGACTGTACTTATTACAAGTAACAACTAGGACTTTCACAGGCAGAGCTGAGCGGATGGTGGAGTCATGTGCTATCGGAAGAGTAAAGTGTTGGGAGGAAAGATCACAAGTCCAAGTCTGCACATATTCCTTTTGAGGACCTATTAAACTTATACATGCAGATGTCAAGTAGGCAGATGGATACATGGGGGATCCAAAGCTCAGTAGAAAGTTCTTGGCAACAGTTTAGTTTTGGGAGTTATCAGTATATAGGATGTGGATAAGATCATCTGAGAAGTGTGTCAAATCAGAAAAAAAAAGTTAATAGATGAGTAGAAGAAGAAAAAGCCACGGAGCAGAATGTGAAAGATGTGTCTGCCAGGAAACCTAACAGGAATGGAACTTCAGAAGTCCAAAATATTTCCCAATGGTGAATAGGGAATGTCTAACTGTGGCTTACCTCTGAGAGATCAGATGAAATGAGGAAGTATCCATTGAACCTAACGAGCTGGAGATCACTGATGAGCTTAGTCAGTGGAACTGATTTGGATAGACGGATGGGGAAGGAAGCCAGATTGGATAGGAGGTTGAAGAGTAATGGCAAAGAGGAGGCACCTGGGTGGCTCAGTCAGTTAAGTGTCTGCCTTTGGCTCAGGTCACGATCCCAGGGTCCTAAGATCAAGCCCCAAGTCAGGCTCCCTGCTCAAAACCAAAAAAGATGGCAAAGAGTACAAGTTTACTATGAATGGCTGGAGGCTGATAAAATAACAGGGTATGAGATGAGGGTGTAAGGAAAGTTCTGTGCTTTGTCTTTTTTTTTTTTCTTTGATGGACATGAACTTTTTGAAGAGGAACAATGGAAATATACATGCTAAGAGATAGAAGAAAATGGGATCCAGAGCCCAGTGGATGGAAAGACCTTAGAATAGAGAAGGACCACCCCCTTCACTATAAATGAAAGGGAAAAGGATGGATACTGATTCAGGAACATGTGTAGATCCCACAGCCAGAAGATGAAGTCATTTCCATATGATGCTTCTGTTGTTTCTAAGACGTAGGACATCACCTCCTTCTAATGAGGAAGGGATCTGAGGTTTGAAGGGAGGAATATTGAAACGGGGTACAGAAAAACAAAGTGGTGATGGGGCAGGATGTCAGAGCTGTGCCTGTGGCCCAGCAAAAGCAGGCTTTGGCATTAATCTAGCCAACTGGTGATTTCCTACAGCAGCTCCCAGCAGCCTGAGGGCTGAACTCCAGGAGACGGGCAGCTGGTTGGCAAATGTGATGGGAGAGCACAATGAAAAGGAGTTGACCATAGAGCAAAACCCTACCAATAACACTATACATAGGGTCCAAAATGGAGAGCCTCGCTGAGCCCAGGTCAGTGAGATGACAATTAGGGGTGGATGCGTGGTGTCTGCTGAATTTGCAGCTACAGGATGTGTCCTCAAAGGCTTGTACCAGACATTGGCTAAAAGGCTGGAAATCCGTGTTGGGTAGGGAGGGAGGTGAGGATGGGAAAAAAGTGCAAACAGGGGTTCGATAATAGGAGGACCCAAAAGGGGAAGAACGGGTGTGGAAAACACAGAGGGCTGGCCATCAGCAACAGTCAGCCTTAGGGAAGATAGAAAGCCGTGCACCAAAAGCACACCGACCTAGGCGGTGGCAGGTGTCAGCCCCACCAGTGGGTAACCCACGTGGTCTCGCCTCTGCTTCAGGCTCCTGATTTAAAAATAGGGCATAAGGATATCTCTTCTGTTCACCTCACCGAGCTGTTGTTGGCCATCAGGTAAAGTGCTCTAAATGTGTGAGCTGTATTGGAAAACAAACTCAAATGTCTCTTTTTTCCATTGTGGCAGAGAGGGGGTGTGTGGAAAGAGAGGTGGTTACCCAAGAACTCACCACAAAGTAGCGCTGGCCTCGCGTGCGCACCATGCTTGGGCCTGGGGAGCAGAAACAAACTGTGCACCTTCTGCCCCCAGCTGTTGCTACTGGCTGACAGCTGTTCTTCAGCATGGCTGTGGTTCTATTTTAATTTTTCGATTGTTTGTTTTTATTCCCTAACAGTCTAACCTTCCCGGATCATTCAGACACACCGAAACATTAGAGCAGGGCACGCAGCCTGAGTACCAATGGCTCAGAGTGAGAGTGTGGAGGTGACCCAGTCTCTTCCAGATGCAGCCACTGCATTTTTAACCCTTCATTCCTATTCTCTTTGTTCTTTTCTCCCTATGAATCCCCTACTCTGGAAACAAAACAAAACAAAACCCTTTTCTTCCTATGATGATCTCTTTTTCAGTAAATGGCACCACTACTCACCCAGTTGTTCAAGCCAAAACCTTGAGGTTCATTCTTGATTCCTGCCTTTCCCTGATATCCAAACCATGGGCAGGTCTGGTTGACCCTACTTGCAAGAAAAATCCACTTTTCATGGTCTGTACCACCATCGCTAAAGTCCAGCAACCATCATCTCTCATGGGGGCATCTGCAATCAAGCCTACTTGGTCTCCCTGCTCCCATGTTTCCTGCCTGGAATCTATTCTCCCACAATCCATTCTCTAGAGTCCTGTTTTTCAAAGCCTATGCCATGTATCACCTCGAGTAAAACTTGCCCCCCACCCCACTTCACTCAAGCTTCGCTAGCCTTCCTTTGAGTCCTCGACCTTGTCCAGCTGGTTTCAGCCTTCGGTCCTTAGCAGCTGTTCTCTTGTCGGAATGTTGTTCTTCCTGAACTTCACATGGCTGGTTCTTTCTTGTTATTCAAATCTCAGATTGCCATCTCCTCAGAGAGTCCTTCCCTGACCACAGAGCCAAAAGTGGGATGAATGGTTTCAAGTGTCTCACACAAGCGTATTCATCCCGTCTACCCTTCCTTTCCTTCTCGCCCTTAAAAAGTTCTCTTTAGGGGGCACCTGGGGGGCTCAGCAGTTGAGCGTCTGCCTTCAGCCCAGGGCGTGACCCCAGGGTCCTAGGATCGAGTCCCACATTGGGCTCCCTGCATGGAGCCTGCTCCTCCCTCTGCCTCTCTCTCTCTCTCTCTCTCTCTGTGTCTCTCATGAATAAATAAATACAATCTTTAAAAAAAAAAGTTCTCTCTAACCCATTTTTTAAGTTAGCTTTGGTTTATATTAAACACCACTCAGAATTCCCCAGGCACCACTTGTGTGGCTAAATTAGTGGTGCAAACATTGCCTTGGAAGTCAGACATATTCCTCCCTTCCCCTTTCCTTCTCTTCATTCCTCCTCTCTCCTTTCCTTCCCTTTCTCCTTTCTCTTCCTCCCTTCCATTACATAATTAACCCATCGGCTGTCATGATATAACAGAGTCACATCGCTAAGCACAAAGGCAGCTATGTTACAAAGAAAGGGGTACTTGATTTGAAGTCTGAACACTTGGGAGAAACTCCATTTTACCCCGATTTCTCAGGGTCAGTTTTCTTATATTTGAAGTGGCAATAAAAATCACTATTTCACAAGTTGTTGTAGAGTGAGGCAGTAAGTGTATCAGTTACCTACTGCCACAATAATGCTGTGTAACGAGCCACCTCAGAGCCCATTGGCTTGAAACAGCCATTTGCTCCTCTCATTCTTCTTGGGGTCAGCTGGCCAGCTTCGCCCATCTGGCCAGGGCTCATGCACATATTTGCAATCAGCTGTCCCTTCAGCTGGGCCCTGCTGGCCTAGGATGACCTTTAGCTGGAGTAACTCATCTCTGTTTCCTAGGTCTCTTGTCTCCAAGTCTGGGCTTGTGTTTCTGGTGGTGGCAGGGCTCCAAGAAAGAAAACAGAAGCCACATTTCAAGTATCTGCTTGCATAAAGTTTTCTGGTGTCCCTTTGTCCAAACAAGTCACGTGGCCAAGACCACTGCCAAAGAGCACGGATACATAGAAGTATGAAAAAGCCCACTGCTCATAACGCAGTCAGTTCACCCAATCAGAATGGCTTGTGATGCCACATTAGCCTCCTCCTCTGGGAAGCCTTTCCTGATTTCCCTCAGCAGTCTTCAATATGCTTCCATCATTAATATTATTCATGGATATTTACTGAATGCCTAACACTCTCTGGACTTGCAGTAAGTGTGATAGAGTCCACCGCACTGCAGGGGGAGAGGAGTAAGAGTGAATAAGCAAATGCACAAAAATATGCCTAATTGCACATACCGATATGCATTTTAAAAGTATGTCTTTGTAGCTAGTTAAAGCATGTCAGTCTCTCCCTCTCTGCTGGGGTCTCTCAAGGACAGGGACCAAGTGTTTTCGTTACATCTTTTGTCCTTAGCACAGCTGTCTGGCCCATAGGTGCTTAATAAATAAGAAACTGCAAGTGGGTAAAAGAACCTTAGAGAAGGCATGGGAATGAAAGGTGTGAAGCCAAGAACTTTGCTATGGCAGCAGCTATTCACTCTTAGGCTCTCATTTCCTTTCCCATGGAAAGACACAGGCACCGCCTTTTCCCCTGGGCCCTCCTGACACAGGTGTCTATCACCCGGCAGTGACTCTGACCAACAGCTCTGGCAGTTGTCCAGTTTTGCTTCTCTCCTAATCCAAAGAAGCATTTGCTCTCCACATCTCAGCACCTGCATAGCACTTGCATCTCAGCATTCGACACAGAAAATGGTGGTGGCAAAGTCCGAAAGGACAAGGGCCATGTGGGCCTGGGTGCCTGTCACTTCTGTTGTGGAATGTGAAAATGGAAATTCATAATTTTGAGCAGAGAAGTTCCATAATATCCCACCTCTCTCCATGTGAGTCAGAAATAGGCTTGGACTAGGATTTGCACATTTTGCCAATAATAATTAGAGCTCCTTCTTCACCTGGCTTGGTCCTAGACCCTCTATTTGAATGTTATTCAGAGCCTCTTTCCAAAGACTAATATCCTTCCTTGAAGAAACTCATTGGTTTAAAAAGTACTGATGTGACTACTTGTCGGGTTTTGAAATGCTCAGCCCCTGAGCCTCCTTCCTATATTTGAGATATCCTCGCAGCATGAGTTTTGGTAGAAAGCAGAACCTGCCTCCCATCTAGAAATGGAAAAGGCCATATTCTCGCCTTCCTTCTGTCCACGGGCAGGGGTGGGTCGTGCCCATGACTAAGCCCAGCCAGTTAGATGCTTCTGCCCAGGGCAGCGGTGCCTTCTTCCCTTATTTACCAACATAGCAGAGGCAACAGTACCAGTAGGAAACCGTGTCCCAGGGCTAGTATCCGGTAGAGCCATCTATTACAGGTTAAACTGTGCTCCTCCAAATTCTTCCGTTGAATACTTAACCCTGAGTATCTCAGAATGTGACCTTGTTTGGAGATAGGGTCTTACACAGGTAATCAAGTTACAGGGAGGTTATCAGGGCAGCCACTAATCCAACATGACTGGTGTCCTTACAAAAAAGGGGAAATTTGGGCACAGAGACATGCACAAAAGGTAAGAGAAAATGACAATATATGCAGGGAGGCTGCCATGTGGAGATGAGGTTGGCCATCTAGAAGCTAAAGAGAGAGGCCTAGCACAGCCCCTTCCCTCCTAGCCGTTGGAAGGAACCAACACCTTGATGGCCTTCTACCCTCCAGAACTGCGAGGCAATAAAATTCTGTTGTCTACGTCACCCAGTCCGTGGTACTTGGTTCAGCCAGTCATAGCAAATGAGTCCATTATCTTCACCAGAAAATCCCTGTGGCATGGTTTTGGCTGTAGCTCTCGAATCCTCTGATTTCTGGTTCTCCATCTTCAGGGCTTTACAGAGGCAATTAAACATCTCTGCAAGAAATCATTCTTATGTAAGTTAGCCAAAGTTTGTTTCCAACTGAGAAACCCAACTAATGCAAATATCATATTCTGAAGAGCTTTCCCTCTATAAGTAAATCTGGGCTTTGTTTTTTTTGTTTGTTTGTTTGTTTGTTTTTGTTTTGTTCTGCCTCTCTCATTGAAACAGCTCCTACTACTTCTGAGTCCCATGGTCCAACCAAACTTTCATAGGATTGGCATATCTGCTCCTCTTCTGTGGTTTCTGGGCTTCTCACTCATCCAGTCCTACTCCTCTCTTCCTTCAGGTAATACAAATGCAGTTTTCTTACATGTCTCTCCTTAAGGTTGGGTGATCTGTTGACCTTCTTCACTTAAAACAACCAGGATCAAATGGTTGAAGTTGTATTCCAGAGGAGATGTGCCTCTTGACACACTCTGCCAAATATCAACAGGCTGTGTTCCGGCCCCAGCACCTCACACTAAATGCTGACATTAAATGGGATATTCCAATTTTATTCGTGCTCTAGAGCGTATTGTGAGTAAGCTACTCAGTTGTCTTTACTTTGGGTTTAGTCACATTAACCCCATAACTTGAACTCTCGGCTTGCTAATACATTTTGATACGATATCCAGATTAAATCCACAGCATTAGCACTCCCTTCCTTATAAACAGATGACCCCGAGTCTATAGCCAGCGATGGGGTGAAACTGTCTTATCTGAACACAGGTTTCCACAGGCTCAAACGGCTGGTGAATTAAAAATTTATTTTGTTGGTTGCTCTGATATTTCACAATTCAGGAGACAGAGGGAAAAACAAATATATGAGAGGAGTGGAAATTACTAAGGCCAAAGCCCTCTGTTTCAAGTTCAAGGCAGAGAAGACGGCAAAGGGAAAAGGCTGACATGGTATGGTGCCCACTCGTTTTTGCCCGTTTCTACTTCCCACAAATGAATAGGAGATTCACCTTTATTTAGGGAAGAAACATGTGCTAGACACAACAGTGACTGCCCCACAAACAGTGTTCCCCTCAGTTCTTGGAACAGCCCTTGAAAATCACTACTGCCATTGTCATTCCCAATGACAATGAGCAAATATGTTTTCACAGTTAGTTGGCCAAGCCAGTAGCGTACATTACGCCAAAGGAAGGTCCTCCTACTACACGGAGAAAAGAAGAACAATGTCTTCGGCATCCTCCAAGAAACCCAAGAAGCAACAGAGTCTGTTTGCTCAGAGTAGCTATAATTAAATATGACAGGAAAGTCAAGTTGCTCCTCCGAGAAGCCAACAAAGCTGGATTGCATTATCACCTCTCATTACTCCCTCCTATCGACTCATCTCTGACAACACAGGTGGAATAGCCATCTTCTGGGGCGATGCCTGGTCAACATCCAGGACCTGATTTGTTTTGTTCACTTTTGTGTAATCAGACATTTTGTGGCTTTTCTACTCTCCTCTCTGGCTGCCTCTTAGAGTTGGAATACTTGGTGCATATTGTACAGCCGTGGATGGCTGTGGCCCCTTCTCTCCGGAGAACAAGATAGCATGGATGGTATATAAGGCAAAAAGTTCCTTTCTTCCTTTCTCCTTTGTTCCCTCGCATTAATAAGAATTTGAGTGAGTAATCTTGAGCAAACCGTTTAACCTCTTGCAACCTGGCCATTTCACCATATGTATCTGACGGCAGGGGCATGAGCCCAGCATCTCTCAGACCTCTACTCCTTCCACAAGAGGTAGAAGTCAAAACAAATGCACTCTCTTTCTTATGATGTGAATAATTGAGTGTTATTCCAATTACATGTCTCTAAGAGAGACAGCGTGTAGTGGGCATTCTTCTGAATGGCAGCTCCCACCCTGGGGATGGCAGTGGGCATCAGCCCTGACTGCAGCCCCATTCTGCACATGTCACTGGTCCCAGCCCCCCAGGTGCTGTATTTAAAAATTAGCTTCCTGGGACACCCAGGTGGCTCAGCAGTTGAGCGGCTGCCTTCGGCTCAGGGTGTGACCCCGGCGTCCTGGGATCGAGTCCCACGTCGGGCTCCCTGCGTGGAGCCTGCTTCTCCCTCTGCCTGTGTCTCTGCCTCTCTCTGTGTGTCTCTCATGAACAAGTGAATAAAATCTTTAAAAAAAATAAATAATAAATAAAAATTACTTTCCCAAACTTTTTATTTTCCAAGTTACACAGGGAAAATGTTTTGCTTAGAGCACCGCTAACATGGAGCACAAAGCACACTTTGACCTGGAAGGGAAGGGCAGAGTAATTTGGCAAGTGGAGGTTGACCTGCTCTCATTCATTTTTTTTTCTAATCAAACACCCCCGCATTGGAGATTCCAAAAATATCATGGGAAATTCTTTAGGAAATTTTCATGGTTGAGATATTTGAACCTCCTGTTGAATACAGAAAGCAAGGAGTTATACTTGGCCTCTCTGTTGCCAGAGCACAGTAATGGCCTTTCCACTGGGGGCACTGATCTGGAGCATTAATGTGAGGCTTTGAACACCCAGAAGGGTCTCTGGTGGGGCTGAGAAGGGGCTGCACCTTTGTGAATGCTGTAAGTGACCCTAGGGCCTCCTTCCTTTCTTTGCATGGAGAAAAGGGGGGGCAGAGCCAAATGATACATGAAGACTTCTTTATGTAGCAAGCGAAATAACCTACTGTTATGATTGGAACTCTCTAGCAGACTTTTTTTTTTTTTTTTTGAAATTAGAGGGGCTCTAGGGCTTACATGGAGATGCTAACCAGAAGTTTTAAGGCTCCAATGATCCAGGTTTTTTCTCTTTTTAAAGGAAGATTGTGGTGGTAGTAGTAACAGTGTTCCCAATAGCAATAATAATAATAATAATAATAATAATAATAATAAACATGATTAGGTATTTATTATGTTCCAGGAATCTTTAAATGTTTTCTGTGTATTGACTCATAAAATTCTCATGATAACCACAGGAGTTAAATGCAATTATTATCTACACTTAACAAATGAGAAAACTAATTCATAGAGACTTTTCACATGGCCACATAGTTGGATCAGGATTTGAATCCAAGAAGTCTGGTTCTAAAATCCACATGTTTTAATCTCACACACACACACATGCACACACATGCACACACACGCATACACATGCACACAAACACATGCACACACGCACGCACAAGCACAGTGGTCTTCACCTCCCCGGAGATCTCCCCAGGGTCATCTCTGACCTGTGATTCTCAATGGCAGCTCTGAGGTAGTTCCTGTTCACTGAAGTTGTCCCTAGTGATACTTCTTGGACACAGCCCCATCCCAGGGGCTCTCAGCACATGCTCCACTGGGGAAGTTTCTGCCACTGGAAGTGGCTTCCATCACCACTTCTTGTCATGGTTGTCACCAATGAATCATGGTTTCAGGCTTCCCTTCCGGCCAAGACCTTTTTTAGGGCCCTCATGGTATCTGCTGCTTCTACAGTAACATCTAAGACTATTAGGTGCTCCATTTTACAGATGAGAAAATTGAAGCTCAGAAAATTTAAATGTCTATCCTAGGATTTTATACTAAAATCAAAGCCAGGAGTAAATCGAATCTTAGAGTGCTAATTTCAGCACACTGCTACCAGGGGTATTATCAGTCTTTTAACTCTTTGACTTTATGGGCAAAATAGTATCTTGCTGTTTTAATTTATACTATTTTGATTATACTCTTTATAATCTTCTTTCTTGCCTATTGTCCATGTCAATTTTTGTTTTTGATGGTTTATCTTACCTGAATTGACTAAGAAATCTCACTGTAAGGGAGATGCTAATTCATCTACCACATATTTGGCAAATATGTTTTCAAGTTTGTCCTCTGCCTTTAATGTTTATTTTTTAGCCTGTACAGAAATATAAAATCTTCACATTGTCAAATTCATCCACTTTTTTCTTCATAGCTTCTGCCTTAGAAAAGGCTTCTCGATCTAAAATCATCTGGGTTTTTTTTCTACCTAGAAGGTAGTTTTACTTTTATACTTAATTTTTTAGTCCACTTGGAATGTATTTAAGTATAAGTTGAGCTAAGGTTTCAACTTGAAGTTTCTCAACTGGGCAAAGTTATCCCAGAATTATTTACTAAATAATATTTTCCCCCCACTGATTTGATCTTCATCATATTTTGAGTGCAATTTATATTTGGGTTTGATTCCAGGCTTTCTATTTACTCCCTGTGATATGTTAATCCTGATTCCATATGCCCTATGATCACCCCAGGAGCGCAGACAGTAGAGGCTGTACTCCTGTCTCAGCATCTCTCCCTTGGACACAAAGGGACTCAGCACCTCAGGCCTTGTCACTTGTTCCCATCCAAGTAGAAAAGCCATGATTCTGGGCCTTGAATCAGAGTGTACACAATGCAAAAAGATGCATCCTTCAATTATGTATGTGTGAGCTTCAGGGCTGGTGCTCCATATCCCGTGGTTCTCAAAATCAGAGAGCCATTTTCTACCTGTGACTTTGTTATTAAATACAGAATCTAGAATTGGAGGCTGGCCCATAATAGGATATTTTTCTTCTTTAATCAAAAAAAGTTTTGTTCCATTTAATGTGAGATTTTGTGGAGAAGATGTCACAGCCCTTACTTTTCCATAAGGTGTGCAGGTCATAAGGAAATGTGGAAAAACATGAGAATTCAAGATCTGAGCAACTGCATGGGTAGAAATTTAACATTAATCAGGGGGAGTTGGAGACCAAATTTACTGTTTTATTATTTTTTAATCCCTGTGAAATATTCATTTCTGTGCAATGTATGGTCTGGTTCAAGTCACTTAACCATACGAAAAGAAATATAAAAATTCCTTTTATCAGAAAATGTTACACCATTTCAGGCATCTTCTAGTCCAACCTCCTTGTTTTTAAGATGTGAAAACTGAGGCCCAGAGAGCTTCCATGACCTGCTCAATAGGTGAGAGCCAGGATTTAATAGGTGGACTACACTCTGCCCTCACCTCTCTGCTCACTATGTGGGAGTTAATTAAATCAAGCAACTCCACGTATCACAATTGTAATAAAATGCAAAACTCAAGTGAGGGCATGGGCTGAAAGTGGAACAGTTCTTCCAATTCATCAATCTAAATACATCTTGGATTGAGAAAATATACACTGTAAATAGCTATGAACAAACCCTCCCCCGACTTTTTCCTTTTCTGTCTTTTTCACCTTTCCCCCCCCCTTCCTTCTTCCTTCCTCCCTGTCTTCTCCCCTGCTCTGGAACCTCTCCTGCCTGCCAGAAATAAACCTCGCCTCACAGGCATCTTCTTGGAGCCCCCACAGTACATTTGGCTGCAATGGATGTGCCTCTCCTGTGTAGGATGCAATCACTCTGCAGCCTCTTCTAGCCAAGCTGTGGTTCTGGGTCCCATGGTTCAGGCAGGAACAAGGCAACGTGAAATGAGTTATAGCAAAATAGGACATGGACGTGCTTGTGGACACAGAGCTCTACTCATGTAGAGCTCTTCCAAGAAGCTGGATTCCAGGTCCTCTTCCACCACACACTCTAGTCACCTTTGGAAAGGAAGATGATGACACCACTGGCTCAGGCAGCAAAGGACCCATGGGTCCTCTGTACACATCACTAGATGAATGTGAACCCTTGGTTCACTCGCCTTCTCTTATTGGTCTCTACATGGTCTCCTTTTATGTCTAGTTCTTTAATCAGTGATTTTTTTAAAGGTTTTATTTATTTATTTGAGAGAGAGAAAGAGCGAGCACAAGCCAAGGGAGGAACAGAGGGAGAAGCAGACTCCCCACTGAAGGTGGAACTCCATCCCAGGACCCCAGGATTATGACCTCAGACAAAGGCAGATGCTTAATTGACTGAACCCCGCCCCCCACAAGCTCCCTTCATCAGTGATTGTTACCAAGGTAACAAGTAGGTACCCAGAACTGGCTACTGAAAACAAAATCCCAGACACTAATCTACATGGAACCCCACCCTTGCCCATGTGCAGGAACTACCACCCCAAGTGCTGTGCCTTTCATCTGTCTTGAATTTCTTTTTATATGATTTTACTGCACCCATGTATTCATGAAAATGTGTTTTTATAATTTTAGTTATTTTTTAACATTATAAAAAATGGTATTCTATGATGTTGGAGCTTTTCTTCGAAATAATAAGGGAGGGGGAAGGCTGTAAGACATACCAATGAAACAAGGCTGGCTACGATGGAAGCTGGGCGGTACGTACGTGGAGAAAAATCACAGTATTCTTTCTGTTTCTATATGTTTAAAATTTTCCATATGAAAAATCGCTAAATATTTTATTGCTAAGAATCATCCATGTTGTTACTTAGTTTCTGTGTATATCCTGCCATGAATAGTTCACAGTAAATCTGACATATTTTTGAATATAAGCAATGAAACGAAAGGAAATTTTTGATTCACTTAAAAATCCAAAGTAACAATACTTCCCTTTTTCCTACAGACTAGAGTTACCTTGATTTTCTTCATGCTTCTCCCTAGTTCTGCCCCCGGCCACACCCCCAGCATCCCATGAAGCAGATCCAGCTCACAGGAAGCACTGGGTACAATCTTGGCAATCCCATTTACCTCCCACTGTTCTTTGCCACCAAGACCTTGGCTTCCTGGGGTGCCGCTGTCCTACCAGGCGCATCTTCCTTCCCTGGCCTCAGGCAGCCGAGGACCCAGAAGAGCCCTAAAAGGAGAGGGGAGGGGAGGGTGTAACTTGTTGGATTCAAGTCTCCATAGTTGCATTCCCCCTTCTGCTATGAACAACCCCTGTCTGCCAGGTCCCACACGTGAGGGCTCCCTCCCCAGGAGCTGGGCCCCAGGTGGAGCTCAACATTCAGTCTTTCATGTAAGCACTGCACTCGGTCAAATCCAGAGAAATCCTTTTTTGTGTATGTGCCTCTCTTTTGCCCTGCTCAGTGAAAACTTTTGGGTTTTCATCCATGTAACATCAAATGCCACTTCCAAATGCCCTTCTAGGCTGCGCTGAGATTGACTTGCTTAGAGATGAAGCAACACCCTTTTTTCCAGGGCACCACGCTCGTTGCATGTCACCCCAAATGCTAATCATTTCTTTCTTCAAATATTTATTGGTTGCCTGTAATGTGCCAGCCACCAAGAAAGGCTCCATATGTACAAAGGCAAATAAGATGCAGTCTCTGCTCCTAAGACTTCCTCATTCAGTAGGGGACACAGAAAAGGACATGAACAAATGTAACAGAAGCACTTGCACTTGGGCCGCATCAGGACATCCATGGGCCCTGACACATTTGCCTTCGTTGGCCAACTTCTCACATAAAGATACAGAAAAATTATATTTTAAATGTCTACACACCAAAGAGAAATGTATATTTAATATTAATAATTACACATGAACACATTACTTCTAATTTCCAAAGAATTTAGGACATTTTTATGAGCTCCTCAAAGTATCACGGGCCCTCCCACCTGTCTGTCTCTGGTGCCCACCAGCAGACGCGGGCCATGTGTGCCAGCTGTGTTTTTTTTTTCCTCTTTCAGAATAACTCAGCTCCACCTCTTTATTCCTTCCATCTCCTTCTGACAATAAGAATCCTCTTCTGATGATAATCCTACGTTTGGTTTCCATCCATTGAAACCATATATACTGACAAAGAATAGCGATGAAATCACATTTAAATGGTCCAGAAATATTTTCTGCTTAATGATAACTTTAGTATATATTTAACTGAGTATATTTTTAATTTATCATGAGAGCAGCCACAAATATATCTGTCAAATAATCATAGCTGAAATGTGTTGAGTTCTAACCCTGTGACCAACACCAGGTCATACATACTAACTGATTTAAGGTGACCACCAGTAGTATTGCCACTGCCTTCATCTTACAGATCAAGAGTCAGAAGCACTCAGAGGTTAAATAACTTATTTGGGGGCCACACACACTTATTGGGGGCCTAGTATAAGGCACATCCAGGGTTTGAATCCATCAGGCTCCAGACCCTTAACCACTCAGCTAGATGACCTTGGACACACTTGTGTGACACATATCACACAAGGGTCTTTCTACGCAATTGTGAATTTTCTGCCCTCTACCAAACTGCAGCCTGCCGGGAGCCCACAGCCCACAGGCTGGGAACCTGTACTTAGGGTAAAATTTCTAACTTTTTATAGCGTTCAGCTGCCACTAGGACTCATTTAATACATGAAATGTTCCTATTTCAGGGACCGTCTTATGAGAACACAGGAGCCATGCTTTCCCCGTGCACCCTTGAGTTCATTCTTGTAGCTGAACATGAGCCAATGGAATGAGAAGCTGGGACATTCCCACCCCGTCCTCCCTACCCCCTAAAATGACTGAAGAGATTTGAGCTCTCTCCCTCCAAACCCCTGCATTGTTCGTGGGCTCTAGGCCTGGAATTATAGCCAGCGCCTCCCTGGGTTGTGCCTTCACCAACAATGCAGACTCACGGAAAAAGAATTTAGGTAAAAAAGATGATATGTTAGCTCCCAGGCCCACAAATGCCAAAACAATCCTTGTTTGCCAAGCAGGAGTTTATGTAATCACAAGACTCAAGACACTTTTAATTTCCAAAATGGTATTACAACCAGCACAATCATCCTGCCTAGGTAAGTGCCAAAATACTTTTCCCTAAGTCCTCCTAAAGGCTTTGGGTTGATAGAAAAATATCCTCTTGAAATGATACAGCTAACTCCAGAACTGAAGCTGCATCACAGGGGAAAGAGAGACAGGAAGGAAGAATTTGGACTGACATGTACATCATGGTGGAAGGGAAGCGATAACTGACCCATATATACAGGTTCTGGTCCAGAAATATTTTCTACTTAATGATAACTTTAGTATACAATCAAAAGCAATGATAGAAAATTATGATTTTTTTTTATATGGAGGGGCAGAGTCTGAGAGCTTGTCACTGCTTTTCATTCATACAGCTTGAAGCCAACAACGGGCTATGACTAGATAATATCCTATACAATTATGGAGGAAAAGCCATGAAAGCTGACCCAGAAGAGTCCATGAGACTGCTACAGGTAGATAACCAGGAATGAGCTAACAGATGACAGATCATGTGACCATTTAACACATCACCTCCTTTCTTGAAAAAAAAATATATTTTTTTTCTGTTTTTAAAAATAGATTTCAATTCCATGGCCATCTACCATAAGTCACTGCCTCTGTATACAGAAGTGCCTAATCCCTTAGTCAGAGTTCCTGGAATGAGATTCCAGGCAGAGGCAAATGCTTCAGTAAGGGCATGTAGATAGGTGACAGATGGTGGATTTTAGCCTTTCAACACATAACCGTAACCTTATGCACTGTCTGAGTCTATTTTCAATCCCATACACAAGGGCTTATTGTTTATAATAAGCTCTCCTCCAAACCCATTTCCAGGAAAGGTTCTCTGTGTGTGTCACCCTGCATCACTTCCCTGCATCACCCTGCTACACAGTGACCATGAAGACTCCAGGACCCAGGGCCAAGTGTCAAATGCCAATAATTGGGGGACTGGGCCGGGGGGGGGGGGGACTTGAAATTTCCAGTCGTTGCTACTATTTATACTAACGTCCTGTCTCATCTAGTCTCTGATGCATCTTCGACACATTACTTAGATATTGCAGCCTTCCTTCTATTTTCTCACCTGAAATGAAAACCGATGCACATTTCACCAAGTCATCCCTACTTGTTAGAAAAGGAGGGAAGAAAAGAAAATTTTGTCTCACAGGTTAGGTTTCTATCTCAAGGTGGGAAAACTCAGTAATTTACACTCAAAAGTAAACAAGCTATACTCCCCACCCCCCCACCCCCCATCCCAGCCTAGGAGATGTGTAAACATTAAATGGGGAATTCTAATTTTACTCTTGGTCCTGTGTTCATGTTCTGAGTCAACTCTTGCCTTCTTTTTCTTTACTTTGAAGCTAATGAATGCAGGCCCCTGATTCCATCTGAGACCATGTAATTCCACTGGGCTTTTCAGAAGGATTGGGGTCAACACAGGGACATGCATTAGAATGAGCACAAGTTCTGGCTACATGACTCCAACTAAAATGTGAGGCAGAGAACAGCTCTGAGATTCATGAACATCAATTTACTTTGGGGAGAAGCTGGATAAAACTTTGAATTTGGTCTCAAAATAGCCTGGACAATTTTAGTTTTCTGACAGCATTTGGTGGCAAGCCTGTTAAAGAACACCATCTTGAAATTTCCCATTTGTGTGCTGTAGATAGCATATCATCTGGACACACCCAGAGCGTCAGAGGCATTAATCACCAAGGCACACCTGGCATGGGACAGTGATGTGAAGAGAGGAGGAGACAGAGTTTTAGATGGACCCTCATACCTTCGGTTTTCTACCTTGCTGCCTATTTGATTGGTGAACAGCTTACCTTATTGCACACCCGGCGAGGATGTAGGGTGCAGTGGTTAAGAGCACAGATGCTATAGTCGGGAGGACATGGTTCTGAATCCCAGCCCTGCCATGCACTGGCTCTGTGATAATGGACAGGTTCCTTCACTTCCCTGAGCCTTAGCTTTGTAGGGGGACCAGGATGCCAGGACTAGCACAGGTCGGGCCCAGGTTGGGGCTCAGGACTCTTTCCCTTACCCTTGAGTATTAATTTATGTATGAAACGTACTCAATCAATTCTCACAAACCATTACTTTTCACACAAACTATTACTGGTAGCCCAACGATGTTGAACTTGAAATTATGGTTTTATTATTACTCTGGAGAAAAAAACACTTAGAAGTTGCTGTTTCTGATTCCAGTTATCAAGTCACTTTGAGGTAGACACTTTAGTTCTGGGCTGAGCTACGTTGAGAGGCTCAACAGATGCAAGGCTAGCACTCACCCACTGTTCTCAAAGAGGGGTTATAACAGGATATTCGCTGACTTGACAACGTCTTAATGCCTGGCTGCTCTTGGCAATGGCATTGGACAGTGTCACTCCTCCATGCACCATCCCTATCGTTATAATGCGATTCTGTGAGACCTGAAGAGAAACAGGAATCAGAGTCCTTACTTTGGATATTCTAAGTTATTAAAACATCTCTGAAACACTGAAATTTTTTTAATTGAACTAATTTAGTAAGAAAAGTCACTGAGGTGGGGCCCAAGGGGAACTTCACCATCAGGCACATTTGAGTGCCTTAAGCTTAAGAACAGAGTCAAGATTGGGACACCTGGGTGGCTCAGTGGTTGAGCGTCTGCCTTTGGTTCAGGTCATGATTCTGAGGTCCTGGGATTGAGTCCTGTGGGGAGCCTGTGGGGAGCCTACTTCTCCCTCTGCCTATGTCTCTGCCTCTTTCTGTGTGTCTCTCAGGAATGTATAAATCAAGTCTTTAAAAAAATTTTTTTAAAAAAAGAACAGGGTCAAGATTATCCAAGAGGAGAGCTAGTCTGGCACTGATACTATCCCTTCCAGATTCAGTCATCATCACACCGTGATCATGCCCAGTGGCAAAAGGCTGAATATATGAGAGAAGAAGACTAATCACAAAGACTCATCTGGCAGGAACCCAGCTTGCTAGGGTAGGGAGCCCCATGCCTGAGTGGAACATGGCATTCCAGGGAGAAGCACTCTCCCCTGCCAACTTCCCCTGGTCCCTAGATGGCTGATGGCAGCAGCCCCTCTGTCTGCACTAGACTGATGGACTAATGTTTTCAGGAGTGACACAGCAAGAACTAGCATCTTTTTCCATGAGTGATCGTGTTGGCCTGTGTGGACTTAGGTTCTTAGACTTCTCATGGGCAATGGCCAGGAGAAAAAGTATAGACTTCTCTTCTCAGCAAAAATAAGGAATTGGAATTATTATAAATTGAACATTCAAAGAAATGTAGAGTTATTTCATATTCCAAACCGATGAAGCAGGATATATTAGTTCTGCCTAGGTACATTTGAGTTGACAGCCTTCATAACATCTGTGTTATGTGTGAAAGAATGTGTGAAAATTGAAAATAGCCAGGAGCTAGCTCACATCTTAGGAAGAGTTGTATCTCTACCTTACTGCCTTCTAGTCCAGATTTTCCAATGAGGAATGTGCTAAAATAGAGGTGAACTTATCTTTTGAACTGGACAATTCCTTCCCCTTTGGTGACTAATTTCCAATCCTTGCCTCTCTGCAGTCTTACCTTTGGCCAATTTCAATTAATTATGAAAACCTGTATTCAGTTTGAGGTTCCTGGCCTTCAGAGGCAGAAATGAGTCATATCAGAATGATCTTGTCTTAGCATTCTTTTCTTTTTTAGATTTTATTTATTTATTCATGATTGACAGAGAGACAGAGAGGCAGAGACACAGGCAGAGGGAGAAGCAGGCTCCATGGAGGGAGCCCGATGTGGGACTCGATCCCTGACCCTGGGATCACACCCTGAGCCAAAGGCAGATGTTCAACCGCTGAGCCACCCAGGTGTCCCTTGTCTTATCATTCTTGAAAAAACAAACAAACAAAAAAAAGAAACTAGTTCATTAGAAATCATTGTGGTAAATATTCTTGTAACACTACTATGAAGGCATCAAGAACCAGGACCTTCATCCCAGCTTTGTTTAAAATAGGCTCAAAGATACCTTTTAAATTGATTGGTTGTAATGCAAATTGTTGGGTTTTGTATGACTGTAAATAAACAGCCTCAGGCAAAGAAATACCTTTCTCCGGTATACAGAAATGTGCTAGGAGAATTGGAAATTTTATAATTTAGCTGACCAATATCACGTTTTTTTACCTGATAATCTCCAAGCCATGCTCGACATCAATACAATCATAACCCTGTCTGCAGGTGGAAAAGGTGCCAAACACTTGTTTCCCAGTTGTGTACCTTAGCTTCCATCGTCAGCTGTGGGAGAGAAACAAAGGGGATGTTGCAGAACCCGAATTTAAATACCTGTCTCTCCAGATCTAACATTCCCACCAGCATCCCCACATCACCCTAGTTGACTGGGGTGGATGGAGTTTAGGGGAGGGTGTGCATTTGTGTGACTTGGTTGATTCATAGAATCTGGCTGGGGATTGGGCTTCAGATTGAAGGGACACTTTTCCTCTGTGGGCCTGAGGAGCTGCAGCATGATTGAGCTCTCTCTAGTCTTCAGACGTGAATGAGCCCATTGGGAGGGAAGACCCAGTATGACCACAATGCCATCAAGACGGACACTCACACATTTGCCTATTTAAAAGTTTTGAATATGTGGAATTTAAGAAACAAAACAAAGGGAAAAAAGGGGGGGGGCAAACCAAGAAACAGACTCTTAACTCTAGAGAACAAACTGATGGTAACCAGAGAGGAGGTGGGTGAGGGGATGCGGTAAATATGTGATGGGGATTAAGGAGGGCACTTGTCGTGATGAGCACTGGCTGATGTATGGAAGTGTTGAATCACTATGTTGTACACCTGAAACTAATAGGACACTGTATGTTAACTGGAACTTAAATAAAAAAAAATTAAAAAAAAAAAAGTCTTGTGTATCAGGGCAGCCCGGGTGGCTTAGTGGTTTAGCGCCTCCTTCAGCCCAGGACGTGATCCTGGAGACCCGGGATCGAGTCCCATCATGCTCCCTGCATGGAGCCTGCTTCTCTCTCTGCCTGTGTCTCTGCCTCTCTCTCTCTTTCTCTGTGTCTCTCATGAATAAATAAATAAAATCTTAAAAAAAAAAACAGTCTTGTGTATCATGCTTATTGGGTACCCATCACTAAGTTCTTTAGGACACTTAGGTTAGACACATAGAAATTAGCAATCCTCCAAACTGAACCCCTTATTTTACTGACAAGTGAACTGGTCCAAAGTCACAGAGATAACAGATGGCAGGTCCATGAACAAGCTCATGGTTTTATGACTCTTAGTGTTCTATCATCTGATTCTTCTGTATGTAAAAACAAGAAGGATGTGACTTTTCTCCTGGAGGGGTTCACAATAATGGGGGGGATGAGACTTCATGCAACTGATCAATAGATATCTCAACATGAGACTATAGCAGGGATGGAGCAGAGAATTAATATATGCTGAGCACCTGCACCGTATAAAGGACTTCATTATACATTTTTTCACATAATCCTTACATCAAATTACGAGAGATAGCTAATTGCCCATCTTACTGGGAAGAAAACTGAAGCTCAGGTTCTGCATTCTTCGTTAGCATGGGCATGCAGCTGTGCCTCTCTTTACACATACTCCTCTGAGGACCCAGCATCAGTGGACTCCCAAGGAGGAGCGATTCAGTCAAAAGCTGCAGGAAAAACAAAGCCTGAGTTTGGTGCTTTGCACCCGCTTTGGCACAGAGAAGCCTCAATAGGTGGAGGAAACATGGTTGGCTTCCTCATGCTTCTGTCACCACCCAGAGAAGCCTACAACTAGTGACACAGCCACTTGCCTACGGTCTCAAATATAAATTGCCTAGAAAATTGAGCACGTTGAAGAGGAATTTGGCATCTTACACCTGCTGCGGCCCCATGTATAGATGGTCTATTCTGGGCAGGGAGTCACACAGCGTACAACAGGGAGCTCCTGAGTATGTAGGAGACCCCAATACCCGTTTTGTGAGTTCGAGCATTTCCTGAAGAACCAGAACAGGCATAATGAGCACAGGGGTGGGGTGCTGGGTAGCTGGACACAGCTGTATTCCAGTGTTGAGGGAGAGACAGGCAGGCCAGAGTAGGACCAGTAAGGCGGTGTGGTATGTGCTGAGTTTAAGAAGGACAGTTCGAGGCAATGTGGTCTAAAGGATCTGGCTAGACAGAGAACAGCGAGAAGCTCTTCAGGGAGGGTGTCAAGGTGAGAGAAGGAAACCCCAATGCTTAGATGGACCAGAGAACACAAAACAGAGCACGGCAGCTGGACAAGAGACAGTTTGGTGAGGACTTCTCCATGTTAGCAAGTTTACAGACTCATAATCACAACCACACCAGCCTTGATCACCCACCTACAGGATCTCCGGACTCCTCAAGGATCCCATTCCACTTTGAATACCTTTCCATGGGACCCTGACACTGTCATGTTCTCTCTACCTGTGGGATGCTGAGTCAAGAGGGAAAGAGAAAAGATGTGGTCAGAACTGAAATTTTATCACTCCTCTTCCCTAAACAAAGTAGAAGGTCAAAGCAACAGATCAACCAGATTCACATAAAAACCGAATCTGAACTTTGTGAAGGAGCCTCAGAAGGCACACAGACCATCAGGTAAAGTGTGCCAGGGAAATGAGGCCACTAGCTGTCAATGGGCATGAACTGCTCCATGAGGAATTTCCATTAGATGTAAGTTTGATGGGAGGTTCCAACACTGGATCCCCAATTTTTTTTAACTCGTGGTGACTATAAAGGTGGAAACTGGAACTGGTGTTGAGCAAAATTTCTCTCATGCAGCTAAAAAGGTGAGAATGATTTTCTTAAGGAACAAATGGAGGCCGGACATAGGGGCCGGCACTTCCAACCGAGACGGCAAATGCTCTGCTTAAGGACATGGGAGACCTGGAATAGGCAGTGGGCTCCTTTTGGCAAAAAATCATGTTTGTTGCCTGTTTGTCTTTATTTCTGACTTATTCTGGTAGAGATGGGCAGATAGAAGCCTGGATCCCTAGGGTGTTGACAGGGTCGTCACAAACAGTGTCAGGGTGTGTACTCTGCACAAACGTGCCCAGAGATGGGGACAAATAAGGGCTGAGCAATCACATCTCCCCATGGAGTGAGCTCCCTGAGGGGAGGCCTTGAGATTTGGGTTCCTTCCATCAGTCTCTCTCTACAGCAGGACCTGACGCTTCGAAGTACCACTCAAGCACCCGTTAACTGAGTGAATAGGGAAATAAAGTGGTCTCAGCAGCATGGCATCAGGCTGGACGATCACAAAGAAATACTCAGGAGGCCCCTGAAAAGATGTGAGGCCACTGCCAAGGCACGTGTATCTGATATACAGTGTTCGGGTCTGCCTAGAAGGTAGGAAATGGCCAGACATGGCCAATGTGGAAAAGCCAGGAGCAGAGGTGTGGGAAGAGGGCTGGGAGAGTGGCAGGCACTGCTGTGTGCTCACGGAGCTCGGGCTCCCCTTTTTCCTTACCAACTCTATTCAGATTTTGTTTCAGGTGGCATTTATCTCTCTAAAATCTTTGCTTTCCCAGACAACAACAGAGGCATGAACATTCATCTCAAGTGGATGAGACAATGAAAAACCTGCTTTCTGGGAAAGTTTTGTTTGGCTGCCCCAGGTGTTGTCCCCTAGTCCTCTTTTTTTTTTTTTTTAGCTCTTTGGAGCCCCTCAGTGCTTCCTGCTTTCTGCTGAGAGCAAAGACACTGAGTGCAGAGAAGGGGCAGCCATTTTGTGACCATGAGGCAACAAGCATGAGGCAAAAGGCTTACATTACAGGGAGAGGAAAGAAATATTGAAGGGGGCCTAGACCACTAAAGACCTTACAGAGCCCTTGCAGAGGATTGCTCACCTCCAGACTTTTAATGTGTGACAATAACACCCCTCATCTGCTTGGTTAAGCCGCCACAGTTAGATTTGGTTACATGCAGCTGATATGACAAGCAACCACCAGGAATGTAAGCCAGCCAGGGATGCTTAGAGATACTTGAGGAGGAGACACTACTTCTTGTATCCAGTATGGTGACTTGGAATAAGACTGTTGGGTGTTCGGGAACATAGTGATTCCTCATGAAGCAGAAGGACCTGGATTACATAATTATTTTCCAACAAAGCTTTTGAAGTTACTTAAATACACTATGAAGACAGTCTGTGGACTCTCAAATACGTGTTTTTGGGATTTCCATTCTGCCAACAGCAGAAATGACCTCCAGTTGAGCAATGCCTCAAAGAACCTTCTGTCCAGATCTTCCTCAAGCTTGAGCTACAAAGAAAGTGGTACAAACCAGTTTGAGAACCTCACATGCCTTCTGTTGCCTAATGCCACGGAGCCAAAATGAACCCATTTATTTTGAATGGGTTGCTATAAACTTGATCTCCAAATTACTGGTGGGTAATTTTAGTGTTCGTGATCTAAAAGTACCCTGTGATTGTAAGGAGGAACAGTTGATATAATCAGTGTCATCAAAATAACCACCTCGTTTCACACACTAACACCTTGAGTTTGTTGACATTATTGGTAACTGTGCTACGCCTCTATTCTGCTTTCCACAACACTGGTGTGAAGTAGTGTCCTGAAGAGCTGTGGGCTCTTTGAAGTATATTTGGAGACTTTTTCTGCCCTTCGCGTCCATGCAGCTAGAAACAACAGGGAGGTGTTGATTGGTAGGTATATTTTTAGTTGAATTACTTCAGCCCCAAACAGGGAGTGCTTCAGGCAGTAAGTAGTGAGATATATCTGATTAGAACTCATAAACTTTGTTTAGGCCTCCTCCTATAGCTAAGTGGCTGGCGTGGTGTGTCATGGCTACAGGTGTGCATTTTGGTGGATGCCCTCAGGTGACCCACTCATATGAAAAAATGATGTCACTGTGACAGACTAACTACCTTTATTATTCTGTGGAACTTTGAAATTCATTTTCTAAAATATCGCCTTCCCTATTCACATCTCTGTGAGGTACTTAGATGCTATGCTAACCACTCAGCCTCCCTCCCCAATACACACACACACACACACACACACACACACAAACTGAAAGCCAGCTTCAATATGAGCCCAGCTCTCAATTACTTCCATAGAAGGACCAGAAATGTATGAATTATGTTCAGATGCACAAAAGCAAACACAGACTCTTGATTTTTTCTCTCAGATCCTATCTTATTCCAGAGTACTTGATTTCCGCAGAGAGCAGAGGAAAGTTAATGCTGCTGCTCTTTGTTGTGCCTTGCATGTTCCAGGCCTAACATGATGTGACTGTTTGGATCCTGCCTCTGTTGCCCATTCTTGTCTCTAGCGTGACACGGCTGACCTCATTTGTACCTAGCACCTGAAGTAGAAGCTGTGCTTTTTGCCACAGCCTCCTGCCGTGAGGGCTCAGCACCATAAAATAACCTCTTCGTTCTCTGTCCCTCTGTGGCTTAGGAGTCTATAGTACTTCTGGATTCTTCTACTTAGACACACGAGGCTTCTGGGGCTCCATGTGCACCAAGAAGGGTACCTCCAGCCTTTCGGAACTCCCATATGTGTGGTGCCATGCTGGCCCAGTGCTAGGCTGAAGACAGGGAGCGCCCCCATAAAGGGCTTTTGAATTAACCAATGTTTACCTTGAGATGTTTGGGGTGGGTCAGCCTGCTGTGAGAGTTTCTCCAACCTTCTTCCACATGGAATCTTTATCTTGATGGTAAGTCATTTTCCTCAATTCTGATATATTTCTTGCCTCTCTTTCTCCTCCCGCCCTGGACTCCTCTCTCTGGAACCTGAAGGGCTTTCTTACTTTCCCTTTCAGTCAGATGAAATGTATTCTTACATCATATCTTCTTTCTTCCTTTTTCTAGGTCTTATAAATAAAGCTCTGGAGTCCAAATTTACCAGACTTGACTCTAGATAAGTAAAGGGAAGATTTACAAAGTAGAAGGCTCTTTTTTTTTTTTCCCCAAAAAAGCTTGACTTTCAAGGCTACTGTCATACTATAAAATCAAAACATTAGCTTATCAACTCAGAGAGAAATGATAACCTCTGAGTTTAAGTGTCTGCCCACCCTCTCTCTTTCCCTGTGGCCATCAACTGTAAAGGCCAAAGGAATTTAAGGAAGCACGGTTTGCTAGGGATTAATATTTGAAGGGAGGAGGAAGAGAGACTAGTTTAATATTTTAAGAATATTCTCCACCGAGCTTATGGGAGAGCCACTTGTTGCATATTAACAATATGCCAGGCACTCTGTTAAGTGTTTCCCTTGCTTTTTTTCATGTGATCCTTACAGCTCCCAAAGAGGACTTTACTTATGAAGACACTAAGGTCTTAAGTCAAACTCTCTTACCTACCCATCAACCCTAACCTTTAGAAAGGTTATCAGTTTGCTGAAAATCATAGAAGCCATCAGGAATGGAGCTAGGATTTGAGCCCATGGGTGTGCCTTGATAATTTGCAGAATTAGTGATGATGACACTGTGTCTCAGAGAGGACAGAGGGGTGATGACAAGTAAATCCGTTCCATATCCAAGAGCACACATCACATATTTCATTATACCTTGCTTTTTCATGTTTTTCACTAAAATTCTCATGCTCTTTGAAACACATCTGGCAAATCCAAGTATTGCTCATTGGAGGAGATTGGCAAAAATTTGGCAGAAGACAGAAGGACAAGGGCATAGAATGTTCATAAAATACCAATTCCCGGGAAACAAACTTCCATTTTCCTGGTAAGTTCATTAATTTTTCACTCACATCATTTTTGAAAAGGATTTTAACGAGCCATTTATTGGAAGTCTGTTAGAGGCCTACATTGTAGATGCTATATTTTTATTGGTTCCCTTTTTATGAAAAGGCAAAACCAAAGTACACAGTGTTCAGAGGACTTTCTTAAAATGGGAGGCATCTGAGTCACAGAAGTAAAGTTAAATTCTCTAAGCTTCCGGTCCCATAATATCTTTCTTTAAATACACTTTTGTCCTGCAGCTTAACTTTACCAAGATCACAGGATGATTCTGTAGGAAGAAGAGAATCCATCTGACCTGCCTACACGGCAGTGAAGCAACCTCCCTGGAACTCGTTTCTTTTCACACTCCAAAGAAATCATGTTTGAAACAACAGAGGTGGCAGGAATTTAGGGAAAAAAGAGTAAGTCCAATGTTCTTAAAAAAAAAAAATACAGGAAGCAGTGTTTCTTAAAGTATAGATCAATAGTGTAAAAGCCCATATTTCAATACTGTCATGTTTTGTAACTCATGCCATCTATAACTTAGAATACACTCTTAGGGAGAAAGAAAAGCAAATAGTCAAGCTTATCTAAAGATAAATGACACAATGTTCCAGAACAGCAGTGAAAACCATTAAGATCAGTGGTTGATGCGTATGAAAACACCTTAGATTCCTTTAGAAGCATTCTTTCATATAATCAAAGGTGATTTTAAAAAGATGAAGACTCCAAACAAAAACAAAGAAGTGAACTGTAAGAGAAATGTGGAGCGAGAATATTATACCAGGAAACAAGAAGAGTTTTAAATACATAAAGTAGAGGAAGATGAAGGAATAAACAGGGCTATTAAGAGAGAATGCAAGACCTTTTTTTTTTAAAGTGGCCAAGACGACTTGAGAAATGAAATGACTTCTTTGTCTTAGTGTGTGAGCAGGATACACGGGGACAGATGCCAGAAGCAGGCACGTTTCCCAAAGGAGGAAGAAACAGAAAAGAAAATTGGTTTCCCGCCAGAACAGGTGGCGTGTTGACATGTACACATCTGACAGGCAGGATTCTGCAACTTTCCAAGGGTCTGCCCAGGCCCATGTGAGGTTGTCTCTAAGACTTCAGGGCAAGGCACCACGGGGGAGGCTCAGTGAGATGGTTTCAGATGTTTTTGGACACATGAGAGATAGCAATGGAGGGTAAGAAAAATCATGGAGCAGCCTGCTGTTGAGCACAAGGCTGAAGGTTGGGCTAAACCGGTTCAGTGCTCATGGTCTGATATTTTTAACCATCCATTTGGGAGAAGAGCCAAACGTCTGGTTAACTTCAGTGCCGGCAGATACTCACTCGCTCAACTCCCTTTGACCTTCTCAATACTGTGAAAGCTTCATCAGGACTTGTCTTCCTTTTTTTTTTTTTTTTCTTATCTTTTTTTTCTTTCTTTTTTTCTCCACTAGTAGCGGTACTGGAGGTTACTAAGTGGGTGGGTGGGTCTGAGATAGGGAAAGAATACGGAGGTTGGGGGGGGGGGGAAGTTGAGGCTAAATGTTCCGACAGAGTTTAGAATCCTCTACCGTCTGTCTAACTGCCTTTTGTTATCATCTGTGACTGGGGCTCTGTAAATGGCACACCTACCCAATCACAAAAATGTCTGAATAATAGTCTGGGGCCATATCTGGGGTAAAATCATCAAACCAAATAGTGATGACTTGAGAGTAACATTTCTGGCCTGGCAATAATTGAGAGGCAGTAGAGAGTTGTAGTTACAAGTGTGGGCTCAGAAATAGGCCTACTTGGTTTTGAATCCTCATCCTACTTATTGACTGTGATATTGGGTATTGAACATGAACGTGTTCTTGGGTATCAAAACCTCCAATGCCTTAATTCCCTCAGTTCTAAAGCAGGGATGATAACAGCACTTCTCTGGAGCAGAGGTCTCCCAATACATCCACTGCGCTATTTCTTCTCCCTCCTGGGAGCACAGGAAAACCACATTTCCCATTCTATTCCTTCACCTCTGTGGGGCCTGGTGACCAGTTCTATTAGAATGTAGACAGAAGTGAGAATGACATTCCTGGGCTGACCCCTAAAACCTCCCACGAGATCCTCTGGGCTCCTTGTCTCTTCTCACGCTCCGCTTGCCAGTGGCAGAAGATCTAGGAGAAGATTCTGAGACACCCTCCCCTGCCCCCGCAGCTATTGCTGCCTTCCCAAATCATGGTGTGAAAACCTGCCTGCCACTCATGTGATTGACAGTGATTTAAGGAAGAAATCAATCTTTTCTTGTATGAAGTCACTAAGATTGGAGGATGTTTGTTATGAAAGTTAACCAATTCTAATACCACCTCAAACTATTAGTCACCCATGACCAAAAAAAAAAAAAAAAAAAAAACCCAAAAAACAAAAAAACAACCAAAACTACAGCATAAAGTCATTCTAAAGATTAAATTATGATGAGATGAGCACTGGGGGTGTTATACTGTATGTCGGCAAATCAAACTTCAATAAATAAATAAATAAATAAATAAATAAATAAATAAATAAATATTAAATTAGTTACTATACATAGAAACTATCACAACGGTATCTGATACATGCTAAGCTCTCCATAAATATTATCTCACATATCCTCATCAATAGAGAACTGGCCAGTTGGGTATAACCCAAAAACATTTGGGTAATGTTTTTGCCCAAGTAATACGATTTTCTCCTTCTCAGCAAGTTTCAGCATGGACTGGGCCATCTACCCTTCACAGTTGTCCAACTGGGTCTATGACATGCTGCAAATAATCAGTCTGGGACAGACTGGGCAAGGCAGGATATTTGAAGGGCTGGAAATCTGCAAGAACCTCTAAGTCTCAGGCATTCTAGATGCTCAGAGATACTTTTCCCAAACACCTAAGTTTCAGATGATCTGTAACACGACTTCAAGATTCCAATCAGGAATTCCGTCAGAGAAATCACACCAACTGCTTAATACTTGCACTGCAGGGCTGTTGGGTTTCTCAACAGCATAGGCGGAGAGCTCAGCACAGAACACGGGAGGTAAGCACATGCTCGGCATCTAATAAATTGTAGCAGTACTACTCATAACAATAGTGATTATCACTATTATTTGAATCCTTTTCTCCTTAGGACTGCAAGATGTGTCTATTGCACGCTTTCTATCTTGGGCTCTTTAGAAAGCGATTTTGTAGCCTGATGCGGCTGGGGCCTTGCCCATTCCGTGATACCACCTTTCCTAACATTGCATTTACCTTTTCCCTGCCTGCAGTCAGGGGCTTGCTCTTATGCTTGCTCGACCTGATGAGGCTAACTGGCCCCTGCCCTCTATAGCATCCTGTACTTGTTCGCCAGCTCCACCCTTGTGTACTGTGGCATGTCACGCGTGAGCTAGGCAACATCGCACAGAGGTCTCAACAATAATCAGGCGGCAGACGGTGATTTTTTTTTCGAAAAAGCATTAGTCTCAGCTCTAGAATTCCCCTTTTTTCTTAGGTTCAGGTCAATAGATAAAGACCTTAATGTTCCTTTAATGTGGGGATGAGCAAACCTGGCTGCTTATAGGTTTGGCAAACTCCGTCTGGCTGATTTCCAAGCACTATATGGCTGGCAACTTCTCAGGCTATTTCTGCCAAACGCTTTCTCCCCTTAACCTCCATGTGTGTATGTATTTCAAAGGGAATTTAGACCATAAATTTCTAATTTATTCATACCTAACTGATCAAAGCTGTGGCATCGGTCTTGATCCACACTCACAGGTTGTAAGTTCTGTTCCTGTGACCCAGGGAAACCTACAGAGGTTGGCAACAACCACCTCCGAGAGAAGAGACAAAACCGTTGTCAGGGCCTGCGACACAGCTAGCTCACATCTGTCCCGCAGACAATATTTAAATGGACTTACCCCCTTTGAATTCCAAAGGGAAGGTCAAGAAAAAGGTTCCCCAAATCTCTCTTTGGCCAGCAACATGAAATGGGAGAAGCCTGGACCCTCTCTCAGGGAGACACGTCTGGGGGCAGCGAGCCAGTTGGGAGAGTTCAGGTGCAGGAGCCTGGTTTTCCGGAGCTTAGTTTATGGGACACTGTAGACAAGACCAAGAAAACATGCCCTGTCCGCATCAAGGAAAAAGGCAGGGGTGCCAGGGAAGGGAGGATGGAAGGGAGGTTGGAAGGGAGTGGAATATGACAATAACGGGGATTCTTGGTGCTCCCTCGAAGCCACTCTTTGGTGCTATGTCTGACCTGACAACAACACACTTGGGATCTAGGGTCTTGGGGCCTCCAATTTCCAGAAGCAAAAGAAACCACTGCAATACTGGCTAGGAGAGAGTGACTATAAAAGGCAAATCTTTCCTAAAAGTGTATGGACATCAAGCAGGCCAAGTTCAGGCTGGTTAAGTGCCCAGGTTATTTTGCTGTGATCCGTTTTCTTCTTCCCTGGCAACTTTTTATAACGTTGGCTCTCCTCCCACAGATGACAGAGCATCATGTGAGTGTGCACGGAGGAGGTTCGCTCTGCAAATATTCCAGGGAAGCCTGCTCTCCTAGAAAGGCAGGTGAAAAAATGCAGCAGATTTATTTTGGCTGCCCATGAGCTAGAACAGGATGGAGGGGTCTCACCTCAGAAAGATAGGAGGTAGCCTCGGACAGTCATAAAAAATCACTAACTGTACAGACTTTATTTTTTTTTTCAGTTTACAAACCAGTTTTAAAGGAATGTTTCAAGTTAAAAAAATAATAAAATAATACATAAATAAATAAATGTTTCCAAGATGTCCCTCCCCTTCTACCCCGAGAATAGACCCACGGAGAACAAAGTTCAAAGGTATAAAAGGAAAATGTTTAGGATGTCTGCTTATCAGCAACCATGGGATGTTATGACATCAGTTATAACTTCCGAGGACAAGATGTGGTTGTTGTTGTTTTTAATTTTTTTAATAAAATCCCCTGATCCTTGGTTCTTTATTGCTGGCCTATACACCCTTGTGTCCTCTGATCCTCTTGTGAGTGGGTAGGACTCAGAACTTGCCTCTAACCCAACAGGATATAGCAAAAGTGATAGGCTATCACTTTAAGGATTATGTTGTGTTACGTAAGGCCCCGTCCTGCTGGCAGATTGGCCCACACGGCAGGGGGCTCAGGGCAGCTTCCACTGAGAGACGCAACCAGCCAGAGGCCTCAGCGTCACAACCACCAGGAAATGAATTCTCTCTAAAACTTGAGAGAGCTTAGAAGCAGACTCTCACCCAGGGAAGCCTCCAAATGAGAATGCAGCCTAGCAGACACCCTGATGACAGCCTTCTGACACCCTGAGCAGGGGACCCTGCTAAGCTGTGCCCAGACTCCTGACTCACAGAATCTGCGGGGTAATAAATGTTTTTCATTTTAAGCCACTAAATCGGTAGTCATTTGTTGTTCAGCGAGAGATAACTGACCCACCGAGTGTCTATCAACCATTTCCACTACTCAGAGGTTTCCTATTAAAGCGATGAAACACAAAGCTGAGCTCTGTAGTCCACCGATGTTATAAATGGCACAATGATATATATATCAGCCACGACTCCACTACTCCAAGTGACCACCCGGGGAAAATGAGATAAACATTTTGTCAGGGATAGGCCTTTCCTCACCTTTCAGCACAGTTAGGGGAAAAAAAAAACCCATAGTGAATGATAATGCATCCTTCATGCATTTGAACCCTGTGTCAGGGAAATGCTTTGCTGGAATAAAGGGAACACCATACACCAAAGCTTTCCCTACCCTAGAGGTCACTTATAGAATTTCCTTAAGGCCGCCGATCCAAGCAGATGAAATAACTAGGAGAACCCACATAGATTTACTTTTGCATCATCATTTGCCTGTAAACTGCAAATTTCAAGACTCTTACTCTGCCCACCAAGAAATCCTTACTTCTTACTAGGACATCCAAGGCCTGCAGAGTCTGGCACAGCCTGCATCTTTGACCTCCCCACTAGCATTCCAGTTTGGTACGTCTGCCCCACACAGACCTTGCTTCTGGTCCTTATGTCTGCTTCCAAGGTTTCTGTCTGGAACACTTGCCAGAATTTCCACGGTTATCTCCTCAGACTTCAGGCTTGATCATCCCCTCCCTTAGCAAGACCTTCCTCGGGTTTCCCAAAGGTCCCCTTCCTGGCCAGTCATTTGTTTTCACCTCAACTTCTTTTATTTCCTTCAACACCCCAATACTATCGAAATGTCTTGTGTATGGGTTTCTCTTCTTCTTTTTTTTTATTTTTTTTTAATTTTTGTATTTATTTATGATAGTCACAGAGAGAGAGAGAGGCAAAGACACAGGCAGAGGGAGAAGCAGGCTCCATGCACCGGGAGCCCGACGTGGGATTCGATCCCGGGTCTTCAGGATCGCGCCCTGGGCCAAAGGCAGGTGCCAAACCGCTGCGCCACCCAGGGATCCCTCTTCTTCTTTTTTTAAATTTAAATTCATGTTTATGGATTTATATATGTGATCGTTCTATGTCTCTTACCAGACTATGATGGCCACACAGATGCTCAATAGCTATTGACTGAATACATCAATTGAGATATGATTACTATAAAAGACTACTAATACTTGATTTACTTTTCTTTTTTGGCTTCTTGCACACCTTCTCACAGGTCTGAAATCCCACAGTAGTTTTGCCATTAACTCAGCCAGCATTTTTCATCCACCTGCATACACAGCACTACACAAGATATCTTCAGGGCAACCACAGTTGGAAAAGACATAGTTTTGCCCTTAAGGACTATACAAATTACCTGGGTGGGAGGATGCGGCACCCACAAATTGATCAAAATCTAACTATCAGGCACTCTCCACACCAATATCTGGGCCAAACTAAATACAGAATTACTTAGGGAGTGCAAAGTGAAGTGACTAGAAAACTTTTTACAGGAGCTGATTCTTGCAATGGGTGTGTCTGTGGGAGAGAAGGCTGGGCATTCAGTATGAGGTGAGAAGACTGAGCTGAAGGCATTAAACTCCTGGAATTTATGTATGCATTTCCCAGAAGAAAATAGATCTCTAACCCTGAGCTTGCCTGAGCTTTGGAATCACTTAAAAGAAAAAAAAAAAAAAGAAAGAAATGCTGGTTTCTACCTAACTGAAGATATCAATATTGGCCTCAACTTCAATCAAATCAGAATCTCTGGGGTTGGGTTTGGGATGGGTATTTCTCAAAAGGTTCCCCGTGAGTCAATGTGCATCCAGAGTTGAGAGCCCCTGCCAGCCTGAAACACCATAACTGGGTTCAACTGATGAGAAGTGCTCCAGGATGACAAGGGGAGGCAGCCACAGGTAGCAAGTAAGGTTCTGAAGCAGAACAGCCCGGGTTCAAACCGAAGCCTTGCAGCTTCCTTGCTGGGTGATCTTGGGCATATGGCTTAAGCTCTCTGAGCCTCGTTTACACATCTGTGGGCTGGGAATAAGAAGTACAGTTACCTCCTGAGGTCGATGGAGCACTAAACGAGGTAAGGCTCATAAAGCATTGACACAGCCAGTGAGTGGCACATAATCAGAGATCCAACTTTTTCATCATCGTTATTATCTAGGCCCAAGATTCTCAGTTTTTCAGAAAGCCACCAGAAAGTCCAATGTCCCTTTCTGAAGTCTCTGCTTCCAACAGTTTGACAAATGATCTTAACCCCAACCACAGCCAGAGCTTAGCACAGTGACAAATTCGAGCAGGACCACAGAGAAATAAGACAGAGATGAGCTAAGTCCACCTGGGAGCAAATGCGCCTCTTAATGGAAAGTGAAATCATGAGTGATGGGGCCAGCAGGCTCCTCTGATGAGGAGCCCAAGAGCTCCCAATGTCGGAACAGCCCTTTCTGTAAAAAAGTTACAGGGCATTTAAGTGAAACGTGGCAAGGATTTTCCACATTACTTTGATCAACAGTGCTGTCTTTCCCCCTCATTAGTGTGGACACAGCCCTAGAATCCAGATCAAACCGTGAGTCACTCCCTATCTACCTCATCCTCTTCCCCATCGCTTTACTCCAAAGTACCTCAACATGTGGCCTGCTTAATTTTTTTCAGACAAGTCAAACATTTCCTCAACTTCTCAAAGTGAGCAATGTGCCAAGAATGAAACCATTTAGATCATTTCTGCTTCTCAGAGAGGAACTTTATTCCTTGAGGTGTTCAGAATCCACAGCATGACTCTATTTTCACATTTCCATGTTATGTTTAAGGTGCGGGCCTTGCCAGTGTGGCAGGATACAAAATCAATGCCCAGAAGTCAGTGGCATTTCTATACACTAACAATGAGACTGAAGAAAGAGAAATTAAGGAGTCAATCCCATTTACAATTGCACCCAAAAGCATAAGATACCTAGGAATAAACCTAGCCAAAGAGGTAAAGGATCTATACCCTAAAAACTACAGAACACCTCTGAAAGAAATTGAGGAAGACACAAAGAGATGGAAAAATATTCCATGCTCATGGATTGGCAGAATTAATATTGTGAAAATGTCAATGTTACCCAAGGCAATTTACACGTTTAATACAATCTCTATCAAAATACCATGGACTTTCTTCAGAGAGTTAGAACAAATTATTTTAAGATTTGTGTGGAATCAGAAAAGATCCCGAATAGCCAGGGGAGTTTTAAAAAAGAAAACCATATCTGGGGGCATCACAATGCCAGATTTCAGGTTGTACTACAAAGCTGTGGTCATCAAGACAGTGTGGTACTGGCACAAAAACAGACACATAGATCAATGGAACAGAATAGAGAACCCAGAAGTGGACCCTGAACTCTATGGTCAACTAATATTCGATAAAGGAGGAAAGACTATCCATTGGAAGAAAGACAGTCTCTTCAATAAATGGTGCTGGGAAAATTGGACATCCACATGCAGAAGAATGAAACTAGACCATTCTCTTACACCATACACAAAGATAAACTCAAAATGGATGAAAGATCTAAATGTGAGACAAGATTCCATCAAAATCCTAGAGAACACAGGCAACACCCTTTTTGAACTCGGCCACAGTAACTTCTTGCAAGATACATCCATGAAGGCAAAAGAAACAAAAGCAAAAATGAACTATTGGGACTTCATCAAGATAAGAAGCTTTTGCACAGCAAAGGATACAGTCAACAAAACTACAAGACAACCTACAGGTGGGAGAAGATATTTGCAAATGACGTATCAGATAAAGGGCTAGTTTCCAAGATCTATAAAGAACTTATTAAACTCAACACCAAAGAAACCAACAATCCAATAATGAAATGGGCAAAAGACATGAAGAGAAATCTCACAGAGGAAGACATAGACATGGCCAACATGCATATGAGAAAATGCTCCGCATCACTTGCCATCAGGGAAATACAAATCAAAACCACAATGAGATACCACCTCACACCAGCGAGAATGGGGAAAATTAACAAGGCAGGAAACAACAAATGTTGGAGGGGATGCGGAGAAAAGGGAACCCTCTTACACTGTTGGTGGGAATGTGAACTGGTGCAGCCACTCTGGAAAACTGTGTGGAGGTTCCTCAAAGAGTTAAAAATAGACCTGCCCTACGACCTAGCAATTGCCCTGCTGGGGATTTACCCCAAAGATACAGATGCAGTGAAATGCAGGGACACCTGCACCCCGATGTTTCTAGCAGCAATGGCCACAATAGCCAAACTGTGGAAGGAGCCTCGGTGTCCACCGAAAGATGAATGGATAAAGAAGATGTGGTTTATGTATACAATGGAATATTCCTCAGCCATTAGAAATAACAAATACCCACCATTTGCTTCAACGTGGATGGAACTGGAGGGTATTATGCTGAGTGAAATAAGTCAATCAGAGAAGGACAAACATTATATGGTCTCATTCATTTGGGGAATATAAAAAAATAGTCAAAGGGAATAGAGGGGAAGGGAGAAGAAATGGGTAGGAAATATCAGAAAGGGAGACAGAACATGGAAGACTCCTAACTCTGGGAAACGAACTAGGGGTGGTGGAAGGGGAGGAGGGCGGGGGGTGGGGGTGACTGGGTGGCGGGCACTGAGGGGGGCACTTGATGGGATGAGCAGTGGGTGTTATTCTGTATGTTGGCAAATTGAACACCAATAAAAAACAAATTTATTATTTAAAAAATAAAATAAAATAGTATTTCAAAATGGAAAAAAAAAAAGCTGTGGGCCTTGGGATCACACAGAACACGAGTTTGGACATCTTGGGCATAGGGACCTCAAGTCCTAGAAGGGAAAAGCTTTAGGAGCAGTGGGTTTTAGACAATGAGCAGGAAAGGGGCTGCAGGGAGGGAAAATTAACATGAAACAGTAAGAGCTCAAAGAGACATTTTCAATTTCAACAATTTCAAATTTCAACAATTTCAACAATTTCAAATGCTCTGGAAAGTCAAACAAAATAGGAATACAGAGGTGTCCTTTCAGCAAAGCAACACTGTGGTGTTCAGTAATCTTGACTTCAGTTATTATAGTTTCAAGGTCTAAAATATACATTTGGGTTTTCTTTTATAATTTAAAAAATGCAATTTCTGGCATATCGCTAAATGCTTATAAGATGAAGGCTGGAAGGAGACCCTCTGGATCCTTTGATGGTGGTCAACACTGGAATAACATTCAGGGTGACTTTTAAGTCTTTTTATTGGTCTCTGCAGTGGCATTTGAACTTTGTGTAACGAGCATTTATTATTTTTGTACTTCTAAAAGATAAATTTCTAGATGAAATAAAGTGTGTGTTTTACAAAAAGACCCTGGCTCCTTTGGAAAGAAGGAGTGGCTTTAGAAAATACCCCACATCTTCTGCTTGGTGAATAAAGGGTGGTCACCGAGTATGAATTTTAAATGTTCAGGGGCTGGGAAAAGCCTTCTGCCCTGGAAAGAGAAGATGAAAAAGACTCCTGGTTGGAAGAGGACGGGCCTTCTGGCTCCCCCGGGGAGGGCGGCTGTGAGCGGCTCAGCCGGGCCTCCAAATACTCACTGCCACCACCACCACCGCCACCGAGGGGACAGCAGACGCCCCACCGCACGCGTTCACAGAGGCAGACCTCCGAGAAGCCTTCTCCTCGCCAAAGATTTAAGTCTCTGTTTCACAAATTCAATCAGTGCTTTTCATGGTTCCAAAGGACTACCATTCAACCTTTTTTTTTTTTTTTTCCTCTTCCATCATTCAACTCGGAAACATTCCTTTCTGTGGATTTTCATGAACCCCTGCCCAACACCAGGTGCAAATTGAAAAACCCCCACTGGCCAACTTCAGCATAGGGAGGACTACTGTTCTTTCCACAGAGCCCTCTTTCAGGCCAGGGGTTCAGATCTTCGCCCCTGGGCACATGAGTCAGGGGTTGCACTTTGATCCACAAGCATCACTCAAGAAAAACTCCCTCGCTGGGCCTGGCTGCCTCTGCAGAAGCCCCCACCCCCCCGTCTCTACCCCCCCAGTCTCGAGGCTCAGCTGCATCTGCCTGGGTGGACCTGGACAGACGTTGGGGAGGAAAGCTGGTGGCATTCCTTGCTCATCTTAGCCTTTAAGCATACAACAGTCCGGACCTCTAACTTTCCACCCACCGTGGTGTATGCGTAGTTGACATTATCATTTGGCAAATACTTTACAGTGAGTTACTTTCCTTGGCGTGCAGTTCAGAGACTAACGGGTGGTCCCTCTCACTCGGGGCGCTCCACACGCGGATCAGAAGCTCAGCTGTGCCACCAACGTGCAAGGAAGGACACGGGGGCCTTCAGAAACCAGCTGGTTCAAACAGGAGTTCAATTCTGGTTTCCAGTCAGCTCTGGACAGTACTTGTGGTGTGAGCAATCACCCCATTACATTTTATTTTATAAGCCTTTACTGAGCATCTACTTTGTAATTTCAGCTGCCATAATTAATCCAAACACCTATCATTTAACTGAATTGCTGCCTCCATATCTTAAGGAGGGCTTGAAAGTGCAAGATTAGTCCTACAGCCTCTGTACAAATATTTTATCCTCTGCTAATTGAGGGTGGGGTATACATGGCTAATAATAAATCCTGCTATTAGAGTTTTCCTGATGTGAATTCATTAGATTTGTCACTGTGCACTTGGTGACTAAATATGACATCCAAATTCCCCATTTGAAGTACGGGGGTGGGGGGCATTGCTGGGGGTGGCTTGGAGTAAGGTTTTCTGGTATTATAGGCTCTGTCTACCTGTTTTACAGCTCAAAGGAGGAGTTTGGACAACATCTTGAAAGAAAGACATTGAAATACCAGGTTATAAACATTACAGAAGGCTCTGGATCCTACTCTGCACACCAGCTGTATCAGTGAGCATCCTGCAGGATACAGATGGCTCACTCACGCTGCTAATTCATGAAATGAATTAGACTCTTCACAAAGGCACAGGCGAGGTTTCAGGGAACAAGCCAGGGCAGGGCAGTGCTCCGTGGCAGGTAGCAGCTAAGAACTGCTGCTACCACTGGAAGCCCAAACACCTACGGAGGCGGAGAGGATACCAGCAGCAGGAGGGGACAGCTAGAGAGGCAGGGTCGCACGAAAGGGACCGCAGTCTTTGGAAGAAAGACACAGACACACCCAAGCAACCAGGCCATAGCGAGTCAGGGGGATTAATACCTCAATTCTCTGCCTTTCCTCCTCCTTCCTGATCCCCTGCTGGTGTCCTCTATTAGCCAAGGCCAGCTGGGAGCTGGGTGATGGGGGAGTGTGGGGTGCATATAGGTCAGGGCCGTGGCTCCAGACAGAGAAGAACGGAGAAGGGTAGAGAGTAGGTGGGGTGTTGGGGGCACACACCACCACCTATTTTCAAGCGTGATGAGTACACAACGAAGAGCACAATGAATGCATTCTTTCCTGGAAGCTAAACACTCATGTGTCGTTAAGGAGTTGATGGCCGAGCTGGTTCTGGTACAGGTAGGAAGTCCATCTGGATGGAAGAAGGCATCGTGGGCTGAGAACTGTGAGGAAAGGAATTTCAAAGCTGTGTGGCCAGAGTTTCTAGGGCAGGATGTGAGCCCCGGAAGGTGAGGAGGTCAGGTTATGGGATGCTGGGGGGGCGGGGGTGGGGGATGGGCAGGAGGATTTGTTTTCTTTTTTCCTAGAGAGAGAGCATGCACATGCACACACACAGGGTGAGTGGGAGTGGGGGGGGTAGACAGGGGTGAGGCAGAGGGAGAGAGAGAATGCCAAAGACACTCCACCCTGAACACGGAGCCCTATGTGGGGCTCCATCTCCCCACCCTGAGGTCATGACCTGAGCCAAAATCAAAGAGTCAGATGCTCAACTCACTGAGCCACCCAGGCACTGGGCAGTGGGTTTTTTTTTTTTTTCTTTTTATGGACACGCAGCAGTGAAGTGTTATCATCAGACCCATCGTTTGGAAAGGCGGTCAGCTACATCGAGATGGGATTCATGACACTGTCGAGCCTCAAACCCTTTTCTGGAAATAAGTAGAGCAAAGAGATCAGATAATCAACATAAACAAAAGAATTTTTTTCTGACCACCACAGCCCCAGAGAACCTGGTTCAGGTAACAGCTGAGGAGTCAGTACAATCACCTCCCTTTGTAACCCAATCATTTTGCTTAACCGCCTTCCCCAAAGATAACCTCCCTCTAGGTTCAAGATGTATTCTGTGGACATTCTCTGTATCTAGAACAACACTGAATGTATCGCACAGAAGGGCCGGGTCCTTTTGTGTCATAGGATGCTTGTAAAGAACCTTCCTTGGCCCAGAAGCCCCGCTGGCTGACTCTTTTGCTGCTCCATCACCTCATGTTGAAATACGTATACACCATGACTTTCTCAGTGAGTTGTTACTTTAGATTAAGCACACTGCAATGCCTTTGAATGCATCACGCTGGATCCTGCTGAGTGTCCCTCACTACCACCCCCAGTGCTAAATATGCTCCAAACATGAACAGGTATTTGTTTTTTCAAGAGCATACGGTCATTCTTTCTGCAGGAAACAACTCGTGCTTTGACAGGAGGGGCCCCTTACCACTCACCAAGGTGTCTCTCTCTAAAACAGTCCATGCCTTCAAGCACACCTACTATCTGAGTGCCAAACATTTATTCAACAGAACAACTATTTTGAACATCTATAATATACTAGCCCAGAGAGTCAATGGAAAACATTAATTTTGAACATAAAAATAAGGAAATGTGTGAGGGACTAAACAAATGACCTACCGTTACCTTTACCAAATAATATTTACAATTTTGCAGACCCTCAAAGCCTATTCAAAGACTGAATATTGTAGAAGTTTGGAATACAGCAGCAGCAGGGCTAGTGAGGAAGGTATTTTTTGGGTAAGGAAACATTTTAGCATTTGTCACATGATACCTCTTACAACATGTAGGGCCGCTAGAACTCTGGATTTAGGAGCACCAACTCCCACTCTTTTAGAACGTTCCTGAACTGTCCCCTTTTCAGGGGAGGCTCTTCAGAGGATTCCCTTTGCAGTCTCCGGGAGGCACCCCAAATTCTACATTCCGGCGGCTAGCACTGTGTAAAGTGGGGTTCTCCGTCACCCTCTTCAGGGTAACCTGGGCCATCCTGTTAAGCTGGCATTCATCAGCACCATCACTGGTTTAAATCATGCTATTTCATGCACGTCTATCACCTCCATTAGGCTGTGAACTTCCTAAACATGGGGGCCATACATGATCCAGGTTTCACAAAGTTGGCACAAGTCCTGGAAAATCATGGATTCTTTGTTCAATATGATCCTTTCCCCACAACTATAAGAGGTCCTTATGTATCACCATATTCGGATGCCTTAGCTTGCCCCCAACCAACATATGCTAGACATCAATTGCCACATAACAAAGTGCCACAGAAACATGGTGTCACCTGCAAAGTATTCTACTGGTCAAGCAGCCACAGAGGGTGTCCAGATTCAAGCCGAAGACCCTACCTGTCACTGAAGGAACGTTGAAGAATTTGTAATCATCTCTAATCTACCATGACAGCACTTGCCGGGTCTGTTAAAAGAAGACTGGCTATAATTCTTCAATCATGTTTCCTGGCTTGGGAAACAGAGTTTTAAAAAGATGGGAAAATGCATAAAGCATAACAGAAAAATCCAAATCTTCTAGTGCCTATGGCCCTGTATATCTTACTGCCCAAACAACCTGGTCAGCGGGCATCTCAAGTACATTTGGATCCCATTGTAGTCTCTAACAGTTTCCTGTCCCAGAAGGAAACTGGACATTTCAATGGTGATGAATGGAATAATTGGTATTTTTTATCAGGGGTAGGGCAGCATCAGAGATTAAAGCTGCAAGTATTAGAAAGTCCTGGGGATGGGCCTACGGTACCAAGCCCAAAAATCTTCCTTCAAGGATTCCTTTAGCTTGACTTGTGAGGGTTGACAACTTTGAGTAACTTTTGACTGGAAATTCTCCTCTATTTTGCATATTGGCAGCTCTAATCCACCCATGTACCTAAATCGGCCGTCTTGTGATCTGCTTTCCACAAGTGAGAAATAAAACCTCACCCACCTTGTTCCATGCCTGTTCAAAGTGCATGACCTGGCAAACAGACCTGGGATCAACCAAGGTGGTGGGCTATTAGGTAGTTGGAGTGAAGGACTTTACTTGGTCAACACAGAAACTAAAATAAGTCATCCTGTGAAGCTAGGTTAAATGGCATTTGAGCTAAAAGCTCTTTTGTTGAGCTTGAAAATTCTTGACCAAGGGGCGGGAGTCATAAAGTGCTTTATGAGTCATGAGAAGGTCAAAGATCACCTTTCAAGTTTGACAACTAGCCCTAGCTACTTACCGTGGCTTGCTTGCTCTCCCTTTTACACACCCTCCTCTACCCTCTTCAGCAGCTTCATCGTCTACGTCCGCGACACAGTCTATCTGTAATGAATTTGGATCCACTTCAAGGAATACACAGGAGGACTTGAGCTCCCAGAGCAGGCTGTTCTGTAGGAGGGATAGAGAAAAGAAAACACCCTGGGGCAGCTCTGTATTTCCAAAAGATTAAAAATAATTAAACAATAAGATATTCAACTTGGATTATTTCGGGACAGTGATTAATGGCTCTTCTCTTTCTAACGGTGCCCTCCCCCAAGCTAATCCTTCCCAACCTCATTTCAAAGAAAATGTTGGTTAACACTTTATTTGTTTCATTCCATGTACTCTTAAGTAAATCAGGGTTTATTATGGCCCTGACATTCATACCAGTCAGCTGCCTCCCTCTCTCCTCTCCTGGCATAATTGACGGTGAAAGAAAGAAGTCATTTTCAAAGGCAACAGGGCTTAACTGAGAATTATCTAATTACCCAAGTCAATAAAGGGTGTGTCCACCGGTAAGCCACTACTGGAAGTAGAGGTCAGAGCCCAGGTACTTCCTCTCCAACATGCCCAGCACTGCGCCCACCGCAAGATAGCCACTCGATAAATGTTTGTTGCATGAATACATTATAGAAACAAGTATTTTCCTTTTTTTGATGTGGAAATTGAAACCTTCTTACAGGGACACAGACTGAGGTAAAGCAGAGGTGATGGTACACTGCTGCTCACATAGAATTTCTCAGATTCTATAATGGGCCCATGTGTCCCTTCATCGAGCATTTACTGAGCACCTACTATGTGCCAGACTCTGAATTCCATATTACAGTGCATTAAAATTGGCTTTGCTCTAGCAGAGGTGGCAACAAATTATAAAAAAATCCCCCAGCAGACAGTGGGTAGCAGGTCCATTGCACTTAGTGCACAGAACACTGAGGCACTCAGGAATTATTGGTTGAATAAAAGATAATATAGGAAAACAATAGCCAGAGATTATTTTAAGCACGACATCTCCAGTGCTCATGTCCTTGACTCTTAATGCAGCAATCTCTTGGCAGCCAAGGGTATTTTGAAGAAATGGTGGATGTTCATAGGTCATTCAATTTCAGCTGTATGAATAGAACAAAAGCATAGATTTTAGCCCTCGTGTCTCTCTTTACATTTCTGTGGTCAGACAGAGAGCCTTTTGCACTGGGAAAGTCAGAAGTTTCATTTGCAAGATGATGATTTACCCAAACCATACAGCGATTGTGGAGATCCTTCAGAAATGTGTTTAAGTCCATATAACTTCATGACAAATTTAATTTGAAATAAAGCCTTGACCTTGACTTAATGATGAGATGGACATTGAACTTAGCAACTCTTAACATGTATTTTCAACTGCTTCCCCAAAAGACTTTGTCAGCTTCCAATTTGGACTTCCTAACATAAAGCAACAGTTTTTATTCTTTAGCTCCAGTAGGTGGCCTGTAAAAACCAAGGGGTCATTCTTAGTCAACTCTACTTGGTCACACCTTCCTTTATTCACCCAAGCCAGTTTTCCATTTGGACAACAGTGATTCCCCTAATAGGAAGGAATGGAGAGAGAGCCCTTATAGTGACGGGTTCAAGGAGACTGAATGGTCACAGTGTACATAAGTTGAAAAAAAGAAAAACACCTTCTCCCCTGCTCCATTGCTGTCAAAAAGCAACTAAATGCAGCCTCTATGTAGGTTGGACCTGAGCCCCTGAGCATCCCGTACTGAAATGTAACTCCCCAATCCTGACTGAAGTCCCTGTCCTGCACAAGCAAGGCGCTGAGCCTACCACCCAGGGAATGCTCTGAGGAGCCACAGAGAAATTCACTCCATCACTTATGGCACAGGCTCCCGTGGCACTGTCCTCTTAACAACCACAGAAGCACTGAGCTGAGTGCTTTTTGAGAATATCAATACTTTCTTTCATTAACACCACAAATCAGATTTCTTAAAGGATGAAGCTTCTATAAAAACAATCTTGGTATATCTACCCGAGTGCCTGCGTTATTGGCTGCCAGCATGCTCACCTAATTTTTGGAATTCAGGAGGTGGATCAATAGGGGAAACCTGGCAGCTGCTGTCACAAACCACCCCACATTGCAGCGGTTCAGCACCACAACCATTTACTTCCTGCTCGTGTCACAGTCTCTGAGGGTTGGATGGTTCTTGTAGACAGTTAACCTCCATGGAATGACTCAAAGATCTCGTCCCCTCATAGCTCGAGCCACAGTCATCTATAGGATATCGACCATGTCGAAGGAGAAAAAAGAGCAAAGAAAACTGTCTAGCGAAGTTTATGTCCGGGCTTGGAAGGAACATATGTCACCTTTGGCCCCTACCACTGGCCAGTGTGCAGCACTGTCTCCAACTTAACTTGAAGTGAGGATAGGGAATTTCAACTTCCAGCATCCCTGGCAGCAGGAAAGGGATCAGTAAGCGCCAACCTCATGTCTGCGGTGAGGTTTATGTCTTATGACAGTAATATATGGATTGGGAGGAATGGAACCATCCTAATAGTTTAAAGCACTGAAGGAAAGATCATTCTGCATAATGCTCCCTCTGCTGTGACAGCAAAAAGGCAGGGGAGCTTAGTGCTGGGAGTGTGTGCTCACACTGCTTCTGTTCACATCATGGCTCTGTCACTTACCAGATTATGTGGTGGTGGGTAAGTTGCACAATCTCTTTGTGCATCAGATTTATGTGCAAAATGGCGTTAACAATATTTACCTCAGAAAAGGTTACTGTAAGGATTAAATAAAATGAAATATTTGAAATACTTGTCCATTGTGGAGGTTGAAAGAAAGGGCAGTGATGGGGCCAACGTGTAGTTGAAGAACCCAACCTCTGAGAGGGTATGAAATGAGAGGTGCTAGTGGGCATACGTGGCAGGAGGAAGGGGGGTTAGGAAAGTGCCCTCAAGTTGGACCAGGATTTCCCTGGATTCTCAATGGATACAAGCCAGCCAGATGTCAGATCAACCAGAGTCACCTTGTTGAAGATGAAATTGTTGTCTGCAGGAGCAACAGAAATGGAAACAGAAATGCCTCATGGATCGCAAGACGGGGAGAAAACTGAATCTTCAAGTAAGGACTAGAGCCCCTGATGGAGATCCATCAAGGAGGGGATGGATGGGATGGTCCCATGATGGAACCAGAGTCCCTTCTCGCCTTCCCTTATCTTTGCTTTTCTGCTCACATTCATTTCATTCTTCTTCCACACCACAAAGGACTTTCTTTGCTTTGTCATGATGGAAAATAGCTACTACCAACGTTTATCTCTCTTCTACAAAGGCAGATAACCAGTCTAAGCTGGCATCCTACACCTAATTCCAAATTCCTAGAAGAGGATCTGATTGGTCCAGCATGGTCAGGTGCCACCCTGGCTCCATTCAACTTTGGTCCAGGCAGGTGAGTTCATGCTACAGCAACATGGCTTCTGTAGTAATCCTGTGTTTCACGATGGGGAAGTGATGACTCCTAAAAGAAGGAAAAGCTCTGGGTAGGCTCCTTCCTTCAGGTTTCTGATCACATACTGACTTCTGACATATTTTTATGTGTTGCCATTTCCTTTGTGTATCACCTTAAGTTTTTCATGGGTTTATATCCTTTCTCCACAATTTGGGTATGAATGTGTACCCCCAAAATTCATATGTTAGAAACTAACCTCCAAGGTGATGGTATTAGGAGGTAAGATCTCTGGAAGGCAATAAGCTCAAAGCCAAAATTCTCACCAATGGAATTAGCACCCTTACAGAGTGTCTCTAGGGTACTTCCTGGCCCCCGTCTGCCATGTGAGGATCCAACAAAAAGTCGGCAATCTGAAACTCAGAAGGGAGTGCTCACCTGACTGCCGGGGCACCCTAATCCAGGACTTCCAGCCTCCAAGACTGTGACACATAAATTTATATTGTTAATAAGCCACCCAGTCTTGGGTATTTTGCTATAGTAGCTTGAACAGACTAAGATAGCTTATAAGCAACGAAAGTAAGGATGGTGTGTACAATTTTTTTTCTATTCTGCAGTGCTAAAGCCGTGATCTATAATAGGCATTTAAAAATATGTAATGGGGGCACCTGGGTGGCTCAGTTGGTTAAGTGTCTGCCTTTGGCTAGGTCATGATCCCAGGGTCCTGGGATGGAGTCTGGCATTGGGCTCCCTGCTCAACGGGCAGCATGCTTCTCCCTCTCCACCACTTATGCTCTCTCACACTTTCTCTATCTCTTTCAAATAAATAAATAAAAATCTTCTTAAGGAAAAAAAAAAGTTTTATTAAAAAAATATGTAATGAATCAGAAAATAAATGATTAGTCTGGGGAGGGGACAAATGTTGCCAATCTAGTGGCTTTAAAAGGTCAGTGTCACACCCTTAAAAGACTGACTTGCTTAAAGAAATCAGTTGAGTCATAAAGAGATGGTACAAAAGCCAAGCTGATGCTTCCCAGTTCTTTTTTTTTTTAAACTCCCTTGCAAATGACTAATTAGAGGCTTTAAAAATTAACACTACCACTGACTACTTATTAGTTTTGTGTGTTGGTCCTCCGATGCTGCAGCTTCACCAAATACTTTGACCCTTACCTCTTTGTGCCATTACATTGCTAACACTGAATCTTCAGATAAACAGTAAAAAATATTTTTTGCCCTAATGCACTATTATGGATGCACATGGTAATTACATTTAATGCTTATTTAGTGCATTTGTTACTATAGCACTCAATTCTTAACTCTTAGTCTTTGTTGCTTATTCATTCATTTGCTATCTCCTGTTGAGTAGCTCCCATGAACAAAGCCCTGGGTATACACCACTGTATAAAGACCCAGGGTCTCCCTCCTGGAGCTCTGATGAGGGTGAGAAGTCATGGGCAGGCAGTTACTGAGGAAACTACTAGTCCACCTTTCTTGAATGTGCGGTCCTGCAGACAACAGTCACAAACAAACTTTTAAAAACCTCCTGTTCCATAGCATCTAAGCTAAAAGAATCACTTGAAAGGTTACACGGAGGTCAAGGTGAAAATGTGCACCTGATTTAATGAAATTTTATGCATTCTTTTTAGGAACCATGGTCCGTATTTTCTCTTTTTTTAAGATTTTATTTATTTATTTGAGAGAGAGAGAGAGAGAGCAAGGGAGAGGGACAGGGGGAGAAGCAGACTCCCCGCTGGGCAGGGAGCTGGATGTGGAGTTCAGTCCCAGGACCCTGGGGTCATGACCTGAACAGAAAGCAGATACTTAACCGACTGAGCCACCCAGGGGCTACACAGTCTGTATTTTCAAGTGGAAGACTGACCATTGTTGAAGTGAAGACTCACTTATGTTTCTTCCTTTCTGCCTTTCCCTTTCCTCTTCTTTCCTCCCATCAATTCTCACTGGCCTGGAGTTCAATTCCCAACAGGGTTAGTAGTCAGAGAGGGCTCCGGGCCCGGGAAGTGTGGCAATAAGGGATGAATGCAGTCTTGAGACTTCAGCAAAAAAGGGACGTGCATTTAATTTCACTTTCCTCCCTCATGACAGTGAAGCCCCTCAACACCTCAGGTGGCCACAAGGTGAGAAATTTTACTGTCCTACTTGATGAGGAGAGTAGTTGGTCCTTTTCCTTGGCTATTTAACAGTCCCACAGCATCATCCAGTGAGAAGGAAAAGTCGATTGCTAATTCCCTCCACCCCTAAATAACTGACGCGACATCTCTTTGGAAACCCAATGGCACAGCTAGATTCATGTGAAAGAAAGAGGCCGCGTCAAGCTTTCTCCTACAGATCTACCCAAAGACTCCGTTCCCCCATCACCACCTTCAAATGTAACTGTGGAAGACACAACCAACCAAGCAACCAGCCAACAAATGACAGAACATTCTCAATGCAAATGGAACACAAACTTCTGATGTTGGCTAGCCTGAGAGAGACGCAAGCTTCTTGTTGGAGTTCCAGGCCCCCTTGCACATGTTAAGTACAAGGTTGGGTTTTGTGGTAACTTCTGGATCTCACGAGGCTGCAGAATTAGCAGTCCTTGTGTGAGAATGTGCTTCCATTATTTATTCAGAGTAAAGAGCCACATAAAAGCCCACAGGAGCTGTCAAAGCCAGCGTTCGACGAGGCCTGCGGGCAGAACTGTTCTTTCTTATGTCTTCTTCGGGGGCCCTTTCTAAAGAAAGCATCACCACATATTTAAAACATGATGGGCTTGGTCTGACTTCATTTTGGGTGGTGCAAAACTTTGTTTTTTCCCAACTTGGGAAAACAAGTACGGCCATTGCGGTTAACCTTGGGAGACTCACTACCTACTCTCTTCCCACATTTACAGATTGTTCCATTCTTACTCGGTTTCCTCTTCCAAAGAAATAGAGATTCATTGTTACACCATTATTCTATTCAGCTTTTGCCAGTTAAGTGGTAACAAATTTCAACCCTTTCTGAGATGGTTTTTTTCCTTCTAATTTCCAGGGCCCTACATCACAATGCTGAGGTTGGCCATTATCAAATTACAGCTGAGACTTGTCTGACCTAGACTTAGGTGCCAAATACATGGAGAATGATGGTCACCAAGGGCCTTTGTACTATCTGTGTGCACTTTTAGACCTTAGTAATCTAAGTTGTAGGCTTACGAGAAATAATCCAAAAGTGGCTTTCAGAAGGCCGTTTATTAAGTGTAAAACAACTACCTTAGATAAGAACACATGCTGTATCCCCCCTCCCCCCCAATCTATGACAAATAAAAAGGCTTCCATAGATGATAAGGTGAACTGTATCCTGTGGTTAGCAGGGAGAAGTCCTTAGTGGTTGGGAGAAAATAATTCAATTTGTGTTTAAATGCCGTTTATAACTTGTTTCTTTCACAGTTGCAGCCTGTTGTTAAACGTTTAAAAGCTGTTCCAGGATTTTATGATGCCCGAATTCTTAAGGCAAAAACATGTTCACCTTTTTCAGAATTATTTTAAAAATCACTTTAAAAAATAAAAGTACGAAAAATTAAGTACAAAGTATTTAATAGACCCCAGGTAAGGAAGAGTCAAGGTCATTTGATGGCTGGGGCCCCTAGGCCAGAGGTGTTGATGTTGGATGAATCTCTCTCCTCTTCTCTGAGACTCTATTCCCTGCCCTGTATGCACCTAGACCCCTTCCGAATTCCATCTGGATCTGAGTCGGACAGCACTGGGGACAAACTGTGGAGAATGGGGACTGAGTTTTGCCTTCTCTGTTTCAAGCCAAAAGACTACCAGGGTCTCCTCTGGCACAGAAAAAAGTTCTCCTTACAGGCATGATGTAAGAAGGAACTGGAACCCAACTCCAGGAAGCATTTGCTGCCCACCACTGCCCTTATCTCTACCCGTGGGATAAGTGAGGATATGAGAGCACCCCAACTCACTGTGCAAGCCCCCGAGCTCTCTCTGCATCAGGTCTGCACACACTCAGAATGACTCTCACGTGAAATAGGCCTGGGCTCCAAAGCCAACTCCACTACTTACACCAGCTGTATGGTCTTGTTTCTGAGCACCTGTTCCCTTCTCTGTAAAATGAGGATAACAACTAACCCATGGCATGATGATGAGGTTTGATGAGATGCTACATGCAAGGCACTTCCTACAGCGCCTGCGACAATCATTTGCAGTTATAATAATAACTGATAAGCATGAGGCCAAGTAAGTGGTTGCTTTTAGGGGGAAGTCATTGAAGTCACAGATTCTCTCTTTTTGACACAAAACGCCCATTTATATTGATGCTGTGAAAAGCAGAGTCTAAAATTCACCTCCTTGAGTCACTCCTGAAGTTAGAATCAAATTCCAGTGTCTATGCAGAGTTGGAATATGGCAGCTTCCTCATTCAAAGCAAAGGTCCTCAATAATTAAGGCAACTTAAAAATCTAACAGTTCTCCCCTCTGAGAGCTCTCCTCAATTCTTTCTCTGAAATGGGTCTTGAATCTGTTCCTTCTCCTTCTGCACTGCTTTTGTAGAGTTATAATGGCTGCATCCTGATCTCCCTGACTCTGAAGGTCTACATCCAGGCAACAGAGATAGAAAATACTAAACAAACTCAAGAACATAGTCATTTAAAAATTCGCATTGTAAAAATTTCCACTGCTGTGATTTTTTTAACATACTTACTGTCATTGATATTTCAATTAACTATAAAGGAGAATATCATATTTTTGTGTTTATCAAAAAGTAAGAGGGTGGGTTAAGAGAAGCCTGGATGCAAGGTACACAGAGCCTGCACAATCTACCCCAATGTGTCTTTTCAGGCTCACCTATTGTACTTTCTCTATGAAGTCTATACTCAGTCTAGTTGAATTACAAATCACATGGCCTAGCCTCCCAAACACCCTGTTCTTTCAACCTTTAGGTCTTTGCAAACTTGGCTGCAACAGTCTCTGGAATGACCGAAAGGCTCCATTTCCACTTACAAAGCCTCTATTCAAAGGTCACCTCACAAGTGGAATAGATCTGTAGTCCAAAGAATCTGGGTTTCAATCCTGACTCTGCTGTGTCCCAGTTCCATGACCATGTACAATGAATAATCTTCAGTTTTCTCATCTGTAGGCAGCTGTAAGAACTCCACTACGCTAGGGGAAAAAAGTCTAGTCACTTGCCAATCTCTGAGTCTCACTGGCTTGACTACCCTGTCCTTCCCAGAGATAGTATAAAGGCAAATTCAGCTCCGGTTTCATGATTTGTTTGTTTGTTTACTAGATCCCCTCTCCCCAAGAATTTTTGGGAACTGCTAAGGAAGATTGTTCAACACAGACTCTAAATCCAGACCCGGCTGATGCACGGTGTGTGTGTGGAGGCTGGAATTTTGTCCTCATTGTTAATGCCACAATCATCTCAGTCACCTAAAGGTGACTGACTTTCCTTGCCAGTTGGGGCAGATTGGCTGCCAGTCAGTAGGAAAATCCACCACCATCCCTGCCACCATCTTGATCTTCCTTGCTCAAGCCTTTGGCACCATGACTACTGTTCCTTAACAGTTCTTTTTAGAACAAGAGAGGAAGTTCCTGTCATCCATGTTTTGGTCAGTCAAGGATTTCTCAAAATGATGTGACAATACTGATTGGATCCCAAAGTTTGATAGCTCTTCTTCCCCAGGTAGTGATGTATTGGCAATACACGGCACATGTGTATCCAGAAATCTCCAAAACTTAAACCTTGAACAAATAAATCTTTAATTGGATCAACTCTGTGGGCTACCACCACCCCTTCAGGGCTTTTCTCCCAAGGGTTCTCCCACTGTTCTCACCTAGGAGTTCAAGTCTTGCTTAAACATCAGACCATCTTATACAAACCAGCACATTCAAATCAATACTGAGACTATTACAGGAACAGTATAATCTCTCCTTTCAAAGAAGCTTCAGTTACTATCCATGTGACCATAAAATTGGGGTAAGAATATTTACCTAAAAGGATCCCAGAAAATGATAAATTAAATTATATTAAATGAGATCATTTCAAGTGCCTAGTGCACTCCCATACATAGTTCACTCTCAGGCAATGTAAACAACCAGCGCTTTAAACACCTAAGTCAAAGAGCTGCTTCTCTGGGCTCCCACAAAGATTAGTATGATTTCTGTTTAGCTCTGACTACACTGTGTGGGAGTTGTACTGCTCCCTGTTACACTGGGACTATCTCTTCCTATCTCTGTATCCTTCTCACTCTACCCCACCCTTGGCTTAGCATAGCACCTGGTATATCACAGCCCCTAGGAATCCCTAAATGAATGAGTTCAGAGGAAAATAGACCTAGGGATCCCTGGGTGGCGCAGCGGTTTGGCGCCTGCCTTTGGCCCAGGGCGCAATCCTGGAGACCCGGGATCGAATCCCACATCAGGCTCCCTGCATGGAGCCTGCTTCTCCCTCTGCCTGTGTCTCTGTGCCTCTCTCTCTCTGTGACTATCATAAATAAATAAAAATTTAAAAAAATGTTTAAAAAAGGAAAATAGACCTAAAACAAGCAGATTCCAGTTTTCCTTGGAAAGTAAATTTCAGCACATCTTTTGAAGCCTGTGTGCTCTTTCCCAACTCTAGGTGAAGGTGTTTCATTATTTCTTGAGTCTCTAGTACCAAGCCCCAGTGTCCTGTACATGGTTGGCACTTAATGGAGGTTTGTTGACAATGATAATTGAGTTAACGTTTCCTTACAACTGTTCAAACCATGACAAAATCCTAGGCATTATCATTAACCCAAATTCCTGAACACCTACCCCACAAACATACAACAAACAAAATGTCTACAGTCTTGTTGCTGGCCCCATGAGTTGCTGGTCAGAGTGCTTGGACTCATGGTCTGGCTTGTAGGTACCCATCTACTCTCTCACCCCTATTATCCCCAAGGCACCATGTTGGCCTAGAGTCTAAAAGATGCTTCAGTTCCTAACTTACCACCATTACAGGAGTGATTTCAAGATGGGAATCAGAGAGCCACATGAGAACCAAGGAGGCACCAAACTAGTGCTTCCTACGCCTAGATCTGCAGTTTCACCTGGGAAGTATATTTCAAAAATAGACTCACTCTCCTGTCCCCATCCTCCACCCCCACCCCAGGTGTTTTATTCAGAAGTTATGACGTGCACCTAGGAAGAGGCATTTTCCAAAAACTCCACAGGCAGTTCTGATACAGCCATCTGGTTCTAGTGAGTGGAATCACCTTTGGAAACACACTTGGGCCATCCATCAAGGCTCAGTTAAGACTTTTCTAAACCCAATGGTCCATTGTGTTACAAGGGATGTAGAACCAAGGAAGTGGGAAGGACACACAGGGAGTGGTAGGGCAGTTTCTCAACCAACAGGATCTGTCAGATGGAGAGACCCATTTGGCAGGGATACATGGGGTACAATGGCATGGAATGTGAGAGCATAAACCCAAAGCTTAATTTAGGAAGCTATGAAGGAATTCAGGACAGGATATGAATTAATTTTAAAAAAACAAAAAAGGTAATTCCACAAACAGAATTTTTAAGGAGCAAGGAAGGAAGGAAGCCTAAGGAAGCCACGCAGCATTTCAGGAAAGGCCGAAGAGAGGTTCAGCTCTGGGGATTTCCAGGGCACAAGACAGGAGAGATTTCATAGCTGTGGCAATAAGTTGTTGCAGCCTGAATGCACAGAGATCGGCTCAAGGCTGGACTCCTTTCTTGTTCCAATATCTAAAGCTGTGAATGGCACCTAGGAGATAAAAAAGTAAGGCAGCACAGGGCCAGTGTCAGCTATCTTGGATGTCTTACTGTGAGAGATCTAGAATAGTCTAAGTGAATCCGAAGAACAGTAAAATCAGACAATGTGATTCAAGGAAATGATTTCTTAAAAAAAAAAAAAAAAGGTTTTATTTATTTATTCTTGAGAGATACACAGAAAGGCAGAGACACAGGCAGAGAGAGGAGAAGGCTCCTCTCAGGGAGTCTGATGTGGGACTCAATCCCGGACCCCAGGATCATCATGCCCTGAGCCAAAGGCAGAGGCTCAACCGCTGAGCCCCCCAGGAGTACCAAGAAAATGATTTAGTTAAGAGGAAATATCTGATGCTGATGTTACTTGCCAGTAGTTCACTAGACACTTTTTGTTTTTAAGTGGAGAAAAAGATACTCAAATCATATTGTTCCCAAGCCTCTGCTTCCACACAGAGGGCCGGGAATGAATCCCCAAAGGCACAAGTTGAACTAGTTGGGTGTTCTCCAAATGGAACAAGAATCAAGAACCCAAGCATAGGTAAAAGCAGTCTCCTGACACCATGGAGTTATCTTAGAGATAACTTAGAGATATCTTAGAGATTGGCAAACATTAGCCCCAGGATGGTAGGGTGAGATGCACAACTTGGGAACATTCTTAAGGACAACGTGAGTCCTTTGTGTGAAATGAGATCCCATTTTGAATTCTGTGTAGGGTACATTACACTTGCTGCTGATATTCCTTGGGCCTCTGCTGGGCCACAGAACCTCTCCGTACCTCTCTGGCCCCTTTTTGGCCCTAGCCAAGGCATGTGGGAATCCTGGGTCCCTCCCGGTGTGCCCTGCCTATGCCACAGGGAATCAGCAGCCCAGAATCGGTCCACCAGCCTAGACTTCACAGATGCTTTTGTCCAAAACACAAAAATGCAGTAGATGTGGCATTGAGACAAATGTGAGGCTTCCTCTAGAACTGTGGGGCCACCTATGGTCATGATCAGAGAAATAGGCCACTAACCCTGCCTGATATTCTCTGGTTTGCCTTTACCAAACTAGATGCTTCAGTAGCTCCCTAACCCAACCTCCCTTGGAGCTTTGGTCTTGTAGTGGACCATGGGGTTGCCTCCCTCTACTCTCCCTCTAACAGAAACCCAAATTTGTTTAGGTATCCGTATATTCAGAAAAAACTGACTTCACTCCCAGCCCCAGGAAGGGACCTGATCGGTATAAGGAAGACCTCAGGAGTGGTTATATGACCAAATTCCAGCCAAAGAAACATGAGGGGAGATCTGAGCACTTCCAGAGAAACTTTTCAATCTTCTTAGAGAGCTGCAGGAGGAGAAAGTTTTCCCCTTTCTCTGCAGATTGCCATGCCTGGATATACCGTCCGGGACTGCTGTCGCCACCACGCCACTGGCATGATGAGGAAGACAGCATCAGAACTGAAAGACAAGAGCGATGGTGAGAACACAGGTCTTTTAAGACTCAGCTGAACAACTGTGTCAACAGACTCTGGAAGGTACTCTGCCCTGGACTTCCAACCACGCGGAAGAATCCACTCATTCTCTGTTGGAGCAATCTGAATCAAGGTTTCTTTCCCTTGTATCTGGAAGCCTTCTCATTGGTATAAGCCCCAGGAGAAAAGTGAAGAATCTGAACACATCTTTTCCATTCTTTTCCCAAACCTCCAAAGAATGCAACAGTGGTTTCCACTTGCTATCCCAGTCTCTTGGGACGCCCCCCAGCCCACCCTCCCCCTTCCTGAATGACATTTCCTCCCCTTTGTAGCCTCCAGCATTTGTATGCTGTTTAAAACTTTCATTTAAATGATGTGAATCCAAAAGGAAGAAGTTGTTTGATGCAATGTGATTTAGGAAAGGGAAGAAGACAGAAGTAAAGATAACGGATGAAAATTACGAGCACTGCATTAAATGCCTAAAATGTCTCACATGCAGGGGCAGTCTTGGCACATATACCTCCAGTGCAAATCCGAATCACCTTTCAAACTCACTGACCCAAGGACCTTTTCTATAAAGCCGTGCTGTCCTTTACGGTAGCCAACAGCAATTAGGCACTTTTCTTGGCCAATAGCCATATTGCTTTAAATTTTTAATCAAAATCAAATTAAATGGCAATTTATTTTTTCAATTACACTAGCCAAATTTCAATTCTCAATAACAGCATGTGGCTACCATATTTGATAGAACAGATATAGAACATTTTTGTCATTGCAGAAAGTTCTATTACACAGACCCATTACAAAAGTATCTCTTTATTCAAAATAAAATGATAACCAGAGAACTAATCACAGGCTTAGGAAGCATGAACGATGGACCAGACAATGGCAAAGAGAGAGTTTTTGTTGAATCCTGGCTCTGCTTGCTTACCTGACCTCTATGAACCTTAGTTTCTACATAGTCAATGTGGCAATATTTACATCTTTCATGAATGTTATGAGGACTAAAGTTGATATATATGGAATACCTCCCTACGCGGAGTCTTATCACACAGTCGATGATCAATGACAGTATTATTGTTGTTTCTTTCCTTGGGGATTCATCATACAAAAGTTTCTTTTTTCCATACAACCTACTACACTATCTTGATTCCAAATGTGGCTCACAGATCAGCAGCAGCAGCAGCATCACCTGGAAGCTTGGTCCCACCCCATAGTTATTGAGTCAGAGCTTATACTTTAACAAGATCCCCAGGTGATTTGTATGCACATTAAAGGTTGGAAAACATTAATCCATACAGCATGGGACAAAATTCAAAACAAAGATATCATGTGACTACACAAGAAAGATCTGGATGATGGTCTATAAAAGCCATAACGCTGAGGCCTCAGCTTGAAGAGCCTATGCGGGCCTAGTGGCTGAGGCCAGCAATGATGGGAACTTGGGTCAAAAAGGAACACCCAGGACAGAAAAAGCCCTTGCACCATCCAAGCAAGATCATGCCATAAGATATGGAATCTCCCAGCTTCCTGTGTGGGTAAACTGGTAGCATCCGTGAATTCTCTAAGGAGGTATGTTATTGCTGCATAACAAATTACTCCTCAGAAATAACTATTTAAAACCATAATTATTTATGATCTTTCCTATTTCCCATGGGTCAGAAATTCAGACACGTCACTGGATCTGGAGCCCCAGCTGGAAGGCTTGCAGGCTGGGGTCTAGAATCATCTGAAGGCTTCTTCTAGCATGGTCTGGCAGTCATGGTAGCCATCAGGGGCCTAGTTAGCATTGTCAGCTGGAACACCCACACGCAGCTTCCCCACGTAGGCTGTATTTCTCAGAAAACGGTGGCTGGGCGTTAAGGACAATCAGAGGAAGAGAGGGAACACCAAATAGAAGCCCTATTACAGATTGTGTTCTAGCTTTGGAAGTCGTCCAGCACCACTGCCGTCACATTCTGTTGGGCACAGTAGTTACACAGATCTGCCTAGGATGAGAGGAAGGAAACATACACCAATGTACATCAAGGTCATATCTTGACATAAGGACATAGGTATGCCAGAGTCACAGTGTAGGAATCTATTGTGGGAAGAGATGGACATCTAATTGAGGCCATCTTATTACGGCCATCTTTGAAAAACCCAATCTGCCACATGAATATTCTTTTTGGTTCAAGTTATTCCAGATCTCAAATCACCACGCCCACCACCATCATCATAAACAAGTTCTTATTTAGTGTCTTCCATGTGGAGGGCACCATATTCTGATTCATATTTATTTTATAGAAAAAAGTTACAGGATATTCATCTCCCGTTGGTGTATCTTGTTCTTGGGAATTCTTTCATTTTTTTTTCCAGGAAAAACAGCTTCAAAGCTAGTTTCACTTTCCATTCTTGTTCTTTTGCATTATTTCATTACAGTCAAACTCTTTGAATGTGACATCAAAGGGCTTGGAAAATAAAGTGAGAGTAAGTGGGATAGGTAGAGATAATGGCTCATTCATTGGCACTAAGTTCCCAAATAGGTTTTCAGTTGCTCTACAGCTTAAGATTTATTGAGACTTATTGCTAATGGCAAATAAAATAATTATAGCAAAATGTCCCCATGCATTAAAATTTAGATTTCCTTTTTTTTAAAAAAAGCTATTTAACTACCTTGTATTTTCAGACTAAAACTTTTCTCTGTGCATTTTCATCTTTATAATAATAAAACTTTCTTGGCAAGACTGATCTCAATCTGTTTGGTGGTTCTTATATTAGAGTAAAATCAAGAAAGAGGGAGGAAAGGATATAGTTTTCTAAATATGACAGAATAAAAAAATACTAGTGTTTGTTTCTCATTAAAAAAAAAAATCGGAGGCAAAACTACAATTGGATCTGGCCTATAGCCACTCATCCTAAATAATGGAGGAAGAGAAACATAAGGCAACTGGATATAGACCTGGCACAGACTTTCAGGTTTCTAATTTTACATAATCTTCTGTGTTCCCTTTCATTAGAAAGTCACATTCTAAGTTCCTATAGTTAGATGGTCTGCCCCTGTGATGGTCTTTTCTCCCCACCCACCTACCTGCTGTTAACATCCCAGGGTTCCCATTATTGCCTTCTAGAAATTTCACACACACACAATCATTCACCCCATATGTACACATTCACTCACATACACGAACTTTCACACAGTCACAGTCATTCATGTGCACAGCACTCACAAAGGTATGTGTGCACGCACACACACACACACACACACACACACACACACAAGCTTAGCACAACCTAATCCTGACTTTGACCACCTATGCAACTACTTGGCCAATCTTCCTTGAATATCCCAGCTCCACCCATAAGCAGGAGGAAAACCTTTCACCTTTTGGGATCTATCTGGTAATAGCAACATTCACATTCAAGACTCACTTCCAAAGCTTCTTCCTCAACTCTTCCTTCCCAGAGTCCTCAACTTCTCCGGCGCCAACAGCATGTGACTCTATCCCATTCTTTTCTGCTAATCAAGACTATCAGAAAGCAACTAGAAGTCAGTGAAATTTGGCATAGGGTTAACCTTGACTCTGCCGTATTTTTAATTTCTCAAAATTCTACATTAAGTGTTACAGATTAAATTGTGCCCCCTAAAAAGATAGGTTAAGGTCCTAACTCTTGGTACCTGTGAATACGACCACATTTGAAGACAAAGTTTTTGCAGATGTAACCAAGTGAAAATGGGATCTTTAGGCTGGCACCCAATCCTCATAAGAGGAAAAGTTCAGAGACACACAGGGAGAACACCATGTGACAACAAAAGTAGAGACTGGAGTGTGGCAGCTGCAAGGCAAGGATCACCAGCTACCATCCCAAACCAGGCAGCAGGAAGGAATGACTTTCCAGTGTCAGAGGGCGCATGGTCCTGCTGATACCTTGATTTTAGACTGCTCGACATGGTTACACGTCTCTAGTTGCTGAGCAATGGGAAATAGAGGAACTATCATGCCATTTCAGTAAATTTTCTCAAAGGAAGCTCAAGATACACTTTGCTCCTTTCTTCTCCATCCCTTCTTCCTTTCTTGGAACTTGGATATGATGGCTGAGTTCCAATCACCATATTGGACGCTGAGGACAAAAATCTCCCTCTAGCGACAGCAGATTAGTGAGTTGTAAGACTCAGAGTCCCTGAGGACTTTGTGAAGCAGACTTCCAGTCAGTCCTGAACTACTCACCTCCCACATGTTCACAAGAGAGAAATAAATGTCTATCTTATGAGTCTAATTTGCGTTGTTTTTTGTTGTTGTTGTTGTTTTGTTTTTTTACTGGCAGCTAATACTAATCCTAAATGATGTAGATTCATCATAGACACTTCACTAGGAGCAAAGGACAGAGCAGGGATTGACATGTGCCATCAGCTTCCCATATCGTGGAGTCTTCTGCCCTTTTAACAAAAAAAAGAAGAGGAAGCAGAGGAAGAGGAGGAGAAGGAAGAGGAAGAAGAGGAGAAGCAGGAAGAGGAAGAAGAAAAAGAGGAAGAGGAGAAGAGGTACAAGAGGAAGAGGGAAAAGAAGAGGAGGAGGAGAAAAAAGAAGAGGAAGAGGAGGAGAAGGAAGAGGAAGAAGTAGTAGAAGAAGGAGGAGGAGGAGGAGGAGAAAAATAGGATGGCTCCTTCTTTCTACTTTCTAGGTAACTTCATGGACACTGCTTCCCCCACAAAAAACCTAATGCCCTCAGGTCAAGTGTCACATACTCAGTTCTCATCTATTGTCAATAAAGTCAATAATTTTTTTTTACATTTTTAAATTTTTCTCCATGTCTTTGTCTTTGTCAGCCACTCCTACTTTTATTGGTATATACTTTATAATCTGGTTTGTCAGAAACAGTGATGAGAGGGAACACTGTTGCCTTGTTTCTTGTCTTAGTAGGAGACATCATGCTATATACTTTACACGTGTATCTTAGAAAATCCTTGCAAAGTCCCTGTGAGAGAAGAACTACAGTACTTCTTATATTTTCATTTAAGGACACTAAAACCAAGTGAGGTCATGCCCAAGGTTGCATATCTTATAAGTGGTCAGAGGTGAGATTTGAGCTCCCATATTCCACCTCCAGGGTCTGGCTTCTCAGCTACTATTTCAGGCACTAAGACACCCTTTGTAAAAGGATCAAGATCCCTAGATACTCAGACTTTTGAGCAAGAATAGAGATCTAGGGAGGTATGAAAATGAGCACATATTGCAAAAGTGACTCAACTGATTTTAACATTTAGAGTCTATCTGGATTATACTTTACTAGATAAAGCTCAGTAGCATCAGTCTGGTGAATTCACCATAATCGGCTCTGTTATAATTAATTAGTCACACACATGCTCCTAGACTTGACACTGTTAGCAGTTACACGACACAAATGAATGTGATGTCACCCTAGATCTCTGGGCTCCCTTTTCTAAAACGCAATGGGCATTTTCAAAGCACCGATATAGATAGTAACACCCTCTGAACTCATTTAGTGACAAGAGCAAACCCAATGAGCCTATGTGTATTGTCATCACAGGCACATCCTAGGTTTGTGTTGGAATGACTCACCTGCTGTAGCGGGTGGAAGAAGAAACGCATCACAATTCATTCCCATGACCAGAAACAGTTTTTAAGTGAGATTTGATTTTAGGGTCTTTCTTTAAGCAGGGAAAGCACTTCTTTCCATGTAAACTTTGCACTAAATGAGATTCAGCTGAGTTTCAGCTTAGCTGTAAAGAGCCGGAAGAGAAATTATTGCTGAATTTCTCAAAGTGCACAGTTCATGGCACAGAGTAGGCCCATAAGAATAATTGCTGAGTGCCCGAGTGAATCAATGAAAGAATCACACTGAGTGGCTTATGGTGGGGGGGGGGGGTGAGGAGAGAGTGGGGAAGGGGATGAGTTATGTTCTTTTATCCTTATCTCTGTGTCCCCTAAATACTGCAACTGGTGCGTATTTGGATCCCAAATGAGGGTCTGAGCTGTGCACTTCCTACACACTCAGCTATTCCTCTGGGTGTGAGAAGAAAGGAGGTGAGACACGGTGCATCTGCATAAGGACCCCAGGTGTCCCACATGAGGGGCTGAATGCAGTGAGGCTGTGAAAGGCCTCCACTGTTGGCATGAAGCCTGCCCCAGCACTCCTCCACTCAGATTTGCCCTCGGGAACAGATTATAGATACTGTACTACTTTCCTGTGGCCGCTGTAACAACTTACCACCAACCAGGGCCTAAAAACACACGTTCTCTTACCGTCCCCAAGTCCAAAGTCACCATCACTGGGCTGAAATCAAGATGTCGGCAGAGCCGTGAGGGAGGCTCTCAGAAATGCTTCCAACTTCTCTCTGCTCCGGCTTCACACAGGCCTTCTCTGCATCACTCTTATTAGGATACATGTGATTACACTGGGATCCCACTCTGCTAATCCAGGACAATCTCCCCACCTCAAGAGCCTGGAACTAAATCCCAGCTGCAAAGATTTTGCCATATAAGGTAACGTTCACGGGTTCCAGGGTTTAAGACCTAATATCTTTGGGGACTACTATTCAGCCTACTGCAGGAACATAAGCTTGACCCTAGAGTCCGTGCTCAACACTCTCTTGGCCAGGTCCCCAGAAAGTATTCTATCATCCTAATGAGGGACGGCTGCTAAACAATGACTCTAATTACAGTGTTATATGTAAATCTGCTATTTAAATGCAATTTGTTAAAGTTGTTATGATGGCTAAGGAAATACAGATTTGCTCATCATTCAGCTACTTTCCATAGTGTAGCCAACCCCAGAATTGCTTGGTTTTTGCCCAGAGCATTATTTCAACTTAACTAATGGCGTAAAAAGGAATGTGAATATATTTATATGGAATCAAGTTACAAAATGTTAAATTTAGTATACATTTTCTGAGGTGTGGCTCATGTGTGACTTCCGTTCCTATCATCTTGTGTTTGCACAGCTGGCAAGTGTAAATTCACCCCAAAAACACCATTTGAAAAACCAGCAGTCATTTCATTGACCTTGAAGGTGAATTGTGTCACTTGCTGAATTCTGTGATGATCTATACTCTTTGGTCTGTTGACTTTGCAAGGAGGTAAGGGCTACGGTGTTACTCACATGTATGGGGGGGTGGGAGGAGTCCAGTGTTGGCCGAGCTTGTGTGAACCATGCCCAGAAATTTTTCCTGGTCTAACCACCAAGATGAACGCTGAGCCATCCTGTTTGTTTAAGGAAAGGTATAATCCTGGCATTGGGGAAGGGGCAGTGGGGCTCAGAGAGTTCAAAGTTCAGCTACAGCTCTAGCTACCTCAAGCTCAGAGGTCTTGGGGATGTGGAGGGAAAGAAGGTGATAAAAAGCATCAGACTATACCCTCTAACAACTGTCGTCCTATCAGTGAAGGTTCTCTTGCCCCTCTATCAGCAGTTGGTGCCTTTCACATTCTTTTCTAATGGCCTAGAAGGGGGAATCTCAGTTGTAAGAGTGGCCCTGACTACAGTTAGCGAAGCCTTGCGACGAGAATGCCTGCCCAAGTTCCTCTTCAGTCTCTAAGAGGCTCAGAATGGCTTGCGAAGGAAAATGGATCTTCAGCAGCTGCCTTCAAGGTTACCAACCCCCTCTCCCCAGCAGCCACTGCCAACCCCACAAAAAGTACATGCTCTCCTTCACAAGGACCTGAGAGGCCGCCAGTCAATGGCCAACAGAAATGGAAAATCGATTTCAGATTTATCTCCACTGGGAATTAAGTATATTCCTTAGAAATAATGAATTATGAGGTCATCGAGGGCTTGTTCTTTTTCCTGCTTGCAGAGACATTTTAATTGAAGAAAAAGTGACGAATGAACAGGACATTCTAATTCCAGTGATGTGCTTTTTCCCATTTTAATGTCAGCTGAACCACAAAAATGTTCATTTTTCTCTCTTCATTATTCCTCAGGGTTCAGGAGGACCAGTGTTGCCAAAGGGGAAAAAAACTGGGTAACTCCTGCTCCCTCCACCCAACTTCCAAAAAACAAAGTAAGATGCAGCTCTGGCCTCAGCCAGCTGGTGTTTTCCCTGTCGGTGCAGCCATTCCACTCACCAGCAACATACTCAAAAGAAACATTCTCCATACGTCTTAGCTAATAGTGGATGCAAGGAAGACAAAGTCATTCAGAACCCACCACACTGAACAAGGTGGAGAAGCTTAAGCAAAAATAACTAGTTCGCTTTGCAAGTCTCTCAACAAGCAAACTCAACCCCCTCCTCACCCCACCCAAGTCTACAGGTACCATCTCCTGAGTGCCAGCTAGGAAAACCCTGTCAACAGACACTTTCTCATCTAATCCTTTCAGTAGCCCTTAGACACCCCCCAGCTAGTAAAATGTAGAATTGAGATTAGAGCCCAGGTGAAATAGTCTGCATTCTTAAAGACTGTGCTCTCATCCAGCAGTTCCCAAACAATTGGCACAAATCAGAATCACCTGAAGGGCTTGTCCAACCAGAAGGCTGAACCTCACTCCAGAATTTCTGATTCCATAGATTGGGGGTTCACACCTTAAGAACCAGTACTCTAATATCAACACTCTGATGATTCATAGTCATATTCTAAAAGCTCTAATCAAGGAAGAACCTCAAACACAGAACACCATTCTAAGACTTCGATCCCGTTCTCTACTTCCCAAAAGAGAATCTGAGAACAATGGCTGGAGTACCCAACGATAAATGAAAGTAGAGATGCCGATTTCTCTTCTAACAATATCTCAATTCAGAGGAAACCCCCTAGAGTGGCCCAGGACACCCATCCATGAGATGGTAGCTATGCCCTCTGAAGTGAATGCCTCTTTCACACGGGCACGGATTGATTCTATAGGAAAGACTTTCTCTTCTCTACCATCCCAGCTCTTGCATTAGTTCTCAAGTTCTCTTAATTTCAAGTACTTTGCCTTTTCTTTTTTTTTTTTTAAGATTTATTTTAAAGAGACAGCAAGAGCACACAGAGAAGGGCAGACAGAGGGAGAGAAAGAATCTTAAGCAGGCTCTCCACTGAGCATGGAGCCCCATGAGATCCCCCCTGATGGAGCTCCTGGCCCATCCAGGTGCCCTGTGCATTCTATGTCTTAAGCTACCCAGGCCCTACCATTTTGAAGACACAGTGAACTTGAGCCACCAATGCAGCCCAATAGCTGCAACTTCACTACCATGTTCTCTGTGAGTTGGAGCACTTCTGTCTCTCTGAGACTATGTCCCGCTGTCTCATATTCTCTCCCTTTCTTGCACTATTATTATTGTTCATTGTTTTCTCATGTATTAGCTAACTGTTGGTTGATGCAATAGTGAATTTGATGCAGTGCCATAAAAGGAAATACGTAACAAACAGTCAAATACTTTGACTAAACTGGGCAAGGATCTAACATGACTCTCTTCTCACACTTCTCTTTCCTTAACAATATCCATGCCCTGGAGCTGAAGGAGCCACCTTTCTCCTCTCTTACATTCACTGGGGAAATTGAAGACTTTCAGAACGGACTGCAAGTATACAATTCCCTCCAGTAGTGGACAGGCCTCCTGAGCCTCTATAAAACAAGGGTTACCATACCTGTATAGCTCATGGAGCTACTGTGAAGCAGGTGTGCTCCTCAACAAAGGGAGCTTAACAGGGCAAAAGCCTATTTTACCTATGGACTAAGGTTTTATGTGTTAATACCAAAAAGTCACAATTTAAAAATGGGAGATAAGACTTGAAGTTTCACCTGTCTATACTAAAAACTTATCAGAAGCTCTTTCCTTACCAAGAATTTATAAAATGGGCAGCAGTTGCCTGAAACGGCAAGGAGAACCAACATTTGTGGATGCCTACCTATGCTATTTGTGGAGGCTCCACCTATGCTATTCAATTTAGTCATCACGATAGCTCTGAGAGCATTTCATAGTCAAGAAAGCTGAGGCTAAGAAGTGCTGTAACTTGCCCAAGATCAAATTGAGCCAAGGCTGGACCTGAGATTTGTCTTTCTTCTAAATGTATGGCTTTCTAGAAAAAGGATATAGTGAAGGACAAAGATAAGCAACCTAGCAAGGAAAATAATAAAGAGCATACGATGGGAAAAACTCAAAGCCATTTACATGGATCACAGAACCAGAACACTTCCAATTCTGACACCGTTTCCCGTGTGTTTTATCTTCCACATAACACCAAGCATTTAGCTCAATTCTCTGTGGATGCTGACCAGATGTCCCACAAATTTAACTCATTTCTGACACCATCTACCTGAAACTAGCATTACATTCCACAGGTTAAGGCCCCAGTCCCACAAGACTGCACCCCCTTCTCCCCAGCTCAGATGCCAAATACAAGTCAAGGTTGTCCCACGACCCCCTCCTTGGGTTCCATTAATTTGCAAGAGCTGCTCACAGAAGTCAGGAAATCAAGTTACTTACTATACTGCCAGTCTATTACAAAGGAAATCACAAGATATGAATCAACAGCCAGATGAAGATACAGAGGGCGAGGTCCAAAGGCAGAAGCTTTTGTCTCCATGGAGTTCGGGCCTTGGCACAGGGATACATTCTGGTTCATCAACCCGGAAGCTCTCTGAAATCCCATTCTTTTCGGTTTTTGTGGGTACTTCACTACGCAGGTATGATTGGTTAAATCACTGGCCATGGATAACTGAACTCAGTCTCCAGGCCCTCTACCCACGGTCAGAGGGTAGGGCTGAACTTCCAAACCTCTAATCGGGGTTGGTTCCCGTGGCAACCAGCCACCTACACTTGGGGTACCTGGAGCTTTCCAAAGGTTGCCTCATTAACAAATAAAAGACACCTTAATCAATTGATAGCTTCTCAGAAAATTCCAAGGGATTTTGGAGCTCTGTTCCGGGAATGAGGAGGAAGACCAAACACATATTTCTCACTATATAAATCCTAACATCAAACCATTTAAAAACCATTAAGAAATAATTTAAAATAAAGACAGATTTGGGAAGTATTAAGAGATACTAACCAAACGTTTCAGGAAAGATTAGAGTACAACCAAGAGAGAAAAGGAGAATGGGCAACAAATGCTTGCCCATGAATATGTGAATACACCGTAACAGAGGCTTGGGGAAACATGACCACTAGCATGAAGAATGGGAATGTGGACAAAGCCAACTAAAATAAAGTATTTCTTTAGTCTTGTTAAAAAGGAAGTGGAAAAGGAAGTAGAAATAAGCATGTTATATAAATGGTAAACCCTGGAAATGTGTAAAAGAATTAAAATAAATTGCCTAAAGCAGAACAAGGAGGGGGAGAAGGAGGAGGAGAAGAGAAGAGAGGGGGTGGGTGGGGGGAGGGGGAGAGCAAAGGCACAAGACCCCGGAGACAAAAGAGAGTTTCAAAAATATTTCCAAGGAAGAGACATGCAATTATTCTGATGTTTATAGAGACATTGATTTTCTGCTAATGAGGGAAAATACCAATACAAAATACTCGTAATGATTTCAAAATAAAGCTACACGGACAGGTTAAAGTGATGATAGCAGCGAAGTGTTCTTCAGAGGAAGGAACTAAATGAATTGAAAAGCTGGACTGAAGTTTTTTCTTCTAGGTGCCTGAGAGAACCCTGGTGATTTCAATTGCCTTCCCGGCTTTGCTTTTCTCTAGCTCATTACTGAGGTGCAAGCCAGCAAGATGCTGTCACCATGCCCAGGTTATAAAGGGTTGGTTGGGAAGACACACCTGCTCCTCTCTCTCTTATAGTTAAGAGCAAACAATGCAAGGGAGGATTTATACCATGTCTGAAAATGCCCCAAACGCAATCGCTGTCTATAGGATTACTGGCGTGGACAACCCAGACTCCGACACGGATCCCACATGGAACCTATCTGAGGCAGCTGCTTTTATGGACTACAGGGTAGTAATTGAGGTTAATTGCCACTGAAAGACACACACCGTATGATCTTTTTATGTCTGTTTAGTGAGATGGTTCCAGCATCGAGATCTTTTCCCAGGGGCACCACAGTGATGTGCTCTCACAGTTTATGTGCTCCTTACATTTATGGGTTATGCACAAGCTAATGGGGCTAATTGTTACTGCTCCAGTGGCGGCCCCTTTCACATTTTCTCCTACCTCCTGCCCAAGTGTCAAACCCGTTGTCTTCTTGTGCTTTGGTTTTGTAATCTTCACCTTTTAACTACAGTTTGAAAGAAATAAAGACCAAAATAAATAAATAAATAAAGTTAGCATGAGTGGAGGTTGGCAGCCTTGACTGTTGCTCTCTGCTCAAGAGAGATTTTTGTTTTTTGAGTCTTAGAATAAAATGATTTAAGAAAAAGAATCCTCAGCGCTCAGGCTCTGCCTTCTAGCTTCAAAGCCTTTTACAAGCTGCAATTCATTAAGGGCAATAATCATTTGAGGCCAGTGGACCGACCTCTGCAGGGAGAGGGGCCAAGCCCTTCCACCCCACCCTCTTTCCCTTTGTGTTCCCAGCCACAGAGAGCAGGAGGGGTGGAATAATGGTGCTCCCACCAGGCAGGCCGCCCCTGGCCCCCGGCCCAGGCCTGCGTTTCTTCCCTTCCTTGCCAGGGCTCCACGCTCCACTTAGCCATTGGGTACAGGCTCTTCTCTTCTCAGGCTGCATATGTCTGCTTTTCACAAAATCGTCTGCCCACATTTTGCTTTCCTTTAGACAAATGAAGAATTTCCTAGCCACAGCGCCCAACCAAGCCTAACAGTTGCCCCGTGGGATGGATTCCTCCCGCATGGCCACTCAAGGGCAGAGAAGCAAGAAGTCGCATGTCTCACTGTCACCAAGAGAGAGTCAGTGTGGCCCCCACAACCTGCAGGGTCCATTGTCCCGCATGTGGCGCTGCCATCCTAGTCAGATCTGGTTATCCCTTGGCAGTTTCCCAACCGCTACCGACAAATGGTGACCTCTACAGAGAGGGTGTGAGTGTAGCTGACTGTGGTTCTTGGTATTGGGGTCACTGAAATGAGAAGTGTGTGGTCTACAGAGGTCCCAGGGGTCATTCCACAGTTTGGGAGACCTATTTCTTTCGCCTTCTGTTCTTCTACATGTACCCCACCCAGACCCTTTCTTGGAGAGGGGGAAAAAATAATAAAACACCCACAAGGCCCAACTACAGCATATTAAATTTCCTAAGAAAACACTAATTTTTATCGTTCTTTCTTTCCAGTTGCCTTTGCTCTCCCCATTTCTGCCCACTAGTTTAAGGGTGGAAATAAAGATAATACCCCCTTGAAACACTACATTAATTATTCCAGAGTGAGAAGGTAGATTTGGTCTACTTTTAACAGCTGATCAACTCCTAATGGTACTGAAAACCACGCATTTCATCCACACAACAACCTTACAAGCAGAAACTGGTGCCAAGACCTTCGCGGCCAGAATTCACGTGGATGAAAGTTGAGGAACCGTGCCCGAAGCCCATCCCACCACCTTCCTTTCTTCATGCTCTCTACCTCTCACCCCACCTCTCTGCTTTTCTGAGAGTCCGTCTCCAAGGCATGGGTTATTTCCAGTGCTCTCTCCTCCTGCCCAAAGATTTATACCCTGCCCCACGTTAAGCCCCCACACACTCCCAGCCACTCCATGAGGCTTTTCTATCTGCTCCAGCCCAAGTGGATCTCACTTTTCTTTGAATTGTTAAAATGTTCATTCTCACCGATGTTCAAAATTATAATTCTGAACTTGGAAAGAGCCTTAAAGTCCAACCCTCTCCATTTACAAAATGGAAAATTGAGTCATGGCAAGCAGAAGCGACTTTGCCTTATGTCACAGCTAGTTTATATCAGGGCAAGAGAAGAATCCAAGTCTCCTGACAGTGATCTGCCTTATAACCCACCCCCCCCCCAAAGAATGCCAGAGACAGGGATGCCTGGCGATCACCAAGGGCATCATTTAATCTCCCTGAAAAGTAATTCAGGCAAAAGGGCCACCGCTTTCACTAGAATTCATTTTATTCTACTGCGAATCAGACACTTGCCTCCAATGACGCTGGATATCACCTTGCTCTGAGCATCTCCAGCAACTTCTGTCACTTGCTGTTTACTTTTCCCCAATTCTCCCCAGTTCTGCACTTCCCTGCTCAGGTCACTAGCTGGACACGGAGCACACAGATGTATTTACTAACACATTCAGAGTTGAAAACGATCATTTTATAGTGATGCTAATTGGCACCAATATGTCCGTGAAGACGCGCTGTACGACAGGACTTAGGAAGAGGAGGTCCAGATGTCTGAGAATATACTTGTGTTGATCTTTTTCTTTTTAAACAATTTCAGATTTACAAAAAAGCTTCACAAAGAACTTTTTCCTTGAACTTTTTGAGAGTGACTGACTGTGGTTCATGATGCACCATAACCCCTAAATACTCTAGTGTGTAACTCCTACTAAAGAAGATGTTTTCCTACATAACTATAAGTATCAAAATCCAGATATTCACACTGATACATTACTAGTATCTAATTCACAGACCCCATTTGAATTTTACCAACTGTCCCCAAATATTCTTTATGACAAAAGTATCTAATCCAGGATCATACTTTGATTTAGTGGCCATGTCTTTTAATCCCCATCAATTTAGAGCAATTCTACAGTCTTTCTTTGATTTTTGTGACTTCTAATACTTTTGAAAGTATTACAGGCCAATTATTTATAGAAAATTCCTCAATTTGGGTTTGCCTGCTATTTCTTCATGATTAGATTAGAGTATGTGTTTTGGGCAGAAATATCACAGAATTTATGCTCTCATTGTATCTTATCAGGTGGTACATAAATTTGTTCAGTTAACATCTTACTAACAGAATAACACAACATCAAAATATGTAATACTTACGAAACTAGAATTTCTGAGAGAATTTACAGAAGCAAACAATACGGAAAGACTTTAACGAAATCCTCTTTGTTTTTGATAGATCAAGGGGCAAAAAAACTAAGGGAGAAGAAAGAAAACTGTAGAAACATCATTGATCTGGCTGTCTCATTTTCTATATATTGACTTCTGAACTCTATAAATAGATAAATATTTTTCCTTATATTTTTCTCCATAATTGACATGCTTTGAGTCACAGAGAAAATAGCACTGTTTCCCAAATAAGATAGTTTATATTTTATTTTAATAAAAGTATAAAACCTTTAACTATTTTAGTATTCACACATGCTTTTAGAAAATACTCTTGGGGAAAAAAAGAGAAATTACTCTTGGGATGGAGAAAAATCACAACCATGATTCAAGAATACATAGAAAATAGTAATAATGAGAACATCATATTTTATAATCTGAAGAGATTCAATGTAATCAGAAGCATATTTGTAACATTAAATGTATTTTTAAAGAAAGTTTAAAAATGTACTAAAAATTTACTGAAGACATTATAAAGAAAGCCAAAATACCAAAAACAAAACAAAACAAAACAAACAACAACAACAACAACAAAAAAAACGGAAAAGGACTCATTAAAGAAGAAGCAAAAACTAATAAGCTGATACTGGAAGAAAAGAAAAACCTTGATAAGTACATAGAAGGGCTGCATAAATCTATGATCACTGAAGTAGAGTGGTATTGTTTCAGAATTGTACAGATGAATCAGGGAAATTATATAAAGTACCAGCAGCAGAGTTCATGTTATAAGTATTCCTTATCCCAAGAAGGTGGCATTTTATATCAATGAAGGATGACTCATTATTCAATAAATGGAGCTGGGAAAATAGTTTAGGAAAGGAAATTAGATTTCCTACCTTATTCCATGGAGCCTTAAAATACAAGTAGATTAAAGAGTTATTTGTGACATTAAAAAATTATTTCTAGGAATGCCTGGGTGGCTTAGTGGTTGAGCATCTGCCTTTGGCTCAGGTCATGATTCCAGGGTCCTGGGATTAAGCCCCACAGCGGGCTCCCTGTGGGGACCTTGCTTCTCCCTCTGCCTGTGTCTCTGCCTCTTTCTGTGTCTCTCATGAATAAATAAAGAAAATCTTTAAAAAATATATTTCAAAATACTAGAGGGGAAAAGATGACTCTTAAATCCTACATTGGAAACCATCTTCCTAAGAAGCATCAAGTATACATGGTAGCACCAAGATACTCTAAAGGAAAAAGATTAATACATTTAATTAAAGTTAAATGCCCAATTAACAAAGTATTTGCATTATATAAAACAAATGGAAGATATCCCGATATATAAATAACTCTAATAGAGCAGTTAAAAATAGGAAGACCTCATTTATTGGTGATATGTATCTATATATTTCATCAATATATACATTTTTTAAAAAAGCCAAACTACACTAATAGGCAAAAAGATTCAATTAAAGTCATGAGATAGAACTACATGCCTTTCAGTTTGACGAAGATTAACAAAGATACAGTCTACCCAATGTTAGACTGTAAAAAATAAATCTCATATACTACTGATACAAATACAATTTAGAACATTCTTACTGGAGGGAAATATTGCAGCATGTATAAAAAAATTTAACATGCATATTCCACTTCTAGAAATGTATTTTAAAGATACAACTATGAAAGTGAGCAAAGACTTATGTTAAAATTAGAGACAAGAGACAACCCACGGGCACCTGGGTGGCTCAGTCAGCCAAGCATCCAACTCTTGATCTTGGCTCAGGTCTTGATCTCAGAGTTATGAGTTCAAGACCCACACTGGGCTCCACGCCTGGCATGGAGCTTACTTAAAAAGGAAAAGAATTAGAGACCCCCTAAATGTCCAACTATAGGGGTTTGATTGAGTAAATTATGGTACACAACAAAAATGGAATAATATTCAGCTATTAAAATCATTTTGTAGAAAATATGTAACACTGAGTGAAAAAAGCAGGGTATAATAGAATAGATTCCTCTTTTAAAGTATTTATATATATATTATTTATAATTTATATATAAATTGCTATTAGTGATATATACTATATAGTATAGCAATTTATATATAAATTATAAATAATATATATAATTTCTTTATATATAAGAAAGAAATAGATGAATTTATACCAAAATATTAAGACATTAACAACAGTTATCCCTATTTGAATGACTTTGGTTTTTCAATTGGTGATCATTGTCTTTTCCATGCTCGTTATAGTGAGCATGGATATTTTTAGAAGCCAGAAAAAAAAATTTACTATTTAAAAAAAATTATTTGAGCCCTGTAATGACAGTTACTAAATGTTTTTTTTTTTTTTTTCCCAAAGACTGCTGGCAATGAACTTGGCTCACAACCAAAAACCAGGTCTACTCAGGTTTCCTTCTCCCCCATCACTGCCCATCTACTCCTCCTCCCGTGCCTTGCATCCCCAGAGCGCTCCTCTGTACACTTTGCACACAAACAGCTCCTTCTGTGAGCCCTTTCCCAGGTTCCTACAATAATGAAAGGCCTGGAAGCCCCATCAGGCTTTGGGCTTTGACAGCAACTCCCATCTTCTGCCCTAGACCCCTAGGCAGCATGTGCTCCAGCAGACTCTCATCCCTGCATGACTCTCCTGAGCCTCAGCCAGCCCCAACACAATGGGAACATCACAGCTTCTGTGGAAAGGAAGCCAAGCCGAGAGCCCAACATGGTCAGAACAAAGTGTCCGAGCTACAGAGCAGAGTGCAGCCTGTGGCGACTGCTGTCAGTATCTGTGTGTCCAGGGCTGACAACAGAACCCCATGGAACGGCAGTGACTAACCAGAGCATCTGAGGCCAGCCCGGGATGATTTGTTCACAACCAGACAAGAGTCTTACTGCAATAATTGAACTTAATTATCCAGAACAAAACTAAGAAGGCATTGCCACTGTCCCTCCGTGCACATGGCCTGGATGGGCCTGGCTCCTCTGGACTTCTATAAGAAAAGAGGGAGAAGACATAAACAGTAGGTAGAGTGGCTTCCTGGCTACAAGGCAGTCTATTTTGGAGTCTTCCGTTAGCCTCTAAGTCTCTCCCCAACTAGCTTCTGTCAACTAAAATAATTTCTAGACACCTTAACACAGTCACTCTGTAGCAGTCCCTATGAGTGGATTTGCTGCCTTCTCCTTGGGGGGCACGTGAGCAGGTGCATTCTGAGGAATGAGTGTGATGGTGAAGGCATTTCCTAAGTGAATAGATCTAGGAGGAGACCATGCACGATGAGGGGCCACTGCAGGGCTCTGGGGCCAATAGGAAAGAGGGAAAAACAAAAAGAGGGGGTGCCTAAAGTAGGGTAAGAAGATTCAGAGACACAGTTTTTCTGACTTTTTGTCTGAGGCCAGCCATGGGTTTGGAATTTCTGGCAGTCCTCAGTGCTTTCCTTAGTGGGGTGGTACAGGGGGGAAAATAGGGGGCTTCTTGTTTGACGTGAGTTGGGCTCAGGGTAGTGCTATTCAACTGAGTTCCCTTCAATTCTTGTTCTGCATTTTAGATAATAGTCATTATAAGCTTGATTTTTCCAAAGGAAATTTAATATAAAATCCATATGGATTTAAACATTTTGAAGGGTCAATTCATTTTCACACATTTAGATCCAGAGTTTTTGCTTCAGTGGCGAGCACTCACCTGTGCCTTGCTTAAGGCCTTTCTGTCTCCTTTGTTACTCATCAAAACTTATCTGTCCAATATCCTAGCTCTCTGAAAGCCTCCTTTTTCAGGGAGTGGAGGATGAAGAGTGACTGGCATGACCAAGAATCAACATTATTGAACATTCCTAGGTGCCAATAATGTACTGGCCCACATACATTGTAATATGTTCCTGATTGCAGAGGTCCTATTATTTTCACCTAACCTATTGGGTCAAGGAAGGGACTTAGACCATAACATTGGGTGATATGGAACTCATTTCATCTATAGATACAGTGCTCTAACTAATTCTAGCTCATACCTACTGTCCAAGTCTCAAGGATCCCAGTCTTCTCCAGACAAGGCACGTGAAGAGCCACGGCCATATCTTCTCATCATCTTTTCTCTAAGAAAAGCCATTTTATTCTGTATCATCAGCTTCTGTAGCTTTAGTGAACTTCTCCCATTGGTATATGAGGAGCTTAGGAAACAGTGTTCCCTTTGAGGAAGCAATTTCAATAACTCATGATTCAGTAAAGGAGACTTCTCAGAAACATCTCCTATCAATGGACTTCAATAATGTACAAATGTCTTCCTTATCCCTTGCATGTTGCTCTAAGTTATAAGCATAATAATCATAAACAAGACTTGCTATATTGTTGCCACTTTCAACAGTATTTGTGATGATATATCCATTGTAAAAAAAAATTACAGAAGTTGGTTGTCTTTTCCTAGAATAATAACAGATCCCTGACATATAAGAAACTAGGAAAAGGATGGAAAAAAGGAAAACTAGAAGCTTAGAGTCTCCCCCAACTACTCTTCTTGTTTTTGCCCATTTTCTTTTTCTTAGGAAAATGGGGAGGTGTTTCTTTTTTTTTTTTTTATAAACTATAGCTTTTTAGAGATATCTCCACTAAAAAATAAACAGAGCCTCTTACTAAATTGTTCCATGTCTATATTCTTTGAAGAGTTTGGGTGAGAGGGAGAAAGAAGTATTTTCCCTAACTGACCACCTGGCTCTGCTATCCCATCCCCTGTACCTCTCCCTGTCTTGAGAGCTTCCTTACTTAATTCAAGTCTTATATTTGCTTTGGGATTTCATTTAATATAGTGGGTCTTCTCTGCATGAGAATCATTTCAGTCCCACAGATAACTCTGGTTCTGGGTTCCCTTTTCTTGCAAGCCATTTCTTAGGTCACCTCATTTCTCCCATTTCTGTCTGGGGAAGGAATTGTTAAAAAAAATGAGTTCAATGTCTTATGTCCAATCAAAGTGATTCTCTTTAGACAATCAGTATTTCAGAATAATCTAAATCAGTACTAACCACTGGCATAAGGATACATGTAAAGACACAACTAAATTGAAAGAAATAAATCCTTATATTTATGGTCAATTGATTTTTTACAATGGTGTCAAGGAAATTCAGTGGGGAAACAATCGTCTTTTTAATACAGGACGCTAGGAAACTTGTGTATTGACGTATAAAGGGTGAACTCAGACCTCACATTATACACAGAAATTAACTTAAGATGGATCAGAGACCTAAATGTAAAAGTTAAAATATCAAACATTTAGAAGAAAACAAGAGAAAAATCTTCAGGAACTTGGGTTAGCAAAAACTTCTTAGATAAAGCACCAAAAGCATGATCTAAAAAAGAAGAAAAAAATGATAAATTGGACTTCATCGAAATTCAATATTTTTGTGCCTCAAAAGACATCAAGACAATGAAACTAAGCCACAGAATGGGAGGAAATATTTTTGGAAATTACATAACTGATAAAGGGCTTATATCCAGAATATACAAAAAAAACTCTTAAAATTCAGTAACAAAAACACTAAGAACTCAATTAAAAATGGACCAAAGACATAAATAAACATTTCACAAAAAAAGATATTGAATGGCTAATAAGCACACAAAAAGATGGTCCACATTATTAGTCACTAGAGAAGTGCAAATCAAAACCACACTGAGATATCATATTATACCCACTAGGATGGCTGTCAAAAAGACAGATAATAGGAAATGTTGTCCAGCATGTTGAGAAATAGAAACACTCACAAAATGCTGCTGGTGGGAATGTAAAATGGTATAGATGCTTCAAAAAAAAATGTTTAACAGTTTCTTAAAAGTTAAACATAAATTTACCATATGACCCAGCAATTCCAGACCTATATATGTAACCAAGAGAAAGGACAACATATGTCTACACAAAGATTTGCACGATTCATGGTAAACATTATTCATAATCACCTAAAAGTGAACATAACCCAATGTCCACAAATTGGTGAATACATAAACAAAAGGTGGTCTATACAACAATGGAATATTCTCAGCAATAAAAAGGAATGTAATATAGAAACATGCTTCAACATTAATAAATCTCAACAACGTTATTTTGAATGAAATGAAAGAAGCCAGACACAAAAGATTATATACTGAATAAGTCCATGTATATGAAATGTCTAGAAAAGACAAATCTACAGAAACAGAAAGTAGATTAACGGTGCTTACAGCTAGGGTTAGAAGCAGGATTAATTGTAAATGGATACGAGAGATCTTATTGGAATGATGAAGTGTTTTAAAATGATTAGTGTGCTGTTGTACCACACATTGTGGTATTGTGCTGTTGTGATTATTGTGCTGTTGTGCTTAGTAAATCTACAAAAAAAAAAAAAAAAGAAATCACAGAATCATATACCTAAAATGAGTGGATTTCATGATATGTAAAGTCTGTCTCAATAAGGTCAGTCACAACCAAAATAAATACAATGAAAGAAAATTGTAAAGCTCAATTTTCAATCTCACTTTCAAATATTTTCTAATCCTTATCAACCCTGGGGGCAGGGGAGCGGGAGATTGGAAAAGTGAACTGTTCTTTAACCGGAAAAAAAAAAAAAAAGAGAATTTCTTTTCTGGAAGCATACGATGACCCATTAACAAAAATCAAGTTCAAACTAACCTAGCCATAATCAAAGAGAACGCTAGTTATCTTCTGTGCTTTTTCTCTGTAGAAGGTATCCCATCTCAATAAGAATCAGTCCTGAATCTCCTATTCTTAAGTTACATATTAAAGCAATCACCCATATCTTCTCCAAAGATCTGTTCCAAACAGAAGGAAAAGAAGAAAGGAAAGAAGTGGGGAAAGAGAAGGGAGGGAGGGAGGGAGGGAGGGAGGGAGGGAGAAGAGAAAGCTAACAGGCTTAGAAGAGACAAAGCGTTTGAGATTTGAAGAACCTTGAGCCAAACTCCAAGGTTACACAGATGTCACAAAGTTGGTGAACCAATTTCCCACAGCTCCAACTCCGGGGGCCAGTTGTCAGGAAGAAGAACCCACTGCCACTCCATCCCTTAGCACACGTGCTCCCTTACACCCTATTCCCGAATGAAAACAAAACATGCGTTATAACCACAGGACGGCAAGCAAAAGCTCAGCTACCCCCGCCCCCTCCACTACCAGGCCCATTAGCCATAGGAGCCAGCAGAGTGATCGAGCACCCTCTCCTCTGACGGCCAGGGACATCCGCCAATGACTCCCCACGTAGGGAAGCCCCCAGGCCCGAGGAGAATGCAGCCTGTCCTCGGCCTTCAGTGCTGAAAGCCAGAGTCAGCTTCATTCTTCACAGGGTGCTGTGATCTCTAACAATCCTGTTCTATTTTTTTTTTCCTTTTGAGAGGTGCTGATCATCAGTCAGGATTCTTCTAAAGAAGAAACATGTATTGTGACGTTTCAGAACACGTACACTGCAGAACCAAAAGCTGTGACCTGTTTGGCCTGGGGTTAGCCCTGAAATGACCACCAAGGTATGCGTGTTAAACTTGTCCACACCCTGCCAGCGTCCTCATCGAAGCTCCTTCCCATCGGATTCAACTAGAGGAAGAATTCCAGCTGGGCAGGACCTGAAGAGCAATGATGCTGGGAACATGACATGGACCTAATTCTCTTTTAAGACCTGGGAACTTCGGGTAGGTAGGCTGGGGAGAAGGGTGTGAGAAACGAACCTCCTCCCGACACAAAGAAGCAGTTCTGGTAACTATTTATTTTACCCACAAAAGCCCTGCATGTCTATCAGACAAAAGGTGGTTTGTTCCTTTCCAGACTCAGTGATACTGTGGAATTGGCTGAGGTGGTTCCAAAAGGTGTTTGGCCAGTGCAAATGTATGAGCTTGGAAAAGGGCTTGCCAAATCCTGTTAAGGTTTATAGAAGTCAAGAAGCCATGGCATTCCAGCTCTGGTCGTATTTCTCAAGTTCGGCTTAAGTTTTGTGCTTGCAGTTGACTGGGTTTTTGTATTTTGATTTTCATTAACACAGAAGGCTTGCTGTTGGCAATAAGGCCTTGGAACGTCCTTGCTGGAGCTTAACATTTCAGCACATTTCGCATTGCCTAATGATGGAGTTGTGGTTTGCCAGGAAGGGACTGTTAACGCTTTCCTCCTAGAACTGGGTAGAACTCTCCCCATGCAAACCTCAGCTAGTTCAAACAGAGCTTCTGTAATGGCAAAGGGAGAGAAAAGCTGCTATAAATACTTTTATAGGCTGCATAGGTGATTTACAACCCGCTTTATTAATCCTATAAAAAAGGCACAGCTGAACGCCTTTAAGTTACATGCATACAGATGACTAATTAAATACACAGTTAAAAGTCTTGACCTAGCACAATTCTGACCATTAAAGAAATAAGTCTTGAATTCCCCTCTAGGCAAAAGTTTTTGGATGAATTTGTGGGTGGAAGACGGTAGGAGGGAGGTGGAGGGGGAAGGTCGACATCATTGATGATGGCAGGTGAGAGAGCCGAGGGGGAAAATGGGGTTTCTGCTGGTTCATGTTTACCCACTCTTCACTATACTTACCAAAGACAACATGGGACTGTAGGGCTGCCCCACACTGCCAAAGGCTGCTTCCCCTGATCTCTGACAATGACTGGGCCATGGTTAGGTTGAGTGGGATGAATTAAATTGCCTTTGGACACAGAAAGAATAGTAGAATCCTAACATTCAGGTTGGGAGGGATCCTATTAGCAGCCTCTCTCAGCCAACTGGCTTATTATCTCAGAAACTGAGATTCTGGGAAGAGAGAGGACTTTTTTCAGTTATAGGACTGATAAATGGCAAACCCAGGCTGAAGATCCAGAAGCCACCACGAGAACATTCACTTTCCCGACACACCATTCATTCCTCGGGCTGTGTTGCTGGGAGGCACAACTTATTTTGGTAGGGGTGCAGGGGTGGGGGATTAGTGGAAGGCAAGTCAGGTAGGATATAATTCCAAAACTCAAAATGTTTGCCAAACCATTTATCAGAAACATAAAAGGCCCTTTCAGTTTTATGGTTCTTGGAACGGATTGGAAGACAAGGGAGTGGCCTCTCCGATCAGAGGACAAGCCCCAACAATTCTCCCATCAGCTAAGTGGGGTTTTCTTTGTTGGTTGGTCCTCTCACAAAGTCGGGCTCTGTAAAAAAAAAAAAAAAGAAAAAAAAATTAGAAGTTTCTAAATCAGGCTATGAAAGTGTTGCATGAGAACACTAGGCCAATGGGTCAGGAAAACTACATAGCATGCCCGAGGGGCCGCTGAAGGCAGCCAGTTTATTCCTCCCGCATCTAGCATCCGAGGTGACCCAGCCAAGTCAAGGTCACTTCCACACCTGCATGCTGCCCACATAGGGACTGCAGCTGAGAACTTTTCTCCCACTCACACATCCCTAGCCTCTTTGCTTAGTTCCCGTGTGACTCTGGGCCATTTACTCAGCTCCAAAATGGAAGACAAGCTTTCTTCCCTTTTTATATGTGAAGCACAGAGGCTTTTGCCTCCGCCTACAAACATTGCTCCCATTGCCCTCATTGTCTTTCCTTTATCTTCCACCCCGTTCACGAGTTAATTCCTACCTGTTAGTCAGGTTTCAGGTCAGAAGTCACTCCCAAATCAGAGGAGTCTTTCTGGATCCTAAGAATAGGATCTGCTCCCACAAGAGGCTATACCTACCCTTGTTGTAGAAGCCATTCGTCACACTCTCAGAATCGTCTAGGTTTAGGGTGGTTCCTGCTAGACTACAGGCTCCAGGAAGGCAGGAGCTGTCTTGTCTTATTCACTATCATATGTCTGACATACAAGATGGTGCCTGGCATATAGAGGGATGCTTGTACAACAAACACTTGTTAAATCACCCAATGTCCCTCTTCCCCCTCACCATTTCTCCATTGCCTTTCATCTCAGAAAACAGTTTAATAGAATATGCTTTTCTTCATTTCAAATTAAAAAAAATATTGTACTCTAGATGCAGGCATATGAAAGAATATGATTGAATGGGGATTGGATTAGTTTCCCAGGACTGACATAACAAAGTATGGCTTGTAAACGCCTGTCTTCATGTTCACATGGCATTTTCTCTGTATGTCTCCAAATTTTCCTCTTTTTAAAGGACACCAGTCATTGAATTAAGGGCCCTTCCTAATGAACCCATTTTTAACTTGATTACATCTGTAAAAACCATATCTCCAAATAGGGCCACATTCTGAGGTACTGGGATTTAGGACTTCAGCATATGGATTTTGGGGGGATAACAGGGATAGTGGAAGTCACTGCAGCTATAGCTGGCCTCTTAAAAGCCAAATATCACAATAAAAATAAAAACACTTCCATTTTCTCTGCTGGTTGGATATGGTCACTTTTTGGTAGGGCTTGGAAAGCCAGGCTGGGCAGCATAGTCTAGGGATAGAATCTTTTCCAAACTGGAGCATTCCAATCTTCAAGACCCTCCACTGTAGTGTTCAATCATAATGCAGGTGTTATTTATTTCTGTTGTTTATTCATTTGTTTTTTTAGATCCCACATGTAAGTGAAATCATGCAATATTTATCCATCCCTGACTTATTTCAATTACCATAATATCTTCTAAGTCTATCCATGTTGCTTCAAATGGCAAGATCTCATCCTTTCTGATGGCGGAGTAATATTCCAGTGTGTGTGTGTGTGTGTGTGTGTGTGTGTGTGTACTATATCTTCTTTATCCACTTATCTATCAACAGGCACTTTGCTTCCATGTCTTGGCTATTGTAAATACTGCTACAGTAAACATAGGGATGTATGTAGCTTTATGAATTATTGTTTTTATTTCCTTTGGGTAAAAACACAGTAGTGAAATGACTGGATCATATGGTATTTCTTTTTTTAATGTTTTGAGAAACCTCCAGCCTGTTTTCCGTGGTGGCTACACCAATCAGGTAGGACTTACTGTGGTTCTTTCCCCACCCCTCCACATTTCCATTTTATTTATGATTTCTTCCCTGCCAAATGTTTAAATACTTATGTAGTCAAGTAATAAGTCTTTTCCTACTTATCTTTTACTGTTCACATGTGTTTTACCCTTAGGAGCTTCGCTGATCCCCTGGTGGCATCTTCTGTCCCCTGCCTCCCACATCAGGAGTTGTTCATATCTGACTCCTTTAGGAGCTCTGAGGAACTGCACAGGCTCCTTAACTGATTGGCTGTTAAGGCTGTTAAGGCTGATTCTCAGGGTAGCTTTGCAATATACCTTAATAGCACCAAACAGCACTTCTATTCATTGTGTTTATCACATTTTATGTAATTGTCTGAGTAGATGTCTATGTCTCTCATCAGGCTGATCTCCACTAAAGGTAGGGACTATGTCTTGTTCAGTGTTGTCGCCTGGAGCTTAACACAACGGCAGGCAAACAACAGGTGTTCAATTAATATCCTCTTGAATGTCATCACTGGGGCCTTTCCTCTCCTTTGGGTGCCCCTTACCCTTCCAGTATCCATGTCTTACATACAAAGTTTTCTCAGATTATTCAGAGCTCAGCATCTGATAACATCATCAGCCCACTGGTCACATGATATGAAGATGATCAAGTGTGACTCCACTCCAAAAATAGTTTTATTAGTAAAAAGGAGCTAAGGATTGAATACATCAGAGTCTCTCAAATTCTATCCATAGGCCTACTTTTTCTACGTATGAAGCTGAACCAGATTAAGTGACTCTATCACCCAACACCTTGGCCGCTTCTTTAATTAATCTCTGTCAATGGTTCCTTCTCTGAGTCACACAGCCAACAAACACTGCAATTTTAGTGGCTTACATTTTGCTGTTACTGTTTTTAGGGTGGGAAGCTTGATCCCTATTGAGAAATGGATCTGTAGAAAGAATTTTAGACACCTTTCTATGTGGTCACTGAATAGAATAATGGGATCCTATCTCTCAGAGTACACATGTGGCAACTACCACTTCAGCCCACTCATTCTTCCTCCTCCACAGACCCCTGCTGAGCAAAGAGAAGACACATGCTTGCTGAACTGCCGTAAACCTAGAAATCAAATGCAATGCTTTTCTTCAAGAAAAATAACCTTCCTTCATGTTTCTTATTTCCACCTTAGCAAAATTAGGCTGCTACTCAGGAACTGGGCAAGCATGCGAAGGGAGAGAATGAGAAGAATGAAGGGGGATGCGTTTGTCAAATCCAGCACAAGTTTGCTTTTGGATTTGCTATGAAAGTGATTCATTTGGTAAACAATACAGCTGCTGTAGGAGGCACTCCTGTCAGATTTGATGGATGGCTGTGTATCTCTGGATCTTCTGCAGTTGTCAGGACAGACAGGCTTTGGGGCCAAGCAGCCATATCAAATACATCTTGAGTCAATAAGAAATATGAGAAGTCTTCCTACAAATGATAAAAAAATGAGGCAAAGTTTTCTGAATACTAGAACTCTGGACCCACTCTTCATGCTGGCCTTTTGACCACAGTTTCACATCTAACCTATCCAAGTAATCATGCTTTGCAAGGGAGAGCTCTGCAGAGTCATTCTCCCTTTCACAGGGCAAGACCAAACTCAGTTGCTCCCCAAATAGGAAGACCTTGCTAGGGGGATGGCTAAGTGATGGCCATTATGCAGAAAGACTGGGTTTCTGGTAAATGTGAGCTTAAGAGGATAAATCAGTGAATTGGATAATGACCCTTCCCCTTTCTTAGCCCCACTCCTCATTACTAGCTGAAGGACCACCAATAAGACAGCCCCTGGGGTCACAAGCAGTGAGAGCCAAGAATAATCATCCATGGGCTGTTGGCAGGTAAAATAACATGGCCAGTGGTAGAGCTTACTGCCATTTCCCTCCTCCACTCAGGCTTAGAGGACAGTAGATTTTGCTCTAATCTGACCTCTCATCTCCTAGAAAGCCTAAATCCTGGCCAGGAAAAGCATTAATTTTGACCGAGGGAATGTGATTGGTAGAACTCTGGGAAAGCCTTCTCCATCGAATACATCTGTACACTCACTTACATCTCCTGGTCTCTCAAAGCCCTGCTATGGCACCTTTAAGACATTGAAGGAATTTGTGAAACACAATCATAAAAGGGTGAAATTAAGCCATTTCTCACAAGACATTTCTAAAGAAACGTGATTCTGGTGCCCACCAGCAATGTATGAGTAATTCCTTGCTCTACATTTTAAATGTTTTTATTTGACTAATGTCAAAATCAAAGTCTTTCCAATAGTCTCTTTAAGCACCCAAAGAAGCAATAACAGAAAGGGAAGCCCTTGTCCTGGTTGAGTTGCATGGTTTATGCCCCGTGCCCTTCCTCCCCCACCATTTAGCTCTCTCTGCCCACACTCACTTTGATTCTGCAGACTGCTTTTGTTTTTTTCCTTCTTCTGAGTACCTTCCAAATCACTTATCAACATCAGCTGCAATTCCTTTGTGTCTTGTTCCGATCATAATCTCCTAATCCTCCCAAGACGCCATGCCAAGAGCAGTAGTGCAGCCGGGCCTGCAACCACAGCTCATGACTCAGCACCTCGGACAGAAGAGCAGGGCCTTTGGCCCCAGGGACCTATGCCAGCACTAGTCACTCACTCTTTCCAGACCCAAGGGACAACTCTGTCTGCATTCCTATTTTGCCAGGAGTAACACAGAACTGTGCAAGGGCAGAGAGTACAGGCCTGAAGTGAATAAGGTTGGAACAGAAGCCTGCTGACAGGAGAGTCTACACAAAGCCAGATGCACCGTTAGCACTAGGAGTTCACCATTTGGGCCAGGCCTTTCCTTGATCACAAGTTTAACAATGCTAGCTATCATTTATGGAGTATTTTTTAAAATTTACATTCAATTGCATTTATGGGGTAGTTGATGTGGGCCAGGGACTTTTCAAATACACTTTCCATGTATTAGCTCCTGAAATACTCATAGCCACACACAAAAGATAGTTCTATTCTTTCCTCTATTCTTCAAGTGAGGGATATGAAGCCTGAAATCACAAAGGGATTTAAGCCTGAGCAGCCAATTTCAGAGTCCATACATTTAACCACATTATTCCTTTTCAGTTGAGAAGAATTTTGTAGCTCCAGGTTCTATAAAACTTAGGAGAGAGTTCTGTGTTCCTTTCCTACTAATTCAGACCCAAATCATTTGCATGCCAAGGAGGAGGGCCCATATGGGGTGGGAAGCATGTCACAGGCAACAGCTGTGCTGCCTATTAATCAACCTTTGGTTCTTGTCTTAAGAGTCAAGTGACAGGGCCTTGTCCACATAAACCAACATCTTCTGTCAATTTACAAATTCCATGATGGAAGAGGACAAGCAAAAAGTTGCTGCCTATCCAAAAATGTTTGAGGGGATATGGTATGCAGCAAGCTTCAGACAAGGGACGCAGCAAGCATGGCTCTCATCCACCTGCTTGTGGCCCTGTGGCATACCACAAACTAGCAAGGACACAGTGCACTTCATGGTATGCCACAGCCTCAAATGCATATTTGTCACATACCATTCACTCCGGCAACATGCATTCCACATACTCCAGAATTCTGCAACTCATGCTGTTTTGCCTTCTGATGCAACAGCTTGCTGACAGTAAATACTTCTTGATAGAGGACCTCTGCTCCCAAGCTGAATGTTATTTGACTAATGTGTTAGATTCCTTCCCCCCCACACACACTTTAAGCCACACCTCCATAATCTTCACACACCCTGGCCTGCATAGCCTGCAAAAAATTCCATTCTGTCCCAAAGAGGACTGCATTCTACATGATTCCTTGTCTCTTCAACCCAAGTTTGTCATGGGACCTCTTGACACTTAGGGCTGCCAAGAACAACTTGGAATTCTTGCAATCAACATATTCTATGCTCCTCCTGGCCCTGACACTAGGGGAGCCCCACCTTTCCTGAGCACATTCCATGCCTACTCATCCCACTCACCCTGGTCTCCTTTATTCCCTCATTGGGTGGTGCCACTCAAGTTTGCAAGCTTTTCTTTTCCCTTAGGCAAGGGATTTGGATGTGACAGTTATGTCAACTTGATGTGGTTGGGCAAGATGTTAGTATATAACAATCAGGAGACTGTGGCTTCCAGTTCTGATTTTTTGTGCTAAGAACAAAGCCAGGTGCCAGTTGTGTTCACAATTACTAGGTCATCAACAAACCATGTGGACATAAAATCATGTCCCTACTTTTATTTATTTTTTTTAATTTTTATTTATTTATGATAGTCACAGAGAGAGAGAGAGAGAGAGGCAGAGACACAGGCAGAGGGAGAAGCAGGCTCCATGCACCGGGAGCCCGACGTGGGATTCGATCCCGGGTCTCCAGGATCGCGCCCTGGGCCAAAGGCAGGCGCCAAACCGCTGCGCCACCCAGGGATCCTGTCCCTACTTTTATTACTAGGAATACCTTCAAAGTCAACTTCACCCCTCAATGCCTTATTTCACTGTTCCAAAACAACAGTTGTGTTCTATTTAAATACCCCTCCCTTGCTTTATTTTCTTCTTTCATTTCTTTTTATATATGTAGTTTTGTATGTTTCATGCGTCTTCATAAACTGGTTTCAATGCCTTCTGATTACAAGTGGTAGAAGGAGTAAAGGAAGAAATTAAAGAAGAAAGGAACAAAAGAATAAAAGAAGGATCAAAGAAAGGAAATAAGGAGGGAAGGAGGGGTGCCTGGATGGCACAGTCCATTAAGTATCTGAATCTTGGTTTTGGCTCAGGTCATGATCTTAGGGTCCTGCGATTAAGCCCGGCGTCAGGCTTCTCACTCAGCATGGAGTCTGCTTGAGATTCTCTCTCTCCCTCTCCCTCTGCCCCTCCCACTCATGCTTTCTCTAAGAAAGCAAATAAAATCTATTTTAAAAATAGGAAGGAAAGGAGGGTAGATGCAAATAAAATTAAGAAATTCCTAACAGAACTCTGTCCATAGCAAATAAGCCCAGAATGCCTTAGCAAATTTAGCTTTTCCATCTAAGCAGAGCAAGGTGCAACCAAGAGTCAGAAAGCATCTGAAATCTCATAAATAAAAAATGAATAGCTTAAATATATTCTGTGCACATCTTTATAGGTGAGTTCAAGTTTCTGCTTCTCTCTTTCCTCTGTAAAATGAGATGGGGAATATGGAACTGGACACAATAATTAAAGTAAGACTGTCTCTTATAAAATATTGCCATTACAAATACAAAGTAGTGTTAATAAGGTAAGTGAAAAACTCTGTTCCAAGAAGTATGCTAATTGTTGGTAGAACACAATCATTTGTCACTATTATCAAGGCAGAACCACAGATGCTAATTTTACCTTAGAGAGTGTCCTCTGTGTTTGACAAAAAATACATGATAATTATGGAAAGGGTATAAATAGTTCAAAGCACCCCAAGAACTTTCTTTGCCTTTGGCCTGCTCAGTTCCCCTTGGAAAGAACTGATCCTGGTACACACTATTTTACATAGACTGGGCTTACTCTGCTGAGCCTCTTTACCTCTTATTTGTCTTTGATGCCTCTTAATCTTCTTGAAACTCTCTCCTTCCATTTGCTTCCACCATTCTTTGCCTATTCTCTGCCAGTCCTCTTGCTTTATTGCTGGGTCCTCTTCCCCTGTCTTAACTGTAGCCTCCTCTCTGCTTACTTTACACCCTTCTCCCTTCCACTACATCAGTATTTTCCAATGGGGCATTTGCCTGTGGCAGTTCAATGTGTGCAGCTGTCTTTTGTATTATAGAACATTTGGATTCCTTGATGCCCACTCAGTCATGCCAGTAGGGCCACCTCTGGCCCTGTCAGTGAAAAACATCCTTGCATATTTCAGGAGGTTCCCTAGAGAGGCTGCATCACTCACATATTTTGAGAATTTCTGTGCCATTTTACCATACCCAGCCCAAATATCTCCTCTATGCTTGAGACCATTGTTGACTAACTATTATTACTTGTATAATGCAGAATAATGCCAAATTTCTGTCTGAAGCAGAAACCATCATCTCCCACTTCCCTCAATCTGATTTTCCTCCTGAATTCCTACCTCTGTGCTTGCTTTAGCAGCATATATACTGAATTCCTATCTCAGCTGGCCACACATAATCATGAAAGCCAGAAACATAGGTATCAACTTTCACTCTGCCTTCTTCAAATCTCACATCAATTAGTCACCATGTCCTTTTAATTCTACCTCTTGAATACATTTTTCTGTCTTTCCCCCCTCTATCTTCACATAATAACCATTTCTTCTATAACCCAGTGATTTTTAGACATAGGATCTTTTTCCTACTGACTGGCCATGAAAGGTCTCCCAATAAGCTGCTTAATGATCAAATAAGTTTAAAGGGAATTATTGAGTAATAAACATCATATCTAAATGCATATGTATCTAAACACACATTGAGTAAAAACATGGTTCTATTCAGAATCTGTGTTTCTCTAAATTCTTTTATTACTACAGAGTGAAATTCTTAGAGTAAGTGTCTTGAGGCATAATTTGTCCTATCTGAGTGAACTAAGGTCAAGAAAAGCTTGTGCACCACCATGATATTGCACCACAATGAGTTCTTAAACTCATTCTTAACTCCTATCCCATCCTTTCCCCCTCTCTCTTCTTCCTCCCAAGTTTGTTCTTCTAGAAAGTTACAGAATTATTTTCCTAAAATATTTGATGTTATCATGCTTCTGTTGAAATTTGTTCAATGTATTTTTAAAACCTCAAACATATATCTTGCTCAACTATATGTGAGATTTTAGGATATGATACCTCTTGACTTCATCTTCTTTCCCTTCCTTGGTCTCCAAATTTTATATGAAGCTCTAGTAATGCCAAACTTAGAGCTTCCCAACTGTACCGTATAGTTCTGTACCTCTTTGTCTTTGTACACATGGCTCTCTTGGCCTAGAATTGCCTTCAACTGATCCATTCTGAGGTATCCCTGGGTGGCTCAGTGGTTTGGCACCTGTCTTCAGCCCATGGCACAATCCTGGAGTCCCGGGATCAAGTCAAGCTCCTTGCATGGTGCCTGCTTCTCCCTCTGCCTGTGTCTCTGCTTCTCTCTCTCTCTCTCATGAATAAATGAATAAAATCTTTAAGAAAAAGTATCCATTCTGGTACACTAGAAAAAGTAGAGCAAAATAAATCCAAAGTAATCAGAAGAAAAGAAATAATGAATTAGAGCAGAAATCAATGAAACTGAAAACAGAAAATTAATAGTGAAACTCAATAAAGCCAAAAGCTTGTTCTTTGGAAGGATCAGTAAAATTAATAAGCCTCTATCCAGACTAACTTAAAAAACAAGAGAGAATATACAAATTACTAATATCAGAAACTAAAGAAGGGCATCACTACAGATCCCATGGAAATTAAAATGATAACAAAGAAATACCACAAACAACTCTATGACCATAAATCTGATAATTTAAATGAAATGGACCTATTCCTTGAAGGATGCCATCTGCCAAAATTCATACAAGAAAAAAAACAGACAATATAAATATAACTATATCTAGTAAAGAAGTTGAATTAATAGTTAATAACCAGGGGATCCCTGGGTGGCGCAGCGGTTTGGCGTCTGCCTTTGGCCCAGGGCGCGATCCTGGAGACTCGGGATCGAATCCCACGTCAGGCTCCCGGTGCATGGAGCCTGCTTCTCCCTCTGCCTATGTCTCTGCCTCTCTCTCTCTCTGTGTGACTATCATAAATAAATAAAAATTTAAAAATATTAAAAAAAATAGTTAATAACCTAAAAGAGAAAGAACCAGGTCCAGATAGGTTTACTGGTGAATTCTACCGAACATATGAAGAAAATATTATATCAATTATTTGATCTTTCAGATGAAAAAACTAGAAGGAATACTTCCTAACTCATTCTATAAGGTCAGCATTACCTTAATACCAAAAGCTGGAAAAAGACATTACAAAAAAACTACAGACCAGTATCTTTCATGAACATAGATGCAAAAATCCTCAACAAAATATTAGCAAATCAAATCTAATAGTTTATAAAAATAGTTGTATGCTATGACCAAGTGGGATTTATTTCAGGTGTGAAAGGCTGATTCAAGATTCAAAAATCAATTAATGTAATCCATCACATCAATGAGCCAAAAAAGAATAATCATGTGATCATATCAATAGATGCAGAAAAAACATTTGACAAAATCCAGCACCCATTCATGATGGGAAAAAAAAAAACCTCTCAGTAAATAGGAATAGAGGGAAACTTCCTCAACCTGATAAAGAATATCTCCAGAAAACCTACAGCTAAAACTATGCTTAATAGTGGGAAACTTGGGGGACTCCTGGGTGGCTCAGCTGCTGAGTGTTTGTGTTCAGCACAGGGCATGATCCTGGAGTCCTGGGATTGAGTCCCACATCAGGCTCCCTGCATGGAGTCAGCCTGTGCCTCTCTCTCTCTCTCTCTCTCTCTGTCCCTCATGAATAATACAATCTTCAAAAAAAATAGCGGGAAACTTGAGGCTTTCCCACCAAGGTCAGAAACAAGACAAAAATGTTTCTTCTCAGGACACCTGGGTGGCTCAGTGTTTGAGCGTCTGCCTTCGGCCCAGGGGTGATCCTGGGGTCCCAGGATTGAGTCCCACATCGGGCTGCCTGCAGGGAGCCTGCTTCTCTCTCTGCCTATGTCTCTGCCTCTCTTTCTCTGTCTCTCATGAATAAATAAATAAAATCTTTTTTAAAAATGTTTTTTCTCACCATCCCCTTTCAGTATCATACTGGAAATCCTAGCTACTTCAATAAGACGAGACAAGACAAGAAAATGTGTACAGATTGGGAAGGAATAAACAGAACTACCTTTGTTCACAGATGATTGTTTATGTAGAACCAAAAAAAACTAACACAAAAGTTTCTAGAACTAATAAGCAACTATAGCAAGGTTACAAAATACAAAATTAATGTATAGAAGCCACTTTTCTATACACCAGCAAAGAACAAGTGGAATTTGACATTAAAAACACAATACACTTAAATTAGTACCCACCAAAACTAAATAGTTACATACAAATTTTAAAAGTATGCATGAGATATATTTGAGGAAAACTACAAAATTCTGATGAGCTAAATAAATGGAGACCTCCATATCCACAGATAGGAAGACTCAATATGATCAAGATGTCAGTTCTTCCCAAGTTGATCTACAGATCTATAGATTTACTGTTGCAAACCCAATAAAAATTCTAGTATGTTATGTTGTGGATATTGGCAAACTGATGGTAAAGTTTATTTGAAGAGGCAAAAGCCACAAGATAACCAACACAATATCAAAAGATACAAAGTTGGAAGACTAACACTATCTGATTTTAACACTTAATATAAAGATACAGTAATCAAGACACCGTGGTATTGGTCAAAGAAAAGACAAGAGATCAACGGAATAAAATAGGGAAACTATAAATAGACCCACACAAATATGTCAACAGGTTATAACAAAGAGTGAAGACAATACACTGGAGCAAGATAGTCTTCTTAATATTTGGTGCTCAAACAACTGGGCATCCATGTGCAAAATAAATGACAAATGAAATTAGACACAGACCTTACATCCTTCACAAATACCAACATAAAATGGATCTAGAGCTAAATGTTAAAACACAAAACTATAAAACTTTTGGAAGATAATATAGAGAAAAATCTAGATGACTTTGGGTATGGCAATGACTTTTTATACATAACACCAAAGGCATGAAGAAAATAATGGATAAGCTGAATTTCATGAAAATTAAAAACTTCTGGTCAGAGAAAGACTGTCAAGGGAATGAGAAGACAAGTCACAGACTGGGAGGAAATATCTACAAAAAACATAGCTGATAAAAGACTATTATCCAAAAATGTACAAAGAACTCTTAAAACTCCACAATAAAAAGAACAAACTACCCAGTTAAAATATGGGCCAAACACCTTAACCAACACTTCACCAAAGAAAATACACTGATGGCAAATAAGCATATAAAAAGATGATCCCAATCACATGCCATCAAGAAATGCAACCGAAACAACCATGAGATGCCACCACATGTCTATTAGAATGGCCGGAATATGGAACCCTTACAACATCAGATGTTGCTGAGGATGTCAAACAAGAGGAACTCTCATTCACTGCTGGTGAGAATGCAAAATGGTACAGCCCCTCAGGAAGAGAATTGTGTGGTTTCTCACAAAACTAAACATGCTCTTACCCTACGATTCAGCAATTGATCTCCTTGGTATTTACCCAAAGTTTGAAAACTTGTGTGCAGGGGTGCCTGGATGGCTCAGTGGGTTAAGCATCTGCCTTCAGCTCTGGTCATGATCTTAGGATCATGGGATAGGACTCCCTGCTAAGCTGGAAGCCTGTTTCTCCCTCTCCCTCTGTCTGTAGCTCCCCCCTGCTTGTTCTCTCTCTCTCTCTCTGTTAAATAAATAAATAATTTTTTAAAAACTTAGGTGCACATAAAACTTGCACACAGATGCTTAAAGAAGCCCTATTCATAATTACCAAAACCTAAAAACAACTAAGATAACCTTCAATAAGTGATTGGATAAACTATGGTATGTCAGATAATGGAGTATTAGTACAAAAAGAAATGAGCTGTCAAGCCATGCAAAGACACAAAAGAACTTTGAGTGTGTATTACTACATGGAAGAGGCCAATCTGAAAAGGCTATGTACTCTATGATTCTAACTATATGACATATTGGAAAAAGGTAAAATATGGAGACAGTAAAAAGATCAACGGTTGCTCAGTTTTGGGGTGAGGAGACAGAAAAGAGATAAATAGGTGGACCATAAAGATATTCTAGGTATTGAAAGTGTATGATACTAAATGACGGATACATGTGTCCAAATCCATAGAATGTACAACACCAAGAGTGAACTTTAATGTAAACTATGAACTATGAACTTTCGGTGATTATGATGTGTCAGTGTAGGTTCATCAATGGTAACAAATATACCACTCTGGTGTTGGATGTGGATAATAGGGAACCTATGCACATATGGGGGCAGAGATTTATAGGAATCTCTGTACATCCCTCTCAATGTTTCTGTGAATCTGAAATTTCTCCAAAAAATTTGTCTTTAAATCGTATCACACACACCAAGGGTGATGACTAACACCCAAGATGGCTCCGAATGATCCTAATGTGCTGGTCAGATGACTGCAGCCCTAACCAACATCCTGAGTGAAATGTCATGAGAGATCCCAGCAGAACCATCCAGGTAAACTATACCTGAATTTCTGACCCACAGAAAGTAATATATAAGAAATATTGATTATTATTTATAGTCACTTTATTGTGTGGGTAATATTTTACACAGCAATAATTGTGTTTCTTCTTGCTAGTAAAATAAAACTGGAAAATAAAATTTAAAAAAAGCTTATAATTGAAAAAAAACATGAAATACTTAGGGATAAATACAAAATAAAGGAAAACCTTTCACTAAAATTACAGAGCATTGCTAAAAGAAATTAAATATCTAAATAAATAGAGCTATCTACTGTGCTCATGGATTGGAAGACACAGTATTGTTAAATATCAGCTCTCCCTCAATTAACATAGAGATTCAGCTGGGACCTCTGTCAGAATCCAACAATATTTTTATAGGACTTGACAAGCTAATGCTAAAATTATAGATGGAAATGTAAATAATCCAGAGTAACCAAATAAATCTTGAAATAAGAAGAACAAAGTTGAAGGAAAGCCTTAAATTATCTTATTCCTGAATTATTATACAGCTATATGATTCAATATAACGTGTTATTACCATAAAAGTAGACATATGGATTAATGAGACAGAACTAGGCCAGACATATAAGATCAATTGGTTTTAGCAAGAGTGCTAAGACATTTCAGGAGAAAAGGAAAATCTTTTAACATATGATGTTGAAATTACTGGATATCCTTTGGTGGAAAAAAAAATGAACATCAACTTTCATCTCACATGATACCCAAAAGTTAGCCTAAAATGGCCATAGAACTAAATATATACATGGAAACTATAAAATTCCTAGGAGAAAATCTTTGTGTTCTTGAGGTAGGCAAAGATTTGGTAGGCATAGTACACAAAACCACAAACTATAAAGGCAAAATGACAAATCAGCCATTATCTGAATTTAAAACTATTGCTCTTCAATGATCACCACTAAGGAGTCAAGAAGTAAAGACAATATGGAGGAAATCATTGTAATTACATATATGGAAAAGTACTTGTATCCAGAATAAAGAGCTCAAAACTCAATAATAAAATGGCAAATTTTTTTTTAATGGGCAAGGAGTGTAACACAAATATTTTACAAAAGATGGTATATTGCCAGTTACACATGAAAATTTCTCACCAAAAATAAATAAATAAATAAAAGAAAAATTCTCACCATCAGTCATCAGGAAATTGTGAAATACCTCTACACATGCTAGAATGGATAAAATTTAATACCAGCTGTGATGATGTTGTCAAATTCTCATGAAAAATGGTACATTTTACTTTTAAAAAACTTTTAAAATCCAATTAGCTTCAGACGTAATGTTCAATAATGTATCAATTGCATATAACACCCAGTGCTCATCACATCACATGCCTTCCTTGCCATCACCAGTTACCCCATCCCCACACCAACCTCCCTTCCAGCCACCCTGTTTGTTTCCTATAATTATGAGTTTCTCATGGTTTGTCTCCTTCTCTAACGACTCCCCATTCAGTTTTCTCTCCCTTCCCCTATGATCCTCTGGGCTGTTCCTTATATTCCACATAGGAGTGAAGCCATATGATAACTGTCTTTCTCTGATGGACTTCCTTCACTCAGCAGAATACCCTCCAGTTCCATCCATGTCAATGTAAATGGTATGTATTCAACCTTTCTGATGCCTGAGTGATATTCCATTGTGTGTGTGTGTGTGTGTGTGTGTGTGTGTGTGTGTACTACATCTTCTTTATCCATTCATTTGTTAATGGACATTTGGTTCTTTCCATAGTTCAGTTATTGTGGACATTGCTGCTATCAACATCGAGGTGCAGGTGTCCCTTCGGATCATTACATTTGTATCTTTGGGATAAATACCTAGTAGTGCGATTTCTGGATCATAGAGTAGCTCTATTTTCAACTTTTTGAGGACCCTCCACACAGTTTTTCAGAGTGGCTGCACCACTTCACATTCCCACCCACAGTGTAAGAGCGCTCTCCTTTCTCCACATCCTCCCCGACATTTGTTGTTTCCTGTCTTGTTAATTTTCCCCATTCTCACAGCTGTGAGGTGCCATCTCATTGTGATTTAATTTGTATTTCCCTGATGGCAGGTGATGTGGAACATTTTTTCATGAGTTTATTGGCCATTTGTGTGTCTTCTTTGGAGAAATGTCTGTTTATGTCTTCTGCCCATTTCTTGACTGGATTTTTTGGTTTTTGGGTGTTGAGTTTGATTAAATTCTTTATAGATCTTGGACACTAGCCCTTTATCTCATAGGACATTAGCAAATATATTCTCCCATTTCATAGGCTGCCTTTTAGTTTTGTTAACTGTTTCCTTTGCTGTGCAGAAGCTTCATATCTTGATGAAGTCTGAATAGTTCATTTTTGCTTTTGTTTCCTTTGCCTTTGGAGATGTGTCTAGCAAGAAGTTGCTGCAGCCGAGGTCAAAGAGGTTGCTGCCTGTGTTCTCCTCTAGGATTTTGATGGATTCCTGTCTCATATTTAGGTCTTTTATCCCTATTGAGTTTATCTTTGTGTAAGGTGTGAGGAAATGGTCCAATTTCATTCTTCTACATGTGGCTGTCCAGTTTTCCCAGCACCACTTATTGAAAAGACTGTCCTTTTTTCATTGGATATTCTTTCCTGTTTTGTCAAAGATGAGTTGATCATAGAGTTGAGGGTCCATTTCTGGGTTCTCTGTTCTGTGTCACGGATATATGTGTCTGTTTTTGTGCCAGTCCCATAGTGTCTTGAGGATCACAGCTTTATAATAGAGCTTGACATCCAGAATTGTGATGCCACCAGCTTTGGTTTTCTTCTTCAACATTCCTCTGGCTACTTGGGGTATTTTCTAGTTCTATACAAATTTAAGGATTACTTGTTCCAGTTTTGTGAAAAATGTATATGGTATTTTGATAGGGATTCCACTGATAATGTCTATGCTACCCAGAACAATTTACACATTCACTTTAGAAAACTGTTTGACAATCCCTTAGAAGTTAAACATGAAGTATTTACCGTATCACCCTTGCCATACTATTTGCACAAGAGAAATTAAAACATATGTCCATAAGGCTTACATATGAAGGTTTATAGCAGAGTTATTAGTAAAAGTCAAAAACCAGATCAATTCAAATGACCATCAATAGATGAATGGAAAAACACAATGTATTTTACCTTCACAACCAAACACCACTCAATAAAAAGGAATAGACTACTTGTACAAGTTAACACAATAGGCAAATATCAAAATCATTCTGCTGCATCAAGGAAGTAAGACACAAAAGAGTATATAAAGGGTTCCATTTATACAAAATTCTAGAAAATACAAACTAATCTGTAGTGACAAAACAGTTAAGTGATTCCACTCCTAGTTATATGCCTAAAAGAAATAAATGTCCTCACAAAAATCTTATACACGAATATTCATATAATAGCAGTATAATTCATACTAGCCCCAACTTAAAAACAACCCAAACATCTATTAACTGGTAAATGGATAAGTAAAATTTGATGTATCAATACAATGGAGTATTATTCAACAATCAAGGGAAATGAAATACTGATACATGCTACTGATACATGAACCCTGAAAACGTACCAAGTGAAAGAAGCCAGTGACAAAGACCACAGACTGTATGATTTAATTAATATGAAATGTTCAAAATAGCAAATCCATAGAGACAGAAAGTAGTGGTTTCCTATGGCTGTGAAGTTGGGCCCAAATGGAGGTTGTCTGCTAATGGGTACAGGCTTTCTTTGGGGGGTAAAGTTCCCAAATCGATTGTGGTAATGGTTGCACAATTTCTGAATGTACTCAGAACTATTGAATCGGGTGTTTTAAATGGATAAGTTATATGACAGGTAGCTTTAGCTCAGTAAAGCTATTATTAAAAAATAATAATAAATTAAGCAGACCAGTTGTTCCCTGAGGCCAGAAGTGGAGAGCAAGGGAAGAGGAGGAATCTTTTGGTGGTGATTAAAACATTTTTACCTTCATTGTATCAGCTGTTGTGTTTGCAACTGTGAAAATCCACTGAGTTGAATGCTTTCAACAAATGCAATTTACTGTATGGAAATCATTCAGGTTGCTTTCATAAAGAGTGCACACTGAACAGTCTTCCTTCTAGCAACGCGCTGAATTTTCCGATCCCAGAAGCAATTAACATTACCAACTTCTTATATATTCTCCTAGATGTATTTATTTTATTCATGCTTAGGCCCATTCTTACCTACATTATTTTTCCATTCTTGAAACAAATGGTAGCACACTATACACACTCTTCAATACCGTGGTTTTTTTCACTAAAAATATTTTGAACATTTATTCAAATGTTGAATTTTTATTCTAAAATATTTTGAATATTTGTTTTTGTAAATTTATTTTTTATTGGTGTTCAATTTGCCAACATATAGAATAACACCCAGTGCTCATCCCATCAAGTGCCCCCCTCAGTGCCCGTCACCCAGTCACCCCCCCCCCACCTCTCCTTCCCCCACCCCTAGTTCGTTTCCCACAGTTAGGAGTCTCTGATGTTCTGTCTCCCTTTCTGATATTTTGAATATTTTAAAAATATTTTGATTTTGTGGATCTTTGAGAATACAAAAGTATTATTTTCTTGAATTTGTATTTCTATAATTTTGAGGAAAATTGTGTCTTCCCATAGTTGTCAGAATCATTTTTGTTTCCTTTACTGTAGACCATCATTTGCAACCTTTTTGTATTTTTTTATTATAGCCTTAGATGTGTACTTATTTATACGTAGAAGCTCTTTCTATATAGGCAAATCATCTTTTTAAGGATGATGCAAATATTTCTTCCAGTGTGCCCTTTATCCTTGGATTATAATGAGTTTTATAAAACTCTTTTAATACAGCCTAAATTATCACTGTTTCATGACTTCAGGGTTCTGTGTCAAATTTACGCCTTGCTCATTCCACAATTATAAAAATAATTCACCAGAGTTTTCTTAGGTACTTTTTTAAAAAAGATTTTATTTATTTATTCATGAGAGACACACACACACAGAGAGACAGAGAGAGACAGAAAGAAGCAGGCTCCATGCAGGGAGCCCGATGTGGGACTCGATCCCAGAACTCCAGGATCACACCCTGGACCCAAGGCAGGCGCTAAACCGCCGAGCCACCCAGGCGCCCCTCTTAGGTACTTTCATGGTTTCATAATTTGTTTCCAAACCCGTAATCATTATGGAATATAGTTTAGTGTAAAATGCAAAATTCTCAAATTTTTTCCAATACTATTTATTGAGTAATGCATCTTTTCTCCATTGATTTGAAGTATCATCCTTATCATGTGCTACATAACCATATGGACTTGGATCTATTTCTACACTTTCTATTTTGTTCTACTAATCTGCTGATTCATATAATGATAACAGATTGTTCTACTTATCCCAGCTTTACAACAAGAGCTAACAACCAGTAGGCTAATTTCTCCTTCCTTTTATCTTCTTTATCAGAATTTTTCCTAGCTATCCTTGCTTATTTTCCATTTGAATTTTAGCAACAGCTTGTACAGCTCCACAAGAAAAATCCTTTTGATAGGTTTATTGGAATCATATAAAATTTATAGATTACAGGTAATTGACATCCTTCTGATTTTGATGCTTCCTATCCAAAATCAATTATGGCATGCCTTTTCATTTATGCAAGTCTTTTTTTTTATTAGTCTTCACGTCTTGTCCTAGCATTTAAATTTTCTTCTTTATAAATCTTGTGTACTTCCTTTATCTAATTGCATGGGCTAGAACTTCTTAGAACTTATGAAATAACACTGATAATAGAGGGCATCTTTGTCTTATTCTTAATTTTAATGGAAATGTTTCCAGTATTTTCCTAGTTAGAATCATACTGGTTGAGCAAAATATATACACACACAAACACAGGCCTGTTTCTACCTATTGCGAGATTTTTAAATTCAGGAATAAGAAATAAACTTTATGAAATGCTTTTTAAACCTCTAGGGAGGTTGTAATATTATGCTTTCTTTTACCTATTAATATTGTAAATTTGGGAGAAAATTTATTTTTTTCCCTAAGATTTTATTTATTCATGAGAGACAGAGAGAGAGAGAGAGAGAGAGAGAGAGAGAGAGAGGCAGAGACACAGGCAGAGGGAGAAGCAGGCTCCACGCAGGGAGCCTGACGTGGGACTCGATCCTGGGACTCCAGGATCACGCCTAAGGCCGAAGGCAGGTGCTAAACCCATGAGCCACCCAGGGATCCCCCCAGGGAAAAAATTTCTTATTGAAGTATAGTTGACATACAATATTATATGAATTTCAGGGGTACAACATAGTGAACTGACAATTATATACATTATGAAATGCTTACCATAATAAGTATAGGATCCTCAAATCAATGCTATACTTGTTATAAAATTATATGGAAGCTCACCTTCTGTTTCTGTGGTCAAGAAATATTTAAACGGCATTGTAGTTCTCTATCCTTTAAAGATTTCCCTCTGAATTCGTCAAGCCCCTAGTGTTGTAGGAGGAGTGATATCTTGAATAGTTTTCTCTACTTATTTTTATTATGGTAATGATGGGATGACATTTTTATCTCCTATTCAACAGTTCTGGAAATTTATACTTTTCTAGATAATTACACAGTGGATCTGGATTCTCAAATTTATTTTTATAAATGTAAACACAGTCTTGTAATTCCTTAATTTTTTCTGTATATATGGCTATTTTACTAGTATCACTTCTCATTTGTACGTGTGCCGTCTTCCTTTTTCTTATTTAGGTCAACTAATGTGTCTTTTAAAAAAATCTCCCCCATAGAAACAGCTGTAGGATTTGTTATATGCTATCCACTTTTTAATTTACTAATTTGTTTCATTCTTATTTTCCTTCTGCTTTCTTTAGCTTTGTTTTGCTTTTATATTGTTACTCTTCTAAAACTAGATAATATATTCAACCATTTTCACCTTTATTATTTATTATTATAAAATTCCTCTCAGTACCATAGAAGAGGGCCTATATCTGGATGGATCTCTTATGTTTTGTTTTCATTACCATTGTCATTATTTTCTAGATAATTACAATTTTGAGGCCCTCTTAGGCTTAAAAAGAAGTTGTTTAAGAGAGAGTTTTTCTTTCCCAAGAGGCATTTGTCTTGTTCTATGGTTTTAATTTATAATTCTACGGCACAGTGATAAGAATACACTGGTTAGAACTATTTCAACATTTTGAAATTTATTCAGTTGTGCCTTATGGCTTGAGACTTGGTCAATTTTTATAAATGTTCCATGTATAGAAAAGAGTGAGTTTATCTCAATTTGCATGATACAGAGATTTTATATATCCATATAATCTAATTCAACAGTGGTATCTTTTTTCCATAGTATCGTCCACTTGATTTCTCATAAATAAGGTCCTCCTCCCCATTAAATACTATGAATAATTTTTCCTATTTTTTAAGTGTTTGCTTTTATACCTTTATAATTCCATAATTATTTATCAGGTTATTAAATAATCCTAGTTTTAGAAAGTCAGGCATAACCTCACTATCTGTACCTTTTTATTCCGCTTCCCCATTAATTGTTGCTATGTACATTATTTCTACATTTTCAAGGTTTATAATATTTATACTCTATTGATCACCTCCATTTCTTTTTATCTTTATTTCTTCATTCCTCTACTTACTGATTGCCTAAATTTCTTTTGCTGCCACTATCTTCATAAAGGGGTCATAAGAAAAAAATTTCCTCATCATTTTTTTTCATGTTAAGCAATATTTTGTTGTTGCTGTTCTTGCTGTTGTTCTTATATGTAAATAACAATTGGTCTGAGTATAATATCCTTGACTCATACATTTTTCCTTCAATACTTTAAAGACATTACTCCGTAACTGAATGTTGCTGTGAAGAAGTCTGAGGCCAGCATCATACTCTGTCTTATGAAGGTGACTTCATCTTCTACCTGCTTCCCACAATATCCTTTAGCTTCAGGCCTACTAAATTTATAAGGATATTTTGGTGTTAGCGTTCTGTGCCAGCTTCTCCCTGGGACACGACACGCCCTTAAAATTTCTGGATTCCAGCCCTGAAAGGTTTCTCGAATATATTTTTTTTGGTTTTCCACTTTAGAGGCACCAATTATGCCTTTAATATCTAATATTTGGGTTCTTCTTTGTCCTCCAGGTCTATAATTTTTTCTCCACTCTACAGGGATATGCTGAATCACAATTTTTACTCATGCCATACCATTTTAGTGACAAATATTTTTTCCACCTGATAGTTTTTCATGGTTTGTATTTCCACATTTTTTTTCTTGTAGTATTTCTATATAGATCCTGTGGTGGTTCCTTTGTCATTGATGTTGTAGTTCACCTTTTAATGAGATGAGTAATTCAGCTATCAGGTGTTGGTTTGTTTTAGGAAACAGTCTACAACATTGTCCCAAGATAAAATAATTCTCACAGAACAGAGCTGTGTACATGAGTGAGGCTATTTAATCTTTACTTCTCCCCAGATAACAAAAGTCACACTGCATTGCTCCCCTTATAACTTGCGAGTGGTTCCAGTCCAGTCTCACCAGTAGACTACGTCACTTCTAGTAAATTTGGCTTGTCTATTTAATTCCTCTTCAATTCTGACTTCTCAGCTTTTCAAAACCTCTTTCAACATCAGGGAAGCTTCATCTGCCAGCCTGCTCACTCCATCCTGATTGCTACAAATAAAGGAGTGTTGGTTTTATACCTCAGCACACACTACTTATTTTAAGGATGTGTTTGCTAGCTTTTGGTGAGATGCACAGCTCATTGCATCCTCTCTGTCTTCCTGAACTTTTGTTTGACTTTCACTGTTTGAGGCAGGGCTTTCTCTTATTTTATGGTTTAGGGTTTCACATGCCTTCGTGTTTCAATGATAATAAAGTTTCTGCCTTTGTGCTTCATTATCTTTGATGTTTTGGATGATTCTAAGAACAATTTTGTTATAGATCTATATTATCCATGTTATATATAAGTACACATGTATGCATATATTTATATGTATATGTAAATATCTCCATATACATTCACATATGCATATATCTGATAACATTGAATCATACCCTCCATCCATTTGGTAAGTATTTAATTTAAAATTCAGACTCTTAAAACCCTAACAGAGTTCTTGCTACATCTACAGCCTGGCTATTAGATCACAAACAGGTAAGCATGATGTATGTGTCACTCCTGGTGTCCTTCTCACCCATCCTATACTTTTCGTCATCCACTAAAGAGCAAGTACTTGATGATATTAGCCAAAGGTAGTATCAGGTAGGGGAAGTAGATTCAGCATCCCTTGGAAATAACTAAATAACTAAATTAAGCCCCCAGTAATTGTTCTTCACAGTCATAATAATAGTATCATTCTATGTTCATCTCAATTTTATGAGAATGTTCTTTTTAGTTCTGTTGCACATCAAATACTAAGCACACACACACAAAACCACTTTGATGAAATTCTTTTTTAAAAAAAAGATTATATTTATTTATTTGTGAGAAGGAGAGCACAGAGGGAAAGTAAGAGGGAGAAGTGGACTCTCTGCTAAGCAGAGAGCCCCATGTGAGACTCCATCCTAGGACCCTCAGATCATGACCCAAACTGAAGGTAAATGCTTAACTGACTGAGCCACCCAGGTGCCCTTGATGAAATTCTTTAAACACAGGAACTGTTGAAGTAAAATGTGGATAGAATTATCAATAGACTTCATAGAAAACAAGGATTTCACCACACTGAACAAACCTTGTAGGCCCCAACTCTATTAAAAAGCATCAATAGGAAAAAAAAAAAAAAGCATCAATAGATAGCTAAGTATGTTTTTAGATATTATTTATTACCAGTTTTATTGAATTGTGATCAGGAAGTACTGACTATAATATTTCTAATTTGGGGAATTGTGATTAATATGAAATTAGTATTTGTCCATTTTCATGGGTATTTAAAAAGATGGTATATTTCCTTTTTTCTCTTCAAAAAAAATTTTGATTCTATTTAATTAGCATACAGTGCAATTGTTTTCAGGAGTAGAATTCAGTGATTCATCACTTACATGTAACACCCAGTGCTCAATGCAACAAGTGCCCTCAGTAATACCCATCATCCATAAGATGGTATACTTCCAATAACCAGTTTCTTCATATAAGTCTTTCTATACCAATTTATGTTATATTTGTCTTTTTTACCCTGACTTCTTTTTTCTTCCTCTTGTTTTGGTCCCTTTTTCTTGTATTTCCTATTACTTCTGCTTCATTAATGTTGCTGGTGTGCTAATTAAAGATAGATATTTGTAGCTGATATCCTCTTTGTGGATTGCATTCTTTAGCATCCAATAGCCTCCTTTGAAATTTATTTGGATCTCTAAATGTTACCTTATCAGAAATTGATATCAGGGCCATAGCAAATTTTTCTTTTAATTTGCTTTACTATGGTATCTTTTTGTTTACTCTTCTATTCTCAAACATCTTATAGCTTTATTTCAGGTGTTTCTCCTGTATACAACATCCGATTGGATTTTCCTATGTAATTCAAATTTAAAAGGGCTTTTGGTTTAACAGGTGCATCAAACTCAACTTACATTTATTAATATGGCAGATATTTTTAGCTTTAGTACTGTCATTATTTTATTTTTTGTCTTCTGCTTCTTATAGTTTTTTAAAGGGTGTTTTATTATATGACCTGCTGATATCTGTATATTAATTTTTAATCCCACTACCTGATTGGTCTCTTATTCATCAATTCTCATGCATTTTCTAAATATACAATTTCAAACAAAATTCCTGTAATTATAATTAGTGAAGACTACCTAAATACTATAAAATATGTATTTCAGTTCCAAAGCAATGTTATGTTCAGTGGGAAAACAGCAGATGCGTTTCCATTAAGATCAGAAATAAAACACTGTTGTACATTGTAGCCACTGGGATAATAACCTGAGAGAGAAGAATAAGTGTTATAAAAACTGTACATAAGGTGGTAATATTAAATACCTGGAAACTCTAAGAGAATCAATCCTTAGGTGAATCAAAAACTACTTTAAACAGTTAGAAAATTCATTAAGTTAAAATATATGTTAATTTCTTTCATATGTACACAAATTAGAAGACAAACACAACAAAACATTGTAATAACCATTATCACAAGAACAAAATAGGAGAAAATTAAAAAAAAAAACTTTTCAAAAATTCATGGGAAAAAAAAAAGAAAAAGATGTTGAAAATCCCTAAAGGCCCATAAGGAATTTTGAACTAGTAAAGAGGCATACTGTTTTCTAAGATAAAAAAATGATTAGAATGTCAAATTATTTTATGACTTAATGCTACATTAATTTGTAACATACCAATAAATTTTTATTATAACATGCAAACATTTTCTCATTTAAAACTAGATAGATTTTAAACCTCATGTGAAAAAATAATTTAAAAATCCCATAAAGGGGATGCCTGGGGTGGCTCACCAGTTTAGCACCTGCCTTCAGCCCAGGGCGTGATCCTGGAGTCCTGGGCTCAAGTCCCACATCGGGCTCCCTGCGTGGAGCCTGCTTCTCCTTCTGCCTGTGTCTCTGCCTCTCTCTCTCTCTCTCTCTCTGTGTCTCTCACGAATAAATAAATAAAATCTTAAAAAAAAAAAAAAAGAAAGAAAGAAATAGCCCATAAAACTCTGGGAAGGAAGAGCAAAAAAGGGGTAATGAACCCAAATGAACATTAAGATACCTTATAAAGCTACAATAATTCAAACTGGCCAGGTGCTACAGTAATTCATGTTGCATAATAGACCAATGGAACAGAAAAGAAAGTAGAGAAATAGCCTAAATCGATATGGAAATTTAGTATATGATAAGAATGACATTTCAAAGTAATGGTGTTAGGAGAACAGAGTAGTTCTCTTTTAAAAATGTTTTTATATCAAGCACTAATAATTTAATAGAATATATTCCAAATGGATTAAAGACATAAATGCAGAACAAAACCATAAAAGTACTAGAAAAAAGCATGTGAATTTCTTTTGAATTTTAAAATGGGAATGGCCTTCCAGCTTATACATAAATTCTGAAAGCCATTTAAAAAGGACAGGTGGGGGGCACCTGGGCGGTGCAGTGGGTTAAGTGGCTGACTCTTGGTTTTGACTGAGGTCATGATCTCAGGGTGGTGAGACTGAGCCCTGTATCTGGCTCCATGCTCAGTGAGGAGTCTGCTTGGGATTCTCTTTCTCCATTTTCTTCTGCCCCTCCCCCACCTCTCCCCCCCTCAAATAAATAAATAAATCTTTTTTAAAAGGACAGGTAAATGTAACTATATTTTAAAGAGTTTTTGACGGGCAGAATTATCATGAACAAGGTTAAAAGATGAAAGATGGACTAGAAAAAAAAATATTTGTAACTTATATCACAAAGGGCCAATTTTTCTGTTTAAAGTGCTCCTAGAAATTGATAAGAAAATAACCAACAATCAAATAGAAAAAAAATGGACAAATTATATAAATAGAAGTTCACAGAATATGAAATACAAACAATACTTAAACATGAGATTTCCAATATAAGTAAGAGGATAATTTGAGTAATGCATAACTACATTGAGATGCAGTTTTGTAGCACAGCAGGTTGACAAAAAATCCAATAGTTTAAAAAGACTTTCTTTTGGCAACAACAAAAGGTAGAAAAGTATATAAAAGTATATATACCTTGACCTAGCAATCTAGCATAGGAGAATTATTCTACACATATATCTGTATGCGTGAAAATATTGTATTCAGTATTATTTTTGTGACACTGTAATAGCAAAAACTACCCAGGTGTAAGGATGACTGGTTAAATAAGTAACAGCACACCCATTCAAAGAAGACTATGAAGCTTAAAAAAATTAGAAGTCATGTATGTGTATATACATGTATATATGTATATATAGGGTGTGTGTGTGTATACGTGTGTGTATTTAGGAGCTATATGTTGATATTAAAGTGTTTCCAAGATACATTAAGTAAAAAGAATAAGGTACAAAACAGAGTATAAGCATGATAGCTTTGGAGTTAGAAGAGGTGAATATGAATACATATTCATATTTGTTTATATTCTATAAAAAAACGCTGGAAGACACATTTAAAATGAAAAATAGAGGTTATGTTGGTGGAGGGGGGGCTATATGAGTTAAGCACAAAATGAGAAGAATAATTTATTATTAATGTTTAGATTTGTTTTAGCAACTAAATGAATTTATGGTCGACTCAAAGGATTAAATTTACATATCCTTTCTCTTTTTACTGTTATAAATAGAATTTATAGATTAATTTACGTAAAAATTGCTATCTTTACCCCCATGAGCCTTCCTATGCATAAACAAGTATCCTTTTCCATTCTATTCAATATTTCCTTCATATCTGTCTCCAGGTTTTCAAAATTTTCTTCCCATCAATCTTAAACATTTTTTAGGGTACTTATAACCAAAAATTTTACTATTTTGGCTGGTGTTATAAATTATACTTTCTCCATTATAACTTCTAAAAGATTACCATCTGCATATAGAGAATGTCTTAATCTATTTGGGTGGCTACAACAGACTACCATAGACTGGGTGGGTTAAAAACTGCAGAAAGTTATTTCTCGCAGTTCTGGAGGCTAAGTTCAAAATCAAAGCACCAGAAGATTCAGTGCTGATGAGAGCTTCCTGGTTCAGAGACAGCCGTCTTTTCTGTATCCTTACATGGTGCAAGGGGTGAGGGAACTCTCTGGGGTCTCTTTTACAAGCGTACTAATTCTGTCCATGGGAACTCCACTCTCATGACCTAAGCACCTCCCAAAAAATCCCACCTCAAAATACCATCACATTGGTAATTAGGTTTCAATGTACTAATTTTGGAGGGACATACGCATTGAGTCTATAGGAAAGACTGTTGATTGTGTTATGCAGACATCTTTCTGAATTCTTTATTTTTTATAATAATTTTACAGTTGAACTTTTTAGATTTATTTCTCCTGTTCAATTGCATCAGTTTGGACTTCTGGAACAGTGGGCATTAAATTACAGCATGGTGTGTGAACTTCCTTACTTTGTTCATGAATATAATAGCAACTGTTTCTTAGGCTCCTCCCTCCCACCAAAGCATTTTAATCAGCTTTTAGGGCAAAGAAAAAGATGTGTGGAGACGTATATTCAGCATATCATAGGCCAAGTATTGACAAATTACATCCACAAGCCAAATCCAGCTTACTGCCTATTTTTATAAATTAAGTTTTACTGGGACAGAACCACATTCATTTGTTTATGTACTGTCCATGGAAATATTTATGTACTTTCATGAGAAATATTTACTATCTGATTCTTTACAGAAAAAAAACTTTCCATCTCCAGGGCTAGAATATGCTTCAGTAACAATTCTAAAATACTACTTGCTTAAAATAATAAAAGTTTATTTCTTGCTTTTACTACCTATCCAACATATGTCAGCAAGGGCATGTGTTCCAGTATCCACTCAGAGACCCATGTTGATGGACACTCATGATCTTGTAGACATACCATCTGGAACACACATTCTTCTAGGGACACATCACTTCCATTCATGACCCATTGGCCAAAACTTGTCACAAAGTACCATCTTTGGAACTATAATAATTAGAAAAATGGAAAAAGCTCTGATCTCCACTCTTGGAAGCTTATAGTTTAATAAGGAGGAAATGAGGGGAAAGAAAAACAATCAGCTAAAATCCAAGTAGCTTCCATCAAGAGGAGCAAAGTTCCATAAAAAAGCAAAAGCAGGAAGAAGTGATCATATCTGTTTCAAAACATGAACAAAAGCTTTGAGCAAGAATGGCACTCAAAACCTTCTAACTGGAAACATGGGGTAGGGAGTATTTAAAGAGATGGGGGCACTGTAATAAAAGGCCAGAGGCCAAAGTACTAGAAGTGCTCAGAAAATAGCTGAGTCTGGTGTGATTAAAGTATATGATATATTTAGAAGAATGGGCAATGTAACTGGAATGATAAGCTGGGGCCGTATTGGCAGGATCTTGAATGCTTTGAGTATGAAGTCTTTTGCTGAGAGATTTCATGTGTGGAAGTATAGATGGGTCAATCTCAGTGGTTTTGCTTACAATATAACCTCAGCACTTGGCCTAGTGCTTGGCACATGCAAGTGTTCAATAAATATTACATGAATGAAGGAATAGAGAATAGTTTCCAAATTTTATTTTTATTATTCTAGAAGTTGCTACTAATTCACAGTAAAAAAAAAAAAAAAAAAATATATATATATATATATATATATATATATATATATATATATCGCTGAAGACTGATAATGCTGTTGATTCTTTGATCTTGTGGAGAACATAGAACATCTTCACTAAACTATCTAAGCCTATTGGCACTCTGCAAATAAATGTAGCTCAAAGTAATGCCTTTGTTCACTTTCCTGGTTTCAACCAAATTTCATCTGTTACTTTCACAGCCCTGCCTCCACCCCAACCTCTTTACTCCCTCAACTCCCTTCTTCACTTCTTCCAACCAGCTAGGATCTCATCTCACTGCTCCCTGTGACTTCCTACTAGGTACTCTTATACTAAGTTCTTCACCTTAGTTACTTTCTCCAAAAGATAATTCTAAATTAAGAATTACTTCAAATCAATGAGAAAAAAACCTCTTTCTTATAGCATGACCAAAATAAATTCCAGATGGATTAAAGAGTAAATTGTTTTAAAAATTCAAGTCAAAAAAAAAAATTCAAGTCATAGAGAAAAGTGGAATCAGCCCTCAAACATCTGAAAAGAGGATGGCTTTGCAAGCTTAGGAGCAATAACAGATAATTTAAAAGGGAAAGTTCAACAGGCTTAATACTAAATCCTAAATGACCATACCTAAATAGAAAACAAATATATTAAAAGAAGTCATAGACTAAAGAAATTATTTGTAACATATTTAATGTATACAAGGTTAATATCTTTAAAAGTAAAAAAGAGCTTAAACAAATTATTAAGGGAGATAGCAATATCTCTCAATGGGCAAAAGAAGGACAGTTCATGATAGGAAAAAGCTAGGGAAAATTTAGAAAGATGGTCAATCTCACTAGCAATAAAATCCAAATGAAAAATAAATGAATTTACTACTTTACTGAAAAATATCAAAGTAAAAATGATATAAAATCCTCTGCTGGAGACATACAGTAATAATTGCACTTTCATCTATAGCTGATATGATTGTAATTGATGCAGCTCTTTAGGAAAGGAATTTGGCAATATGTATGAAGCATAAAAATGAAGTTACTTTTTAATCCAGCAATTTCACTTCTGGGAACCTGTCCTATGGAAACAATCCAAAATATGGGAAAAGGTTTATTTACCAAGATGTTCATCACAGCATTATTTGTAATTATGAAAAATTAAAAACAACCTAAATTTCTAATAAGGGAATAGTTAGTAAATTACAATGTATCATCTGAAGGATTTTATGTGGCCACAAAAAATACAGTAAAAAAAAAACTAGCTTATTCTATAACTAGAATATTCAAAATATCGTGCACACGAAGATACCCAATTAACAAGCGTTGTCATGTAAATGGAAAAATTACAGTGTTTTTAAACTTCCCCCACCCTGGCCTGCTGTGAGAAAACCTTTGGCTCATGACAGTTTCCCACCTTAAACATCCAATTAATCAATTCCTTTCTTAGTGAAGACACGGAGAGAACTTTGGTTTATGCATTATTGTGTCACTCTTGGGTTATTGTAAAGCCCAACCCATCCTGCTCATTGAACACCCCTGCCCCCCCTCCACTGTCATACAAGACGGTCTCTTCTTTCTGGGCTTTGGTTCCATGTGAAGAAAGCTTAGAGCTAATTTGTCCTGTCAGACTTGGATCCCCATCTGGCCTCAGTGGTAGAGAGGCACTAGCTTAGGAAACGAAAGGAATTTAAGGGTCTCCCAGGACTATGATGAGCTTCTCATGACACCTCTCCTCTAGAAGAAAGAAGGTAGATGTCTGTTCTCCACACTGCCCTACATATTAGGAATGCATTTGTGACACTCCACCTAAGTTGTTCATCATAACACGATATAAAGACTAAGTAAGGCAAGGAAAGCCACCTCTGGCCTTCCCGAAGTAAGGGTGCACTCTAGGTAGCACGGCGATGGTATTATTCTATTGCTATACAATTATCTTTAAATGAACTAGAACAAATAATTCAACTACGCTTAATAAAGTGTTTACCTTGAGCCTGGCCCTAAGTGCTTAACACGTATTAACTCACTGAATATTCACAACAGCCCTATAAGGCATGTGCTGTTATTATCCTCATTTCACAGATGGGAAAACTGAGATACAGAGAAATTAGATGACTTACCCAAGATCACCCAGCCAGCAAGTCTGAAATAGAACCCAGGCAGTCTGTCCCCATGGGCCTATATTCTTAACCATATTTATAATCACCTCTTGTAATCTAGTTCCTATTAGTTTATTTTGATACTCATCCATTAGGCTCCTCTGAGTTCTAATCATTGGCCAGTGAAGAAAACCATGAATCCTGCTTGTATCCTCTGATAAAAAGTATCTGTTATGGGTTGAGTTGCATCCTCCAAAAATTCATATGTTGAGGTCCTAAACCCCCGGTGTCTCAGAATGTGAGCTTATTTGGAGGTTGTATTTCTATGGAGGTAAAAAGTTCAAATGAGGTCATTAGAGTATGCCCTAATCTGACTGTTGTCCTTATTAAATGGGGAAATTTGGAAACACACACAGAGGATGCTATGGGAAGACAAAGATGGAGGTGGGGCAGTGATCCTGCAAGCCAAGGAACACCAAAGACCGCCAGCAGACCACCAGAAGCTAGGACAGACATGGAAACAATTCCCCCTCTCATTTCTCACAATGAACTAACGCTGCCAGTAGCTTGATCTTTGACTTCTAGTTCGTGGTACTTTTTTATGGGAGCCCAAGCAAACTAGTACAATAGTTCTTCTCTTTACCATTACCACTGTCTATCTACATAACAAAAGTTAATTTTGTTCAAACCAAATAGCTGACATTGAAATGAACGTAGGAGTCGGGTGAAGAGTAGAGATTTGGGACGGGATGGTTTGGAGCAGTAGTTTTAAACTACATTATATGAAGTCTGAAGAATCCATATAGATACCTGAAGACGTAGGTTCCATGAGGTCAAAGATGATGGGGCCAGAGACAGAACTCTGGAGCTCTGTCACCTTCACCCACTCCCTAATTTTAATGAAAACCAGTCAACTTTTCTCTGTTGTAAAATTTGTATTCAAATTAAGATGCTGTTTGAAGAAAAAGTCCCATTGCATTTTAAAAGGTCAAGAATACTGTTTAAAAGCAAAGCTTATTTCTTCAGTTGATACAATTTTATCAAATCACTACTATGTGCCAAGCAAGATTTTAAAATCCATGGACCAACTGTATTGTCCCCCAGGAATCCTATATTTTAAAATATTGGGCTAAACAGAAAATTTGAAGTTAAAAATAATTAATCCAAGTACAGTTGACACACAATGTTAGAGTAGTTTCAAGTGTACAACACAGAGATCTGACAAGTTTATACATTATGCCATGCTCCCCACAAGGGTAGCTATCATATCTCACCATACAACTTGATTATACTCCCTTTGCTGTGCCTTTTATTTCCATGACTTCTTCAGTCCATGACTGGAAGCCTGTATCTCCCACTCGCCTTTACCCATTTCATCCATCCTTTCACTCCCCTTTCCTCTGACAACCCACCAGCTTGTTCTTTGAATTTATAGGTCTGATTCTGCTTTTTACTTATTTATTCATTTGGGTTTTCTAAATTCCACATATAAGTGAAATCATATGGTATTAGGGTTTGTCAATCTGACTTATTTCACTTAGCAAAATAACCTCTAAGACCATCCATGTTGTTCCAATGGCATGATCTCATCCTTTTTTATGGCTGTGTAATATTCCATTATATGTATAATACCATATCCTCCTTACCCAATTATCTACTGGTGGATGCTTAGGTTGTTTCCATATCTTGGCTATTGTAAATCATGCTGCAATATACATAAAGGTACATATATCTTTTTGAGTTAGTGTTTTCATTTTCCTTGGATATCTACCCAATAGTGGAATTATTGGATCATATAGTATTTGTACTTTTGATTTTTTGAGGACTCTCCACATTGTTGCCCAGAGTGGTTGCACCAATTTACATTCCCACCAGCAGTGCATAAGGGTTTCAGGTTGCTCACATCCTTGCCGACACTTGTTAATTTTTACCTTTTTTTTATTATAGCCAATCTGACAGGTGTTAAGTGATATCTCATTGTGGTTGTCATTTGCATTTCCCTAAGGACTATTGATGCAGAGCATCTTTTCATGTGCTTTTTGGCCATCTATATGCCTTCTTTGGGAAAAATGTCTATTTAGGTCCTCTGCCCAAATCGGGATTTAATCAGATTTCTTTTTGGTGTTGAGTAGTGTAAGTTCTTTATGTATTTTGAATATTAACTCATTATCAAATATGTCATTTGTAAATATGGTCTCCCATGCAGTAGGCTGCCTTTTGGTTTGGCTGCTGGTTTCCTTCACTGTGCAGAAGCTTCTTATTTTGATATGGTCCCAATAGTTTATTTTTGTTTTTGTTTCACTTGCCAAAGGAGACATATCTAGAAAAATGTTGCTAGAGCCAATGTCAGAGAGATTACTGTTTATGTGCTCTTCCAGGATTTTTAGGGTTTCAGGTGTCACATTTAAGTCTTTAATAAAAACTTGAAGTTTTTAAGTAATAGCTGACTAGTTAGTTCATTTTTAATCATCAAGATTTGTAATATCCAGGGCAGCCTGGGTGGCTCAGCAGTTTAGCGCCGCCTTCAGCCCAGAGCATGATCCTGGAGACCTGGGATCGAATCCCATGTCGGGCTCCCTGCATGGAGCCTGCTTCTCCGTCTGCCTGTGTCTCTGCCTCTCTCTCTCTCTCTCTCTCTCCCTGTGTGTGCGTCTCATGAATAAATAAATAAAATCTTTAAAAAAGAAGATATGTAATATCCAATCAAAATTTATTTAACTTTCAAGCCAAAAAAGCAATGTTACCCTATATAGTCTTAATAAGTGTAAGATTTTCTTTCTCTTTGAAATATTGCAAATAGGAAACAATTTCCATTTTTGAATTTCAAATCCCTAGGAGCCATATTCCCCAGGCTGAGAACAATAATAGATTGAGAGGGTCTCAGCAAAATTAAAAGTATAAAGTTTTCCTATTAAATAAAGAATAAAAAGAGAAGCAATAGGGATTAGTTTGTTTCCAGTCATTTCAAAAAGCAACCAACAAAATATATGAGTTTATAGGTCTTTTAGGAGGCTGGAGTTTGATAATTTGGGATTGTGTATGACCTGGGAGGAAGAGTCTTCAGAGATAGTAAGTCCAGAATACTCTGGAACACAACAGCCACTGAAATGATTTTCAAGTCTACTTCAAATTAACTTAAAGGTTGGGTATTTACTTAGCCTTAGAAAAACAGATGAATCACTCTGTCACCAAATATGTACCTAGTGTATATGTGAAAGACATTGCACTTGGCCGAGGAGGCCCAGCCCTGCAGCAGACCAAGAAAGCTGGCCTTGGAAGACCTGGTGGGGGCTGTAACCATTCACCAGGATGCAGGCCTAGCTGGCAAGCTCTGCTCCTTCCTGCTACTCACCTCTACCAACTTCACTCTGTCCGGAACTGAAGGCATCTTTCTCTTCACTCACTGGACCAAGAGTTTCCTCTAAGATATTTTTTTATTATTAGGAAAAATAATTTGAGAGAAATTGAGGAGTAATTTGACAGAAAGATGACCATTCATGTTACCACGACTGTCACTAAAACTTAACCCTTAAGGATTACATATTATCAGCTAAGAAACATCAACTCCACTCACTTTCAAATAATATGCTAGGCTCTGTGGGGAAACACTAAGAGGGAAAAAAAATCAAGGAGTGAGACTATAAACTCATGATCCCGATTTTCAACAAAAGTTCCAATATTTATGAATCCAAACAATTATTGTTTTCCTTTGCAGAAGACACCCTCAAAGCTATAAACATTCCCACAATCATACCATTGTCTAAAGATGACCGGGAAATACTTTTGGAATTTCCTTCAGAGTCTGGAACATTTTCTTTTGAACAACCTCAAAGGTGATAATTCACTTTGTGCAAGTAAATTAACATCTTTGAGCCTACATTTCCTCACAGTCACATGATGAAATAATAGTATCTCCTTCACTGGGATTTTGTGAAGGTTAAATGAGAAAACCTGCAAAGAGTACTCAGCACAGGGCCTGGCACCTAGCAAGTGCTCAGTAAACGTTGTTAGTATTATTCATAGTATAATGACAATTGTCACAATTCCCAGAGGATGTCTGATGTTTTCGCAGCGTTGAAGGGCTTTTGAAAATAAGTCTTCAATCAGGTGGCGATACAACTAGGTGACGCGGTGTAACGACGGCAGCAAGAAGAGACGACAAAGTAAGAAATATATTTTCTTTTTGTAGGTTCTCAATTGAAACTCTTTGGAAGGAGTCTCATTAATTCGCTAAATAATGGCAGCACGCTTAAAACAAGCACAATCCTCTAATGTGTCTCATCTGAAAAAAAAAAACAAAAACAAAAACAAATCAGCTTCTTGCAATGAAGGCTTCTTGGCAATGCGTGGCCTTGACATGGGTCACTGTTTGCAGTCATGCCTGGTTCAGTCCAGTGGGGGGTAACAAAAGTGAAGACAGCCCATGCAGACGGAAACAATAGCAACAAGCACCTGTGCACTTCTGCTTTGTAATCCTCTCTCATTTTATGTCCTCCTGCTGTCTGCCTCCTTCTCAGCCTCTGAGAAGAGAGAGGGGGATCTTCTCAGAAGGTTCACGTGTCTGTGTCATTCGTGTTTTATGTCATTCCACTTAAAATGGAGAATCTAAATTGTTAGCGTGGCCCAAGTTTCCACTCTTCGGTTCTTATTTCTCTGCATCAAATTACACCATACCTATGCTTTCCGTTCATAACTTTAAAATTGCTTTGTAAGTGGCTTGCTCAGCATTATCCAGGCCCAGGTGGGAACTCTGTCTTTCCCTGAGTATAGGCTGCCAAGCAGTAGTAATATCACTAAAACATTAAAATCAATAATCCTAAAACACTGGGGATTTTCCGTACATAAAAACTATGTCTTTTCTGTTTTTATATCTTTTCCCTTGGAATCTAGAGTCTATTAGAAGTTCCTTAGTCATAGAGAAACAAAATATAAGGGACAGGGGAATTCAGTGAGAAAGAACATAGAGTGCCTAGCCCCCCTGATAACAAAGGCCCATTATGAGAAAGCTGGAAGTCTGTGGACATAGACGTGCCTTTAGTGCTCACAGAGCACAGAAACTGCTCCACGTGAGGGCACTCAGATTCTCAGGCTCCCTACCCTGATCCTGGTTGCCAAAGGACCAACGTCTGTCCTTGGTGGTAGCAAGCTTAGGAAACTCTGTTAGTAACCCTAAGCATGAAACTGGTATGTAACAAAAAAAAAAAAAGAAAAGAAAAGAAAAGAAAAGAGAAGAGAAGAGAAAAGAAAAGAAAAAAGAAAAAAGAAAGAAAAGAAAAGAAAAGAAAGAAAAGAAAAGAAAAGAAAAGAAAAGAAAAGAAAAGAAAAGAAAAGAAAAGAAAAAGAAAAAGAAAAGTGTATGTCCTGACTTGGTGGCTATATTGCTGCACATGTAAGGAACTCTGAGGCAGACGTTAATTAACCACTGGGTACTGACCACATTTTCCTTCTGAGCCTTGCAACTTATTTCCTTAGAGAATTAAATCACAAGCTAGAAAAATCTTAGAGCTGTAAGGGATCTGACAGCTTGAGGGATCTTCTTCTTTATACCCATGAGGAAACTTGAACCCAAACAAGGTTATGTCACTAACTCAGAGTCAGAAGAGAATTCGTTTCTAGGTCCAGTGAGGACATGCTTCTCCTAACTTGCAGACCACAACACTGTTCTCAGCTCTTGCTGTTGACTTCTTAGTTTCTTTGGGAGACAGAAGTTCTCTCACTACGTACCCACTTCCACTCCCCAAATCTCATAATCAGTTTCGTTAGGGAATTGCCTTACATTAGAGGGATACAGAACACATTAGCAAAGACTTTGTGGGTCTCTCTAGAGAGGGTTTAAAGAAGGAGAAGGAGCTCTCTATTAAGGGGATATTTTAAGTGCAGTCTTTACTGGAGGCAAAGGCACAGAAGAGCAGTCTTCTGAAATTTCCTTCATGTCCCATGCTTCTTCTGTTAGATGCTCTCTATGATAAAAATAAAGTGTCAAGAGGCCTCCTAGCAAGTTGACATCGAAATGAGAATTTCATCTTAGATAAGGTGAGAACTAATCTCCGATTTAATCCTCCTAAGCCCTGTGCCCAGTTTCTTCAGGTTAGTTGGAGTCCAGTATCGACAGAGGTTAAACAAATCAGAGCACATATGGATGATGAGAACACGGTTTTCAGAGTTCTTTGAAGATTGTCTCTACCTTGCCAGCTCACGGCTTGCAGCAAGTGAGTAAACTTAGATTAACCCTAGATTGATCCAAAGACAAAAGAACCTTCAGCCAAGAGACCAAGATAGGGCTGAGGGGGAGGGGGGTGAAAAATATGCTGTGTCCTAATCGCCGGGAAAGAACAGGCTGTCCAAGCCAATTCTGTTCTGATCTATGAGATCAATTGCATCTGGAGCTCTTTGGCCACTGGCAGGAAGCACAGGGACAGCAGTGCAGGGCTGAGGAAGGATTACCTCATCGAAAAGAGCAGCAGCCGTGGCTACCAACCTCCCTTGCTGACCCCTCCCTCTCTGAACCTGCCCTCCCCATCCTCAGCCACCCCTGGATTGCCAGTTGCCCAGTGACGCATAGCTAGTCCATGAAGTATATTGATATATCAAACCTACAGTCTCCTTTCCAATCAGCCAACTAGTATCCTCCTATTGAAATCCATCTTAAAATTTAAATGAATAGAAATTAACCAGCTTTCAAATGCTTGGTCTCCTTTTTCCCCAAAAATTCTCCATTGGGGCTGAAATTTAATCATCTCTTGTCCCTCTTCAACATTGAACGCACCCACATCAAGGAGAATGAGAATGTAACCATGGGTTACATCAATGTGGGAACATGGTTTGTCATTCGATGCCAGGGCCAAAGAAGATACCTGTTAGCTTAAGTTTATGTAACTAGGTTCTTCTCAAAGGAAAAGCAAGGGTCTCTGTCTTTTCCCCCCTTCTCCACTCCCCCTTCTTTTACTTACTTCCTTCTTCAGGAAACACCAGAAAGCAAAATGGACAATGTCTTTATGAGCCACTTCAATTAGTGATCAGACTAGAGTGGAAACGGTGTGGAATGGGAGTCAGAGAAAGAGTACACAGATAAGGCTTGAGTCACATGGGGACTGGGAAAATAGAACTTCCCTGAGAGCAGGGAAAAACACACTGGGGTGGGGGCAGAAAGGCTTGCACTGGCTTCATTCTTTTTTTTTTTTTTTTTTTTTAACGGCATAGAAGGCCTCTTGGACTTCAGATAACTCTTACAAAATATTTTGATGGATTGAGTGCAAAAAGTGAATCAAACATATGGATTAAATTTTCATTATAATACAGATGGGGTTTTTTTATTATTAAATTAAGTAAAATGTTTGGCAAAGTATATTTGGTTTTGGCCAAACCCAGGACATCTGAAAAATAGTTTTGAGATATTCAGTGAACTGAACACAAAGCCAGGTCTACCCATCCCCAGAGTTTGGAAAAATGAAATTTGGCCCATCAAGGTTTGATTCAGTGTCAAATATATTTGTGGGGAAGTAAGTTTCTGCAACACCAAAATTGCCTACGTGCCTTAGGAGAGCAGTGGAAATGCCCAATAGTTATTGAATAACTCAGCTTGCCCAGCACTATAAAAGGTAGCAATCCAGTGACCTGAGAAAAAGGTGAGCTGCTCCCCTCCTCCCTCACCAAGATATTAAGAACTGAACCAAAGCCAGTGTATTCTGTTTGCAACTATGCTGTCTAGCCTAGAAAATTAGCACAAAGCAGTAAGTGAATAGGAAATGCTCATTTGAGAGAAAGGTCACCACCGTAGCTGGATGGCTGACAAGGGGCTTTTATTATCTGCATTGACCAGAAGAATTCAGAAAAGCAAAGGACAATAACAGTATTGATGAAAGGTAAGGTCATATTGTTGGATATTTTTTCCAGGCATTAAGAACTTCATTTTACTTAATGGAAAAAAAAAAATCCCAAAGGAATGCATGGAAATTTTTGGCACTCTACTGCCAGTCTATTTGAATATCTTTCCATCAATCCATGGGTTACTGGAAAGAATCTTTTTTTTAATCCATCTATCAGCAACCCATCTGAACATGACTATACATGAAATGTCAAGTTTAGCAATCTTTCATTCCTGCACATGGCCATTGTGAAACTCCATTCCACCCATGGTAAAACTTCAGCTTTCCACCAGTGTTTTTAGGGGAATGGGCTCCTCTAAAGAGTCAAGTTTTCTGGGAAATTAAATGTTCTAAGAATCAAACCCCAGCATCAAGCCACTGGAAGTGTGTATTTAAACCACTTTGAGTAAAGTATTTGTCAATCTAGGATCCGCTCCCCTGCATTCTCACATAAAGGACTATGTTGTATTGCAAGAATGCTGTAAAGGTAGATGAGACCAACAGGGCTATTTGCCTCTCAAATACATGATCTCAGCTTGCAACTTTTTTTTTTTAATATACTTGTATTTTCTTCGTATGGTGCATGAATCAGGAAAACTGAACCACTATAGGTATTTAAAGCACAAAGGGATTTAATATAAGGATTTACCAGCTTTTGCAAACTAGAAAGTCTAGGTGGTGTGAAAATCAGGGATACCACTGCTAACATTTAATAACTCAGGAAATGAAGGCTTCATAAGAGACTGGTACCCATGACCTTAGCTAACTGTGGTACGAGGGCAGGTGACTCTCAGAGGGTTATCTGGAAATCCTTGGGAAAAACCACATGCCTGCCCAAACTGTATCTAGAAAACAGCCTCTCTTTTTTTCACATTCTACATTTTATGTGAGTGCCTCTCATTGGTAAAATCAAAACCTAAACCCTTCTAGTAAAAGAAAATAGAGTTTCTGGATTTCCAATGCCTGCACATGGAGAGAGTTTGGAAGGAAGAAAATGACGTTGAATGCTGCTGAGCACCCTGTCACTTATTAAGTGGGTTGGTCTTCCGCATTCCTTTCCATTTTTAATTTTTGTGGTAGTTAACATGATAATGGCTAGAAAATCTGCTACTTTATTTATTAAGGATAAACAGTCATAAGTGAGGACACTGAGACATTTATGAAAAACCGTAGGTGAGTGGTAGATTCTGGACCAGATGTATGAACCCAGCTCTGCCAGTTACTAGCTATGCTGTATTAATATTTCTGACCATAGGTTTTTCTCATCTGAAAATGGGAATAATAACTGCCAATCTTCCTTTCCCAAAGATGTTGCCCGTACCTAATTGTTTATACCTTTAAAAGTGCTTCACAAACTATAAGGTGCTACAAAATTTAATCCATTCTTTCACCACTTAGTGCCTATTTATTCTAGGGCATAGAATTAGACATTTCAGGAGTGTAACATAAAGACAAACAACAGTTACTGTGCCCTAGAAATTGACCACTCTGCAGCAGAATAGAGTACATTAATAAAAAATAAGACATAAAGTAGAATATCATACAGGTCATAACAAAGTACAAACAATAACAGTTTAGTCTAGGAAGAACTATTATTTCCACACGAAGAAATGTGGAAGGTTTTTTTGGCCCAGCTTTCTCATCTTCTGTTTGATTCCTGGACTCCCACTCTCATGTACGTCTCACGCTATTTCCTATAGATGCTGTTGCCTTAATGCCATCAATTACCCATCCAATTCCTTTCACTCCATTATCCTTGTAATTGTTTTAATTCAGAGTCTGAACACTGTTTGCCTACACCACCGCAATACCTTCCTCATGAACCTGTCTGCCCCCAAGCCTGCCCTCGTCATACTGATCACCTCCCTACAACCTTGTAGAAGTTTCAACTGTCCTCCACCTTACTCTTAGAATCATCTATCTCTAATGCAAATCTAGTTGCACCATCATCTATTTAAAATCTCTTCAAAAAAATAACATCTAATTTCAGGATGAAGTTGAAATGCCTTCACTTAGCCCACAAGGTCCTCCTTGATTGGCCCCAGGTTCCCTCTCTAAACTGAAATGGAGGGACGGGTCTTTATGCATGAACTTCCTGACACCTATTTATAATACTCAAAACAGCTTGTTATCCCCTTCCTGACTCATGATGGTGTTAAGTAGTATAGCTGTGACCCTTAAAATGAGGGGTTAGAATTGGGAGACTGGTGGCCTGGGGAACAGAAGAGCTGGCTGGAAAGAATAAAAGAGAAAAAAAAAGTACAAGAAAAGAGGAAGAAAGGTAAAACCTGCAATTTGTATCACCTAGTTTATGGGATACTGCATATGGGAGTCAGGACTCCAACTTATTGTCAGGTATGCAAGGATTCACTGGAGGGGGGGAAAGCACTCAATGCAGAGTCAGCACAAGTAAGATTCTTCTTTTTTTATGGGGAGGCCAGAAGTCAGGAGCAGTCTGAATCCTTTTATAGTCTGGAGGAAGAATCCTTTTAGAGAGAAGCCTTACTTGACTACACGAACCTCCACTGTACAGACTGTTCTCCAAATGTTTTCTAGTGGGATGTGGTTGTTGCAATTATTATAATGATTATCTAACCTAGCACGTTACATTCTCCCAAATGCTGCCATAAATATCTCATTTGAGGATCAACTTCTGGGCTCTCCAAATTAAAGAATAAAGAGTTTTCAAAGGGTGCCCAGGCTCCTTGCCAGGCTAACTAAAATGGTTATCATATGCCATGTTTTTATGGAGGCTTTGAACTCTCTATTAAGTCTTGGCAAAACTAATATGTCTAATTAGGTGTTACTTAAAGTTAACATGGCAACATGGTAGTCTCAAAAATACTTAGATGAATGAATGAATAATCACAAACCTTTGTGCTAGGAACTCAGATCACCCTTTAAGAAAGTCAGCTAGTGGAGTATGGAAGATCAAAGGGAATAGGTAGTGTGAGAACACACAAAGGCTGGTGTTGACTGCTGACTTGCCTCTATTTGTTCTCCTTAAGTGTCGGACTGTTCTGGGTGCATTCCCGCATCTAAGGGTGTGGATGTAGTGTGCAGTGTAGGGGAGGGAAGAAAAGATCCTTTTATTTTATAATTAATGGAATAACTGAGATTCTTGAACATTTTTCTTGGAGATTTAAGGGCCCATGAGTTTAATATTGTATGACTGAACTAGTGATCAGTGCATGGCAAGAATATTACCAGTTAGCCTTTTCATAAACCTTTCTCCTTGACACAAACATCAAAAATTTGTCCACATCAACTTAGAGAGACAGAACTAAACAAAATGCGTTTTAGACTCCAAATTGAAACTTGAAAGGATACATAAGCGATGCTTTTCAATCATTTCACAGATCATTATCCCTTCCTTTTTCCTCCCTTCTGAAGTTCTCTTCTGAAATAACTAGATCTTTGTGTTCTGAAGCTTCTAAAGTTTCTGGCAGGATCCATATGACTTGATTCAGACCACAAGACAAATACCCTGCTGGGGCAAAGTGAAAGCCACAAGTGTTTTCACTTGGTACATCTGGTCACCTAGTCTTCTGACTTCTTTCCAAGACCAGTAGAGTCCCCAAATTTCTTAATATCCTTCTGGAAAACCATGAGGACTGCTTCATTTACAATGTAACCTTACAGACAAAGAGAATATATTGCATGGCTTTAGACCTCTTCAGGGAAAATTAAAATTGTTCCTGGGGCCTTAACTTAGAGATGTTTTAAGCTAGTGATGGCTGTCTAATTAGGGAAGGGATGAAAAATGACATTTGGGAAGCACTCCATGGCTGCTTTTCATAATTTTTGTATTTGTTTCCTGTGACAGCTGTAACAAATCACCACAATGCTGGTGGCTTAAAACAATGCACATTTACTCTCTTACAGTTTTGAAGGTCAGAAGTCTGAAATCAGTTTCACTGCGGCAAAACCAAGGTGTCAGCCTTACTCTTTCTGTACCTCGGCAGGCTCTAGAGGAGAATCTGTTTTCTTGGCTTTTCCATCTTCTAGAGCTGTACTGCTTGTATTCCTTGGCTCATGACATTTTCTACCACCATCAAAGCAAGCCACCCAGCATCTTGGATTCAGTGGTCACATTGAAAAAGGTCACATTGCCTTTTTCTGTGTCAAATCTTGTTCTGCTTCCCTCTTATAAGGGTACTTATAATTGCATTGGGTCCATCCAAATAATCCAGAATAAGTTCTCTGTCTCAAAATTATTTTTTTGAGATCTTATTTATTTCTTTATTTGAGAGAGAGAGAGCAAGAGAGAGAACACAAGTGGAGTGAGGGACAGAGGGAGAAGTAGACTCCCCGCTGAGCAGGGAGCCCAAAGTGGGGCTCAATTCCAGGACTCCAGGATCATGACCTGAGCTGAAGGCAGACGCTTAACTGACTGAGCCACCCAGGCACCCAAAATTCTATTTTTTAAAAGATTTATTTGTTTATTTTAGAGATAGAAAGAGAGAGTAAGTGGAGGAGCAGAGGGAGAGAATCTTCAAGTAGACTGCCCACTGAGTGTGGAGCCCAACGTGGGGCTCAATCTTACTGCCCATGAGATCATGACTTGAGCCAAAACTGAGTCGGACACTCTATGGACTAAGCCACCCAGGTGCTCCTCTATCTCAACATTCTTAATCACGTCTGCAAAGTCTCTTGCCATCTAAGATAGCATGCACCATTTCCAGGGATGAGGACCCAGATATCTTTCGGGGGCCAATATTCAACCTACCACATTTTTTGCTTTTAATTTTCACAACTGTACCATTGTACATTGTTATCCCCATTCTATAGAAAAAGGCCACTGAGGCACAGACAGATTAAGAAATGTATCATTATTTCAGGTAATAAGTAGCAGAGCCAAAGTTCAAATTCAATTCTTCCAGTTTATAAAAGAAAAGAAGGAAAATTAGAAACACAAAGCAACATTGATGATAACTTTCTCACATCTTTTTTCCCATATTCCTTTCCCATCTTCTCCTCATACAGTAGGGATAACTGATTCCCTTTATATCTGCCTGGCATTTGGCAGAAGAAAAAACTATTTCCAGATATGGGATTGGAAAGAAATGGTCACTACTCTTTGGCTGGGACTGAACTTCATATTTTACCTAAATCCCTTTTATGACTTTTCTCACCTTTCTGCTTAGATTATAAAGTCAATTTTTGGTCTTTTCAACGTGCCAGTCTTTGTTCTTAGGGTGCTTATCTGCATCAACTCATTTCATCCTTGAATATGCCTAAGCTGTAGGTACTATCATTACTTTTATTTTTTTTTCATTTCACAAAAGAGAAAATTGAATTGTACAGTAGTTAAGTAATTTGATTAATTTTTCACAAACCAGGATTCAAACTCAAGTATCTTTAACCACAAAGTATGATACTATCCCTACTTATAGGCTAATGCTTTATATATATTTTGAACTTCAAGAGGAGGCTTTATTCTTTTTTTAAAAAAATTATTTACTTACGTATTTGAGAGAGAAAGAAAGACAGAGTGCAAATAGGGAGGGAGGAGAGGCAGAGGGAGAAGCAGACTCTCTGTTGAGCAGGGAGCCTGAGGTGGGACTCGATCCCAGAACCCTGAGATCATGACCTGAGTGAAGGCAGATGCTTAACTGACTGAGCCACCCAGGCGCCATGAGGAAGTTTTATTCTAATTCTCCTTTCTCCCCGTATCACTAAGTATAGTTTATTATACATGCTAGGCCTTTAGGTGCTGAATAAATAAATGAAAGCTGATTGTAACTGTTATTTCTGTTTTTCTCATATATTTATTCCTTAATAGGTGCCTTCAGAACCTGGCTACTCAAAGTGTGATCCCCAAACTAGCAGCATAGGCATCACCTGGAGCCTAATGGGAAATGGAGACACTCAGCCCCCGACACCAGACCTATGGAATCAGAGTCTGCATTTTGATGTTTCCCATGTGATTTCCATGCACATTAAAGTTTGAAAACCAACCTTTAAAGCACATATTTAGATTTAATAACCTTATTCCACAATACCCACATGGTTCTCTCACCTCTTTATACACTTGAATGCTGTGGCTCTGGCCTCTTTAATTTCATCCTAAATCTAAAGTTATATGATTTGCCCAGTTCCATAAAAGCTTTTGAAAGCATTTGTTCCTATGTGAGAAGAACAGTGTTACCTAAGGAAAGCATTAGTAGCTAATACCTTTTTTTTTTCTTCAAAGTAAGCACGCAAGCATCTCCCCTGCCTCTATGCACACATAGAGACCTGGCTCCAGCAGGTGCACTGCAGGTAAGCTGGAGAAAGCAGCAGCCCAGGTAGAGCAAGGAGTCGAAGCCTCTCTCTGGTACAGGGGAGGGAGCTGCTCATCACCATGACATAAAATAAAGCTCCTAAAGGAGCTCATATCTTTCAATCATCAGAACAGTTTCACAGCAACCATTTCACTTTCTCACCCTCACCTCCAGACCCTCTGGCAACCTGGCTGTGGAAACCTGTGAGTAAAGAAGAGAATGACATACATCATCCCTGGAAATGCCCTCTAAAGAATCTGAAGGGTAGTTTGTGATGCGAACATGGAGGAATCCCTTTCTTAAGTAGGAGTTGATATTACTAGAAGGATAAAGGACTCACTCAGCATGGAGGGAGATCAGATCACCGCAGATCCCTGCTCTTGAAATTGGAAATCAAGTCAACCTGACTCATAAAGAGCAATGGGCAAATCCAACTGTAAAAAAGCCAATGATTTTGGACAATCTATGCTACTTCTCTTTCAGAACTTAGTTGACTACTAGACTTTGTTTTGATATTTTAATCTCCATCTACATAGAAAGTATTGGTAGGTTGCTCTAAGTAACATGGTATCTTCAATCTATAAATACAGAGGATTCTGAGACCCCTCCATTGGCAGTGTGAGCATTTTTGAGACTTTTATCCCCTAAACTTAGATTTAAACAGACCCCAAGTGTATTTAACTGAGGACTTTTGCTGCTAATCAAGATCAAGTCCTAGAAAATGAATTTACCTGCACTCCTGAAACAATCAAAACCTAGACCAAATATATGAAACAGTGGCTTTCAAGACACATGACATGAGTCAACAAATGACAATGATCTCTGAAAAACATTAAGCAAATTCAGGGAGCCCTAATCACCAACTTACTTTCTGGACAGAGTTTCCAGGCTGCAGCAGCAGGAGAAGAGACCCAGGTAGAGCCTGACATTCTCCCTGAGTCGAGGTGACAGAGCTGGGAGCGTGGGGAGGCTACAGTTTGCAGGGCAGAGGGCTGGCAAGGAAAGATGTTTGGAGAGAGAATGTTAGATCCTGACCCCCTGGAGCATTCACCTGAGTACTGACCAGCAAAGGACCCTAAGGGAACCATCAGATGGCAGGGAAAGAACCATTGGAGAGGATTAGAGGGAACAAAACTCAGAGCACACATGGAGCCGGCCATAGTGTCCACTGGCTAGAAATGGAAAACCTCATAATTGCAGGATATTGCATAGGCTACCATATTAGTTTTCTATTACTGTGTATTAATTAACCACAAATTGAGAAGCTTGAAAACAATACCCATTTATTATTTTTGTTATGTGGATGAAAAGCCCAGGCAGGTTTGACTGGGTTCTCTGCTCAGGGTATCATGAGGCCAAAATCAAGGCATAGTTGGGCTGAGCTCTTACCTGGAGGCTCTGGGGAAGAATCTGTTTCCAAGTTCATCCCGTTTTTGGCTGAATTTGGTTACCTGTGGTTATAAGACTGAGGTCCCCATTTTCTTTCAGCTGTTGGCCAGGGATTGCTCTCAGCTCTTAGAGGCCACTCATAGATCCTTTCCACATGATCCCTTTACATTTTCAAGCCAGCAATGATACACCAAATCACCCTTGTGCTTAGCATATTTGACCTACTCTTCTGCAAGCATCCAGAAAATTTCTGCTTTTAAAAAGCTCGTATAACTTATGCCTACCTGGATCATCTATCTTCAATCCAACTTATTAGTAACAATTATATCTGCAAAATCTCTTTTCCTGTGTCTTGTAACATAATGATGATAGTAACACCAGAGGTCAAAACATGGAGGCCATCAGGATTCTGCCAAATGGAAGTACTCAGAAGAGTCTTTCCTTAGCAGTGGTAAAAGTGCCCCTCCACTAAATGCTTCCCTGATCTATATTAACAAAGTTTACAGGCAAGAGCCAAAAGCACCAAACTATTTTTCAGGTTACTTAACCACATCCTAGAACAAAACTCTAGAATATCTATAGGAACACAAAAAAATAATATAGCCACCAAAAAAGTAAAAATCACAATGTCTGGCATCTAAAAAAACAAAAAAAAAACAAGCAAAAAAACAAACAAAACTTACCAAGCATGCAAATCAGCAGGAATATCTGACCTATAATGAAGAAAGAAATTAAACAATCAACACTAACTCAGAACTGACAGCAGTGACAGGATTATGAACAAAGGTCTTAACATAGTTATTACATCTATATTCCATATGACAAGAATGCTGAAGGAAAAACTGACTATGTTAAGCAGAAATGTGAAATATATAATATATATTATATTATTTTTAAAAGGCACACAATGATCTTTCAGAGATGAAAAATACACTATGTGGAATTGATGTCATATTAGATATTGCAGAAGAAAATATTAGTGAACTGGAAGACATAGGAAAAGACACTATCCAAAATAAAATACACAGAGAAAAAAAGAATAAAAATAAATAAAACATTCATGAATGTGGGCAACTTCAAGTGTCCAACATACACATAATTGGAATTCTCAAAGTGGAATGGAAACAATATAAGAAATGATGGCTGAGAAGCTTCCAAATTTGTTGGAAACTTTAAATCAACTTACCACTAAGCATAAGAAATTATGAGGACAACTATCTCTCAAATTTCATAATTCAAATTTCATAATCATAATCAAATTTCTCAAATACAGTGATAAAAAGAAAAGGAGTCACCAAAAAATGGTAATATATACAGAAGAACAAAGCATGAAAGCATTATTTCTCATAAAAAAAACACGAATAAGAAGACAGTGGAGCAATACCTTTAAAGTACTAAAGAAATTATTGTCAACATAGAATTCTACACCCAACAAAAATATTTATTTTAAATGATAGTGAAATAAAGATGTTTTATAGATATACAACAGTTGAAAGATTCCATCACCATTAAACCTACACAAAAAGGAATGTTAAAAGAAATCTTTCAGTCACAGGGAAAATGATACCAGATAGAAATATATATCTATATAAAAGAAAAAAATAACATCAGAAATAGTAACCACAGAGTTAATATTTATCATTTATTTATTATAGGAACAACTTTAAAAGATAACCGGTCATCAAAACAGCATATGGCAAACATTTTCCTGGAAAGGGTTAGAGAGTACATATTTTAGCCATTGCAGGCTATATAGTCTTTTTTTAAAAATAAATCTTTATTTAAAGATTTAATTTATTTATTCATGAGAGACAGACAGAGAGAGAGAGAGAGAGAGAACAGACACAGACAGAGGGAGAAGCAGGCTCCATGCAGGGAGCCCGACGTAGGACTCGATCCCAGGTCTCCAGGATCACACCCTGGGCTGAAGGCGGCGCTAAACCACTAAGCCACCAGGGCTGCCCTATAGTCTTTTTTTTTTTTTTTTTAAGATTTTTATTTACTTATTCCTGAGAGACACAGAGTCAGAGAAGCCGAGACACAGGCAGAGGGAGAAGCAGGCTCCATGCAAGGAGCCCAATGTGGGATTCAATCCCAGGACTCCAAGATCGCACCCTGGGCCAAAGGCAGATGCTAAACCGCCCAGCCACCCAGGGATCCCAAGGGCTATATAGTCTTTGTGGCACTACTCAGCTCTGCAGTTCTATTAAGATAACATCCTTTAAAAAGTATATAAATGAATTGATAGGGCTATGATACAGTAAACCAAAACAGGTGGTAGACTGGTTTGGCTACCAGACCTTAGTTTGCCAATCTCTGATCTAAAGCAAAAATAACAATGATGCAGTGTGGGATTCATAATACATATAGAAGTAAAAGGTTTGACAACTACAGCATAAAGGCCTTAAGGTAAGAATTAGAAATATATTATCGTAAAGCTCTAATAGTATATGTGAAGCAGTATATTGTTACTTGAAGGTAGACTGTGCTCAGTTACATTAAATATACACTGTCTAAGCACATCAGTGAAAAGATGTGCTTTTACCTAGTTATCCAACTAGGTAAAAATAAAAATAAGACCCAACTATGTGCTATCTACAAAACAAGTCACCTCTAAATTAACTTATCAATAAATGATAATTTATCAACTATAAATTAATAACTAAGTTAAAAGTTACAAAATGGAAATAGATATGGCATGCAAACATTAATAAAAACAAAGCCAGAAAAGCTATTTGATATCAAGAAAAAAAGACTTAAGAATGAGAAGTATTGCAGTGGATACAGTGGGACAATAAATAATGATAAAGGAGCCAATTCTCCATAAAGATATAACAATCTTAAATGTGTAACAACCTAAAAACAGGAATTTAAAATAAAGGATAAATGCACACATCTACAATTATATCTGAAATTTCAACACTTGTCTTTCAATCACAGATAAAAAAAAGGACAGAAAATAAATAGACATAGAAGAGCCTACCAACACAACCAAAACCCTTGACCTGACATTTATACTCTATCCAACAACAGCAGAATACATATTCCTCTCAAGTGCGCATGAATATTCATCAAGATAGACCATATTCTGTGCCATAAAACAAGCCTTAACAAATCCAAAGGAACAGAAATTGTACCACATATTTTTTGAATATAGCAAAATTAAGCTAGAAATCAAAAACAGAATGGTATCTAGAAAATTAGCAAATATTTGGAAATACCTCTAGGTAACCCATGAGTCAAAGAATGCTCAAGAGAAATTTTAAAATATCCTGAATTCAATGAAAGGGAAATATAACATCAAAATTTAAACATATACCTACCACAAAATCCCCCAGTTCCATTCAGGTAAATGCAAATACCTATGAGAAAAGAAAAAGGAAAACCATGTCCACACAGTGATTTTTACATGAATGTTCTTCAAATCTTCATTTGAAATTGCCAAAAAATTGGAAACAATCCAAATATCTATTAACAGACAGATAGATACATTTTGGTAGATCCATACAATGGAATACTCTCCGCAATAAAAAGGGATAAACAAATTTTGGTGTATTCATACAGTGTCATCCTGCCTGGAATTAAAAGGAATTAATTAATTAATTAATTAAATGCATACAACCATATGGGTAAAGCTGAAAACTGTTATGCTGAGGGAAACATGCTAGGTAAAACAGAATTCATATTATATAATTCCATTTATTATAAGATTCTAGAAAATACAAACCCATCTATAAAGATAGAACAGTGATTATCTGGAGATGAGGTAGAGGGGCAAGAGGCAGGTATTGTAAAGGGACCCACTATCATGACTATAGTGATAGTTCCATGGTTATGTAAATATGTCCAAATGTATCAAAATCGTATACTTTTAAATATATGCAATTATTCTATGACAGCCATGACAAAGCAGTTAAACATAAAAATAAATCAGGGAAATCCATGTGAACTTGTATAATTTCACTTGACTTTAGGTATCTTGCTGAACTTGGGATCTAAGCATAGGCAACTTGCATCCTCCCCCTTATCCCTTCCTAGCTCATGTAAAAATAAATATAGGAGGAGTAATCAGAGCTGGATCTCATAAAATGTTGCTTGTATGTCCAGAGTTTAAATTGATGTTACCAGCTTCAAAAAAATTATAAAGAGAAAATCCTGAAAGATAAATATAATCCAAAAGAATAACTATCATTCTTAACCTTGACAGTTAGCATCCTTCAACATATTCACTACTTCCCCTTCTGGACCAAAACTATCAGCAGTGGCATCAAGTTCTCTCTTCTCCGTTATGCCATAGGGTCTTCTTTTATAAAATTGTCAGGATCCACTATCAAGATGCTACCTCATGGTTAAGTAGTTTTCACTCTTTATTCAGAATAAAAAAAAAAACTCATATTGGGCAGTTTTATCACCACTATATCCCACATCTAGGGCAACATCATCTCATATTTGGCAGCAAGGATAGCCAGTAATTTGTTTTAATGCCACAGCAGGCCTTGCCTGCTAGGGGGCACACCCTGCTTTAGGGGTGCTTAGGATGCATGAAACTCATACAGCACCCTGACTCACTCAAATAAAACAGTGAACCAGGTCACGAAAATTGAGAGCAAAATGTATACTTTTGCAGCCCATCCACATCTGTTCCGTCGTCTTAGCATTCACGGCCAATATATTCAGTTGAATACCCTAATGATATTTGCCATTTCTGGTTTGGAGTTGTTTTCCTTTAAGTATTAGCATTTTGTTTCTCTAGTTTCAGGGAATATTAAAAACTTTTCTCCACTTAACTGAAGACAGGGTTATGGATGCTTCCTCCCAACAAAGCAGCCCCCGGCCCTCCACCCATTGGAAAGTCAGTCGCTAAGAAAATAATGCTTTTCGGCCTAGTGATGGAGTTCAGGCCTCGTGAGCATCTGAGCGTTGCAACCCCACCTTTCACACAGGACGAATCCCCAGTGCCCTCATGCTCTTTGGCTTTCACTGTTGGATGGCCAAGGAAATAGTTTGTGGTCAGTGGTCACACAATAATCCTTGACAAGTGGTTACTGCCGGTTGGAATCTCAAGTCTCAAAGGCGTACTTCCTCTCTTTTGTCTATTGTTACTGCCAGAGCTTCATCCCATAGTTGGTTGTGGTCATTGTTATTTTTCAACGTGACAGGAAGTTGATACTGTCTGTTTTGGGTTGAGTTTCTTTAGCCTGCTTCTTCTGTGTCCACATTATTCACAGCACCAGGAAAATGCTGTTTGTATTTATCCCCTTCTAAATGTCAGCCTCCCCTGGACCCTGGCTGCTCAGGTTAAGTACAATGCTCCCCGCACACCCGTCCCCCAGTTTCTCATTCCTGATTTGGCAGTGAATTGACCTGTCATCCTTCATTCTGCATAAGTTATTTACAATGTCTGGAACATTTCTGAAAAGCAAAATAATGAAGCCTAAAGTCAACACATCTTAAAAGAAATTCTAAGCTGTCCTCTCCACTTTCCCAGAAAGGTAGTTGTGAAGTGACGTGATGGCGGGCTGTGTGTCCACCCTTCCTAAATAAAGAATCCCTTTGGATGGGTGTCCTAACCACAGAAACAAAAGCATCTTCTTCAAAATGCCCCTATAGGGTTCTCCTGATGCTTTTCTTACTGATATTAATATAATCAGCCACAGAATCCTTGCTCGGCACTTTATTTGGCTCTGTTTGGAAGTTTGCTACATAATATATTTGGCCAATTACTTCGGAACTATCACTCTACTGACATTGTACAACAGCCATATCAACCCCAGGTTGCCTATCTCCAGGATTCTTTATGAGAGAAATAAATTTTTACCATAATCTCTAGATTAAGTTGTCTTAATCCCTGGCCTTAATCTCTGGAACCTGTAAATGTTACCTTGCATGACAAAGTTCCTGCAGGTGTGCTTAAATTAAGGGTCTTGCGATAACAAGATTACTCTGGATTATCTTGGTGAATGCTAAGTGCCATCCCACTATTATTATTATTATTATTATTATTATTATTATTATTATTGTTATTATTCAGATCAATTTATTTGAACTCACATCCAAGAAGAAACATTCAGCTTCAGGATTAGAAATAAAAATGGAAACAGTCTAGTTCTTTTTGGGTAAGAGGAGGATTCATACAAGCCCAACTGACAAGAGTACTAACAGTTTTACAAAGTTACTACTTAAATTTTGTATATGCAAATATATACCGAGTTCATACGTGGCTTATGCAGAATTCCCATCCCAAGGGTTTGTAAGACAAAGGCAGGGGGAGATCAGACACACAGGGGAGAAGGCAATTGGGAAGAGATGCAAAGATCACAGTGATGTGGCCACAAGCTAAGGAATGGCGGCAGCCACCAGTGGCTGGCACAGGCAAGGCACAGATTCTACCCTTAAGCCTCCTGAAGGAATGAGAGCTCTTCTGACACTTTAATTTCTTTCCAGGGAGACTGGCCTCCAGGACTCTAAGAAAATACATTTCTGCTGTTGTAAGCCAACAAAATACAACAAAACTCAGGAACTATCAGAGCAGGAGACGCCTTTGGGACTTTCCGAAATCTCCACTTCTCGTTAGGGATTCAGTGATGACGCGCAGGGCTGCCTCACTTGCTCACATTATGTCCCAGACTGAAATTATGACCCAGAAACATGAAGAATTGGTGACCTCACCATATATCTTTACTCCTGACACATGAAAGAAATGCATTTTAGCCACCTCTGAGGACAGGGCCAAGCAGACATTTGTTAAGGGAGGGCCATTCTGGGTGATATTATCAGAGAGAGATATAACTCACATCCCCAACTTCCTTTTCCTTCAGAACTGCAAACCAACAGAACTGCCTTTCATTAATTTATCTAAACTTTTCTTGACCCTATTTATATTTTTAGCCTGCATGAACTCCTGAGGTAATGAACCTGAGAACTGCTATTTAAGAGGTTGGACGGTGCTGCCTGTAGGAAAACAGAAATGGAGTGAAGAGGAGTCATTCAGGCAGAGTCACTGTGCTGTAAGCCAGACCAAAGAGCTCTCTGAGCCTACCTGTGTACCCATGCCCCTCCTGTGATTACAGAACAGCTCATCATGCCCAGCCTTGGTGGGCAGAAGAAAACATACAGCCCTCATCCTGCCAGCTGTGTTTTCAATCACAATTTAAAATTCACACTGAAGCTAAAGCTAATATGCTTAGCTGGGCTGCATAGGCCCTTAACCTTTCTCTTGGTAGAAAGGACTATTGACATCTTTCTTGAAAAAATATTGACTACTACCTGTAAAGCTGCTTTGTGCTACTTGGTGTTGAGGGCAAATAAAACAGGTGTGGTTCTTACCACTTGGGGGATTCAGTGAGTAAAAGGACCAAAAATAGGCAGACAAACAAAAAGCAGCTTACAATAGATATAGGAGATGGAATAGCCATGTAAACACATAAATTAAGACAAGAATTAAACATTTACAATATATACAAGAGTTACCTTGCCCTCTAAGTGCTAAAGTTGGATGGATGGATGGATGGATGGATGGATGGATAGATAGAAAGGAGAGGAAGGAAGGGCCTCAAGAACTAAGGGAAAAGTTAAAGTCTATGACTTGCTTGTTCTTCATCTAGTCCTACTAACGAAGAGATAGGCAGTACTCAGTAGATTTGCTAGAAGAGGAAAGCTCTTATTGGGCACCAAATTTTTAAGAGAGTCTGATACGGAGAAAACAAAAATAACTGCAATAAAAAAAAAAGATGAAGGGAGTAGGTTTGGAGTGTGTGTACGTAGAAGGGAGAGGAGAAGACAGGAAGGAAGGATTTGGTGAAACAGATTTCTAGTAAAGATCTTGTGTACTCAGCTACAGTGTGGGCAGTGGGAGTTTTCAAAGTTCTCCAGATGATTCTAACACACAGCCAAGTATGAGAACCACTGACCCACATCACTCAACAAATGTCCATGAGAAGAAGCTTTCAAATTATTTTCGTTTTAGTAATTCTTTGAAAAGATACGACATTCTTTCCTTACCAATTATTGTCTGATGTCATCTCTTTCATTTATTCTTTTAACAAATGACCTGTAATGACATAGATAATTATTTTACTGCTCTGAGTCTTTTTTTTAAGACTTTATTTATTTATTAATGAGAGACAGAATGAGAGAGAGAGAGAGAGAGAGAGAGCATGGCAGAGAAAGAAGCAGCCTCCATGCAGGGAGTCTGACACGGGACTCGATCCCAGGTCTCCAGGACCAGGCCCTGGGCCGAAGGTGGCACTAAGCCACTGAGCCACCTGGGATGCTCACTGCTCTGAGTCTTGAGCTTTAACTTGTAAAATGAAAATACAATCTACTTACAGCTTTTCCTAAAAGAGTAAATGAGGCAACACTTACAAAGCATTTAGCACAATGCTTGGCACAGAGAAAGTATGTCAAAACAGTGGCAATTATTAATAACTCTCCTTATTATCTGACAGATGATTTGCTAAGTGTATGAACATACTACCACTGAAGGCATGAGGCTAACCACTTCTGCATCTTTGCTCATGTTGTTCTTTTCCCTGGGTATAGACTCCATTTCTCTCAGTCTAAGCCCTGACTATCTGAATTTCTGCCTCCTTAAGGTCTGTTTAGGTGATCTCCCCAAACACTTTATCCTACACCATACCTTCCCATTTTGGCACTCCTAAGGACATTTTTGTCCTCAATGTTAGGTAGCCTTGAACTGTCTATTTATTGTGCGAGTTAAGCATTGTCTCTGCATTTATGTCATAAATTCCTTGAGCTCAGTACCTGGTTGTGTCATAATTGCCCATCCATGTCTGTGCATGCAGAGCCCATTTATTGTGTTGAACTGAAAAATCATTTGCATAGAAGAGACACCCAGTAGATTGCAAGCTCCATGAGGGCAGGGACCCTGTGTGTGGGATTCATCTAAATCTCCCCAGGACCTGGAATAACACCTAATTCATAAGAGGTGCTTATATTTCACCCATAACCAAGTATAAAGATTGGGTGACTTAACAGATTTATTTTCTACCTTTCCAAAACTTAGAAGCCTGAGATCAAAGTGTTGGTAGGGTTGGGATTTTCTGAGACCTCTAGTTTGTAGATAGCCTTCTTCGTGTAGACACAACTCTGTAGACTTGTGTCTGTATCTTCATCTCCTCTTCTTATAAGGACAGTAGTCCCACTGGATTAGAGCCTGCCCTTTGATGGACACCAAGGCTCCTTCCACAGTTTGGCTATTGTGGACATTGCTGCTGTAAACATTGGGGTGCAGGTGTCTCGGCTTTCATCAAAAGATGAATGGATAAAGAAGATGTGGTATATACACATATATGTGGTATACAATGGAATATCACTCAGCCACTTAGAAATGATGAATACCCACCATTTGCTTCACCATGGATGGAACTGGAGGATATTATGCTGAGTGAAGTAAGTCAATCGGAGAAGGACAATCATTATATGGTTTCACTCATACAGGGAATATAAAAAATAGTGAACGAAATTATAGGGGAAAGGAGAGAAAATGAGTGGGAAATATCAGAGAGGGAGACAGAACATGAGAGACTCCTAACTGTGGGAAACGAACAAGGGGTAGTGGAAGGGGGAGGTGGGTGGGGGTGGGGTGACTGGGTGATGGGCACTGAGGGGGGCACTTGACAGGATGAGCACTGGGTGTTATACTATATGTTGGCAAATCGAATTCCAATAAAAATATATACATATAAAAAATAAAATAAATAAAATAAAAATAAGGATTAGAGCCTACCCTAAAGGGTAGGGTAGGCTTTCTTTTTTGTTGTTGTTTTTTAAATTTATTTTTTATTGGTGTTCAATTTGCCAACATATAGAATAACAGTGCTCATCCCATCAAGTGCCCCCCTCAGTGCCCATCACCCAGTCACCCCCACCCTCTTCCCCCACCACTAGTTCGTTTCCCACAGTTAGGAGTCTCTCATGTTCTGTCTCCCTTTCTGATAAAGGCCTCCTTTTCACTTAATGACCTTTTTAAAGACCCTATCTCCAAATACAACCACATTCTGAGGTACGGAGAGTAAGGACTTCAACATATGAATGGGGCGAGTGGGGAGGCATACAATTCAGCCCATAACAGTGCTCAGTAGTATTTGTTGACTGAACGATGGCATGAGGCTCACTAGGTCATCACTACCCAATCTAGTGTTACTGCTTAGTGCAGTCTCCCATTTATTAAGGAACTATTATGTTCCTTTCTTAGGTGGTTGTGGTAGGAAGATGAGAAGCTATAATTTCTGCCTGAAGCAGCTTACATTTTAATGGAAGAAACGACCACACACAATTTCAATAAATGGAAAATAAACTAAGTTAAAAGTCCACACAGGGGAGTACATGAGACAGAAGAGAACCATCTAGCCCAGGAGGGGTTTCAGGGAAGGCTTCCTTGAGGAGATAATTTCCGACGTGAGTTTTAAAAGACAAATGAGAACCTTACAGGAAAGTAAAAGAAGATGGAATTGAGTTCAGTATTAGATGATTACACTGCCTACACAGAGTGGTAGATGGATTTAAAGCAGGGGCAGTATTAGAGACATGGAGAATAAAAAGATGATCAAAATAGCTCAGGTGAGAGATGAGGAGGGAGGCCAGTGGTAGTCAGTGCACAGAAATCAGTAGGTGTGAAAAACATTTAAAGGATAAAATCTACAGGCTTTATTGGTTAACTGAATAGGGAGGTGATGGAGAAGCAAAGGTAGAGGAAAGCTCAAAGGAAGGAGAAGTTTTGAAGACTCTGTGGCCATATTTTAAAGCCAGTGCAATCAGCAGCTCAGGAAATTTGTGAGAAATGCAAATTCTTAGAGTCCACCGTAGATCCCTGAATCAGAGTATCTAGGGGTGAGACGAAGGAACCCGTGTTTTAACAAGCCCTCCAGGTGATTCTGACACCTGCTAAAAGGCCTAACTCTGAGGGTAAGAAACATTTCCTTTGTATCCAGGAAAAAAAATTATCTCACCTTTGTTTCCTTCTAATAACTCGCATTGAATTATTCATGTCTCGGTGCTTGCTGAATATCCCAAAACCAATTAGTTGAGGAGAGGGAGAAAATGTGGGGGTGGTTTGGATTGTCTATATGTGTGCATGTTGGAAGAAAAGGGGAGGAGAAATGCCCAAATGCAAATGATCTCTATGCATCAAAAGGTTTTCTGAAATCTGATGTTCCTCATTTATATACTTAAATCTAATGACCTTGTTTGGGGGAAATATTTTCTAGGAAGGTCTCCAATCAAAAGAAAATATAAGTGCATCATAGAAAAAAGTTCCAACTTGGGGAGCAAGATTCAGAAAGCACAATTTTATTTTGATTACCCAACATGTTACTCATGCCTAATAAAAGAAAGGCTGCATTAAAATAATTGGTCGATATCTCAATAGATGTTTTAGTGGAACCCCATGGTGGAATCAATAATGGTGACCCCAGTGCAATAACCTTTGGAGTTCACAACTCTGCTGTCTCACAGATTATTTCTAATTGACCTAATAGAAAATGTTCAGGTGCAAAACCAAATGGTTCGATTCCTGGAAAATCATTAGTAGGTAAGTAATTAAACAATCACTCACTTATTAACTTTTCCAGGTACTGTGGTCACACTTGACAACACCAATATTGCCTGGTAATTACATAAATTATTCCTTTTTCCCATTTAGTAGTTAACCAAAAAAAAAAAATACATTTCCATGAAGATAGCAGACGGGGACATAACCTTCAAAGCATGGGGGGTGGGAAGAGGGTGCTAAGTTCTCCCAAGGACAGCTGCTAATTCAAAACGTATATTGGGAGCATGCAGAATGGAGTGATAGAAACAACAAGGATCTGTGTCATCACTTGAAATTTTAACAAGCAAAAGCATTTCAAAAATATAAATAATAAAGTTATATTTTAAAAATAAAATGTAAAAAGAAAGACAAGACAAAATGTTTGATTCAGTCCCTGATTCTGCAACCTGTTAGTTGTCTGATCAGGGGCATGCTACTTAGCTGCTCCAGGTTTCATTGTTCTCATCTTTAAAATAGAAATGCTTACCTCAAATGATTGCTGCCGCATGAAGAGCTAGGATGTGTAAAGCACTTAGTGCAATGCCTAATGAATACTTAATAACACTAGCTTTTGAATCAGCTCAGAGCAGAGTTCAAATCCCAGTTCTTCTACTTACTAGCTATATGCCCTTGGATCAAACATTTCACTTCTGCAATCTTATTTGTTGGTTCGTTTTTAAGATATGTAAAATAAGGACAAGATTATCATGTAAGACATTGGAGGACACAGAGTAGACACTTAACAAATGATGGCTATTTCACATTAACTCTTCAGGATGGATTTTATCTTCTACATCCATTTGCTTCCATTGTCTCTGTTGCTTGGGCTCAGTCCTTGGTACTGCCCAGCCCACACTGGGAGTGGCAGAGGATCTTCTTCACAAAGAAGGGATGTTTTTCTTCATTTCGTGTGTTTGTGGAAAGGCCGTCTTACCTGGGGTCTGCTCTCAGATTGTTCTGGAACCACAACATTGGGACCCCATAATCAGTGGGGAGAGAGGGCAGAAATGACCTCAGATACATTTTCTTGATGTTTTCTCATTTTTATCAGCACAGCCTCTGTCTTATTAGAATGAATTCTTAGCCATCTGGCTTCCATTCAAGCCTCAAATTCAGCCAGGCACAAGCAATGAGTCAATATAGTCAGAAATGGATGAAAAGAATGTCATAAAAATACAAAACCACAGAAGAAAAGGTGATCAGATATATGACTGCATTATTGTGGTGTTGTTTTACCTCTCTATGACAGAAACATAACATGAAAAATAAAATGTCAAACGAGAAGTGGAAAAAGTATTTGCAATAAGTACAGCAAAGTGCTAGTGCCCTTGATATATGAGGAGCACTTGTAAATCATTACTATGAAAAAGACAAGTACCCCAATGGGGATTTTTAAAAAAACAACTGGCATTGGATATGAATAAGATGTTCACAAAAGAAGACAAACAATAAATAAATGGATGAAAAATTATTGAACTAGTAACAAATAAAAGTAAATTAAAACTGAAATGTGAACACCCTGAAATTTCATCAGATGGTCAAAGGTTTTATAAATTGAGGATTCCTAGTGTTGGTAGAGTATGGGAAAATGGTACTTTACAAAGTGTTGATGGAACCTTCTAGAAGGCCAGTGTGTATTTTGCAATACACATCAAAAGTGTAATGTGCATATCATTCAAGCTAGTGGCTCTACTTTTAGGAATTTATCCAAAGATAAATGGTAAGATGTATATAAAGAATGTTTGTTATGTAACTGTTCATAATAGAAAAAAACTTTTAAACAATCAAAATCTATTAATGTGATTAGTTAAAAATAAAAATCGATTGATGATTTTTCCATACAAGAGAAAAAATACTTCCATTAAATATATTATACAATTATATCTGTTGACACGGTTATCTGTCCCTAGTATAGGAAAATAGCGTAGCCATCCAGGTGAGAAACAAGCTTTGCACAAAGGCCCTATAATGGGAAAGGCTTCTGGTCCACCTGAGATTTTGTAATCAATTCTATCTTTCTAGAGTCCACCCTAAGTTAAAACTAAAGTGGAACTCCTCCAAGGCAGGGCCCCTAGCAGCCTTGTTCACTGCTGTATGCCATATTTCTTGCATAGCCCCAGCCCAGCCTGCCAAATTGAGTTGCATGACATTTCTACAAAAGTGTTTCAATGAGGGTATATAGAGGGGTATGTGGAAGGATGTTTGCCAAATGTTAACAGTGGTGAGCTTTAGGTTGAAGGCCTTTTTCAAAATATTTTTTTAAAAGATTTTATTTATTTTACAGAGATCGATAGAAAGAGAGAGCACAAGCAGGGGGAGCTGCAGAGGGAAGAGGGAAAAGCAGGCTCCCTGGGATCCCAGGACCCTGGGATCATGACCTGAGCTGAAAGCAGCTGCTTAACTGACTGAGCCACCCAGAAGCTCCTAGGTTGAAGGATTTGAGGTAATGCTTACTTTCTTTCTTATATTTTCATGTACTATTGGAAATTTTAAGGATAAGCATGTCATATAAAAACTTCAAAAACAAAGATCTGAATGAGAAAAGAGCACACCACTGGCCATTGGACTTGGATACATGCGGTTTACTTCTTGCAAGTAGCTCTCCTCTGTTCAGAGGCTCCCCAACAAGGCACCCACAGCCCACTGTCAACAGTCGCAAAGGGCGTTGGCAAATGTGTTTGTCCAGAGCTCAACAAGGAGCCTCCCCAACACCAGCATTGCAGTTTCCACTGTCCCTCCATATGTTCTTTCCCTTCTTCAACCACCTGGCAGCAGCTGCCATTCACCTTTGAACATCTGACTCGAACCTCACTTCCTCTGGAAATATCCCCAGTTCTGGTGCTCCCCCTCTGTGCCCCCGACAACACTCTCTCTATTCATCTTGTGTCCCCACCTCTCAGACTATAAATGATCCATTTACTTGCATGTCTTATCCATTCATGTGAGCTCCTGTGAGGCAGGAAGCATGTTTTATTCATCTGCTATTTTCAGGTCTAGCATCATCTGATACATAGCAAAAGCTCAACAAAAGATGGTGAATCAACCAGCAGAGAGAAGCTGATTTCTTCTGGGCTTTGCAATACAGTTGCTACCGTCCCTGAAGGAAGCTCCCACACCCCTAGGTTCTCCTGCAGCCGGCTTGGCCTAACCCCCCCGCCCTGCTGTGCCAGGCCCTCAGCAGATACCTACTCATATGAGGGCATCCAGGTCTGAGGGATGGAGATGGTGTACGTCCCAAATATCACAAAGGCTATGGAATGCTGCCCTTCTGTGTCCTCTGACTGCCTTATACCCTCTGTGTTCAAATAAAAACAAGAGACGAGACCAGTTTAAAGTCATGTATCTGGGCACCAAAGCTTTCCGAAGGAAGAGACAGATTCCTCTGAGGCATGATTTACCCGTGGGTGGAGAACATAAAGCCCCTTTCATCACACCGATCCTCACCACCATGCAGGCATAACCTACCCACACATCAAAGGGCTCTGGGCAGCCCAGCACTTACATAGTCTTCCTCTGAACCCCTGAGCCGATGGCTGCCAGGTGGGTTTATGCCAAGCAAGCACTGGGCAGCCAAAGGTATACAAATGTCACCTGAGCAAAGAGAAATAATGAAAACTGGGAAGTTAGGTTGCGGACAGATTGGCACCATTTTTATCTGATTTTGTGAGGTTTCTCTCCTGGGTTAAGCAGGAATGCAAACACTAAGCTGTTCCACCTGAGCTGAGCTTTTTAAATGCTGCTGCCTTGGAATCAGAACTGTGGAAAATGATAATGTTTCCATTAACAACAAGAAACGGTGTTAGAGCAGTGTCTTTCCAGCACTTCAAAAGGCTGACAGGGTTCAGAGGTGAGGTTCTCAAGAAGTACACCTGCAACATTCAGCTTTCAGCTCATTCTCTCCCTGCCCCCGTCCAGGCCTACCAGAGATTTCACTTCTGGGGATCTATTTTATGGAAAGAATCCAAAATATGGAAAAGGGAGTCCTGAGTTATTTACATAAGAAAAAAGGGAGAGGGGGAGGAAGGATCAACTAAAAAACTAAAAACCTTCCACTGAGGAATATTTAAATAACTGATTGAATTCTATTGAAGATTTTATTGTGAATTCATTAAAATCATTTTGAAGAGTATGCAATAACATGCTTACTATAAGTGCTTTTATATGACTTTTGGAGAAAGACATATTTGGGGAAAACATATTTGGGGAAGACAGAAGAGTATAAAAACAGTAAGACAAAAAATGAATAATACAATCATCCAGAGATATGATATTAACATGAATGTTTTCTACATTTATAAAAATAACATCAGTTAATTTTTTAATCATATATATATATATATATGTAAACATGTATTCTAATAAAATAAAATGGAGACCATACTGCATACTTGTTTTTATATCCTACCTTTGGTATATAATATTCTATTTATGAGCATTAAATATTTTTTTAAATATGATTTTCAAGGGCACCTGGGTGGCTCAATCAGTTAAGTATCTGCCTTCAGCCCAGGTCATAATCTCCGTGTCCTGGGATGGAGCACTGCATTAGGCTCCCTGCCCAGTGGGGAGTCTGCTTCTCCTTTCCCCTCTTCCCCTCCCCTTGCTTGTGTGTGCACTCTCTCTCTCTCTCAAATAAATAAAATATTTTTAAAAATACATGATTTTTCAATAACTGCATAGAAGTCTATCATGGGAACATCCCACAATTTATTAGGGTGAACCATATAAAAAGATGCTTTGCAGGTCAATATTTATCAACTATCAGTAATTTTTCATGTGTTTCAACTTAGTACAGTTGGCCCTTGAACAGTGTGGGTGTTAGGGGCTTTGACCTCCTGCATAGTCAGAAATCCTTGTATAATTCTGATTCTCCAAAAACTGAACCACTAATAGCCTCTTATTGACCAGAAGCCTCAAGGATAACACAGTTGATTAACACATTTTGTATGTTATACATATTATATCTGTATTCTTACAAAAATACCTGGTTATATCTGTAACCTCAAGAAAAGAAAATGTTAAAATCATAAGGAAAATACATTTACAGCACCATATCAGTCAAAAAAAAAAAAGTCTTCATGTGACTGGACTTCAAACCCATGTTGTTCAAGGATCAACTGTATTTATCTAACTCCTATTTGGATCCCTTGGGTTATGCTAATTACTCATAATGGAATCAATTTAAACAAATATTTAGTGCATCTTTACTTATTTTTTATGAATAAAACTTCTAGAAGGAGAATATGTAGATAAGCACATTTTTAAGGTTCCTCAAATATTTTTCCATATCACCCTTCAGAAAACTTGTACCCATCCACATTCCCATAGCACTGTTTCTCATTCTGTTTTTACTTCACTCCAACTGCAAGAAACTCCTTATAAGTTTCTTTTTAACACATAATATTCTAGAACAAATTGCTATGTTTCCTTTCTTTCCATTTAAGATAACTGTCTCCTACTCTGGGAAACGAACTAGGGGTGGTAGAAGGGGAGAAGGGCGGGGGGTGGGAGTGAATGGGTGACGGGCACTGGGGTTTATTCTGTATGTTAGTAAATTGAACACCAATAAAAAATAAATTAAAAAAAAAAGATAACTGTCTCCCCAGAATAGCTATGAACAATTTATTTCATCAAAGCTTGTTGGTATGGAGAAAAAAAGATTTCCTGTTGAAACCCTCTCTCTGGGAAGATGAAAATTAGAAATCAGTTCTGAAGTCTGGAGTGAGGAACATACAGGATAAGTTCTGGTGCAAGATAAACACAGCAATAGGCAGAAGCAGCGAATTTGAAATTCCAGAGTAAAATTCAGAATTCTCAAGGTTAGAGTCTAGAGAAGTGCTAGGAGTCCACCAGTTCAGACTGGAATACAGTGAAGTGTAAAGCATAAGAGCTATTAAAAGAGAGTGCTTGGATGTCTTTGGTGTTTGGCTGTGACCAGTGATGTCTCCATCTCTGCCAGAGTGACCCCAGTGTCTCAATCAGCATCCACATTGCTACAGAGACCTGGAACCTAGCTGTCACAAGATCATATGGCAACATAGTGTTGGGTGATGGGTGAAGTCTAGAGGATCAGAAATTATAAGGTGAGAGGCAGATCATTGAGAAGGTGCCCTCCTAGGGGAATTTCCACTAAATCCTTTATGTAAGCAGCAAATCAGCCACCGGTTCAGATAAATACCTTCTCAAGGGCAGTAAACAAATCTTTGGCCATTCTCACTACATTCCCCCCAAAAAAGGAAGGAGAATACTGGGAGGTTTGAAGGGCCCAATATAGCCTGGAGGCTGCCTGAATCCTCTGTAAAGGGAATTCAAAGAGTGACTTTGTGCTCCAGAAACAACCTAAAGAAAAGGCAGAAATCCTCTAGCCAAAGTGACCCCAGGCCAACTAAAACATCACGCTGAATAAAAATACGGAGACCTTTCAGGGGGAGGCTCCATAATGGGCAACTCCAAAAGCTTCTTTGAGCCATGGCAAATCTCTGGTTCCCAATAAAACTCCAGACCCTCCAAGTTTGTTTGCCTGGGGACCTCCTCTAGGAGTACAACACAGAGTTTCCCTGGAGCTTCTCAAAGACCTTTTTCACAGATTGCCATGCCCTCACCGACAGCAAGTACATCATCAGCGGAGATGCGTAAACCAGCAAACCAGCTTGGTTCAGCTCACGAACACACTTAGATCTAATTTTCCTTCTCCGAGCTCATTGGTTATAAAGACATTTGACCTTCAATAATTTGGTTTCACACATCACCAGCAACAAAATTTCATAGCTTGTCAAAGCTTCATGAATTGCTTTTGAGCTATAGGCCAGAGTCTGGAAATGACCCTAATCCCTGTCCAGTTTCCCTCCCTTTCAGCCTCTCAGATTCTTGTCCTTTCATTGGACAACCAGCAGTAAAAACAGGTGGAGACAGAAAATGGACCCTGAAGCTTCTGCATTTCAGAAAAGATCAAGAAACTCAGCTTTCGTTTCTTTTAAAAATGTTCTTCCTCCTGTTTCTGATTCAGAAGTCGTACATGCAGAATTAATTCTACATAGAACTTCTCGATTATATATAATGACTCTTCTGTTCATCCTTTCTCTTCATATAAAAATTTAAACCAGTGGTTCTTGTATTCTTTCCAAAAGTACTTATTTGGACATCTGACATATCTCCCCAGATAACCATTTCCCACTGCCATTACTGAATTCATGTACGTTAATATGACTTTTTCTACTCTATAGAGTTTAGATAACTTCATCTGAGAAGAGCTTTGAGGGTTTCAAGTTCCTGGAAGACTCACGTAAAATCTTAGAAAACATCACTGGAGTAGTACCTACTTTCAGAACTTTTTGACAAATCTTCTCTCACTTATTCTTAAATGTTACATCACAGACTTCAGATGAAGCCCCTCAAATACTGCTAATGAGTTTGAAGAATTATGTCTGGAGCATTTTTAACATTTTTTTTATGTTTAGCCTGTTTACACAGTTTTGTGGTGATTTTTTAAAGTGGAAACCACAGTGAAGCTTAACTGATTTTATATTTTGTTCCCAATATACTCAGCCCCAAATTTTGAACTCCCATGGGTAATGGGCAGATCACATTTTATTAGAGGGAAAAATGGCTTTATTTTAAAATATATTTCTACTTTCAGTATGACCAAGAAATCTCCAGTCAGACTGTAGCCACAAACAGATAACTATAAAGCATGGATAAATTATACAAACATAAATAAAATATCCCAGAGTTATCTCAAGCAGATAAATTTTGGGCAAAAACTGAGATTTGAGAAAAGGGATTGATGCTGGGTAACAATCTTCCTGCTTTCTGCTTGAAGTCACGCTGAAGTCAGTATCAAACAGGGTGATTATATCTCTAATAGGTCATATTTTTAGGATGGGGGGAAGGACCAAAAGACAGAAGTGGGAGGCAACCACAGCTACAAGAAAATGAGAAGGAAATCCTGAAAGGAGTGATCCAAAGAGGGAAGATTCCCAGTTTTTTAGATACAGTCTTCCCAAGTATCTGAATGACCCATGAATCATACATGCATATGGAAGACTCCAAGCTTCTCAGCAAAAAAACAAAACATGCTAAACTGAAGATTGAGCCACCACAAAAGAGACACCATTTGCAGTTTGAGTCACCAAGTTATTTGCCTGCTGAAACAAAACAAAAAAATAAATAACAGAATTCAGAACATCTATAACCAGTCCTTCACAATGCTCAGGTATGATTCAAAAGTTCTTGCCAAATAAAGAAATGACCCTCAACAAAATAAAGGAAAATATCCTCACAATAAATGAGAAGGCAGTAAATATCCTCTGAGAAACAGAAACTATTTTTAAAACTATAAAGAAATACTAAAACTGAAAAACAAACACTATATCTAAAATTTTAAATTCACTGACTGTGCCTAATAATACAATGGAAAATACAGAAAAGCCAGTAAGCTTGAAGAAAATTGAAAAAATCCAAACTAAAAGACAGAGGCAAACAAGAGTGGAAAAAAATGAAACAGATCTTCCTAAACCAATGGACCTGTAAAATAATTTCTTTATAAAAGGTCTAGTATGTGTGTAAATGAAATTCCATGAGGAAAGAAGAGACAGAAATGTGCATTAAAAATATTTAAAGCTAGGAGTGTCTGGGTGGCTCAGTTAAGTATCTGCCTTTGGCTTATGTCATGATCCCAGGTCCTGAGATCAAGCCATATGTCAGGCTCCTCGCTTGGCGGGAAGCCTACTTCTCCCTCTCCCTCTCCCTGTAGCTCCCCCTACTTGTATGCTCTCTTTCTCTCTCTCTCTCTCTCTCTCTCTCTCTCTGTCAAATAACAAATAAAATCTTTTTAAAAAATTTAAAGCTAGGGATGGTGGAAGGGGAGGTGGGCTGGGGGTGGGGGTGACTGGGTGACAGGCACTGAGGGGGGCAATTGATGGGATGTGCACTGGGTGTTATTCTATATGTTGGCAAATTGAACACCAATAAAAAATAAATTTGTAAAAAAAAATTTTAAGCTATAATGGCGGGATCCCTGGGTGGCGCAGCGGTTTGGCGCCTGCCTTTGGCCCAGGGCGCGATCCTGGAGACCCGGGATCGAATCCCACATTGGGCTCCTGGTGCATGGAGCCTGCTTCTCCCTTTGCCTATGTCTCTGCCTCTCTCTCTCTGTGACTATCATAAATAAATTAAAAAATAAAAAAAATAAAGTTATAATGTCTGAGAAATCCTACAAATTTGCTAATAAGACTTAAATTCACAGATCCAAGAAGCTCAGTGAACTCCAAGCAGGAAAACTATGCCCAGTTTTATTATAATCAAATTGCTGAAAACAAAATAAAGAAAAATAAAGAATAAAATAAAGAAAAATAAATAAAATAAAGAAATATATTCTGAATAAAGAAAATAAAGAAATAAAATAAAAATAAAATAAAGAAAAAAATCCTGAAACCAGTAAGATAAAAACACACTACACATGGGAACCATGATTGAAATTGAATAACTTCTCCTTACAAATTACAGCAGCTGGAAGACAGTGGGGCTTTTTTTTTAAAGGACAGGTAAGGATGAGTGGTGAAAACACTCTTGACCCTGAGTGCAGTATCCAGTTAAAATACTTTTCAAGGATGAAGACAAAGACATTTTCATACGAAATAAAACTATGAGAATGTATTGTCAGCCGATATGCTAAAAAGCTAAAGGAAACTATAGGCTGAAAGGAAATGATACCAAATGGAAACTCAAGTATAAGGAAAGGAATGTAAAACACCAAAAACGATAAATATCTGAGCAAATATAAAGAAACTTTTCCCCTTTATTTTAAATTCCTAAGTGCTTACCAAAAACATAGAATAGTCTATTAGGAGTCTTAAGTTATGTTGATATAATACATGTGATAATTACAGCACAAAGGATAGGGTGATAGAATGGACTCAGCTAGTTGTACAGTTTCGACGTTTTACATGAAGTTGTACAGTAGTGACTGTATGTAGTAGAATGTGGAAAGTTAAGAATGTGCATCATAATCTTTAGAATAACACTACAAACAATGCAAAGGGGTATATATGAAAATATAACAGAGAACTATAAGCACATTTTTAAAAATAATTCAAATACTTCAAAAGAAGAGAAAGAAGAGAAGGACAACAAAACAAAAATAATAAAACAGTAGACCTAAATCCAACCATAGCAATAGTTTTATTAATTGCTTATGGACTAAAGAGAGGTTGTCAGAATAGATGTTTCTAAAAAGACACAGTCACCAGCAATATATTTCACATATAAGGAAACCAAGAGACAAAAAAGTATCAGTCTAAACCAAAAAACAAAACAAAAAAAATGAATTTATGAGGAAAAATTGACCGATCTCCAGAAAAGTCTTTAAGACAAAAACTTCCATAAACTTTTCAAACTCTTCCTTCAGAACATAGTGTGCAGTTCACTGATTTTAGCCAGACACCAAGGTAATTTTCTACATTCAACCTACCTCCATGAACATATAATTACTTCTCATGGAAGCAGGACATCAAATCTTATTCCCTTCGTTCTAAGTTCTCTTAAAGCAAACATACTCCATTTTACCCCCGCCCCAAGCCCAATCATCACAAGATCTGTGCACCTCTGTCTCCTCATACACACCCTCAAAAATTCATGACCCTAACACATAGTCATTTTTGAACATTATAATCTTACTTGCCTCTTGAAAGGTTGTCTCAGACTGACTTCTATTTATGAACTAAATTATGTCAACTGGCTTTCACTTTCACAGTCTATTTTACTGTTTTCTATACAGCTGGAAGGTTTCATCTTCTCTATTTGACATAATCATTTTCTCCTCAGCCCACACAATTAACTGGAAGTGATTCTCTCTGGGAAGTTCTCTGCTGAACCAATCCATGATCTCAAGATGATGTCAGTGTGGAACGAAAACTCTTCTGTTATTACTACAGTGAGTTGGGTACGGCAACATAAATGCAAAATTCACTTCTCTAAAAAAAAAAAAGGTGACTAGGGGCAGCTCGTGTTTTTGACTAGAATAGATATCTAGCAAGAAGGATTATTGATTTAAAGAACTAATCCCCTATGACTAATGTTATGACAAGTTACAATCTGAAGAGACACTGAAACCTTAGAATGAAAGGTATATAAGATTCATCATATGGCAGGCATAAACAATGAATTAAGCTAATAAAATTGCACAGAGCTAAAGGCTCTAAGATGTTTCCCCAGCACAACAGCTAAATGAAGTGCCTCCTTTTTTGCTTCAGAAAGATGAGTTGAGAGTAAGCTGAGGAATAAAAGTGGTTTGATAACCACAGCAGGCTTATAAATGTCAAACATGAGAGAAAAAATCAAATAGTGAAGAGGGATAAAAGTGAAAGGTAAAATTCCTACTTTCACCCGCCTCTCCCTCTGTCATTTCCTAGGCACCCCCCCCCCATCCCTCATGCCCCACTCCTACTTTCCAAAGGTAAATGGTTTTAAGAGTTACTTGGCTACCATTTCAGAAATTTCTTTTTATATGTTTACTGTATGTTCTGGAGCCCCTCCCTTGCCTTTTTAAGGTAAACATTTTTTTTAAAAAAATAATTTTAGATTTACAGAAAAGTTACAGAGAATTCCCATCCAGGTACCCCTATGTTTAATATTTTACATAGTCACAGTACATTTATCAAAACTAACAAATTAACATTGATATATTACTATTATCATGAACTGAACTATACACTGTATTCAGATTTCACTATTTTTTTCATTAATGTCCCTTTTAATTCTTTATATCCTGTGGACTCATATATATTTCTTTCATACTTTTTAGCGCAATACTACACTGTTCTTTTTAACACAATGAAATCATTTTATGTGAAAAGTTCTGAAACTTTCTGATTCACCTAATCCACACTATTTTTCCACATAAGCCTAAATAGATCCATTTCATTTTTACTATATAATATTGTAAAAATATCTCCTATTTTACTTATTCAGTCCTATTTTATACGATATTTAAGTTATTTTCATTTTTATTCTTATTCGAACAATGTTCAGTGAAATTTCTGTATATGTCTTTACGCATTGCAAGCCTATATCAGTAAGATAAATTCCTAACAGTGGAATTGTTGAGTCAAAAGTCATGTACAATTTCCAATGTGATAGACATCATCTAGTTGTTTTCCAAAAGAGTTGGAACCAATTAATACTGGTGGTAGGTTTTTTTTTAATAAGTCACTGCATTTGTAGCAGGGGACCCACTGTCTTTTTGTGCTTGTGGTGCAGAGACCCCTTCCCCCCCTTACAGCAGGATGTTGCCTTTACATTTTGTGTATAGACACACTAACCTATAGATGTGGGACTTGAAGTTTTCGTCTTGGGTTGACGTGTTCTGATTAGACATTGACAGATAGAAGCCACAGAAATAACGAGAGGAACAACTTGAGGCTTGCTATAACATGGAAGCAGAAAATAAAAGCCAAAAATCATCAGAAAGGGAGAAAGAAAAGTGGGGACCTCAAGGAAACTATAAACTCAACACCAGGAGCTAACAAATGAGGGAAACAGACCAAGATGTATTCTTAAGGAAGAGACTGTTTCAAGAGCTTCTTGACATAAGATTCTAAGAAAATGGAATAACCGGCTGGGGATAGAAGGCTAACCCTTGTGGTCATTCTTAATATTTACCCAAAGATGTCTAGTGTACCAGCAACTGTTGGTTTTGTCAGGGACTAGCAAATGAAAGAGGTGATGATAAAAAGGAGAACGTTAAAATCCCAAGCCTGGCTTGTTCTATGCCAGAGATAGCCGAATTCTAAAAAAAAAAAAAAAACAAGGTGTTTGGTTTTGTTCCCCTCTCCAGGCCTGTCCTTGGGACTTCTTCACCTCAAATCCTTTGGCAAACAGGATACTGGTCTGCTGTGGCAGATGCTGCCTCCCAGAAAGGCTTGGAGTGACCTCCAAGGTCACACATAGGTCACACGTTAGAGAGAAGAACGCTTTCTTTTTATCTCTTGGGGAATACTGCTAAAGTAGGCCTGTAGTCTTCCTCTCAAGCCTTGACCTAAAGTTTTCCTATCATTTTTGTGACAAGTAGAGTCTCCCCCATAACCCCAACCCCAATAGCACAATAAATATCAACACATTCCTAACAGAGAAGGCTGCCTCTTTCCTAATCACAGATCTGCTGGCTCCTCTGGGGTTTGTTTATGTTGAGTCACTAAGTCTATCAAGGTTAGGGCACTCGTCTTTTTAACAATGATACAGAATGTGTACACCTCTTAAACAGACCTCAAGTTTGGGGGCCATTCATTTTCAGTTACCCCCTCTCCCTGGGAAAGATCGAGAACATCATGTTTCTGTATTTAAAACAATTAGCTGAATCACTGCTGCTACTTAACATCTTATTTATTGGAAAAGGTTCATTCTTTGTCATTGTGCCTGAAGCCAACATTACAAAGGAAGCAATTATCTTAAAAATAGAAGAAATAAATTGAATAATACCAACTTACAAACTTAAAATTGAAACAATCCCCTACATGTTCTTCTTGGACAGAGCTTCCCTCATCCCAAGAGATCAGTAGGTAAATGACATCCTATTTTCTCTGTTTGCACATGAATCGTGGGGGTAGGAGGGGATACAATAACATTCTTGCACCAAATAGCTTAGGCTCTCCAGTTCGTAGCTAATATATAACGAGTTTGCAACCCATGGATTTTGCAGGCTGATTCTCCATGACCTAAGGAGCCACAGTGACAGTTTCAAAGGCTACACTAATTCCTTTTTAAAATAAATGAGGGAGGGGCTGCTAAATAGGCACATTAGGAACTGAGCTATTTCCATTATCCTATTTTAAGAAAAGCACTAGACCGATGGCCTAGGTACCAGCTATTATCGACCCCTAACTTCAGAAACTCATTTACAATGAGCTTTCCATACCTATTTGGATGGGAAATGTACTATCGCTTCTCTTCTCCATGAGGCTATCAAGAAACACACTTCCAAAAATTCCCAAGGGACACATAATCATTCTTTCAAAATACCAATTTGGCTGCAGCAGCCTTCTTCACATTCGGCTAAGCAGGTCTGTGAATACTAATACAGACACCTAATGCCTTTTGGACTTTCTGGGGCTAGGAGAAACTCACCACTAGATGTAATTAGTAAGAAAGAGGAAAAAAAAAGATAACTGTCATGGACACCAAACCGAAAATATACTAACAAACAAGTATCAGCAACATGCACTGAGTCCTTTTGTGGGAAGGGGATGATTTTATTTTTTTTAAGATTTTATTTATTTATATATTTGCAAAAGAAAAAAGAGTAAGTAGGGGGAGGGACAGAGGGGAGAGAGAAGGAGAGAACCTCCAGCAGAGTCCCTGGTAAGCAGGGAGTCAGACATGGAACTTGATCCCAGGACCCTGAGATCACAACTTGAACCAAAACCAAGAGTTGGATATTTAACCTACTGAGCCATCCAGGTGCCCCAAAGGAGATGATTTTCTAATGTTCCAAAGTCATAAATTAGCAAGATTTTTAGGGGTCTGTGGAAGGAAAGGGGAGGATCCATAAGAAAAATCACAGATGCTGTTTTATATCCATGACTTTTTTTTTTTTTTTTTTTTTACCTGCCAGCTCTTTCTTCTCAGTTAACATATCTGGTGTCTCCAATTCCCCTACAACAACAAAAGCAGCAACAAGCTTCTCAGTTCTTAGTCACAGGGTTACATACAGTGGAGTAGGAGGTCCTCGCCTGCTGTGGCCAGCGATGACTGTGTGAAGAATGTTCCAAAAGCCCAGCTCTCCCATGCTGGGTTTAAGATGGCAGAAAGCAGACCAAGGCCAGTGGGGGCCACTGGTAGAGGACTTTCCACTCTCTGAAATCTGCCTGCACCTCATCTCCCATGACCCCATCATGGGCCCTTCTGCTGAGTTCTCCCAGAAAGCCCATTCATTGCTGCCTCCAGACCCTCACTCTCCTGCCTGGGTGTTGTCTCCTCACTCCATCCTCATCTAGTCTGAACTCTTTCTTCCTGGTTCAGAGGCCTTTTCCTTTCATCTCAGCCTGCTCTGAGCTCCTCCTATGTCACTCACCTCACAGCACAGTAAGACACTGAGAAAGGGATCACATTCGTGTAACTTTTATCATGGCATATTTTTTATAATTGTTCTATTCTGCTACTGATTATTGTTGTCAATCTCTTACTATCCCTAATTCATGAATTAAACTTTATTATAGAAATGTATGCATTAAAAAAAATCATACATATAGGCTTTGGTACTATCATCCTTCCAGGTCGCCACCAAGGTTCTGGGAACACATCCCCCACAGGTAAGGGGAGACCTCCGTGACAATACTTACATAGGGATGTAGGTATGTATTGAGTATTCACTACATACTAAGGCCCATGCCAAGCAGTTCATACATATTATTTAATTTTCCCAGCCCTCCTCATCTATTTTACATTTAGGACACTGTGGCTATAGAGCTAGTAAGTGACAGGGATGAGATTTTAACCTACTTCTGTCATCAGTGAAGCCCATCTTCTTCTCCATATTCTATATTCCATTCTCTGGGCTACCTCACAATATACTTGCATTGAACCCTTTCTATATCATTTTGTATTTTATTCTATGTGCTTATGCCCCATATACATGATAGCAGTGACTCCTTCGGTGAGTAGGGATCATGTGTTACATGTGTGTATACTCACCATTTTGTCTGCCATGGGGCTAGGCACTTAGTAGCTCCCTAATGTTTGTGAATGGATATAGGAGAAATGGATGTGCATACTTCTTCAAAGTTCTCAAAGGGTTTTACTAGAATGACCTTTCTAGACTGTGGGGCTGGAGTAGGGAGGGCAGGTGGTGGTGATGTGGGGAAAGAGCTCCCAAACAGTCATTAAATCATCATGCTTGGGTTCTCTACGGTTCTCTCAACCCCTCGGTAATAAGGGAGGCCACGTGAAACCTGGCACAGATGCGGTGCCAGAGAAATCCCCAGGATGTACCCTCTCTGCCACAAAAGCAGGGTGGCTATGGCAATCATTTTTCCTCACATTTCTCGGAGGGGCCAAGGTCACTTCAGCCAATCTGCTCCAGGACAGAACTTAAGCATTTTCCTTGGTTCCTTTGCAAAGTTTTAAATGGCTTAGTTAGATCATTGGGAACCAGTGCCAAATGAAAGGCTTTCTGATTGCCCTGCTATTAGGAGGCCACTGCATTATAAACCTTCAGAGCTTTAGCCATAAAATAATTTCAAATGCAATGTCAAGAGAAGAGTTTTAACGTGTAATAAATAAAACTAAGAAGATGCATAAAGATTAAAGGGCGGATCAACGAATGTGAATGGCATACACCTTCATCAGCTGGGTTACTTCACCTTGCTAGCCTCAGTCTCCCCACCTCCTTCATTCTCCAGTCCCCTTCTAGAGGTCACCAGAGATTCACTGATGGCCTGAGCTTCCATGTAAATATACTATATGTTCCTAAAATCCTCCCCCCTACACACACCCATTACAAATGGGTTTCATTCAGATGCTTCTGTGAGGGCAACTGACCACATTTTAAAGAAAAAAGAACGGGAGGAGAGAATGGTTTTCTGAGTTACAGGAAGCAAAGCCAGAAACAGTTCAGGCTCCTGATTCAAAATCTGCTGCTCATCCACTGAGCCACCTGCTTCCCTTTATAAGTACTTAAAAGAAAAGGGCTGTACCTCATTTCTCATCAAGGAGAGCAGTACCTTTGTAATAACTTATAAAGTGTCTTGAATCAGAGAAGGACAAACATTATATGGTCTCACTCATTTGGGGAATATAAAAAATAGTGAAAGGGAATAAAGGGGAAAGGAGAGAAAATGAGTGGGAAATATCAGAGAGGGAGACAGAACATGAGACACTCCTAACTCTGGGAAACAAACAGGGGGTAGTGGAAGGGGAGGTGGGTGGGGGGACGGGGTAACTGGGTGATGGGCACTGAAGGGGGCACTTGATGGGATGAACACTGGATATTATGCTGTATGTTGGCAAACTGAACTCCAATTAAAAAAAGAAAGAAAAAATAAAATAAATAAAATAAAGTGACTTGAGAAAATCCTTTGCTATCCCAAATTACCATAATTTTCACGTCAGTTATACATTAAGAATGTACTTAATGCATTTTTTAAGTGGACCAAGTGCCAGCAAAGAATACAAGACTCAATAAAGAGAAAAAAGGCCATAGTTCACACTAAATCTTCACGCCAGGCCATTTGGCCAAAACGCCCTTACTTTTTACATTCTCATGTCTCTATTTCCAATGGGTCTCCTTCTCCCCTTATGGTACCCCCACACTGTCTGCAGCCTCTTCTGGTCCCCTCTAGAAGCCAACACTTTCACCCCCTCTCCTTTCTCTGCTTGATTCTCTAACATTCCAGGGGCCAGGAAACAAGACACCCAAGCCTTTAAAATCAGGAAGAAAGTTTCAGGACTCACGGGGACCTAGGCTGCCCTTCTGAGGAAAGGACATGGGCTTGTGTCACTTGCTAGTTGGTAGGCGCTCAGCTGAGTCACAGACAGGTGAGGCTATCAGATTCCTCTCTTTCAGCCCTAGGAAGCTTTGCTCTATCTAGAAGGCAACATCATTTAGGTTTCTAGAAGGGACCCTCCTGATACCATACACTACTTCATTCTTAATCCGTGGAAAATAGTCATGGCACAGTTAAAGCATCATGCTGGAAACAGGTCATGAAGAAAGTCACCTTCTAGAAAGGCATCTCCAATGAGATTCTTCATTGTGTCTGGGGCCTTGCCAAGAAGCAGTGACCAGGTTAGTCCTACATCTAGAAATAACTGGGGGTGGGGACAGGGATCTGAGCTTGGGGACAAGAATCCCAAAGCTAACTTTTGGGGTTTTGATCACAAGCAGGATAAAGCCCTATAGAAATAACACTGGGTATTAGGAATAAAATGGTTCCTTTCTCAAGGAAACAGCTAGAAAGGAAAGCTACCAAGCTACATCCTAAAAGCCTTTTAGTCCTTTGGGACTAAATTCGAGTCATCAAAATCTCATTTCTCTGGAAATGAATTGTTCATTATAATTATTACACTCGAACTGTCCATTATATCTGTTCCTCAAACCTCACCCATGACTTACACCCTCCAGGAAGCCTTCCATAAAGCCCTCCCCACCTTGGGTTAGGCGCTGCTCCTCTACCACCCAACACCCTGTCCTTCACCTCATCTGGAGGGTCAGCTCCATGAGAACAAGGCTTGTATCTTTTGGCTCCTAACTTCAGTACCTAGAATTGTATCTTGGGCATGGTATGTTTAAATGAAAAAGTAAATGAATGAAAGAATCTTTGCATTTTCTTAACCTAGTCTCTCCTTCCACCAAAGAGCTAATTTTGGTGCATTCTCATAATGCAGCAGAGGGCAGGGCATGGTGACATCACTCTAAGACAAAAGCACCGAGGTTGTAAGCAGATCCCAAAGAGACTATTGTCCACAGACAGCCACGGAGGTTTCTCCTTCCCCTGAGGATGATTAAAGTAGCCCGCAACCGTGTGGGTATTTTCTCAGCTTCCCACTGGGCTCGATGGACCCTGCACAGATACACTATATGTGACCTTGGAACCACATCTGCCCTTTGTTACTGGGACACAAGAGACAGGGTTGGGCTGTGTGGTGGCCTGGTCTGCGAAGCCTGGAGGGATGAGATTGATGTTCTATGCTCAAGGCTCCAAGGACAACATGAGCTGTTCTTGAGCACAGGGTGAGTGAGACCTCAGCCCCGTGGTGACCTACACAGGAATTCAAGCTCTGCACTGTGAAGTTATCGTGTACCTTTCCTAAGGTCTTAATTCAATCTTTGGTAAGGAAAAAAAAAAAAAAGAATGACTGGCATTTTCCATTGAGGGCTCCGAGTAAAATCAGAAATACTTTCTGCTGCTGGGGGGCAGGGGTAAGAGGAGCAGCTGAACTGTAATGGGTCCTTAAACAGGCCGCACAGCCACAGGAAAAGCTATTTGGAAGGTATATTTTTATTAGTCCTTCTTTTAAAGACTTGCAAGATTTTAAAGGAACCACATGAATTCTGTTTTTAACTTGCGTAAAAGCCTGCAGTTAATTTTTATGAGAGATTTCAAATCCCTGAAAAACAGGTTTGGTAAAATCTCTGATGAGACATGAACAGCAAAGTTAGGGAGACCTCAAAAGAAAATCAAGATTTGGATATCCTTTGTATATTTTCCCTGAAAAACTGGGGTCATTTTTTTTTGGTAAATCATATTTAAAGGATAGCAAACCATGCTTAACAACTGAATTTTAATCCTTTCATGGAAAATGCCAACCATGACTGACTTTCTACTGACCTTTAATGGGTAGGTATAAACCATCAGCCTAGTTACTTTCAGATTAAAGAGTTTTCTTAGTTTGTGATACATGATGTTGAAAGAAAACTTCATAAAACACACCATAAATTCATGTCCTCCTCCTTCATTCCTAAAAGTCTTCACCCAATTGAGATTTTCTGTTTCTATTCCTCACATCAGCAGAAGGCATGACGTGGCCAACTGAAGTCCCTCAACATACCTGAGCCCTGACTTGATCTCTGTCTATACATTAAAGTCAATTAAAGCAAACACATTTAAAAGAAATTTGGGGGGATGCCTGGGTGGCTCAGTGGTTGAGCGTCTGCCTTTGGCCCAGGGCGTGATCCCAGAATCCCAGGATCGAGTCCCACATCGGGCTCCCTGCATGGAGCCTGCTTCTCCCTCTGCCTGTGTCTCTGCCTCTCTCTCTGTCTCTCATGAATAAATAAAATCTTTAAAAAAAATTTTTTTTTCTAATTAGGCACTAGCCAGTAGTCTCCTTAGAGTCAATTAGTTATTTAACTAATGCTAATTTCCCCACAATGATCTCTGGTTTGATAGAAGTTACTGGGGAAATCAAATGATCCTCCCGACAGATTAGTGTATATAAACACATCATAAAAGGACAAGCATAAGAACTAAAGCCGGATTTTTTTTTCTCTCTCTCTCACCCTCTCCTTAGTGTGAGCCAAAAGAGTGGAAGGCCAAAATGCAGAGTCCTGGCTCCTTCTGAAGAGCCAATTCAGCACATACAGTATCTCTGCAGGTCCTTCACACCACCAGAATAAACTGTCATTCGGGAGGCCAGGACCAGCAGACTGCGTGTTGAAGAGGTGAGAATGAGGGCTCCGAGCCAGGACAGTGTCTGTGTCACAGCACTAGGCCCAAGCAGCAGTACACCAGGTAATGAAATGCTCAGGACTTGGGTCCGGTCAGATGTTGAGGCTCAGATTTCCCTCCATCACCTCCAGACCCTTGCATCCTCTGTACTTCCTACATTTGCCCACCTTCTCCACCCTGGAAGCCCAGTCCCCAAACAAGCTATATCTGGAAACTGCTTAGCTTGTGGCCAGGATGTGAAATATTTTAAACATTCTAACCCTGCAACAACAGCGATCAGTGGTTTTATTTTATGTCCACACTCAAGTGTGAGGACCAAATGTAAATAAATGTTTAATCACAACATTATTCCCAAAATGGCAGGAGGATATATTTTAAGATTTGGGAAGAAGGGGTCGTTGTTAAGCGTCTCCAAGGAATCAAGGTTGGGAGCAGGAAGTAAAGGTTGATCCGAATAAGGGATTGTGTTAGCTTCTGCTACACTGGCCACGTACACTATGGATGGGCACATGTGGGTGAATGGACAGCTTAGTCCACAGCAGAGTTTGAAAGGATAGCTGAAGGAGATGGAATTAAGCCATTATGGAAAGTACAAAAATGTTGTGGCCGTGCAGAATTTGCCATACATGAACATAGTCTCCTTTTCCAACATTTATCAAATCCATTTACATGTTTTCTCAGCTGTTTGCCTAGACAACAACAGATTCCATTAGAATCCTGGAATCCCAAAATGTCTGATACAATCCATTCCAACGATTTTCATTTGACAGATGGAAGACCTAAGGTTCAGAGAAAGCGACTTTCCCTGGATTATTGAAGTTTTCTGTTCTTCTAAGAGTTTAACAGTACAAAATGCAAAAACCTCTGTGACTTAGGGCAGGGAAGCCAGGGTAAGGTGGTGTGTTTGAATCCTGACCAATAGCATGATTTTTTTTTATAAATTTATTTTTTATTGGTGTTCAATTTTTTAACATATAGAATAACACCCAGTGCTCATCCCATCAAGTGCCCCCCTCAGTGTCCGTCACCCAGTCATCCCCACCCTCCGCCCTCCTCCCCTTCCACCACCCCTAGTTTGTTTCCCAGAGTTAGGAGTCTTCCATGTTCTGTCTCCCTTTCTGGTATTTCCCACTTATTTTTTCTCCTTTTCCCTTTATTCCCTTTATTTTTATATTCCCCAAATGAATGAGACCATATAATGTATTATGCTGAGTGAAATAAGTCAATCGGAGAAGGCCAACTGCATGATCTTTAACAATGCCACTCATTTCCCTGAACCTTAGTTTCCTAACTTCCAACTACTAGGATGATAGCACGTACCTCAGAGGGTAGTCATGAGAATTAAATGAGAAAATGTATCTAAAGCATTAAGTACAGTGCCTGGTACCTGCGAGGTGTCTATAATTATTACTGTAGTTATTACCTCTACTAATAGCATAATAATCTATGGAATCGTGAAGTCAGGAGTCAACATAAATTATATTACAACAATAATAAAACTAGAATTTGAGCATGAGCCTGGGCACTTTACTAACTGCTTTAAGTACAGTATCTAATTCCAATCCTCCCAATTCTAGCGCTAAGGAAACCTCTCCTTAGAGATGCTGTAAAATTGGTTCAAAATCTGGTAAAGATCTTCCTGAGCTCTGAACCTAGCTATCTCAGACTCCAGAATGCAGATGACTGTTCTGAAGCAAGACATTAATCATCTATAGATTAAGGAGAAATTTTTTTTAAAAAGGAAAATCTTTAATTTTATGGGTGAGGTCCTTTTCCCCATTTCCCAACTAAGAAAGGTGAAAGGCTGCATTTTAGAGCAAAATGGGCCAGTATCAATCATTTCACTTAACCGTGTCAGACTTTTATAATAAATGTTTTGGCTAAGTGTAAGGTCATTCAATGTCAGTTCGATACCCTTTAACAGGGAGCTAAAAGTCAATCTTGCCATCTTGAGATTTATCTCTGATGTACACTAAAATTGCTTGGTTTTCTATTGATTGAGCATTTGTAATACAAAAGCTTGAGAATTGGCTGCTATTTATTTGATGTGTCCCTGTATCCATTAAACTTGGAGCAGTGTTATTTGCTGTTTTAATGTGTCCTGAAGCTTCCCAAATCTGTCCTTCTTAATTGTGTGGGAAAATGTCATTTGTTTGGAAAATGGTAATCAATTGAGGGTTACTCTTTTCCCACATGTGGGTATTGGGAGATTTTATTTATGCAAGCCGTTAAGCAGGTTAACTTTACCTGCCCCATCCTTACGGATGATGTGGGAGATGGGGCACGGGTGAGGCATGCTTCTCAGGGGGTGCTCAAAGCCCTCTCAAAAGGTTGCATCTTCAGTCAAAAGGCTCACACATTACACAACGTTGGAAGAGGGTGCCTTAAATTGTGAAATCTGTGAGGGATCTCATTTTTCTGGAACTCCCTGACATCTGAGCCCTCATGCTGCTGGAAGGGGTCCAAGAGCAGCATAAAATTAGGGCTGGTCCTGTCTGAACTGAGTCCAGATCATTTCAAAGTGACTCAAGGCTGGGAAATAAATATTGAACCTAGTTAAATGTTGCTTGAGATTATGCTTGGCACTGGGTGTCCAGTCACTGATTTACTCTTTGGTTACATGGGTTATTTTGAGCTCCAATGGATATGCCAGGGGAGATGCATTCAATGGCAGCAATTATTTGCAAGCCCGGTTGCATTTCTGACACATTTAGCAGAATATAATGTAAAGATTTATGGGATGGTATTGGGTGGGTGGAGAAGACATAAAAGTCTTTGGTTTCATGCTACTTTGCATTCAGCTTCCCCACTCCTTCTCTCCTGTAGCTTACCTTTCTTGAATAAACTTTCTTCCTCTCTTTTCTTTTCTTTGGTTCATTCATTCGTTCATTCTTTCCTTCTACCTATCTTTCTCTCTCTCCTCCCTTCCTGTCTTTCTTCTTCCTTTCCTTCTTTGGACATGAACTTATAAACTACAAACAGTAAGAAGTCAGAATCAAAGAAGTCAAAAGGAAGACTTGCAATGATCTGTGTAGTTCATGCTGGCCCCTTTAAATTGCCAAAAGATGTGGGGGTAGCTATTTGGAAAAGAAATGTTTTAAATGGCCAGTTACGTATTTAATAAATAGACTTTGAAGCAAGGTACAGCCACACCCCTGCTGTGTTGACCTGTGGCATTTTCAGATTGGGACGGATGTCAGGTTTGGTACATGAGGGCCACACATGGAAGCCACGCTCAGTCCCAGCCCTCTGCCTTTCCCTCCTTTAGCAAGAGCAGATGCTCCCCAGAGCTGAGTTTGATCTTGCTGTGTGATCTGAGGCTTTGGCTGCTGTGACCAGCCCCAGGCCAGCCAGGTATTGGAGGAGCATTCTACTAAGAGCAGCCTTTAGAGTCAGCCCCACGTGGGACTTGTGATTTGCACTACGTTAACTGTTGACTGTGGACAATCGACCTAAAACTCTCTAAGCTCAGTTTATCTCTAAAATGAGGATGGTTTGAGTTCCTGCTTCACGAGGCTATTGTGAAGATTTAATGGGTTAATGCGTGTAAAGTGCTTAGTTCAGCACCTGGCATGCAGCAAACAGTAAGTGGTAGAAATTATCATAACTCTCCAAATGTCAAACCACCTCGCTTTTGGAAAGGCCTGCAGACTCTGAGCACAGATGGAACCACAGCCCTCTGCCTCTACAGACCCCAGCCCACCGATGAGGCAGCTCAAAGGCCTGGCGGGGGTGGGAATTGGGGGGCAGAGCAAGGGGGCCACCCCGGCAGTCAGGCGGAACCCCCTTCCAAGGACATACACCTATTCCTTGGGCCCTTGCCCCACACAATTTAAAGCACAGGTCTTTCTAACATGCTTATCTTTTGAAAAATTAGACACGGGACAACAGAGTATAGATTAAACCCTGTTAGGAGAAAAATCAATAAGGAATATCTGTTCAACAAAGCTCCAGACTTAGACTGTCTTCTTTCAAGAACTACTTGATCCAACTTAAATCCAGGAGCCACCCTTTGCGCGTTTGTAAGATTTTCTAGTTCCCAATGCACGTCCCCATACCTTATCTTACTTGAGCCTTCCCAAAGGTGGGTATTGTGAGCTTCACAGTAAAAATCTGATACTCAGGAGTTTCCAGTCAAGTCACTCCGCTAATACCTGGTTGAGTTCTTTCTTGACCCCAGGTCCCTAGCACTACACCAGTCCGTTTGCTCTCCGCACCCCAACCCCTACCACACTCACCACCTGGCACTCATTAGGAACATGCCCAATGCAGAGGCTCTGAAGAAGGGCACAAGCTAAATGGGGTGTAAAAAAAAAAAAAAAAAAAAAAAAAAAAACTCCGGTTTTAAAATCTAGTCACGAATATGTACCAGATGCAAAAGGACTTTGTGGAAAGAAACAAGAGTCCAAGAATTTCTGGAGGGCCCTTCACTGGTGAGCAGCAGGAACCGGACTAGAGACGAGGGGGTGATTTCCTTTGTGAGCCAGGTGAATATACACACCGTGGTGATTTTAATGACAGTATGTCCCATAGACCTCAGACATAAAATAATAGTTTCACCAAAGGTATAAATGCATGGAGATTTTACCGAAGTAGATTAGCTCCTGCTCTCCCAGCCACAATCAATTATTTCTACCCTTCCAAATACAACCCTTGCTGAATCCCCTTGTCTTGCTCTCCCTATGCTAAGTGGGGAGGAAAGATCGGAGCTGGTCCAAAGAGCAGTGCTCACAAAGACAGGCAAGATGATCCAGTGATGTCTGTTCCCTCTCGCCTTTCCTGTCACCTGGATAATGAAGACGAACAGCGATTAATGGCTCTTGGTAACCATGTATGGACTGTTCATCAGAGAACGCATGATCTAAACCAGAGCTATGAAATGATTATTTCAACCCCCCCGCCCCCGCCAGAGCCCTGTCCCAGCCAGACCTGAATCTGCAGAGGTAGATGTGGAGGCGAGGGCCTCTGCACAGTTTCCAGAGGAGCCCGAGTCCTTGACTCTGTCATTGTAGGGAGCACAGGGGGACTATCTTTCTAGGGTATGTTCCTAAGTGGTTTTCTTTCCTCATTTTTAGCCCAGGATAACAGAGCTTCTTTCCCGTGCAGAAAACACACCCCTCCCCTCCACGTGGTGAGAGAGCGCTCAACACAACCTCTTCCTAAGCTAACGTAACTGATGGGGCTCTCTTAAGCAGCCGCTGGACTACAGCTGAGGCCAACTGGAGCATGCCCGATGACGTCCACAGATCCCAAGGTTTGATTTCGTTCATGTCTGCAGATAAATCAGCTGGGCAATTGCTGGCAGTGTTTAACTTGCCTTGGTGGGTCAGATGAGGAAGCTGTTACAAGTCCAAAGGCCACCCAGGGAGGGTTCTTGGCCTCTGCCAACAGTAAGATTCCCATGGCTGCTCTGGAGTTGACCCCACCAGCACAGAGGGAGGCCTCTGCTGGCAAGCCATCGGGTTTTCTGGACGGGGTGTGGCCTCCTGCTGTCACCAGGACACACATCTCCACTACAACCACAGACAGCTAAGGTGCCTTGGACTTTGAGTCAGGGCTGGAGGATGGCAGTCAGAACCTCCTTCCCAGGGAGCTTAGTAGGTTTCTTCCCCCACCCCCAGGTTGTTGCTCCTACTCCGGGTGCTGTGTGACAGTGAAGCGCAGGGGTTACAAGTTGGGCCACAAGGTTTGAGTCCCAGCTCTGTCCATGAGAGGTGCTGTGGGGTTAAATGACCCAACCGGCATAATGGCTTAGAACAGCACCTGAGTCAACGGGGAGTCCTCTTAGGTTTGATTCCTGCCTTCCCAGGCACTGAGCCCACCCCCTTCCCTCCCAGAGGCCGCAACCTGCCTGCCCCGTCGGGGCAGTGCTCCTGCTCTTGGCCACTCCTCCCTTTGCCCTTGGGAAACCTGCCTTCGGCTGCCTTGTGGAAAAATCCACAGCTCCGCCTGAGGATTTAGTGCACTGTCCAACAGGAGCATTTTTATTCCATAGGATGGCAAAACTTTAGCTACAAGGAACAAATTCCTAGGAGGGAATCTCAGATATTCTTGGTCTGCAGGTGGAAAACGTGCTGGAGAATAGCAAAGAATAGAGCATAGTTAAGAATAGGAAGCAGGCCAAGGCCTCATAACTTCACATTAATTTTAGGATAAGAAGAGCACACATGATGGGTTTTGTAGGGAGAGTCAAGAAGAATGGAAGAGATGATACCATGAAGTCCTTTCCAGAAAAAAATAGGGTTGACATGGACCTGGTATTCACAGATGGGGGCCAAGATGTGGATACCCTGCTGCCAGCCCTCGCTAGCCTAGGGTTACCTGGTCACCTATAGGCTCTGGAGTTTTGGTGAAGGATGAGGAAGCTAAACTTTCACTTCCTTGAGTTTTCACGTATCCAAGGGCACAGGCAACTTAGAGGCACCTTGGTAAGTCTATTCTCTGCAATTTCCTGGGACCAGCACAGCCACATCCATGACCTCTCTGTTCCTCTTTACCTCGCTTACGTCTCCTCACACATTCACACATACTCCCACCCTTACTAGGTTTGAGACAAAGGGACTAGAGAAACACAGACTCTAGAGACAATGAGTGGCCAGGAGTTGCTGGCCCGGAGTGATCCCATGTGCCCACAGATATAGGCAAGAGCATCACCTCAGGCCCACCGCCTCGCTCTCTGCTACCAGTCTGCCATCTTGCGGGTGGACAGTGACAATCCCCTTCCATCTGAGTCCTTCTACCTCATACTCAGGTCACCATAAGCCTGTGACTGGCCATACAGGACTGAGAAGGACTGGTCAGAAGGGAATGAAGTAGAATGAGGGAATCCAGGCACCCCTGGCCCCCACCAGGTGGAACATTATCCTCTTGCAATTGTAATGTCCTCCCTGTGGTGAGGGGAGCCTCTGCCCTCTGCCCACCAAATGAGTAGCCCACCAGGGCTCCAGTTCCTGGAGGGAGAACCTTAGCCTGTTCCAACTAACTTCATGCAGCACAAAGCCCAGCCCATTTCTCTGTAGCTCTGGGCATTTAACAAATGCTTTTAATGATGATGATGCAACCCTCTCCGCCCAGATCTGTCCGGGTCCCTAAGGCATGAAATGGTCCCCTGAGAAACATATATTATCTGGAGCTTTCCCTTTTGCTTAATTATATTGTACTAATGTTCTTTTCCACAGGATTTCTCCTCCCCTGACTCCTCCACCCAAAGCCGGCTTCACTGTGGGTTGGATTTACATAAAAGACCGGCACATGATAATTGTGATGATTGATCACCGAAGTTTCCTTGGGTTCAGATTGTTTCCTAATGTGGGTCATTTTTCATCATAAAGAGTCGGCTGATAATGATGTCATTTCCATTGCTTGAATTTCGAGGCAGTGGCCACATATCAGAGTTTAACTGACTGTCTATAGGGCAGCAAAACCGTGTCGTTATCAGTTTAAAGCAGTTGCTACTTTACTTGTGGGGACAAAGCGAGAATTGGGGCCTCCTGCAACTCATCGCACAAGAGCAGGGATGCCAGGAATACAAACCTGTACCAGGAGCCGTGGGGCGGGGGGCGGGGGGGGGGGGGGAAGGCAGGGGAGCAAACCCGTTTTCTGTGAAGCTGCGTGGTAGGCATCAGATAAAAACAAGAATCACACTCGACAGAAAAGAAGGCACAGTGCTGATCACTGGACACCTTAAATGTCCCCCCCCCGCCCCGCCCCAGTCATGTAACCGTGATCCCATGGCAAGATTAACAAGCAAGAACTGCAATCACTCATGAAGCTCTGGAATAAAAGCCACGAACCAGACGAGCCCATCAACACACCTCCCACTAAGTGACTGGGACCAGGATGGAGCTGGAATCTGACCTCCAGTTTTGCGGGTGAAATATGGATGTGAAATGAAATGATGTTCCATGCGTGCTTAAAACCAAACGCCGCACCATTAAAATTGCAGGGCCCGCAGGTCCTAAATCACTGCTGCCCTAGAAGGTTCTGTTCTCTGCCATTTGCCCCTAACCACCTTCCCACGCAGCTCTGGCTTCCCCAGCCCCTCCAGGATGTCCTGAAGATACTGGAGGTCGTCAGCTCACCCCCATGCTACCTTCCACGGCCTTTCTCACCCAACCCGACGTGGTGTCCCTCCTCTGCGCTCTTTAGTTTGAAAAATGTCTCACTTCAGAAAAATCTTAAGAAAAGTGAAATAATCTCTGCTTCCCCTAGAGTCACTGCTCGCTCCCACTGTCTCAAATTTGCTTCCTTCTCTGTACACATACATATGATCATGTCACCACTGGAGAAAGAGGGGCTTCACCTCCATGACTTCATGACACTTCCATCCCTACATACTTCAGGGTGTATCTGGAAAGAACTAACAGATTCCCTTCATTTCCACAGTCCAGTTCCCTCGTTCAAGAAATTTAACATTGAACGGCACCTAGTGGCCCAGTCACTTAAGTGTCTGCCTTCAGCTCAGGTCAGGATCCTGGGGGCCTGGGATCGAGCCCCGCATCTGGCTCCCTGCTCAGCAGAGAGTCTCCTTCTCCCTTTCCTTCTGGTCCTCTCTCCTGCTCCTACTATCAAATAAATAAAATCTTTAAAAAGAGAAAAAAAATGAGCATTGATATAATGCTATTATGTAATACTTAATTAAATTAATACTTAATTTAGCCCTCCAGTTGTCCCTATAAAGCCTTACATAGCTGATTTAAATGTGTATGTGTGTATCTATAAATATACATATACACTTAAGCTATATTTAATATAATTTAAATTATATATATATATACAATATATAATATAGATATCTATAGATATATCTCCTGGATTTAATCAAGGCTCTCCCATCACATTTAGTTGACATGTCTCTTTACTTTGGTCTCCTTTTTGCTTTGTTTTGGTTTTGCTTTGCTTTGCTTTGGTTTTGTGGTACTGGTTTGATCTTCACAGTTTCAGTACAGATTCATTCTTTTTTTTTTTTTTTAAGATTCTATTTATTTATTCATGAGAGACACAGAGAAAGAGAGAGAGGCAGAGGGAGGAGAAGCAGGTTCCAAAGGAGCCCGATGTGGAACTCAATCCTGGAACTCTAGGATCAGGCTCTGAGGCAGACGCTCAACCACTGAACCACCCGGGCATTCCCAGACTCATTATTTTAAAAAAAAAATGTATTTCTTAATATAATGGAGATACATCAAGAGGACATCAGATCTAGCTCAAAGGAATTCCCACTAGGAAAATGGACATTATTTGAATATCAAAATGGCTAATGAGAGACATGGCTATATAAGACATTGGGGGAAAAAGAATACATTCCGATATGAAAAAAATAAATCAGAAAGAGACAGGAAAGCTCTTCATTAAAGAAGAATAATAAGTGAGGAAGGAAATTAGCAAATTACCATTTTATGACCATCATAGTAAAAATTCAGGCAAGAACCTCCTGTCCATATTTATATCTCTTCTCTCCCATAATGAAAACCCTAGTTCCCAGCAAACCCAGTACTTTTGCCCGTTCGTTCAGTCCTGCAATACACACATTTTCAATACTGCTACATCATTGCCATTAATGAGAGCTTAAGTAAAGTTCAAGATCTCTTTGCAATTTTTGTTCTTAGGAAATACCATGCTGTGAATACATGGTCAGAATATGACACTTAGAAGTTACTTGAATATTTTTTCTAATGTGTAATTTTCATCTATTTGATATAAAGGTACATTCTTCTTTTTCTGGTTAAATTCATTATCTGTCTTTTTTTCCATGTTTTATTCTTATTTAATTTTATTTTTAGACATGTAAACCATTAATGGCTTCTAAGTCAAAGCCAAATCAAGAGGTATACTCAAGTGAGGTCATACTACCCCTTGCACTTGGTTCCATTCACCCCTAAAGATAACTAATTTAATTCGTTTCTGGCTTATTTTTCTTGTTTCTTTTTATAAAAATAAGCAGGTTCAACAACGATGTTTAAAGCCATCATAAAAAAAAAAAAAAGCCATCATAAAAAAAAAAAAAGGCATCATCAGGGGCACCTGGGTGGCTCAGTTGCTTGAGCCACCAACTCGATTTCCAGGCACGTCATGATCTCAGGGCCGTGGGATCAAGGCCCTGGCTGGATCAAGCAGTCAAACTCCGTGTGGGATGAGCACCACATGGGATCAAACCCCCACTGGATCTGAGCGCCCAATGGATCTGAGCCCCCTTCAGATCGAGCCCCCATCAGGCTCTGTGCTCAGCGTGGAGTCTGCTTGTTTCTCCCCCTCTTGCCCCTCTCTCTCTCTCTCTCTCTCTCAAGTAAATAAATAAATAAAATCTTTAAATTAAAAAAAAAAGCCATTAACATTTGCACTCCTTTCATAATAATGGTTTTCAAGTTTTGGAAGCCTATATGAGAAAATTTCAGAACATAAATTCATTCCAAAAACATCCCTTCCTGCTTCCAGCTTGGAGTTAGAAGTATCTTTCTTTCCTTTTCAAAAGACATCAGAAAAGGTGAATAGCAGGGAATAGGGACAATGAGGGAGGCCAAACCCAGCCATGTGACTTATAGGGCTAAGTGACATCAAGTTCCACAAAATATGTATTTTTTTGTCTGAACAGCAAGAGAAAGCAAGCAACTTGCCCCATTACTGATTCTCTTGTTACTGGTATGATCGAAATAACCCACCAAGCTACGGTACTTCTTAGGCTAAAAACAAATCTGATCATATTACTCTCCAGCTGAAAACCCTCCCACGGCTCCCCACTGCCTCCAGAATAATCCCCCAATTTACACAGTCTTCAGAGTAGGCTGCTCTGCCTATGGCAGGCTCACACAAGTGCACATCCACCTGCACATGCTAGTGATTTTCAGCAGCGTGGTTCTTTTCTCACTTTGCTATTTGCTTTGCTCACACTGATCCCACTACCTCAAATGCTCTACCCCATGTGAGCCAGGACATCAGGTGGATGGGTTTCACTTTGCTCAGCCCCATGAAACAAGTCTGCTCGATGAGCCTGAGGAGGCCTCTGATACTGCAAGGCTCCTCACGTCTGAAACTTGTGTATTGGGTTTGTAACGGAACTTCTGAGACTGCAATGATGCCCAACACAAGAAAGAGGTGTTATAGGAAATGGGATTGGCAAGTTTAGCCTTCAAGACAAGGACAGACAGACACAGGCCCATTGCTGTGACAACAGACTGAGCCCCAGCCGATAGGGCCCTGCACTGTGAGGCATCTCTGAACCCTCCTGATGGTGAGGTCCATGGTCTCCCACCAAGTGCCTTTCCTGGCTCAGGCCTCTCAACTGCCAATCCTGCAAATGTATGGCTCCATCGGCATCCTCAACTCTACTTTGCTTTTTTTGTATTCCAACTAGGCTAGCAAATTAACAGTCTCTTGGGAGATTTCTTCATTTGAATGCTCTTTGTGCACTCTTATTTCTTGGATTCTACATCAGACCTTATATGGCACTATAATAAGCCCATAAATCCTGATATTTAATCTTAGTCTGGTCCTTTCTATTGCCTTCAACTCCTCCCTTCTATTTGAAGAGATAGAAATAGAACAATGATTTTCAAGCTTTACTATGAAAAAGAATCATCTGAGGAATTTCTCACTCAGGATGCCATGGGTGGGGCCCTGATATCCACACCTCCAACATACACTTGGAGAGATGGGCTACTTTAAGAAACAGAATAAATATACTATCTGGATGCTTTCTGCAACCTTTCACCCAGACCGGACCCTCTGAGTGCTAGAGATACTTTTTTTCTTAATTATTCAAAATGACCATTCACAGGACATCATGAGTAGAATCTAGGCAATCAGTCACCCCAGAAATACTGCCCTCAGCTGGTCTTGATAGGAACTATCACTGTAAGACACACTGAGTTCTTTACCCCAATTGTATTCTTACCCTAAAATAAATTTATCTTCGAACTATAATTAATAATATTTTCCTCTCAAGTAATGGACATTATTCGGCTGCCTACACATAGTCTCTGTTTATTCACATCGATGTGATTTTTATCAGGATAGAATAATAATCCTTAACTGTATATTTCATTTGTAAAGATATTTAGATGGCACATATATTTAGAATTCAGCACCCAACCTACAGGAAACAATTCCACTAGCAACCAGCTAATCACATATTGCCTTCCTCAAAAACATAATAAAATCCAATTGGGCTTGACATCTACGCAACTGTTGCAAATTAGAATTTCTACCACCTGGCAGATGAGTGGCAAATAGGAGGGGTGGAAAGTGTTGGAAGCATTCATAAACAGAGTATGAAGAAGGCACCAGTCAAGGCACAAGAAGGCTGGAGATGGGCTGTTTTCCTTTGGCCTTCCAGACATGAGCATCCTTATCTTCTCTTCTGAGAAGGTGTCAGAAGCTATTTTGGCCAAAAATGCATGTGGTTTTACATGTAAAGATTTTTTTTTAAGAGTCTTGAAAAAATTGGAAGAGATCGTTGAGAGATAGATAAGCAATCTCATACTATAAGAATTTGGAAAGGGGAAGTGGAGTACTTGGCGTAGACAGGCGAATGAAGTCTCTGCACCACTGGACCATGGCAAGACCCTGATAGGCCACCTCTCACAAGAGTGGTAGCAGGTGGAGTGGTTTAGTGTGAGGCTGTGAGGTCTTTCCCCTGTGGTTTTACTCTCACTCTGCCACATACCAGTTGTTATCTTGGGTGAGTTACTTAGTTTCTCCCATCCACTTGAAGAGGGATCGTTTTAACTGATATAATTGTGATGATTGACCAGGGACTTGTTTTCTGCACAGGTGATGGAAAGAGAATTATGTTTACTAGCCACAGACCTTTAAGTAAATACTACTATTATTTTTTATTGTGGTAAAATACACATTATAAAACCTGCCATTTTAACTATCTTTAAGTGTACAGTTCAATGGCATTAAGTACAATCCCATTGTTGTGCAGCCATCTCACTAGAATCCATCTTCAGAACTTTGTCATCATCCTAAACTGAAACTCTGTTATTTTTTTTTTTTTGATCCATTAGCTGGTTTGGGTTCTGTTGATAAATTTCTTGGCATGGAATCTAACACATGTTAACTGTAGGCATAACATCAGGGATCATGGGGCTCCATTTCAGTTCTTGAATTATTTTTGAGCAGTTCTATTTGGAGGGATTAATATTTCATTGCTTTTTCTCTTTCTCAGAACTCATCCAAAGAACAAGGAGGAATTTTGCTTTAAAAAATAGAATAAAAATCATTCTATCTTGAATTTAAAATATATAATGGAACCTTAGCAATTTCATTTTCCCTCATCTTAAAATGTTTTGTAGTTCATCACCTTGGGCATTACCAGAAATTACTCACCAATTATTCTCAACCATGCTTTAAAAATGCTAAAATTATATGAAATAAAAAAAAAAAACACAGGAATTGCCTAAATGGTGGTACAATAATAAAACCATCATGATTACATTACCTCTCAGTCTTTCGGTTGTTGTACCCCAAGTGTTGCAGCATCTTTTAAGGATTAAGAAAGACAGGAGACACCCTCTTTGTAGTTTTTTTCATCTTTCAGTGAGCACAGATGAGAATTCAACATTTTTATTTTGTACATTTTTATTTTGTAAGAGCAGAAATAAGGAAATTTACAGAGGATGATGTTTCATAATTACTAAACTAATCAGAAACTTAATACATAGAGATTTCACAGAAGTAAAATCTCAGTTCTGAGTCTTCAGATGATGACTTCCTACATGAATTTCCTCAAACTCTAGAAACAATGAGTGGACACAACAATGAGTTTTTAATAATATTTCTGATTTTGCCTTTGCAAAATACTCATAAAATGACTTAAAAATAAAAACATAAAGAGTTCACCAGACTCAAATGGCAAATGTTAAGAACTACTCCCAGCATACCAAGGATTAAGCACTTTACACGGTTTTGTTATAATCATCACTATCATCATCAGGGTACACAGAGTCTCATCAAGTCCCAGAATTATTCTGAAGAACAAACCACATCCTATGTTCCATGGTACAATATAAGAACTCATAAGCACCAGCAGGTTTGGTGTTTTGTCACCACACCCAGGATAGAAGGGTACTCAGCGTGCCTCCCCACTGTGACACACAAAGGCAGATCTGTGGGCTGATGTGGCCATTGACAAGGTGAGCCTTCTTCCTAGAGTGTGTGCAAGACACAGCACAAAGCCCACCAAGTCACAGACAATACCCCATTGATGACAACCCACTTCACTGATTCACATGGCACTGAAGAGCTGCCAAAAGATTCAGTAATATTCTTTCCAGGACTTTCAAAGAGTCCAACCTTTTAAAAGAAGAAAAACAAACACAAACTTGTACCTTAAGTTCCTTCCAATGAGAAGCTATGACCTTGAATAATGAAGAAACATACGAGAAGTAACTGTCACACAACTGAATACAGAAAAGGACTCCAAGAGGGCACAGAAAGGAAAATAGACATGAAGACATCTTTCTAGTAACTCTGAAAAGAAAGACATAAAGTGGGTAAAGAGAACTCAGAGCTTCAGGTGTCTGCCTTTCTATCTCTATCTATCTGTGATTTTTTTTTAATTAGTAACTGTGACCTCCTGGTTTGGTCCAATCTAAGGGAGAACTTTCTAGTAACAAGAGAGATCCCTCAGGGAGAAGGAAAATGACCACAAGATTGTGGATGGTCCCCATGTTCAAGTGGCAGCCAGAGGATCCACCTGAAAAGTCTGTTGCAGGAGATTGTAAGAAGGGAGAAGGGTGAGGGTAAGGTGTTGATGCCACAAGCTCACTTCCTGTGGGAACATAGCTGACTGGCTGTGTCTTTCATCTGAAGGTCACTGCTGCTGTCCAGACAGCCCTAGATACAGAAGTCTGCCCTCCTGCATTCCAGAAATCCCCCCCCCTTCTCTCAACCCTGTAGCCCCAGAGGTAGCAACAGCTCCTTTGTTACTAGCCCAGAGATAACGGGCTCTCTCTCATGGATCCCTACCCTTGCTCTTACTTTGGAAATAGTGTATTTGTTAAACCTTCTTCCAGTTATCTTAGTTTGAGTGGGCATCTGTGCTTCACTGGGACCCGGACTCGACCTTAAGGGCTACTGAGATGATAAATGTGCCTGGCATTTAGTAAACTATCATTACAAAAATATTTTTATTCTCCTCTCTCATCTCTCACTCTTCTGTTCAGCCATGGTGAAGAGTTCTAGCCAGATCCTCTCCTGATTCTTCAGCAGAGGAGTCAGCAAACTTTCTCTGCAGAGGGCCAGAGAGTCAATATTTTAGGTTTCGTGGGCTACACAGCCTCTGTCACCACTGCTCAACCCTGTCGTTATAGAACAAAGCAGCCGGAGGCTATGCATAAAAGAATGAGCATGGCTATATTCCAATACCATTTTATTTATGAACACTGATATTTGAATTTTATATAATTTTCATGGGTGATGAAATATTATTCTTTTTTTTATTATTTCTCAACCATTTGAAAATATAAAACCATCCTTAGCTTAAGTCATATAAAAATAGGCACAAGGCAGGATTTGGACTACTGGCCATAGTTTGCCAGCCCCTATTATAATAGAGTTCTTTTTTTTTTTTAATTTATTTTTTATTGGTGTTCAATTTACTAACATACAGAATAACCCCCAGTGCCCGTCACCCATTCACTCCCACCCCCCACCCTCCTCCCCTTCTACCACCCCTAGTTCGTTTCCCAGAGTTAGCAGTCTTTACGTTCTGTCTCCCTTTCTGATATTTCCCACACATTTCTTCTCCCTTCCCTTATATTCCCTTTCACTATATAATAGAGTTCTAAGATTTAACATTTATGCTATAGCAGAGAGCTTTTACATCCAAATTATTATTCTATTTTTTATATTTTCCTTTTTTTCATTATTTAATAAGGCTAACGATTCATTCCAGGAAGCCAAAGTTTGCTTGGTCTTTCCCATCATTTTTGCCAAGTGGCTTCCAAAATCCTGTCACATAGCACACTTAGACTACTCCCCCCTATAGCGCCTTCTAGGAGCAGTGTGCTGGAAGCTGTTCTCACTATGGAAAAAGGTACATCCAGAACTAGCCCAGTGCAATTCACTCCATAGAAATTATACAAAGTCTGGTGTATTTGTTCAAAGCCTCTATAGTAGCAACATTGAGAAGATGAGGCTTGCCTTTGCAGATTTCCACGTGATTATGCCCATAATGGACTGGTACATATTCGGGACATTTCCTGATACCTGATGAGTTACCAGTCTGATGATCACTCTTATTTACCCCCCACCCCTTCCCTCCAGGCCAATCTGGTCAGTCAGTACCTAAGCGCCGGTACATGCTGAGGTATCTGACCCACTGCAACAGACAGACAATGACTGATACAGACAAAGCCATTCTTGAATTTTGACAAGATTTTTCAAAACGATTCAAAATGATTCAAAAAGATTTCAAATGATTCCTTACCTAACACAGTGGTTACCCTGGCTACACATGACCATCACTTAGATAGCTTTCTAAGATGCTGATGTGCAGGACCTACTCTACAATGACTGAAATTTTATCCACAGTTTTAAAAAGCTTCCCAGGTAATTCTGGTGCAAGGTGAGGCTTGAGAATCACAGACTTAAAGGAATGGCCAAGGGAGAAATTTTCTGACACTTGAAGGAAGTCAGGACATGCCCATTCTCATATTGAACCCTTTTCATTTTTTCACTCTCCTATGCAAAGCCTCCAAAAAAGAAGGTATTTGGGAACCTGAAATGGAAATGAAAATTCCTGTGTACCTAGTTTGTGTTCTGCTCTTATTAACTACCTTTCATTCATTTACCCATCACCCAACAATACATATTGAACCACTTTGTGCCAGGCACTCTGCTAAACACTGCAGATACAAACAAAGATGAATAAGATAGTCATGGTGTCTGCCCTCACGGAACTTATGGTCTCCCAGGTAGAAAGGGTAGGGGAAACTAAACAACTAATTACACGATTATTACGTAACGACAATCATGGTAAGACTTAGATTGTTCAGGGTGCACCTCCTGGGGGGATTTCAGGCAGGGCTTCCTTCAGAAAATGATGTCCTGGCTGACTCTGAAGCATGAATAAGAACTATGTAGACAGAAGGTTGGAACAGCAAAGGGATCTTCATGCGCAAAGGCCTTGAGGTGAGCGGGTGGGAAATTAGAGGTTTTGAAAAAGTGAAAGAAGATCCTTTGGGTGAAATTCAGAGAGCAAGAGCACATGAAAGCCAGGTCAGGCAAGGCCTTGAAGGCCTTATTCAGACCCTACATGTTACCTCGTTTGTGCTTTGTTAATATCTGCACTTTATAGACTCAGAGCCCTGGTAACATGCTCAGGGTCCCATCACTGGAAAGTGGTGAGGTCAGCACTGAAACCCTAGTGCTGTCTAACCACAAAGCCTGCATCATTTCTGCCATCCCATGTGTCTCCCTCTGCAGTTCCATCCGCCTTCTGAGGTGAGATGTTTTACCAGAAACAGAAATTACATATCAGGTCTGTGTTTCTATATATGCTTCAAAAATATTAACTTTAGGGAACCTGACCATCATTCAATGAAGGAAAAGATTAGCCTACACCCCCTAGTGAGTCCTTTGCAGATTTCAAAAGCTTCTATCACTGGACGATATAGGTTAATCAGATAAAGTCATTTATTGATTCATTTATCAGTATTTAGTGAGCACTTAATGTGCCAAGTGCTAAATACATAGATGAAAATACATTATCTTGACACTAGTGGAGCTTACAGCCTTTTCTAAAAGAGAGTAAAGAAGCAATGTACTCTGCCAAATTCAAATCAGAAAATCCTAAAGGTTAACAGGAAATAGAAGAGAGTGGTAATACTTTATAATTAATATTTATTTCTACAGGATTATCTCTTTCTGCCCCGCTCGCTCACCCCAGTGTTTTTCAAACATGACCCCTCAAAAATATCAAGGCCAATAAAAATTGCTAGTATTTGGTAGCTAAAGAAGACCACATTGCAAATAAAATTTCAGCAATGGGCAAAGACATTTCTGGAGCATGATCAATGAGGGAAAATTGTATAAATCTTCAAAAAAATTTCCCTGATCCACTTCCAAAATCGGCAATGTACATGAGATTGATCCAATCCTCTTCCAGATGGTTTGAGGAAATCTGAGCTGAGTCCTAGAAGTAATGGTTAGTATAAGAGATATGAAATGAACAAATAAAAACTTCATTAAAATCCTAAAATAAAACTGAGAAATCTATAGCAGATGGTATGGATCACAGATAGTTAAATGTTTGACAAAGACAGTAATGATTATTTTTTTTATCAGTAACAGGGATTTGGGAGAGAGATGAGAAGATTGAATTATAGGAAATACTATATTGATTTTTGAAAATGGAAGTAAGATTGATTCTGGCCAGTACCTTAGGAAAACTTCTTTGATCCCTATTAAAATCTTTAGTTTGATTCTAGCCACCAAGGACGCACCTCAGCACTCTTTCCTAAGACCCAACAGGAGATGGTAGAGAAAAAAGGAGAATCTATCTTCCCATTCTTCACCAGGAATTCCCAGAGCCAGTTAACAACGTGCTCAGGCCAGTTGCACTCCATGGCCCTGGAGGACCAGCACACTTGCCCCCGGCGAAATTTCCAACTGACTCAAGGCTCAAACACACAGTCAGGAGAGGAGCTGAGTGGGGAGCCTCTGCTAAATCCTATACATCAGTTTCCTGCACCTCAAAAGCACACAGCAGGGGTGTATGTGTGTACCACATGTACGTACACCTCACCAGTTCTCTTCCTTCCACTCTTAAGCATGATTTCTTCTGCTCTATCATCTAGCTAGAACTTGGCAAAAGAGATCAAAACCTCAGGCCCTCATAGTCAAAGGCCTCTCCCACTAAATCCCCAAACCAAGATCCAAGAGAATACCTTCCTGGTCCTCTTTGGAGATCACAAAGTCAGAGTTGAGCCTGAGGACAGCCTTCTCTTTGTCCTTTTCAGGAACACCTGAGGCCATCATGCCTTACATTTCTTACAGCCACCTTCCCTCAAATAAAATGTTAAAACAGCCAAAACCCATAATGCTTCCAAGGGAAGCAGATCTTTACCCATACAACACATTGTGCCAGCCCGGGTCCCATCAAATTTATGCTCACTAATATATATTTACTCTTGGCTTCTCATCTTACAACATCATGACCCTTAAATTCAATATACCATCTGTCCCATTTCCCTAGATATGAGCATATGTAGCTGTCAGTTCCTCAGGCCCATTGTGATGAAGGTCCTCAGTAGTTGTCACTGCCTCTGATGTGTCAATCTGTGTTCTAGACTTATTACCCCAAATGTGGTTCTTGGATTAGCAATATCAACAGAGCCCCAGGCCTCACACCCGGCCTACTCAGTCAAAATCTGCATTTTAACACTATCGCCCTGTGAGTCTTATGCACATTTAAGGTTTAAAATCCCCCCTAATATGGAATTCTCTAAATTTCTGAATACAAGTTGGTAGCGATCATTGTTAACTGTATCACTAGAATGGAATTCTACAGAAAGACAGAGGAAATACTTAAGAAATCATTGTAGTTACTATTTCTATCTTGGCTCCAGAATTTATGTCCCTTATATGAAGCACTTAGAGACTCAATGACTTTAATATATTGAAGTGGTACAAGTGTGGCAAAAGTTCAAAGAAAGGAGAGCTTGATTTCCAGACAGGGGGGAAATACCATGGACAAAGTAGGACTTGCACTAAGAATGAGTGGTAAGATCTTGATGAAATAGGACTACAAGGGAAATCTTCTAAATCCAAAACAGAGGTATTGAATTGCCAGGTAGCACTTAGCAGCCATGCAAACTTAAGTCACTTATGTTCTCTGAGCATCCATAAAACCAGGAAGATGATGCAGCCTAGTGGAAACAAAACTTGGAGTCAGATGGACCCAGCTCCAATTCGAGCCAGACTATGTCACCTTGGAGCAGTTACCGTATCTTGCTCAGCCTCACTCTACCACCCAAAACTGAGAGTCATACCAGAGGATTACATAATAAGGGAAGGTATACCAACTGCCCAGGTTAGTGTCTGTCGCCTAATAGTTGGCCAACCAACAATGCGTTAGCTTTTCACCTTCCTTCCCTCCAGCAAAGAGCTCGGCCAGGATGAAGGGAAGCTAAATCTGGGTCTGAGTTAGCAGAAACAGTCCAGATTCGGAAAGCCCTGACAAGTTCAGGCTTGGTGTGGCAGGAACTAAGAATCACCCTGCAAAGGCAGAAATGGCATTTTAGGAGGACCAGGCTGATGGTGTGTCCAGAATGGACTAGAGAGGCAGGCGATGGTAAGTGGTGAGTTGACGAGTTCACTGTAACGCACGTACGAGCTTTCACAGCACATCTGACCACATCTGCGTTGGTCGTTTGACTCTGCTCTCAGATTCACTTCTGCACTTCCCCTTGCTCTCTAGCCTGTGTATTTGGGGACTGGCTTCCAGGTAAGGTCAGCCAATGGAAGGCTAAAAGGAAGAAGGAAGCCAAGAGGTTTATCCTTTCCTCTCCCTACCTGGGTTGGCATCTCAGGCAACACGATTTCTCCTGGGGGCCACCAGCTCCAACGGGCCAACTTCTCCTCTGTTCCCCTAGCTCTGCTCAGCAGCTTAAGCTCTGGGCTCTGGTAACACCTCGTCCCCCTACAGTCCACCCAGCTCAGGGCGAGAGCAGCTGCCAGCCACTGCCACCCTCTGGGTTGCTGAACCCTCTCCTCTGGCTTCTCTGCTTTACCATCACCTGAGGAACAAGACCCTGGACTATATTCTCTCTCTATCAGGAAGACTGAAAGTGTTTCTATTTCCCAACTAGAACTTCACTGACGTAGCATCCGAATCAAAATATCTCTCAGATTATTTAGTATGATTATGTGGATTTCTACATCTTGGAAAGTGTACAAATAAAAGCTACATAAGGATTGATCTCCCAAGTGAGAGAGGGAGAGAAATCAGGGTCAGAATATTCCAACCAAAAAATATCACAGATGCATTAATTCAGGATAATTATTAATCTGCGAATGTAGTGGTATCTATGAGCATGTCACATTTAATTTAGCATTTGCATGGATGATCTGGAAAGGTGAATAACAAATGCAGAAATTAATTCCACAGATATAATTGGGAAATGTTGCAAATACCCAAAAGGATGGTGAAATGATCCAAAAGGAAAAAAAAAACTGGCAGTTACAGAAATACAGGCAGGATATGGTGGTGAAACTCATAAAAATGCATGGCTAGATCAAAATAACAAAATGAGATACTGCCTGAAAAATGTACATGTATAGGTAAGAGAAAGTAATCAAAAACACAGCTATTCTATGTGTATGAAAGAAAATGAGAAATGAATAAAGCTGAAGAAGACTGAGGGACATGACAATACAAACTTGGATGTAATTTTGAAATATGATGGAGGAAAAGAGCCTAGTTATTCTGAGCTTTAACTACAGATACCCTATAGTTTTTTAAATCAACAACAACAAAAAATGATGTTCTCTCCAACTTCCAAGCACTTCCCCCAACTTACAAAGTATCGATTAGGCCACACTTGCTATGCCTTACTAAATTTTGCATACCTCATTAACAAAAATGAGGGGAAAAATTAAGAACTGCAAGACCTCTGGGAAATAAAAGCCAAATGATAATGAGGTGGAGGATATGAATGATAAAGGAAGTAAAAAAGAGCCAGATTGGCTGAACAATCATATTTCTAGCACAGACCCATAGAAAATCAGGCACATTGTGTGGGACAAACAAATTCCAATTAGAGAATAGATTTCAACATTGACCTAATTATCTTACGTCCAGCTCTCATTTTTAGGGGATGAATCCAGACAAGTAAAATAAATTCTTGGAGACACAAACGACTCTTTCTAATACAGAAAATTACTTCCTCTCTCTCCACAAAGCCCCAGATGGTCAGAAAAGAGAAGCCCAGTGGACTATTTTTTATTCAATCTGAACCTTAAAATATCATTTCGTGAAGGGATAAAGTTGACGTCAAGGTGGCCATACAGCGTGTTTCGACGAGGTCAGGAAGGGTTTTCTTTCCAGAAAATGGGAGCTCAACTCAGAAAGCATACAGTTGGCACCATATCGCAGCCAGTGAAAATCACTTGCTCCCCAGCCAACTATTAGGTGAGAGGAGAGTAAAGGATTAAGCAAAATGCTCCCAGCTCCGTGTTCAGCTGGGCTGTTATAATCTAAGTCTTCGTGAAGAAGCATTTTAGCCTTTGCAGGGGGGTGGGAGAGAAGCCACTCCGGTAACCCTAATACAGTGCCAGGCTGTCCCATGGTCTAATTACAGAAATGAAGGCAACCCAGGAATTATGTGGTCTATTCAAGCCTGCGGGGAGTATGAACAAAGAATATAATTAAACATCAAGCCTGTTGATTAAACAATTACTATTTAAAGCCGATATAGATTTAAAATTAATTTGCTTCTGCATTCTGAGGATTGGGGGACCAAGATAAACAGTGTTTGAAGTTTAATTATCCGTGGGGCCCCACAAAGGGGCTTATTTCATTTGGGTTCGCACCATAGAGCGTCTGGGGTGGAGAAGAGGCGAGGAGCAGGCCGGGTCTGCCAAAATGTGGGAGGCAAGCGAGCAGGGAGGCTCACTCGGCCTCCCCCCTCCACCCCACAGAATGTGGTAATATCACAAGAGAGATTGGGCAACTGCAAATTAATATTTAAATGAACGCTAGTTTGAAGTTTACCTGGAGGGAGAAACACACTATCTCCAAAGGAACAGAAGCAGGCCAGCCAGAGAGTTCCAGGCCCTGGCCGTGAGACGTGGGGAGTGGAGCCCTTCACGCATGTTTGAGCAAATAGGACATCTACCTGCCAGCTCCTCCGATGCAGCGATTCTTATCACAGGCCGCACGTACCGTGTCCCAGGGCACCGGCGGGGGAAAGGGTGAGTTGCAGTGAACGACAGTCAACAGAAGCTAGAAAATTCAGAAGTTAAAAAACGCATGGGCAAAGGCAGGGAATTGCATCTGCATTCACACACTGTGGTCCCAAGGCCCCGGGCACACGATTGCCAGGCCTCGGCCCCCAACGCCCTGGCCATGGTGACAGGTGAGGCGGCGAGGTGGCTGTGCTCCCAGGCCCCAGGGCAGGACGGTGCCACCCAGGCTGGGGGTGAAGGGGGCGGGCTTAGACAGGGACAAGCTGCACGTGAGGCCAGCTCTGGCACTCTTTCGTCATAGGCCTCTTTGGCTCCCTGGTATTTGGTATTCATCTTACCAACTGTTTGGCTCCCTGAGTTCCATTTTGTCACTGAAAGGTGTTCATTCTTTCCTCTTTGGTGGCTGTGAGGGCAAAGTGAAGTGTCCCCTCCCCCAATGGGGCCCTTTCAGCACCACCCCCCCCGCCATGGCTTTTTGGGTGACAATGAAACTCTCTAAGTCGCCTGCCAGGTGGCAATGGCATGTCCCCCACCACCACCTCCTCCCCACGCCAGCCACCCCAAGCCTTTCTTTCAGTCCGCTGCTCTCTCTGTCCTTGGCAGGGCCTCTGCCCTGAAACATTTTCCTTTCTTTCTTCATGCAGTCCATCCATTCCACAGCTCCCACCTCACCTTATCTTGGGTGGTAGTTAGAAGGTCAGGCTCTGGGACGCCCGGGTGGCTCAGTGGTTGATCACCTGCTTTTGGCTCAGGTCATGACCCCAGGGTCCCAGGATCAAGTACCCCATCAGGCTCCCTGCAGGGAGCCTGCTTCTCCCTTTGCCTGTGTCTCTGCCTCTCTGTGTGTCTCTCATGAATAAATAAATAAAATCTTGAAAAGAAAAAAAAGAAAAGAAAAGAAAAGAAAAGAAAAAAGGAAAGAAGGAAAGGAAAGGAAAGGAAAGGAAAGGAAAGGAAAGGAAAGGAAAGGAAAGGAAAGGAAAGGAAAGGAAAGGAAAGGAGGAAGGAAGGAAGGAAGGAAGGAAGGAAGGAAGGAAGGAAGGAAGGAAGGAAGGAAGGAAGGAAGGAAAAAGAAAAGAAAAGAAAAGAAAAGAAAAGAAAAGAAAAGAAAGAAAAGAAAAGAAAAGAAAAGAAAGAAAAGAAAAGAAGAAAAGAAAAAAGAAAAGAAAAGAAAAAAGAAAAGAAAGAAAAGAAAAGAAAAAAGAAGAAAAGAAAAGAAAAGAAAGAAAAGAAAAGAAAAGAAAGAAAAGAAAAGAAAAGAAAAGAAAAGAAAAGAAAAGAAAAGAAAAGAAAAGAAAAGAAAAGAAAAGAAAAGAAAAGAAGCAGCTCAGGCTCTGGAGACAACACATCAAGCTCAAAACCCAAACCCCACCCCTTACCCTCTGCATGACTTTGCCCACATGAGGGTCAGTTCCTCCCTGCGAGGCGGGTGTGAGTACCTGTAACTCTACCCTACACTCTTGGAAGGGCCACATGAGTCCACACACGTGATGGTCTCAGCACAAAGCCTGGTGCACAAGGATCACTGGAAAACTGCTTGCGTCACAGTCCCCCAAGGCCTCGTCTTCCATATCGCTTATTACAGTTGCAATTATATGTTCGTGTGATTATTGCAACGCGCCCTCTCTGCACCAGAATGGAAGCTCCAGGGGGGCAGGACTTGGCCAGTGTTCAGTCCACATAATGGATCCAGTTCCCAGCAGAATAAACACTCACGTATTTGCCGAGGAATATATGAGTGAAATGCTGAGCACAGCACCTGGCCCAGGGTTGGGCCTCAAGAAATACCAGCTTTAAAGTAATAACGTACTGATAATGCAGATTGATAAGTGACAAAAATAATATTCACTTTGCCCAGTGGTACTCATCTAGGAGTCTTTGTGCCCCCCAGGGATGGTTGGCAATGTCTGGCCAGGGCAGGGAGGGCGGCGGAGAGCACTGCTGGCAACCAGTGGGGAGAGGCCAGGGAGCTCGCTAACCATCCTACAACGCACAAGGCTGCCTTCCCACAACACAGAACCATCTGGCTCAAAATGCCAGAACCAAGGTGGAAAAACTCTGCACTTCACTTTGTGTCATTTTTCTCTGATTGTTTAATTCACCAGCCGAGTGAGAGCAGGCAAATCCAGCTTGAGGAAATCATTCTCGCCATTTGTCCCACCCATTCCTACAGGTGCGAGGCCATCCTCGCCCCTGCCTCTGTTCCCCAAACTCGGTTGGCCTAGCTGGACGGTCTCATTCTTCCCCATCCTTGTGCCAGGGGTGAGGCTGAAGTGTGGGAATGCGGGTGAGGCTGAAGGAAAGTACACAATGCAAGGCATCTCCCATCTTGTTCAGTCTTCCGTGTCATACATTATTCCTCTGCTCAGCACAGGTCCACAGAAGCCAAATACAAGCCCCACTACTTGGCTTTCAGGACAGAGCTCTGCTTTGAATATCAGGCTTCAAAAAGCTCATGGAACCAAAAAATAGGGCAGGGGCCAACATGTCTAATACAGCGATTGCTCTAAGATGCAAGGGAATTTGCTCCAACAATAAACACTGTGCTCAAATATTACCTGAAGTAAAGCCACAGGGTTGGATTATATGATCCAAGAAAAAAAGGGTGAGATAACAAAACAAAGTTTTCCTGACCTGGCAACCCAGATAATGTCAAATGCACTGGTACACACAAATGCTAGAGGGTGACATAAATTTTAAGACTTAATAATCAATTGCATAAAAGTGACATGCTCACAATGGCTAAAAGTGTGTCAAAGAGAAGTTTAAAATACTGGCGAGGCTACGGAGAAGCTGAACCCCTTATACGCTGTCAGCTGGAAGGCACAATGTTTCAGCCACCATACAGAGCGCTTTGGCAATTCCTCGAAACGTGAAACATAAACTCATCACATAACCCAGCAATTATGTTAATACCAGTATTACATAGATATATACCCAAAAAGATTAAAACCAGACAAATAAGAACATGTACAAACATATTCACAAGAGCCAAAATGTGGAAATACGCCAAATGCTCACCAACAGATGAAGCTAGTCGTGGTATATCCATATAAAGGAATATTATTCAGCCACAAAAAGGAAGAAGAACAGATACACACTACTGTACCGGGTAGACCTCTAAAAACAGCATGCTAAGTGAAAGAAGGTCGCATAGCATAATTCCATTTATATAAAATATTCAGAATAGATAGACCCATAGAGACAGCCTGTGGGCAAGTTGTTGCCAGAGGCTGTAGGGAAGACACCACGGAGAGAAATGTAGAAAAGCTGTTTAATGGGCAAGAAGTTTTACCCATTAATACAGATTATCATCTCATTTAAATTAAAATTGAAATGTTTTGGAATTAGATGTACAACACTGTGCATGTACCAAATGCTGCTGAACTGTTCACTTTAAAGCACTTGATTTTATGTTATACAAACTTCATCTCAACAAATTACTGTTTAAAGCATGCCAAAATTGCACAAAATTAACAAACCCTGAAAGAGAAAATACCTCAAAATGGAAATAGATGCAGTAGCCTGAGGGTTTTTAAGTGAGTCATTTTTGCAATCTTTTTAAAGCATACATATCAGTTATAAAGACTGGAAAACATACAAAAGCACTAAAAGAACACTAGAAAGAAGTATAAGGTGATCAATAATATGTCTAGTCTTTCAAAACACTAACGCCAGTGTGAAACTACCTTTGCAATTAAAAAAAGAAATAAAGAAAAACCAAGATCCTGTACATTAAGACAAACCTCCCAGTTGAACACCTATTTCTGCCGAAACTTGTTTTGCTCTACGGGCAGAGGGGAAGCCGAGGGACCCCGTGTTGCCAAGGAAGCAGGGAAGTCTGTGGCCTTTTGGCAAAGGCCTCTCTACTATCCTTCCACCCGCCCCAGACGGAGGTGCCTGGCACTCATCAAGCTGGTACATACTGATCTCCATGGGACAGAATTTGAGATGACCTTCCTCTGTGTGTCTGTGCCATCCACCCTCCACGAAGGAGACAAGAATTTCTACTCCTCCAACCTGCATAGCTTCTTCACTGCTCACAAGAGACCTTCATGAATTATTGTATCTATTAAGTAGGGGGATGGGGGTTAACAGCCTTGGCTTCACTAGAAAAAGCATGACTTCCAAAAGATGTACAAGCAATGATGTCTCATCTCCCATGCTTCTAAACTTTTTTTTTTTTGAGCATGAACATGAATAAAATAAAACAAAACAAAACAAAAAAAAAAACAGGAGCAGAAATTTGGGGCTTGGCTCGGTGTAGAGCGCATATGTTATCAGTGAATCAGCCACTATTGAGTGCTACCATCTCTAAAAAAAGACTCTTGAGCACAATCCTAATTTGCAGTTCCAGGTATTCTGGTGTTGAATATCCACTCTTACCTTAACCCATCAGTGGCCTCTCTCTCAATCCCATTTTACCACCAAAAAACTTTCAATATCTCTCTTCTTTCAACAGCTGCTCCTCTTGTTCTCACAGCAAGACTGCTTTAAGCAAGTCACCTCCTCCTGATTAAAAAGACCAGATAATAAAGCTGTGTAAGCATCCTAAAGAGATTTCCTCCCTAAAGAAACTGGTAGATCCAAAGAAGCACCCCCACACACACCCCGCCAAAAAAAAAAAAAATGGTAAGAGAAATAAAAATAAGTAATTGTCAGAATCCTCAATGTTGAGAACAAAGGAAAGGTGACTTTCCCAATATGGAATTGCCTCCCTAGCATGGGAAGTCCACCCCAGAGATGATGGATAGGACTGATTTCTCTCCATTTCCTTCTCCATGCAGGGAACTCAGCATTAATAGTTTCCCCAAAACAGCTGCTTGAGGAAACATGACCACAAGCAGTTAGACAGAAGAAGCTGTAGCCAGCTGGCCCTGGCCCTGCTGCTTGCTGGGCATGATGTAGACACAGGACCCACAGTGGGGCCCCACGGAGTAACACAATCAAGGAAACGAGAGGACAGACAACTGGTTAGGCAATTTCTCACCGTTGTCTTGCTCTGTCTTGTCATGACTTATAGACATGAGCTCTCAATAGAAGCCTAAAACAGAAGTGCGTTACGCTCATCTTCTACCAAACAGAACACTTCAGGTTTTTTCACACTTTATGGTTTAGGTCTCAATCCCAGACCTGCCCTGGTCAAGCTTTCGAGCCTAATTTTCCGAGTGGGGCCTGATTTTACAGAACTGGCTCTGGGGTCCAAGTGAAGATGCTGCAGAGGTGGGATCTCAGGTCTCCAAAAAGGTACATTTCCATATAAACCAAAGTAGGGGCCAGATGTGAAGCACTCATACCCTCAGGCTCTGAGAAAACAGAAAAGTCAAGCTGCTCTCATGAACAATTTCGTGTCACCGAATTTCTCCTGGGACACTCTGCCCTGCCTATAAATATTACCAAATCCAATCCTAGGTGGCTTCTGGAACAAGGCAAGTGGTCAGGATTTATTCAGGCCAACATCTGGAAACAGGCAAGCTCCCCACAGTTTTAACTATGCCTTGCCCACCCCCCCCCGCCACTAGCCTAAAAACCTGCACAGAACAATAAGATGCCTGCAGACAGCATCACCAAAATGGACAATGGCTGGCAGCAATCACCTCCCAAACTTGCCAGATTTGGGTATTTTTTTTTAGGGTGGAAAGTATCTAATGGCCATGAATACTTCATTTAGTGGTTTTTTGTTTTTTTTTTTTCTTCGTAATGCATTGAAAGAAGTTCACTCTTCAGCAGAGGACTCTGCCAAGGATCCCATCTCAACCTTCCAACCCACTTCTGGAGGAATTTCATCCAAATCTTTCATTAAGCCTTCCCCACATGCTCCGTGTTTGCAGAGCACTTGGCAAGAACTTAGCACTCCTCTCGCAGGTCACAATGTAGAGAGAGGAGACCGCACGCTCACTATCATCCCTGACCTTGTAGAGGGAGACCCTTGAGACTCCAGGGAGGTTTACAGCTAGTTGCCAAGACTGTTTTGGAGTCCTAAATGAAGGCTAGACTTCTAGACCTCCACCCCAAGGCCCATCCCACATGGGGTGGGGACACAGAAGGAGCAGCTGACCCTCGTGAGGAGGGGACCAGTGACTAAGACCTCTCCCCTTTTTGGCTGGTGTTAATTCTTGAGTTTCCCCCTAGCGTTATTCCTGGAGACTTTCTTAAACAGATAAAGACCAATCCTGCAGTGTTTTAAGGCGCCCCGATCAGGAAATAGTGACATACACGTTGGCTAATGTGCTGGTAAATTTGCATGTATCTGGACAACCCAGTATCATCTACAAAGAGAACAGTGAGACTCCGCGCCCCCCGCCCCCCGCCCCGCCTCACACCCCAGGTCAGGTAACTTTGGAGAAATAGGCTAAGAAAGAAAGGAGAGGGGGTTGTCTAAGACCAGAAAATGTGAAATAATAAAGAGGGTCAGGATGGAGTGGGAGGAAGGGGATGAGGGCACTCATCCCCAGACATGTGGCCGGCTTGAAACGGAGCAGAAGGAGCAGAGAAAATGAAAATCAGACTTGGCCAAATTGACAAATCTGCCAGGGGCCAGCACTGCCTTTACCAGCACACAGAGAGGAAACACCAGTGCAAGGGTCCTGTGACCTGCTGGAGGGTAATATCTTTGATACCCAGCCCTCGTTGGCGCCACTCCTAAGGGAACAACAAGCTCCCAAAGGGTTGTGAAGACTGGGTTGAATGTCAGCAGCAGAACAAGATGAGGGAAGACACAGAGGAAAGGGACAGAAGGCTTCCAGGTTGGGAGGAGCACAGCGAGCCAGATTTCCCATTGGGTGACCACACCTGGGCCCACATCCTGGGGAAGCAGGTGTCCGGCACAGTCCACACTGCAGCCCGGCCTCTGTAACCGCCTCTCGGAGCCCATCTGGGACCTCTGATCTTCTAGGGAAAGAGCATGTGAGGAAGAGCTGGTGACGTGAGACGGCCTGTTCTCCTGTTCCCCGTGTGAGGAGTGGCTCATCAGTGTCCCAGCTCCTCTTCCCATTTCTCATTCTCTCTTCCCACAACTCCTCTGAACTTCTTCTAGGACTGCCAAGGTCAAACAGTCAAAGCAGAGTTACTTCTCTGACAAAATAGAACTATCAAGGGGCACATTGATAAATCTTACCTTAAAAAAAATAATAAAGTTAAATATTCCAAGCTGTTTAGGGGACATCCTCTAGATACAAATACTCCTCACATTTGAGCTTCACAACCTTCCACGGTCTCAGCCTTATTTCCTGGAATACCAAACCTTCACGCCGTGGCTGGCTGCTTTAGTTTCTATCAAGACCCACCCTCCAGGGACAGGACAGGCTCTAAAGCTCTTGACCTTTTCTGACTTCTCTTCATCATCTTTCTTAGGATCACAACTTAACTGTCCTGTGCTCCATTCCCTGAGGGCTTTGCTCAGGGTTGTCTATCCTGATAAATTAATCCATGCCGAGAGAAACGGTTGCCTTGTAGTATGTGGAGGTAATCCAATGAGAGAAACCAATATATACAGGCGAAGTATTAGTACTATTATCAAATCAATAAAAATAAAAAAGAATTGTCAATGCATTAGTCCTCACAGGGAACAAACCAACATTTTTGTAGAGACTGTGAGAACATTCATCTAAATGAGTGTTTCTGTTTGGGGGAACATCAGGCCACAGGGTAGGCTGGCATGGGAAAGGGGAAGAGGGGGAGACAGCAGCTTTTGGCTCTCCTCCATTCAAATTTCACAAGCCTGCTTCCCACTCCTGTACTCGCTGCCCATCCTATGCTCAGTCCATGTTTTGCTTCATTTACTTGAGTCTGGAAAAAACTGAGTTTGCTCTGTAGTTAACAAACTGTTTGAGGGACACAAGAGCAATCATGTACAGTTAGTTCCCAGCTATAGAAAGTAGCATGCATAGGGGCACCTGCGTGGCTCAGCGGTGGGGCGTCTGCCTTGGGCTCAGGTCATGACCCCAGGGTCCTGGGATCAAGTCCCGCATTGGGCTCCCCACAGGGAGCCTGCTTCTCCCTCTGCCTGTGTCCCTACCTCTCTCTGTGTGTCTCTCATGAATAAATAAATAAGATCTTTAACAAAAAAAAAGAAAGAAAGAAAGAAAATAGCATGCCTAGGGCCAAATAGCTATTAAAATCTGCTGCAGTTGGCCAAGAACCATTATTTAGGGATTCACTCCCCTAGACAGGGACAGAATTGCCTTCATTCGGGGGAGTCACCTCTGCCCCCTTGCAGCTCTGTGACATGGGACAAGTGACGCAGCCCCTCGGAGCCCCGGGCACTCGATGTACGCAATGAGGATGAACACACCTCTCTCATCAGCTCATGAGGATGCGATTTAATAGTTTATAGCATGTCTGCAACCCATAGGATTCAAGGCTTATTATGCAGCAACCGAGCAAAACAGTGGCAACTGCAGCCGCGGCCCAGGTGTCCTGGGAGAGGAGGCCACAGGCTGCGGAGGCCGCGGAGGCCATGGAGGCCGCGACCCCAGGCTCCGGGGGCTGCAGAGGCGCGAGTCCCAGAGCTCTCGGAGCGTCTCCATCCCAAGGACAGGCAGCTCTGCTCGAGAGAGAGATACGAGCTGCCTCTGGAGGCTCCAGAGCCGGAACCCAGGACTAGGCCACCCCTGCGAGCCTTGTCCCCCATCGCCCCCCCACCCCGGGCGCCCAGGGCCTACCCACTCCCTGTCCTCCTCCTGACCTCAGCCCTGTCTGCCCTCTCTCCCGGGCCAGGAACCTGCAAGGGCCTGCCTAATCTCAACTCAGGGCGAGCCCTTTGCTTCTAGAACGCCTTGCCCAGCTTAATCAGTAACCATGAGCCCTCCACTGCCAGTTAGGCTCCTGCCCTGACATGAGCTCCTTCCCCTGCCAGCCAGCAGATGTGACTTCTTTCAGAGGATTCAATTCCCAGCCTTCGCCCCTCTGCCAAGGACAGCCTCCCTCTCTGAAGGTTACCTGTTGCCGGCATTCTTGCTCCTGAATGCAAAGCGAAGTGGGTGCTTGCCCTGACCTTGAAGAAGCCTACCATTCTGTATGGGATTCCCAAAAAAGAACGTTTGACATTTGCCATTTTACTTGTGTCAGAACTGAGAAGAGGAAGCCCCACGTGGCAGGATACCCTCTCGGGTTCTGGGATGTGGCTTGTGAATGGCACTTGTCAACTAAACCTCGCAATGATATTCAGCAGGCATGATGTGGAGAAAATGTTAATGCAATCTTGCCTAACTGCAGGAACACATTTGAATAGAATCAAAGTCATATGTGGGCTTCTTCTCTCATCTACTAAGTCTTCTCTGCATATGTTAACCTTTTGCCAGTTTTAAAAAGGCACAAAACTGAGATGATTCACTCATTCAATCATTCTTTGTGTTGTTTGTTTGTTTGATAAATTTAACATGCTGTGTTCAGTCATTCTTCAAACATTTATTGAGTGCCCATTATGTACCAGACCCTGTACCTAGCACTAGGAGGAAAAAAAAAAACTGAATGAGGCATAGATTATTTTAGGCAAATACTCTATTATTCAACATTTTATGCTGAGAACCTAACTTCTCAGTTTGTTAAAAACAAAGCAAAAAGACTACAAGCATTTCTGGACATTGGCTCCATTTGGAAACAGACAAAGGAAAGGAAGGGCTCTTAGAAAGAGAAAACAGAGTATTAAATTAGCATGGGCATGCTGCAGACTTGTGAACATTTTTCAAAAGAGGAAAAGCATGTTGGGTTATGGGAAAGAGATGAGCAGCAGCCAGAATGGGTAGGATGATCTTGGGCAGTCTTTCAGAAGGAGAGTGCCCAGACTTGCCACTGTTTGTGAAATAGTCTTCCAAGCAAAAAGGGCCTGCAATGGCCAGTCCTCCTTGTCCGTTCTCTGCCCCACTGCCTGACACCATTGATGGCAAACTCTGGCTGAGACACGCTCCATCAATAGCAGTGCGAGGCACCATTTAGCAGGAGCTTCCTGATGCAGAGCTTTTGGAGAATTCAAGGACTCACTCTGTCATCATCATCATCAGGAGTGCCTGTTGCCATTGCTGAGTCAAAAGAACTGAATTGGAGCTGGACCGGAAATAAATGGTGAGTCAAATGAAAGACTGTATTTGCAAAGCAAACCCCCTGCTGCTAAGGTAGCCTGGGCATGGTGTGGAGTAACCTCTACCAATGTTAGGGCTCCTTCATTCATGCAACAAACACTTACAGAACACCTCCCCTGCATCAAGAACTGTCCTAGGTGCTGGGGACAGAGCAGCGAACCAAACAGACAAAGCCCTATCCTCATAAAGCTTATATTGGAATGGAGAGAGACAACACATGAACAGGATAACTTAAATTATAATTGGAATGAATAAGAGAGAAGATGAGCTACAGAGTAACTTATTGTCGGCACTTGTATTGGCCTAGACTTTATTGCAAACAACAGAATCCATTCCAGCTAGTTGAAGCAGAAAAGGATTCTCTATAGGGAACTCAGTGATTCATAAAATTGTCAAAAGGGCTGGAGGAACAGGCTCTAGACTGTCCTCTCAAGAACAATCCAGTAGAAGAAGCTGTTACATCAGGAAGGTGTTTTGCCCCTGCTGACTGTAGAATAACTCCAGCCCCAATGCAATTAAAGTGGCTGTTGTTGCTGTGGCAAGACCCACTGAGTCAGGAAGTGCCTCTCGCTGCTTCATGTTGCAGCCTTAGCTAGAACTGCTTTCCCCAGAAACACAGCACTCCAGCCACAATCCATGCCAGCAAAATGATGCTCAGTGCCACCAAAATGGAGACCCCCCTGAACCACAAGATAGATGCCATGCATTTTGTTCACAGAAACTAAAGCCATCTCTAGGATCCAAGCTCCAAGAAGGCCTGGGAAATGTGAATTTTAGCTTTGTATTCTTAGCACAGGGAAAGGGAGTTTGAATGGATGTTAAGCTACCCATTCCATAGGAACGATCACACGAGGTTGGGAGGGTAATCAGGGAATGCCTCTGAAGGAGGTGACATTTAAGCTGAGATCACATAAGTAGTGAAGGAGAAATTCTCCAAGCATAGGAAAGAAGTGAAGTTGAGAATTGCAAGCACAGCGATGGAAGGCAATAGAGAACTCAGACAAGCTGGCAGGCTTTAGATCAACAAGGGCTGGGGAGGTGGTAGTTAGTACCTGGATCCTACTCAGTGTCCTGGGACACCAGGGACAGCTTTATGAAGGGGATTGGCATACTCTGGTTTGCATTTTTAAAAGAAAATTCTGGCCTCAAGGTGAAGAATACACCATAGACAAGCAAGGATTGAGCCAAGGCTGAGCCAAGGAGACAAGACTGAAAAGTCTTGAGAATTTGAGGTGGTGGTAGCCTGGGCTAGGGATGTTAACTTCAAAGATGAAGTCAACACTCTATGTCTGTTCTTTAGGGAAACCCACAGGATTTCAGAATGAGTTAAATGCAAGGAATCATGGAAGGAAAGGAAAACATGAAGGATCGCTCCTATATATCTAATCTAAACAAAGGGTGTAGGATATACCTTTTCCCAGATTGAAGAACAATGGGAAGGAAATGTCTACAACTCACCAAAACAACTCATCAAGTCCTTGATGTTAAAAAAAAAAATCTGTCATGTAGACAAGTTGGAAGTAGATACAACCAGAAGGCTTCATATTTTGCTGTCCCAACTGGCTATTAATTTCATTCTTCAGAGTATTCAGAGTATTTTTAAGGTTCTGGAGTAGCAGGTCTCCAGCTCTGCAGGTGAAAGATTCTGACACAGGTGAGATCATACTTAGACTGGGATAAAGGTTTACATGCTAAAAAAACACACAGGGCAGTGTAGAACCGTTTGGAAAGTTGGTGCCTAATCCCTGTGGAAAAAGTCATAAGATGTAGAGCCATTTGAAGGTGAAAGGCTGAGCTCCAAAAAACATAAGACCGTGGGACTGTAGCAAGTCGAAGTCCCATGTTGCCACTTTGGCACAGCAAAATAATCCTCAGGCCACCTACTCCCATGTCCCTCTATTCCTCAGCTCCCTCTCTGTTTACTTCCACCAACAAAACACTTTCTAAAATTAGAATAAGATGTTTCTTGGGTTTTATGAACTAATAATTAAATGATAAAATAATGTCAAAAGCAAAATTATAGATTATTCTGTCTTTATAAATACAAATATTATTAGTGATCAGTGTGGGAGTCACCCAGAAGAACAAACTCAGAAAAACCACTGCTCTAGACTATGCTATAATCTCTTCAACAAATAAATAAACAAGTAAGAATTTAAAAGTCTAAGTAAGAGACAAAAAAGAGGCCATGCCTGTGCCCTGCCTCTCTTAAGCAATCAGAGCTCTGAGAATAGCTCTGTTGCTGGGGCAGAAGCAAATAATCTTTTGCTCTCCCTAAGCATTAAATCTTCCACAAGTCTTTAGCACTCTCCATGGGTATAGTGGTGCCAAAGCAGAGAAAGATTTAATTTCATGTTGCTAAGTTTTTGCTTCTCTGTGGTTAATAAAGAGGCAGGTGCAGTTAGCTGGGCTGTTAGAAAATAAGTGAGGGGGGGTTAAAAATTGTGTATTTGACCCACTTCAAAATTTGCTAAACCACAAGATAAGACAACACGTAACTTGTTCCAAGCATGCATATCTCACTCACTTTCAAGGGAAGTGCTCCTGAAGGTATTTCTCACATACAAATGCAATTATTTTTCCAATCTAGGGCACTCTGAGCTTTGCATATAAGAATTTTTGAGCACCCCCCCCAAAAAAAAGAATTTTTGAGCCCTTCATCTACCCCTTCAAAACTAAAAGATTTGAATATGTAATATAGTAAGTCCAAGAATAAAGTTGCTATCAAACTGATGAGTTGTGGGTGATGGAGATGCATGCTCAGTGCTCTCAAGAATTAAAGGGCAAATCAGTGTAATCTATCACCTGCTAAAGGGAAATTGGCTCATGTAAAAAGGAAGATTAAATCTTTTAAAGGATTGTATTTAATAAAATAATTAGTAACTAAACGGTTGACTAAATTTGGTCAGTTGCCTTGTTTGGGGCTCAGTTTTCATCTTTAGTTCAATCTTTGGCTGTGTTGAGGTTTTTTATTGAGTGCTTACACCAAAGGGTAGAGAGGAGAAAAGCAGAAGGGGCATGAGCCACAGTGTGTCATTTTTGTCACCTAATAGAAAAATGGATTCATGTATAACTTTTCTTTAGAATCTCTTGGTTCTGAGCAGATGGCAGATATTTAATACATGTCTCTTGAATATGTAAATGAATCATGGTACCCATCTGGTACAGGCAAATTCTACTCTGGGGATTGTGGTTGCCTCTGTAACATACATTGCACTTTCGTCTTATTGAGAAAAAGCAATGGTGTCTGAGGGAATGAACTCGTTTAAAGAGCTGGACCTGGTGGATCACATGTAATCTCAACCCATTTTGCTGAGGTTGTCTAAGAAATGATCACATGACCTTTGATTCTGGCCAGTGAAGAGGAAAAGAGGCTCCTGGGAATGCTTTACTTGGTTCTGAAGAGAGAGCAACAGGAAGCCAGGTTTCTCTTCCTCATGGTATGTGAATCAGGAGGCTTGTATCCCCAAGTGCAGCTATTTTGTGGCACAAGAAAAACCAACCCGAGAATGAAGCCAAAGCTTAAAACAGCAGAATGAAGAGACAGAGAGAATCCGGCCCTTTGATGGTATTTGTGACTCACCCAATCATACATAAAGCCCACTCTACTTCAGAACTAAGTCCTGTAAGACCTGATATCCCCGTTGTTGAAGCCAGTTTGAATTTAGTATTCTATTTCTTGCAAATGAATTTGAACGAGGTAAAGACTGACATCATTTGCAAAGAGATTTCTTAAGTATACAATTATCTCAAATACCCAGTTTACCTCTCTTCGAAATGGATATCATTGATTAACTTTATATTACTTAAATGTCCTTAACAGTCTCTTCTCACTCAAAGATGATTTTAAGAATATAAAAATCTACAAAGGCAATAGGAAATCAGGGCTGATAGCATATGGCTCCCCCAGAAATTATGTCCTCATTTATATAAATCTTTTAAAGCAAATCTTTAAGTGTAGTTTTTTGGTTCTTGTAGTTTGGTTACTTTTAGGTATTTTTCTTTTATGATTATTTCATCTTGGGATTCTCTAATCCAAATCCATACAGTAGTTCCTTAAGCCAGGTTGTAGAATGGAGGGGAAAGCCGCACCAACCATACCCACCTACTCTATAATTAATTAACCCTTCTTCCATACATCCAGTGGAACACCCACTTTCTAACTGGGTATGAAACCTGACTGTCCACTGCAGGATAGCATGGCCACTGAAAGCATGGACTCAGATCTTGACTCTGCCATATATTAGCTGCGTGCTTTTGGGTGAAATATTTCACCTCTGCAAACCTCCATTTATCCTTATGTAAGTGAAGATAACAGTTTTATTTACCTCCCACAATTACCATGTGGATTATATAATATAATGCTTGTGAAACACTTGGCATAGTGCCTAGCATGTAGAAAGTGCTCAAGAAATATTATTAATATTCACTTCATAGTGCAAGTGATCAGTGCGTTTGGCCTGGAGGGAATATGCTGGCATTTTAGAAATACAGTTTGATAAACCAAATTATTACCTAAATAAGTGGAGTTTAGGAAAGAGCTGTTTGGGGACAACAGGCAGAGTGGGATATTCTCTCTCTTAAGGTGTATTTCCTAGCTCCCTCATGTGGAATTATTCTGGATCCCTCTCCCCTCCTCCATCACCATAGCACTTAAGAATTAACTCTGATTCCTTCACATTATTCCTGAAATAATGAAGTAAGTTGTAACACAGCAGGAGGACAGTATCATGACTTGATATGGAACACTCAAAATTATCTTTATTTATTTATTAAAGATTTTCTTTATTTATGAGAGACATAGAGAGAGAGGCAGAGACACAGACAGAGGGAGAAGCAGGCTCCTGCAGAAAGCCGGATGAGAGACTCAATCCCAGGACCCGGGGATCATGACCTGAGCCAAACCTCAGAGTCACCCAGGTGCCCTAAAATTATATATTTTTTTAATTTAAAATCTAGAAAAGAAATAAAGAAAGAAAATAATGGAGTCATGAAAGAGGGGGAAAAATCACTATAGCCTGCTTTTACCAACTCCATTCTAAGAAAATCAAGAAAGTGCTTGAAGGATGCAGTAGAAAGTGCACTGTCAGGGGTGGAGGGGCCCTACCTTCACCAACAGAGTATACGCTTGAGCAGTCACAGCATCCCACTGGAGGTCAACATCCTCATCTGTTCAGTGAAGGGCTTTGGGCATGAACAGTGTTTTACACCAAGTGCTTCCCAAAAGCCTCATCAAGGGCTGCCAGGGAGAGAGAAGCAGCGACTAGCCATTGGGTTCCTCCCACTTGCTTTAACCAGAGTAGTGTCATGACCACCTGTTTCATCTACACTGTTACAACAAAAAGTCTGAACACATACACACAAGAGTTTAGCTGGATGGTCTCTAAGGTCTCTTCCAACTCTAACTTTCCAGGTTTTCCCTCCATATGGCTCTGATCACCAATGTTCCCAGGAAGCCCAATCTATCTGTTTCCCCTGAACCCACTAGGGGATATGATCAGCTTTGCTGCTTCTATGGGATTTGCCCACCAGGAAGGCCTAAAATACCATGGGCTTCACTGCTCTTGAAGAGGATGCCTAGCGCAGTGAGTTAATGAACCCACAGAGTCGCTAGGAAGCAGGGGACATCTTGGGAACAGCAGGAAGCCCGATCCCAAAGGCAGAAACTTAAGAGGGTTCAGACTAGGGACAGCGCAAGTACCTGGATCTGTTTTAGAAGTTCCTGAGCAAAGAGCTTCTTCCTGAACCAGCATTCTTTCCCCTACCCCACCCTCAATGTCCCAGCAAAGAAAGATCAAAGATATCCCATCTGATTACTCTTAACACGTTTGATTTACCCATGTCCATCTAGCTGTTGTTCTCTGTCAGAGCCCCTGCAGGGTCTGAGATGGAGCCCATCCAGCTAGATACCATGGTCTGTGAAAGTGGGGTTTCACTGGTCAGAACCAAGGATTTTCTATATTCATTTTCATCAAATGACATTAATAGATTTTTCCTTAGACAATCCATTTATTTAAACTCCTTAATTTTCTAATTTAAATCATGATGTAACTCAAGTGTACCAAAAAGTTTAGAAAATTTTTAAACACAATAAAAATTCATGTACCCACTGCTTGGCTTTGTCAAAGCTTAAAATTTTGTCTTCTATCTTTAGAGCTTTAGGGTCTCTAAAGGGAATTAAATTAATACAGATAGGATGAGAGCTCCCTCCTCAATCCCATCATTCTCCTCACATTCCCCTTCGCAAAAAGAATATTATCCTTAACTTGGTGTTTCTTGCTTGCACTCATGTTTTCATAACATTTTATATGTGATATAATTTGTATATTTAAAGATATATGCAATACGTAATCATATGACACATATGAAATACACAAATGCAAAATGTATATATTTATAAATAATATATTGCAGTATACTATAAATATTCTGCAGCTGTTTTTTTTTTTCTTTAACTTTTAGTTTAAGATTTTAGGTCCATCCACACCAAAACACATGGGTCTAGAGCACCTTAACTTCAGTATAATATGTCCATGTCTGAATATATTCAACTTATCCATTCTCTAGTGAGTGGAAATTAAGGCTGTTTCCAATTTCCATCCATTACAAATGATACTAAATTGAACATTCATATCCACATGTGAGAAAATTTCTCTAGGGTGGTAGAGAATTCCTTGGGTGAAAATTAAGTTCATTTTAAATTTTATTTGATGTTACCAAATTGCTTTCCAAAGCTGCTACTCCAATGTACACTCCCTCTTTACAAACCCGCTAGCAGAGTATGAATATTTCCTTGTCCCAAATCCTCACCAACACTGGAATTTGCAGACTTACCAGTTTTTATAAACCTGAGGCGCATGAAAAACTATCTCATCATGGTTTTAAGGTTTTAATTAACTTTTCCAGGATCTCTGGAAGAGCAAGAAACTTTTCAAACATATATCAGCCATTCATGTTTAGCTTCATGTAATTGCTTGTTCTTATCCTTTGCCTACTTTTGTGCTGACTTGGATTTTTCTTATTGTTTTCTAGGAGCTCTTTAAATATTCCAGACATTATTCCTCTGTCAGTGACATGCATTGCAAATATCTTGTGTCATATTATGACCTGACATTTAGTTACATTGCCTCCGTTGTACAAAACCTTTCAAAAAGTCGAAGTTATCAGTATTTTCCTTTATAATATATAGTTTTCATACCTTGTTTAAGAAATCTTTCCCTACCTCAAAGTCACAAATGTATTTCTGTGTATTTTGTTGTAAAAGTTTTAAAGTTTTATAATTTATACATACCCAATCTACTTGAGAATTAAGCAGATATAGTTTTCTTTTTCCATAGAAATAATCATTTCAGTACCATCTATTTTTTAAAATCTGTTGTTTTCTCATTAATTTACAGTGCTAGTACTGTCATATATTAAGTAATTATTTAAACAAGGGTCAAATCTCCATGAGATTGAATGGATCTATCTATATATTCCTATGGCACTGTCATCTAATTATTTTAGCATTTAATAAGTCTTGATATCCAGTAGAGCAAGTCTTCCTTGTTCTCATTTTAAAATTGTTTTGACTACTCTTGGCCATTTGTTTTTCCATTTAAATTTTAGGAGAAGTGTCAAATATTTTAAAAAGCTGTTGGGATTTTGAATTTCATATTAACTTACAGAGCACTAACATCTTTAAAATATTGAATCTTGCCATCCACAGGCATATCTGTTATGTCTGGGTTTTCTAGATTTTATTTATTTGTTTTAAAGAGAAAAAGAGAGGGACACCTGTGTGGCTCAGTGGTTGAGCATCTGTCTTTGGGTCAGGGCATGTTCCTGGAGTCCCAGGGTTGAGTCCCACATCAGGCTCCTTGCATGGACCCTGCTTCTCCTCCCTCTGCCTGGGTCTCTGCCTCTCTCATAAATAAATAATTTTTTTTGAAAAAAGAGAGAGAGCAGAGGGAGGGAGAGAGAGAGAGAATCCTCAAGCAGACTCCCCACTGAGTGCAGAGCCCCACACGGACCCCAGGACCATGAGATCATGATCTGAGCTGAAATCAAGAGTTGGCCACTTAACCAACTGAGCCACCCAGGTGTTCCTAATAAAATTAAACACAATTTTATAATTTTTTTCCTTAAAGTGGCTTGAATTTTAACTTCATTCCCAGACATCTTAAGGGTTTTTGTTACTTTTTAAAAAGGTATTGTTACTTAAATTATGTTTTCTAACTTTGCTATTTCCTACCTTGATGGCCAGTATATAAAGAGTGTAGAGGTAGATGCTGTGATGTGCCATCCAGATGTCCCTTTAAGACAGAAAGGCTTATTTGCCCAGCAGCAGGATGGGCTACTGACAAACAATCCCCAGCTATTGGCCCTCTTTAGGCATGTCTTACTTTATCTCACATCCCTTTCCTAGGGAACTCCACATGCAAAGACTGATTAACAGAGAATAAAGACCCATCCTCCTCACACCAGCTTGGGACAACTCTGAAGGGCCATCCCAGTTCTAGAGCTTCCCTAGGAAGGTCTTCATTGATACCACATCCCATCCCATCCCATCTCCTCCTCTATTCAGTCCTGCTTCTTTCCTGTCCTATATATGGGTATCAACCTCAAAAGCATGCTTTCTGCTCATTAATCTCTACCTCAGAGTCCACTTCCTATAGGACAGAGTCTGAAACAGTCCATGGAAGCAGATGCAAAGATGAGATTTTGCAGTCGGGTCATGTCCTGCCTGACTGGTGATGTGGACCCCTCAATGGCACAAGAAAGAGGTGAAATTGTTAAAACTTTGATCAGTGGTAAACTGAGAGCATATTCTGGCAAAAGAGGATACACAGAGAATGTTACTGATTGGGCATTTGAAAAACATGGGGGTGAGGGGCTCCTAGGTGGTGAGGTCAGTTAACCATCCGACTCTCGGTTTTTGGCTCAGGTCCTGATCTCAGAGTTGCAAAATCAAGCCCTCCTCCATCAGGCTCCACACTCAGGGTGGAGGTTCTCTCTGCCCCTCCTGCTTCTGCCCATGATCTCTGTCTCTAAAATAAACACATCTTTAAAAGAAAAAAAGAAAAACATAGGGCAAATAATAACTACAGGGACAGTGGAACTGGGTGACCATAGCTAAGATTCATTAATCACTTGAAAAATAGGAAGACAAATAGAGATAATCAATTGAAAACTAAATACAAAAGCCCAAGGATCTTGTGAAGAGACTCTAGTACCTTGTAGCCTAAGGAAAAACTAAAGAAAGACTTAATCTTAAGAGGAGCAGAATTCCAAGGATTAAGCTCTCAGTTCATACTGGTTGGTCAGCTGCGTAAGTTCAGAGCTCTGGCAGGGAGAGAATGATGAGGATACCTGGGGTGATGCACCGGGAACCCTTTAATCTTTACATTCCCCCAGAACCATCAGAGCTCCCACAAGTGACCAACCCCTCACTCCTAACATCTATTCTTTCCCCCTTACTTCCATCTACAGAGATGCAGAGAAGAAGCCTCTTAGAAAGAAGTCTCTTCTCAGAGAAGTAGCCTCTTTCTTACAGGACAACATGCCGCCTTCTTAGGATCAGCCTCCACCACCCTTCCCAGGTAACTAGGACAATAATAAAGGTTAACTCCACCCACATGGGCTGAACCTGATAAAGAAAGAAAGAGAATTTGCCAAAAGGGAGCTGCAGGACCCAGAAAACCTGTCCCAGGAAGGGCCAAGAGACTAGCGCTGGACTGGATTCTGAGATGCTAGTTCACTGGGGGCAGATTACAAAGTAGAAGAAGGGAGTTTCTTAATTTAGGGGCACTGTGGCAGGACAGGGATTTAGCACAGGTCCTCGTTACAGAGGTTGGGAGATGATGCAAACACCCTGCTAGGAGGCTCCCCAATGCATGAAAAAGCAATGGCCCAGGGCTTCACAAATTACCACCCCAGTGCCTTATTTTTGTACAGCCTGAAAGTTAAGAATGTTTTTTCCATTTTTAAAGGGCTGTAAAAAAATAAAGATAGGCGAGCAAGGCTGTTTGTGGCTCACAAAGCCTAAAATATTTACTCTCTGGCCCTTTATGGAAAAAGTTTGTCTGACTGTAGCCCAAACTAAGTGAATGAAGAAATGCCTGAATTCTCAAGGCAGAAAGTAGAAGAAATAGTACAAAAAACACCTAGATAAGGAGGATAGAAAAGGGGACTTACCACATAAGACTGAAAAATCCACAGGATGAAAATTCTCCATTAGGAGGGCCCAAAACAATAAAAAAATGCACTGTTGAGAGGGCCCCTGGCCTCCTGAAAGTGAGTGGTGGCTCCCCTCTGCAGGCCAGGAAGGCAGTAGCAGAAGCCATTTCAGAACCAGGCTCATTGATGGCCACTGGACCCTGAAATTATAGAGGCCAGATGGCAGCACCTAACAGGAGCCCAGGAAGTGGAATCGTCACAGTGAGTAGCACGTTCCAAAATGGCGGGGGTGCTCATGCTAATTATCGGGAGAAGGTAAGGTTGTTGTCACGTAAGCGGGCTGGAAAGAACACATTTGGCATTTAAGTGATATGCCTGGTGCCTCATGGTAACATCCTGCCCGATTTTGATGGTCACTGGACAACTGCAGCAACCCTGGCCTAAAAAAGGACACCACGACCAGAGGACAGCACCTGTCAGAAATGAGGATGTGGGCACCCAGCAGGTGCACCACTGAGACTAGCAGAGGTGCTCCATGAGAGGAGAGGAGGTCTAGAATGCAGAGGAAAGCAGCCCTTTGTGCTCCAGTGGGAGCCAGACTCTATCCTACTCATCTTCCTCCTACACGTTCCCCCCCTAAGGAAAAGGCTCCCAAAACGTATCTAAAGAAGGTAGATTTCTCTGCCTCCAGGGTCCCCCGTGAGGATTAACGAGCTTATCCCCTTTGGTTTAAGAAGTAATGCCAGCAGTTAGACCTCATCCACAGACCCTCTTAAAGAAGCGTCTTGGCCAAAAGAGCTGCCAAACCCAGAGCCACACCACTCCCCAGGGCATGCACACCTGGATACTGGTCAACCTGGAAGTATAAAGGCCTGGCCTCCTCACTCTAACCTGGGATAATTCTAGAGGGACTCGTCAGCTTCAGAGCATCCCGTGGGGTTGTCTGGGGCCTTCTTCAGGACCATATCACAACTCAACTTCTCCGTCTATACCATCCTGCTGCTTACCCTTCCCTCCACAGGTGTTGATGTCAAGAACACAACCCAATAAACTGTATGCTAACCACCAGGTCAGAGTCTGCTTCCCTGGATCCCAACCTACAAGAACCTTCTTCTCCATTATTATTCATTATTCAAATTATTTGACAGTTTCTCTTGGATATATACATTGTCTAAACACACACACCAGTGTTTTCTTCTTCCAGTGTTTATATCTTTTCTTTTTCTTGTCTAACTTCCCTGACTAGACCTTGCAGTACATTGATAAACAGATGCTGTGATGACAGGCATTCTTGTCTTAGTCCTCTTTGAAGAGAATACTGCAGACGGTAATGTTTGCTCAAAAATGTTGGTTGATCACTTTTATCAAATATTTCCCACCTTTCCATTTTACTAAGAATTTATCATGAAACTATATTGAAATCTTTAAGTGTTTTTCCTGCTTCAATTTAAATGATTATATATTTCTTATTGTTTTAAGATTTTATTTATTGATTCATGAGAGACACAGAGAGAGAGGCAGAGACATAAACAGAGGGAGAAGCAGGCTCCCTCAGGGAGCCTGATGTGGGATTCGATCCCAGGACCCCGGGTCACGGCCTGAGCCAAAGGCAGACGCTCAACAGCTGAGCCCCCCAGTTGTCCCTGTATATTTCTTCTTCAGTCAATATGTTAAACTCTATTATAAGCAGTTCTGTTGTTAAACCATCTTTATGTTACTTAAAAAGCCCCACTTGGTTTACACACATACACACACACACGTGTGTACATGCACACAAATACACATATATAAAACTCATAAAGATATAGCTGGATTCTGACTCACTTATATTTTATATGATTTTTGGCCCTATGTTTATTTGTGAGTTTTGGTCTGTGAATTTTTTTTTTCATATTGACTTTTTCTGTTTTTAATATCAAGTTTATCTGATTTTCCATCAAAGTTATACCAGTCTCATAAAATGAGTTAGAGAGCACTTTTAATTACATGAAACATTCGTTTAAGGATGAGTGTTTGTTAGAATTTGCCTGTAAATTAAGAGGTTGAAATGTATGTGTGTGTGTGTGTATACGTGCACATGCATATGTGTAGGTTTTTACAAAAGACTGAATTTTTTAGGGGCATCAGGGTGGCTCAGTGGTTGAGCACCTGCCTTTGGCTCAGACCATGATCCCAGGGTCCTGGGATCAAGTCCCGAATCGGGCTCCCCACAGGGAGCCTGCTTCTCCCACTGCCTGTGTCTCTGCCTCTCTCTCCAGGTCTCTCATGAATAATTTTTTTAAAAAAGACTGAATTTTAAAAAAAAAAAAAAAAAAAAAAAAAACAGGCTCCATGCAGGGAGCCCGACATGGGACTCAATCCCAGGTCTCCAGGATCAGGCCCTGGCCTGAAGGCGGCGCTAAACTGCTAAGCCACTCGGGCTGCTCAAAAGACTGAATTTTTTTAATGATTGTAATCATTATACAACTATTTACCTGTTTCTTCTTGAGTCATTTTTGGTAAACTTATATTTTTCTATGAAATAGTCAACTTCATCCAAGTTTTTACATTTGTTGGCACTTGGATCGCCATAGTCCCCTCATCACTTTTTAGTATCTACTATATCTTACCGATGTTTCCTTGTTGATTCCTCCAAAGATTTTGTATTTTCCCTCTTTCCTGCCCAGGGTATGAACAAATTGAGAAATCAAATAAGTAATGACCTTTGTCACTTATAAAGCCTTGACTGGAGATTATAGCTTAATATGAGAGCCAGACCTCCACTGATTTGCTGACTCAGCAAGCAGAATTCCCCCAAAGGGCTGCCTGGCTGGGATCTATGGCCTGGAGAGCATGGAGGAGCAGAGGAAAGCCAACCCTCACTCCACACAGGTTCGTTCTGAAAGAAGAAGGGCAGAGCTGATAGGAGTAAAGTCAGTGTTCCTCTCGAATTTACCAATTAGGTAAACCATTCTACCTGCCTAGGGGCAGGATGCATAAAGGCACACAAGTCAGTTTGGGGATTTTGTTGAAATTTCCTAGTTTTTAGCTTTTTATCTTATTGCTTTATGCTCCCAACCTCATATTTTCCTTCCTTTTAATTCTTTTTGAGTTACTCTGTTCTTTCACTGAATTCTTAATTAAGTCCTGGCTTTCTTCACTTCTTTTCTTTTTTTTTTTTTTTTTAAGGATTTCTTTATTTGTTTTAGAGAGTGGAGTGGGGAGCAGAGGGAGAGAGAATTTCAAGCATACTCCCCACTGAGCATGGAGCCCAACACCTGGTTCAATCTCATGACCCTGATACCCCAATCTGAGCCGAAACCAAGAGTCAGACACTTAACCAACTGTGCTACCCAGGTGTCCCCTGGCTTTCTTCACTCCTAATGAAAGCAGTTAAGGCTGTAAATTAGACACTAAATAGCATTCTAGCCTCATCACGCTACTTCTACCTGACATTTTCATTACTGTCTAATTATAAGTATTACCATTGTTATTCCATGTTTGACCCATGATATACTTAGAAATACTTTTAATTTCCAGAAAAGACTTTTTACTGTTTTAAAAAGACTTTTTACTTACTGTTTCCTCATTTAATCCCATTATAGAGAACTTAGTATGTATATACTTTGATATTTGCTATTTTTACTAAGACTTTCTCTATAATAATACATTAGTATTTTTAATACTACATTAGTATTTTGTAATACATTTTAATAATACATTAGTGTTTCTTTTAATGGCCTATGAGTTCTAGAAAGAAATTTGAATCATTCTCGCATACTGTTTCTTTTATACTTAAGACTCATCTTTATCTCTAGTTAAATACCATGTTGTATATTATTTTAGCTATATAAGCTTTCTCTTGGTTAAAATTTGCCAGATATATCTGTTGCCATGGCTTTACCTTTAACTCTGGGGGTCCTTATGTTTTAGATATGTCTCCAGTTTTTGTTTTCTTTCTTTTTTGTTTCCAGTTAAGATGTCTTCTCTTTCTTTCTTTCTCAATCCTCACATGCACCCAAAATGATTTTTATTTCAGCATGAGAATCTTGTTTTTTTTTTAACAAGAGAATTTAGCCCACTTATGTTTAATTGTTGACATATTTGAGTTTATTACTACCATCTCACATTGTGTTTCCTATTTATCCTAAGGTATATTTATCTCCTATTTTGACTTCTACTGGACTTAAATAATTTTTTTTATTCCTTGCCCATTCTCTCCTGGTTTGGAAGTTATGTATTTAATTTCTATTTTTTTTTAATGGTTACCCTTAAAGTTTCAATATGCATTCTTATTTTAATGAAGTCTGAATTTAATTCTATCTTCCTCCAAAACAAATACTTAGAACAGTTTAAATCCAATCACTGTCTTCCTGTCTTACATATTACTTTTGTACAGCTTTTAATTTTACCTTATCTTTTTGTTTCTAAGTCATGCCATCATTGTTATATTAAATACAAATTTAAATTTATCCAATCTGTTCATCATTCCTTCTTGCAACTCACTCCCGATTTGTAGATTTAATCTGTCAATGAAAAAATCTACATTAAGCCAAATTATCATTCAAGAGTGATGGTGTAATACAAATTTTATCTTGGCACATTGAAAATATTCTTCTTTTTTACTATTGACTAGTCTACTGCAGTTCTTATAAGTAAACTACTGTTTCTTCTTTATTGTTTCTAAGATTTCTTCTTTTTCTTTTGAGTTCTGAGATTTTATTTCAGTAAGTCTAGTGTCTTTTGTACTTAATCTGCTTGGGATTTGTTGTGCTTCCCAAAAATGAAGATTTAGGTCTACTTTTAACTCTGAAAAACTATTAATCATTATCTCTTCAAGTATTCCCTTTGTTCTTCCTATGATGACAGTTAACATATATAAACCTTTATTCTATTTCTACATTTATTTTCAACTGTCATATATTTCTTGTTAATTTATCTCTCAATCTAGTTTCTAGATAATTTAATGAGAGCTACTACTTTCCAATTTATTAATTCTCACTACAATTGCATTCAGTAACATTCCCTTCAAGAACTTTTAGTAAGTTCTTTCAAAATCTGCCTTTCCTTTTTTTTTCAATTACTTTTTATGACCATTTGTTCTTTTCTTGTATTTTAAATTCTCTATTTTATGTCTTTGATCATTTAAAAAACCTCATTATCATAGCATCTGATAATGACTCTACTGTTTTAAATTATTGGAAACTGTATAATTCTAATGTGTTTTATGTCTACTAACACATACTCATGGTAGATTGTTTTCTTATTTATTTTGCAACTATGTATCATGAGCTTATGTTCAGCAGGTATTTTTATGTGGGAATTCTGAGAGATTAAAGGTTCATTGCACTATATCAATTTTATATTTGTTTCTACCAGGAACCTCAGAAAATAGCTTTTTATAAAAACTTCTTAGCTTGGGGTTTTCCAAATAATGTAGTCAAAATAAAATCAAATGTCAAACAGGCACAGGTCTGTGGAAGATTTTTTTTCCTTCTCTTTCAAGCAACATCCTGCTAATCCTCAAGACACTGTAGAAAACAAGTGTATTATAAGAACCTTGTTCCATTTTTACCCATGGTGGATAAAATGTCCTCTTTCTTACCCCTTTCTCAATCCTCACATGCACCCAAAATGATTCCCTAAGTAGTGTTTCTCTCTTTCTCTCTCTCTCTCTCTCTCTCTCTCAACCCTCAGAATATTTTCCTTACAAAAGAACTAATTGACTTAAGCAGAGTTTCCAGAAAGAGCAGGCCCACAGCCCACTTAGAAGCAAGTTTTATCAGCCTCAAGGTAAACATCTACCAGCAAGTTTAATGAAGAAAGTCAACAGGGGAAAAAAAAAAAAAACACATAGAAAGAGAAAATAGAGGCAAGGAGAGAATTTCTATTTGCTGACCACGGACATTACAATAACCCTCAAAACCACTTTTTGTGCCAGATGTTCCCTCTCAGTTTGCGGACAAGGGCCAAGGATAAATAGCCAGAAGAGGGGACTAAGGTATATCTCCCTGACTCCTTTCCTCAGATGGAAAGTCCATGAGTCAGAAAAGTGGAGCCCATAATAAACATCAGAAATAGAGCCTGAAGTAAAGGGAAGCTCAAAGCAGGAAAAAGTCCTGTTCCTAAGTGTTTCATGGACGGTGATCTTCCTGCAAACTCTGCTTTAGCCAATGAGTTCCCCTGGACATTTCTTAATTTTTTAATTTTTTCTCAATTTTTTAATGAAAAAGATTTTCATTTCTTAATCCTCTCTAACCTTCCCTTCCCTTCCCCTAAGTTTCCAATAGCAATGATGCTGATTCTCTAGGCCGGAAGACTAAGACCACAAATGGGGAGGAAGGAACAATTGGAGGAAAGGCTTTTCCAAACTTTCCAAAGTCAAAATATCTGCAGTATTCCCCCTTGGAGACAGTCCCACTTTCCTGAAGCCCAGATATACCTCTGACATAAAGTTGCAAGATAATATGATTTTAGAATTCAGGCCTTCTGATGCTCCAGGACATTTAAAAAAAATCATATAGTCATCAAATAGCTTCATTCCCAGCTGTGTGGAAAGTGACTCTGCAGCTCTCACTTAATTTTGGTTGCATTACCTCATTCTATACATCATTCATGACAAGCAAGAAACCACGGGGCTCCCTTAGCTACATCCTCTTGCCCTTGACCCAGCTCTAATTCCTTTGGCCATTTACTTCATAAATGTGGTAAATCCTCTTGCTAAAAGAGGTTGCACAGGCATTTTGATCAGTTGGCTCTTTCCTCGTTGTCACAACAAGCAAAAGAGGCCAGGGCAATTAGGAACCCCGACCTACTGCCATTTTCTTGTCCTTCCCATGTGATCCACATTGCCCATTACTCTGGCAACCAGGATGGAAATGGTGAGAAAGAGGAGATTTTCAAAAACTGTCTTTGGGTGAGATATTTATGTCTTGCCACCTGGCACTTTTCCTTGAACTCAAAGGGAGCACCAAGATAGCCGGCAGCGTGACTCCTCTACCCCACGTAAATGAATACATTTACACCTTCCTCAGCTGTTCGTGTTGGGAAGGAGCTAAGAGTCCCCATGTGCTTCAAGGACCCATCCAGGTCTCGTCCATGTTAAGACAGAAACTCAGGAGGATGTGGCCTCCGGGCTGAAAGTGAGACAGCACTGAGCCATGCCCCAGGAGAATAGTCCTCTAATGATTTTGTCTTGTTTGTAGACACAGCTCTTCCCCCAGTCTTCGTTACGGGGCTTCCTAATACTCATAGGAGGAGAGCACATGGAAGCAAAGGATTCATTCTGGACCTGCTAAAGGAGTGGTAGTGTTGGGGCTGGAGCCCACAGGTATGTAGAACTTAACCGGGAATGCCAGTCTGTCCCAGGATTCAAACACAATTAGATGAAGCAGTCTTTCTGGCCAAGGCTTACATTAATTCTAATCTTCTGTACCCTTATCCCTACAATAAAACATAATTGGAATGGAGGGGCTACAACATGCTGACTCATCAGAGCAAGATTAGATCATTTCCATGTACTGTGCACAGACATAAAAGCAAATGTAAACATCTTAAAAAGGATTTCAACATCAAGGATTAAAGCAAAAAGGGTTTTATGTTTAACTAAGAGTTAAGCATAAATTCTATTTCCCCAGAATTCCATTAATAAAGGGTTTACTTCTAAAGTGTTTGGGGGCACTGCGCTGTCTTCGCTTGAGACCTTGGACCACAGTAGGATAAATAAGCAAGACACAAAAGCACCAAAATTGCCTGGAATTTCTCTCAAAATATGCAATGCACTTTGAAAACCAAAGGAAGAGACTAGCTAAAAGATACATATTGCTCTGTTTTAAAAAGACTATTTTTATATTTGCTTAAGGAAAAGGGAGCCAGGAAAGCAGCTCATTCAACAAGCTCATCCTTTGAGTCCCTCTCTCAAAGAAGCCAACTAATCTGGTCATCGGAATCACTACCCATGGGTCCCCTTGAACTCCTTAATCTTGTATTATGTAGACCTTAAAATCAATTGCTAGAAGAATGTATCAAAGAAAGTTTCAAAGTCAGCTTAAGGTTCATTTCGCTCAAGAAATTCCTGGCTTTTCTTCTTTCAGGGCCTCTCTGTCCCCTCTGTTTAATTGCTTCTGTGTTCCTCCAGCCTAACCCCAGCTTGATCTTTCTTACCAAGGTCTGCTCCAGGACTGGCAAAGCAGACAGAAAAGCTCTTTAAGAATATAGAGTTTACTATTAATAGCAGTGACACCAGCCATTGAAAGCCAAGGCGGTCAAGTAAGGAAATCTGTCAGCGTGGATTAGCTTTCCAGCACCTGGGAGGTAGGACTTATTTATAAATAAAAATAGACAGCAAAAATATCTGGCCCCTCATAGGCCCCTGATGTCTGAGAAGGCCTACGTGGATCCAAGTCCAAAGGCTTTTCCCAGCTGTCCTCCAAACCTAGCAGCAAACTTTTGTTTCTGAAACTGGAGTTAAGAAAAAGTAGGCTTATTTCCATCTGAATCAAAACCCCTGCTTTTGCAGACACTTGTACCTTCCTGCATGAATTTCAAAACAGACCCAGATATGTCAGAGCATCCTCTGGGGTTCACATATCAAAATTATTGATGGGTTCTTTGCCAGAGCATGGCCTTGCCCTCTACACATCCACCATGGAAGGACCACGTTCCCTCCGTGTAAGATCTAAGCCTTCTACATCTCCGTCTTGGTAGAAGTCCTTTTCCTGTTACAGAGTGGCTGTAAGAATCAAATCAAAATCTATTTCGAGCAGCCTGCATTTCACAGTAGCATTTTGAGGTTAATTTGCTAAATGTCTGGGTTCTAGAAGCTGCATGAGGACGCTTGTTGCCAAGTTTGGAGGTCAGATGACTAATGGTCATTTCCGCTACAATGGTCTCTGGTCCAGAGAAGCTTTACAGTATCATTGTACTGAAAACCTACTGTCACATATCTCAAGTAACGGTGTACATACACACACACACACACACACACACACACACACACTGGATTTCCTGGGGAAGTGGATGTCCTGTTGTGCAAGCTAATACAATTGCCCATAGCATTTTCTTGTGCTATTCAGCCTTTCAGTGCTCATCTCCTATCTTACAATGATACCATTTACTTTTACAAATAATTCTTGCCTTTTTGGGTGTCAGGAATCAGTAGGCTATAACCATCCCCTGATTAGCTGCCCACATTTAGCTCCTTTAATCTTTCCTCTGATCAGATTCCCTGAGCCCTCCTCACCTCCAGCTACTCCTTCTCCTTGCCCTTTTCCAAATTCCCTAAGGTTCTGTGCTCCTAAACTGAGCTTTACAAAATTAGAGTGATACTCCAGATGCTTGCTCACTAAGGAGCCAAGAGACCAGCTGTCACCTCTGGTCTCTGCTCCTCTAACTCAGGGTACGTGTCCCAGAATAGGCCTGGCCTTTCATGCTGCCTCCTTTCATTGCATTCGGGCTGCTTGGTGGCTGTCCACTATCAGGCCCACTCCCCTTTGGCTTTCCAGGTTTCTTCTTCCCATGAAGTACATGTTTCAGATTATTTTCCTTCAAACTCAAATAGGCCACTGGTTGGCATGCCCGGGGGGGAAAAAAAGTCTTTATTATCATCTTGGTTTGGAAATAGCCCCAACATTTCCATGAACATTTCTACCAAAGGAACTCTATAATAAAGCCTTCCACTCTGGAAAGAGAAAGCTAGAAGGAAAATTACTTATGATTTTAGGCTCTTCATTTCAAACACTATTTGGGAGAAGAAATCTAACATTCCAGGCAGGATCTGCCTCAGAAAGGCTTTGATGACTTAGGAAGAATGACTGTGAACCATACCTACAGCTATAGAGAGGAAATCTTCCCCTACTAAAGTCGCCTCCCCTGGGGTTACAGGGAGCTGCCATACGCTTCTCCTAGGCGCTTTGTTGCCTGGGAACCCTGCTCTCTTTCCTCCACCTCCCCCGCAATCTGTCCTACTCTCCTTTCTGGGGAGCTCAACTATGGCAGGTGGCAGGAAGGGTGTCTATGGGGACTGAGGGGCCCCACCCTCCTCCAGGAAGGTTCAGGGCCCACGCTGTGCCCTGGAGAAGTCCGGGAGGCCTCATTTCAGGAACCCCCAGGCCCACAGCACTAATCCCTACAGCTGCAGGGGGAAGAACATTCCTATTTTAAGAGGTCCTGAGCAGCGATGTGCTCACCAGGTCTGAGTCACTACTCCTCACTAAGGTCTGTGAAAGAAATACATTTCTCAGCCTTAGCTCTGCATGCTTTATTTTCTTCAGCCTCAATCATCAACTGGTTTACCACAAAGTGTTTAAAAGGAGCTAGCAAAGCAGCGGTAACCAAGGAAGCAATGGTGTCTGGAATTATAACAGAGGCAAAGCTAAGAGTTATAGGAGAGCTAAAAATAAGTCACTAACCATATCGTGCTTCCTTTAACATACATGTTCAGGTACCTAGAAGAGAAAACCACCTACCGTTCAAAAGAATCAATAAAGAACACCACGATTAACCATACCCTGCCCTGGTACGAAGAAGCCCACCCTGCCCCCTTAGTGAAGTTTTTTAGGCAATGAGGATATTTCATAGTAAGATAATTCATCACTATTATAAGTGAGACTATAGAACCATCAGGGGCCTCCACATAAGCCATTGCAGTAATTAGAAAAGAATGTCACAGCACGTCCATGGCATTTGGTACCCCTCATGCAAACCATTGCAGGTGAGCAAAAGTTCCTCCATAGAGTTTGCCACAAAACATGTATTTCTTCCTCATCAGCAAGTTACTGTTTAATCAACTTTGTCTTTTAGTCTTGACATAAATAATACTAATGGCTTATATTTATTGTATATGTACACAATTATTATTAACTCAATCCTTATAGCAGCCATATGAAGCACCCCTTTTTATGCAGGAGAAAACAGAAATGTAGAGAGATTAAATTTGAATTCAGATCTTCCTAGCTACTCACCTTAAGAATTTAATCCCATTTCTCTACAGTTATTTATAAGTCACGTGTTGAATGGTGAGGGTTTGCGTCTTTATCTTAATGGCTACTTCTCATTCTCCCATATAGTCCGGCTGTTTTTCACACATTTTAAATGATATCACTTCAAATAGTTTGTACCCTTTTCTCAGACTTCCATATTGCATATCACATTTGGGTGTGGCTCAGCAGTCTAAGCACTTGGTGCAGGGAATCCCATATTCCCAAACTCTGTTTTGTTTTCCTTTGAGAAAAACAGTGGCCAGATCTAGGGTAGGATGATCTTGGCCTCAAGTTACAAGCTCCCAATTCTCTAGGACTACCTTGGTGTCTGTGTGTGTTTGTTTAGAGCTGCCATAACAAAAAGCCACAGACCGGTGGGGCTTAAACAGCAGAAGGTTATTTTCTCTCTATTCTGGAGGCTCTAAATCCAATATCATGGTGTCCACAAGGTTGGTTTCTCCTGAGGCCTCTCTCCTTGGCTTGCAGATGGTCATCTTCTTCCTGGGTCTTCACGTCATCTTCTCTCTGTACCTGTCTGCGTCCACACTTCCTTTTCTCATAAGGACACCAGTCATGTTAGATTAGGGACCACCTCATTTTACCACAATTACCTCTTTAAAAGACCCTATCCCTAAATATAACCACATTCTGAGGTACTGGGCATAAGAACTTTGACATACGAATTTGGCACAGAGGGATACAATTTGATCGATAGCAGTACCCTAACAATTTCCTGGAACAAAGTCAGCTATGTTATGTAATATAAATGCCAGGGACCCTGGCAACCAGGAATTTAAACCACTACTCTTTCTCTAAATGCTTTTGTGTTACTTCCATATGAGGATACAGACAAGTTTTTTGGTGACCGAACCATAGTTTTTAATCAGTGTACCAACAATATCAACTGCATTAATAGTTTTCATCTTAGAAAGACATCATGGGTCTCATCTATGAAAAAAATTATAGATGTTTTTACCAATTGTGAATTACCAACTTCCAATTAGTAAAAACAAATTCTAGATTTTTAAAAATGTACTGAGACCAGTAAAGTCTTCTTGAACTATTATGGTAATACATTTGGCACTTAAAACTCTATAACCTCTGGTGAATGTACAGCCCAGCATGTTACCCAGGGCCCTCAACGTAATTCCTGGTCACTCCATGTGAAGATTCAAAATGACCTGACAAGAGGCAATTCAGATGTGTATAGTTACATCAGTATAAAGGCTATCATTATGCGTTGCCTATTGGTTTTGTGCTAGGTGCATTATGTGCATTAAATCATCTATCCCCTCAAAATCCCTGGCAAGAGATATCCTTGCCCCTGCTTTATCAGTGTGGAACCAGAACACTAGAGAGATTAAGTAAATTGCCCAAGGTCACATTGTTCACAGATAGTTAAGGCAAGTCCTAGATGGGAACCTAGTTCTTCTGAGCCTTTTTTTGTCACCACATGCTGCTTATTTAATTTCTGAAGACATGAGACAGTGTACTCTCAGTGCTCAGACCTTTTCCTGGGCCATAAAAATACCCAATCTTAGTTCCATCAACTGTTGGTTTTGGTAAACAAAATAACAACAGCATTTTTGTTTCTATGTTTTAGCTGCAAAATAAACCACGGGGTATTCATCATCAGATATAAAATCTACATCTGTGTTTGGGTGATGATGAATACAAAAGTTATGTAAAACAACTAAGGATGCAATTTTCATAGAAAAAGTTAATTGTATTCAGTAAACCTAGTTAATAATGACAAGCTGCCTTGTAACATCTCTGGAACCGCAGTCTTGGATTCCTACAAAACATTTATTCCATTGTTTAATTTCCTCTGTCTTGTGCCCTGGCTTCCCAGTCAAGATTATATAGAGCTTTGTCAGAGGCAGGAACCCTTTCCTTTCTTTGTACCGTCTTGCCATGCTAAGTACAGTGCCTTGCACAGAAAAGGTGCTCATTACCTTTTAATGCTCAACTTTAAAGTCTTTATGAAATAACCACCAAGAGAAGCCCATTGGAGAACTTGGTGATAAACTTCGTAACTGTCCATCAGGGTGTCTAAGAAATCCCTAAAACTGGCCATTTCAAGATAGCTTACTTAGCTTTGTGATGTCAGATGTTCTCTCTCTGGACCTTTGACCTATAAATCTTAAATGCCTAAGGGATGGCTGATGGTTCTAACAAGGGACGTTTTTGTAATAATTGCACAGTTCTATTTAGTTATATAAAGTAGGAGGTGTAAGAAATCTTAACAGGTTCCATTTGTGGACTCCAAAGGTGGTCCTAGTTACAGCAGGATTCTCGGCAATGGCCTGAGAGAAGCCAACTGAAAGCTTGAGTCAGTCCAAGGCTGCCAGCATAACCAGGAGTGCCTTCCTCCTTACTCCTGTTGCTCGGTTACCTTCTTTCTTCTCAGGACCCCATTCTTTTGGCTGTAAGGTTACAAAAGTTATACTAACAAGGCAAAAGCAGGGTGGTTATATTTAGAGCTTAACCAGCTACATGATACTTCTTTACCTAGAAGTAAAAATTAACAATAACTCAAAGGAGCATATAAGCACACTCAGAACTTAAGACGAGCCACAGGGTCTCTTGGCACATATAACAGTAACCCTGATGCCAGAGATAAAGAGGTCTTTCTTAAAGGAAAGCACTGTCTTCAAGAGACAGAGCCAAGAGTGAGAACACGATTGGATGGCTACTAGTAGATCTGGTCCCCAGGAAGACGGCATTGTTCAGGGAGCCCACCAAGATAAACAAACCTTTCTGTGGCCACCAATCTCCTTTCAGTTCAGGACATTCATCTACAGGTCTGCCCTAGACCCTTCTCTTTGTCCCAGAGTGACTCTAGGTGCACCTTCTTTGGATTTCTACAGCTCAAAGAACTTACGAAAACAATAAAATTGTTCAGTCTATGGAGAAAATGTTCTGAGAATGGTAGGGATGAGATGGATTTACTGATCCTTTAAGGAGACAGAGATACTTTGATGTGGGGTTTGAGGCAGTTTAGAAACTAAACAAGCTCTGGTAGCTCCCTCTGAGATGTTCAATAGCTTGAGCTATCCTGAAACTGGAATGAAGCTCTTACTCTCAGGCCTAGGAGGCCTTTAGTTGCATCACGCGCTAGGTGGATTATAAATGCACTGGCACCTGGAAGCAGAAGCGGAAAGGGAGGGCAATGAGCTACCACCCCACAGTGAAAAGGTCTTTCTGCTAAAACTCCTCTAAATCTGAGTTATCTTTTATCAGAAGACAGGTTTGCAGAAGATATAGATTCCGATTATGGAAGAATTTAGATAAGCAAAATAAGCATAAATAAGAACAAGAAGGTGAAGTCTGAGGTGCAAAGTATGGCAAGAGATAGAGCAAAGGATGCTGATGCATGCAGGGTCCTACTATAGACACCGTATACAGCCCAGTCCAGAGAATTCCTCCAAAACAGCAATTCTAGAAAGTGAAAGAGGACACTGGGTCTCCAAAAGAAGTGAATCATACCAAAGCCATCACTACACAGCTAACCCACCCCTTTCATCAAGGCAGAAATTACTCCATATTAGCCACAGCTCCCATGATCTCATTAGCAGAGATATTGAAAATCCGCTGTTCCTCTAGGAGGGAAAATTGAAACTGTGCCACAAATTATTTCACCCGGAACATTTCAGTCTGATTGGATAGATGAGGATGAGGGAAAAAAAATCTATCTCCCCATGGTAATTTCTTTAATCCTGTTGTTGGGAGGGTACTTGTGTGATGGAAACTGAGATGTGTCCTGACGTCTGCTAGCCCCAGGAAAGGCCCAAACCTATATATCCTGAAGATTTGGAGAATGGGTAAGATTCTTTCATTGCAAGTAAACAGTTTGGCCATTAAGCAATTCTGGGCTTGCACAAAGTAAAAGTTCAGGGGTGGATCTGGTTTGGTGCACAGATGGAATCAGGACTCAAATACTATAATCAGGACATGGCTTTTTTTTTTTTTCCCCCTTGCAATTAGTCCTGCCTTCCTCAGTCTCAAGTCCATACAAGGGCATTAGCAGCATAGACTTCTCACCTGCTCAGGGGCCTAGCCCAGAGCACAGGAGTAAGAGTCCTGATCCCAGTAAAAGTCTCAGAACATCTCTTGGGTCACATGTTCACCTTCAAATCTAGACTACATAGGGGTAGAATCAGATACACCAAAGCCACATGTACTGAGTTAGGAAAAGAGGAATTCAAGCTGTGACTCTCTTTAAGAAGAGTGAATACTGAGTGACAAAAGCAACAAATTCCCACCAGTTATGAGCCGTCTTAAAACTAGTTTACAGAAACCTTTTGACTTAGCTTGGGTTTCCCCCTAGAAATGGAGCCTGAGATAAAGGCTCACATGTGAGTCATTAATTGACAGAGATAAATCCAGGAAACTTGACAGCTAATAAGACTGAAACAGAGGCACTGGGGTGGCTCAGTCAGTTAAGCATCTGTCTTTGGCTCAGGTCATGATCCCCATGGCTCAATCCGAGAGTCCCTGGATCAAACCCTCATGTTGGCTCCCTGCTCAGTGGGAAGTCTGCTTCTCCCTCTCCTTCTGCCCCTCCCCCTGATCCTTCTCTCTCTCTCTCTCTCTAATAGATAGATAAATAAATAAATAAATAAATAAATAAATAAATAAATAAATAAATAAATATCTTTTTTAAAAAAAATGAAACAGGAAAAGAGGAAAAATTAATGCAAAGTACATTGAAGAAGTATATAGGAGGAGGGATCCAGAAGGGGGCATTTATTGACCAGCTGCCATCCTCCATTGGTCAAGAATTGCCAGAGGTATTAATTCTGAGTTCATATGTGAGAATGGCCTAGTAGTTTCCTGCGGCTGTCCTGCACTGCCAAGTCGGAAAATCCTAGAGACACAAAGAGAGAGATAGATGACAGAGCTGGTTTCCATGGTAATGACTAGAGTAAATAGGAGAAGGTGGGGCACAAGAGTTGGCCAATATACATTTCCTCTTGGATATTCAAATTGTTTTTGCTTTGTTTATTCTTACAGGTTAATTTTCCACCACGAATAAACTGTAAAAAGAAAATACCACAGGGCAAGACATGGAATTATGTGAGGAACTGTAGGAAAAGACTTGGGCTTGAATCCTCACTCCCCCAACACCAATGTCATTTAGAGCAAGTCAGTTAATCTCCTTGACTACTACCAGTAAAACACAGATGTCAGTGATGCCCACTCTGTGTGATTTGGGGGTAGGGAGGTATTTTTAGTATATTAAGTCAAACTATCACTTTATGAAAAATATTATTTTCATATCCACTACTACTAACAAAGGCAGCTCCATAAGTTTTAAAATGTTCTCACAAACTAAATGGACTTTCATAAGGAATGCTTCTAACCTCTTCTACTTTCCTTCACTTGATGAAGTTTGTAATTCATGATGTTTAAAAACAACGTTCAATTAATTGCAGAATTGAATGGTGTGCCACACCAACAGAAAAGTTGCAAAAATGTCATTGAAATTGCTGCAGGATGCACCACCAAGATTCCACCCCAAACTCTAATTTCTTAGATACATACTGCCATCTTTTAAAACCCATTTAACATTTAACAGGGGCACCTGGGTGGCTCAGTCGGTAAGTAACCGATTCCTGATTTTGGCTCAGGTCATGATCTTAGAGTTGTGAGAAAGAACTTGCATTAATTAAGATTCTCTCTCCCTGTCTACTTTTGCCCTTCCCTCCCTGTCCCTCCACTTTCTCTCTAAAACACAAACAAAAAACAAAAGCAAACAAACAAACAAAAACCACCTTAATCCAAAACAAGGGAGGGGTTATTTTATATCCAGCCATGTGGTAATGTAGTCTCCAAGAACTTCTTAAAAAGAAATCATGACTCCTCTCCTCCCCCCTCCTCCCCTCCCCTCCCCTTCTCTTCCATCTCTCTCTCTTTCTCTCTCTCTCTCTCTAATTTTCTCCTTCAACCCAGCTGTAATCCCAAAGCAACTTAATATTTTCAGCAGAACATCAAAGGGGCCACACCCCTCTGCAGACCCCTGTGAAAGAAGCCATAGCCACCAGGTCTCCTGTAGTTCCCAAACTACCTCAACCTCTACACCCACTTACATCACGCAGCACAGCCAGAGCCAATGGCCCAAAAGCAACTCACCTGCAAATCAAAGTGAATTTCAGGGATGTCAAATCTACTGTATTTTAACTCAGTCCATCTGCATATACTCTCCAAATAGGACAAAAATCCATCCACTTGTTCCTACATCATGTACTAATAGTAAATAGACAAACTTCCATGTGGATGGGGAAGAAACCAACAGGTAGGTCATCTCCGTAAGAATTTCTCAGCTCAAAATTTAGGAAAATAAGTTCAGGCAAAAGTGTAACTGAGATGAGGATTTAAGATAAGGAGCAAATGCCACTGTATGGCAAGGTGATCCTCAGACAGGTCACATACATGAAGACAGGTAGGGGTGGGGTGGACTTTAAAGGAACACGTGGCCCTATAAGAAGAGCAGCAGCTACTCAGCTTCCATCACCTATGGCCATGGGGTAGGCCAGTTTAGTGTTGCCTGGTTTGTCTTTATGACTTCAAGCACCATTAATCTAAGTCTTATGATTCAAATTCTTGAGAGAGGAAATATCATCAATTCAGCCTACAGAATGATTCATCCAGGATCAGATGCCTCCTTCTCATCCAGTTTTGGCTGGAGAACTGAGGAGGGCCAGTCACATGGTCTACTGTCTACACTGGAGGAACTTGGAGAGAGTGAGTTGATTTATGAGAAGTGGGCAATGGGAGAAACTAGCACAGCAAAGCCTGCCTTTACAGACCTAGAGAACACCTTGTAGACTCAAGACAGTCACACCACGATTTTCTACTGGGGAGGAGGATCTTCCTCACCAGGCCTCTATGTGCACACAGGTGTTGTATTCACTGCTCTGATCCTGTGCTGCTCATTTGAGCTAGACTGGGGATAGAGTGTCAATAATGAGGCTTCACCCTCACTTCTCTATATTGATATTAAGGAATAATGTCACCAAAACACTTATTGCAGCAGTGTGTGCAAGAGTAAGGGAACAAGAGCCATGTCCCCAAGAGAGCAACAAAGCTCTCAGCCATGAACACTGTAACCCCCTGCAACATCATGGTAGACTCCTAGCTTGGGAAACTGAATGCAAGGCCCAGGGCTAAGTACATTTTGATCAAGAGAAGAATAGAGAAGCCTTTGGAGGTGTGTGCTTCCAGAGACAGCATAATCAGAATCTTACCTCACAGACCAGGAAGCTAGGGCCCAGTGGGATTTAGAGTCTAGCTGGAACATAGGCAGGGCTCTTCACATGTTTGTAGCAGTCTCTGGGGTTGAGGCAGAAGAACAAGAGAGAATATGACACTTAACTATAAAAGCTACATCCTCCTGTCACAGACTTCCAAACTAAAGACATTTTTCACTTGTCAAAAGTGGGCAGTCAGTGCCTTGGAATACAATAATTGAAGGGCAAATGCTCCTTGACTTGACAGAGCCTGTTTATAATTACATTAGCACAGACACACTTTAATTAAAAATCACAAAAATGACCTTAGCTGTGCTATGAGGCCTATATTAAAATCCTGGCTGAGGAGCTACTTTCTAAGCAAGCTCCTATTTTCAGATGCCTGCCCTTTGTTAAAGAATTTCCCTTAGCTTGAAATGTCTTAGATTTATTCTCTGACACTAACGACTCTTTGGCAATCCCTGAAAAAAGACTAAGCCAAAAGTACATCACTCAAACCTGAAAAGAGAATGCGGTTCTGCCCCTGGACCAAGCAGCTGTGGCTGAGATGCAGGGTGGTCAAGCCCTGATACTGCCCACTTGCAGGAACTTGGAGAGGAGGCACTGTAGTGGTCTAAAGGACCATCTGGCCCAGTCTCTCATTTTACATGCAAAAGAACAGAGGCTCAGAGAAAACAAGTGACCATCCAGGGCCACCACCCCTCAGTGGGAAAGGTAGGACATACCAGTGCGCTAGATAATCACTACTTGGGAAGATGAGCTGCTCAGTCAACTGAAAGAGAGATACAATTTTGAAATTACAAATATCACCCTCTATTACTTCCCAGATTGTGCTCCTGAAAACACCAATCTTCTAGCTACTTCTTCTTCTGGTTTAATAAATAGAAAAGGGGGAGAGCAGGGGAGAGAGGGAGAGAGACAGACGGGGAAAGAGAGAGAGAGAAAGTTCATTGAGGATACATAAACATCAGAAATACTACATTCCATATTCCCTTCTTGGAGATTCACAACACACAGTAGGGAATCTGAGAAAGAAGATCAGCAGTAAAGAAATCTGTTTAACTCAAAAACTCTTTCTTCAAGTCACATCTATTAACATCCTGCGGACTCGGTGTTCTAGGAAACATACATCAGGACGTGCTGGCTTAGTGAGAAGAGAAATGAATTTCAAAATAATTGGGCTGGAAAGTAAAGAAATTGAAACAGTCTGGCTCATGTCAAACAAGAGTTCAGAAATGGCACAATGTCATCTTCATTTTCTTCCCCTGGGTCTTTTACACTTGGAACTTGGAAAGAAATGGAAGATAAGGGTGTCCTTGAGTTTCTTGAGTAACAAAGATAAAAAGAATAAATCTTCTTCTTTAATTTACCATTAAAGGTTAGTGTAAAGGAGTAAAAACATAGGCCCTGCCTTGCCACACTCTTCTCTATGGGTATTTAAATTCCTACCAGAAATATAATGCTTAGAATAGTATTCCCGCATATTTATAACTTCTTTATAATGAACTACCATGATTTTCTTTTCCCTCGAAGCTGGTAAAGTTACATTCTTACCTCAGAAACTATGAGGAAATCAAATTTGGCCTTTAAATAAACTAATTTGAAAGGTTTAAAAAAATATTAGAGACTTTAAAAAAAGGAATAGAGGACTTGAATATCCCAAAGTGTGAAAATGCCACATTTTTATACTCAAATGATTCAAAATAGATGAACAGAATGCTTCCAAACTTTCTAAAAATACCTTCAGGCAATTAAAAAAAATCAATCTAAAGGGTCATTTATTTCAAGAACCTAAAAGCCCAATTTAGCACTCCAGTGAGCCCCCACAGCTGACTGGATCTGGGAGACCAGGGCTGAGAAAGGTCATTCACACCCCTCCCTAACTCCTTAATGATATGTTTAGCCAGGCTAATTTTAGACCTGTCGGAAGCTTTTGATTCAGTTAACCATAAGGTGTTGGTGACAAGACTGTGGTCAATGGGAGGCGTGGGCTGAGCTCCTTTTGAAGTCAGCTGGTGAGTTCATTCCTGGAAGGAGGGTGTCAATAGGTAGTCACAAGGGACTGTTCGTGATCTACATACATCTCCCAGGAGGTCTCTTCTCTCCTCCCTATTTACCCAACATGGGCAGGAGACCTTGGGAACCATCATTAGAAGCCACAACATCTGGATGATCCTCATCTCACTCTCATCTTTTGTACTGATCCATTCAAACTGTCCTCACCTTTGGCTTTGCTCATAGTTATTTTGGCTTGGGCAGGAAACGGTTGGCTTCAAATCAACCTGGATAGGCTGAGGTGGTGGTGATCTTCAGTCAAAGGAAATACTTTAAGGATGTCAGAGGTGGATCTGCATCACAGCTATTGGAGGGTAGAGGCTCACTGGTAGGTCTTTTAACAGGTGCTTGAGCACAAACCAGAAAAGTACCTTTTTTTCTTGGATTCAGAGAAACGTGTGCCTACGCCAGCTCCCAGAAAAGGCATCGTTACATTCAGCTAACCCTGTGGTTAATATAAGTCTCACCACAATAATATCCACTTTTTTATCGACTTTGTTAGATTTTACAGAGGGCATTTCATCACCCTAATGTTCATTAAAGAGAATTTCTTTAGCCCTGTGAGTTTTTATACCAAATAACTCAAATCCTTTCCACCTTCTCAAGGTTTTAACATGAATGGATTTTATTTGGTGCAATGTGTACTTCTACTCTGTACATGCTCCGTAAAGCTATCTGTAGCAAAGAAAATGTCAATATTCCACTCAAGAACTCAACAGCCTGACTGAGTGAGGAAATGTCTTTAGTACTGCCTCTTACTAGATTTCAACAAGTTCTGATGCTATATGGAAACTCAGGGCTAATCTGTTAACGCCCTTTCATTTTATAGAATGGGAAAGCAAGACTTAAATTTTCTCAATGGATATAGTAATTCAGCAGAACCAGAAAACTTCTATGGAGCAAGTAATCTAATATTATCTTTCTAAACTTTATCAATCCCCCCTGGTCCTTACCATGGTCAAAAAGTCTGGAGAACAGGAGGAAGACGAAGAGAGTAGAAAAGAGAGAAGCAAAGGGTGAAAAAATCTAATGAGAAAAACAAGATCAATTAGTATCTTCTTGCCATCTCCTTGTCATCACTCTTTCCAACCATTTTTTTAAAGATTTTATTTATTCATGAGAGAGAGAGAGACAGAGAGAGGCAGAGACACAGGCAGAGGGATAAACAGGCTCCATGCAGGGAGCCTGAGGTGGGACTCGATCCTGGGTCTCCAGGATCACACCCTGGGCTGAAGGCAGTGCTAAACCACTAGGCCACTAGGGCTGCCCTCCAACCATTTTTTTATGTTCTCTTTGGCTTCCCCTCCTTGGATAAACCAAATATCAGCAAGTCTCACTGGAATTCCTTGGTTGCCCATATCCAAGGGACAAAAAGTGGCAGAGAGACAATTTTACCTAAGTGAGCCCTATTTTCCTAGCTTTGGGACTGCATATGCCTCAATGATTAATACTGCAACAGGAATTCTAAATTCTCATCCCATTCACTTGATTGACATCCACTGAACATCTGCCATGTGCTAAGAACTCTGCTGCACATTCTAAGGGATGGGAGTCTGAAGAAGACAGTCTTGCCTCTAGAAATTTACAATGTAATAAGACAGAGAAGAAAAATATTCCTCTTGGCTGTGAAATTCTAAGACTGTGACATTTCACACTAACAATTATAACACAGGGAAGAAACAGAGAGGTGCCCTAAGAGATTTGACCCGAGTATTACGGGATTCCAGAAAAGGTGTATGGCATTGCCAAGTGGCAGGAGCCAGAAATCTTCATGGAAGAGGTGGTATATCTTGAGCTGGAGCTTAAAGGACCGAAAAGTCTTAAACAGTAAGAAGACACTGGAAGAGTTGGGCTTCCTGGAGAAGAAAGGAAATGGCACAAAGCCACAAGAATATAGTATCTGTTTGGGAAACAGCAAGTGGACTGGTTTGGCTGAAGCATAGGATAGATAAATGAAGACAGATACACAGCTGGAAAATCTTGTTGGAAGCCAAACTGCAGAGCATCTAAAAGAACGACCTAGAAAGCTTGGTCTAAATTCTCTTGGTGATGGACAGACACAGAAGCTTTTTCGGAGGGCCAGGCTTGAGGCAAATTAATTGGGCTACAGTCATCTGGGGTGGAAGACACTAGAGGAAGGGATCGGCTTCTTACAATGACCTAAATGAGAGGAAAAGAGCACGCAGTGCGAATGGAAAGGAAGACATTAGGATGCAGAAGGGCAGGAATAAATTGGTGTGAAGGCCGAAGAGCATTTCCTAGGATCCTTGTGATGAAAACAAAATTCTGCTGTATCAAATGGATACTTGAAAGCATGACATTTTAAACCTACCACTGAGATGGTCCCCTTGCTGCCCAATGTTTGTTGATTGGATTATTTGTGTAGGTTAAGGATATCTGTGAGATTTTTTTTTTAATTGTATCCTTCCATGTCTTTTTTATAGTCTGGAAAGACCCAAATAAACAAACAGACATGAGCTATCACATAGCTCCGATGGAAGAAGAGCAAAGGAATCTCCTGATCTCCTTTCTGTTATAAAAAAAAAGGGGGGGGGGGATCCCTGGGTGGCGCAGAGGTTTGGCGCCTGCCTTTGGCCCAGGGCGCGATCCTGGAGACCCGGGATCGAATCCCACGTCGGGCTCCCGGTGCATGGAGCCTGCTTCTCCCTCTGCCTGTGTCTCTGACTCTCTCTCTCTCTCTCTCTGACTATCATAAATAAATAAAAATTAAAAAAAAAAAAAGCAACAGAAACTCCACAGTGCTGGACCCAAGGCTGCTGAATATAAAGAAGGAGGTCTCTTACAGGCTGTCTAAATCAATAGTTCTGCTTTACCACGTCCTTGCTATGTGTTAGGTTGTGCTCCTCTCCCCATTTGTTTTTATATCAGAGATTCCTTTTAAGAATGGACATTACAGGGACGCCCGGGTGGCTCAGTGGTTAAGTGTCTGCCTTTGGCTCAGGTCGTGATCCTGGGGTCCTGGGATCGGGTCCCACATCGGGCTCCCCACAGGGAGCCTGCTTCTCCCTCCACCTGTGTCTCTGCCTCTCTCTGTGTGTCTCAGTCTCTCATGAACGAATAAATAAATCTTTTTTAAAAATGGACATTACAGAACTGGTAAGAACCCACCTATGGAGAGTCCTGTGCAATCTGTCCATGACATTTCTGTACCACTCCTCCCCCCGGGGCAGCCTCGATCACCTAGTCACATGCTAAATGATTTGGTGACAAATACTACTAGCCCTTTTGTCGTACTTAGCTGCTAATGCAGATACATTGTTGACTATCTTCTCCAGGCGGTTTTCTCTGATAAACAGGCAGCAACCTGACTCACATCCTTCTCAGAGAGCCCTCCGTCTGATTTGGATTTTGCTCTTCCATGCACTCATTCTTTGTCCTGACCAACCTCTTCATACACACATACACACACACCCCTTAGCAAACATTAAGTGAGCACTTGGTATATGCCCAGCATTAGACCCAGTGATACAGAACAAAAGATAAAAGGCAACAATCTTTTGCTTTGTGCAAATATTAATGTAAAGAATTCATTTGCCCTGTGGGATACCCCACCCTGAAGACAGGAACCATCTCTACCTAAATCTGATGTCATCTGAATATTGGTGCTGCATAGTGGTAAAGCACATGGACTGCAGGGTCCTACGGTAGGAGGGATGCCGGGCCCTACTGGGCCACATGCTACCTGTGAACCTGGTGAGTTGCTGAAACTCTCCAAGCCTCAGTTTCCTCCTCTGTAAAATGGATGTCATAAGACCAGTACTTAACCCATGGGTGGCCTCCGGTAAGAATTTAATGAGATCATTAATGCAGGAAGGCTAGGACAGCTCCTGCTGTGCACTAAAAAAACACTGAACAAAAATTATCATTAATACTATTAATATCTGGGACGCCTGGGTGGCTCAGTGGTTGAGCATCTGCCTTTGGCCCAGGGCATGATCCTGGAGTCCCGGGATCAAGTCCCACGTCGGGTTCCCTGCGTGGAGCCTGCTTCTCCCTCTGCCTGTGTCTCTGCCTCTCTCTCTCTCTCTCTCTCTCTGTGTTCATGAGTCAATAAATAAAATCTCTTTTTAAAAAATAGTATTAATATCCGACCTGTGATCAGTCTGCAAATGACCACTGGTAGCTGTGATGGTGCCTGTCTTTTTAGAATATGCTTTAAAGACTTGCCAGCATGTCACAGAAAAGTCTAGAAAGCAATGCCCATTTCAGTTTGCATGTCACAGGAGCAATTCTTCTTTAGCCAAATGTCATGTTTTCTGTTTTATTTCTCTCATTTTCTTATACCAGAAAAATTTCATCTGCTCCCGATGTTCATTCCCTATTTAAAGACAGCATTCAGTTTGGGGAGCCAGCAGTTCTCTGCCAATGCTGTCACTACCCAGGTCTGTGGTGCTGAAGGCCCAATCTGCAGCAAGAAGCGACACAAAACCACTGCTGTTCCCTCCAGAGGGAGTTGTGGTATGCAGGGCGGGTTACAGGATCAAGCCCCCACTGAGGAATAAGCAGCAGAAAACATAGAAGGCACACAAAATAGAAATGTGTTCCTCATGCAAACACTCGGTGCAATTAAAAATAAAATGAAGGAAAGAATGACCTAAAATAGAAAATTGGTAGCGGGTATGGGGCGGAACGCTTTTTAAAGCAAAAGATCACGCTTTCCTTTCCTTATTCTCTGAGACTCTAGATCCTCGTTCAGATGAACTTATAACTGTTCTCATCATTTATGTGAAGCACGACAAAGAGCTGGCCTCTGGTTGCGGGCCAGGCGACACCCCAGGAGGCCAGATCCCATGGTTAGTGAACATGAGGCTGCAGAGGTGGGTTATCTGGGGGCTTCAGGCACCCCATACACCTTCTGCTCCAAGCCCCAGCAGGTGCACCTGGTAACGTCTTCAAGGTGAACCTGACTTTCCTCGATGCTGCTCACCCCCAACTTCCTCCGAAGCAATTGTAGCCTAGTTACCCCCACATTCCACAGAAGGCACGATCCCCTCCAAGCACCACGCCTGCTTGCCTGAACATTATCTGCTGAAACAAATTTAGCATTATGCATTACATCACCACCTTGCTGCAGATTAGGGACCCAGACAACTATCTCCCACACGGGCCAAGGTGATCCGGGCAGCCTGGGGCACCGGCCTGTCCACATGGGAAGGGAGCAGAGCTTCTCACTGAGCAGATGCTCTTGAGCCCCACAGATCTAGGAACTCTGTTTTATTTCTTATTTCTTTTTCTATTTTTATTTTATTTTTTTTTTTGCCTTTAAACATGCAGATCGTAATATCAGACCTAGAAGTTTTCCGTGCTGCACAATTTATGCTAGCTCATTACCTCCTGCTACACTCCAAGGCTTTGTAACGGAAATTGGCTCTGATTTCTGAGATGGGCATTACATCATAGTCTTCTTTTAGCACATTATGTCATCCCTGCTGAGACGCATTATCTAGGGTTGGCTCAGCAGTAGTGATTTTTTGTGGGCCGACTGCAGTGTTCCCAAAGAACTGCTGGGAACCACAGATTGAAATCTGAAACATTTATCTTCTAAAAAGCTGAAAAAGGGGAAAGATGTTCACATCGGACCCCATTTATTTTCGTTAACCCTCTCCTCTCCCAGCCCCTTTTAGGTCACATCATAGCAAATGCCAATGACCGATGTGTGGAGCCTGTACATGGACAGTCATCTTGAGGTAACCACTGCTAAGGGTGCCTGAAATATCGGTCCCCATCAAAGCGGGCATACCTGACACATGTCATGATTCTACCTTGAGGTATTTTACAAATGCTTGGGGGGAAAAATCACCCCACACCCTCACATTGATAACATAGAGCACCCTGCTTAATTCTTGGGCTAAGAAAAGAATTCCTTCTCACGATCTGTTTATAAATACATATGAATAAAAACTACATGCACATACATGCTGATGCTCCCGACCGTGTTGTGGCCACAGAGGGAAACTTCTAGAAGGTTTGTATTAGAAATGATTTTTATGCGGGGAACTGAGCTGATATTATCTCTTCTCACTTCAACCATGAAATTAGAAGCCCATTTTGTATCTCTCCATCCTAGGCAGGATTAGAAACCATTGCACAGAGGGAATAGACAGGTGCTTTCAGGATAAAGCAAAGATATTCCCAGACCCCAGAGAATCCTAGTACCTCTCTTGTCACAAAAGCATAATTATGGGGGGAAAAAAGTCTCTAAATACTGAAAGGAAATGGGATACATTCAACCATGACTAAATTACAATTCCCTCCTTATACAGCAACTAATGAGATTCACTGGTTGGGGAGCAAGTGCTGGGGGAGGGTTATAAGAGAGGTTATGATAGCTCCTTCCCCCCCCCACCCATCCCCAGTACATTTTTTTCACTGATTTTTAATAGTGAATATTTTTATGCTCTCGGTTGCTTTTTGTGATTCTAAAATGGTACCCGTGTCCAAATAACTTTATAATTAAAATAGAGGCAAGTAAAGCTATCATTTGGTGCAGCCTGAGAGCCTTGCTCCTAGTCCTACCCTCAATGATTTTTCATGTTCCTTTCCAGTGCCTTCTCACCACTGGCAATGGATCATAAAGCAAGATGGCAGCCTTCGTCCTTTACTCAGCCCAGAGCAAGGCCATGTGAAGAATCTGAACATTCGAAAAGGGGTTGGGACACCTGACCCCACTCTCATGGTGAGAAACTTCCTGAGTGACAATCACCTGAAATATCCATCTTTAGCACCTCTTCTTCTTCTTTTTCCATATTTTATGTCCATTGCTATTTGCCTCTTTTCTCCTAGAGGGGCTGGTATGAGGATTGATGGTATGATCCCACAAAGGGCTCCAAGGCTTTCAGGTGGATGGTGCTCTATAAAATAGTATTATTTAACAGCTAAGGACATTTATAAAAATCCTCTTATCCTTCTCCTTCCTTTCTTTTGTCCCTTCATCCCCACCCCCTCCCCCTAGCTCTAGGAATTTTATGATCTGAAGGCCAAAATGCTTTAAATCTTAATAACTACATGTGCCACTTGGAATACTGGAAGGAAACTATATATACTCTTTACCTGACTCACTCCAAGCTTTGACTGCAGCTAAAGTAACTGCTGCACCATTTAAAAATTCCACTGAAAAAGCAAGTAGCCTTCAACACATTAAGCTGACTTCTTGTAAGTTGTAAAATATTAAATGACCAGAACTTCTATCCAATAATGAAATTACCTGGCTCAATCATCCCCTCTCCCTTCACAGGAGGCAAGAAGGTGGATTCATAAGTCTTAAAGGATATATACCTGCCTCTAGATATTTGCTGGCTAGCCACCAGCTCCTGAAGATATACTGGGGGAGGGGGCTAAGCAGTATTTTTGCTCTATTCCCCCAGGGCTCTGTATGTCCCAGATGGTTGTGACCAATCTTACAAACAAAGGTTTTGGAATGCCCAGAAGTCCTCAGTCCACTCCCTGACCAAGCCAACAATGGAACATAGCAATTATGCTCTTGGTCTTGTAATAGGACAGTCACTGGTAATGAAAATCTATGAGAGGAGTTCTTCTATTCTTTTACAGGGAAGAGGAAACCTAGCCCCAAATCTAGGTGATTTCTAAGAGTTAGGTATATTTGTGGGGAGATCCGATTACACAGTGAGAAATCAACCATTCCCTACTGGAGGTCCCAGAGTAAAAGTGAAAGGCACGGGTGGTCAATGCAGAATGGGAGATCATGCACTGAACTCACTGGCTCCTGACACTACAGTAAACCCAGGCTTGGAGTGAGGAGGGAATTCCGAGCCCAGCTTCAGCTGCCTTTGCCAGCTGTCTTGGCACCAGTCACTGTCCTTAGGTTAGCAGAAGGGGAACAGAACAGTATGAACCTTTCAGGCTCTCCTGGGCAGAGGGCATGTGGAGAATTGGCATAGGCCTCTGTCCCCACCTTGATAGGATCACTATCAAGATTGCCTAATACATGGGAAAATTGACATTTATTTTTATCAATAAAAGCTCTGATCCTGCTACCAGCAATACCAGGATACCAGCTGTCCTAATCACTTGCTCTCTGGGTACACCCCAGAGCTCCACTGCTGGTCCCCTGGGGGCTTGTGGCATTTTTCTAGGCTGCAAGCCTTCCCTACTTCTCAGAGCAAGCCCTCAACAATGCATCTGCAGATCCATCTTCTTGGGAACAGCAACAAAAAACTTCTGCAAAGGTAAGCAGGTATGAATATATAGACCACGAAAACTTGAAGGATTACAGTTCAGATCCATTAAGGTTATAGAGATATGCTTTATCCAGCTTTGCAAAAAAAAAAAAAAAAATCATACAGGTGTCCTAACAATGCAAATCCAACTATTTCTAGTCAGGATGCTTCTTCACTTCCAGAAAGTTTCTATTCTCTTCACCTCTATTCCCAGTCCAAGATAAATACCTGCCTTTCCCTTAAGGTTTTTCCTTCTCGGGTGGCAGGTTTCTACTCCACATTGCCTTCGTGATCTGAGAGGTGTTTCTTGCATACTCCTTAACAAAAATACTAGAATCTCATTAAGCCTGAACAACACAACTAGTAGTCTTCATTCATTCCCTCAGCAAAGACCTACAGAGCAGCAGCAATTGTTGTGCAGAGTATTGTAGGGATGAGACCATAGATCATCTATATTAATAACTATGCGACAGAGGCTGTCAAGTTTTCATCCAAATTCTTCCTCTTATTCCTGGCTACACAGCCAGATAGACTTCCCAACCTCCTCTACTGTTAAGTAAAGCCATGTGCCTGAATCCTAATTAGTGTAGGAAAGTGGATGGAAAAGTTGTGCACCACTTGCCTTGATGCACCTGTGAGATCCTGCAGACCCTTTCCTCCGTCTGGCTGGTTAAAATGGCAAGATCATCAAACCCCAGAAGTCATGTGTTGAATGGCAAGGACACAGTTAGACAGCCTGAGTCCCTAAATGCCCACTTAAAAAGGAAAGCTGCCCTTGTGGCCTATTCATGTTCAGGTCTGGTACAAGAGCAAGAAATAAACTTCTACTGTGCACATCCATCACATGATCAGATCTATTTATAACAACAGCCAGGTTGCTCTATTCAATATAAATGTTGGTTAATTGAAACAGAAAGATATTCACAATATATAGTAGAGTAAGTTGAAAACGGTTATCAGAGTATGACATTATTTTCTAAAAGAATATGTATATAAATGTACGTAGACACACAGAAAGTTCTAGAAGTATGTATGTATGTATAGCAAGGTAAAGGCGTTTATCTCTCAATGGTGTTGTGTAGGTATGGGTTATCTGCATTTCCTGGTGTGAAGTGATACAATTTTATAATCGAAAGATAAAAGGTATGGTTAACATTTAAAAGGAAAGTATGTCTTGAGATGTAAATACAAAAGTGTGGCATCTCCAAGTGGTTAAACATTTCCTGAGGGAAATTAGGAAAGGTTTCTCAAACTAAGCATCTGTTAATGACCCCTCCAACACTAAAAATCTATAAATTAGCTACAGCCTGAGATATAGAATAGTTCAATTATACAACACACCTGGTTCCCAGCCTTTATATATTAAGGCCTTGTCAATGGAGATCAATTCACCTAAGAGGATGGAAGAGATCTCTTACCTTTGCGAAGTGCACAGAAACTACTGAACACTGGGTGTAATTCTATATGTTGGCAAATTGAACACCAATAAAAATAAATTTATTAAAAAAAGTATTTCTTAAAAAAAAAAACGACTCTCAGTGGTTGTCTCAGTGGGGTGCAGGGTAAAGATGAGCGGAAAGGGAAGTATCGAAAGGGTTAGAGATGGAAAAAAGTAGCATACTGACATATCATTTTGTACACTTTTGAATATTTTGATATATGCATTTATTACTCCAATTTTTTAAACCTTTATGAACTTTGTGTTACATGCATTTATTGCCTATTTTTTTAATTCTAAGTTGTATGGCCTTTTGTAAATATTAAGTGAGAGATTCCCTCTGAATCGGTTAAGAGTCAAGACAGATGCTAAGCAAATAAACCAGGTCACAATTTCCCAGTGAGAATCCCACAAAACCATAGGTTCAACTGGTCACTGCAGCAAAGGTTCCCCTTTTCATGTGGGAAGAGCCTAAGTATGTTCTCGCCATACACTGGAGGAGTCTTCAAAAGGTTCTGGAGAGGGATAATAGGTACAACAGATTTAGGGGGGATTAAGAGTAGATTTACCTTGAGAAGTACTGAGTAATGAGGTACAGAATTGTTGAATCACTATATTGTACACCTGAAACTAGTACAACACTGTCTGTTAATTATACTTGAATTTAAAAAAATAAAAACAAAAATTCTTAAGTGCCTAGAGAAAGATTTGGGGGTACAGTAAGAATCGGAAACTTTGCAAAACATGGTGTGCCAAAGTCCCAACCACTGTTCTGCCTTGAAGGCCTGGAGGGTGACCCAAGAGAAGAGGGATAGGCCACCACGTCTCCAGATGGGTGAAGGAAGAGTGTCGCAGGCTGAGATCCCTGCAACCAGGCTCTGAAACGGGGATACGTCAGCAGGTGGCTCACTGAGTGGGGCTCTTTGGATGCCAACAGGGAGGGAGGAAAAAAAGTGACACTGGGCAAAAGGAGGAGCTAAGCTGTGATGTGGTCACAACAAAAGTGTCAGTGGATGCCCGTGAGGCTAGGATGCCCCTCCTAGGTTGTCCCAGGCTGAAGCTAGCTTTTACGCACCCTCAGGGTCTTACACAAGCAGCCCTCTTTAGCTACTTTTCTGGGAAGAACTCCATTCTGAAACATGAGGAGGCAATACACCCAATAGCTTGTTGGGACTGGGGGGTGGGGAGCAGGTGCCTAGGATTAGGGGGCATTTTACAGCATCCACTGCAGAGTAGTAGGAGGATGTCAACTATTCTCCTATCAGTCTATGTACAACTGTCAAGAGATAATATCGAAATCTGAAATTCCTCAGCTTCCTAAGCAAGCCCAGGAGCTCTGGAGGCCAAACCCCATGTGCCATCTCCCCCATGGCACCTAGGCTCCACCACATGTAGCTACTCACCAGTCCCAGAATTTACCATCCTCTTTCGTTCCTTCTGTTCTCTCTTATCTTCCTAGAAAAGCCCTCGGTATTCCCTAATCCTCAGGGTAATTTCCCCTGGGTAGCTTCCCTGGTTTCCACGTTCCCGGCAACTCATACTCACTTCACTCCGTGTTACCACCAGGTTGTATACACCTGTGCCACCACCCACACCAGCCCCTGTAAGATAGACCACGAGTGCATATGCATGTGTGTATTCCCACCAGACTAGAGGCTTCTTGAAAACAGAGCCAGATCCTCTTCCATCTTCGTATCCCTGATACATAGGAAGTGGTGGCTTAAATGCTTGTTGAAAGAATAAATAATTCAATGTGGAAGAAAGGGTGCTGGCAGCACTAGCTGTTGAGAAAAAGTAGATGAATTCTGAGAAACTGGTGGGACAGGAGACAGGAACTAGCAACCTGGAGAGAGGCAAGGTGTTTGTGACCAGCCATGTGCCAGAAACATTTGGCTTTTGCGTCATCTTTGTTTCTTGATGTCAGTTGTCCAACTTCCATATAATAGAATGGAGAATACACTGGGAACTCAGGTTAACAGTAACATTGTGCTTAGGGTATGACAACTAGAAACTCTCACAAGATGATTTTAAGGAAGGAGTGTTGGGCTGCACAGACCCCGGCTAAGGCTGTTCACCAAATAAGATGGCGGTTCTAAGGAAGCATTCCCCTCTGCCAAGGACAAGAGGAGAAGCCACAACATGAACAACATTAATTAATTTTTCTGCTTGCTTCTGATCAGTGAAGATGTTCACGAGGGTATGGGCAATGGGACAGTGTGAGCCAAGAGTCTTTAAACCAAAGAGAAACCAGGGCCCATATAACAGGAGGGAAAAGGGATGTTTGGTCATTCTGGAGCCCCCTTATAAGAGGAAAGTGGAACGCAGGCTCTCGTCTTTCCTTGCCTCTCATCTCCCGCCCATCCCCATCCATATTTCTATACTCAAGAGAAGTGGAACCACTAGCCCAAACTCCAATGACAAGTGACCATATCTTAGTCATATCTTAAGTAATTTTTTTCCAGGACCCTCCCCTCCCCCACATGCAAACATAACACACTGAGTAATGAGGCAAAATTATCTAAGGTCATTGTGAACAGGCACCAGACCAAGTTTGGTTTCAATCAAAATGAATTTTAGGTCCATCTTTCTTTATTCTCAAATCTTAATGCCTCCTGACAGAACAAGAGACCTGTCATTTTGGGGAGAAAGAAAAATATTCTATTTCCTCAGGAAATGCCAAGGGGCCACAAATTTTAATCTGCTCCAGCTGGAGTGGAGGCTGGGGGCTTATTTAAGCTCAGAAAGTATACCTTCTTACATTTCCTCCTGCTGACAAACTAAAGATCCTCCTTGACCAAGGTTTAGGTCCTGTTCCCAGTATCCAAAGAAAGATTGCCCAGCCAAGCAACTGCTCCACCCACCTGAAAAGCTGCTTAGGATTCCATTTGACTGTAGGAGTCAACCTCTAAATATAACCCTGAAAGCAGCCTCCGCCATCATCCCTGCACTTGTTGTCTCTCTCCTTCCAAAATAGTAAAATGGCATGGGTGAGTCTCCTGGCTTTTTCCCCTAGGAGGACAGCCCGGGTAATGAGACACAAAAGAGCAACCCTCTGCTCTCGCTCCCCCAGCTCTTTCCTGGGAGGATAAGTGGACAACCGTAGTCCTCCACCCAGGAACTGACACAAGCCCCAACCCCCCAGATCCCCACCGGGTCCCTCTCAAAGCAGCTGGTCCCTTGAGTGAGTCCGTTGTCCCAGGGCATTGATGAACCTCAGGAAAATCCTAAGGGGCCTCTCCCACGACCCTGACTCAGGGCTCCTGCTGTAAAATTCAGGATCATAACATATCCTGTTCCTAACTGTGATCATTCTTATCTCACCAGATGGTAGTCCACTAAGCAACCAATATCTGCCTTCTCAATTGTTAGTCTTTCTCAGTAACCCTGAGATCTTTGACAGCAGTGCTATCTTCTCATCCATGGACCTTTGGCAGCGCCAGGCCTACAGCAGACGTCCAGAACTACGCTGGAGGAAGGGAGGGGTGAGTGGATGGGTGGGTGGGTGGATGGATGGATGGATGGATGGATGGATGGATGGATGGTTGGGAAGTGTCTCAGCACTGCACTGGACAGATGACAGGAGGTACATCTTGAAGAGCTTGGCTACAGCCATGCCCTGCTGCTTGAGGCATGATCCTGGAACCCAGGCAGAGCTCTAGGAGCTCCAAGTCAAATGGTGACAGTGCCATGACTCCTGTCCAAGACGAAATCCACTTGCCCCCCCCCCCCCACAACACACACACACACCATAGCAGGCGTAGGAGGGAACTGTGTTAGGATCACCCATGGAACAAAGTGACCTCCACTAATACAACCCAAGGCAGGCTTCCCATTTCTCTGCATGTTGCTCCCCTCTGTGAGGAGAGGGGCATGGAGGTGTAGCCTCTCCTGGGCCCCCAGCCTGATCAAGAGAGCTGGGCAGGGCCCACGCTGGCCGTTCATCCCAGATGTGGCTAACCAGGGCCTGGAGCCTGGTGCAGCCTGTTCATCTGCACCGGACAGCAACGTTTCCCTTTTCCCCCTAGAGGAAGCCTAAAAGGCCAAAATTGCCTTTGAATGGAAGGCAGTTGGCTTTCTGGAAAGGCTATCTCACTGGCTCTGCTTTATTTCCAGCCAGCAGAGCTGTGTTATCAAGTCGAGACAGCTGAGCTCCTCAGGCACTGGGAGTCTGGGCAGCTCTCTTCTAACCAGGAAAGGAGAGGCAGCGGCACCAGGACCCCTAAGGGGCAGGGGATTCAATGAAGCAGGGGAAAGGCCAAGGCTGGAGTAGGATTATACCACCCGCTGGCCAGAGTTCTGTTTCTGCTAAGAGCCAGCCTCAGAGAACGAGAGCCATCATCTCCCCTTTGCTCACCCCAGAACACCCTGGTCAGCGAGCCTTCTAGGAACGCAGGCGCCCTCCTGGCCTGCCCATCTGGTGGAGAGCACGTCCTCTCTCCTGGTTTCTGCCTCATGAAATGGACAGTTTAGAACCAGTGAGAAACAAAAGAACCTGCCCCTTACAAAAGCTATCCCTAAGGCTTCCTGGCTTCCTACCCATTTGGCTTTACAGACTAATTTCAAGCAAACCAAAGCTGGAGATTCCAGTGAACACACTAGAACACAAAGAACTTGTGTTTTTTAATGTGACAATGGTATCTATTATAGAAAGATGTTTAACTACACTTGTTGGGGTGATCATTTCATAATACGCACAGATATCGAACCATTATGCTGTAGCTCTGGAACTAGCATAATGTCAATTATAACTCAATTAAAAAAAAAAAGAAGAACCCATTCTGGTTACACTGTGCATAGAAGCTGCTTCCACAACAACCGAGGTAAAGGAGAGCAGGGAGTGCACTTTTTTGGAGTAAACCCCATGTACCCACCATAAGGTACTTCGTTTTATATAATTGCACTTGATCTTGCCAACAACCCTACAAGGTAAGTATTCCTATCTTCCATTTATGAGGAAAACGAAGTTCAGAGAAGTTGCTTGGCGTGCTTGCAGCAAGCAAGTGGAGAGTCCATGTCCATCCTTCTCCAGCCATAGTTGTCAGCCCTGGAGGCTCAGGAGAGTCAACTGGGAAACTTCAAAAGGTGATGTGGGACCAAATCCCATCCCCAAGGAGTCTGACTTACTTAACTGGTCAGGAGTGCATCCCAGATTTTTTTTTTTTTTTTTTTTTTTTTTTTTTTTTGGTAAGAGGATCAGTGGGCTACATCATGGTGAAACAGAGGGCATATGGATCCTGGGGGGGAGGAAAATGTCTTACAGTTTTCATCTTTAGCACAACGCTAGGAAGTCACCTGCCATGTGACTCCGGCTTAGCCATGTAAGCGATTCCAGTAAGTCTCAGCTGGGGTGGAAATCGGGCTGACAGCTGAACACTTTTGTTGCTCATAAATGTTCTTAGCCTATCTACAAAGTTGTACCAAGTCTCCTAGGTAACTGGGACGATTTTTATTAAACTGGGAAATAGTGAGCAAGGTGGCTGACAACACTTGCATTGAGATGTTCATATGCTTTACCCGGTAACTGATCTGCAATGGGATTGGAGGTAAGTCAAGCTCCTCCAGTCACAGAAGTAGAAGGAAGGGAGGACAACACTGAGCTGTCTTGCAGGAAAAATTGGGAGATTTGAATAAATTATTCCATGTTTATGAAGTGCTTTGGGCTCCTTGAGTAATCACAGAGTGTAAGGGCCTGGTGTCATTAGTTTTTGCACCAGTCCCAAGATTAATTGCTCCTCTCACCCTCACTCCTCTACCCGAGTTATGCTCTGTGCCCACTGAAGCTCGTGTCCATGGGCCCCTGGCAGATCAGAAAGGCAGAGCTAGAGCCCTCTCTGTAGAAAGCAAGAGGCATGCACCCTATCAGCAACTTCCCTCCTCATAACAGATACCTTTGAGCTGGAACTCATCTGCCGCTAGCTCCTTGGCATTTGTTCAGCACTGGCCGAGGAGCCAGATCAACAAATGGTGCTGAAGTCAGGACAAGCTGTTCTTGCTGGGCAGACTCCTTTTATGAAATACTGATAATATTCAAAATAATTAGGCAACTGAGACCCCAGGTAACAGGTGGGAAGAGTCTCCACTTTATAACTGCAACTTCTGCTCCTTCCCCCACCATAACTGTTCCGGCACCCAACCAGTGACTTTTCAGAAGTAGCTTTTTTCATGCCACTTCTGGAACAAAGAACGTAATAATAATAATCAGCTTCTCACAACCAAGTGAGCCTGACCTTACTGCGGGATGCTGTTTGGCTAGAGAAGCCGTGGCTGAGTGAGTCTGCCTTTAACAATACGTAATTTTAAGTTCAAATTTAGATGATGTATGTGTTTGTTCTTTGTTTCAGTGAAAGAGCCTAAGAATGTCACAGTGAGAGGGGGCAGCGCAGAGCTCTAGTCCATGTCCCTCATGTGAGAGGAAACCAAAACCCAAAGCCACGAAGTGACCAGCCTGAGGTGAGTCAGAATGCCCGCCACTCTATCTGTGGGCCTCCTCTTCTCTTTATCCCACATTCTCTCTCTCGAGAAAGCTCACCCAGTCTTACAAGTTTAAATGCCACTGCATGTTACTCGCAGCCCAGAGCTCTCCACTCTCCACCACGCTGCTGCTTGTCTCCCACAAACCTCCCCCATCCTACCTCCCTGCTTGACACTTCCTCTATCTCAATGTATCGTACCGCCACCCCAGAGTTGCTCAGGTCCAAAACCCGGCCAAGATCCCTTAGTGCTCCATTTCTCATTTACCCCCTATCTAAGTCAGCATTCATCCTCAATGTAGGTACTAGCTCAAGCTCCAAAAATAAAAGCACTAATTCAACTCTTTTCCACAATGTCTGCTATTTCAGCCCTCACTGATGCTACGGTCAACTCCTGCCTATTTAATTTTAATAGTTCTGAACTGCCCTCCTTCCTCGTATTCTTGCCCTTTCCAGTAGATACACTACATAGTCATCAGAATCATCTTTCTAATGCACAAACACATCATCTCATACCCCTTTCCCCTGAAAATGAAGCCTAAAGCCCTCCCCCTGCTTTCAAGGCCCTATGCAGTCTAACCCCGCCAAGCCGTCCCCACCTCCTGTTCCCTCCACTCCTTTCTCACTCAATCGAGTCAAACTGGCCATCTTTACTCCCTGAACAGACTGTTCACATTCCTGGCTCTGGCTCTGCTCTGTAATTCCTTCTGCTCAGACTGCTCTCCCCACAGATCTTTACATGGCTATCACTCCCTCATCCCTTAAGGTCTCAGCTCAGAAAGCCAATCAATGGCTAGAGCGGCCCCATAGTTGCCCTCCCTGACATTCCCCTGTTCTTCACAGCACTTAGCTGTGGCTGAAACTATTTCACTCTTTTGTCTGCATGCTTATTGCCTATCACCCTTACAAAACGTAAACACCTAGAGCAGATTTTCTTGGTCACCACCATATCCTGCACTCCTGAAAAATGCCAGACTCAACACGGGCACTCAATAAATACTCACTGACTGACACTAAAAAACAGCAATAGAGCTATGCTTTTCCCACTCTAGTGGTGCTTCCATCCTGCCCTTTGATTTATTAGAAACAGCAATCAACTCAGGCCAGTTCAAGTCAGGGAATTTTTGTGGGGACACATATGGAGTGACAAAGTACAATGCCTGTGAAATCCAAAAACCTAAGCCATAGTAGGGCCTGAGTCTCACAGAGGCCAAAGCTGAAGGAGGGCTTTGGATCCAACGTGGCCCTTAAGAGCTCCCGTTAGGGGTGGGGTCTTCCTTTGAGTCTGTCATTAACACTACTAAGACACACCATGTATCTACTTCCTCTCCTGTTCCAAATGGCATTTTTATTCATTCCTTCATCAAATATTTATTGAGGGTGAACATGTGCTAAGTCATGGTGAACATGTGCTAAGTCATGTTTATCATTTCTGCTTCTCCTTTATTTCATCTATATTTACATGGCTTTGGTTTTGCATATTCCCATCGGTCTTGCTCATGATTTTTTGGCTTCAGTTCCTTCTGTTCACTGAACAATTCTTCCTAGGCTGTATTTGATATTCCCAAGACAAAATCTAACTGGACCAGTCCATCTTTTAGCGCTGGGTCAGACATTATAGATCACTACACAGCTCATGAATTGGCAGCCTTTGGATCAGGCGCCTGACTCTGAGCCAACCAGCTGTGCTCATATGTGTTGCTCAGCAAGGGCTGTGGGTGTGGTAGCTTCCGTGGAAAGAAGAGATGGCAGGGAAGATGTGATCATAGCTCTAGGATAAACTTTCATCCAGTGAGGGTCCATTTAGGCAGTAAGAAGAGACACATCTGGACATTTCAGTGAGGATATTTCCACATGATGTTTGTCTAAGTTAATGGGCAGTTGGGTGTCATCAAAGGTTTCAGAGCAGACAAGTGATGTGATTAGAGCTTTGCTTTGGTAAAAATTAATTTTTTCAGAAGTGTGTGGGATAGACTGTAAAAGGAAAAAACGGATGTGAGCAGAAAACTGAGGACCAGCTGCAATAGGTGGAAGCACTACATCATGAGAATCTGAATTAGTGCATGAGCAATGCAAAGGGACGGTAGTACAGTGGGGGGAACGCTAAGTGGCAGGTGTTGGAATGCATGTGGCACCAGTTCCACAAGATCTGAGTGCCTACAATTTGTATACAAGGCCCCTTGTTGGGACCCTACTATGTGTCAAGCGCTGTGCTAAAGGTGTCCCAGACATGATCACATTTAAGCCTTGAAAAAACCTATAACCTAATATATACAATTCTGTATACATTCTATAGAGGAGGAAACTTCAGGCCAGAGAATTAAGTAACTTTCTCAAAATTGCATAACCAGAAAGTGACCACAGAAAGGAATCTTGTGGAAAGGAGGAGAAATCCTCAGGGCAATTGGAAGAGGCCAACAGCAGACCCACAAAATGGCCTGAGACTAGAGAATGGGGCTGGGCCAAGAAGAAAAGGTCACACAGGAGAAGGTGGCAGGAAAGCTTGCATTTCCACCAAGACGAGGGACGGTTTTGCAACATGGCTTGGAGGATGGAGCCAGGCTTTCCCCTTGGCCTTGAAGCCTGACCTCGGCTTGATCAAACGCCTTTCCGTCTCTCAGATTCAATATCTTCTCCTATAAAATAAGGATAATAATATCACAACCTCTCATATCTGGGGAGGGATTAGTGATAATGTATCCAAAGTGGCCCCTACCAAGCCGGGTCTCAGTAAAAGGTATCCCTGCTGGGAGTAAAATTCCATGATTATTACTGATACATTAGTCAAGGGCAACATGTAAATCTCAGGAGAGATTAACTACTCAGAATTGTGCCTCCACGTTTGGAACATGTATTGCTATGATGATGCTGACCACCAGGCACTGGCCTGCTCATCTCTCAGAAGCTGTGTATACAGCTGGCTGGTAAACCAGGTTTAACTTTCAATGCCACATAATCTCATCATTTGAGGTAAATGGTCTGGACAGGCAGGGGGAAGTAACTGTCTCCTGCACACTGCACATCCTAGAGCTATGTGTCTAGAGCTGCAAGAGCTGCCAGCCAAGTAAAGCACATTCTAGAGGGGAATACAGTTGGCAAAAAAGAATGCTCATGAGTAGCAGGTGGTAAAAACTCCAGTAAGTTAGAACATTTCAAAGCCCAGAATCCAGACTTTAAATATTAATTTGCCTTCAGTAAGAAAGAGCTAGTTTTTACCCATTAGCTGAAAAGCACTTCAGGTCCTACTTGTTATTTTTAAGCAATAATGTTTTTTTAAAGAGCCCAGGTCTGCTCCCCACAGGGGAGAGGACCAGCTTGAGCAAATCCCAGTGATCTTTTCCTCTTCTGAGTGTCATAGCAGAGTGGCAATCAGCTATTATTCCACTTGTATCTTCCCCAGGCCACCAAGCCGAAGCCCTCTCAGGAATGGGATCAGCCCCGGTTCAAGATCAAACTCTCTTCACAATGCAAGATAGAAAAATCCCATTAGCCCAATCACTGGGCAGAGTTTCCAGAAACAACAATCTATTCCTGACTCCTTTTTATAGTGAAAACATACAAAATATAAAAGCTACCTAGCTCCCAAGCTGCCAAAAACCTATTGCCATCTGATACCATCCTACTCTACATGTACAATGCCAGAAAGGAGGCAGAAAATTAGTGCCCCAATCCTGGATCTTTTCTGAGGAGAACTCATCTGACTGAGAATGATCACCTTTTAAACTAGATGTTAGTTTCATTCTAATCAAGCCTTGCGAAGAGAATTAGGCAGAAAGTCTTCTTGGAAAAGGAGTCTGAAAGAAGAAGTTGGCAGCGTTCCAACAAACATAGGCGTCAAAAAAAAAAAAAAAATCTAACAACATGAATCTGTTCGCTAGCCAGAAAGAAAATATATTGTATATTTAAGGCAGAGCAGCAACGTTGCATAACTTGGGGGGGGGGGGGTACCATTCACTTCATAGTCTATGTGAATGGTGCCCCCTGGAGTTGTGCAGTGCACAACTGGTGAAACCAAACTTAGACAAAGTTGATTCAGGGTATCTAAGTCAGAAGAGTGTCTATAATAAGTGTATTGGCTTTAGGCTATGGAAAAAATCTAAGTTGTTGTGGACTTCTCTGTATAAAATTCTTAATGCACACAGTAAAACCCAAACTTCCCACAGAATCATACCCTTAATTATAACCAGGGGGGACTTGGAAGGTCAAACAGACCATCTCCTCGTTTTGCAGATGAGGAAACCGAAGGCCAAAAACACAATGTGTCTTGCCCAAGGTCAACAAGCCTAGGCTAAAAAGGTGAAACGGACTTTCTCTGCTTCCAACAGATGGCCAAAATAGGCCACACTATTGGGAATGATATTCAGCTCACCCAGACCCCAAACTGAGACTTCTGCATCATTATCATCATCAAACATTTACTGAGCACCTTCTAAATGCTAAAGCTCGATAACACAAGAAGAGTCTTTCCCAAGGTCACAGCCCATGAAGCAACAATAGGACAGAGCTTCATATCAACCACACAGAACTTTGGTCCAGGAAATGAGGATTTTGCTAGAAACATTTCCAAGCACAAAGGTAGCACACTCTTTGTCGAGCCATGAATGTTTATGGTCTATTGAACAAATTCTTATTTAGGCAATTTTTTAAAAATGTGCTATGTCCCCGTTGGAGTTGACTGACTTCTTTGAAGTTGCTTTGGTTTTTTGGTTAAATATTTATTCATTAATATATTTAAAAGCCATATTATTTACACAATAGATTTGGAACCATTCCAGACTATTGAGTAATTATTACCCATTTAAAATCAGGCTATCCAGGGCAAGAAAACCAATGGCCATTTACAGGGAAAATGGAAAATTTACAGGTTACTGAGGTTGGCCTTTAAATTTTATTTTTAACAGTCATTCTGTTCTTTCTAATGGAAATTTTATGTGCATTTGAATGTGTGTGGTGAGTGAGGTGGGAGGAGAGAGAAGCCCTTTTACCAAAAACCAATGCGATTACCTGCTTTATGGACAAGCTCCCTGCCAAATTTCTTATTGAAATCAAAGACACCTTTGAGTTAGTTATACAAGAGCAGGCAGAAAGCACCTGCAGTCACGTCTGTTTCTCATTTTGTACTCATGTAACTCAGATGCCCTGTGGATTAAGTGAAATCTGCTCCTGAGTTGAAATCATGTATACCACGTGTCAGCTCAGTTTGAATTTGGAAACAGGAGCTTAGAAAGTGCCACTCAAACATGTGGCTCTGGTTTTCCCCGAATAAAATATGAACAAGGAAGTCATGTTATAGGGGCCTGCATCCCCAGCTTCACTGTAAGCAAGAGATACAGCGGGACCATGTTTCCATTTAATGGTGCTCCACCCACCCCCACCCCATATCAGTTCCCATTTAAACTTTCTCAAGGAAAGGTCATGTCATGGCACAGAACAAGAAGTGCTATAAACCTACACGCTGACAGTTCATGACCTGTGCATGAATTTACAACCATGTCCTGGCACAGAAAAAGGAAGCCAACCAGAATGAGTGATCCAACTTCCCCAGGTAGCCGGCCACAGGTCAGTTCTCTGGGTAGATACTGTGTGCGGCCTACATAAATGTAGAAAGGATTCCACTGGTCTAGAGAAATTACATTGAGGCAAAACTAGTACTCAGCTCTTACATTAAGATCTCCAACCAAATTCTTTCCATTTTAACCCAAAGACGCCTCTTTCAAATATTAACACTAACAAGAAATTCCAGATCTTGCTTCTTGGATCACAGTTTAGAATATTAGCTCTGTGTCTGACTCCTCATTTGTCCCATGGACCCAACAGATATTTAGCAGATACCTACTATGTGTTCTCAAGCATCAGCGAAGCCCACAAAACATCAAGGACTTTGTTTTCATGGAGTCTCCTTTCTAACCAGGGAAGGAGAGGAATTGGCTTTGAAGTAGCTTAATGAAGGCATGTTCCAGTTAAAGTCAAATCTCCATGTGGCACTCCAGATTTATACAGTATAAATTGGGATGTGATAATTTGCTTCAAAAAAAGATTCAATATTTTACTAAAAAAAAAAAAATCACAGAAGGATTCCCTTTAAATCTAAAACTCTCATAGCACACCACCCTGCCCCCACCAAGTCATTTTATTTATTCTGAATTTTTGAGGACTTCATTGTTAGTGTGTTCCTTCATTGTTCTGGAGTACATATATCCCCTAATCACTACTTCCACTGCATAAAAGAAGTGGCCTAAGAAAGCACCACTTATTATGAAAAAACTGCTCAGCAGAGGCTACAGCAGGCCTAGAGAGAAAAAGTCTTAGGGATTCCAGTACGGGTGGTTCCCCCCAGAGCCTCTCTGTACCCTTTTTATCTAAGAACTAAGTCAAGGGCAAAGAAAGTCTTGAGTCAAGGGAAATTTTCTTTCCAGTTTCTCTAGATTTTTCTCATTGACATGAATGGGACTAAAAAGAACAAGCCCAACTAATACAGTTTAAAAAAAATGAACCTGGTGAGGTGAAGATGTCATTTTTCTCTCCTGACACTTTCAACTACTTAGAAACTTAATTATCTGTCTTCAGAATCTCTCCTTGTGAGCACCAGCAATTTGGCCCATTAGCAATTAGTGAGAACAGTTACTCTACTGAACTTTCATGTGACAAAATAGAGACCTGCCACACACAAACACACAGGCTTAGAAGACATGAGAAAGAAGCTGAAAAGAGCATTCCCAATATTACAAGTGGCCTCCTGTTATTTTCCCCACATTGGGGTTTTACTGATCAGTGACCACATTTCTCCTCAAGACCATTACACTACCAGAAGCTTCCTGGTCCAGCTGCATAGTGGTTAGTTGGCATTTGAAAAAAAAAATTTTTTTTAAGCACCAATCCCTACACCCTGCTCTATTCAGAAAAGCTAATGCCGTATCATGAATTTCAGCTCCACAGATTGGAAGGTTATCCTGTTTAAATAAAAGAAGCAAAAAAAAGTCAAGCCAGCTTTGGCTGTTTCTACAAGCCTTTCATCTGCCCAAGAAGGATTCATACTGAAAGCCTTCATAGTAATTAGATAAGTTTAGCAAATACAGGTACAAAAGAGTATTCAGAAGTTAAATGAGCCATTCTTCCATTGAAGAGCTTTGCTTTAGAATAAAGAATTATGCTCAGGGCATTTGGTGTTGCTTAAATTAGACCTGAAGGAGTATTCTTCTTAAGGAAGAGAGAAATATACGTGTAAAAAAAAAAAAAAAATGAGACCAAGGTGGGAAGAAATTGAGTGTTTTTTCTATGCCAATGTTAAATAAGTCCAAACAGACAATAGCCAAGGTCAAATCCCCACACACATGTCACAACCCTAGCCCTTCATGGTCCCTCCTGGCTCTAAGTGTCTGGGTTTTCACTGTGCCTGAGGCCAGGTCCAACCCCCATATCCAGATAAAGACTTTCTGATTCCTCCAGGAGAGCCTGTAATTACTGCCATTTGACACACTGGAGAATTGCACTTGACTTTCAGAGAAGGGCTAGGTTTTCTTGCTGCTAAATAGTACGCTTGGGCAGAGTATGAGGCACAGCACCAGTGTTTAGGTCAAGCAGAGAAACGCAATTCAGCTTCATCTGTAACAGGACACACCTCCTGGTGGGAAGCACTGGGCAAAGGTGGGGTGGCCGGGGGAGGCACACTTACCTAAGTTTCTCATTACAAGTCACCTGTCCATGTCTATCTTTTATTCATGCCACCATCTTCCTCAATTGACGCACTTAAGTGCAAAGAACTGAAGAATATTCTCAGGGAGAAAGGTTTCCTCAGACATATGCAGGTTAATGACAACTCCCAATACGAAACTCAAGCCTTGAACTCTTGGTACTCTGATAGCATACCACATGGAAACAGACCAAATTAAAAATATATATATATATCTTCGAAAAACCATTCACAAAAGTCATAGAAAACTTAAAGTCCATACATCAAAAGGCAATCCATTCTTAGGAGTTAGTCACCCAACAAGAAGTCAAACCAATGGATTTTATAATGACGTCACAGCTATTTAGAGCTGCCTGCTACATGCTGGGTATCATACCCAGCACTCGAATGCAAAATTCTGTATTCCAAGTAACCACTTGGGTCTTAGGGTAAGGTAATATCTGAAAATAGATAAAAAGGGAAAAGATAGACATTCGACTTCAACTTGATATTGTCATTTCTAATGAGATCTGGGAAATGAATGGTGGGGAAGAAGAACAAGTACAAAAGATGAGAAGAGGGAGGTTTTTTTTTTTTTTTTTTTTTTTTTTTTTTTTTTTTTTTTTTTTTTTTTTTTTTTTTTTTTTTAATTTTTATTTATTTATGATAGTCACAGAGAGAGAAATAGAGAGAGGCAGAGACATAGGCAGAGGGAGAAGCAGGCTCCATGCACAGGGAGCCCGATGTGGGATTCGATCCCGGGTCTCCAGGATCGTGCCCTGGGCCAAAGGCAGGCGCCAAACCGCTGCGCCACCCAGGGATTAAAATAGAACATACAGATGAGTGCTTCAGAAATGTGGCTCATCATAGTTTCTTCTGTATGGACTAGTAGAGGTGGACAGTTATATAACTTCCTGGAGCCTTCCTGAAAATCATTTTTTAAGACCATGGGCTAAAAAAAAAAAAAAAAAAAAAGACCATGGGCTTACTGCTCCTATTCATTGTTCCATGTTCACTCTTGCTTTGGTATTGTTTTTCATTGCCTAAAACAAGATGTCAGCATCAATTAACTTGCTCTGAAATCCAAATGTCACTGAAGAATTAGGGACAAGTTGGTCCTATAATAAAGATGTAATAGGATTTTTTTTTTTTTTTACTTTATGAATCATCCAAAGTAGTAGAACCACTAAAGTATAGCACAAATCCTCTAGAACACTGTTCCAAATGATAGGGATTCCAAAGGATAGGGATTCAGACTCACATATTCTTGAGAGTAAAATTCTACTATCTAATTGATTCCCACTACCAGAAAATTTTGGAAGTTTAGCAACTCTACTGTCCATACTTATACCAACCCAAATCTCAGGTATTTCCTAGCTCTAAAATTCCACAATCCTATAATTCTGATCATCATCTTTTCTCTGCCTCTATCCTTCTAAGATGGTCTTATCTTGGGGGCGTGCTTCACTTACCATCCCCATGCCTAATTCCTTCTCTTAAGCCCTTTATATCTCTATTAGAAATAAGGATCAACACATTCTTGTGTATGACAACTCCATTTTCACAGTGGACATTAGTTTTCAAGGATTGTGAAGCAGCTGCCCTCACCACCTCAGTAAAGAACCACTGCTTCAAAAGCAGGTCAATCAGGAGAGGGCTCATGGCCAAAGAGGCAGAGCTAAGGAAACAACTTTCTGCCCTCTCTACAAATCTCCTGATGTTATTTAAAGATTATTAATGCCTACTTCACAATTTCTTTGGTGTCAATGTCAATAATTTTAGACCTACTTCACACATTTGCTATAGTGTTGCTTAAAGATGTTGGCAGATTATAAAGATAGCACTAATTCTTACTTGATAATTGTGCTCCTTTTGTCCTAGAATGCTGAGTATGATGTGGTTTTTTTCTCATGAAAAATTCTGAAAAATTCACCCCTGCTGACATTCCACACACAGAGCTAAAAGGCTCAAACAGTCTTCGATTCAATTTAGCCAAATCACAATCAGATTTGCTACTCTAGGCAGACCAAACAACAGATAGGCAGACTGACAATTATTCATACACATCTTTCTTTGTCATACTTCATTAACACCAGGAGAGTTTTCATTTCTTCCTCTCAATCATGCAAACATTTGGAGAATTTAATTTATGCATAGAATGACACTGAGTAATCCAAGTCTCAAAAGTAATACGTGTTAGCTTATGTTTGTCAGCATCTGTGAAGGATTTGACCACTCTCACAGACTAACGGCAGCCTGAGAAGCACAATACTTAGGTTGATGGTGCCTGGCATGAGGCTCCCAATCCTGGATCCCGGGTAAGACTCCCCCGCAGTGAGCTACCCAATCTTGTTAAGGAAGAGGCCACACATCATTACTTTTTACATCAGTCCACTCATTTGGTCAATGACAATGAAAATATCAACTGTTAATTCTTTTACAACTATGGTGATTTATTTACATAATAATCATTACTCTGTACCAGTTCCCAAGCCGGGCATTGGGATAAGATGAGGAAAGTGCAGTATTTGTTTTCAAAAAGCTAGCAACTCCTTGTACCTAAGTAACTATAAAGTAGTGAGTGGGAATAAGGGAAAAGAGAGGGGAGAGTGGCAGTGCCTCGTTTAGACTGAAAATGTAATTGGGCAGCCCTGAGCTTTCCACAGCACCACAATGCAAACGCAAACCATCAGATTCTGTCAATATCCAATCATAGCCTTATTTAGACAGAAGGGAGAACATCTAGTTGAATAGGGGGGAAATGCAATATTGCTCTTTGCTTTATTAATGTGAAAATGACAGTCACAGCAATGAAAAGTATAAACTCTTTTATGCAGATTACAAAGCAAATATTTGCCCCCAAAATATTCAATTTAGTAGGCTAAAATCCAAAAAGAAAAAGAGCTTTCACACACTGAGTTGTCTAACTTCCTGCTCACCACTTCTCTCACAGTTCTTTTAAGCTTAAGAACCCTCATCATCCAACTTCACCAATGTCCAAGATGTCCCTAAGATAGCTCAACACTAATAATGCATCTGAAACCACACAATTCAACTTGGTAGACATTGATGGCCTGAATATTATATCCCAATATCCTTACCTAAGTTTAATAGTTTCCATTTCAAATGGCATTCTAAATTAGAAAGATTTTATTAGTTTATGTAAAGTTTTAGGGATTTTTCCTCCCTTACTGGGAAAGTGCCTGAGAATATTTTTTTAAGTCTTTCATCTTTACCCTAAATAAAAAAGACCATTAAATAAAGGAGCAATATTACTTGTCATAACATGTCTATCAATATTTAATTATCCTAAAACTAAAAACTTAAAATTAAGGGAAATGAATTCAATAAACTCTCAAATGAAAATAATATATTGCCAAAGAACACTATTTAGGGTTTTTCCATCCTACTAGATACAAGTTAAACATGTCCTGACTAAACACCTACTATGTGTAGGGCACATAATTATTGGAAGAAGAAAGAAGTCATTTCCACCCTTAAAGAATAACACTATAATAACCAGTTTAACCCACAGAACTTTCAAGCAGAGTACTATTTATGCTTTGAATAAATAAGTCTGGATATCATCATAAGAATAAAACAAAAAAGAATCTGATTTAGCTTTTTTCAAAGGAGCAGAGACCTGTATCAATTACTAGGTACAAAGTCAAAACATAAATTTCAGGAATTTCCTACATAATACGTCAGCCCAAATATGAAAAGATGCATTCAAACTGGAACTTCTACTTCAACTACACTAATCACCATCTTTTGAGAGGTCCTGAAGAGACCATGATTAAACTTTCAGGGCTTCATGGGTGGCTCAGTTGGTTGAGCATCTGCCTTCAGCTCAGGTCATGATCTCATGGTCCTGGGATCAAGCTTGGAGTCAGGCTCCCTGCTCAGTGGGGAGCCTGCTTCTTCTTCTCCCTCTGCTATTCCCCACCCCTGTTCATCCTCTAATAAATAAATAAAATCTTCTAAAAAATAATTTTTAAAAAGTTCATTTTCATATTCATATTTTCATCTATAATAGAACAAATCAAAAAGAAAAACAATAGCAGAATAAGTGATATACTCCACACAGAGAAAATGCCACCCATTCTCAAGAGAAGAGACAGTCCCAAGAAACCAACCATGAGATGGCCCAGATGTGTTAAAGAATCTACTTTAACTATGGTCATTAACAGAAAGAAAAGTGTGCTTTAAGAGATAGGCAGGTCAACAGATAACAAGAAACTTTTTTTTTAAATGTCCAGATAAAAATTCTAAACCTGAAAAATAAAACATCTGAGGGAAAAATTTCACTGGCTAATGAAAAAAAAAAATTTCCACTAGGTAAAAAAAAATTTTACCCAATTTCACTGGTTTAAAAAAATATATTCACCTTGATAACAGGTTGGAGGTAACAGAGAGGAAAGAATCAATGAACTTAGAAATAGATCAACAGAAATTCTCTAATGTAAAAGCAAAGAAAGAAGAGGAAAAAAATGAATGAGGACCCATGGGAAAATAGCAAAGTAACAGTTATCACATGTACATGGAACCAGAGTTCTAGAGGACAGGAAAGAGAAAATGAACAGAAAATATATTTGAAAAAATTAAGAGCCAAAAAGTCCACAAATTCAGTGAAAGACATAAATTTACAAGTTCAAGAAGCTTGATGAACCCCAAGCAGAATGACTACAAATATAAAACCATGACTGAACACATCACAGTTAAATTGCTAAAAGCACAAATATTAAGAAAAAAAATCTAGAAAAAGCTTACTTATAGGGAAAGAATGATTCAAATGATAGATGGCTTCTCATCAGAAACAAACCAGAAAACAGAAGAACACCACATTTAAAGTTATGAAAAAAAATAATTATAAGTCCAGAATTTTAGACTCAGTGAGAACGTCCTTCAAAAGTGAAAGTAAAATGAAGATATTTTCAGACAAAAGGAACAGAGAATTGACCAAAGTAGCCCTGTACCATAAAATGTTATATACAGAGTTGTATAATTTCCTGTCCACTACTTCTCTCAAAGTTCTTTTGAGCTTAAATACCCTCAATCCTCCGAATTCACAATGTCTAGGATGTTGCTAAGATAGCTCAACACTAATAATGCATCCAAAACCACAAAATTCTTCAGAAGGAAGTTCTTCAAACTGATGGAAATTTGGATCTTCAGAAGGGAAAGAAGAACATTAGAAATGACTTGAAATTTTTTACGATGAAATGATAGACAAAAAATAAACGTGTAAGTCACTGAAACCTTATGAATCCCAATATCCTACTCTAAAAAAATAATAATGCTATGAGGAATATATGTGAACGCACTTAGTGAGAAAGGTAATTACATTAAAAATATATAGTGTGCTTATAAACATACCCAGAATCAGGAGAAAGTCACAAGATTTCAGTGCTGAGCTTGGCATTTATGCAACAAGCATTTATTAGATTAGCTACATGCTTCAGATTTTCTACTTGGCAAAAAAAAAAGTAAGTAAATGGTTTTAATTTCTGAACTAATCTGATAAAAAATTATTGGCAAGTCACAATGTTAGAGGATTTAGGAACAAAATGTAAAATTGCCAAAAATTGCTAAATAATCGATCAACGTCTTTATTCGAAAAGTCATCTCCAGCAAGCCCAGTTGTAGAGACTGAATCCATGTTTATATGTTACCTGCCTTATGGGGTCTTTTACTCAATTTTCAGAATTGAGTAAAATTCAGAATGTGAAACAATGTTAAGTCACCAGGTTAACTTTTTGCCAGCCTGGTTTCCTTGGAAGCTACTTGAAGTATATCTCAGTGTAGCCTGCTTGACACTGAGAGTAAGGATAAGAAAAGCAGTGTTTTATTGCTGACACCTAGAAATTTGCACCGACTGCAGACCCATGGAAAGACAAATGGCGGCCCCGCTGCCTATGTGGGCGACATTACAAACAAATAAAATAGAAGATGATTTTGTACATATAGTATATTTTCTTTGCAAAAGATGCTAAGCATAACGCTCTGATTATTTTTCAGAATGTTGGTTTTGGGAGAGATTCAAACATTATGTTTCTTAAAGAGTTCTAAAAATCCCTAAGTTTTCCCATCTTCTTTTCCCTTCCCCCTCTCGGTCATAAGCTTTTTCTACTCTTGTTCAACTCCATACCCTGAAAGATTAGGATCAGGAATTACAAATATTCCATACAGAGATTTCTTTACCCCACATCATTGAAATGTCAAAGAAAAATCATTAAAGAATATCATATATCAAGGTTTTATCCTAAATTCCTCTTTGGCTTCTTTATATTTGTTTTCTATTCCTATCTCTGTACCCTCTTCCAAGTCACTTTCTGAGATGAAAAAGTCTTTCTACCTCACATTTGCAGAGACATCTTCCTGTCCTAGTTGAAAGAGGAAACAGAGACGAATTTAGCATATACGGCGATCTGGTTAACCAGCCAGTATCTCTCTACTTGACTTTCAGCTTCATAGAATCAGACACTATTTTTCTTTGTAGTTGGTAGTTACTTGTAGTTCACGTATCATGAGGAGAAGAAAAAAGGAGAAGTCAGGATAACACAGGTGCCCCTGTCAAGACTAGATTGTAGGTCTGGCTTGTTCATACCCTTGGCAGGCAGAAAAAGGATATTTATGGGCTATGTGGTCTTTGAGTGTACTGATTTTGCAAAGTAATGACTAGAACCCATTTAAGACAGGCCAAACTATCTGTCCTAGGACTTTATTTTGGCTATAAGTCCAGTGAAAATCTGACCTACCCAAATCTTTTATACCTTTTATGTAAATGAGTTTCAGATGGTACTATTCCATCAATGCACTCCATTTCCCCCCCAAGAAACTCCTTTTGAATTTCTTCACTCTAGAAAATTAAACCTTTTAATAATATAGTCCTTCTTTACCTCTAAAGAGCCAGAAAAGCTGACTGACTGATCACCATCCAAGAGAAACAGGCGCAGGCAGTCCACTTTGCCTGTTGGTACACTGGATTAGAAGTATATTAGTAGAAGTAATTGCCCAACGATTGGGATTGAAAGGATGGACTGCAGCGGGGAGGCTGCTTAACAAACACTGCAATTAACACCACCTCCATGTTTGAGAGTGAACTAGGTAATAAACAAAAGATTAAATTAATATGCATGTTCTGTCCCCAAAGGTAGCCAGATGGCTGACTACAACATCAGATGTTTCCGCTCTGCCTTTGCAGAGAGAATCAGTCCTTTGTGCAGTGACTGGTACAGTTCACATTTTTTGTGAGCATGGGCATCTATGGGGGATGACAACCATGAAGCAGCCTAGCTGGGATGCCCTGAGGACTTTGAACTCAAAGCCATGCCAGGTGTCCCCAGGGGCCAGGAGGTACAAGGAACAACAGTCATAAAGTGAATAAAGGGTGAATTTCAAGCACAATGCTGACCAACATTGCTGTAGACTCACACGGCCCACGAAGAAAAGATGAAGTAGAAGGCTACAAAGTTCTGTTTTCTCTCTGCCTCCAGGAGCTCCCAGCGTCCAGGGTTTCCCGTTCTGTGTGGTCAGGCTATGACTAGAGCCACGTATGTACGTAAAGCCCTTTTGTTCCCACTTTGCTGCAAACAAAGGGGCCCTTATTTGTCTCTAAAGTAAGCAGCCATATCTGCAGATTTTGTCATATTACAAAACCAAAAGACAGCCATCCACACTGAGCCCCAGGCACAGAGGAAAATCTCATTGCTGAAGACAGGGCCCTTTGGACACACCTTCCACCAAAAAAGCCTTTCCAATGCCCAGCTCACTTTTTCCTTCTGCTTATTTTGTCCTTCCATCTCTCCATCTAACTGCTCCGTCTGTGTTTTACTAACATTTTTCCAACTAACAAATAGTGAAGCAGCCCCACACAAAAAGGTCAAGGACTAGCCCCTCATTCCAGGACAACAAGCAGTGTCTCTCCTGTTCTCCACCTCCTCCCCCAGGTTTGGAAGACAAACAGCACACTGTGCCATTGACTGTGTAGGGTACTCAGACCACTGTTCTCCACCTTGCACTTGATGCCCTTCCACAAACTTGTGAAGAACACACTCCTCATTCTGTAAATACTGTCAAGAGGTCTTCTTAGGCAACAGAGGGTAAAACATATCAGTGGCCTGAAAACATCGTGAGTGCTCATGGTTATACTCAGTAAGTGCGGTCCTTGAATGAGGTATTGAATAAACCTTGATCTTATAAATCAAATACTATCTTAAAGTTCCTAGAAGAACTCACAATTTAGAGCAGCATTGTAGTATATTACATCGCTGAACCCCACCGGGGACCATGATTCCCCAGGTATCTATGGATAAAATTTATAGAGTGCATGAACTTGTATCCCCAAAACCAAAAGACAGCCATCCATTCTGAGCCCCAGGCACAGAGGAAAATCTCACTGCTGAAGACAGGGCCCTTTGGACACACCTTCCACCAAAAAAACTCCTGGAGGCAGAGAGAAAACAGACCTTTGTAGCATTCTACTTCATCTTTTCTTCCCTGGGTGGTGTGAGTCTACAGTGATGTTGGTCAGCATTGGGCTTGAAATTCACTCTTTATTCCCCATACAAGTTCAGATAAAGATTCATCTTTATTTTCAATAATCACTCAAACTTTGTGCTTTCTTCAACTACAACTGTAGGCACCAAACCACGGTATTTATTAACAGCACCAGTAATTTCGTCAACAATTGAGATCTCAGGTATTCTCATATCACATTACAGTTTTTAAAAATATCCCAAAATATCACTTAAGCTCATCAACATGAAATTACAGTCATTATTAGATTGCTGCTAGACCATGCTATTTATTATATTTCTAGTAAAATGTGTACATAACTAGACCACAAATGTATTTACCTTATTGATGACTTTATTTTGGTACAACTGCTTTTCTTGGCAATCTTATTATTTTAATTTATGCATATAAAATATTATACTAAGAAGGCCATAGGCTTCACCAGACTGTCACACAGATCCATGGCACAAAATAATAGTAAAGAATTCCTGCTACAAACTAAGTGGGCCACTCTTTCTTCCCTCAAAAACACTCTACACTTTGGCCCAAAAATATCTTCTTTCCTCCCTCATTACCACAAATCAAAACCTTGCCTCCCCATCATGTGTAGACTATAGGCCACTTCTTTTATGAAGAATCTCCCGATCCCCTTCACTGGTCAGGATGGTATTTTAAATCTCTCTTTCCACATTATCACATACTACCTTGTAACTAGTTGTAGATGCGCTTTGTTCCATCTGACTAGCTTAAAATCACCTCAAAAGCCGGTACCATGTATTCTTCATCACCAAGTGGCCAAGAGCACCAAGTGGCCTCTTGACAGCTCTGAGTATTCTTGACTGTCCCACCTCTACACTGTCCCCATTTCTCTACATCTCTAAACCATAGAACTGCTGCTCATGTCTCTCCTCTTTTATTCTCCAGAATAAAACCAGTTCCTCTGTGTGGCATTCAAGGTCCTTCCAGAACTGGCTATATCCCTCAGTTTCAGTCTTCATATCTTCAATCTCTGAGCCCGGTGTCTTGTCACTGCCCAAACTCCCACACAGTTTTATATTTCCAGGCTTTCACTACTGATGATCCCTCTTCCTGGAATGCTCTATGTCCTTTTGGATGGAGAGGAGAATATGATACCCTAAACATTCCCAAAATAGCACTTATTTTCAAGGGTATCCCACCCAGATTAACACAGACTGGTATGTGAAGCAAGAGAAACAGATTGATTGCAACAATGGCACTCCATTACCTGCATTGTATCACTGAAAAATTTCATCACCAAATCCCATTCCAAAATGCCATACCTGTGTTTTATCACTTTGTGACAGTGTTCTGAATGTCTCAGAGCCTGCAGCCAGGTTGAAATTATGCATTCCCCCTTACCTGTCACCATCTGAAATCCAAGGCCATTGCCAAACCTTCTCCCCATATTGCTCTGGGTCTCTGCCCAATTAAGCCCCCAAAGTTGACCTACCTCCTAATTCTTTCCACCAAGCCCTATGCAATTTTGTTGGAAATAAAGGTCCTCATCACCATGAATCACATTATGGAATGTTAACACCAAGTCCCTTTAGCCCTATCTCCAGGAGATACTATGAAAACAAATAGAATGTAAAAGCTTCTTCCCAAGCCATCACTGATCCTTCCAGCCTTCAATGAAACCCCCTCTCCCTTTGAAACTCATGGCAGTTAGCTTTGCCACCTCTACTTTTCCTTGATGTCATCCCCCCTTCACTTCCAGGGGCTCTCCAATGATACCCAGTAAGGATGAATGCACCTCAACCTCTAGGACTTTGGGTCACCAAACTCCTGATTTCACAGTTCCTAAGCCTTCTGGACTCCATCACTCTCTCTTGCTCTGCACATCAGCAACCAATCCCATGGTTCACACAGGGCCTTATCCTCATGTCCTAAATAATTAAACCTGATGCCCCATTCTCTAAATATTTCCATCTATCCTACCAGTATTAATAGTCATTCCATCTAAACAATTCTCCTCTAGGGATCCCTGGGTGGCGCAGCGGTTTGGCGCCTGCCTTTGGCCCAGGGCGCGATCCTGGAGACCCGGGATCGAATCCCACATCGGGCTCCCGGTGCATGGAGCCTGCTTCTCCCTCTGTCTGTGTCTCTGCCTCTCTCTCTCTCTCTGTGACTATCATAAATAAATAAAAAAAATAAAAAAAAATTCTCCTCTAGCTCATAAAATCCTCCTTTCTCTTTATCCAATTTCTTTGAATCTGGAAAACAAAAAATAAAACACTTATTTAAGATTCATCTTTCCCTACAGAACATAATTTTGTGCTCCTCTCAACCATCTGAATCCCACATAAACCATAAGATACTTAAAAGGAATAGTACCTTATTTAACTGGCATACCCCCAGAGTCTAATATAATTCCTAATATGCACTGGGTACTTAATAAATGCACAATTCCACCTAGTCCCATGGGGGTTTTTTTCTATTGCATCTCTGCTCACAAGTCTACATATTCAGTTCACAATTCATATCTGAGCTCAGATTCATAGTTCCAAATGCCCATTAGACATTTCTATATGGTTATGTGACCTAAATGACTTGGTACATCCAAAACAGAATCTAATTCTCATCATTCTTGCTCCAACTAAATATGCTGTTCATCCTAGCCTAATAAATAGCCATCACCACACACAATGCTGGTCCTTACAACCTGAAAGTGGTCTTTCCTCTTTTTATTGTATCAGCGGGATAAATCATAAATATTCTCTCCCCCATCCCCCAAGCCAGCATTGATACTGCCCTTAGTTCAGGCCATCCTCATCTTTTGCCTGGACTAATACAGTAGTCTCCTATATTGTCTTGCCTCTAGTTTCCTACTTAAATAACTATAGTAGTTCCCCTACCCTTCTGGATAAATGTCAAACTCTTTATCATATCAAATGATATCAAATGTCAAACCCATCCCCCTCCTCTAACCAACCAGGCCTGGTCTAGAACTCTTAGTGCCTGACCAAAGTAGTGTTTAATACACTGATGAACAATTATCATTGATCACTCTGTCCACACATAAAGTCTACACTATAACCCATCCTAAACTATGTGCAGTTCCCCAAATGTATGACACCAGAAAGGGATGTTATTCTCTTCTGCCCAGGATGGTTTTCAGTTATCCTCCTACTGACTTGAAAATTCCTACTGTCTTCTGGACTCAAAGCAAAGACCCAAATCTGAAAGCAAATCAGACTTCTGTGATGCCTTAACCAATTACCTCCCAGGAAAAGCTATCAGGCCCCTTGTTGTGTCCCCAATACACCCTATAGAGTCTCCACTTTGGGGCCTAGCTTACCTCATAGCAGTTTTCATTTACAAATCTCATTCCTTTATTAGATCGCACATTCCCTGCTGGCAGGGACAAGGGAAGATCTAAGTATTTCAGTGCCTAGCAATGTGCCTACCGCAATGCAAGCGCTGGAAGGTATTGATCACAGATCCTTCAACGCCCAATGCAAATGTCAGCCCTCCTATGAAGCAGCCTCATCAGAAGGTGCTGCTCCTTCCTCTATCATAACACTTACCACATTCCAAAGACTCACTCTTCACATTTGCAGGGCCCAGGGTAAGAAAACAGACTATGAAGGAAAATAGGCTCATCCTATTTTACCTACTTTGACGAATTACCTTCATGGTGAGATGGAAGACCAAGTTGAAATTTAAAATTCTCAAACTCCTCCGAGTTCTAGTTCAGAGCCAGGTGGGTGGGAAGAGTCAGCCTCTGGCCTGTGGCCCACTCCCTTTCTTTCCTTATATCACAGTGCACCTTATTCATGCACTTACCCCAACCTGCACTTCCAACCTGTGTCCACATCACTTACAAAGAGCTGCCCTTTGACACCCCCCCTCCTTCTCTTGCTCACATCAACAGCAACCTGCACCGGTTGGTCCTAGAAGCTAACTTGAGCCATCTAGGCAGGGAAGTCCAGGGCCCTAGTGCCCACAGTGTCCAGAGCAAGGTCGTATGGATGCTGGGTGGGCACCTCCTCATAGCCCCATCAGCTCCTCCCTGCACAGAGGTGGCTAATGTGGGGCCTTTGAAAGGTGGGGCCCAGGGCAGGAGGTCTCACGCCTGGGTCTAAGGGACTGGAGTAGAGTCATAGTGGAGTCACTGCACCCATGCTGGTCCTCTCATGGATTGTAAACCCACTGAGGCTTAGGAGTTTTCAATGCTACTTCCTGGAAAAGGAGAGAGATGGTGATTTTATCAAGCTTCACAAAGGATCCGCTTCATCTATAAGAGCTTGCGTACAGGAGATGCTGAATAAATAGTTGTTTCGTGAATGAATTAACAGAGCCTCCTTTTATACTTTGAACAGTTAACAATTCTAGCATTGGGGACATTCATTGCTAAGTCTTCTATTGTTTCTCAACCTTACAGTCCCTCAAGCCTGATCCCCCTACAAGATTTTAAGTTCCTAACAGGTTTTCAATCTCCCATAAAAATCCCAGTGTCCTAAACCTAATCTACACTCAATAAAGATTTGTTGGATTTTTTTTTTACAGTCATCCTCATTAGCATATTGAGGTTTTTATTTCTTCCAGTCATCTCAGTGGTGGCATTGTGAGTCGTTACCCAAATGGTAACAGTGACTATCGTAACAGAAAGCTTCTGAGAGTAATTTTAACCTGTTACTGGTAATAATTTATTTTTAATTTTTAAAAACCATTGTAGGTATAACCATTTTACTAGTAAAACACAATAATTGTTGTTAATAGTGTTTGGGCAACTGAAAACTAACAACTGAATGTGTGCTAATGCATCAGTCAGAGGAAAGGGTAAGTGAAAAGAATGACAGGTTTAAAAGACAGTAACTGAGAAATTGAATTTTTTGAAGTTTCTGAGAAAAAAAAATATGGCTGAAGAAATAAATAATGATAAACCCCAGAGCCAGGCCTTGAGAAGCCTGGCTCACAACTCCAAGAGAGATTTGCCCACCTTGTCCAAATTGAAGCACCATTTGATTTTAAAAAGAGACCACTGAGGAGATCATTATAAGGAAGTAGGGAGATCTATGTAAGCTTCTTGAACATGATACCAAAGACACCAAAAAAAAAAAAAAAAAAAAAAAGGAGAGCACCTGGGTGTCTCAGCTGGTTAAGCATTTGTCTTCAGCTCAGGTGGTCATGATCCCGGGATCCTGGGATTGAGCTCTGCATTGGGCTCCCTGAGTAGGGAGTCTCCTTCCCCCTCTCCCTGTGTTGCTCCTCCTGCTTGTTCTCTCTCTCTCTCTCTGATAGATAGATAGATATAGATAGATAGATAGATAGATAGATAGATAGATAAATAAATAAATAAATAAATAAATAAATAAATAAATAAATAAATAAATAAAATCTTTTTTTTTTAAATTAAGACCTTGGGAGCATTTGTTCCATTGCCATTTTCTTTCAGGTTTCCTAGAATGTCTATAAAATTAGAGCAATGCGATTTATAAATCAGAGTATAAACGAGTCCTGTCCTATGCCAGGAGAGTCCAGGACAATCTAGGCGGAAGTGTAGATGGAACCTTCTGTCCAGTAAAGAATGCTTATAAATGGAGCTATTTTTTATAATAGCTTTATTGAGATATAACTCAAACAATACAACTCGACCACTTAACAGTGTGGGTTTTAATATATTCACAGGGTTGTGCAACCATCCCCAAAATTTAATTGTAGAACATTTCTGTCCCTGCAAAAAGAAACTCTACCCAGATGCAATCATTCCTGATCCCTTGTCCCGTGGGGCATAAGTAGCCATCAGTCTACTTCCTGTCTCTCTGTATCTGCCCATTCCAGACATTTCAGACATATGGAATCATATATGTAGTCTCTTGTGTCTGACCTCCTTCACTCAGAATCATGTTCTCAAGGTTTAATCATGTTGTACCATGTATCAGTACTGTAGTCCTTTTTAGTGCCTAATAACATTCCATTGCAAGGATATTTCACATGGAATGTGAAATATTTTGGCTATACAATAAAAAAAAAGTCATGGAGATGCCATATACACCTTGGTGAATGTAGTCAGTAATATTGTAATAACTTTGTATGGTGATAGATGGTAACTAGACTCATCCTGGGCATCATTTTGTAATAGGTAAAAATATCAAATCACTATGATATATGCCTGAAGCTAACAGGATACGATATATCAACTATATCTCAATAAGAAATAAACATTTTTTAAAGATTTTATTTATTTATTCCTGAGAGACACAGAGAAAGGCAGAGACACAGGCAGAGGGAGAGGCAGGCTCCCTCTAGGGAGCCCAACGTGGGACTCTATCCCAGGACCCCAGGGTCACAACCTGAGCCCAAGGCAGACGCTCAACCACTGAGCCCCCAGGTGCCCCAGAAATAAACATTTTTAAAAGAAAATTGTATTTTATTTAATTTAAAAATTTTTATAAATAAAATCTTATCTAAAAATAAAATATCATTTATTTAAAACAATTAAGAGAAAATAAAAATTTCATGCCTGTTGGTGCTTTTCTCTAAACTCTCCTCAGAAGATCTCCAGTTCCTGCCATTTGCATATATGATAGATTAATTTCTGTCACTCGGTGAACTTGGACAGGGTACTTCTCTAGCCTTCAATTTCCTCACCTATAAGGTAGAAGCTACATTAGTACCAACCTGTAGAGTTGTTAGGATTCTTATAATCTATTAAAGTCTAGTATAGTGATTTCCCATAGGAAGAACTCATTAATTAAATATTAGGTTTCATTTTAAACCTGATTGGATTTTTAATTACAAAATTACACATTTATTGTAACCAGGAAAGAACACAGAGATGAGTTTTTAAGTTCATAATCTTCCTCTCCGCTCTCTATTCATTCCCAGATGTTGCCCATGTAAAGTGTGGTGTGCATCTTTTCACACCATTCTCTGCTCTTACACAAATTCATAAAACCAAAATGCATATTTAAAGACATTTTCCTTTTTTCTTTTACTCTCTACTATATACACGACGTTGAAATTTACCTTTTAAAAGAAAAGCTAAAAATAATCTGGCCATCTTTTCTGGTCAATAGATGAATACCTAACTTTTAATTTTATTAGCCATACTAAATTCCATAGTATAAATGCACCCCAATATAGTCATCATTCCCACTACTGAGGTACATTCAGAGTATTTTCAGTTGCTACTGTAAAAATGCTGCAGTAAAGCTGTTAATGAAGTAATAAGTAGTAGTCATAACCACAATTTTGTTATTATCATTATATCCCTATCTTTGCATTCTCCTGTCCACCTGGGTCCATCCCCTACCTTGTCAATACCAAGGAACAGAACTTTTATAGACCAACGAGGGAGAAGTAGATTATCACAATAAAGGATTTTAAGCAGAAGAAATTTAAGGGAAAATAAACTAACTCAAATGGACAACCCCAGGGACCTAGAGCATCAGAGGAGACACTATGGGGCATTCTGGACAGGAGAGAAAGGACATTTGAGGAGAAAAGAAGAGAGAGGATGATCAGACCAGAGGAGCCAGGGACAGTAAGTTTCCTAAAAAAGCTTTGCTCTAAGCCAGGCATGCTTGGCAGTGGGTGAATTTTTGATTTTCTAGCCAACACAGTCATTTTCCTTAATGTTAGAGAAAGCATCCTCTTTTAGATCAACTACTGCTTTCTGGAAACAATTTTTGAATTTTTAATTAGTCTTTAAACATTTGCAATTAAGCCCAATTACTCCATAAATAAATAAATAAATCCAACGCTATCCAAAACGGGGCCAATGGAAAGATATGAGAAAACTGTGCGATGCGCTGAATGAGTTTTAATGTCATCCTCGTTGACTTTCCGTAAAGCATCTCTCCATTTCATGGGCAAGCCTGCCGTGTGTGTTTATGAAAGTCTCTTAATGAACTCGCATCCGTGGGGTTTGGTCACCACAGCACTAAAATGAGATCTGAAAAATGATTGAATTATAAGGTATTTCACCCATGGCTTCCTCATGGCATGGACTCCGGGATATCTTATAGCAGGTTCCAGTGTCCCATGAATGAATTTACTATAAACCTCACAAATGCCACTCCCTTTCCCAAGAGCCAAACCAATTTAGAGAGAACACAGAGAAAATGATCCAATTTTTTTTTATTTCTGGAAATATACGCTATGTGGAAAGAGCTTTTATCCAGAAGGAAAACTTCTGGATTTTACTGGCTCACTAAAATATAAACCATTTAGTGGCTTTTTTTTTTAACCCAAGATTAAGCTTTCTTTCGTCTGTTTGCACATGTCAACCCAAAATAGCAGACTCCATATAAGAAAAAAAAAATGTGTTTGTACAAAAAAGAAAATGTATACCCCCAAAGCCATGATCTCCCTTTTGCTAGGGTGGTATTTCATGGGGTTTTTAAATCCGGTGGTTTATCCAATTTCTGCAACAACATGAAAGAGAATAGTGATTGCCTATCAACCCTAAAAATTCTCACAGAATTTGCAAGGGACTCACTAAAGATAAGGAAGTGCTGACAGCTGAACACTAGCAATTGCCCAGAACCCAGTCAGGTAAACACATATGTTAACCAAGATTTAATTTTCTGTCGCAAGATGGAAAAATTAATAACTTTTAATTGACAGGTTCTTTATTTCCTTTTACCAAGGAAGGTATGGACGGCCCCCAAAATAACCTGCATCATGTCTTAAGTCTTGGCAGCACGCAGCTGTGTCCTCTGTGGCCTTCAGGGTCCTGCCACCCTTCATCTTCTACAAAGCAGTGCATTTAAATCCTTCAAGGGGCCTTTTAGAACCAGGCCACCCTGTTTCTCTTCATGGGAGATACTGAAAGCCTATTTGTCATGAGCAATAAGGGACCTAGCAGGTCTGCTGACAGGCCTGGAGGAGACCCACCTGCTTCTTCGTACCCCAAGGATTGAGTCGTTTCTGGAGGCCGTGGCCTTCCCAACCATTTCGCAATCAACACATCTCACACTTTTCCTTGCTAATCGATCTCAGTCACAAGTGGATAGCCATTTAACGGCAAGAAGGTTGGCAAAATTCACATTTCATGATGACCTCGTTAGCCCAATGCCACTGCATCCCTTATCCTAGCCCCGAGTTGGAGGTGCTGTGTCCCTTACTGCTCATCCAGCGCTGTGGGTCCTGAAGACTGGAAGCCAAGGTAGAGAAAGGGGATGTTCTCCCCGAAACCATCTCCTCCTGCTTCCTCGGTCGCTCCCAGCCAGTCCTTGCACACGCAGCTCCCTTCCTGTTTTCAGCATTCTCCTTGCAGCCACAGCTCTCCACCTGCAGGCCCTTTTGTTTCTCTCACATATTATATATGTTGGCAAATCAAACTTCAGTGAAAAAATATATAGAAAAAAAATACCCCAGGGGGACTCCCCACACTGCCACCTGAGCTGGGCCATTTTCCCTAAATAAAGGCTCTTGAGCACCTTTTTTTTGCAGGAGGTGGCGAACTCCCTGGCAGCAGAGGTGAGGTCTAATTCAGCTCCTGATCTCTAGAGCCTGCCACTGAGTATACAGTAAGCTCTCATTGAGGACCAAGACTAATAGCAATAGTAACAATCAACGTGGAACAGCAGGCATTTCTGGGAGCTTTTACTTTGCGCCAAGAACTCTGTTGAACATCTTATTGGCATCACCTCATTCGGCCTTCACAAATGCACTGCAAGAGAAGCAACAGCATGATGATTCCCCCCTTTAGAGATGAAGACACCGAGGCTTAGATAAGTTATTCGCTCAAGATCACACACATATAACGGGGGAGAGGGGTGACACCAGGGTTCATTTGACTCCAGAACCCAAGCTCTTCAGCCTTCCTGTTAAATGAATTTAATTATACCTTCAACTCAAAAAAAAAAAAAAAAAAAGGTATGCCTTCAACTCTGTTAACCCCAAGGCACTGCCAACAGGAACCCCCCAGACAGGCTGTGATGAACAGTGGCCCCCCTGACGTCTCTCTGGGTCGCTGATGGTTTCGGGTACCAGGGCACCAGGGAGTGATGTCGGTGAGATCAGCACATCTCCACCCGGCGCCAGGGAGGAACGTATCTCACAGCACACCTGCAGTCACTCTGCACTTGCTCCTCCTCGGCGGGCTCCCACTTGGCCCGGCGTTTGGCCTTAGCAAGACTCAGGAAAGGAGCACGAAGTTGCCCCCAGGGTTCTAACCCATTCAACAATCATAATACCCTCCACACGGTGTTTACGCAGCTCCCATTTACCTCTCTTGCATAATCACCATCAATTGAGTTTCCAGTGGTTCCTGCCTGCTGAGCAGGTGATGAACAATTTCCAGGCACTAACTTCAACCTGCAAATGGGCCCATCATCACTCCCCCACACACACGCTCTGATGCTCCCAGGTGTTATGTAAAGTTCAGTTACTGAGCTTTCTGGGCTGTGGACTGCCTGTCTTCCTGGAACTATGCAAGCAAGACGAGGAAACTGTAAGCCATGAGCTTGCTTCTAAGATCTGGAGACGTGAAGCTTAACTGGGGTTTACTGGCAATTGGGTTTGTCCTTATTCCAAATCCTTCCAGCTCTGGCCCCCATTAAGTTTCTTTGAGCACACCCTCTTCTTCTTCCCACTTCCCAGTACACTGAAGTTGCTTTTCTGGGGCTGGATCATAAATTACAAGGTGTAATCTAAAGGAAAACATTTATTTTGGAGTCTCATTAACTCGGAGGAGAGTGATAGTGTTTATTCCCAGCATGATGGAGTGGACTCCTTCAGATGTGAAAAAGGCCAAGCCCTCTTCCTAATCCTTAAACATACACACACGCGTGCGCACACACACACATGCACGCATAACATGGTTAATATTCTCAACAGTGAAAGTACCCAGACCCACAGAGGTAGCGCACACTTCACTAGAAAGTACCCAGACCCACAGAGGTAGCGCACACTTCACTAGACAGTCTCCTTCTCTCCCAACACCAGGTTTGAAGCTCCTTTTAGTGATTTACTGGCAACCATACGTAACTATCCATCCATATGCCAGTTTTTAAGTTTCTGTTTGTTTCTCAGCTTCAAAACCCAACCCCTTATACTCAGCTCAGTGATGCTGGGGCTGGACCACTATTAACCCCCATTTGTCCTTTGCCAAGTGGCTCTATATTCAGCTCTACCAATAGGGGGCACTAGAAGGAAACTGCAAGGTAGCAGTCAGGAGATGCAATGCTCTTTCTATCATCTGCTTCTTGCTTCTGTCTGCATCAACCCAACAGTGGCCCCTCATCCCAGAAGGGGCAGCTGGTTCCAGTCTCCTGTCTCCTTGTGCCCCATTCGGGAGCAGCCTTATCACCCCCGGTCCCAGGGTCTGGGCCCTGAGCTACTGAGGTATCTGTTCTCACAGGGCCGAGTCCCAGCTCTGAGCCTCCAGGCTCAGATCGACTCCATCCCTTCCCTTGGTCCTCAGGCCCTGGGAGTGGCCACCACTTTATGCAATTCTTACTTCCGTATGACCTCGGTGCTCCCTTTTTTTTTTTTTCTAAAACATGTTTAACCAATTCCCTATCTTCAGTCTTCCCTGTTGAAAGCCCTGCTGTGGGTCCTGAGCGGCTCCCTGCACTGACCAGAACCTGTTCCCTGCCTAATTGCTGAGCAAAATCCTAACCATTTTGCTCCTGAAAAACTTGTCTTCTATTATGCCATGGCTTCTGATTCTCACAGGGTAACACCTGGATGATAATTCACATTAGTGGGTGGAGGCAGAAGACAGGGCAAGGCATCAAGGCCTCTATGTTCCAAGAACTAGAGGCAGTGTCGGAGCATACATCCTTAGTTGGCCTACTTGTGGAATGGAGCGCAGGAAGTTCAGGTAAGAACAAAGCTCCCCATCAGTCTACCCTAGGAACAAGTAGGGGCACCTGGGTGGCTCTGTTGGTTAAGTGTCTGCCTTTAGCTCGGGTCATGATCCCAGGGTCCTGGGACCGAGTCCTGCATCAGGCTCTCTGCTCGGTGGTGAGTCTGCTTGTCCCTCTGTCCCTCACCCTGCTGCTGCACTTGCTCACATGCATGCTTGCTCTCTATCAAATAAATAAATAAAATCTATTAAAAAAAATAAAGTGGAGGGGATCCCTGGGTGGCGCAGCGGTTTAGCACCTGCCTTTGGCCCAGGGCGTGATCCTGGAGACCCGGGATCGAATCTCACGTCAGGCTCCCGGTGCATGGAGCCTGCTTCTCCCTCTGCCTATGTCTCTGCCTCTCTCTCTCTCTGTGACTATCATAAATAAATAAAAATTTTTTAAAAAAATAAATAAAGTGGAACAAGTAAAGGAGACCTCTTACTAAGATACTTGGAAAACAAGATCAGAAACTAATGAGTTACACTCATATTTTAATAATTCCAGGAACTCAGTGACCTAATAAATAGGCAAATTACAAGCCCTACCACATATCAAATGGACACCAGGGGAAAAACTACAGCTCGATCGTGTCCTCTGCCCCTCCCATTCTTATCCACAGTCAGTGAAATTCCATCTTTTGAGATTCACTTCCTTGGCTCACCTCCTAGCTTCCTCCAAGGCCCTTACCCAGAATCGCAGTGAGGGGAATGATGCATGATTTAACAGTCTTTAACACTTCATTGAGATGTGGCCTGTTGGCTACCTTTTAGTCAGAATGGCTAGCTGAGACAAGAGCTTTGAGAGGATGGGGAGAGTTCATGACAAGAAATGAGGGGGGATAATTCTGGGGTATTCAGTAGGGCTTCATCAGATACCTTTAAGTGCAAATTTTGGATCTTCCACTTTCTAGCCTGAGCCTTGATTTCCTCAGCTGCAAAATGGGAATAATGATGACCTCCTCTCTCTGCCTTTAGAAGGATGAGATCTAACATATGGAATGTCCTTGGCAAAATGTCCTGGCAGAGAGTCACTGGGCCATGGAAATTTTTGTTTAAACTTGGCTTGAGGGGAATCATATTAGTCATCTCAGACTCTAGCAAGGTCCTATTTTTTTTAAGATTCTATTTATTTATTCATTTGAGAGAGAGAGAGAGAGGGAGAGAGAGAGTCGGGGGGTGGGGGAGCAGAGGGAGAGGACAAGCAGACTCCATGCCAAGCACAAAGCCCAGTGCAGGACTCCATCTCACGACTCCAAGATCATGACCTGAGCAGAAACCAAGACTTGACACTTAACCAACTGAGCCACCCAGAAGCCCCTCCATCTTTTTTTTCTTTAAGGAAGCAGCAAGGGGGACCTCGGGCTCCTGTCCTATTACATCTGCGGGTGAAGGACAGGACTGGTGACACCTTCTATCCCAGTGTCCTTCCTCTCAGACCAAGAAGAGCAACTACATCTCCTTGACCTCCAGAAGAGGTCATGGGTGTCTGGGTAGCAAATAGTCCATTTACTAGGCCTCTTCCCTTCCCAGGCCAGAACCCTTTGGGCCATTTGCCACTGTGCTGCCATGATTCCAGGGAGCCTGAAGGACAATATGGATGTGGGGGATGAAAGCAAGAGTATGGTAGACAGAGGAGATAGAGCCCTTCAAAAGATCTACTCCGGCCACTGCCCAGGTCTACTCGGGGCTACCACCCACAATGGGTCTGGTCACTCTTTCCTCTCTCTACCCTCCCTTATATATTTATTTGTAATTATGTCATTTTTCTCTTTTCACCAACACAGTAGCAAGGGCATAGTAAGCCCAACAATGATACATTCTTGGCACTTTCTAAATGCTGACTTACATTAACTTTACAACAACACCATGACGTAGTTGTTACTCCTCATTTTACCGCTGAGGGGATTTAGGTCACACCGAGGCCAGTAACTAGCCTGCTATCCCACCCTAAGTAAGGGATAGAGCTGAGATTTGAACCCAGGCCTGACTCCAAAGCCCACATTCCTTTCCATTATATTGCACTTTCCATTAAATCTTCCCCACACCTGCCAAAGATGGCCCTTGATCATCATTGTCAGGATCTCCTAGAATTTTTGCTATTCAGTGAGAAAAGGGTGAGTGCTCCCAAGGAAACTGCCCAGCTTTCTCCCTCTCACTCTAGCTGTAGTATTATTTCAACAGATATACCTAAGTTTTAAATGTAGCGCTTGGATCTCAACAATGAAATATGACACATAAAGACCCATGTACTTTGGAACAGAAATCAAAACTGGCCTGGGGAGACACAGGCTGAGGGCAAGCGAGGGCCACATCCAGCCCTTACTTGATGCCTGGCAGGCCCAGACCTCTGGGCTGGTCTCCCTTCTCCTCCAAGCAAACAGATTTTGAGGGAATCTGTGTGCTCCCCTCAGAAACAGAAGCAGTTTTAGAAAATTGGAAGGGGGGAGCTGAATTCTTTTTCTCGACTTTCTTGTTCTATCTTTCCCCCACACACATTTTTTTTTTGTTTCCTTGTTGTCTTTGGGGTCCTGCTTTTAACGGACAATGTTATTTGGTATTAATCTCCTTCAGAACTGGGTTACCCCTGAGCAAGTGATAAAGAGCCTCCTTAAACTCCTCACAATCCCTAACCTCAAGAAAAAAAAAAAAAAAAAGGTTTGTTGTCCTTTCCTCTCCCTTAATCCACCACAACATAATACTGGGAAGAAGGTTCAAATAGGCCGGGCTACCATGATCCCAGCCCCCAAGACCTTTGCCCACCAGCACCATTTTAACCTGACCTTGTTTTTCCCTTCTGTCTGCACCCAAGCCAACACAGGCCACACGCTGCTGCTGGGGAGGAAACTCTTGCCAGCTACTCCCATGGAAACAAGAAGCCCTGTTGAGACCACTCTGGAGCCCCAGCCAAGTCAAAAACAATGCTCCTGTCCTGGCCTCATCTTGCCTAACGTCCTTCCCTCCCAGCTGGCTGCTTGGGCACATCACCTCTCAACTAACTGTTTACCCAACTCTACTTCAAACAGAAAATGCCTATTCCTGTTGGTCTAATAAAATTTCATCTGCTTTTTCCAAGCCCAAGGCAGAAGCAATTTTGGTAAAATGTGCCCAATAGCACTAATCTAGTGGCGGGGGAGTAGGGGGGAATCAGCAAGGTTTTTTTAACGTTCTGGGTTTCTCTCAGACTTTCTTCTATTTAATTAATATTTATTAATAATTAATGCTGTCAGCAATTCTTTTCTCGACTTGATTCCAGAGAAACTTATTGAGCAACTACTACCACTTGGGTACCATCCTAGGCACTGAGAAGACACCAACGAATGAGTTACAAACCCTATACCTAGTGGAGAAATCAACGCAGTGTGGGGGAAAAAACCACACGATTAAACAATCTTCATGTATAGCTTGCCTGTCATAGGTAACAGAATCACCAGGCATTTTCCACTAAAACACTGAAAAATTCCTGCGGTAAGACATTAATCTCCTCTTACAGGCCATACCCAGTCAGCCCTGATCTTGGCAGCTGATTTCCTTGCATGTACAGAGCTGATAACAGTGTCCATTAAGACATAACATGGAAAAGTGTTTTCTTTCCCCTAACAGGCAAGCATGGAAGAGTTTCCATTAGCCATTACACATACTGACAGTTTTTCTGATCCAAAACAGCTGTGGCCCTGAAAAGACTGAGGGCTGTGTTTTGATTCTGTTTCAGGGCCAATTAAGAGCCTGGCCTTTGTGATGCCAGTGTTGGCACCTCTTCTGTGTCCCTCATTGGCACCTTCTCACATGTCCTTTTTCTGTTTATTTATGTACATCCTCCTGACAACAGAAAGGACCTGAAGGCAAAAACCAAACTCAAATGGTCTGGGAGAGCAAATGCTAGCATAAAGGCTCCTGGGCCCTGGGCCCCACTAAAGTGACTGTCCCATGGTGGCTTCAGATCCATCCTGTTTCCTGTATGCAGGGATAATTAGCGAGATCAGGGGGCCGGGGGGTGAGGGAGAGGAAGGGGTGTGTTCTCAACAACTAGCAAGGCGCTCAACTGAATATAGCAAAGGCATGGCCCAACCTCTTAGGGAGCTTGCGATATATAGCCAAAGACCAGCACATGAGTTGATTCAAACTCTGAAAGAAAGAGGGAATTGTGGTCGGAGGAGATGAAAGGCAAATTATACTTTGAGGATCATAGCTGACCCTCTCCCATTTTAATGAGGTAAATACACAACAGTGCACACACACACATTATGTTGGAAATGACACAGTAGACTAAAGAAGTGGAAAAACTAACATTTGTATAGAACTTTAACACATGCCTTCACGTGTCTTATTGATTTTAGTTTTCGGAGACACCATGCTCCGTGGGCCCCTTTATCATGCCCTTTGTTACAGATGAGAAAACTGAGAGTCAGAAATACTTAGTAACTTGCCTGAAGATCCACAAGAGACAAGCAACAATATTTGGGCTTGACTTGTACAGCCTGCCCCTGGAGAGGGCAGGCATCTTCTTGGAGCCTGAAGAAAGGCTCCTGTGCCCTGAGAGGCATGTGGCCTCCCCCAGGAGGGCCAATGGAAAGGACAATGAAATGGCAGAGGGAGAAGTTACCTGCCCCACATGGAATAGGGCAAGATAAAGAATGCAGAGAAAAGAACGGTAATAAAAGAGCATCTGGTTTCACTCAGGATTTGTTTGTACTTGTGACTGAGTCACTCACCTCTAATGTCCTCTTGCTGCCTCTCCCTGTCCTTCCCTGTTCTCTTCCTTCTTTGCTCTCTTAGAGAGCCTACCTCTGACTTCTCCAGCCCCACATACTCTCACATAGTAGGGCACCTAAGTGTGGCCAGATGCTAAATGCAATTCTTCCTCTCTTCCTGCTACCTCAGACTGTTGGAAGAGTCCCCCCCGCCAAAACACAAAACCATAGCTTTAAAGATACTGGACCATTCTTGCAAAACTTACAAGGGGGTGGAGATTGGCCCTTAAACCCACCCATTTGAGAAGTTTAAGTTGGGGAGTCAGGAGAAAGGATTTCTTTGGAGATAGTTACCAATACACTGTGCACTTCCCACTCCAACCCACACCTAGAGAACAGGCTTGAAGGGGACCCTTCAAGAGCTTGGCCTGCATTTCCTGGATTGTAAAGAGCATAGACACTGGTCACACTTGCCTTTGCTAGAATCTATCTCAAGCACATATTAGATACCCAATAAATATATGTTGACTAATTGAATTGGGGAATTAGTGAATGAATGAATACCTGCAAAGTGTAAAAGTGAGACTGTGACCACACTAGAAAAGAGGCAAAGGAGACATGTACAATCGTGTGTAACAGTTACAGAGAGCACATGGACATCTGTTTGCCCAAAAGCTGACAGAGTGAATGAACACAGAGAGGCAACCAGGGCTATGTCAACTGAACATACTTTCCTCGTATTAGACATTTTGGCAGAGAATCCCACAATGGCCCAGGAGTTCTCCCCATATTCTTTAAATAGCTCTGGCCTCAACCTAATCCCTAGGAAGAAGACCAGAGAAAACACAGGAAACATTTCAAATGGAAAAAAAAAAATTTAAAAGACCACTGGACTTATCTCTGGTTGATAAGAGATTCTAGTTCCTAAGCCTTCATTTATTGGCTCCGTCCTGCTGTGATCCTTTCTTCCACTCCTAAATGTTCTCCTTGAACATTTAGTCTTAGTCCAGTCCTTGCTGCATCCCAATGCTTGGCAGGAGGAGGGAAAGGTGACAGTTCCTCTCCCCACTCCAGTCAGCACGTGGAGAGCCTCCGGCGGCCTATCAGCCCAGAGACCCAGGGAAAGTCCCCACGCTGCTGGTCCAGCAATAAGCAGTATTTGTCTGTACATCTCAGCTCTTTTTTGTTTGTTTATTTAGAGAGAGAGAGAGAGAGAGAGAGAGAGAGAGAGAGAGAGAATACACAAGCCCTCGAGCAGGGGAGAGGGGCAGAGGGGGAGAGAGAATCTTCAGTAGGCTCCATGCTCAGTGCACAGCCTGAAGTGGGGCTCCACATCAAGACCCTGAGCTCGTGACCTGAGCCAAGTCGGTCACTTAGGGCACCCAGGCACCCCCACCTCAGCTCTCTTAACAAGACTTTGTTTACTCATGGTGAAAATCGTCCATTGTAATTAGGTAGGGAAACTGCATTGATGATCTATCCTAATGCCCCAGAACAATTCCTGAATTAGACCCCGTGCCTGGAGCTCCGAGATTCTCCAGTGTGCTTCCATAAATACAGCCAATTCGGCAATAAAAGAGAAGTAAGGATTTTCGTGTGAACATACACTTGAAAGACCAAACCTCAATGAGAATCAGCAAGGTGTGCCTTTCACTTGGACTTTGAATGCCCTTCACCAGGACTGATTCACTAGTCCTTCTGAGGCCCCCTTCTGAGGTCCTTCTGGAAGATGGAACCAGTCTCTGAGAGTGACCCACACCAAATCCCACCATACTTCCAATATTCAAGTGACCAAATAAAGCAGCCAGGGTAAACAAGCACAGACTATGTGATTTTCAAGATCTATTTATCCAGTCCTATTTGGAAGAGGGAGAAATTCCAAGGCAAGGAAATTCCAGAAGGCCCCATATGAGGAGCCAAGCCTTTGATATAACTTTCTGTTGCTCCTTGCTTCCCCATGCAAATCTCTCATTCCTCCATCCAAATAACTTTCAAAACCACAGCTTCCTCTGTGTCTTGCAATAAGAAAATCTGTGCACTTGTACTGGGATAAGCAGTGTACTAAGTACCTGCCCTCACTCCTCCCGTCATCTGAAGGGAAGGAGGCCTGAGCCCATCAATAGCTCAGTTCAGCTTGTTCCTGAATGGAAAGGGGAGGATCAAAGGGCCAGAAATATTCATTTATGGGGAAAAGTAAAAGAATTAAATATGCAGAACTTGGCCAAATGACGCCTGAAGGGGGAAATAAATACCAAGGAGCATTTGAAGGGTGTAACCAAACACCACAAAGAGGGATTTAAAAAAAAAAAAAAAAAAAAGATGGTTCAAGTGGTTGTAACTAGGAAAGACTGAGGAAAGCAAAGGAAAATCTGAACTCTTCAAAAAAATTCCACCTTCAGCAAAGGCTACAATAAAGAGGAAATTGGTATCAATACAACATCCAAGCTGAAGCTTCTACTCTCTGTCCAATCTGTAGGTTTCCACTTCCAATCCATTTCTCAGATGTGCTTATTTCCACTTGGAAATAGAAGCTTGAGTGTTGTCTCTTGAATCTATTTTCTCTGTGTATCTTGCATGTGCCCTATCGTGTAATTTGGAAATGGCCTGGTCTTATGACTCCACAGACCAGCAGGTTGTGCATCGTTTGTTGGAATGAACAACTAAGCCCAGTGATGGCGACTTTAGGAATAAAATACCAAATGAAGGATCCCTCCATTTTAGGGACTTTTATGCCTCAAACAGACCTGAAGTAAGTTCTGGAACAGACCTAAGTGCTTCTCAGTCTTCTCCAAGCTCTCTGGAGGGGAGATGGGTGCAGTCAGCTGAATATAGCCAGAAAATATATCTTAACAGTTTTCTCCTGAGATACACTATATGGCAAGTCCTTCTGGAATTTCTAGATAGAAAGAAATATGTACAGTGAGAACAGCTTTTCTGAGAGTCTTTCGACACATTTATTCCCAGATGGGTTCAGTGCAAAAGTGAAAATTACATTTTTAAGGAGTGAAGAAATTTCAACAAAGGTTTGGTTTAAGTTTAAACTGAAGATTTAGGCCTCTCTATCACCTGACTGGTTTGTGAGGGGGTCCTAAGTTTGAGGTACAAGCTCTTATGGAGCTCATGCTGTCCAGCAGAAGCGGCACCAAACTGGAAATCTGTAGAGTTCAAGTCCCACCTTCATTATTTAAATATCTGCGTGACCTCCGATAAGTCACTTCTCTTTCCTTAAATCTAAAAGAGAGAATTAAACTAAACTGGTGGAGGTTTTTAAACATTTTTTTCCTTAGGCAGCAGAATCTCTTTTTAAATATAGTATTACACTAAAATACCATCATATACTGTATCAAAATCTTTCTGATTAAAATGAAACCGAGGGGCCCCGCAGTTGACCCCCAACATTCCCTACCACAGGTCATGACCTTTGGTCCCTCCCTCAGAAACCACTGAGGCATCTCCCATGGGACATCATCCTTCCCAAAGGAGAACACTTTGGAAGTCACTGGATTCCATGTTTCCCAGATCTTTTCCAATTCTGATTCTGTGTGGAGCTAAACAGCAGCAAGCAGAACAGCAGTGATGCAGCTGATCCTCAAGACCCTCCTCGTGAAGGGATTAAAATTACAGGAACTGGCGGCCCAAGGTCTCCTTTACAGTTCAAAATCTAAAGAAAACACACCCAGAGGAGAGGAAGGTATGAGAACAGAAACAAGAAGGTTGACATCCAATCTCTCTTGCTCTCTTCACTCTCACTCTTCTCCCTACTACATTCTTCTTCTCCCTCCCTCCTCCTTCTGTCCTTCCTCACACTACTCAGACCAAATCCAGTGAGGACCCAAAGGCCAGGCCAGTTGCCTGAAGCCATGCCTCATGGGATGTCAAACAGAGAAATACATGCTCAGGATCCGGGGCCAGCTAAGCCAAAAATTCAGAGTGGATCCAAGGCCAAGTACAGAAGAGGGAGTTCAGGTGCTCACTGGTGTTTGGGTGTCTACAGCCTCAGACAGAAACACTCTGGGAAGAGGACAGTGCTCAGGGTAATCCAGGCAGAGAAACCTGAAGGCTTCCCCCAAAAGCTCCCCAGCAATGTAAGCTGACGTCACAGGAAAAGGGACTGCTCATCAACCAGTCCCCCAGCTTGAAGATGAAACTCTTAAACACAGTTGTTAGGCATGTCCCACCCATCAGGGAGCAACTTGACAGATCTATCAAAATACAAGATCTGTATACGATTTGACACAGGCATTCCACTCCAAGTATATCTCACAGACAGACTTGCATGCGTACACAAAAATATCTCTGCAAAGATGATCACTGAAGCATGCTGCAATCACAAAAGACTGGAAACCACCTTAATACTGATTGTTTGGGATGAGAAGAGTATATTTAGATTTGCTCACACAATGGAATATTCTGTAGCCATTAAAAATAATGCATCAACTCTGTATTGATGACAAGGAAAAAGCTTTCACATCTAACGTTAAGTGAAAAAAGCGAGGTGCAGAGATTGTGTACAGAATGGTTCGTCTTATGCAAAAAACAATATATACACTATATATACTTGCGTGTCCATGGAATATTTCTAGAAAGACACACACAAAATGCTAATAATGGTTACCTCTAAGAGAAAATCTGGGGTGAGAGATGGGGAAGTATCTCTGGCAGGAAAAGACTTTTTGTTAAACACTCTTTTGTACACCGATTCAATTTCTTTTTCTAATGGGCATATAGGATTTTAAAAGAAAACGAAAACAAGAATGTGTGTTAGAACTAAACATGTCAAATCGATGTAGTTTAAAGAAAACATCGTTTTAGAAGTCCAAAAATCAGCCAACTGTTATCTTTATGGGAAAGTAGAATCACACGGGGAACCCGCCGGGTCACTAAGATCTACACTGCAAACCCATCTGATGGTGGGGAGCAGTGAGGAAAGTACTAGATGCAAGAGCAGACCAGGTTTCCAGTCATGTCCTCACCACCCACGCAGGTCACCTTGAGCTCTCAGACTTTTTCCCCCTTGTAAATGGCTGTGTGAGCCAGGTGATCCCCACCTTCCTTCCCTCCTCTAAGAAGCACCATCCCTGGCATATCATGGCCATAAACTTGGGCCTTGGGCTCGCAATCCCGGCCCTGCGGACCTCTGACTTTGTGACACTGGGCAGTCTATTCAGTCTCCTAGACCCAAATTTCCTTATCTGAAAAATGTGGGCACTGACTCTACCTGCCTGGCAGGGCTTCTTGAGAAATAGGAGAGTCTCTAAGGACTCAGCACAGGGGCCGCTGCAGCCGACGTGCTCCACCCCCACTACCCTCAGCCTTTGTCCCTAGCTCAGCCTGCCCACCAAGTACTGCACTGCTCAGTGTCTGTCACGTCGGCTGGCTTCGTTCCTTTATAACATAAATCACAATTTGTAATTACCTTGAATACTAGTTCATTTATGGTCTGTCTCCCCCCAGCCAGCATGTCAACCCCGGGAGGTTGGTGATTTTATTTTTCATGCTCACCACTCTGGCTCTAGCCCCCAGCCGGGCGGCGGGCAGCTACAAATGTGTTGGATGAGAAAATGACTAAAAGGGGTGTTAGCTGCTAGTTGCTGTTGACCCTCACAACAACTCTTTGCCAGAAAAGACTGAGGGTGGCTATAAGAATTGCTAACCCCACTTTATAGCTTTTTCAGAGCACTTCAGCAGCGTGCCCAAAGTTTCCTGCTAATAAGTGGCAGAGCAAAGATAGGAACCCATCCTTTTTTTTCTCCCCCTACTCCAAACTGTTCTCTCAACCACTAGGCTATTCTAAGGCAGTGTGTTCCCTTGACCGGAGTTACACACATACAACTCCTGCCTGGCTCCTAATTACATGCTTCAAACAACAATCATGTTCGACCTTTCAATTCTGCATTGCCTGAAACACCACTAATGGGAAATCCTATAATGAATGGGAAACCTCACTAATCTATGCTATTGCACATTTATCCCCTGCAGTCCCCTCCTGCTGACCCTCGAAAGGTCTTGGCTGGAGGCAGAAAACAGAAGACATTCTGGAGCCATGTAGTAACACTTTGAAACATCCCGGCTGAAGCTCAGAATGATTCACCATTACCTAACAACAAAAGTGATTGGTTGTCATTTGAATATCACCAGAGTCCTAAGAAGTAGTCACTTGGAAGGTCTTATTACATCTGGAAAAGGAAAGAGGAGCAACTAACAAGAAACACTGAAACCTTAGAGGCAGATTAATGGCTCACTGTGTTGTCATTTTGGAGGTTATGTCAAGTTTATTAGCATTGCCTGCCTTAATGCTGTTGTTGTTACTGAGCCACCGGCATTTGTAAAGCTCCTGCCTATAAAGCCCCCCAAAATACAAGAAGTTGTGAATAATTCTTTTGTTCTTAGATAGAAGTTCTACCATTGGCAAGCAGGAAAAGCCTTTTAGACACAAAAGGGGAAGAGAGGGAGAAATGTGAATACTGTCTTGGCCAGGATACTAATAATATGTAGCACTGGCCTTAGAAGAGCAAATCATGGAATAAGCCAGCACCTGTTATTGATTAACCAATCATATGCATGGTCTGCGGAGGACGTCTTTGAAGCCTAGGTTGAAAACACTCAGCAAGGAAAAGCTTCCACATTTCTGTGTTGTTCTTATACAATGGAATGGGAAGATAATTGTTTGCTTGTGCTCAAAACCCAAACAGCATATTCAGTCACCTTAAAAAAATTGCTTCATTCTCCCCGTGAACAAGTTAAGAACTATGGTTTTGTCTTTATAAGTCAATTCAGTCAAAATCTGTAATTAATTCCATCCCCAAAGAGTCAAACTAAGTATCCCACAGGAAAACACAGCTCAGTGGAATACTACGTTGGACACGTGTAAATATGGTAAATATTATCTACATATGCAAATCAAACAGAATCAATCCCCACCATACACTGGTATCTCAGTTAAATGGGTCTTTCAATGATAGAGACCTTTGATGGCTAAAGAAAATGGCAAACAGCAGTTGGCAGCTCCAACATACTAGAGAACAATGTTTCTCAAAATGTGGTCTATGAACCACTGTTATCACAAATACCTTGGAAGCTTCTGAAAACACTGATTTCTAAGCCCCACCTGAGTCCTAGGATTTCATGGATTGGGTCCATTACTCTACAAAACCAAAAACAAATAAATTTTTTTAAAAAGTCTCAGGTGAATATTTTACATTCTAACATTTGAGAACCACTGATTATAGAAATGAGGCCACCGGCTCAGGACAAGAAACTAGGCTTCTCACATTTATATGATGTAGAGTAAGACGTAGACAATAGCAAAAACAAACTTCCCCTTTGGTGGAAGCAAAAAGGGAAATATATCTATGGGATAATCAAAACTATAGCTTACAGACATCCCATGTCACCTTTTCCTCTTCTTCCTTCAATAAAGTAGACGGGGACTTTATCAGGCACAGTAAGTCTCACTTCCTTTTACCACAAGATATATGGTTATTCCATGCACCTAAGACTTCATAAACAAGAAGAACAATGGATTCAGAGACACAGAGAAATGACGAATTGAGTTCTGGACATTAGTTCATAAAACAACTATTAATTAAGCAGCATTTCCAGTTTGAACATTATAGAGTCATCCAAGTGGAGTTTCCCTTTAGGCAGCTAAGTGTTCTGGTCTCAAACTCAAGAAGAGATCTAGAGTCAACAGTATATATGATACTAGAAGCCTTGAATAGAGAGTGTGTAGGATGGAGATGCCTGGGTCGCTCAGTCGGTTAAACATCTGCCTTCAGCTCAGGTCATGATCCTGGGGTCAAGCCCCACATGGGGATCCCTGCTCGGCAAGGAGTCTGCTTCTCCCTCTTCCTCTGCCCCTCCTCCCACTCATGCTGTCTCTCTCTCAAATAAAATCAAAAGAGAAAGAAAGAAAGAAAGAAAGAAAGAAAGAAAGAAAGAAAGAAAGAAAGAAAGAAAGAAAGAAAGAAAGAAAGAAAGAAAGAAAAAGAAATATAGAATGGCAAAAGAAGAACAAGCACAGAAACTTTGGGAGCATCTGAAAGAAAATCCCTGAGGACAGAATAAAAGATGTTGATGATCCAGAAAGAACAAAAAGATCTGAGAGAGTGAGCAATGGAAACCAAAGAAAAAAAAATCAAGAAAAAGGAATGATCAACACAATGTCAAATACAGAAGAAAGAGCGCGTAACCTACGTCCAGAAAGTACCTAGTGAATTTGCTAAGTGGATCACCAGTCATCTCGGTGAGAGAGGCTTCCGTAGAACAGCGTGGTAGGAAGCCAGACTGCAGAGACCTGAGGAGCAAAGGAAGACGAGGAAGTCAAGCCACCAGGAACAACAGCTTGAAGACGTTTGGCTGGGAAGAAAGAAGTTGGCAATATTCAGAGAGGGAAGTGTAAGAAGGAAGAGGCAGTTACTAACTTACGTACCAAGAGAAGGAATCCACAGAGAGAGAAAGAAGAGAGACACAGAATGGAGTGAGGATAATGTATGGACCAGCAACAGGGAAAAGAAGAGGATGTGTGATATGAAGCAGTGAGGGAGAATTGCCCTTAAACAGGAGGGGAGATGCTCAGAGGAACACTTTATTTGGCTACTAGAGTAAAGCATAGGGGGAAAGTCAGAAGCAGGCGAGTCTACAGGTGAGGAAGGAAGGAGAAGAATGAGGAAGGTCACAACCTATGACCCCAGTGTTCCCTCTGAGATACAGAAAAAAAGGGCATCTGTTTAGATGGAAGGTGGTGGCCTGAGAGTTGACAGCTTGAGGACATGAGAGGCCTTGGAATAGCTGTTCTAGGACAAGGAAGAGAAAGCTGAGTAGGGACTCATGGAAAGACTGATAGACCGAGGTAAGGCCCAGTCCAGGGCAGACACCGTGAGTCAGACCAACTGCAGGATCGTGCAGGTCTCTCCAGCACTACTTCATACCCTGGTGACAAGACAGAAGCAGAAGAGACCAGGACAGCAGGCAACTCAAGCGGGGGAGAGGTCAAGGTCATGAGAGTCCAAGAGGCTAAGTAATTTCAGGTGGGAATGGAAATTGAAGTCGGTCAGGAAGTGGAATGAAAAATAAACCTATCAGCTAGGCTCCAAAGCCCTCGTGAAGGTGGGGCAGCCAGCACTCATGACGAGGAGCAGGGGAAGTAGCATAGCTAAACCGCATACATTTCAAAGGAAAAGAGACTTTTGCATGAGGATCCAAGAGAAATGGTTTCGTGGGACATGAAGAAATACAAACACGTCCCTTGGCCTACCGGTGTGTGGAATATAAAGTATTTCCTCAAAAGGGCTACTTGAGGAAGTGGGTTCTAGGGAAGAATACAGTTCAGTTCAAGAAAAAGGTGAAGAGAATGTTCTGTAAGAAGTGCAGGATATAGAAAAGCTCCTTTAAAATAAAATGAGGGGGATGCCTGGGGGGCTCAGTGGTTGAGCATCTGCCTTTGGCTCAGGGCGTAACCCCGGGGTCCTGGGATTGAGTCCCACATTGGGCTCCCTGCAAGGAACCTGCTTCTCCCTCTGCCTGTGTCTCTGCCTGTGTGTGTCTCACATGAATAAATAAATAAATAAATTTTTTTTTAAATTTTAAAAGATAAAATGAGGTCTGGAGGACTCAGTAGAGGGTGAGGTGGTAAACAATGGGGCTGGGTCAGTGAGGAGGGAGTCCACGGCATTGGGGAGGACAGTGCAAGTTCAAAAGGAGACTCTTGCTCTTAGTGCCCATTCCATTCAATTTCAGCCAACTTTTACCCTTATGCTGTCCCCCTCTCATATGGGCCTTCCCTCACCACTGCCCCTGCACCATGGCTGACCATGGCTTCCTAGCTTAATGGAAAGACCTTTCTTTCAACACATTCCTGGCTGCTTAGAGGAAGACCCAGCCCCACCTTAGTCTGCTGGGAAGCCCTATTACTAACTCAGGATCTGAGCCCTGCTCTTTGTCCACCATCTTTCTTTGACTAACATTGTGTCACAATCTAAGCCCTGAATTTTATCTCTGTTCTCATCTCTGGAATAAGATCCCGGACTCTGATCAAATCTCCAGAGCGTGATACCACGTTCAACTTAACAGAGGCCTGACTCAGCTGGCTTTCTGCAAATACATCCTTAGGACTCTGTGCATGACCCAACGGCCACCAGTAATGACCTTTCCTCCCCCGCTGAGATGTAGCCCACTGCCCCATATCCACCTCCTTCAAGGATTTTTTTCCCTTCCACTCCTTTATTCAGGTTACTGGCATTGCTGGGACAATGATGTCAACCCCACACTAACTGTGACGTTGAGGGAATGGGGCAAACCACTCTGATAGGATCAGTCAGGAGGCAAATTAAACTCAAGGGACGTGGCCAAGCCACTTAATTGTGTGATTGTTGGGGAGGCAGTAGCTAGGTACAGTCAGATATGTGCCAAATGCTTTAGGAAGGCAGATTTCCAAATCCTCAGATAAGAAGATAGCAGCGTGATCACATTGTCTGAAACTCTTGATAGAAAAGAGGGAGCAAGAGGATTAGGAAACATCTGAAAAATTAAATTCCAACAAAACCATTACAAATGCATGACAAGGCACAAACAACCAACTCATGATAGAAAAATACAAATATCCATAGACAGGAAAAATGTTCATTGTTACTAGCAATCAAAGGAATGCAAATCATAACAATAGGGCTCCAGGTTTACCTACACAATAGCAGAAATTTTATAAAATTGTTGTGTTAATAAGAATGCAGGAAAACCAGTAATGTTAAATATCCCTGGAAATAGTGTATGTGATCATCTCCTTTTCAAAAAGCTAATTAACCATATGAATCAAAAGCTTTAAAACATGTGTAATCATTAAGAATAATTTTTTGGAAGAATAAATGAGATGGCAAAAGAATCATGATATATATGTAGGTGAAAAAGTTTACAAAATGTCATGTGTGGTGGGATCCAATTCTTCATCACAGGCACATATTTACATACACACACAGACATATATAATACATGTGTGTATGTGTGTGTGCACACACACACACACACACTGTATAGATATGCATAGAAAAATGTCTAAGAAGACATCAAAGTGTTAACACTAATTCTCTCTGGACATTACGGTAATTTTTCCTTATTTATGATTCTCTCTACTTTCACATTTACTACAGTGTAAAGTTAATTGTTTCGTAGAAGAAAACTTTAAAAGTTAATTCTTTTAGAAGATGGAGCAAGATAAGTTAAATAAGTCAGGCAGAGAAAGACAAATACCATATGGTTTCACTTATGTGAGGAATCTAAAAAAACAAAACAAAAAGCAAACGGATTCATAAATGCAGAGAACAAACTAGCAGTTGTGGGTGGGTGGAATGAAATAGATCAAGGGGATTAAGAGGTACACACTTCCAGTTATAAAATACATAAGTTACAGATGGGGCACCTGGGTGGTGCAGTCACTTAAGTGTCTTGGTTTTGGCTCAGGTCAGGATCCTGGGTTGGGAGATTGAGCCCCACATCATGCTCTGCACTCAGTGGGGAGTCGGCTTGGGAGTCTCTCTTCCTCTCCCCCTACCCTTCCTGCTCATGCCCTCTCTCTCTCTCTCTCTCTCTCTCTCTAATAAATAAATAAATAAATCTCTAAAATAAATACATATGTAAATAAATAAGTCATAGTAATGAAAGGTACAGCATAGAGAGTATGGTCCATAATATGGTAATAATATTGCATGGTGACAGAAGGTGTCTAGATTTGTCATGGTGAGCACTCAGTAATGCACAGAATTGTCAAATCAGCATGTTATATACCTGAAACTAATATAACATTGTACATCAACTATACTTCAATGGAGGAAGGAAGGAAGGAAGGAAGGAAGGAAGGAAGGAAGGAAGGAAGGAAGGAAGGAAGGAAGGAAGGAAAATAGATGGAGCAAGAAAAGCAAGTTCACAGCCTGAGAGAGAACAAAGGGAGAAAAGATGACCACCAAGGACATTATGGATGCAAAAAGAACTTTCTAATACACTCAGGCCTTTAGAGATCATTCAAAAGATGAGGAGAAGACACACCCAAAGATGGACAAGAAAGACTGGCAAAGTATGATAAAAGATGAGAGGCGTCCAGGTCAGTTGCTGAGAGCACAGATCTGAAACCTGACTGTCCAGGTTCAAATTCCATCTATTTCACTACTACAGATGTGCCCAAGGAACGGTACTTAAATTTTCTCCACCTCAGTTTTCTCATCTACAAAAATGAGGATGATAATACTTTTAACTTTGTGACAAGGACTATTAATGTCAGTAAATATCTAGTGCTCTGCTTATTTATCAGCCCTCATGGGTCCAGACAAGGTCCTATGACTAATGCAGCCTAATGGGATGTGAGTGGGAGAGATACAGGTGAGCCAATCCCCATCTTGGCCTTAAAAACCTTTATCAAGGGCGCCAGTAAATGTACATAATACTTGTCATTATCACCAGCAATGGAAAGGACATTGTAGGCTCAATATTTGGGATTAAGTCCTAACTTACTATCAATAAAAATACGTTTTACCTCTCAGGACCTCATCTGATAAATAGAGAACAAACCTAGCTTAAAGAGGTGGTCGTGGAAATTAACACGGAGATACAAAAACATTTTGGAACTGACACACAAATGTTAAGTATTTTCACCGAATGATTGTTAATTATTTCTAATTACACTGCCAATCATTGCCATACTTCTAGAACATTCCTATAAAAGGATTACACATTATCATCCTATCGATGTTGAGTTTGGTTGTGTGACTTGCTCCGGCCAATAGTGTGTGAGGGAATGTGGCACATCGACACTCAAGCAGAAACTTTAAGAACCATAGTGTGTAGATTAGCAATATCTTTTTCTCCCTTTGACATGAAAAAGTATATCACAGATTGGTACTTCACCTTCTTCCTGGCCTTGCAAATGAAGACAAATGGAGCAGAGCCACAGCTACACAATAGTCAGCATAAATTGTGAGCGAAAAATAAACTCTCGTTGTTGGAAGGCACTAAGATTTCGGGGTTGTTTATTAAAGCAGCATAACCTAACTAAGCTTCCGCTAAGTTATATATTAACCATGGGGTATTGGCTAATAGAGTAATGTCAATGTAGACAAAGACATCTAGCAATTTGCTGCAGTTCTCCTTTCCTGACATGTTTCTAAACCGGTTTTATTTTAAACAATGCTTTGAAAGAGGAAACTGTGCAAGTGTGCATATGAAAAGATCCTGAGGTTAGTTGCTAATAGTTGGCAGGACAGAATCAAGATTCAAAAAAAGATAAACTGAAACCATGGGCCAGGTCTAGCAAAATGTCACTTAACTAGAAGAAATATAAGATCTTCCACACAACTGGTGGGTAAGGAAGATGGTGATTCTCATGAATATGATTTTTTATTTGAGAGGCCACAGAATATAAGATAAGAGTGTGAATCGGCTGCCAAAAAAACACACGGATCTCACGCTACATTCAAAGAAATATGGTGCCCTAAATCGAGTTTTAAGTGTGATCACTTTATCAAATTCCTGCTTAAACAGTAGAACTTAAACTAAGAAGACTTAAATTTGGTTTGATTAGCTTCAAAAAGACAGTGACTAAGTTGTACATGCCACGTATAAATCTTGCAGGAGAGAAGAGCAGGGTAATTTAAGGAAGGAAAGGGGAGGGAAAATAGGAGGCCACCACCATCAAGGGAGCTTAAATATTTGAATTTAGATATTTGAAAGCCCATCTTTTTGAATAGGCATGAGAATTACTGGGTATGACACTGAAGTACAAAACAAAAGCATAGTTGGTGGGGGGGTGGGGAACAGGGATTTTCAAACCAACATTCTCCTCCAAAGATTGAATGGGCAGTTTAGGGTGCATTGGGAATGAGATCAATGCATTAATGCAACTATGGATTGGTCTCAACGATGGCAAAAGTTTCTTCTAAATGAGAAGAATCAAAACCAATTTACCCAGGGCAGGACCGGATTAAGCCAGTGGAATACCTTGGGGAGGCTATTAATAATTCACGATTTGCAGTTCATGTTGGAAAATGAATTTCACTAACCAAGGAGAAGTGCTAAAATGGTATTATTGAAGCAAACCGTGGGGGCAGGGAGCCACCCTCACTCCCCCATAGCCAGGACGGCCAATGTGCCAGGAGATTTAGGAATGGGCTGATCTGTCATAGGTGGACTTTTTTCTCATGTCAGCAAAAGACAGACACATCTTTGGCAAACTCTCTGTTTAAAACCTGGCATTTCCATTTTTTATTTCTCTACAACAGAGGGGGAAAGATGGCTATGGGGATACAACTAGTCCCAACTGGTAAAAGAAAGGCAAGTGGCCAACATAAATATTATAGCATAAGGCTGAACCAGAGGAGAAATGAGAAGAAAAGATCAGTCACTCCAAAAACGTTCTCTCAAAATAAAAGGTCATGCCAAGGAAAGCCACAGATGCAACACCGCAAACCCAAGGAGAGCTTTAATCAGGAAAACCTGGCCTCAGGCACGCACGTGCATGCAGCCTGCTACCCGCCTTTCTGTGTGCCATTTTCTGACAGGAGACAGGAGGTTCATTCATGGCCAGATGAAAAAGCAATACACACTTTAAATGGCAGCCCTGGTAGGATTCATGTTTCCACAGCCTTTTTCCTCTTCCTCTCATAAATCTCATTGTATATATTCTCCCAAGGCCATCACACTTGATCTTATTGTTTCAACGATTGTCTTTAGGCTCACCACCCCTAAATCTAAACCTGAAGATCAGATCTATCAAAATAACTAATGACCCTTTGATCCTATTGTTTATTAAATATCACCTCCTTGAATTACCTACTGACACCTCAATCTTAAAATGTCCAAACTCCCACATCTATCATCCTACTGTATTCCCATCTCAAGGCATGACAGATCCCCACATCAGAAACTTGGAAATCATATTCCCTATCTTCCTCTCTCCTTCATCACCCTATCCATTCATACCCTGCCTTCCCCCCACCCCTCAACCCCTCCATTTCCATCCAAGCCACCATCATCTCTCACCTGGGTAACTGCAACATCCTCCTAAGTGGCTTTCATAATTTCAATCCTGCCACCCTCCAATCAATTTTCCACACAGTGTTCAGAGCAATCTTCCTAAAAAATGTAAATCTGATCATATCACTCTTCTTTTTAAAACTCTTCAGATATTCCCTTTTGCCATCAGAATGAAGTTCAAAATGGCTACTGTGGAAGATAAGGCTTTGTATTCTGGCCTGGGCCCCCTCCCCAACCTCTCTCTAAACATTCTCCTCTTTGCCCCCTCTGTCCCACAAACACCTCTTCACATTCAAAAAAGCTCCATCATAAGCTACTGAATTTATCATACTTTCTTTTTACCTCTGAACCTTTGTACATTCCATTTCTTTTGTCTGGAAAGTCCTACCTCTTTGCTGCCACTTCCAATCACCGCATCTTATTTAACCTTCAAGACCACTGAGAAGCCTAGAAGACCCATCAGTACCCTCACAATATGCCCTTGGCCTTCTACGGACTGTCCCCATACATCCCAATGGTTGCCTTCATCTCATCATGTAAAGGTATGTGTGGGTCATGGAGGAGATAGTGCTCCATCCGCCAGCCAGGGTGTTAATACTGAGGACTGACCCTCAACCAGGGAGTTTGGGGTGGCTGGATAACTTGTTCATTCCTCGGTAGGACAATTCTGAAATACATTCTATGCTTTTGTAAGCATACATAAAAGTTAAGATCTGCTCAAATTTTTTCTCCATTTTTGCTTAATAAAATGTAGGCATAATTAGCATAAAAAGACTAACTGTAAAATCCAGAAAGCAATAATGCTCAAAATGAGTCAAAAAATTCAATGTAAAATGCCATCATACACTTACAAATTGAAAAAAATTAGAAAAAGAAAAAACTTGCCTAAGTAATATGGAGTCAAATGGAGGAGCACAGTGACTATTTTTTAAATAATGAAAATAGTAAACAACAAAAATTATTATAGCCAAAGCTGTGCTCAAAGACAAATCCATACCCTTACATGCAATGCTAATTAAACAAAAAAGCTTGAAAATAAATGAATTAAGCACTAAGCTGAGTAATTTAAAATGTTTTAAATGCCATAGCCACCTAAGAAATGTACTAAAATGAAGGTAACGAGCAGTAATCAAAGAACTAACAAAAGAGAATTTCAATACAATTCAAAAATTTAGGAGATGGTTATTATAGAAGACAATAAAATAGATATCTTCTGACAAAACAAATCACAAAAGGGAAAGTCTTAGTAATATACATAGAACATAAGAAAACAGTTGAAAATTCAACAGAAGTGACTTCTTTTATTGCGATTCTTGGTTGTCTTAATGGCTTCCATAACTGCTACGTCTTCAACAACACAATTTTGGTGAGGCTGAAAAAACTGTAATGTCATTTCCCTTGTGTTTAAAAAAAGAAGTAATAAAACTGATTTTTTTAAGGCTATATCCTTAATCAGATTTCAATTTTGATAAAATTTGTTTCTACAGTGGTAAATATCCCAAAGATATGTATCTCAAAGCCCTGAGGTTTACAGCTGAACATGATTGACTGCCCAGGACAATGGATACAAATGCCAGCAAAGGTTTAACTATGCTGAAATTTTTATGATAATTATAATGATATTGTTATGAAGTAGGCTAGGCTTCTAGTGGCTAGCCTCTAAACCTATTTTCCTTAGAAATCCTGTCACTTTTAGTGCACCATTTTATAGAATGACAGGTTTTTCCAGGAACACATATATTGTATTAAATCATAAACACTTGTATATGTAAGAATTTAGTGTGTAGGGCACCTGGGTGGCTCAGTCAGTGAAGCGTCTGCCTTGGGCTCAGGTCATGATCCCGGGGTCCTGAGATGGAGCCCCGCATCGGGCTCCCTGCTCAGCACAGAGTCTGATTCTCCCTCTACCACTCCCCACTGCTTGTAATCTCTCTCTCATGCTCTCTCTCTGTCTCAAATAAAATCTTTTTTAAAAATTTACTATATAATAAAGGAATTAAATAAACCAACAGAAAAAGTATGGAATGTAAAAAATAATAATAATGTTAAAAATAGCTAGCATCTTGGTGAAAAAAAAAAAACAAGTTAAATATTTACCTTAGATCAGGAATTTCCAGATAATTGAACATAAAAAAATAAAAATATTGGAAAATTTTTAAATAGACAAATATTTAATGTTGAAATAGGGGTAGAATTTTAAAACACAGAAGCAGTGGAAGAAGTCACAAAAGAAAAAATAAAAATACTTCATCAAATAAAATTTCTAAATTTTCTAAATTTCTAAATTTAATTGGTCAAAAGCATATTTTTAAAAATAACAAAACCCCTGAGAAATATTTTCAAAGGATTAATATCCTTTATTAACTCAAGAATAAGAGGGGAAAAAACCTCCATAGACACAGACACACACACGCATGCACACCCATGCGCGCGCACGCACACACACACACACACACACACACAGAATCATCAGGGTGAAAAAAAGGACTAAAATCAGACCAAAGAATGTTTTTAAGAGGGAAGATATTAATAATATATTAATACATTTGAAAATCTTAATGAAGTGGACCTTTTCTGAAAAAATCCTCTCCAAAAAAAAGTAGAAAACATGAATAGACTAATATCCACGGGAAAATGTTTAAATATGCATATTGAATGACTACATTCCTAAAATGGTTTATTAGTAATTTCTCTTAAAATTTCAAGAAACCGTAACTTACAGAGAATATCAAAAGATGGAAAGATACCCAAGTTAGGGCTTGGAATTCACTGATACCTAAACCTAACCAATTAGCCTCAGGAACCTGGTTTCTGAGGGACCCTCGGAAGGGGCCCGCACTGTGCTGTCCAAAATACTCACACCTCACAGTTTCTCTGGCTCCCTCAGCTCTGATGGACGCACATGCTGATGAGCCTCAGGCTCACCCTCTCTTGCCAACACTCAACCTCACGTACTAAGACACAGTCAGCCTTACATAGGTACTAAGTCTTAATACATTCTCAAAACAACTTTGGAAGGAAAGGCTGGTACGTGAAAGGAAAAACAAAGGCCCCCTGGCACTACATTCAATCCCCCCATCAAAAAAAAAAAAAAAAGATGCCTATAGAAATTTCTTTCCTAGGTATAAACTTAACAGAAATGCATACATATGTTCACCATGAAACATGTACAGGAATAGAGCAACACTATTCATAGTTGCCAAAAAACTCATAGTTGCCAACACTATTCATAGGCTGCTGTGTCCATCTATAGCAGACAGGGCTGGGACCAGAGTGAGGTAAGTTGAAGCACTCACCTCAGGAGCAAAATGTAAAGGGGAGCCAAAAAAGCTCACAGGCAAGATAATATCTTAATGCAATATTTTTTCAATCAAAACCAATACAAAAAGAGGCACCTGGGTGGTTTAGTCAGTTGAGTGCCTGACTCTTGGTTTTCACGCAGGTCCTGAGATCAGGCCCCACATAGGGCTCTGTGCTCAGCATGAGTCTGCTTGAGATCCACCCCCTCTCTCCCTCTGCCCCTCTCCCTGCTCATGCTCTCTAAATACACAAACACAATCTTAAAAGAAAACAAAGAGGCAGTATTACTGATTTTTCCCTTTACCATGGGCTCCGATACGACCAGCACCGAACTGATAGAATAGACAGATGGATTATGGAATGCTACACAGCAATGAGAATGAGTGTGCTCCAACTATACATAAGAGCACAGATGAACTTCACAGACATAATGTTAAGGAAAACGAGCCAAACACAAAAATGTATGTGCACTGGTGGCTCAAGAGCAAGCAAAGTTCAAATTCAAAAAACAGGCAAGACTAATTTGGATATTAAAAATTAGGTAGTGGTTTCCCTTCCTTGGAAGGGGACATGAGAAGGTTTCTGGGATGCTGGGAACATTCCATTTCTTGATTTGTAAGTCACATGGGTTTTAAATGGGAAAATTCATTAACCTGTTCGCTTATGATTTGTGTACTTTTCTGTGTTATCCTTTAATTTAAAAAATGTTAAGAGTTGTCTTGCACAGAAGATAAAATATATCAAAGCAAGTTAGAATTGAGATGAATCCCCTGGAGGAGGAGGAAAGAAAAGCAATCAGAGCTGCAGGAGGCAGCTTTTAGGGCACTACCTTATTTCTGGGCTTGTATCCTTGACTAACCCCAAGGCCAAAATAAGTAAAGTGAATTCTTCATTAGCAAGCATGGCTAGCACCCAATGGACATCATGTGTTCTACCCATTGAGAACATTGGGCTGTCAGGAGTTAACCCTCCAGTGGGCCTGATTCACCAAGTATTAATTACATTTGCTGCTTGCTCAGATTTTTCTGGGGATAGGACAGGACAGCCCAGATTTCATCCAAATAACAGAGGAAACTTTCCTCTAGAAACTAGATCCTGCCATATCAGACATGACAAGACTTCCAAGCAGTAGACAAGGCAACAGTCCAGGAGACTGGCTGTCACTGGCCGGTTCTGCCAATGTCCCCACGTGGCTGTCAGCATGACCAGCACAGAACGTGGCCGTCTCCCTACGGCCCACTACAGAAGTCACTCGTTGTATGGTGGGGCAGGAGCCACTGAAGGCAGGGAAAGGACATTTCAAAATGTGAATTGGAACCAAACGTGATAAATTGTGGCCTAGTTCCTAAACAGGAGCAGAGTCTGTCCTGGCTACCAACAGTGCCCAGCCTCACTGCCAAGCCTGCAGAGGCTTTTCAGTGGGAAGACTTGGCTGCTTTGGATTTTAATGGCCCCTGAAAAGGGGAGGGCAGCAGGCAATGAGAATGGTCAGCAGATTTTTTTCCTGAGTATCTAGGAAACGCTAACAAAGCCATCACCAATATCCTTGGAAGGGAAACGATCATCCAGGGACCTCTTTCTAAACTGGGACCTAGGGCCTGATGCCGACCTGCCAGTGGTCAACTTGTTCCTTTTCCTGTTTCCAAAGCAGTTTCTAAAAGCAGCGGGGGGCCACCCCATGGATGGACCTTGAAGATATAATGCGAAGTGAAATAAGTCAGTCAAATAAGCCAGACAAATACTGCATGATTCCACCTAGATGATGTACCTAAAGTAGTCACATTCATAAAGGCAGATAATAGTATGGCAGTCACCAGGGACTGGGTTGAGGGAAATGCGAGAGGTGGGAAGTTATTGTTTCAAGAGTAAAGAAGGTCACTTTGGGAAGATGAGAAAAGTCTGGACGTGGAAAGTGGTGTTGGTTGAACAACATGAATATACTTAACACTACTGAACCATATGTTTAAAAATGGTAAATTTTATGTTATGTATATTTTACCACAATTTTTAAAAGAAGAAAAAGCAGTTGGGGAAAGTGAAGTTCTCAACCATATCCTCCACACTGTGAAGTCATCTTATCTTCCATTAGTTCTGCCCTTGGGGTGTGCCTTGACCTATGCCTACCAGGGAGCTCAGCAATTTGGAAATTCGTCTCCAGAATGTGTATGCAGAACAATAAGGGCCTTTCTTCCTCATCCTTTCTCCAACCTACGTCCTCCCCACACACTACTAGGGAGGTAAACTGACCAATCCTTTAGGATTGAGCTAAAATATTAAAGAAAACAGTTCAAGAGATGATCTTGAACAAGATACAAGAAAGAAGAAAGGTAAGTAGCCAACCCTGGATGGTAAGTCTATATCGATGTGGTTGGTCTGCAGAAACTCTCACATTCTATTATTTCCTTTCCTCAGTCTTTTCCTCACACCCAGCCCCACGTCTCCTGCTCAAGAAAAAAAAAATCCTCTTTCAGGAAAAGAAACCAAAACTCAATTCCAAGGAGGTATAAACTAAAAGATTTAACTCTCTACCAAGGGTTATCAGCTCACAGATCTTACCTGAAAACCTGGCTTTAAGTGAACTCTGTGAGATCTCATGGAGGAAATAGGAGTGGCGGGGCACAAGGGGCATGGAGGTCTTCAGAAACTCCTGAAGGAGTATTCAGTAGTTGCCTACTTCTCATCAATCACAAACAGTCCCGAGTTTTCCTCTGCAAACATTTCTGTTTGGGCCCACTCATAGACTCCTAAGCAGGCAGAAGAGGAAGCCAGGAATTCTAAGAAATAAATATATAATAGCTACTTTTTTGGCATTTACTATACATAACACATTATCCTATCTAGTCTCTACCACTGTCTTATAAGAATATTATTACTCACATTTGACAAACTCGGAAACTGAGACTTTGAAAGAGAAAGCAATTGCTTATATTTTAACTTCTATATAAACACACGGATGGTCATGAGGGGCCTTTTTGTTTTTGTTTTTGTTTGTTCTTTTCCATGTTTCCCTTTGTCTCCATTTACAACTCCCTCTCTTGCATGCAAAATACCAGCACCCCCAGGCTTTAAAGTATAGGAGTCAGGAGCGCACTCTAGAGTCTGAGTCCCTGTGTTTGAATTTATCACTTACTAGTTGAAAAATCTGTGGATGTGTGTTTGCAACTTCAAATCATGTGTCTGAGCAAGCATGCCTAAGAACCAACCCCACCTAATAAACATCCTTCATGTAACAAAATTAATTGACTCTCGGATAAAAATCTTTAAAAAGAGGTCTAAAAATGTAAGTCAGAACGAAGTAGTGTGAACACATTCTATCTGGTTAGATCTACAGCAAAGAAAGCATTTTGCAGCCCAGATTGTATCAGCTCCTCCCACATTCAGCAACAAATACACATTGAGCACTGCTGTGGGGCGGGAGATACAAAAATGAGTAAGATCCAGGGGATCCCTGGGTGGCTGGGTGGTTTGGCGCCTGCCTTTGGCCCGGGGCATGATCCTGGAGTCCCGGGATCGAGTCCCACATCAGGCTCCCGGCATGGAGCCTGCTTCTCCCTCTGCCTGTGTCTCTGCCTCTCTTTCTCTCTTTTTCTCTCTCTCTAAATGAATGAATACATCTTAAAAAAATAATAAAATAAAAAAGTTTTAAAAACAAAAATGAGTAAGATCCAATCCTCATCCTCAAGAGTTCACAGTCTAGGAAAGGATATACACAAGTAGACAAGTAAATGAGCAGCATAATAAGTTGTAATGCAAAGGTGGACACAATACAGTGAGGTCACAATGAAGAGGGTGCCTTGATAGGAATAGGAATACACCAAGGAACAAAAGAGGGAAAACATCCCTAGCAGAGGGCAAGAACACATGCCAGGATACAGGGACCAGAAGGAACATGCCACCTCCAGGTAGCTGCACGTGGTTCACAGCTGGAAAACAAGTGTGAGGTGTGACTGAGGACACCACTGGTCAGGTAGGCCAAGACTGCTTAGAAGGCCTGTCAGTCTCTCAAGAGTTTGGATTTCACCCTGTAGGTAACAGGAAGCCATTCGAGGTTCTTAACCTGGTGGTGATGAGATGCAAAGTTCACGTCCCAAAGACGACTTGGGTCACCGTGTGGGAAAGATGGGAGGGAGGCAGAAACAAGGACATTCATGAAAGCTCATGCTGTCATTCAAGGGAGAGAGAACTGGGACTTGAACAACAGATTCAGGAGATTTTTGTCTGGGAAATTACACAGAATTTGGTGAAGAGAAGGGGTGTGAAAGAGGAAAGATTTAAAATTATTCCAGTATTTTGGGCTTATATACAGGACAGTGGCCAACAGTTCAACAAATGGAAGAATGTTCTCCCTTTAGAGAGCATAGTAACATGCCATGGAAGCATGTGGATAATCTAATGGCCACGAGTGCCTATCTACTGAGTAAGGGAGCCCAGGGAAAGAAACCCTATGTTCCTATGATCCACTCCCTCTCATACCTTCGTCTCCCATTCTGCTCACAAGGGCTCGGTACAAAAAAAGACCACCATGGAAGCTGCTCCTTCTGCACACCCTGCTGTCTGTGCCCAAATGCAGCCTATACCTAACTCATTCATGTGTGTCGTGTAGAATCCTCTTCTTTGGGGATACCACGTCAGGTAGCTTATCACCATGGAGCAGCACACTTTTATTTTGTAAAACCATAATGAAAGTAGCTGGGCCTCCAAAGACTCCTGAAGTTCATATATGTCCTTAACTAATCTATGGGTCCAGACGCTGCCAGACAGTCCACGTGGGTCAGCTGAAAGATGTTCACAAAAAAAAAAAAAAGAAAAAAAAAAGAAAGATGTTCACATAAGCTCGCCCGCCCCAACTCAAGCCACACAGTCAGCCAAGACTGTCAGCAGTACCCTCTGGGCTCAAGTGTCTTTGTGACTGATTGCCTGCAGGTCACAACCAGAGAGTACACATTTATTCCCATTACCTAAGGGAACATTCAGTCTTACAATTTTTCACTGGAGTCTTTATCTCTAATAAGGATATGCGCACATATTAGCTACAAAAATGTTCATCACATCATTGTTTATGATGTCAAAAAGCTGCCAACCATCTGAATTTCTGACAATAGTACACAAATAGATTAAAGCCCATCTATGTCATGGGCTCCCCAAAATGTTGTTCTATAAATGGATCAAAATGGATATGAAAATGTGCTCACTACTGACTGTCTAACTAGAATACAAGCTCCATGAGGGCAAGGGCTTTGTTTTGTGCATCAGTAGACCCGTATACCCCCAGTGTCTAGAACAGGGCCAGAGCTACAGTAATCATTCATTAAATGTTTGCTGACTAAATCATAAAAGAAGTGGGAAAAGCAGATCTCACAAGAGCATGGTTCCATTTCTGTGAAAAGCAGCACTTTTTACATGTAGAAAAGGATCTGGAAGATTAAGCATCAAAATGTTATCTCTAGGAAGGTGGACTTTTCTATACCCTTTATTTTATTGTAAAGATTTCTGTGAGAGAGAGCAGAAGCAGAGGGAGGAGCGGAGGGAGAGAGAGAGAGAATCTCAAGCAGATTCCATGCTGAGCACAGAGCCTGACTTGAGGCTCCACCCCAGCACCCTGAGATCATGACTTGTGCAGAAACCAAGAGTCAGTTGCTTAACTGACTGAGCCCTCCAAGAGCCCCAGTACTTTTTTTTTTTTTTTTTTTTTTTTTGCTGTGCACAGCTCAAGGCTCTAGTATAACATGGACCAAAACAAAAACTCTTAGGGTGGAAGCTTGGAAAGGAGATACAATTACAAACTGAGCTCTTGCTTCTCAAATTCACCTCTGCACTCACTGTCCTTTGCGTGCCAGAACAAGACTACATCACCCATCCACAATCCCACATGTAACTGGAACACTAATTTGCTAACACAGAACAGTCCCCTTGGCTTTAGCCTCATTATCAGCCTGGGCTCCATATAGTGCCCACGGGAACCCCATCACTCTTGATAGACCCTGTTCTAGTCCCTCATGGCTGAGCTCTGCATGAGCATCCAATCCCCTTCCCAACTGGGAAAGGGACATTCTACTACTCTCTTCACAGACACAGATTGCCCACATTTACAGGACAGTCCTCCTTTCCCTACTACCCCAAGTGTGAGAGTGTGAATACTTCTCACCCAGTTTCTCCACAGGCAATTAAAAAAAAGGCACCCAAAGGCATCACCTGCTGGGGCCTAGTCCCACTTGAACTGTGACTGCCCTGGAGGAAAACGGGGCAAACAAAAACAACTGAAACTTTGTAAAATCAGTTTGTGTCAAGTTGCCCTAGTACCAGAACTAGTGTGTATAATCCTCTCCTGGCTGAGCTAATTGGCTTAGCTCACTGATGATTTTATAGCCCCAGAAGCCGTTCTCTGATTGCAAGAATGAGCGTTGCCAAATGATCTTAAACCACAGCACAGACGGGCCCCGTGCCATCAGAAGAATATTTGGGGAAAGAGCTATTTTAAACAAATGCTCCTGTGGGTATAAGGATACTTTTCTGTCTAGACTCCTTCTAACACCTGTTGCTCACTCATCCTACCCCCAGTTCACCTCCCCCTTGACATCACCGTGGCCAAGACAAACCGTGGCCACCCGACAGAGCCCAGAGCTGTGGCCACGTGAACAGCAGACGCAAGCAGTCCAGGCATCGCATGCTCTGGCAAAGCCTGTCAGGCCCAGACAGCTTTGCTGCCAGGTGTCCAGGGGCCATTTGTGGGCAGAGAGATGAACTGGCAGGCCATTATCTTACACTGTCAGGTGGCCAGGGAAAGGAATCTTCCTCCTAAGTGTATCACAGCTTCAGTTCTGGTGAGCAAACCAGCATCAAGCACATAGAAACAGAGGGTGGCATCACACTTGCCCAACCCAGTACATCCCTCCATACCTAAGTCCCCTTTTCCATATCCCCAATAAGTGGTTGCCTATCCTGTCCTTGAATCCTTGTGACCAGGAAGCTCACAACCTCATAAACAGTTCATTTTCTTTGAAAGCAAACTTCCTTATACTGAGCTGAATCTCTTCCTCTAGGTTTTCCTCTTCCGTTACACTTTAGAAAGATACATGGAAAAAAACATCTCCCCTCTCTCTCTCTCTCATACAATCCAAACCAACAAAGGTTTCTGCACGAGGTACATAAAACAGTTTAGATACATAGGGAAAGCACGTGCTAGACTCCTGGAGGAGTTTGTCAATTCTTGACACCATAGGGCCTGGGTTTTAATAAGCCCAGGGACCAAAGGGTAAGGCTGGGCTTGTGCAGAGTTAGAAGTCAGATCTGGAATCACTGCATAAAGTGAGCATTCTGAAAGGGTGTCCTCAGGAAAAAAAAAAAAAAAAGAAAAGGACAAATAGATGTGAGATTCAAACTAGATTTTGGATGGAACAGGGAAAAAAAATTACTTCCCCAATAACTCCCTAAACACAAGCTCACATTCTTTCAAACAAATATTCACACTATATATGTAGACTGAAAAACTTAAGTTGAAGTCTTCATTCTAAATGATCTTTAGTTAGTTGTACAAGACCAAAGCACATCCTCTCTGGAGTAACACACTTTAAACTCAAGCCTCAGGATTTATCACAAAGTTTCCACAAAGCTGAAACACCAGCTCAAAATCAAAAATCATCAAACATACAAGGAAATAAGCTACCATGACCAAGAAAGAAAAATCACTGAATCAGAACCATATATATCACAGATAATTATCACAGAATATTAAATAAATACTTTTAATGTGTTTAAAGAAATTTTTAAAATTTTTGAGAATATGACAAAAGAAACAGAAAGCTTGTCAAAACCAATCATTTAGATTGGAAAAAATACCAAAATAGAACCCCTACAAATAAAAGAATGCAAGAATTGAAATTATACATTCAGTTGATGTGTGAAACTACATAAAATAGAAAGAGAGGAATAAATTTTTAAAAATAGATTGGAAAAATACACAAAATACAACATGGAAATATAAAGATAAAAAATGGCAAGAGGTGAAAAGCTACAGAAAATAGAAGGAGAAGGTCCAACATATGCCTAATCTGAGGTCTAAAAAGAGATAACAGAATGAGACAGAAGCAATATGACTGTTTTTCTGGGAAAAATCCACAGATTCATGTAGCACAGTAAAGCCCAATGAAGAAAGAAAAAGGGAAAAATACAAGCCTTCGCCCATTATAGTGAATCTGTAAACATAAAAAGATAGAATCCTAAAAGTAGGCCTTAGATCCAAGAAGGACTGGAGAACAAAGTGCATGTTAATAAACATGAAGTAAACATAAACGTTGACTATATAAATAACAACTATGGTCATGTGAGAGGCTAAAAGATCAATGTAGAACTAAAACAATAAGTCATGGCACAACAATGTATAATAAAAGAAGAAAGAAGATTGAAGTTATGGCATTTGATTTCTCTAATTACACATAAGGAGAATAAAGATAGTAATTATCTTTAGACACTGTTAAATATATCTGTTAAAATTTCTAGGGTAACCATTAAAGCAATTGAAACAGATTATATAATTTCCAATTTATGGGTGTTAACACAAAACAAAAGGAAACAAACATTGAAAACACAGGGGAAAGCATGTAATAAGATAAAAACAAACCCAACTCAAACAGTAATCATGATGTAAATACATTAGGTTCTCCAATTAGAAGCAAAAATGGTCATTTTTAATCCATCTATATGCTAACTATAAGAAACAGAAAACAATGCAGAAACAGTGAAAGTAAAAAAGATGAAATATACCAAGTAAATACTAATTAAGAGAAAGAGCTGAGCTATTTTTATCAGACAAAATACATTTTAAGGCAAAAAAAAAAAAAAAGTATTACTCACTTGGAAGGTCTTACACTCTGAACTCATAAGCCTCTAAGAAGTAGGGCTTCAAAGATATAAGGCAAAATTTAAAGAAACCACAAAAACTGATAATTTCACTATTATAAAGAAAAACTGGGTACATCTCTCTTAAAGATTGACAGATCAAACAGACCAGATAAATACATCACAAAGGATATGTGGATTTTCCCACTTACCCTCTATTTTAATCTTGCTTTAGCATAACTTCCTGTACTGTGAAGCTAGAAACCTAAATCTACATTTCCCAGGTTCACACGTATGACCCAGTTTTTCTGGTATAACCCTGGTCTATGGCCATTTCCGTGGCTTAATTATTAAGAGCATCCCCTTCTATACTCAAAAGAGTCTGATATGGATAATAAATTGTACTGTTACTCTACTTAATATGTAAAACACCACAAAAGCAAAAGTTTTTTGTAAGCATGCTCAATTAGTGACTCAAATATCAAAAGCCACATGATACTCAGAGATATAATTTTCCCAAAGAGGTGAACAACTCTTTTGAACAAAACAAGATACAGTCTCCTGGATTTACACAATATGACATTCCTGAAAATTCAGTGTATATTAAAACACAAAGACACTTTAGAAAGTCATGCAGGGGGCAGCCCTGGTGGCTCAGCGGTTTAGCACCACCTTCAGCCCTGGGTGTGATCCTGGAGACCCAGGATCGAGTCCCACGTCGGGCTCCCTGCATGGAGCCTGCTTCTCCCTCTGACTCTCTCTATGTCTCTCACGAATAAATAAATAAAATCTTAAAAAAAAAAAAAAGTCATGCAGGATGTGGGATAATTCCTCACTGTATGAGGCTGTTCTACACACTTCCGGACATTAAAAACTTACTACTTCCTGCCCGCTAAGTGCCAGTCACACATCCTCCAATTATTGTAACAAAATCAAAACACTCCCAAGATGGTAGCCTCACCCCAGTTTAATACCACTGAGTACAGACAGCAGAGACAATTAAGAGGCCATTTCATTTCATGTGAATAACAGGAACCTAAATAACATGTCATGGGCTCTAAAACCTTTCAGTACATACTCTCATACCCTTTTTGTGCAGGTAAAGTGCCTCCCCTCAGGCTCCAGAATAAGTTAGACAGTGGCTATGAGCCTGAGTTTACCATATCTCCACCCTAGAAGACATTTCCACAAATTATCCTTAAAAAAAAAAAAAAGAATAAACCATTCTAAAACAGTTTTAAATTGACAGAAAAAACTGTAAAGATAATTCCCATATATCCTACACCAAGTTTTCCTATTATTAACATCTTACATTAGTATGGTACATTTGTTACAATTAATGAACCAATATTAAAATATGCAATATTGATACATAGTTCTACAATATTGTATTTATTATTAACTAAAGTCCATACTTCATTCAGATTTCCTTAGTTTTTACCTAATGTCCTTTATCTGTTTCAGGATCCCATCTAAGATACTATATTATTTCTAATAGTCCTGTCTCCTTCGGCTCCTCTTGGCTGTGACAGGTTTTCAGGCTTTCCCTGGTTTTGGTGGCCTCAACAGCTTTCCAGAGTCCTAGTAGGGACTTCATAGAATGTCCTTTACTTGAGATCAGTCTCATAATTAGATTGTAGTTACATGTTCTTAGGAGGAAGACCCCACAGAGAAAGTACCATTTTATCATATCAAGGATAACTGCTATCACTAGTACTTATCACTGTTTATGTTAATCTTGACCACACCTGGCTCAGGTCATATTTGTTAAATTTCTCCACCATGGAATCACTAGTTATTCTCCCTTTCTATACTTTTGGAATGCTCGGCTCACACTTAAGTGGGGAGTTAGGCTCACCCTCCTTGAGGGCAGAGTACCTACATAAATTATTTGGAATTCTTCTACATGGAAAATTTCCACTCTCTCCCATTTACTTATATATTCAATTATTTTTATGTCAGTATAAACTCATGGATAGTTATTTCATGCTTTGGGTTATGATCCCAAAATATTTATCTTGTTTCTCACATAGTCCCAGCTTTTGTCATTGAAGCATTCTCCATTGTCTCCTATGTCCTTTTTACATACCCTGATTATTGTAGGGGGATTTGGGGTGTGAGGGTGGGTTTTTTTTTTTTAATGTCCTTACTTTCTGGTACTACAAGATGCTCTAGGTCCATCTCGTGTGTATCCTGTAACCACTCCTAGAATCAGCCATTTCTGCGCTTCTTTAATTGGAGACTTGAAGGATGATGTTACAAGCAAGATATGAGGGCTACATACACACGGCTTACTATAGGGGTAATGCTGCTTCCAGCCTCCTCAGCTCACAGAGCAATGAAATACATATGCATATACTAACTCGGGTATACAACTGTATCTATAAATATTTCCACACATCATCATCTGTAACTATATTAACATAAATATATTAGGCTATGAGTTCGTAAGGATATTTCCAAATCTACTCCTACAAGGATCAGTCCAACATCCTCTCCTTGCTTATCTGCACCCGCCACTCCAACACTGAGAAACCTGGCTCCCATTCTCCGTCATCCATTTACTTAATCACATAATTCCAGTATACATTATAGCAGCATCAGAATTGTTCATTCTTGCTCCCACGGGAAACTTTATTAACCTAAGTACAATGCTTACGTACATTTTCATTGGCCTCTCGTCCTACAGACTGCACCATTTCCAAAGCTGCTGAGGTCAGCACTTTCCCCCCTACCCTACTCAGCGAGGTTATTTCATACATTTGTAATGTAGCTAGATTGTTTAGTCACATTCTCTGTTCCATCCTGGGATCCCCTGAAGTCCTAAATTCTTTCTTTACTTGAATACATCAAGGTTCACTCTTTGTACTCTAAAGTTCTATGGGTTTTGACAAATGCATATTGTCATGTTTCCACTATCACCATATCCCATGAACAGCTGGACAACCCTAAAAAAAAAAATTCCCTAAGATTCACTTATTCAACCCTCCCACCACTAAATCCCTGCCCACCACTAAAGTTTTGCCTTTTCCAGATTATAATTAGAATCATACAGTATGTAGCCTTTTCAGACTGACTTCATTCATTGGCAATATACATTTACAATTCATGCGCATCTTTTCATAACTCGATAGCTCATTTATTTTGTCACTGAGTAATACTCTATTGTATGACTACAACACAGTCTGTTCATCCATTCACCTACTGAAGGACATCTTGATTATTTCCAATTTGGAGCAATTATGAGTAAAGTTGTTACAAACATTCTTGTACAGGTTTTCATGAGGGCATAAGGTTCAAATGAGTTGGCTTAAGTACAAGCATGCTTATTGGATCCCATGGCAAACTATAAATAAATTTGTAAGAAATTGTCGTTCTGATTTCCAAAGTGTCTATATCATTTTTGCAATGAATAGGAGTCCCTTATGCTCCGCTTCCTTGTCAGCAACTGGCAATGTTAGTTTTTTAAATTTTGATTTAAAATTCTAATAGATTGGGGGGTGGTATCTCAGTGCTCTTTTAATTTACAAGTTCCTAATAACAAATCATATTTAGCATCTTTTTATAGGCTTGAAATTTATATGTTTTTGGTAAAGTTTCTGCTCAGATCTTACTTCCATTTTTTTTTAATCAGAATGTTTTCTTATTAAGAGTTTTTGCATATTTTGGATACAAGTCCTTTAGAAGATACGCATCCTGTAAATATTTTTCTGCCAATCTATGGCTTATCTTTTCATTCTCTTAATAGCATCTTTCACAAAGCAGAATTGCTGATTTTAATAAAGTTCAGTATGTCTTTTTTTGTCTTTCATGGATTGTGCTTTTAGTGTTGTGCCTAAAAACTATGAACCAAACACAAAGTTACCTAGATTTTTCTCACATTTTTCTTCCAGAAGTTTTATAGCACTGTGATTTACACTTAGATCTATGATACATTTTGAGTTAATTTTTGGGAAAGGTATAAGATGTGGCTTCATTTTTTTTGCATATGAACATCCAATTGTTCAACACAATCTGTTGCAAATACTATCTTTTCTACTTTAAATTGCCTTTGTTTCTTTGTTAAAGGTCAGTTGATTATATTTGTGTTGCTCTATTTCTGGACTCTTGTCTGTTCCATTGATCTGTCTATTCTCCAGTATTGTGTTGGCTATTCCATATAAACTTTAGAATCAGTTTAAGATTTACGAAATAACTTGCTGGGATTTTGATTGAGATTATTTTGAATCTTTAAATCAAACTGGAAATAACTGATAACAATACTGAATCTTCCATGAACACAGAATGTCTATTTATTTAAATCTTTGTTTTTTTAATTAGTTCTGCTGTGTTCTGAATATAGTTCCTATATATTTTGTTGGATTTATACCTAATCATATTTTTGCTGCTATAAATGGTATTTATAATTTCAAATTGTTCCCATGTATATAGGTATTCAGGTAATTTATATTGAGTATTCAATCTTTTTTAAGATTTTATTTATTCACCAGAGAGAGAGAGTACAAGTAGGGTGAAGGGCAGAAGGAGAGGGAGAAGCAGACTCCCCATTGAGCAGGGAGTTCAACCCGGGGCTCAATCCCAGGACCCAGATCATGACCTAAGCCAATAGCAGATGCTTAACCATCTGAGTCAGCCAGGCACCTCTTGTAGAATATTCCTGATTCATCCTTCCTATCTTTTAGGACAGTGCCATCATTAATTTCATTTATCCATATGCTATGATGACTCAATACACTGTTGCTATTAATTGTTTAAATAAATGGTTTTCTTTTAGATCGATTAAGATAAATTAAAAATATTCATTATTCATTCTCCAACAATCTTTCTTTATATAGATCTGATTTTCTCCCCTATTTCATTTTCCTTCTACTCGAAGAACTTTTAACACTTCTTACAAACATCTGGTGGCCAAAAATTTCTTTAGGTTTAAAAAAAAAAACAAACAGAAAATGTCTTTATTTCTTCTTCACTTTTTTTAAAATTTTTTATTTATTTATGATAGTCAGAGAGAGAGAGAGAGGCAGAGACATAGGCAGAGGGAGAAGCAGGCTCCATGCACCGGGAGCCCGACATGGGATTCGATCCTGGGGCTCCAGGATCGCACCCTGGGCCAAAGGCAGGCGCCAAACCGCTGCGCCACCCAGGGATCCCTCTTCTTCACTTTTTAAAGATAATTTCAGTGTATATAGAATTCTAGGTTGGTAGGGTTGTTTTACACTTTAGATATTTCATTCTACTCTCTTCTTGCTTGTGTAGTTACTGATGAGAAGTTCACTGTAGTTCTTATCCGTGTTCCTCTCGAGCAAGATGTTCTTTCTTTTGGCTTTTATCAAGATGTTTTCTTCGTCTTTGATGTTCTGCAGTTTGAACATATCTCAGGCTGGTATTTTTCCTGCTTGGTATTTTCTGAGCTTCCCGGACCTGTTCTTTGATGCCTGTCATTAAGTTTGGAAAGTTCTTGGCCATTATTTCTTCTGTTTTGTTCTCTTTCTTCTCTGGTATTACAAAATCACATAGGTTACACCTTTTGAAATCATACCTACAATTGCCAAATGATCAATTCTATTTTTTGTAGCAGTTTTTTCTTTCTTAATTTGCATTTCAGTTTGGGAAGTTTCTACTGACCTGTCTTCAAACTCAATTCTTTCTTTCATTATGGCCAGTCTGTTAAAGAGACCCTCAAAGATATTCTTTTCCATCTCTGCTACAGTGTTTTTTTTTTTATTTCTAGCATCTCCTTTAATTCTCTCCTAGAATCTCCCTTTCTCTGCTTATATTATTCGCATGTTCTTGCATGCTTTCTACTTTTTCCATTAGAGTTCTTAACTTATAAATCATGGTTATTACTTTAAAATCTATATCTGATGATTCCAACATCTGTGTCATATCTGAGTCTGGTCCTGATGCCTGCTCTATCACTTCAGGCTATTATATTCTCACCTTTGGCAAGCCTTGTGACAAAGCATAGAGGAAAAATAGCATCGTATTATCATATGATTAAATCTTCTCTATTAATGGGCCTGTGTCTCCAGACTGTCACCTTTACAAATTCTTCTTCTAGCATCCCTTCCCTCTTCCTCCAGAAAGGATAGCTGGAGGGTGCGGGAGATAAAGAATGTTCCTTCCCCAAGGAGATAAGACTTTGGCGAAGTATTTTGCTGTGAAGAATAGGCCTTTGTTAGGGAATATACTCTTGTCATATCACAATGATTACTCTTCCCCTCTCTATGCCAAAGCCACAGAGGATCTTTCTTGGATCTTCGCCATGGTGGTATTCCTGATGGTAAGACCCACAAAAGTTTGAGGGTTTCCCTAAGACTGCAGCACTAAGTTTCTCACTCTCAGACTAGCCCACACTCAGCTTCCAGCAAGTCATTAAAATTACCAGTTAATTACCAAAATTTCCATCAGCTCCTACTCCACATACATAGTTCTCAGGTGTGGCTCTCTAGATTCACCTGTCTGTCCAGCTTTTAGGGTGGTGATTTACCCAGCAACCTCATTCCTGTGATGGGTATGAGAAGCCACTGATATTCACTTTGGTCAGTTTTTCTTTTTGGAACAGAAGTGATGGCTTCTAATCTAAAGAGGTTTCAGAGCTGAAACTGAAAATCTAAAAATTATCTATTTTAATTAGAAAAAACACTTGAGCAAGATAGGCAAAATGTGGTGATTGTTAAAGCTGAAGACAGATTTATAGGGGTTCTTTACAAAATCTCTACTTTAGTCTGTGTTTGAAAATTTCCATAACAGAAAAGTTTGTTTCTAATAAAAATTATTGTTAAGCATCTGAAACAGGTCAGCTTTAATTAATAGAGATGAAGAGGGGGAAAAAGAATCAGTCATTACCCAACAATATTTATTAAATGTCTAATACATGCCAATGACTGTACTAATTGGAATAAAAAGATGAAGACTATTATCTCCCACCCTCTTGGAGCTTAGGAAATAAGTAATTATGAACTAATTACTTGTGCTTGGGATTAGAAAGATGATTTTTTTTTTTTTAATGGTGCTGTGGGAGCAGATAATAGAGAACAGAGAACTTAACCTGCTCTGGAAAGTCAGAGGATCAAAAAAAGATGGTGCAGGAGGAACACTTGGCTGTGTCTGTCTCCAGGAGACCCAACAATGTGGATTAACGATAAAACCTGAAGTTAGACTGGACCCAAGAGCTGGCCTCCGAGGGTGGACATAGTAATGATAATGTTAAGATAAAAAGAATAAGAATATTTCAAAGGCAAACAAGCTTTCCACAGGTTGAAATCCCAAGTAACCTCTTAGACCTTTGATCACCTGAATTTAAGTTGGACAACAAGGTGAGTTTTTCACAACTCATTCTTGCCTTCTACAAATATTAATTTTTTCATAAGCCCACATTCAAATTCTCTTTAGATACCTGTAAGCTCTGGATTAATTTGTAGTTTTGTTCCCGGAATAATCCCAGAGAAGGAGAATTGAGACTTCATGTTAGAGCTAAAGAAACAGGAGTGAGATGATGAGAAAAGATTAAAATTTTGGAATTACGTGCTCAGGTATGCTTTGGTCGCAACACATAAATTAATGCAAGTTACATGTCTTTTGTGTGTAACATCTTCCTCAGCTGGCAAAACGTTACACACAGAAATTATGCCACTTACCAACTCTAGTGTGGACTATGATTAAGTGGGTTAAACAATGATGTCTAAGGAAGTGCTTTCTATTGATTTTATTCTATAGCTAATGATAATTTATGATGGTAATTACTAAAACATGGATTGATCACAACATTTAGAGCAGCATCTAAACCTCCCAAATTATTATCAATTTATAACGTTTTAAATAACAGCAATTAGTCATCACTATTGTTATGGTTAAATGATAATGTAACATGGTATCATATGCTTGCTCCAAATAATAAGAGGAGCACTAATCTATTATGGTGAAAATAATAACACTAATAATGGAAGAGTGATGACTGCTAATCACTTCACATTATTAGCATTAAAATATCCAAATCATCAAAAATCCAGTGAAATAAAATCTAGTAAAGGCATATAGCCAAAAAAAGTGATCTATTTCCACCAAGTCTATCAGATCAGGATTGTAGGCCAGTGGTCCACAACACCAGCTGCCCGTTAAAAAGGATTGGGAACCTTTAAAAAAAAAAAAAAATCGGTGCCCAGCCCCCCTCTCCCAGGGCACCTGATTTAATCAGCCTGGGCGTGGCCAAGTTTTTGAAAGTTCCCTGAGAAATTCTAATGTGCAGCCAGAGTTGAGAACCACTGCTCCAGATGTTTAATTTTCATGCCTAAGAATGTAGACGAATTTGCTCCTAAGGGCACACTGAATTCGGAAATCCACTTGCCCAGCCTCTGTCAATCAACACTGTGTATGGCAGAGGAATGAGTTGTTAGTTTTAGTTGTCAGGGAATTTTCTTCATGGAAGAGAAGTACATTAAAATACCAAATTACAGTATTTACATATTTCGTGTTTTTTTCCAACTGCGTTCCCATAGCAACTAAATCCATTTGCTCCCTACTTTCTTCTGAGTTATTTTCCATCATGAGCCATGCTTTATTAGAGAGGCAAACAGTTTGCCCTCTGAAATGACTGTTTTGCTGTTTACTATTTCTTTGCCAGAGAACTCAATCTGAGTTGCATCATCCTTACTCCTGCGCTAACCAGAATTCGATAGAGTTAGCTTTGCTGGTTTGGGCAGAGATAGTGACCCTGACTCCTTGCTTCCATCTGGAGCAGTCCTTAGGTTTTTTCCAATGAGCTGGACAAGAAAAGGCAAGTGGAGAAGAAAGCTTCCCTCAGGGAGCCTGTAACTGGGGAAAGAATGCAAGCGAGGAATCTATTAAATCCCAAACAGTGACCAATTAGCCTACATCAGCAGTGATTGAAGGCTAACCCAGCTCCTTGGGACCTCACTAGGTTTGGTCAGGCCACTGGTAGGAAGGCATCATGGTGGCAGATGGCCACCTGCTCGCAAGGCGGAAGAAAGCGAGTCCTGCTCCAGCCACGAAAGAACTAACTGAATGCCCTGAGAGGAGGCTCAAAGGAGTCACAGGACACTAAAGATTTCTTTGTGATTTCATCCAGAATTGGCAGACAGCAGGGACTGTTTGTTTGAAATGATGACATTTCACTTGCTAATGGGGCTCTGCTTTGCAAGGGGACAGGATGCCAAAGAAGACTGCGGGAGGGAGGCACCAGGCCCACCAGGCCCGAGGCTTCCGGACAGTTCCCTGGGCTGACACCTGATGCCAGGATGGACCTGGGTGGCCAGCACCAGGGGAGAGACAAACGAGTGGCACCAGAGACCAGGTGATGCTTCGAAATCGTCTATTCTCACCTGCTGACTCAGAGGCCTCCTTCTGTGCCAGCAGCATTCATGGAGAGGACGGGCTTCCTCCTCTCCCCAGATTGCAGATCAAACCCAGGGCTGTGGTGCAGCGGCCCCCCAGGCAGCAGCTCAGCACGCAGCACCAGAAGCCAAACACACAGCTCCCCTCCCACCCACAGGATCCTGGGGTGACTTATACAGACACCTTGGTTACACTGCTTCCTGCCAGGCCCTAGGGGTCATAGATAACAGCCTTCGGGACCCTTCTACAACATGATTTATTCAAGAACAACCCCCACTGTCAGTGAGGGTCCCAGCAGGCAACAGCACACTCAAATGGGGTGACGTGAGGAGAGTTTAATTACCAGACTCCTGACAAGGGTACAGAGGGTAGAAGAACACACAAGATATGGTGCGCAACCTCAGGACTAGGCCTGATGGGGCCCTGCTACCACCCTGGGCCCGAGCAGCAGAGTCCAGGGACGAAGCCGTGAGGAGCTGACCTGAGCTGAGACCTCGCGCTGGCGGGGAAGCCAGCACACCACGAGCACCCGGGGAAAGGGCCAAGGAAATACAGATCCAGGCCTTGCTCTCCTCTCTCTCTTCTATCCCTGCCTGAGCACCCAATGCCAAAGCCAAGTAGAGGCTGAGGCCATGGCAGCTCCGGGAAGCCGTCCACACAGGTCAGCCTCTGAGCTACACCTGTTCTGTCACCAGCAGTGCCTTCCCGAGGCCAGCCAGGCCAACACCAAGACACCAGCATCCAGGGCTGAGGGGACCCTGAGAGCTTGCCCAGGGTTCGACCACAGAGGAGGCCAGTAGAAGCCTAGACTTTAGGAGTCTAGCAAGATGGTACTTGATGACTCAAAGCCCAACACCTAAGGAGAACCTACCAGACTAGTTGTCCCTGTCCTGGGGGAGCTGGGAGAGAGCAGATGTTTGAAACTGGACATTCAGGAGGATACAGAGGCAGCAGAGCAGGAAGGGGAGGGGGGGTGTGGGGAGCCACTAATGACCACAGCACCTATCCCACATGGTTTTGGAGACTCTGTCAAACATTCTGGGTTTGGGCTTCTGCTCGTGTTACGAGGAACCTGAAGAGTGAGCCAGTGGGTAGGACCCCAAAGAAGGAGGTGTGTCCAAAAACCAATGGTGACCATGGGAAGAATCAGAATTTTGTTTTTTTTTTTTTAATTCAAGATTACATACAGACTTGATGGCTCATTCTCTACTGTGATTTATTCATAATAATTCAAAACTTCCTGTCCTGGATTTCAAAACTAGCCCACATCTACGTTTTGTCGGTTCAGCTCTGAAAAGGGCCCACTGTAAGGTTATTAATACAAGACAAAATTTACCAAAGCGCTCAAAGGAAGAGAACATGGAGCAGTAGAAATCAGATTCTAATTAATTTAGACTCTCTATGCTTTGCACTGCTTTTATTCAATGGTAATTTTTTCTTAATTGCTTGCGTAGTGAGGTCATATAAGAATCATCTTTGTTGTCCTCCATAGCTACTGTGAGCATATTTTCCCAAGTAAATGCTAAAATTTACCACCTTAACATGTGCTAACCTGGAAAACATATGGTCACCATGGTTATGATACACACAGAGGTACTCTGGGGGTAACAGCAGCCACAATAGTAGCCAAAAATAGTCCCTCAAAAGCCGCTCTTTAACCCACGAACCTGTTCTCCAGGAAACTTGATTCCTGTGATCAGAGTGATTCAGAGTTCAGTTCTGACAAATGGGGGCATTTGTCACTTCCCTTCCACTTTCATCCTTCTGCCCCCCCATACCCAACAATCACCCCTGTTCCACCTCAAAACAACACAGCCAACATGCTGAACACAAACCAATACCCTTCACTCTGCTGTCAAGTCGTGAACTTCTCCACTGTGGTAGCTGCACGAAAGCAACAGCATTATTTGCAGAGCAGTAACCCACTTGGCCCAGGTGGCCGAGATCAGCACGGTGGAGAAAGGCCCGTTGGTTTTCTACTCTTCATCTGTTCTCCATTACAAATGATATTCAGGTCTTCGCCACTCTCATCTCTTTCCAAGACCCAAGTCAGTAACAGGAGGCACTTGGACAGCCACACGTTGTCCTGTGTGGCTGCAGAGAAGGTTCCAGGGAGGAGAAATATGACTGGGCCCACCTGAAAGGACATAACTGATCATCTTCCATCCACTGGGTTTGTAGTTGGATATAAGACAAAGGATTTGTCTCAACTTTCCTGTCCATAACGGGAAGCTATCACCAGTTTTTACTCAGGAGTGTGGATTAATCCAAGCTAACTTTGATGGCAATGTAAAGGATGAATGGGGAGCAGTAGGGACATGGGACTACAGGTGGAACAGCAGGTGAGAGAAAGTGACAGCCCAACTCTAGCAGTGGCCATAGAGGAGGAGACAGAAGTAAAGAACGTCTGAAAAGAAGACTGTTCAACATACTGCAATGCTTTCATGAAGTTATGAAAGAGAATAAGATTTTTTGAATTTAGCTATTTGACTCTGTGACTGGTGTTAAGCAACTGAAAAGGACATGATCCCTCTTCTCAGAAAACCTTTATTCTAATTGAGGAGCCCAAAAATGTCACTGAGAAAAGCATCCAGAACACGGTTTAACATCGATGAAATATTTCTTAAATGACTAAGAAGATAGTCTTCCTTCTTTTTTGTTCCTTCCCACCTCCCTCACACTATTCTTTTTTTTTTCCTAGAGAACTGTCTTTTCCCAGAAGACAACAGGTTGCCATAAAAATCAATAATTTAGTTTATGAGTTCCCTTAACTTAAAGATATTTTTCTTTCTTTGTGTCAGTTTGAACCTCACTTACCATATTAAGTGGTGGAGTTTATTGTATTTTACTTTTATTGTATTGTATTTTATTGAGAGGAGGGAGACGGAATGGAGGCAGAATGGTGAAAGATTCTTGTACCCCTTTCCTGCTCACTTTAAAATGCAGTCCCCAAAGGATGAGTATTTACTCCTGACAAGGCAAATTCTAACTCCACTGGAACAAAAACACAAATATGCAGCTGCAAACCCAATCTTTTCCCAAAACACTAGGCTTAGGACTATGTGGTCAGCCGAATTCTTGGAAGACATAGTTCCTCAAAGGGGATCCCAGGCTGCTCCAAGAAGAGATCATCAAGCTCTTGCTTCAATTATCTGTATGTAAGCCCAAAATTCAGAGGTGCCCAAGGTGTGCAAAGTCATGAAACCTTGAGACTGATTCTGCACACAGAAACAACCAAACAAAAAAAAAAAAAAAAAAGAGAGAGAGAGAGAGAGAGAGAGAAATCTGTTTTGATATTATAAAGTAACTATCAAATATCATAAAATCCTCTCAAAGTCTTCTGTTTTCTACCCTGAGCCTCATTTCATTAAAATGTCCCAAACCACCTTGTGGAAATGTTTTACATGTCAACAAAGGCGCAAACAGTAACCAGAGGAGACAAAGAAACATCGAGCTCAGACTTACAGGTTTATATATAGAGTGGCCAGACATTCTTTTCCTTCTTCTACCCTTTGCACTCGCATTCTCTAGATCAAATGTCTAATTGCTATGCTGGATGCTCAAGTGCCCCTGCATACAATATATCACCTCCTGTCGAATCCCACATTGTCCCCCCCCACCACCAATTTTTGGTAGGCTTCCCACCCTCTAGGACTAGCATGGTGGTGGGTTTTGCTTTCATTCCTCAGCTACATACACTAAATTCCATCCAGAGCACTTATTCGCCTGGCTTGTCTGGCATCTTTCCACGTGCGTCTGCATTCCTGTGAGGGTAACATCTTTGTCCCCTTCCATTTCCCCTCTTTTCCATTTCCTATGATTTTCTCTGTTTCTGTTCTTGGGCCAACCCTCCCTGCAGCTACATGTGTTTTCAAATCTGCCCTGTATTTTTAAATTATCCTGGTATTCTTAGCCTTTGGGCTTTCAGGACTCATTCAAACTCTCTCATCTTTCTTCTGCCGCCTGTCCAATTATTTCTGGGTCTCATTTTGCATGGTCTACCCGTAACTTCTTTTCAAGTAAAATTTACTTTCTAAACAGTGAAATGCTTTACCAGAATCAATGGCTTCTGCAACCTGTCCTTGAAACACAAATTGAAAGTCTTCACGATGACTGAGGCACCCATCCATTTGCTTCCAGTCTGGCTGCTCCAGAGTTCTAGCATCTCCTTTGGGTGTTAGTGATACGGAGCACATTACCCTATTGGAAAAACGTTCCCAAGAATGGGAAACTCATGGGAAGAGTGAGGCTGTACCATTGGCGAGTTACCACGTCTCTTCTCCTAGTCTCTAGTGCTGCTTGCCTTCCCCACAATCTAATCATCCTTCCCAGAAGGAATTTCTGATCCTTGCACAGGCACATACACAGAACACTCAGATTCACACTGGGAGCCTGTTAGTGAAAATTAACCAATAATTATACCACAATCCATGTGATCCTCGTTGTCTTGATATTGGTCCCGATGCTCAATAGTCAGACGTGTGAATTTGGTTGTGTAGGATTCATCCCCCTTCTCTCTGTTGTGAGCTGACACCGCTGGATGAAAGCCCTCACTGAGTAGGGACAGTCTTGGCATCTCGATGAGTACAGTATAAGATCATATTTAACACCCATTTAGTTTTAGTTCAAAACACAAATTTTAAATGCCACAGAAAGCAGATTTATGGATCATTCTGCCTAATGCTCTGCTTATGATAACAACACTACAGACATATGCTAAGATATTCCTACCTCAAAAAAAAAAAGGACTATAATATAAGAACATTCATCAGATGCCAATTTGAACCCATGCGTCAACTTCCTTTCTTTCCTATATTCCCACTGAAATAGCCAAAGAAAATTAAAAGGAGGGAGAAGACATCTATGTCAACCCTGGAAAAAACAAATTTTTTGAGAAAAAAATTGGTGTGACCTTTCTTACTAGGAAAATATAAATAACAAAATTGACTCAAGAAGAGATAAGAAATATAAATAAGCTAATGCCATCAAAGATAATAAAAATACCATTGAGGAACTGTCAAATCATAAAGGACATTTGCCCTGGAAGATTTTGCAAACCTCCAAGGGACAAGAAATTCTAATGCTTTTTAATCTGTTAAAGAGACTAGAAAAAAGATCAAAATTTTCCAATTCAATTTTAAAAACCAACTAGCATAACCCTGGCACTAAAAATCTGGCAAATACAGCCCAGAAATCTATAGACCAACATCACTTAGAAATGCTCATGCAAACATTTTAAGAAATATTAGCAGATCAAATCAGCAACATATTTTAAAAATAATAAGCAATAACTGTGACAGAGGAATAGCAAAGAATTTGGAGTCATCCTTAATCTATTAGGAAGTGGAGCTTAATTCCCTTCCATTTGAATCAGGGCTGATCTTAGCAACTTATTGGCCAACAAAACCCGAGAACTTCTGTAGTTAGGTCATAAGGAGTCTTGAAGCTTCCCCGTCTATTGAAAAGGCAAATTGCATAACAGTAAATGTAGTTTGAGTCCTCTTGGGTAAATTATTTTTTTAAAACTGGATTTTCTTTAATAATAAATTTATTTTTTATTGGTGTTCAATTTGCCAACATACAGAATAACACCCAGTGCTCTTGGGTAAATTAAATAAACAAACAGAAAGTATGGAAGCTACTTACCAAAATATCAATAGTTATTATAAGAGATTATATGGGTTTTTTTAATCTTAAAAAATTTTGCATATGTGATTTTTCTAATTTTTCTCCAATAGATATATGTCATTTTTGTGATTTAAAACAGTGTGGGCATATTTCTTAAATGTACCCACTGTAGACCATATACCCTTGAGTTTATCTCAGCCCTTCTTGAATACTATCATACTGTGACCTAAATACTTCTTAAAATAATTTCATGATTTTACTGTAAATGAGTAAAACTTTAACACTTTCTTTTGTCTTTAAACTATCATTAGTATAGGTTTCTGATTCTTATTTTTCTGAGTTGTTATTCACCTGATTCTTTCCCTTCATGACACTGCGCATCTCATTCCACTTTCATCTTCCCAGATTGCAAACATTAAGTAGCCAGCTCATCCTCATAAAGCAGCCTTCATTTGCCCCATCTCTGTTTTTACTGCAGCATTAAAATGACCACATGGCCAGAAATTAGCAGTTTAAGGACAGTCTCTGACTTATGATGATTCAGCTCACAATTTTCAACTTTATGATGGTGTGAAAGCCATACACATTCAGTAGAAGCTGTACTACCAATTTTGAATTTTGATCTTTTCCTGGGCTAGGAGTACTTGGTATAAGCCTCTCTCTTCATGAAGCTAGGCAGACAGCAAGCCACAGCTCCCAGTCAGCTCCCAGTCAGCCACACGAGCACAAGGGTAAACAAGCCATGCACTGACAACTGTTCTGTTTCTCACATTCAGTACAGTATTCAATACATTACATGAGATTCAACACTTTCTTATAAAATAGGCTTTGTGTTGGATGATTTGCCCAACTGTAGGCTAATGTAAATGTTCCGAGCACATTTAAGGCAGACAGGTTAAGCTATGATGTTGGGTAGGTCGGGTGTATTAAATGCATTTCCACTTAGGATATTTTCAACTTTCAATGAGTTTGTCAGGATGTAACCCCATGTAAGTCAAGAAAGATCTGCACTCCCAATTTAATGTTCCCTGACTTGCACTATATAAGAATAATTCCCCCCCAAATGTAAAATATCATCCATAATATCATTTATAAGGATATTTATTGAGCCAAATATGTTTATAGATTACTTCTGCACTACCCACCGGGAAAGCAAAATCTTTCTTTAGGGTCAATTTCAGTGACAACATCTATAACACTATAGCTTTTTACCTCCCAAATAGACATAGATATCTCTAGACTGCACAGATGGATCTGTATCTAAATTCACAAGGAAGGCCTTTTGTGAATCAATAAGTGCTATCCTAATGTCATTTTTCTTGCTGTCAAAATGCCAGAGTAAAGGGAAAAGGGTCCAAACTCAGCCTGTGTAAATTGTTAGTTTTAGGCTCTTCCCAAATTACCTGGGGGCCAAGGGAGGGATGCGAGTGTGCATGCATGCGTGCACACACACACACACACACACACAAAAGGTCTGAAATGGTCTCATCAATGTGCAAAGCCACCAGGAAGAAACAGTCTACGGTTTGATTTTGGATAAAAGAGCCTGGGAGTGGAGAGGCAACAGGGCAAGACAACGCAGCAGACAAGCAGAAAGAGAGCTGAAGGAAGATGTCAAAGGACACAACTCAGCTGCTCATCATACAACTCAGCTGCTCATCAAGCAGAAGGTGAGGCTGGTTGCACAGCTGCAGGCCACTCTTGTCGGCATGAGATTGCTCACACAGGCCAGTGACAAGTGTGCTCTTCCACGTGCACCATCTAACGTCACACTGAAGAATACTGATGCCTCACTTCACCTTCATTTCTTCTCACCTGATTTGCCACAGCCTCCAATACGGTTCCATTTCTCTCCACTTCATCTTACACATGACTGTATGAGTGATTATGTTTAAACAAAACAAAACAACAAAAAAGGCGTATTTTGGTCCCTATTGCTTCCTTGGCAAGCCTCTCTGAATAGAGCACAAATCCCATCATGTAGCTATGAGGTCCTTCCAAAGCAGGCCCATCCTCCCCTCCAAGACTCACATTATTATCCCACCTCCCAACAACTTCTCTCCTCGAAGAACCCTCCCCTTGTCTTCACTGACCATCCTTCTTGTATAGAGTATTTGGCTTCCCACCTGCACTTGCCCAAATACCACCCACCCTTCTTTAACACCATTTCCTCACTTGGGACTAAATAATTAACTTGGTCCTCTTTCCCTTTCTATTCCCAAAGTACTATAAGTGAACCTCAGTAAGTCTTTTAGCACAATAATAAAAACAATAAGCACTCAAAAACAAAACAAAACAAAACAAAAAAACAAAACAATGGCACTCAGGCCATTCATTCACTCTACACAGGGTACCGAGCTGAGTACTCATCTTAATTAGAGATCCTTAGGTGGTGGGAAAGAGAAACTTGCTGGAACCAAGAAAAGGGAGCTTTATAATAACACATCAAGAAATTCAAGGCAAGATATATAATCAGACTTCTAGAGGGACTGGAAAGTGATCAGAAGTCAGGGAAGTGCTTGCACCTTCACTCATTCACGCTCTCTCATTCCCTGTCTTTATCTCTCTATCTTTCTATCATCTCCATCCCTCTCAATCTCTCCTGCACCCCTCATTTAGCAATGCTTCTTCCTGGTTGCTGGGGCCTACAGTGAAGAGAGTTATGAAGATCTTTCCCCACCCTCTGCTAGCCAGTAGAGAACTATTTAAATGACTCCGTTCTTATTCAGTGTTGAGCGAATATTATTTTTGCATGCAGTTCATTATGTACAAAAAAGTGATTTTTCTGAAAAAGAGCAAAAGTAGATTGTTTGTATTAGGTAAACATACCCTAATTAATCAAGTGTAAGATTCCATTGATTGTGAGATTCACCTCCATTTTTTCTGTATCATCAAGAAAAGAAAAAAATGCCACCTTTCATCATTATTAAGAAGCTGTCAGTTTTAAGACATCCTTATTTTTAGAGATGTTAAGATGTAAAACAATGATTCTTGATGAAATGTTATCAAGAGAAAGAAGTATAAGCTACCTTAGTATAGCACCTACAATCTCACAGGGAGAAGTTGTTTATGCCATCTTCTGGGGAAAAGCCCAAGATGACCAGTTTACCACTACATAGGCCCCCATAGCTGGAGCCCATACCAGAAACCACATTAACTCCTCTTAAAGATGACATCAATGACAGTAAGTCAGCAATGAAAAGCCTTTTGGGGTCAGGTCATATAGACTCCCCATATAAGACCTGCAAAGAGCTTGTCACAGGTTTCTGACCCTGGAGCAGAAGAAAGATTCCTCACTGTCTTCTCCTGGATCCCTAAAGCAACTCGGCCCCAGTCCAAATGTTCAGGCGAAGGGTAACCCTCAACCTCACCCCCAATCTAGACACTTTTTCTCCCCACCAATCTCCCTCCCCCCGGGGTGATCCATGTCAGGGATCTGAACAGTGGTGACCACTGCCCATTTCTGCCTCGGCTCCCTGCTTCTTTCTATACCACAGCCTGAAAGTGGGCTATTGTAAGGCCAATCATCGAACTGATGACTGGGCGGATGGCATCTGGAACTCTTCACAGAGCCCAACTGTCTCCTTAAAGTGGCTTTACTGTCATTCATTTCTGCTTCTAAGATCCATCCCCATTGTTGCATGTACCTGCAGTTCACTCATACTCACTCCTGCATACTGCTGTGCCACATGAAGGCACCACGATGTCTGCACCTCACCTCCCGTAAATCATTTCTTTGAGTTCCTTTCTTTCTTTGTTTTCTTCTGTTAAGAACAGAGGTTCTATAAGCCCTTATACAAGCCTGCTGGAACACACATGCAAATGTTTTTCTAGAGTATGTACCCAGAAGTGGAACTGCAGGGTCTTCAACTACAGTCACTTTCAGCTTCACAAGATAATGCCAGGGATTGTTCCAACTGACATCCTAATAGGAATTACACAAGCTCTTGGAATTATCAGACTTGAGACTGTCAGGCTTTCTAATTTTTGCCTATCAAGCAGAACGAAGGAAATGACATATGGTATATCATCACTTTTATAAAGTCCCAAGTAATAAATTTTTAGGTATATGTGCTTGTCATAAAACTATATTGAAAACAAAGGAAAGCCAAATGCACAATTCAGAATTATGATTTATCTCCAAAAAGAGACAAGAAAATGGGAATTACTATATTTATAGAATATATTCATATATCATGTGACTACAATATATTATCATATACATATTGAGTTTATTATTTCAAATAGCACATAATATTTTAATTGCTTTATTTTCTGTTCCCACGATGCTAAAACAATGACACCTTTGAAATTAGATTCTTACAGCCTCATCACCGAAAACAAAAATACAAAACAAACAAACAAAAAAAAAACGTGCTTCCCTTCTAGCGCCAGACTGAAAAAAAAAAATCTCAGGGAAGGACTGTGATTGGCTCAGATTAGACCATGTGCCCATCCCTGAACCAATCACCGTGGCCAGGGTAATAAACCCTAGGATTGATCTATCCTGTGTCCATCCCTAGAGCCAAAGGGATCGAATCTGTTGCCATAAAGTGTGGGTAGAATGGTATGAAAAGGCAAAGCGTAACAAAAACCTTAAGTATTAATATCATCCATTTCTAAAGGTCACAGGCGGTAGAGCTAGGATTCAAACCCGGATCTGCATGACTCTGGAGCTTAGACTTGAACCACGTCAATTCCAGTTTCTGCTGGATTAAAATCTTACAAGTTTTCTCTAGTGTTAGGGCAGTATTTTCCTAAAGCTTGGGACACTGTCTTATTTATCTTTGTTCCTCCAGCTCCTAGAAATACTACCTGGCACTTTTTAGGTGTTTTGTGGAATTGAATCCCTGAACTGCAAATTGCTTATTTAAACATATTGTTAAATCAACATGGATGTGACCATTTCTGAGACCAGCTGTGTGGGTCTTGTGCTCAGAAGAGAACAGATGGGGATTTGAAGAGTGGGAAGGGGGTAGAACATTTTAATTTCAAGAACATTTTAGCACCACAAAAATCAAAAGGGAAATAGAAATACTAGAAATTTTATACTTCAAGCAAAGTTGCCTGATGATCAAAAGTGAGAATAAGGGTAGCAAGGACTGGCTAGCCTACATTTTTCTTATTGAGAAAATCATGACTATTTAGATTTGTTATTCCTCTTACCTTTTCCAGTAAACTTTGGGGGGAAGAAAAGTAGGATTGGGGGTGGCTAACAGGGGACCTCTCCTTGGACTGTATCATTAAAACTATAACAAAAATGTATTCATGAGATTTGCAAATTTAAAAATAACCACTGCCTAGATACATGTTTTAAATCTCTCGGCAATAATTACCAATATTCTGTCTCCTTCCATTTCCCCCAATTGCGAGGTGAAGGTATTGTTTGAGAAATGATCTTTACCTTCATCTGTTTTCATCTGGGTCATGTTAGTTTTCATCTTTTTCCTTCCGTAGAATCATGTCTTTTTCCTAGCACTTGTCTTTTACGTTCCTTTGTGAAGCCTGAAATAGAACAAGCCAAAAATCATTTTCTTTGTTAAGCACAATCTTCTCGTTTCTCATTATTTATGTTGTCCTGCTTTGGAATGCTTCTAGTCTCCTCTGTACTTTGGATCTCATATTTAAACTTTTATCTTCATATTAGTCTTTCTTTTGTTCTCCTTTCTTTGTTTCACAAAAAAAATAATAACTTCATTCTAAATGACTCACCATTGTATTGCTTCCCTGGCTTGCACAGCCATTAAGTGGAATATAGTCTTTTAGTTTACAGTTGTGTTATGCTGTCTTGGTCTAGGCTGCTTCTAATTTTGCTGAAGGATCTGTATGTGGCTGCAATTAATTTATTTTTAAACATTTTCTTTCTTTCCCTCAGTCCTCTATTCTGTATTATCCCATCTGATATCCACCAGAGCATTATACTCTGATCCAAATTTTGCCCCATTCCAAATTTCAACTTTTTCTTCTTTTCCCTCCTATTACAGTCATTTTGTTTCTAATTACAATCCAGCTATCCACGGGCTTGTTTCACCAGAGGCCTTACCATTGGTGTTTATTCAGGTGATTTTTAAGTGAGTTTGGTTCTGATTAATTTGAAAAAAGGAGAAGGGGGGGGAGTAGAAAAATTGAAAATAATAATTGTTTCAGTCTTGAAAGCAAATATTCCCTACTGGCTATGAACACTGCTGGGATTCTCCAGGTCCTTATTTGCTCCTCCTGCTGCTTTGCCTGTATTGACTTATGCAGAGTGGACTCAAAATAGAAGTCCTAAGAGCCCTGACTCAAAGCTATGGCCCCTTGCCCTAAACCTTTTCCCCTACATCTTACTTAACAAACATTAGGTCAAAATCTACCTTTGTTTTTTGGGCAAAAGAAAGAAGTTCCTTTTGCCTTCTTTTCCTCCAGTCTAGTTAATGTAAGCAAAGCAGAGTGTGGTCTAGCTAAGCTCTGCAGTTTTTTCCCAGATGACATTAGTCTTGTCACAGGGGCAAGGTCTTCTAAACATTCTTAACTCACAGAAAGCCATGGTGCAAAGCACACTGTTCTATAAAACACTTTATAGAATTAATTAAATCTCTAAACCACAGATTGGTTGTTTGAACATATTCTTGTGGCAACATGGATGTGACCATGTCTGAGACCAGCTGTGTGAGTCAGGAGCTCACAAGAGAACAAACAGGGGTGAGAGCCCATCCCCTGGAATATGAGAGTGAGGAGGTCCACTGGTCTACCAGAGTGAGTAGGATGGGCGAAAACCCATCCCCACCATGGTCCTCTCTGAGCTACCTGCTACTTGTGAGACTACAGTCATGAGCAAAGTGACACTTGCTCCCTAAATGAGCTCTGTAGCCTCAGTTATAAAGAACTGAAGTGTCAATCAGCTCATTAGAATGCAGTACAATGCATACTCTGTTTCAGGCTTCAGACTAATAAAAATTGGAGATTAAAATCCCCAGCAAAATGCTTTTTCCTACACCTTGTGGTGGCACAGGAAAGCCGGGAGCTGGGGGAGGCAGAGACTCTGACATCAGAGAGAAGTTGCGTCTTGAATCAAAAGCTCTGGTTATATGGCCCAGATAGTTTGGAAAGCCCAAGAGGCTCCCTTGGTGGGCATGAGACTTCAGTGAAGGTTGAACTAGACTACCATACTGACGTCTGCCTCCTACTCACAAGAGTTTCCACCACCACCCCTACCAGAATTCACTGACCCAAGTACGGAAAGCCCAGGTATAGAACCAAGGCTCACAGAAAACCACGAATGTGTTCCTAAGTCTTTTCCAGACAAAGCTAGTGCTTTCTGTTGGTTAGAACAGATGCCAATGAAGCCAAAGCTTGGGCAATACATGAGCTAGTTTCTCACAGGAGAAAATTCTACCCTGTAGTCAGAGGCTAAACCTTTAAGCCCAGCCAGACATTTTGCAACTATGACTGCGTAATGAAGTCAATTTTGTGTTCAATTATCTACTGTGTTAGAAAACATACTGTCACTCTAAATTCTGTGTCAGAACCAATCTCTAAAGAAGTCCATAGCTGAAACAAAGTAGCCAGAGGCTACCCACAAAGCACAAGATAGAAAAAGATTTCTTCTAAGAAAGAAAAAAAATTAACAAAAGCTGAAAAGCCCCCAGATGGTTAAAGCAAGCCAGACATGGGTGTCTTCAAGCCTCTCTGTCCTATAGACGCAAAGAAAATTGAGGTGCTTCCCCGCAGCTTCTTAATTCAGGGATGAGACACTGCATTATACAAACATGAAAGGCAATTGCTGGAGGTGATGCTGAAGATGATAAGAGAAGCTAAATCTCTTCTCACTGAAAACCATCTCCCTCAAAACAAGCTCATGATGTCCTCACATTAATAAAGGAACTGGGCTACCTGAGAGGAACTACCGAGAAGTTGACACCAAGATAAGAAGGGAGGAACTTAAGAAGAAAAAATGATCTCATTGGTTGTGCTATGAATGTAAATTGGTACGTTTCTGGAAAGCAATTTGGCAACATACCTTTCAAAGCCCTTCAAAATAAGTATGACCTTTGACTTAGTAACCCTACTTCCAAGCATCTACCCTAAGAAAATAATAAGAAGCTGGAGAAATATGCCTGCCACAGAATTATCTAAAATGGTGAAAAATTAGATATATAAATATACAATGGAACAAGCCATACTACAGAAAATTATGCAATTATTTAAATTGTAGCTTTAAGATTAGTCAGTAATATGAAAACACACTCATATTAAGTGAAAAAGAAAGGATGTGAAATAACGTAAGAAGAATTATTTTAGGTAGTTTATAGATATTTTTACAAGGAAATATAACACTAGTGATTTTTATTCCATCATGGAATCACAGTTTTTGTTACCAAATGTTCTACAGTGAACCCGTATTACTTTTACAATCACCAAAAAGCTATTTTTTAAGAAAATTTAGAAGTTTTTATGCCATAGTGTTGGGGAGAGGGAAGAACAGATTACAAAATTGTATAGGAGAAAAAAGGCCTAAAAGGAAATACTTAAAGTATTATTTTTTGTTATGTTAGGATTATAGGTCACTGTATAATTTTTTTCTTTCTACTTTTGGTATTTTCCTATTTTTCTTTAAAGAAAATAGATTTTTTTTTATACAGGAAGAGATATTTCTAAAGAGAAAAAGGATGAAAGAAATAAGACCATGCTAGAAATTCTCATGAATGATAACAAAACCACCTAAGAAGAGAACCAGAGACTTCCTTCTATTTGGTCTTCTATCGGAAGAGGTAATAAGATGAGGGTAACTTTTTATGCTGCTCCTAAAATGGGCTACCAAACCCAAGGTGAGTGAACCATAGAGATACCATATCATAAAGAGAGACAAAAAGTGAAGGGAAGGGGCAATCTCTTACAAGAGAAGACTGGCCTGGCTCAGCAACCCTTGTCCTATCACCTCTCTCCAGTGTATACATGCAGGCACCAGGCAAATGCAGAGGATTAAAGGATAATCTTTGTAATCATGAATTGTTGGTCTGGCCTAAGAAAGAGTGCTCTAGTTGGCAGTTGCCAAGACTATGAAAACGTACTGCTCAGATTTTCTAAGGTGGGGAGCATAATCAGTGGTCCCAGCTGCTGCACAATGGAATCTACCATCACATTTGAGCCAGGATCAGGCCCTCTTTCCGCTGGCTGCTCCCAGACCAGTGACTGAGTGCAGCAGGGATACTAAGGCAGATCCATTCTTGAGAGCCTTGATGGAACTTCTTTACAGCTGCACTGAAGTCTAAGATCTCCTCCCTCGCCCCCAAAAAGAGAGGTCAGACCAATATGACAGTCTGGTGGCTCTCACAGCCTTCTCCAGCTCCCATCCCTTCCCTCTTACAGCATTTTCCCCTAATAAAGCCCTGGAACATCTCACCCCATCTTGACATCTGCTTCTCTGGACCTGGACCAACACAGGGGCACTCCTCCATCCATTCTCCCACTTACAGAATCCAATAATAGACCCATTTATAGAGATGGGTGTGCTAGCTACATAAGAGTGGATCGGCATTTCATATCCCAGTAGGATTTCTGCAGTAGACTTACTGATCAGGCTTCAATACCCATTTCAGCATCAGAAGAAAACTGCAAAGATTTGGGAAACCCAAAAAACGGGGAGCCTGGGATCCCTGGGTGGCGCAGCGGTTTGGTGCCTGCCTTTGGCCCAGGGCGCAATCCTGGAGACCCGGGATCGAATCCCACATCGGGCTCCCAGTGCATGGAGCCTGCTTCTCCCTCTGCCTGTGTCTCTGCCTCTCTCTCTCACTGTGTGCCTATCATAAATAAATAAAAATTAAAAAAAAAAATGGGGAGCCTTTGAACAGTCTACTCTCCCACCAGTTGGCATGAATGAGTTTCTTGTGGGTCAAGTGAATATTGCTGCATGTAGGTGGATTTAAATGGTATTGCTTGTACCCATCTAAATGATTTAAACTCAGATTTAAGAATGAAACTAGACCACTCTCTTTCACCATACACAAAGATAAACTCAAAATGGATGAAAGATCTAAATGTGAGACAAGATTCCATCAAAATCCTAGAGAAGAACACAGGCAACACCCTTTTTGAACTCGGCCACAGTAACTTCTTGCAAGATACATCCACGAAGGCAAAAGAAACAAAAGCAAAAATGAACTATTGGGACTTCATCAAGATAAGAAGCTTTTGCACAGCAAAGGATACAGTCAACAAAACTCAAAGACAACCTACAGAATGGGAGAAGATATTTGCAAATGACATATCAGATAAAGGGCTAGTTTCCAAGATCTATAAAGAACTTATTAAACTCAACAAACAATCCAATCATGAAATGGGCAAAAGACATGAACAGAAATCTCACAGAGGAAGACATAGACATGGCCAACACGCATATGAGAAAATGCTCTGCATCACTTGCCATCAGGGAAATACAAATCAAAACCACAATGAGATACCACCTCACACCAGTGAGAATGGGGCAAATTAACAAGGCAGGAAACAACAAATGTTGGAGAGGATGCGGAGAAAAGGGAACCCTCTTACACTGTTGGTGGGAATGTGAACTGGTGCAGCCACTCTGGAAAACTGTGTGGAGGTTCCTCAAAGAGTTAAAAATAGACCTGCCCTATGACCCAGCAATTGCACTGTTGGGGATTCACCCCAAAGATACAGATGCAGTGAAACGCCGGGACACCTGCACCCCGATGTTTATAGCAGCAATGGCCACGATAGCCAAACTGTGGAAGGAGCCTTGGTGTCCAACGAAAGATGAATGGATAAAGAAGATGTGGTTTATGTATACAATGGAATATTACTCAGCTATTAGAAATGACAAATACCCACCATTTGCTTCAACGTGGATGGAACTGGAGGGTATTATGCTGAGTGAAGTAAGTCAGTCGGAGAAGGACAAACATTATATGTTCTCATTCATGTGGGGAATATAAATAATAGTGAAAGGGAATATAAGGGAAGGGAGAAGAAATGTGTGGGAAATATCAGAAAGGGAGACAGAACGTAAAGACTGCTAACTCTGGGAAACGAACTAGGGGTGGTAGAAGGGGAGGAGGGCGGGGGGTGGGAGTGAATGGGTGACGGGCACTGGGGGTTATTCTGCATGTTAGTAAATTGAACACCAATAAAAAATAAAAATAAAAATAAAAATAAAAAAAATAAACTCAGATTTACTCAGATTTGAAGGTGATGAGAATTCAAAGTAAGGAATCCACCCACCAGCTTCAATGTTGTATAAGGGCCTGGGGAAAGCCTGGGAGAAGACCCCTGGAAAGGAACTGAGAGCAGCCTCCAGGAAATGAGAGTGGTCCTGAGCTGACAGCCAGGGAGCTGAGACCTCAGGCCTACAACCACAGGGTTGTCCTGCCAACAGCCTGAATGAGCATGAGAGTGGGCTCTTCCAAGATCCTCCAGATAAGTGCCCAGGGATCCCATTCCTCGAGCACAAGACCCTAAGCAGAGAACCCAGCTGAGCCATGCCTGACTTCTGACCTACAGAAACAATGATAAAATAAATGACTGTTGTCTTAAGCCAATAAGCTTGCGGCCATTTGTAATGCAGCAATATAAAACTAATACAAGGAGATCCAACAGCACGTATTTGATAGCAGTCATTGAGAAGTCTAAACCATTTTGCTTGTGCTTCTACCAAGTTCAGAATGTTCGATAAGGTAATCACAAAACTCTATTATCAAGTTTGCGTTGTATTGCTAAACGAATATGTTCAAGTGCTTCACTAGCATATTATACCAATTATTGTACAATGTAGTGGCTGAAAATGTCATAGTCCTCTCTTATCCCAAACTGTTATTTTTTAGAGGTGCCTGGGTGGGCCAGTCAGTTGGCATCCAACTCTTGATTTCTGCTCATGATCTCCAGGTTGTGAGAGGGAGCCCCATGTCAGGCTCAAAGCCAGGCATGGAGCCTGCTCAGGATTCTTTCTCTCCGTCTCCTCCTCCTCCATCCCTCTCTCTCCATCTCTCTAAAACAAACAAACAAACAAACAAACAACAACAACAAAAAACTAACTATTTATAACCAATCTGATCATTCCCTATGGCATTTTGTTTAAACTACCATATAGATGTCTCACACCTAAATTAATGGCATATTGTTTAAAATAATCAACGATCTTCATAGTTCCTGAAAGGAGGCAAGAAAGGAAGAAAAACAAATCTAAGGTAGTCTACTGCTGAGCTGGCCACAGGCTCACAGGAAAATAAAGCTGGTTCCTTCTTCATGAAGGACTTCTCCAGAAGGGAACTCCACAGGGAACCCTGCAGCTCCAAACAGTCCTCTAGGGGAGAGAGGGAACAGAAATTATCCGCCAGTTGCTTTCTGTCTCCTGTCCCTCACTGGTCAAAGAACTGCCCCCACACACATCTGGGAGTCAGCCCTTGGGGTAGTCAGGTCCTATGCTGCTTTCCAACGATTCTTCCAAGCACGGACATGGTAGAAAGCTAAGAGGGTGGAGTTTCTGCCCACTAAGCATAGTGGAGCCAAGTGAGAGCTGGGCCCTCACCCTGGGAAGGCCAGGGAAGCTAATCGTGTTAAGAGACAGGGAAAGGTGGTGGCCAATGGTTTCCACTGAGTAAGTGGCATGGGCCCAGAGGGTGGATCCAGGCACATCTGCAGAGGCACATGAACTTGGACCTCGCAGCCCCAAATGTGATGTCTGCCCTTCCTCCCACACTATTATCTTGACAACTAGGTAATAGAGAATTGACCCATTCCCCCTACTGCTTCTAAGAAACAGCTACTTCTTTTCCTTTGATCATCACCCTTAATTTGGGGTTCCTCCATCTGGTTTACATTTCTTCCCAGAAAGCACTCGATGCCCTTATTTCCAAACCCCTCTCTGTACATGAAACTATTTCTTTCCCACCAATTTTTGTAATCCGTTCTGGAAAACACACCCAGAGCCCCTGGGCTTATGCCCATTCTGCTTTTCATTACTGCAATTGCAGTGTGGTTAAAGCAGTAATGTCAAAACCACGTGTGTGTGTGTCTGCAATGCATTCTACTCCGAAGCTTGATAAGAGTGGGCTTAAACATACACACAGGCACACATGGACACACGTTTCTCTTCTGGGTAGTGCAGGGTTTGGGCAGAAGAATGAGGACATATCTTGAAAAGGAAGAACAGAAAGGAAAAGCCTGAGTCTGAAGTATAAGCCTTCCAATTTCAAAAGGGCAAATATTTCAAAACCAGTTGCATTAAACCCTTTTGTGCAGGGTACAAAATCTTATGAGGAGGAGGAAACATTAAAAAAAAATAGGCCACTAATAAATAAAAATATTTTCCCCCCACAGATAAATCAGGCTTTGAGTGCTTTATCCAAGGCCTTCTTTTGACATTTCCGGGATTCTTATGTTTATATTCAAACTCATCAAAAATTATCCCCAAGTGACCACACAATCATTTCTTGTGGTTTTTCCTCTTTCCTCTTGATTAGTTTTTTTTTTTCCTCTTCAGACCTTTGGCTGACTGTTCTGCTACTGTTAGCAGGACTGAAGTTCCTAGTGGGGTTAAAAGAAAGAACCCTGCATAGCAATGCTGTGTTCTCAAGTTTTTTCACCCTGAGCAGGAAAGGACCATTTTTGGATTGATCTCCCCATCAGAGAACCATGTCACCCAATCTCCCTGTTCTGCAACTTGCTACAAGATTGATGGTAAATATAATATGTATGAAAATGAAGGAGGAAAATGTATGCAAAGCTTCAGTGGTAGTGCAGGGGGCTGGAAACGATGTTGTGCAGTACATCATTTCATCTGAATTTCTCATTTTCAGGACATTGACTCTAAAATTACTGCAGTCGTAGTGTTTAATGTTCCTGTATTGGGATTCCAGGGTTTAAAAAAAATGATTTGAAGCTAGAAAAGCAAGACTGACTTATTTGGACCTATGCTGTGGTGTGACCAAAAAAAAAAAAAAAAAAAAAACTGCAAGAATATAAGAAATGCTATAAACACACACAATCTCAATCTCTCTCTTTCTCTCTCTCTCTCTCTCTCTCACACACACACACACACACAGACTTAAGGTGAGTTTAATACTATATCCAGTAGAATATCAAGCAGGTTGCCAATAAAAAGGGGAATGTGACATAACAGTAAACTAATGAGGCTTATGTTTCAAGGCCCTAGAAGGTCAGAAGTTTTTTGTAAAAATCTATAAAACTCAGCTATTTTAACCAAAATGTTATTGGGTGGTTCTCAGTCACTCCTGGGTGGGTTATGTTATTGCTAGCATCCTAGTAGAGCAAATGCTTCCAGAACCACTCGCATAGGCCCTGAACGACAAAGAGGTTACAAGATAAGAGATTTCACCTCAATATAAACATCTATCTCAGGACCAGGAGTATGTTGGGTAGTCGAGAAGAAACCCAGTTTGAAATGCACAAGTACCCAAAGCTAATCTATGTACAACTCTTCTAACCATCAGATCTACCAAAAGATAAGTAGAGGACTTGGATTTTATTGATCCTCATCAAAACACAAGTTTTCTCCTTGAACGTTTTTTTCTGAATTTGATGACAATTCTAAAAAGTTTATGTGATATGAGCCTAATAAGTTGTGACACTGAAAAAAAAATACTTTTCTAATAAGTTTTTTTTTTTTTTTTAACTTCAACCATGCTCTAAAACAATTGAGTTACCTTCCTATTCCCTCTAAGGATTTTCCTACACTGGTGTCATATGAAGAGGACAGGTTAGGAGCCGGGAATGTAGTCTTGCTGTTTGTACTATTTGTCAGCTTTTCCAAATGTGTAATTGCTTACGATTCTTTTCTCGTTCTAAATAAATTGTCCTTTTACATCTAATTTAGTATTCACGGTTTCCATTCTCTTGAAGAATAGTATAAGCTTCAGGCCCCTCTAAATCTGACTCAGAGTCTCAGCTCTGCAGTTTCTGCCACCCACACAGGTGGCACACAGGTGCCTTTCTTCACCTCCTGGGATGAAGGGCTTCCCCTTCTGCATCCCTTTAACCACTCTGGACCGTGGCCACATCTCGTTCCTTGTCTTCATGTGGAACCGACTCCATCCCCAAACTCTACATTGGTTCCCATCCCTTTTACATGTGTGTCTACGCACACACCCCGCAGGTCGTCTCAGTGTGAGGTCTTCCCTTTCCTTGCCTGCCTCTTCCCTTCCTCACCTCCTGCCCTCATCCCTCCAACTCACTCCAAACTTTCCATGTTAGGCAAACCTCTCTGAATCTTCTTCCTACTCTCTACTCCATGGCAACCCCTCCCCCAAATCAACCTGCTTAGCTCTAATGACATTTAATAGCTATGTCCTATTTCATAGTGGAGACACAGCAGTACAAAGTCAACATTTCCCCCTTTGGAGTCCACTCAGTTTGTTTCCTATTTTCTTCTGTTTGTAGCAACATGAATCATACCTCAGTAAACATTCTTTTACCTATATCTCAATGCCATTAAAGCCGTAAGACTCCCAATCCTTGGACTAGCGGTCAAAAAGGTATATATTTTTTTAATTTTCATAAATGCTGCCAGGATGCTTCCAGAAAGACTATAACAATTCACATCTCCATCAGAATTTGAGAACCCCTTCTCCCTGTCACCTACTTTGCAGCAATATTATTGCAGATATTACTGGTTGATATTATTGTCCTTTTTAACTTCTGCCCATCTGAAGTGTAAGATACCGTTACCTTAATATTCTTGATCAAATGTTGAGGGGAGGTCATTTGGTTTTTTTCTCATTGATCCTCAGCTCTACTTGTACATCATAAGTAATTACCTTTGCTATGCTTGTTGCAAACACTTCTTCCGAATCTATTGTATTTCTGTGTTTGTAGTTTTTATGTATTTAAATCACAATGGCATGTATCATGGTCTCAGCATTTCTGGAATTGGATATACAGTTCTCTTTTATTCCTTCATTGCATATAATCTCTTAGATCATCTTCTAAAATGTTCATTATTTGATTGTTTATTGAAATCTTCCGGCCATCTGCAATTTATATTTGCATACTTTGTATATTATAGAGCTCGACTTTATTGTTTTCTAGGATAGCAGCTATATCAGCACTATCAATTAAATGAATTAATTATTCATTTCCTACTGAATTCAAGTACCACCTTTTTCATACGGTAATTCTCCATGTATATCAGGATATATTCTTGACTCTCTGTTCTAGCCTACTGATTTATTTATTCTTTGCCAATACCATATTGGTTTTTAACATAGTTTTGTTGAATATACTGAAATCTAATAAGAAAAGTATCCCATAACTAATCTTTTTCATACTTTTCTTACCAGTTCTTAGACATTAATGTTTCTATATGAATTTTGACATGTTTTTATTCAGTTAAAAATGGTTTGAGAGTCTACTGAAATTATACTAAATTCATACAATCATTTGGGGTGATTAGACATTTTAGAATATAACTCCTCTCCACCCAAGAATGTGGTATACACTTCTCTTTGTTCAGATTTATTTAATGTTTCTTCATATAGGTCCTTTACTTTTCATGCCAAGTTTATTTCTAAATATTTTGTAATTTTTAAAAATATTTTCTAATTTCATATCAGTCTTTTGAGTGAAATACTTTTCCACTTCCATTCCTAGGTGATACTACTAGTGCAGAAGGGAAAAAAAAAGCTTCATTATTTTCAATTATTATTGAATCCAGTCACTTCCAAAAACTGTATTAATTCTTATGAGTTTTTACTAGAGCCTACTGGGTTTTCTGAGTATACTATTACATCAACAAAAGGGAAGAGAAAAAAAAAAGGTAGTATCAGTCATCTCAATTTTTGTAGCACCAACTAATATCTGGTACTTAGAAAGCACTTCATAAATATTTTAAGAATGAATGAACACCTGAATTAATGAAGGAACAAATGAAATGGGTCAGATGTTATTCACATGGAGCATTTAAGGTTCTTTCCATTGTGGCACCATTCCAATGAATTCCTGATCTTCCTTTTGAAGACTATTCCCATTTATTTGCTGGAAACCATGTAGGTTTCCAAAGTAGTCAGAAGATAAATAAGCCTGATGGCCATAGGAAATATGTTCTAGTTAACAAAGGATCTTCCCAAGTGAGTTGTAGTAGAGTTCCTTTGAGAGTTCTTGAGTTCCTCTTTTCAGTTGAGCTAAGAGAAGAGACTGCACAGGGCTTTGTTATTGTGTCCATGAAAGAAGCAACAAGTTGTCTTTGCACCTTAGAGTGAATTACAAGGCTTCCAGAGGCAAACTAATGCTTTTGTTGGCTGAGGGCAGACAGCCAGCCAAAGGTTCACCTGCAGGAGCATTTCAGTGAAGGGTCCAGAAACACGGACAAAAAAATAAAATAAAATAAAATAAAATAAAATAAAATAAAATAAAGCCACCCTGGGATGCTTTCTAAATCTAGGAAGACAGTCAAAAACAAAGTCTGCAGTGGTAACTGATGGAAAACCAAAGAGATGCCAATTTACGTTAGGTAATTGTGTTCAATATAGTCTTGATCCACATGTTACCCCTATAGTTGGGCCTCACAAACATTGCATAATGGAACTAAAAGCGTGCACTCACCTATCTCAGCTCTCTCTGTAAGTCAACCATACTTAAGAAGAGCCAAGCCACTAGGCCTATAATTTCAACCACAGCGATTCAACTTATGGCAGCTATTACAATCTAGGCATAATTTACTGCTGAGGTAATTAACCATTATCCATGCTGCATACTTGAAGTCCCCAACTCAATAAGTGCCCATGTGAGTTGTAATAAATAATAAATAGGCCCCAAATGCTAGAAGCTTCTGATTTGATGTTATAAGAACATCACTTAATCCTGCAAGAGGTTTTCCAACAAACCACAACAGCTTCCTGCTCTTTCACAAATTAAAATATACATATACAAATTTATGAATGCACATAAAGAATTATCCACTATAAGAAACACTTCTCTTTTCAAAAAACACAAATGATGATCACCAGGCTGGAAAGCATGATGCAAAGGTGTTCCTCCAAAAATTACCAGCAAGAACACCAAGTACTAAGACAATGAGAAGAAAAGGGTATGGTATGTTCAAGCCGTGGAAATAAACACAAACTCTGGCACAGATTACAAGAGATGGTTACCCAAAGGGTGACCAAACTGTTCTTCTAGGGAAAACAAAATGTTTCTATTAGAGAGTCTAAAGGGAAATCCCTTGAGAGGCAGACAGAGAACCGGTGTAGTAATTGGCTAGATAATCCCAAATACTGCATCTGAGCTAACAGCACAAAGCCAAATGAGGAGCATCAGCTTCCACGCACACACCAGGCTACCAGGGAAGTCTGATGCTTTGAAGCATCTCTTCACATTTTTAGTTGATGAAAGGTTTATAAAGAAAATGTATCCCTCTAAATAAGCCTAGCCCTGCAAACACACGAGTGCATTGGTGATGTGGCTCGGGTCTTTAATTTGCTTTGTGTAGCAGCTGGCACCCTGATGTTTAGCCTTTGCTTACAAGGCTAGTCCTGATTGAAGTGCTCTGGCCCTTCTCTCTGAGGATCTGCATCCCTCTCATCTATTGTGGGTCTGCCAGGCTTAGAATCATTTTCTTGCCTGCCAGACCATGCTTCAATTCTTTTGATCACAACGACATAGAATTTGAAGACACCCAGAGAAAGACCTCTCAAAAAGTATCACACGACCTTAATTCCCTATCAAAGGTAATGCTAGGAAGAGCCCAGATATTACCCATAGTGCCACCTGGCCTCTGCCCAGCAGTGAGAATCTTCAATCATCCAAATGGTCCTCAGTCCCCAAGCTGGCCTCTTCACTTAACAACTGGGATAGACAACAAAGGGCTCTTCCCTGCAGGCCAGAATAGGGCCCCTGAAGATGACCAAAAGGTCACTCTAGCAAACAGAAGGGGTGCTCTTTATTTTCTCCGGGGCAGAATTGTGATTTTAGATTAAAGGAAAGCCAATTACAACATCCCTTTATCTGTAGAATGACCATTCAGTCGCGTTTGCCTCCATTTAGAGCACACCGTAATACTCTCAAAAGTGTTCCACTTTGGAAAATAAGTTCTATTGTCAACCTACTTATTTAGGATACCAAGGACAGATTCCTCCTTAATTCATCCAAGGTAGTGCCTGCATCAACAAAGACAACAGGGTGTCTTAATCCAGAGACTTGAAGCAGCAGGTTAGGGATTTAGAAATGGTACTCCCTCTCCTTTGGTGCAGATACCAAGCTTATCTTTCTGTAAGGTTGCATATCACTAAAGAAAAATAGCCCTAAGCTGGAGGTCTCATCTGTCCCCATTAAAAGGAAAATTTGTGATCTGGCTGTATCAGTCAGGATCCCACCAGGAAAGAGATGATCCCCCTGAATTAGAATAATTCAGTTTATTGATGAGAGTGTGAATGAAGGAGGACCACAAGGAATAGTACAGGAACCAAGCTGTTATCACCTTCAGCTACAGGGAGGACAGGGAGAGAGCCTCTGGCAGAACTGCTCCTTGAGAGGAGGAGATTCCTCATGACCTAATTCAAACCTACCCTTTCTTATGAGCCAATCCCCACAGTCTGGCCCAGAGGGTGCCACGCAAAAGCCCTAGAACAAACTGCACCACACATCTGGCACATACATATAACTCAGTCTCCTACATATCTTTTTATGGTGCAAATATGTCCTATCTTTTCATCTCGACCATAAAAATCTGTGAAAGCAGAGACCTTTCTTACCTCTACATCACAAGCACCGCAACTCCCGTGGTTCTGAAACTTCTGTTTTTCCACTACCACACATTAAATCAGTGACATTCACATACAAGACCTTCCCCCAAAGGTATTCACTGGATTATCCATAATCCCACCCTGCTCCGCCGTTTCTCTACCCCTTGAGAAAGCACAGCAGAATATAGATGAGCAAGGTCAGATTATTTTACAGAAAGTCTTGAGTCCACTGTGACTTTCTGATGTAAACTCTATGTAAACTTTGATGATCTGTTACTATTAACTGGTATCTGGCACATCTCACAATGGCTCTTGTACGCTCTGCATCATAATGCACCAGTAATACGTGTCATGGCAAAAAGGAGAAAAGACTTAGAAAGTGGATAGAAACTGTGGAAGAATGGGCCATTGCCATTATTGCCAATACAGGTATAGGACCACAGAAGAAACCCTAACCCAACTACGCTACTGTTGGATCTTGAGAGAATTCACACACATACAAAACCAGCAAAATGTAGCTAACCTTGACTTACATATTACCTAGCCCAACGAGGAATTTTACCAAGGCAGAAATGAGGATATGTTCTCCTCCCACGATCATACAAGATACTAATCAAAGTGGTATGGAATCCCAAACTGAATCAAAGGCATTCAAGGAAAAACAACAAAACTCCTTTCTTGCCTCGAACAAATAAAGTTATTTGTACTTACTAAATGCAGATATCTACTGGGTGTCTAGATTATGGCAAGTAATAGAGATACAGAGTAAACAAAACAAACGTAAAACCCTGTACTCAGATGAGAGCAGTATTTTATCTGGATCAGGGAAGACTTTCTTACAAGATAATGTTTGAGCAGAGTTGTAAAGGGAAGAAGGGGTCACGTGGGTCTCCACATCAAATGTCCCAGGCAGATGCAGGAACCAGAGCTGCACGTCTTTGGCACATTCCAGGTGAGAAGGCCGTTGTGAGTGCCCTTGATGGGGAACAAGGGTCAGGAGGCTGGCAGTGAGATGAGAGATTTGGGGGTTGGGAAGCACTTCATGTAGTGTTTTGCATCTTACAGCAAATAAGATGGAAAATTGCCAAAGGGCTTCAACAGAAGAGGAGTATAATCTATGTTTTTAGACTATCAGTCCAGCTAGTATGTGAAGAGACTTGGCAAAGCAAGGGAAGGAGGAGGGAGCTAGTACCATCATGTAGGAAAGAGAGTGGGGCAGAGTTTGGACTAGGGTGAGTAGACATGAGGCAACGAAAAGTGGGCAGATCCCAAACATATTGTGACAGTACTGCTGACAGGATTTGAGGATTGATTGGATGTGAAATATGAGAGAAAGGAACTGACAGGTAAGGCTCAGATTTTTGGTCTGAGTAGCTGAAAGATTGAAGTAGACATTTACCAAGAAAGAAGACTGAGAGAAGAACAGCTCTGGAGAGGAAGGTCAAGAGTCTTTTTGAACATGCCAGTTAGATGTGCCTCTAACAAATCGTAGTGGGATGTCCCGCAGGCAGCCAGACACAGAGGTGTGGAGTTCAGAAGACAGATTGGGGGTCAGCTGCACAGAGGTGGCATTTTGAGTCATAGGACAAGGTAGGAGGGCAAATAGAGAAGCGTGCCCAGGACTGAGTTCAAGCTCAAATATTGTGTTGCCCTTTCCAAACAACACATTTGCACTCTAACTTAGACTTTCCAGAGATAGTGTCTCTTGTTCTCCTTCAACAACAATTGAAGGACAATTCACTGGTAGAAAGTCAATGAGCCTCTGCCTCCTGCTTAGGGAAGCAGCACTTCTTTTTGGCCTGTTCACCAACCTCAGCAAGCAGCCAGAGGCCTTTCAAAGAAGCCCCTCCAAGAGGAAAAATGGTGAAGGGGTCAAAGAAACCACACTAGACAACAAAGAGCACTGCCACTGTGTGATGGTTGAGTAGGAGAGGCGGGACACCTTGCGGGCCTTTCCCAGACATCGCTCACTAGGCCATGGAGCGTGTACAATAAGAGAAGCAGAGGCAAATCAAGTCAACACTTGAGCAAACTTCCTCATGAGGGCCACATCCTGAGGGACAGAGTCTGCTCATGCACTGAGTCCTGATGATCATGTCCTTCACACTCTAAAGGGCAACGACTGGCTAAAGTGCAAGGCCGGGCTGGGAGCTACAGAAGTTATGGGTTCAACCATTTTTGTTACCAAGGACAGAATGACAGTGGCCGGCCCTGACACTCAGTTGAAGCCTTTCTGGGAAAGCCCTCGTGGATGATTTAATTTCTCAGAGAATTTCTCTTCACTATGAATCAGAAGTGGTTAAATGGCTCTCCTTTATGGAAAAAAAAAATTCAGAAATAACTTGGGAAGAATTATTTTCTGAGTAAAAATAGCACCACCACATTAAGTTTTAGACAGTTAAAAATAGGTAAACTCCCATTGTGATGAACTCAAGGAACTTGCCAATTATTTTAATTAACTAAATTGGTGCTAAAATTAACACATTGCTAGAAACCAGGTTCCAGGTTGAGGGACTAGGAGGAGAAAGAATGCCAACATCTAGCTTCTGCTTAACAGATCCACAAGCAAAGGGAATTAAACCCAGCAGGGGAAAGAAATGTCATGAATACACAAACATATATATACTCCCCTTTTCACTCACTAGATTCCTGGGCTTTTGTCATATGTGGGTTTTTTGTAATTAATTATTTGGAATGTGGGTGATGGCACCCAATTAGACGGCTAGTTCTTCTAGGCAAACAATATGAATTACTGAAGAAAAACTACTTCTACCAGAAAAACAAACCTACAAGGAAGAGCTCAGCTAACTCTTCTCATTCACAAAGCAGGAAGCACACAATCAATTTCTCTTATTATTCAAGTGACTGTAGTCTGGACAATCACTCTATCAAATTATTACTGCACACAGGTGACTGAAGCCAGAACAGCAAAGCCCAGTATGCAAAGTATAACACAACAACTGTAAGTAATAATTTTGAAATTAGATGGAGATATGGGTCCGTATCCTAGCTCTGCAAATTCCCAGCTGTGCGACCTCGGGCAAGTTGCTTTGTCTCTCTGCATCTTAGTCTCCTCTTCTAGAAAATGAAGATATAACACCTATTTCATAGGGTTATGAGAATTGAATGTGATGATAAAAGTATAGCACTTAGCGTATACTGAAAAGTAGCTATTAACCATTCATATAATGAAGCATCCACAACATGGATTTAATTTTACTGTCTAGAAAGCTTTCTTATAATGATATTTATTATAATTATATTTAAATGAGAAAGACAAGCAAAAGACATCAAAGATGCCAGTGCAGCTATCCAGGGGGTTCTCGGATAAGCTCAGATCTCTCTCTAATGGGCATTTAAGAGAAAGCAAGAATACAGAAGCAGAGCAAACTGTTTTTAGTAGCATTAACCAAGCTCTTGGCAAGACGACACACAAAATGAACTGACGTTTGCAAGGAAAAAGTGACAAAGACAACAGAAATAATTTTTAAAGTTATCCCATTGAGGAAAAAGCATATGATTATGATTAAATACTCCGAGACAACTTTGATATTCTGATTAAAAATTGCAACTTGAAATTTCAAAGATGGAATGATATTTAAGAACAAAAAAAATAAAATAAAAACAAAAACAAAAAATGGAAAAATCAATTCAATGGCAGATTTTGGATGAATTTGTCTTCGATGTCCTGGGGGAGAGTGAGGCCCTTCTGTCCTAAAAACACTGACAGACACCTGTTCCCTTTTCCATATTCCAGCAAGGAGAAACTTCTGGCTGCTGGGAAAGCTGTACATGGTAGGCCAAAGGATTAACATATTATGATGCATGTAACCAAGATGTGAGAATCTTTGTCCAATGTTTAAGAAAATCATTATATTGGAGAATCCATTCACTATTTGGTGATGATGTATGCATTGATTATGACTGCCAGATTTAGAAAATAAAAATACAGAGTATTCAAATAAATTCACATTTCAGTTAAACAGTGAATAATTTTTAGCATAAGTATGTCCCATGCAATATTTGGCAACACTAACATTGGGCTATCAGTAACATCACTTTAGCAGGAGATCATATGAGGAACCTCTTCTATTTTGGCAACAAGCACAATTTTTATGTAGTATTTTTCTCATTTCTTTTTTTTAAGATTTTATTTATTTATTATTGAGAAACACACACAGAGGCAGAGACATAGGCAGAGGGAGAAGCAGGCTCCCTGTGGGGAGCCTGATATGGGACACTTGATCCCAGGACCCTGGGATCACTCCCTGGGCCAAAGGCAGACACTGAGACACCTAGGTGCCCCTTTTCTCTTTATTTCTGAGGAAGGCATTCATCATTGATCACTCTACGGATCTAGTCTACTCCAGTAGTTTTCAGATACACACACACAAACACACACACACACGTCTTTAGAAAGCAAACTTCTGATGTAAAATCCAAATACATAATACAGACTTTTTTCTAAAAGGAGGAGAATGTCTTTTGGTTGAATGCAGAAGTCAGGGATACAATGGAGAAAAATGGAGGGTAAACCTCTCTGTCTACTTGGCTTACCCATCCTTCTGCCCTTACGATGTGCCCAAAGACTCTCCTTGGCACAAAGGGACTCTAGAGAACAGATATAGAACACCTATCATTTGACAGTGCCACCAAGTCTCATTTAAAACTGAATGCCCCAGTCAACATAATGTAGACCTTACCTGTATATCTCCCATTGCCAGGGTTACTCTCACTGCAGACAATATCCTCAAACTCCCACAAAAGACATGCTAGAGTTCTATTTGACTCATTTCAATCCTCCTTTTGCCAGAACTAATCTATAAGCTGTTTTCTATTTTACAACTGTGCCTATGACATGAAATAAGCAACTAAAACCAGACAAGCTCACCTCTGCCATTTATCAAATCCACCCAATAGCAATAATGCAGGAATTGAAATAAACTTCCAAATGCTAAAATTTCTGATTATCACCTAAGTATTTGCTATCACATAGACATAACCAACACTCTTCCCATTTCAACCCTTTCCCTTGGGATTGGTTCAGAAAAATGTTCTCATCATGGGGGACAAGAAACACTGCTGTCATGTGGAAGCCTTTTCCCTCACTCATTCCTATGACCATATGCAAGGGTGACATGCCATCTCCTGCAGACCTACCTCCATCTGGCATGTGAGGAATGTCTTTGGATATACTTTGCGTGTCTATTCAAATCCTCATTACCCCTATATACCACAGAGTACCTTTAATGTACTTCCCCTGACCCCTCTCTAGGAACAATCACTCATTATGATTTTGTCCCAGCCCATTTTCTACAAAAGACCATATGTTTTGGAAGAAGCATTGCAGAGCCATTCCCAGAGCACATAGTGAGTATCCATGACCATCCTAAAAAGCTAACTTCAGGGGTGTCTGGCTGGCTCTTGTGACTCTTGATCTCGGAGTTGGAAGTTCAACCCTCATTGGGTATAAAGATTACTTAAAAATAAAATGTTTTTTTTTAAAGCCAACTTCAGACCAATTCTGTAGTTGGTTATCTTTCACCTAGAGACATGTGTCTGTTCATTTTGCTCATTAAAAGTTACGTACAAAAAAAAAAAGCCAAATGTAATGTGATAAATTGACAGAACATTGCTGAGACCAATTTCAAAAGAGCTAATTAAAACCATATTCACGAATTGGAAGACTCAATATTGTTAAGATGCTAATTCTCTCCTAATTGATCTAGAGAGTCAATGCAACTCCAATCAAAAAACAAAAAAAAAATAGCCAAATGACTTTAAAATGCATATGAAAATACAGAGGACAGAGAGCCAAAAGAACTGTGATAAAAAAAAAACTAAACTAAAACTAAACTTGGAGGACTAACCACATCTCATCTCAAAACTTATTATAAAGCATTAGTAATCAAGATACTATGACATTTGTGCAAAGGTAGACAAATAGATCAATGGAACAGAAGGAAGATTCTAGGAATGAACATATAGATATATGGAATTCTGAAAAAGGTGAAAAGGCAATTCAGAAGAAAGAGAATAATATTTGCAATAAATGGTGCTGAAACAATTGTATTGCCATATGCAAAGAAGGAAGAGAAGGAAAAGGGATAGAACTTTACTCCATGCTTATACAATAGTTAACTCAGAATGGTTCATAGGCTTAAAACTATATGAAACTAAATCTAAAACTATGAAACATCTAGAAGAAAATGTATGATAACATCTTTGTGGTCTTGGGTTAAATATTTCTTAGATACAACACCAAAAGCATAGTCCACAGAAGAAAAAAATAGATAACAGAACTTCCTCAAAATTAAAGACATCTGCTCTTTGAAATACACTCTGAGGGTAATTAAAAAGACAGGCCACAGGCTGAAAGAAAATATTTATAAATCAAATATCTGATAAAGAGCTTAAATCTAGAATATACAAAGAACTCTTAAATTCAATAAGACTTAAAGCAACTCCGTACAAAATGGTCAAAAGATTTGAGCAGATCCTTCAGCAAAGAAGAGACATTAATGGCAAATAAGCACCTGAAAAGATGTTCAACATCATTAATCATTAAGGAAATTAAAAATTAAACCCTACTGAGATGCTATTGGCATGCCTATTTAAATAGCTAGAATTAAGAAGACTGAGCATATCAAGTGGCAATGAGGACTTGGACTTTGGACCTGGAAAGTATCTTCAAGGACGCCAAGATCCTGGTGTCGGGACCCTTCCTGGTGAAGACTGGCTATGCATTCGTGGACTGTCCAAATGAGAGCTGGGCCCTCAAGGCCATCGAGGCGCTTTCAGGTAAAGTGGAACTGCACGGGAAATTTATGGAAGTTGAGCACTCTGTCCCAAAAAGACAAAGATTTTATTTATTTATTCATGAGAGGCACAGAGAGAGAGAGAGAGAGAGGCAGAGACACAGGCAAAGAGAGAAGCAGGCTCCGTGCAGGGAGCCCAACACCGAACTCGATCCTGGGACACCAGGATCACAGCCTGGGCTGAAGGCAGGTGCTAAACTGCTGAGCCACTCAGGCATCCCAAGATTATTATTTTAAATGAAAAACTGTAATAAATGCCACTACATATTAGTAAACATAAGGGCTTTATCTAAAAATCAAACTTGTAAAACCAAAATAAAAATTAGAAAAATGGAAAAAAAAAAAACTGGACCACTCCTACAGTCCTAGTGGGAATGTAAAATGGTAGAGTTGCTTTGGAAAACATGTCAGCAGTTTCTTCAGTAAACATACAACCTACTGTGTGATCCACCCATGATATTTCTAAGTATTTGTCCAACAGAACTAAAAGCATGTCCTACAAAGACATAAACACAAATGTGTACAGCAGTTTCACTGCAATAGCCGAAAACTGGAAACAATTCAAATATTCATCACCAGGTAAGTAAACACTCTGTGGTATATCCATATAATGAAGTACTATTCAGTAGTTTAAAAAAAAAAAAAGAATGAACATTAGTACATGCAAAACCAAGACTGAACTTCAAAATAATTCATCTGAATGAAAAGAACCAGAATTTTTCTCCTCCAGAAACGGGTAGATACTGTATGATTCCACTATATAAAATTCTAGAAAAGCCTAACTAATCTATCATGACAGCAGGCAGCTGAGTGGTTGCCTGAAGACGGTGGAATGGGAAAGATTACAAAAGAATTTGAGAAAACTTTTGGGAGGGATGATACGTTCACCATCTTGATTACGGTGATGGCTTCACAGGTACATACATGTCAACACATACAAAAGTGACCACTTTATGTGCATGGTTTACTGTCTGCCCATTATACTTTGATAAAACTGCTTGAGTGAAACTTAAAAGTTTAAAAAGAATTATTTAGGGAAAAGAATTAATCTTCTTTGGTTTGGTGTCTGCACAGTGACGTATTTAAACAACTCTTTGGCAGCCAAGAATTGAGTGGCAACAGTCTTCATCTTTATGGAGCCTACCGAAAAACATCAGATGGAACCCATTTTATAATCAATAGCACAACACCTTCAATTCATCATCCCTGCCATTTTATTTACCTTCCACAGCTGCCCAGAGCAGCCCCAAAGGGTCTTTCCTCTTCTCTCTAAATTATCCAAAACTTCCCATCCTCAGCCCTGCCCAGGAAGCTGCCCATCTTTCCTCTACCTACCCAGATATATTCTCTAGCCACTCCCCAGCCCCCGCCCCCAGTACTTTTACCTCTTCTCAACTCTGACTTCCTATTACTACTAGTTCAGCATTTTTCTATCTGTTATCCTAAGTGGCATAACTCAAATCCCAGAAGCCAAAAACTAAAAGCAATCCCAGGTAGAAGTGGAAAAAGTAGGGAGAGGCATGTTCATACATTAACAATTTTTTTTAATTCTAATAACTGGGGGTGGAGAAGAACATCTTATTTCAAAATGAAAAGACTGGTCCCGAGATCTGGGACCTTTCTGTGCAGAGCTCCTCTCCTATTTCCACATCCCAACTCATTCATTCTCCCAGCCAAAGACTCAGCTTTGCATCATTCAGTTTTCTGTTCCAACCCTAAATTGCATCCATGGACCTGACATTGGCCCCCCTCCTAACTCACTCTTCCCACTCCCTGTGGCTAGTTCACGTCTTCTCTGTACCTCACCCCTATGCCACTCAAAAAAAAAAAAAAAAAAAGACCGATTTCATCCTTTCTAAGCATGTTACCGCCACAGTGCTTTCAAAAGTGTCTTTTGGCTCATATAGAATGTAAATTCTTTATGAAGGACAAACATTATATGGTCTCATTCATTTGAGGAATATAAACAATAGTGAAAGGGAATAAAGGGGAAAGGAGAAAAAATGAGTGGGAAATATCAGAGAGAGAGACAGAACATGAGAGACTCCTAACTCTGGGAAATGAATTAGGGGTGGTGGAAGGGGAGGTAGGCAGGGGGTGGGGGTGACTGGGTGACAGGCACTGAGGGGGGCACTTGGCAGGATGAGCACTGGGTGTTATGCTATATGTTAGCAAATTGAACACCAATTAAAAATTTAAAATAATAAAGTATCTATTTGTCAAATACTTGCCCATTTTTCTGCATATAATTAGCAGGGTTAACCCGACCGCCTGCACCGCTGCTCTCTGCAGAGTCTGTAAAGTCCCCAAGAACCAAGGATCCATCTGTTTGATCACTTCTCCCAGCCTTCTTATCATGGCCAGCTGTGGCCCTGCCCTGCTGCAGAACATTCCAGCACAGAGTATCGTTCACGACTCCACCCTGGCCTCCCCCGACCCATACTCTTCCTGCTTCATGTCCCAATGTTACCACCCCTTTGTGGCGCCCAGCGCCACATCCCCAGCACACCACCACCCTCCTTCACTGTCTCAACTATTACCCGCTGCCTAGGGCAGAGGTTGGCAAGTTTTTTCCATAAAGGGCCAAAGAATAAATATTTTAGTCCTTCAGGGGCCAGATGGTCTCTGTCCCTGTATAACTGTGCCATTACAGCACAAATGCATAGACGACACGCAGATGAACGAGTGTGGCTTGTCCCAATAAGTCCTTATTTCGAAAGAAAAACACATGACAGACCAGATTTGGTCTGCAGGCCAGAGTGTGACCTAAAGCATCCTCCCTAATGGGAACAGAAGCTATGTTGTATTGTTTTGGGATTCAGTAAAGTATATAAAAATACTTTAATTTCTGGCAGGTTCTAAATGATTTTTCCCCCACGTAAAATATATCATGAATTAAATGTCACCATTACGGGATCCCTGGGTGGTGCAGCGGTTTGGCGCCTGCCTTTGGCCCAGGGCGCGATCCTGGAGACCCGGGATCGAATCCCACGTCGGGCTCCCGGTGCATGGAGCCTGCTTCTCCCTCTGCCTGTGTCTCTGCCTCTCCTTCTGCCTGTGTCTCTGCCTCTCTAAAAAAAAAAAAAAAAAAAAAAAGTCACCATTACTTACCAGTAAGGTCTAGGTAGAAAATACCTGATTTATTCAATTTGTTTTCCTCAGGAACCCTGGGTGGCACAGCGGTTTAGCGCCTGCTTTTGGCCCAGGGCGCGATCCTGGAGACCCGGGATCGAATCCCACGTCGGGCTCCCGGTGCATGGAGCCTGCTTCTCCCTCTGCCTATGTCTCTGCCTCTCTCTCTCTCTCTGTGTGACTATCATAAATAAATAAAAATTTTTTAAAAATTTTGTTTTCCTCAATTAAAATATTTAAGGATTTTACATGACTTAAGGGGGGGGGGGGCTCCCTTCCCTGTCCTAAGACAGGAGCACAGATCACCCCATCACAAAAAGGCTTCAGCAAGCCGGGTCTCAGTGTGAAAGTATGTCGAGCAGTAGAGGCCAGACGACTGTTTTGTGTCTATATTTGGGCTCTTCAGAGAAACAACCAATTGGATAGGTTTATAGACATATTTGTTTTAAGGAATTAGTTCTTGTGATTGTGTGACCGGCCCCAAAATCTGATGGGGGTAGTGCTGAAGGCTGGAGACCCCGGGAAGAGTCGCTGTTCCCGTCCAAAGCCATCAGCTGGCAGGATTTCCTCTCAGGGGGCACCTGGTTGGCTCAGTCAGGAGAGTATGTGACTCTTGATCTTGGGATTGTAAGTCTGAGCCCCATGCTGGGTGCAGAGATTACTTAATAAAATAAAGCATCCTCCCTTCCAAGCTCCGTCTTGCTGGCTCCTGGTTTTCTTACAAGACTCAGGCCAAGTTATCCTCCTGAGAGTGCTTTCTCCTATTCCTGCTTAGATGGACCCTTTCTCGGTCGCCCCGCAGCGTATACACCACATGCATTTTGTAGCAACAGGAAAAGCTTCTTCCCCGGGTCTGATGCTTCCTTCCGTGTGAGGGAGTTCTGCTCCTGTGACAGCGCTGGCTTGTCTCTACCGCCCCCCTTCCTCCTCCCTTGGGAGGTGGAGCAGCTCGGAGTAGGAGTGGGGAGCACTGCCCCAGAGACAGCACCTAATTCCTCCAGCTTCCCTGACACCACACGGGCCACAGAGTCACTCCTGGAAAGGCCTGTCCATCCAGTGCCGCCTGCACCTGGCCGTATAATTCTGTCTCATTCCAGAGTTCTCCATTATCAGTTTAATCGGTAACAAGAGCGATATTTTTATCTGTAGCTTACTTCTTGATTATCTCTTAATTACTTCAGAACTCTAGAGGGAAACGGAGGAGCTATTTATTAGGCCCCACTGAAGCCTAACAGATCGCGCCGGCCAGAGCACCCAGCATGTTGCGTAGAAATGTGCTTTGTGTGCTTTCTTTTGCTTTGGTCAGTGATTCTCAGAGTAGACCTTGGGCCTCTAGAAAGGCCTTCCAATTGCCATCGACATGCCCAGAAATGCAAGTCTTTTTCTCAGACTAAGAGCAAATGACACGCTTCCCATTAGCTTCTACTTCTGCCTACAACCGGATGTTACCTACTAATAACCCCCTAAGTGGATTAGCAGTAGTTTCAAAGTTGAATGTATGAATAGAGTTTCCTGAATCTTTAATTCAGCATTCTGCTAAGTCTGGCAGCCACTCTTTTGGAAATACTGCAAAATTTTTATCGGGCATGAGCCTACAAGACAGGATTCCAGGAGTCTTGAGGAAACAATTTGTGAGTCATGTATCTGCGATGCAATCTTCAACTAGTCATGGTTTTCAGTCACGGCTATTCGAGTTTTGCTTTTACCTTATAAATTACCATGAGCGTAGTATCTTTATTAGTGTAGTTTATTACATGTCATTGAGTAAACTTAGAGTTTATAGGAACACGTATTCGCCCAGCTGGAGGACAAGGAGAGGGTTAGGGTGAAGTAGGCATGGAGAGTACGAGCTCTCGGGTCAGACTGCCTGGTTTGTAATCTCAAGATCACCTGTGTCACTTGACGGAAGCTATGCAACTCTCGGCTCCATGTCTTCGCCATTAAAAGGGGGACTGGTCCCTATGTCACAGAGAACTGGGAAGATTAAAAGAGGTAATCCATGTAAAGTCCTTAGACCACATAATTAGCTAGTATTATTTTATTATTACTATGCACACGACTAGGTCTTCTGGCCTTTAGTTTTCCAATAAGCAGGTTTTCAGCTACGTGTGAATGCAGTTCAAATACAAATCATCCATAGATCTGCTGCTAATGCAGTGGTTATTGGTAATCCTCCCCCAAATTTGTTCACACTGTATGTTTTACTGGTGATGTTTGATAGACAATATATACCAAACCAATAAATATGAGCTATCTTCTCCACTGGAATTTAAACTTCCTGAGGGCAGAAACCTCTCCTTATGTAGGAGTTCTCTACTATAGCCTCAATACCTAGAACATGCTTGGCATACAATAGGCTCTCAGTAATTTTTTTTAATGAACTAATATGCTAACTATGAATTTAATACTAGATAACCTGCAGTATAATATTCAACTTGGGGTTCCGAAATTACTAGATTATCCAAATTTTTTGGAATTGTTTTATACTTTAAAACCATGTTTAAGTTTACATTATTATGTTAAGTAAATCATGAGTGATTTGTATATATTCTAATTGAATATATTCTAATTGAATTATTTTTCACTGAGAACACATGGGAATAGGTGACTCTCATGGCTCTTTTGCAAGTCCTGAGTGGGCCACAGCCACATAAAGAACTGTATTTTTCCATTAGACAACTCAAAAATCAAAAATATTTTAAATGACCCAGCAGATCCAGTTCTACGTATATGCCTAAAAGAAGTCAATCAAAAGACACGTGCAAGAATGTTCACAATAGCTTTGTTTATAATAGTGAAAATTTGGAAACAATCCAAACATCCATCATAGAGGAATAAATAAATGGTGGAATAGTTATGCAATGGAATATTGCACAAGCAATAAAAAAGAACTACTTTTACATATTCTTAATGCAGCAACATAGATGAAGCTTACAGTGTTGCAAAAGCAATCAGATGAAAAGATAACATACTATGTGATTCTGTTTACATGAAGATTCAACTTCCATGAATTTATATGAAGTTTATTACAGACAAAACTAATCCGTGGATATAAAAATCAAAATAATGGTTATCTCCATTGGGAAAACACGAAAGGGCAAAAGAGAGCCTTCTAGCCTATCAGAAATGTTCTAGATCTTAATTTGGGTGATGTTCACAGCTGAGTGTTAACATGTGTATGGGGATAAATTCAGTGAGTTGTACAGTTAAGATTTATGCACTTTACAGTATGTATGTTATACAACATAGACAGAGTTGGTTTGTTTTGAAGAAAGAGTAATTTCTACATGCCCGACATTTAGCCGGGCCCTGGAGATATACTGATGAAGGAAACAGGCATGTCTTTCCTCTTAGTATGATGTCCCTCTGCTGCTAGCTCAGTATCTATGCTCAGTAAATTGTTGGTGCCCCGAACCAAGCATGCTTTCTGCACACTAACCATTTAAACTTCTGTAAAAATACTAGGGCTAATGCTAATGGCAACAGCGGTACTTCATATTTGACAAACATGTCTTGTCTCATTTTAGGCTTTTTCAATCCGAGGTCATCACAATGCCTCATTATGGAAAAATCCCAGAACCATCTCCTCCCTCCAGCAAAAGAACTACGTGCACTTTCATCCTGCAGATTTCAGAATTGATGCTCTGTGCTGCTAGCATTCTCCATATCCCACGGAGTTGTGCGCTAAAATCCAGAGCAATGAACACACCTATGAAAAATGATGCTTTCGAGCCTGCCCTATGGTGCAGTAAATTTGAAAGTACTCTTAATAATAATAAGGATCAACATTGACTTTAATGGTCCTCAAATCCATCACGTAATTTCATTAGCCACCCAGCACAGATGCAAGCAGGGGTGATGTCATACTTTTTCCCCTTGCTCTGAAACCTGAGTCAGGCGCCAGAGATGGAAACCAGTTTTACAGACTCTAATCGGATTAAAGCTTCTGGCAGCCACTGATCAATATATGGTAGCTGGAGGATTCCCAAAATGTGCAAAGCTCTCGTACGCCCCTTCAGAGCCATGGCCTCCTTCAAGCAGAAGGGAGGTTCAGGTGGTCCAAGTGGGGAGAGTCAAGCTGCTGTGTCCCAAGGCACCACACAGTTTTCATTTTTTCCCAGGATCTAGGTCCACACAGGAGAAAGGGGTCATCGCTTCAACCACTGCTCTCTGATCTTACCTAAAGGGAACCTCTAACTATTCACATGCCCTTCATATAGAAAACCAGCAGTTAAAATCATGGGCTTTGGAGTTAGACGGAACTTGATCTAAAACCTGGCTCTTCTCTTGACTAGCTAGCCCCATGGGAGCAACCTTACCTGTCTGACTCTCAGCTTCCTCATCTACAAAGGGGAGAGAACAACACCTACCTCATGGAGGAGGAGTCAGGATAAGAGGCTCATGCTTATGACAGTCCCTGGGCTACATACTTACATACTAGACATGTGAGAGCTAATAATGAAAAGAAATTACCACCTATGATTAATAGCTATCAATTACCATTATAATTCATAAAACTCTGAGATACCCCCTCATAATCAGAGAGGAGAACCTTTCTGACTTTATCATTTTACTTACCTCAACCTTCCTATCTCTCAAACAGCACAAGCAAAGGAGCCAGTGGCTAGATGTGCTTACAGCCTCCAGGTCGCTTTAACAAGAACTTCAATAACGTGGCAAAACACACTGACCTCATCATCTCAATGTTGCAGCAGTAAAAATCAATGCTACTTAAAAAGCCTGACAATCAATCAAGGTCTAGCCAGATATCTTTGGAAGTCAAACAGGCGCATATAAAAAAAACTGATTCACCTAGGGATCTCATTAAAGCTCGGCAGCAGTATTTCCCTGATGTAAGCTGGGAGTTTTCGTTGGGTTGCCTTTTTTTTTTTTTTTTTCAACTCTGGGATCCCTGTGAGATCAGGGGTATATGTCTCCCCAGCAGCTGGCTCAGGAGCACTTTTATTAGTTGGATGTCCTCACTTGCATTACCAATGCACACAGTCATTCATATGTCAATGTCATTCTCTCCGTGGTAACTCAGACATTCTCTTACTGAAAGCACATGCTGCTTTTGCCCAGAGTAAGCTCTTAAAAGACTTATAAACACACTTTTTTCTTATTGCATTACAGACAGTAGTGTTGAAGTTATAGGAGGCATAATTTTGAGAGAATACATTTGTATCCTAGGGGCCTTTTTTCTAAAACCACATAATTCCAATGTTGATGTAAAATAACTTCCTCCCTTCTGAGCTCAGGTCATTTTAAGAAATGGTACCTCCTATGGACCAGGCATTAGTGTCGACACTGAAGACACAAAGATGGATAAAACAAGCTTTCTCTTTTCCAGGATCTGTGAGACCAGCAAGCCCAGGTCCCACTAACTTTAGACCCAGTCCCTGAAAAAAAGACAAACAGGATGTGGCACATAGCACTTTTCTTTCCTCTAGCAGGGAAAAAAAATTTTGACTAGTCTGTGGATTATCCAATCCAGAACAATCAATTCAGAAGGAAACTTAAACCAGTAAGAAAAATGGGTAAAGCAGAATAAGAAGCCCCACTGTTGCCAGTAGCATTGGCAGCCTGTTCATTTAGAAACTCAATAATGATCAATTCAAGACTCCATTGTTAGCCTCTCCATAGCCCATGCATAGATAGTGGGAAAAGGAATAAGTTTACGCATGATAAATAATTTATTCTTTAATTCCTCAGGAGCACTTCCTACTTTCTTTAATTAGTCTCCCTATCTATAAATAAAATAATACATCGTGGGGTTGTTGTGAGAGTTAAATAAAGAGATAGAGATGACAGAGATAAGAGACAGAGATAGGTATGTTGCGTGATATATATCTGGCTTTTATTACATACTCACTAAAGGATATCTACAAGAAAACTCAAATCTGAGATATCATACCAAAAAGAGTATGACCTCAGATGCTATGTCCCCTAGCTACCTTCTGGGTTTTTCTGCTTTGAAGCAGGATAAGCAAACATTTTTCTAGCCATGCTAGCCTAGAAAGATCTAAATTTAACTACTAGCACTAGAAGCCCCTGGGACAACAATCCAAACTTGATAAGAGATCTAGAAACATACCCAACAATAAACATAAAGATGAGAGGAATACCAGTAATATCAGTAATCCCAATAATTGTTAACAGGTCAAGTTCCTTTATTAAAAGATAACTTAAAAGATAGCTTTCAGACTGATTAAAAATAAAAGCAAGCTCCAACTGTATGCTGTTTACAAGAGACATGTCGAACACAAATAGTACAACAAAGGGCAGCCTGGGTGGCTCGGTGGTTTGGCACCGCCTTCAGCCCAGGGCGTGATCCTAAAGACCTGGAATCGAGTCCCACGTCGGGCTCCCTGCATGGGGCCTGCTTCTCCCTTGGCCTGTGTCTCTGCCTCTCTCTGTCTCTCGTGAATAAATAAATAAAATATTTTTTAAAATAATAATAATAATACAACAAAGTAATAGAAAGGTTAAAAATCTACAGATGCCCAAAGACAGACCAGACAAATACAAACAAAAAGAAAGCACTATACTAATATTAGCATTAGCTCATACAGAATTCAAGGTAAAAAGCTCTATGTGGGACAGAGAAAGTTGTTTCATATCAATAAATAGATACCAAAATATATAGCAACTGCAAAACTTTTCACTCTCAATATCGTGGCAGCATGTACATAAAAGAGTAATAGAGTGCTCACACTGTCAGGCACAGTTCTAAGTTCTTTACACACAGCGATTCATCTCCCAAGAGATGAGCAATCTTCCCAAGAGCCCTATAAAGCAGGTGATGTGATTTTACAGTTGAGGCAAGCTATCGAGGTCTGTCAGCTTGTGAGGGTGGAGCTGATATTCGAGCCAGGCAGATGAACCAGAATCAGGGACCTTAACTTTTTTACTATACTTTCTCCAAAAAATAAAAAAAGTATTAGAAATAAGAAAAACAAATTATCAGACCCATAGGTATAGTGGGAAAAGTTAACAAACCATTCCCAAAATTTTCATGTCAAGATGACAAAAAATAAATATACAGAAATGTGAATAATACCCATCAGAAGCCTGACTTCATAGAAAATCATGAGCTCTCTAAAAAGGGGAGAGGTCACTTTACTTTCAAATGTCCATGGAACATTCATTTAAAATATATAGAAATATCATTTAATAAGCCATAAAAAATTTCTCAATAAGTTTCTAAAAGAAGAAATCTTATAGGAATCACTCACTGATTAAAATGTAATTAAATCTAAAACCTCACTCCCCTAAATAACTCTTGTGTCAAAGAGTAAATAAAAACTTAATTTATGAATTACTTGGAAACTAACATATGTTGAAACACTACATGGAAAATTCTATGGGATGTAGCCAAACCTTACTCAGGAGAAAATTATATCCTTAAATAAGTTTTTTCCTAAAACAAGAAATGTCTAGAATAAATATTTTTGGAACATTAGACTCAGAAGCTAGAATAAGAACAACAAAATAAACAAAGGAAACCAATGAGTTAGAAAGTTTAGAACAACCAGAATTGTTGAGTAAAACTAAGACTAGTTCTTTTTAAAAGAGCTTTAAGAGATGTTTGGTGGGATCCCTGGGTGGCGCAGCGGTTTGGCACCTGCCTTTGACCCAGGGCGTGATCCTGGAGACCTGGGATCGAATCCCACATCGGGCTCCCGGTGCATGGAGCCTGCTTCTCCCTCTGCCTGTGTCTCTGCTCTCTCTCTCTTTCTCTGTGTGACTATCATAAAATAAATAAAAATTTTTTTAAAAAAAAGAGATGTTTGGCAAATCCGATAAAAGGAAAAAAGTTTTGCGAACACACATATGACAACAGTAATGAAAAATTAAATATAACTACAGATGGGGAAGACACTATCTTTAATAACATAATGCTACTTACAACCTTACACCAATAATGTGAAAGCCAAAAAAAAAGATAAGCAGTTTTTCTAAAAAACTACTTGAATTATAAAAGAACAGAAATTAAAAAAATTAGCAAACTCAATTCTACACCAAAATTTCAAATGTTGGCTTTATAAGAAAGTTCTACAAAGCTTTCAAGAATCCATTTCACAAACGCTAATATAATTCTGATATCAAAAATGACCAAGATAATGGGAAAAAAGTAAATCATAAGTTACTTATGAAAATATATATACAGGCACATATATACACACCTACACAAATAGAGACACACATACACACACACACCTAAAAATACTATTAACAAATAGAACCAACAAAAGAACAACATAGGATCTCTAACTAGGATTTATTTCAGGAATTCAAGGACGGATCAACATTAGAAAATCTATCGATCTTAGTCACTAGATGAACAGACTAAAGTAAAAGACCAAATTATCATTTTAATAAATGGAGAAAATGCAGTTAATAAACCCCATATTCATTTCAGGTTAAACCCACTGGTACACCAAGAATAGAAGGAAACTTATGTAATATGATACAGAACATTTTTTTTTAAATCAATTTCAGTCTTTCAAAACGTCAATATTCTCTGGAAACAAATTTTGAGCGACTGTTCTCTAAAAATAAATAAATAAATGTACCTAACAGCTAAATGCAATGAGTGAACCTTTATTACATTCTTGGTTTAAAAAAAAATTATAAATAAAAGCAGCAATAAAACATATTTTGTGGAGAAAATACGTAACACCCAGAGCAGTAAAAAATGTTAGTATCTCTATTTTCTGAAGACTTCTTACCTACCAGTTAAAAGAAGACAAGTATTGTCACCTTTCCCCAAAATAAAGACTCATGAACAGGGCAATTTCGAAAGAAACAACACAAATTGCTAAAAAACATATGAAAAGGTATTCAACTTGATTAGTAATCAGGGAAACATAAATTAAAATAACAATGACCTATGATGTTCCACCGTAAGATTAGCAAAGATTAAAGAGACTATAATATTTAAAGTTGGTGGAAGCAAAAGCACTCCAGTTGGTGAAGGATAAATCAGTTCAACCTTAGGGAGATAATGAATTAGACCATCTACACCAGTATGTATATTCCTGTTGCCCTAAGCTGTTAAACGTATAGAATCTGCCCAAAAGAAATAAAAAAAATGGACAAAAATTAATGTATGGATTTCTTTTTGCAGCATGACTCATAAAAATTTTTAATTACATTTAAATGACCAAATAAATTGTATGACAGCCATATAACTGCACATTCTTAAGCATTGGAAAAGAATAAGAAAATCTATATATATTCTCATAAAAAGATGACTGTGGGGGGCACCTGGGTGGCTCAGGGTGTGACCCCAGGGTCCTGGGATCGAGTACCACATCAGGATCCCTGCGAGGAGCCTGCTTCTCCCTCTGCCTATGTCTCTGCCCCTCTCTGTGTGTCTCTCAGGAATAAATAAGTAAAATCTTAAAAAAAAAAAAAAAAAAAAAAGATAGCTATGAAATATTTTGTGTTAAAAAATTTTACAGAAAAGGTTTACTATTATTTATTTATCTAAAAGACACATATGACACGTGTTTATAGATGCGTAGGACCCTTCTAGAACAGTATGCGACAACTTGTAATGATGGTTAGGTCTATGGTGTTGAATTTTTTTTTTATAAATTTATTTTTTATTGGTGTTCAATTTGCCAACATATAGCATAACACCCAGTGCTCATCCCATCAAGTGCCCCCCTCAGTGCCCGTCACCCAGTCACCCCCACCCCCCGCCCACCTCCCCTTCCACCACCCCTAGTTCGTTTCCCAGAGTTAGGAGAGTCTCATGTTCTGTCTCCCTCTCTGACATTTCCCACTCATTTTTTCTCCTTTCCCCTTTATTCCCTTTCACTATTTTTTATATTCCCCAAATGAATGAGACCATATAATGTTTGTCCTTCTCTGACTGACTTATTTCACTCAGCATAATACGGTGTTGAATTAAGGAGACTTTAACTTTCTGTTTTGTTTGGGTCGAAAAGGTTTAGCACTTTATAATCAGCATATATTATGTTTATAGTCAGAAAAACAATATAATAGTACTGGACCGTCCAGGGGAGAGAGGGACCCCGTGTTCCCTCCGCCCCAGGAAGGGTAAAGTCCATGCCCCATCTTGCTGGGCCCCCGGGATGCACCCCAGGGCAGGCCACTACGGGCGCTGGGAAAAAATTGCTTTGTAAATCTCCACAAGCCTGAGCCTGGAGTCACATCAGAAATCTCCCCTCCTTAAGGTCACCCTCATTGCTACTGAAATAACTATTGCACATCTGGGAGCGCAAAATAATTTCCCCAAGGAAACCTCCGTTTCCAAATCTCCGCCCAGGTTTACCATCAGTGGAGGCCCCTGGCCTCTGGTGGGCCAGCTGCTCGGCGTGTCCCTTTCTCCAGTTAACAGCCCTCGTTATTTCTGAGCTGTCTTCAAGCACAGATTCAGAGGCAAGGGCAACAAGAATGTCCCCTAAGGCTCCAAAATAAATCAGTCCCTGCACCCTGCTCCCCAGGTCCCCTGGGTGACCACGAGCGTGACTAGGGGAAGCCACCGTCACCCTCACACCTTTGCCTGGAACATCGATACTTAAACGAGGCACTAGCATGAGATGCTGGCCAGGCCAACCCAAGCGGGGGCCGGGGGAGACTGCCAGGGTGATTTCAAGGGGTGCAGGGCCTGACTGGGGCTTCGCACGCCCGAGGGTGAATCGGGAAGCAGGTCTAAGACACTGGGCGAGCGAGGAAAGAGAGGCTCTGGGTAATTGCATTCAGAGCTTGGGTAATTAATAATCTATAAATGTCCCGAATGAGTGCACATATTGAGTTATTCCATCATTAAAAGGGGTGCCAGGGTTAATATGGTTCCTCTGTAGGGTTCATTAACTGGACAGAGCGTCAAGGCAGGGATTTACTTTTTCATCTCTTCCATTTACTCTTTATTTTGTTCCCTTCCATTGTTCATAAAAAGAAATGGTAATTATTGGAAGAGGAAAAAAAAAGTGTTGATCAATTCTTCTGCTGGATATTACGGAGAAAGGTAGGAATCATTTACCTACAACCAACCTTCCAAGTCTGCAGAGAACTAGGGGGAAATAAGCAATGAGCCAGAAGATTTTGGATTTTAAAGTACTTTGAAAAGTATCGTGTTCTAAATGTTAGTAAGCTGTTATTTTTTTATCTTGTACTGTGTCTCTCTGACCTCAAAGTGACCTTCAGGCTAGAGAAATCATTGCACAGGGTAATTCAAAACCCCTCGCTTGCCACGGACAGCTGCACATACCTTGAAAAAGTTCTCTACACCTCAGAATGCCACGGGGTCCCCCACATCAACGGAGACAAGCCATCAGAAGGATGAGGGAAATCAGGCTGGTTTCTAAGACAAATGGAATATTCAATAGATACAGGCATAGGTGGAAAGATGGATGGAAGGAGGGACAGATGGATGGATGGATGGATGGATGAGGCAGGCAGAAAGATGAATGATAAAGATAAATAAAGAATGAGGGAGGTAGCTTCCTCCCTGCCCCCTCACTCCACAGCTCAGCATCCACGCCGGGACCAGTGATGCCCCCAACCTTAGAGAAGGGACCAGTGATGCCCCCAACCTTAGATCCAGGACTGGATCTCCTCCTGTCCTCTTGGGCCAATCTCTTCCCCCCTCTCCCAAATCTCCTCCAACATCTATCCCCTCTTAACTGAATCTTCCTTCAGTCTCCTTCTCCACGAGACATCCAGACATCTTCAATCCTCCCTTGGCCAACACACACACATATATTCCCCCAACCAACTTCTCCTCGGGCTGAATTCCATGCAGTCCCCTCACAGGCTTCTCTGGGACAGTCTTTGTCACCTCCACCATCGTCCCTCTGCAACCTGTCTGAACCCTACCCCAGCACACTTCCAAGGTCCCAGCCCCTTCCCACCCCACACTCCACCATGTCTTTTCCCTTGAAGATCTAGCCATGTCACTTTGCCTCATAACCTTCTCCTCCCCAATCTTCTGCAAGAGTTGACTCCTCCTTTCCTTTTTTCCACCTCTCCAACAATCCACCTTGATTCAGGCATTCTGTAACATATTCCATAAACACTTTCTTGAGAACTCATCCTCTGCTGGGCACTCAGCTAGATATGCAGGGAACAGAATGACTCAGAACTCGACCTCACTCTCAAGAGCCAAGGTGGAGTCGTGTGAACACACAAACTACAATAAAACTTAAGGGTCATCAGCCATTCATTCACTGCTTCAAAAATATTGTGGAGCACCTACTATGTGCCAAGCAGTGTTCTACATGCTAGGGATACAACTGGGAGCAAACGGATAAAAATCTTTGTTAAGTTTATAGCAAAGGAAGAAAAAAGTATATATGAATAAAAACATATAGTTGGTCAGAAAATACTGTATAATGGAGAAAAATAAGACAGGGGAGTAATCAGGAGACTGCTTGGGGAAGGAAGGGTTTGCAGTTTTCAGTGAGACAATCCGTGAAATCCTTACTAAGAAAGAGATATTTGCACAAAGCTGATGGGGGGTTTTTTGTGCGTGTGTATGTGTGTTTTCTGTGGGGGATTTTTGTTTTGTTTTTTGCACAAAAATGTTTAAGGAGATGACGGAGTAAGCCTGTGAGTATCTGAGGGAAAGAATCATGGGTAGAGGGAACAGCAAATGCAAAGGCCCTGAGGTCTGTTGTGTTCTGGAAAACTGAGGAGACTGGTGCAAGATGAGGTCCAAAAAGTATAGTTGAGGAAGAGTAGACCGTGTAGTATATCAAAGGCTTTTGAGTGAGATACGAACCACCAGATGGTTTGAACAAAGGGATAATATAATCTGAACTCTATGTTAAAGGGTCCCTCTAGCTACTGTATGTAAAACACACACACAAGCAGAAGCAGAAAAACCATCTGAGAGCAGGTCACTACCAAAATCCAGGAGAGAACTGGTGGTGGCTTGGAGCATGGGGAGCCGTGGACGAGGTACCAGATGGTTAGATGGGGCAAATTTTTTTGAAGACAGAACTAAGAGATCTGGTGATGGATTGCAGGTGACAGGTCCCTGGAGGAAGGGCCACTCGGCCAACCCACAATCGAGTCAGTGCACCTGCGCCGCTAGCCGCCCAGGCGACCGCCGAAGTAGTCAGGTGACACCTCTCCTGGCTCTCTCCTCAGCCCCTCCCACCTTCCACCCTGCAGGTGATCTGAGATAGTGGCCTTGAGGTCTCTCCCCAGTGCTTACAGCCTTCAGTGGGCCTGAGCTGGGGGCGGAGGAGAAGCACTGACCTTGAATGAAGCACACTCATTCTGGTCTCCTACCGCCCAGGACGCACCAACAGGATGGCCTACTACTGAGGGGCCGGAGAGCTGCTACAGTGCACTGTAAGTTCTATCTTTCATCTGGGGCTAGAGAGGAACCAGCTCCACACAATAAATGCAAAGGGACAGGGGAAGAAAATAATAAAACTCAAGTTATTTTACGGCTATAAAGTCAAGCTTGGTCAATGAACTATTTACTCTTGGAGGTCAAGACTAAGATGCTCCACAAACGTGCCGGATGGCAAAGGCCAGCTAAAGAAGCAAACTTCTGACCAGTTGATGATACACACCTCTCGCCCCAAGCAGAACTTGCAGGGGGGCCTTCTCTTAGGGCTCCCTCTGCAATTAAAGACACAGTCCACTGAAAAAGCCTGTCTCTGAGACACAAAACTCTTAGGCGCTGGTAGGAAAATAGTTTATTGGGGCTGGGGCTGGGGCTGCTGTTAGTCAGTAGAAGCCCTTAAGGTTTGGGGAAGCAGATAATCCTTCTGGACTCACAGTTTCAATAGATTCTTCACAAGCAATGATAATCCTTCATTTGACATTTCTCCACTTGGTTGTTTTTTCCGTATTACTCACATCGAGCCTTGGCAGTTGATTTATCCTTACCATAATGCATTTGTACATTTGCTGTTGTGATTATTATCTCTCATTTAAAGCTGACTTGGCACTTTCTTCCTGGGCCCTTATTTGCAGCAGCTTATAAATTTTATGAACAAATTACTTTTTATTTATCAACCTCTTCCTCCGCCCAGCAGTGAATTTTTTTTTTTTTTGGAAGGTTGGCAGAGGAAGCACAAATACTACTTTTTAATTAGGCATCCTAATGAAGGAAGCTATCATCTTCGGGGGGAGATAGAAGCCAAGATGGTGCTTTCTTTTAAATTATTGCATTACTTTAAAATAAATAAATAAATATGCTTCAGGAAATACAACATAAAGCAAAATATGCATGGTAGTCCTCCAAAAACAGAAGTATTCCTTAGAGGAAGTATTTTGCCAGAATTTTATTTCTCCTGGTATGTAGCTTTTATGCTGGCATCCTTCCAAAACAGCCATGATTTCCTAACTCCATCAAGTTATGCAGAAAAAAGTTAGAAAGTTCATTTTGATTCCAGGGGTGACACTGGACTTACGCAGGAGTGAAAGGCTGTCAAACTCTGGATTGAGACTATCCTCCATCAGCAAAACTGTAAACAGATATTAAAGTCATCACAAGAGGGGACAGGGTCAGTGTACATAAATAAATTCCAGAGGAGGGATCCAACATTTACTGAATACTTACTCTATAATCGGCAACTTACCTATTTACCTCATTTAATCCTCAAAGGCTACACAAAACAAGCATTATCCCACTTTGCGGAGAAAGACATTGGAGATCAGAGGGGTTGATTATAATGTGCCCAAGTTCACACAGTCAGGGGTAGAACCTGGATCTGAACTAAATCTATTTCTTTAAAATATGGCATTATGATTTTAGGTAATTCTTTTCAACATTCTCTTCCTTCCCATCAATATCTACTACCAGTGCTTCTAAAAATCATAAAAATAGCTGATGGGCAGGTGCAATAAATACTGACAGTGCTTGAAGGTCAAGAGCATAGGTGGTGGGATTTCTGGAAGACCGTTTTGGAAGTAAGAAACATGGTCCCAGCCCTGGAGTCTGGATTCCTGCCCCATGTCTGCCTTTCCTCTTTGTCTACCATTTCTACCCTTCTCCCAGTGCCCAACAATCCCTAGCAGGATCACTTCCATACACACAAAAGTAAACTGAGACTCTCATCTACATTCACACAATGAATTTTATCCCAACTTCTTCAGAACCAGACAATGGTAAACCTGAATTAACCTATATCCAGAGCCCATTTCAAAACTACTTGGCACTAAGGAAATAGAGAACACAGGATCCCCCAGTTATATCTGCAGTTGAAACATCACCACCTGTCTTTAATAGACTAATAGGAGTAAAATTCCTGAAATTCTATTAAAAAATAAAAAGGCCCCCCCCCCAAAAAAAAAAAAAGCCCATGAAGATAAAACAAATAGCTCTGGATGCTAAAATAAGATGCTTTTAATGATGCCAAAGTAGCCAAACTTCAAAGATTAAAGAATTAAAGAATTTAACCCAGGACAAAAAAGCACCCTCAGAGATTCTGATTCTCACCCCACAGAAAGACAACGACATTACACTGTCATCACACAGGCTGTGCCCCACTTCCCTGAAACAAGGAACTGTGCTCATATCGGGACACAGACAGAGAAGTGAGTGCCAGAAATTGCCCTGGAATATTATATATTTAACCTAAATAAAAATAAATAAATAAATAAAGTGAGCATGTGACATTCATCTTGGTTTCCCCATATGAACACCTTTCTTTGTTGGGGGAATTCCATACTTTATGAGTTTGGATTGGGAGAAGACCGTCTTCCCCAGTAGGAGCTGAAAATATTAGTTAACCCCTCACCACAAGGGCGCATCCGTGAAGCGAAGTTTTGTAGCATCACACCAGTCTTCAAAAAAAAAAAAAAAGATTTTATTTATTTACTCATGAGAGACACAGAGAGAGACACAGAAAGAAAAGCAGGTTCCATAATCCTCAAAGCAGGGAGCCCGACATGGGACTTGACCCCAGAACTCTGGGATCATGCCCTGAGCCAAAGGCAGACACTCAACCACTGAGCCACCCAGGCGTCCTCACACCAGTCTTGATAGAGAAAGTACACTGCTACGGAGTGCTCTCAAAATTCTGTCCCTGTCTCTTTCTCTGTCCTTCTCCTTTCCTTCTCTGTCTCTCATATTAGTGGCCACAGCAGGAGCTGGAAGGTGAAGTTCCTGGCATAGTAGGTACATTCAAAACTATGCTACCAAGTAGTCAGTGGCTGCAGTGATAGTACTTGCCTTATAGAACCAGGTCTTTGGGCTGTATTTGGGCATTACTTCTGGAAGCTTAGCCCCAATACTGAATGTCTCCCATTTGAGTGGCCTCTGTCCTTAAGAAACCAAAGTCCATTAACTTGCTTGCAACCAAGAATTCTGACAGAATCAAAACCCAGCTCTGAAAGCACTTGCCTATAAAACCCACTAACATTCTTTAACAGAAGACCTGCCTCATTTAAAAAAGGTTTAGTTATATTTTATATATTCCAATTACTAGGATATAGAACATAGACTTTAGAAATTTTCCACTTCTGGGATGCCTGGGTGGCTCAGCAGTTAAGTGTCTGAATTCAGCTCAGGTCATGATCCTGGAGTCCCAGGATAGAGCCCCACATTGGATTCACCACAAGGAGCCTACTTCTCCCTCTGCCTGTGTCTCTGCCTCTTTCTGTGTGTCTCTCGTGAATAAATAAAGTCTTTTAAAAAAATAAAAGAAATTTTCCACTTCAAACAGAAAAGTTTGTTAATCGAATCAAGTTATCCAAAACAACAATCATCCAAACACTTTATGCCAAACCATGCCAGCCTCCTGAGGTATTACTGTGATATGATGTATAACACAGTGTACAACACATATCCCATATGAAAGAAGTGCTTAGAAATGCCAAGAAAAAAATATATGTGGCATGCATTTTGCATATCTGTGTCTCCACATGGGAAGCAGGAAGTGGAGGTAGGAGAGGGAAAGTGTGAGAAGCAGAAGCAAAAAACGATCATGAACACTTCCGTCCCTGATTTGAAGTCATGCGAAGGATTTCCAAAATTTCCAAATTCCGGGCTCTGCAATGATACCATACTGTGACTTGTAATTACTGATCACTGATATAAAGGCCAGAGTAGGATGGGAGTTGGGGAAAAGATCATGAAATGTTTGTTGTCACCATTTATACCCAGTTTTTAAAAAGAAGGTGAGAAAAAAATTTACCAACAGTCAATTATGTAAACTAACTGGACCAATGACCCAAATTTGATTATAACCAAACACTTGTAGTTGAAGGATACAAAAACAAAACAAAACCAAAAAAGCCTTAAGTTTTATGGACTTACATCTCTATAGCATATATAAAAGCAAAAACATCCCTTTTTTTTGGTTTTACCACATTCATTTCTACGAGGCAGAGGTCTAGAAACAAGAAAACCCTTCCATCCCCTCAAACAGTAAGAGTCTATAACACAAATCCAGGGCAAATAATCTGCTCCAGTATTCTAGAAAAGCCAACACCTCAAAAGGAGCTTTGAGATCACTTTAAAACTAACAGAAAGAGAAGGCATTGAATAAAAAAGAAAATGAAGGTTGGAGAAAAGGTAGATTTCTTTGAGGCAGATGGCAAGTCACCACCGATGGCTGTTAAAACCATTTGGACTGAGTCCATTCATCAAATCGATCAAATAGTTCAATGTCAAAAAAAAAAAAAAAAAGGATTTAATGCTTTTGATGGAAGTGACCAGATAATTAATTAAATAGCGGGTCAAATCACACAAAATAATCCAGATATGTGTGTGTAGATGTAACAAGAAAGCTCAAGGGAAAAGATTCTAACAGCAACGGAAAAACCAAATGAATTCAGAGGAAAAAACAATGCAGAGAAAAAGGAAGAAGGCAAGTGATGGAGCAATCACCCCTCACAGGCTGTGAACGGTGTCAGGCAAATGAAGACTTCTGATTAGCTCCTGGCTGTGCTGTTAATAAGGTAGAAATCTTCGGACTACCTATGATTGCAGCAATTTTCGAAGCATCAGAACACCCGTAAGACAAGTGAGTGATAGTTCAAGGAGGTGAATGAAGGAAAAGAGTTAATATATTTTTAGTGAAAAATGAAGGTGGAAACCAGCTGTGAAATAGTGTCACTAAATAAAAAATGAGGTGGCAGGAGGGGTACCCTGCAGCCCCAAAAGGAAATATTCCAGGCAGCAATAAACAGTCTGGTTCACAAAACAGAAAAGCGCTCCCCAACCTTCCCCAGTTATGCTTCCAAACCAAACGCTTTGAAAGAGTTAATTCCTTTTTTTTTTTTTCCTGATAAAACATGTCGCACAAAGATATTTTCTGTGGCGATGACTAATTATGTGAGATAGAAAGATCATGGTGTGACTACTGCTGCTTTTCTCCACCTTCCTTTTGCTATGCTCCTGCTGAGTTGCTCAGTCCCCCGGGCGGACCCACACAGAAGTCACCATGCAACAGCAGGTCAACAAGTGTGTGCTGAGCGCCTGCTGAGTCAGGCACTCTTTCAGGTGCTGTGATGACGGCAGTAAATGAAACCAACAAAACCCTGCCTCAATGGACCCAATATCTTAGATAAAGGGAGAGAGAGAGAGACGGGCAAATAAATGAGTAACGTTTGCAGGAGGTCAGACAGTCACAACTGCTATGGGGAAGGAGGGAGCAGGAGGGAGAGGACCAGGATTGTCGGGAGAAGGAGTAGCTTTATGCTCATATGCACAAATGGGGATGAGCTCCTAGGGGCTGAAAGGTGAGTTTGGGGCCTACCCTTCTTTTTTGTTGTTGTTGTTTTGGGTTTTTTTTTTTTTTTTTAACTGTGGCAAACACACATAACATAAAATCTACCATTTTTAAGTGTACAGATCAGGAGTGTTGAGGACATTGGACATTCACACCGTTGTCCAACCAATCTCCAGAGTGCTCCTCATCTTGCAAAATGGAAACTCTCTCCACTAAACAACCCCCATATCTCCACCCTCCCAGGCCCTGGTGACCACCCTTCTACTTTTCGCTTCTTTATGAATCCGACTACCCTAGATACCTCAGAGAAGGAGGCTCATACAGTATTTGTCCAGTTCTGGGCTTCTCACGGGGACTAATAGAAATTGCCATGAAGTACATGACGAGGGATCCCTGGGTGGCGCAGCGGTTTGGCGCCTGCCTTTGGCCCAGGGCGCGATCCTGGAGATCCGGGATCGAATCCCACATCGGGCTCCCGGTGCATGGAGCCTGCTTCTCCCTCTGCCTGTGTCTCTGCGCCTCTCTCTCTCTCTGTGACTATCATAAATAAATAAAAATTTAAAAAAAAAAAAAAAAGAAGTACATGACGAGACTAGTTCTGAGGGCCTCAGGATAAAAAGTGGTGAAGCTCTGAGTGTCGAGGGGAGACCTAACTGAGGGGGTTTACCAGAAGTACACAGACGTCTAGGACCTCTAGGTCACTCGTGCCCCTGAGGTGGAACCTGGAGGGTTCACGGCTCGGAGACCCTCTCTCAGCTCCCACAGATGAAAGTGCAGAAAGACAAAGGATCATCTTCTTATCAGAAGCAGCTGGGACTCCTGGGCTCCCTCCTGACCACTCGGAAGTCCAGCTGAGGAAGGACATGCAAACACCCCCTTAGGGCCCAGCACATGGAGCGCCTCCTCGGGAATGCTATACAGAGCCCTTGGATTGGTGCGCTGGGAAATGATGCTGTCCTAGAAGGCACATCACATTCAAGCTCTGGTTCCTATACTAGATTCTTTTTTTTTTTTTTTAAGATTTTATTTATTTATTCACGAGCGACACAGAGAGACACAGGCAGAGAAGCAGGCTCCATGCAGTGAGCCTGACGTGGGACTCGATCCCGGGGGGCCTCCAGGGTCATGCCCTGGGGGGAAGGCGGCGCTAAACCACTGAGCCACCCGGGCTGCCCTCTACACTAGATTCTTTATGTCCTTAGGCATATCCCTTCATTTCTCACAGCCTAATGTTTCCCATCTTTAAAATGAGCTCTTTATTTTTTCATTGTCCATCTTCTTCACTAAAACGTCAGCTTCTCGCCATGGCACCCTCTGGTTTGTTGATTGCTCTAGTTCCAGAAAGTAGAAGAGTACCTGGTACATAATATGGTCCTCAATAAATATTCATCGTGTGAATTAAATGACCCCCTGTTACCTGCTTAGCAATGTGCTCATTGCTGTGGTAAAAATATCTAGCACACCTGAAACACCTAGAAAACAATGCAGCTCCAAACTAAAAGATACTAGCCCCAGGCCTGACTTGTGACCACCCTGGACTATCGTAAACAACTGGTAATTCTGATAAGGGAGAGAGAAATGAGGCTCTTTCCTAAAGATGATGCCACAGAAAAATGAGATTGGAGCTGGTCTCTAAAAGGCAGATAAATTAAAAAAATAAAAAATAAAAGGCAGATAGGTTTTGGAGAATAAAGAGGAGGAAGAAAGACTTCTCAGGTTGTTAAAAATATAATTAAGCATAGCATGAAAAAATGGCAGCGAGAAAGCCTTCCCAAAGGTCTGGTTCTTAATCTCCCTACATTCTCTTCCTAGGAGTTCGCCTTGAGACGTGTTGGATGTGAGGTACTTGAGGGAGATGTCCAGCTTGTGTTTGGAAATCTGAGTTTGGAGCTTGGCCTAGAGATCTAGAATTGGAAGTCATCCACTGAAAGGTAATAACTGCCATGGATACCATCCAAGAAATCACAGCTCTCCCTAAAACCTATCCTAATACCCAACAGCTTTAGATCTTTCAAACAGAAGATGGTATTCATGTTTAAAACAATCCACAAAAGAACTTATTAAACTCAACACCAAAGAAACAAACAATCCAATCATGAAATGGGCAAAAGACATGAACAGAAATCTCACAGAGGAAGACATAGACATGGCCAACATGCATATGAGAAAATGCTCTGCATCACTTGCCATCAGGGAAATACAAATCAAAACTACAATGAGATACCACCTCACACCAGTGAGAATGGGGAAAATTAACAAGGCAGGAAACAACAAATGTTGGAGAGGATGCGGAGAAAAGGGAACCCTCTTACACTGTTGGTGGGAATGTGAACTGGTGCAGCCACTCTGGAAAACTGTGTGGAGGTTCCTCAAACAGTTAAAAATATACCTGCCCTACGACCCAGCAATTGCACTGTTGGGGATTTACCCCAAAGATACAAATGCAATGAAACGCCGGGACACCTGCACCCCGATGTTTCTAGCAGCAATGGCCACGATAGCCAAACTGTGGAAGGAGCCTCGGTGTCCATCGAAAGATGATGGATAAAGAAGATGTGGTTTATGTATACAATGGAATATTACTCAGCTATTAGAAATGACAAATACCCACCATTTGCTTCAACGTGGATGGAACTGGAGGGTATTATGCTGAGTGAAGTAAGTCAGTCGGAGAAGGACAAACATTATATGTTCTCATTCATTTGGGGAATATAAATAATAGTGAAAGGGAAAATAAGGGAAGGGAGAAGAAATGTGTGGGAAATATCAGAAAGGGAGACAGAACGTAAAGACTGCTAACTCTGGGAAACGAACTAGGGGTGGTAGAAGGGGAGGAGGGCGGGGGGTGGGAGTGAATGGGTGACGGGCACTGGGTGTTATTCTGTATGTTAGTAAATTGAACACCAATAAAAAATAAAAATAAAAAAAAAAAAAAAAAAAAAACAATCCACATATTCAATCTCAAATCCAGCCATGTAGCCATATTGCAAAACCAAGCAGATCCAGACTGTTCCTCGGGTTCGTGCGTGCCCAACCTTATTCAAACACGGGCACCAGAAACCAGTCTGGACCAGGAAGCAGGGATGCAGGATGACCCTACATCTCAGTTTGCCCCCAGACAGTTCTAGTTTATACCTACTGTCCCAGAATAATTATTAACAGTATTCCTTTCACTCTCAAAAGCATCCCAGTGTAGTTAATAAATCATCCAGTCAATCTACTAACCCCCCCCAAATAACCAATTATTTGAATGACCCCTTCCCCAAATGATCAGTTTGCCTAAGGTGATGATGTGTTTTTAGCTTTCCAGTTAACTGGTTTTCATTTTGCTTTCATGGTATCATCTTTAAAAATGTTTTGTCTCTTCCCCAGTTCCCTAGCACTTGAGCTGGAAACAAGTTCCTGTCCATCTGTGCCTCAGTTTCCCCCCCTCTGCCTCTAATTCTGTCTCTCAGTTTCCAGTAGCAACAGCAAGGAGCTGGAGCAGAAAAAAGTTGAGCGTATTCTTATGAATATATTCTCCTCATAAATACATTGTTTTCTGAATATATTCAAAAAATATTCTTTTATGAATATATATTCCTTATAGTGTCTTCTTGCCTATATTCTTAAATGTGAAGAGTTCATATAAATGCATTATCCTTATGAATAAAGATAACTTAATGAAAAATATATTTAATGAAAAATATATTTGTAACAATTCTTCCCATTCAAGAACATATCCTTGTGAATATATATTTTGCGGTCCTCCATACTCCCCAAGCTCTTCAGCCTGACTAGGGAAAAAAACAGTTGAAAAGTCCTTAAAATGTTGGTAGAAAATCAAAATGAAAACCAAAACTAAATAGTATAGATGACACAAATAAGCTTCACGGGTCAGTCCTCTGATGAATCTGGCCATGCAATGAATTAGCTTGCAGCAAACTGGTTTTTAATTGACTTTTAGCAACCTGACATGTAGCCTTCCTGACCAGCCCATCTAAACCAAGTCTGCCATTACCCTACCCATGACCTCGACTCCACCAAATTTCTCTCTCAGATGACTTGTTTCATTTCTTCATAGTTCTGGCAAAACCAAACACAATGACGTTTTCCATTAGCCCACTTAGAATAACCTCACCGGGGCCAGGGCCTCTTTGATTCTGTTCACCAGTGATCCCACAGTCCCATGACAATCCCTGGCACATAAGTAGACCCTCAATAAATATTTGGTAAACAAACCAACAACGAGTGAATGGGTGAACGAATGCACAAGGGATCCCAAGAGAATCTCTAGATTCATGACAAACAAAAAGAAATAGAAATTGTATCCTAATCCCCACCTCAGTTTTGATAACCACCATCCCAATCCTCCTCCTTTTTCCTTGAAAAAATAAACAGAAGTTATTAGGCAAAACTTTTTAGAATTGGGTATAAAAACAAGGTGGGGGCTGGACAAGTGATTGAAAAAATGAACAAGGTTTAAACCATCCTTTGATCAGACGGAACCTGTTTGGCCACGTGAAATCAGAATGCGCTGAAGAAAATCTCTACCCCAGATGTTAAAACATTGCCCATTTAGGACAGCAGGACTTGAGAGCAGATGGCGGTGAGTCAGGATTTAACAAAGACCTTAATGGCTCTCCTGCCAGCCCCTGGGCCATCATTTGCATAGGAAGCAGATTTGGCTTGGCTGCTGATGGTGATCGCCTCTCACCCACTTGGACATGACCTCATTTTCATGTCTCCATTTTCCATCTCTGCCATATGCAGTCACAACCTTCTGGGAAATACTGTGCCACAAAATATGAAATAAAAGCAAGTCCTGATCATTTGAAACACTCTTTTAATTGTCATTTTACTGACATACCTTCTCATTAGAAATTCATTTTTAATCATTCCAACACATCGGAATTAGTGTGACATGGTTTCCTTTTCACCTATTTAATACCTCAAGTCAGAAGCTTACAGCATCACATCGGGGCAATTATAGGAAGAGAGGCCATTTTAAAGATGCATATAATTTTATTGTGGATCCGCACTGTTTATGAATTCGGTTTATAGGCCTCACCTTGACTCTAGACGCACTTTTAATCATCAGAAGGAGAGAAGAAAGACATTTCACAAATGAAAGCATAACCTCTTTCTCATTCGGAAACAAATCACCCAACCCTAACAAACGCAAAGGCATTTATTTACACTTAGATGATTTACCTGGGGGGTGGCGGGGGACAGGAACAAGGTCTTCATTTATCTGCTATTTCAACTCACTGAGATCCAGCCAACAACGTATTTCCTCAGGAAAGGACAGGAGACAGAGGGGCTGGAGAGTGATATTATTCACTGTACTTTCTGAGAGCAGGAGTTCAAGGGACACAGCAGGAATCTTGGAAAGTCTCAACTTTCTTCCTCTCAAGTCCCTCAGAATCACCCAATCCAAAGTTCTAATAACCACGGCCCATCAGTTTCCAGCTCTCAGATACCCACAGTTCCAAGCCAAGTCCTTAAGCCTTAGCCTACCTCCTCCTTCGATTCTAAAAATCTTGAGAGTGAATTAATTTATCAAAGGAGGAAAAGTAAATCATATCATACGCATTCGAACCAAGTCCCCTATTTCATAATATTAGCTAAAAATGTTATTCAAAACTTATTAAAGATGGTGAATTCTATGTTTTTAATGAAATAAAGTAGAATAGTATAAAATAGAAAACATCAAAGCATGTTACACTGATCAATTTCGGCATCAGATATTACGTGTGTGGAAGTAGATGTGTCCTGGGTCAAATACTAAGTTATTATTAGCAAACACTCATATGATGCCTACCCTGGGCCAGGCACTGTGCCAGGGGCACTTAAATGCATTGACTCATTTAATCTTTCAGATCATCTGATGAGATGGGACTTTTCTTACCCCAGTTTTACAGGTGAATAACTAAAGCTCAGAGAATTTCCGTAGTACACCCCTGATGGTCGCACTAGCAGCAAGTGGCAGAGACAGGATTTGGACCTGGGCGATCTGGCCCTGGAGTGTATGATCTTAACACTATAACAGCCCACCTCTTCTGAATTTATTTCTTGCTATGGGTTTTAGTTGGGTTTTTTTTTTTAAGTTTGATAAATACCAACTTAAGGGGGTTTTATAGGATACATATCCCTAGGTTAGTTCCAATTTCCAATAGTCTATGCGATTACCTTATATCATCAGATATGATCTAATGTTTTGCTCAGGAAATATGGTCCTGGTGTCATATATTCCACTGTCACTAGTGACCCCACCCTTGCCACCAGTCATAAACCAGAGATCTTCCGCCTTGGTCACCCGGTGCAATGGGCTAATGCTGGTTCTTATGCTCAATGATCCCAAACCACATGGTGCCAGAGTTAATTAAAAAAAAAAAAAAAAAAAAAAAAAAAAAAAACCAACAACAACACAGCCATTTATTTCTGTCTGGCAAAACTATAAGCATAAGCAGTGAAACCTAAAGCTTTTGAGAGACTAGTTAGTCTTGGAGGGGTGGGGTGAAGGGAGGGGAGGAGCTACAGAATCAAATCATAAAATAACCACCACACGGTTTATTTTCCTTATCCTAGTCTACAAAGACCTGGGCTAACTACAAGGAGATCACATAATCCAAGGAAAACATCCTTAAACTTCCAGCCACAAAATCTGACCTCTGCTCTGCCAACATTATGTAATTTAGGCAAATCACTTGTTCATAGTAGCTCACCCTAGTTAGGATTTTATGCTGTCCAGAGCTCGCCAACAGCCACTCTCTGAGGAGGGTAGAGATGGCTATTAGAGAAAGGGCGCTTCCGTTCTCCTTCCTCAAGCTTCTCCCCTCAGCCTACCTCCCTTCCCCCCTCCCCTCCTTGGAGGTCAGAGCTCAGAGCTGGTCACTGGGGACGCTTGACTAGTAGGCAGCCGGAGGTCAGGGCCCTGTGACCTCCTACTGGGGAGCTCAGCTAAGGCATCCTCTTCTCTGTTGTTCCCTGAGGAGGTACTCTCAGAGCCCCTCTGAAACCCCCACTCTGATCCTCTGGGTTCCCTGTACCACTTCTGTGGACCATCGCCCTGCCTCTAGGTGCTGCTTGGCTCCCAACAGCTAAACCTGCAATCTTCTTCGTGAACTGGGAACCACTTCACCTGGATGTACTTAGGGCCACAGGTGTTGAGGAGCTCATGTAGCACCCTCACAGCCCACCCTGGGCCAGCTCCACCAGTGACCAGATGGGCGGGAGTGTGAAACCCAGCTCCCCAGCTCAGGTGAAACTAATTCTGAGGGATCGGTTACACTCCAAGCCCTCACATCATCTGGCATCTGGCAGTTCTCCTGGAACGGTACCTGTGCTTGGCTTCACCTCACCTGTTCCCGCTGCCCACCCCCTTGCAGTACCCCCCACCTCACCTCTCCCCCACGGGGGGCACTTTACTTCATTTGACCCCAAGTTGATCTGTAGCCTAGCCTCAGGGTCTCCTTCCAGGAACTTGACCTAAGCTCTCTCCCTGTTGCAGGTCTAGGCCTATCTGAAAAGATTTTTCTCTGTTTGGTTCCCTCTTCACCAGCAAGTACGTTAGGTCAGGGCCTGTTCCATGGAGGTGATGGCCATGTTAGATTCAAGGAAATAGAAGCCTCATGTAAGTCTTCAGGCCATAGCTGAATCCTCCAACTCAGCTTCTACCAGAACCATGCACTGGAGAGGACTATTCAGATGGTGGGGCTTTGAGATCCATTTAGCTACTGTTCTTGAAAAAAAAAAAAAAATTATTTATTCATGAGAGACAGAAAGAGAGAAAAAAGCAGAGGGAGAAGCAGGCTCCATGCAGGGAGCCCAATGTGGGACTCAATCCCAGATCTCCAAGATCATGCCCTGGGCCAAAGGCAGCACTAAAACGCTGAGCCACCTGGGCTGCCCCCCAGCTACTGTTCTTAAACAGCAACCTCAGCTAGAAAACTGAGGGGAGAAGTGGTGATTTCGGTATTCCTGGTCCCTTGGCCCTAAAATTGTCATAATAGCAACAACGACCTCACCTCCAGCTTCCTATATGTTAACAGCCTTTGAGATGGCCAAAGTTATCCCATAGAAGCCTAAAAGTGGGAAGAGAACTTTAAGATCTCTTAGTCTACAGATAAGGCACAGGGGCTAGGGTGGAAATAAAACCAGGTGTTTTCCCAAGGTTCCATCATTGACAGCAAAGCTCTTCGATAAATCTAGATCTCTAGGCTCAGAGAAGGGCAGTGAGTGCTGGCCACCCAACTAGGCCACAGAACCAGAGGAGGGGAGGATAAGTGAGTTGACTGCTGTCTTCCCAAATCCTGCCCCCTGAAAGCATCTCTGAGTATCAATAAATACATTCATGACAGCTGATGGGTTTGAACTGCTTGATCTTTCCCCCATTAAGATAAACAACATGAAAGGTAGATTAACTCCCATCATCTGCTTGAAAGAAAGCATAATCAATATCATCAGTTCATTCAGGAGATTCTTAGTTATCTCACACTACATATACCCAGATCTAGTACAGCATCTGCCATACAGTAAGCACTCAGATCACTTTTTTGGGAAATTCAATGGACAAAAATTCATATTGCGCACTTGGCTATGATTGCAATGATCCTCAAATTTATTCATGGTAATACCTTAATAGAGTTATGGCAAAATACCATGAAATGGGGGCACCTGGGTGGCTCAGGTGGTTAAGCGTCTGCCCAGGGCCCTGGGATCAAGCCCTGCATTGGGCTCCCTGCTCAACAGGGAGCCTGCTTCTCCCTCTCCCTCTGCCTGCTGCTCCCCCTGCTTGTGCTCTCTCATGCTTCTGTCGAATAAATAAATAAAATCTTTTTAAAAATACCATGAAATGTTGATACATTTAATTCCGTCACACAAATTATAAACAATTTTACTCGCAGTAAAACACTGCCATAAATATATTTTATATTTCTGCCTTCAAGATATAATAACACACTTACACTTTAAGGATTTCCTTTACAGGTATGTGTTTTCTACTCCACTTATTCATAGTTTACTCAGCAGCCAGCCCTCAGTGCCAGTGAAGCAATATAATCAAATGCAAGAAGTTTTTCAAGTGAGAAAATATTCCATTCGTTAATTTACTTTTCCTCAAAAGTAGAAAAGCAATCACTATTATTTGACTTCTCTGTGAACCAATGGTCCAGTTTATAGGACAGCACTGTTCCTTGAGAACGTCAGTTTAGAAGCACTACACTACCAGTTTTCACATGATTGAACTCTACCACAAGTTCGTATTAGGCAATCTTAAGACAATCAGTATCCGGCCCATACATATTTAACTGCTATTGATTCCAAAGCAGGGAAAACTTACAGTCACAAGCACATAGAAAGGCTGAAATAAGAATTCAGGTATAAACCTAAAGACCTCAGCAGAACACTAAAGACCTCAGCAATGTTTAGAAATTGGGAAATTGGACATTAAATGTAGGTCTTCCCTACAGGCAATAAATTTGTCAGATTTCTAAAAAGGGACCTTTACAGTATATTCATGAATAGAGTGAGTGAATACTCTTTAAATGTCTTCAGATTTTAGACGCAATTCCATAAATATATGTCAGAAGGGGAGCAACATGTCTAAGAGCACAAGCAAAGGGTAGAGAAGGAAGAAATCATGGCATCTAGAGCTTTCCCTTTATTAAGATAGTGCCGAAGATCAGACATAGGAGGTTGGGAAGGGGAGAAGGAATACAAACTATGATGTAACTGAAGGCAACCCAGGCCTGAGAGTGAGTTCTGCAGGGCCACCGACAGCCAAACCCATTGAGTTCAACAGGCAATAACTGTCAAGGTCCATGCTATGTGCTGAGGATAAGATGAATATAACACCACTCCTGTCCTGACTCAAAACCAAATTGAATAATCACTAAGAGGACACTTAGAGGAGAGAAGGAATAATAAAAAAGAGTAGCTGAGGAGCCTTTGGGAGTTCAGATGGAAATCCCTGGGGCTTTGTCTTGGTGCCGGGTAGGAGGAGACAAGATGATTTCACTGTGTTTCACTACAAGACTCTAGGCCTCATTTGCAGTAGCTGACAGAGCCCCTGCCACCCTGAGTCTTTAACTAGCAGTCATTCCCTGTGGTAGCATTAAGGAGCAAGACAATGGACAAAATCACACGCTGTAAGAAATTATTGCAGATTTATTGCAAGCATTATTATCCCCACTGACAAAAGACAAAAGTGGGGCTTAAGAAAAGTTAATACCTTGAGTACTTTTCAAAGCTATCAAATGAAAAAATTAGCCACCAAAATCACTGCCTATCTTAACATCAAATTCTAATCTCCACCCTACTCCCCACTGCCTCTTTATGTAGTAATGTGGCTGACTATATAACCCTTTTTCCCCATGAGACCCTCCCCACCCCCAGAGGACAGCAGGGAGACTATATTGATTTATGGTCAACAACTAAGAATGAGACAAGAGGCCATGAAATCGCAAACATGACTTAACTATCTTTGGCCAGAGAAGTGGGATCCCCAAACACTATCATCCCAGACACCCCTCAAGGGAATGAATGCCAAAGCCGAAGGCTCCCTACATCAGGCCACATTGCAGGTGGTTTTTACGCTGGCTTCAGCTGGTGGACTTGGAGATTCCAGAGACACGGGCTGTGGACTATAACCATGCTTTAGAAATCCAGCTGGTGTCTGTTAAGGTTGTTGCATATGTTCAGTGTTTCACCTCATTTTATGAAATTAGCCTTTCTGTTTTTATTCACAGGTTTCTCTCTGCCTAGAATATACACTAGTGTCCATGAGGTTGCATTGGGGAAGAATCAGAAACAGCTACTTCACTGTACAGATCCCTTCTCTCATTGCATGCCTATGTAGGCCCTCTTCCAGGCACAGGGGCTAGGGTGGAAATAAAAAAGGAAACATTGCTAGTGTCATGAAACTTCCTTCCTATCCAATGAAGAGAAAGATAATAAATAAGCAAAGAAAGAAAGATCATTTTAGATGGCAATAAACACCATGATTTAAAAAAAAGAGGCTGAAAAAAAAAATTAAAAAAAGAGGCTGGAGGAATGCAAGAGAGATGGGAGAGGTAGTGTCAGTCAAGACAGGCTGATCTTGGGAAGCCTGAAAAGGGAACGTTTAATTAGAGACACAAACCATCATCCCCCCTTTGAGTTCTATGATTGGTTAGTAAGTCAAACTTACAGTGCCCTGCTCCTCCTTCCTTCCTGAAGAACTCCTTTCCCAAAGAATCCTAATCCTCATATACGGACTCCTTGGGCCATCCTGCCCTACCAATTTATCACACAAGCCCCAACATGTGCAGATCCCCCTTAGACAAAAGCTGGCATCTCCATTATATCAGGAACAGCATCAATACTTCTACCATTACTGCAGGACTACACATCTACTTACCGGCCGCAACTCAAAAAAGAAACAGAGCTCAGGCAAGAGCAGGTGGGTAGACTTCCAAAACCAAAATAAATAAAAGCAGATTTGATCAAGTATCTCAAGGGCAAAAAGAAGAGGTCTTCTTTCCCCGCTCTTTTTTTTTTTTTTTTTTTTTTTTTTTGCCTAACAACCAAGATCTATGCTAGAAGGTGATAGGACTCTTTAAGTAGAGTCAATGAGAAAATTAACTCTCACAGAGTGAAATCTGATTTTTTTCAAGATATCTAAAGGCAATATAAAAGAAAGCATAAAAGGGAAGTAAACATGGTAAGCTGCCTGTGAAGTCATGACCTCTCAGCATCCTTTCTCTCTCCCTTACCCCCAGGTCTTGGAGCTGCCACCTTCTCCTCCCCAACAAAAGGAAGGCCAGGAAGAGACTACCTGGGATTAACTATCTATGATAAATGTTGGGGCTTAAGAGGAATGAGGGCAAGGAGAAATGGAGACTTCTGGAAGAAAGGAAGAAAGAGAGGGGTCTGGCCCAAACGCTCTATCAGCCAAGGGAATACATACCCACATGGGAGCATCCCAAAGGTCTGCTCAGAGACATTCTTGGTGGTACACAGGGCACGAAGATGAGTCATTCAACCCCAGGCTGCAGCCCCTTACACTGCACTTTCACCCCCGCTACAATTTCACATGCTGTACATCCTACCATCATAGACTTAGAGTAAGGAGCTGAAAGAAATTTCTTTGGGGTTCATGTGCTTGTGCTAACTGACCAGAAAGGGAAGTAGACCACTCCTCACTCTGCTCCACAGCCCCAATCCCTATTGGTGCCTGACATTTCTTCAGTGGCAGAGAGAACCTTTGCAGTCCTCACTGGCCAGGGTAAAGTTGGTTTCCATGACCTTCCTCCTCAACCTCAGCAAAGACCCACAAATTACCACCTCTCCCACTCCATTCAACTCCACCCCTTGACTTGCCCTCCCCCAGCCCAAAATAGACTAGTGACAGGTAACAACATTTTCATCATCATAATCATTGGCATCATAATCTTTTGTCCCCCCATTCTCTTCCCATTTTATAGATTCAGTGTGATTATGCGATTTTCTTTTTGTGTGGTTTCATTTTCCTGGGAATCAGTCCACATTTTATTTTATAGTCCATTCATGTAAGTTCCTGCGTTTCCAAGATAACCAGATCCCTTTCCACTTAGCACGCCTGGTAACAAAATTTTAAAAATCTACTCTGGCTTCAAAAGCAAGGTAGACTGAGACACAACAACTCTTCTTTCCCTTTGTTTTGTTTTGTTTTTTAAGATTTTAAGTAATCTCTAAGCCCAACATGGAGCTCAAACTCACAACCCTGAGACCAAGGGTCACACACTCCACCAACCAGAAAAAGAACTTGGATTGACAGGGAGATTGGAGCGGGTGTGGGTGGGGAACAGTTCTTCTTTTAATCTCTGGATTTGATGATTTAATGTTGGGGGAGAACTGACTTTTCATTGTTTAAGATCTGACGTCTAGGGGCGCCTGGCTCTACCAGCCAGCCAGTTGCCTCCCTTCTTTCCCTTTAGTATTGCAGAAGACAGAACAGCATAAAATAGAATCACACACCTTTTACAACGCAGGGTGTGAGGCATATTGTTTTTGTTAAAATCAAATTTGGGACATAGGGAGAATAAGAAGTTTCAAAACTTAAGATATCTAACATGTCCCAATGCCACCTTTGTCTTCTAACCAACCACCAGATTGGTACATTCAAATTCAATGCCTTGGAAAAAAGAACAGAGAAAAGTCAAAGATCATTTTAACTATGAAACGTGTGGCTTCTTGGGCTACTTCTGTAAGAACTACTTAAATAACCTAAAATTGTAAAAATGAGTTCCTATTAACAGGAGATGAAAATATAGGAAGCACCTAGAGAAAATTCTTGCCTCGGCCAGGGGAAATTTAAGCCGCAGACAATCCACAGTGCTGGCACATGGCGGAGCTGAAACACAAACTTTGAACCTCTAAAATTCAAATCCTGTTCATCTTCCCACCACACCACTAGAGCAGACCTGACTTCCATGCAGGAGGTCAGAGGTGGTGCTGAAGAAAGGGCGGCCCCGAATCTCTCAGCCACTCATAGCAACAGCTCCCCAGACCGCTGAGCAAAACTACTCTGCTCTCCAACATCCTCCCCTCCACCAGCCATGAGATCTTTTCCTTTTATTTTTTTTAATTTTTATTTATTTATGATAGTCAGAGAGAGAGAGAGAGAGAGAGAGGCAGAGACACAGGCAGAGGGAGAAGCAGGCTCCATGTACCGGGAGCCCGACGTGGGATTCGATCCTGGGTCTCCAGGATCACGCCCTGGGCCAAAGGCAAGCGCTAAACCACTGCACCACCCAGGGATCCCAAGATCTTTTCCTTTTAAAGATTTTATTTGAGAGAGAAAGAGTGTGTGCTCAAAGCCAGGGGTAGGGTTGGGGGGAAAGCAGACTCCCTGGAGCAGGGAGCCCGATGCGGGGCTCGATCCCAGAACCCCGGGATCATGACCTGAGCTGAAGGCAGATGCTCAACCAACTGAGCCACCCGGGCACCCTTAGACGTCAGATCTTAAACACAGTGAAAAGTCAGTTCTCCCCCAACATTAAATCATCAAATCCAGAGATTAAAAGAGCTGTTCCCCACTCACACCCGCTCCAATCACCCTGCCAATCCAAGTTCTTTTTCTTTTTTCAACCTCCCTCTCTCACCAGCCCTGATTTCTATCACCTCAACCTTAATAGGATTTCTAATTGTACCTGGATGGGATATTCCAGTGTTGACTGGAAAAAAGTAAAATCATGTGACCAAGCCACGGTTAGTCCCAGCTCCTAGAAATGCCACCACCCTCTAAAAAATGCCAGTACCCCAGCCTCAGGCTTCCATAGGTTTGGAGGGCCTGCCTGGGATCCAGGGGCACACAGAGCGAAGCAGCAGGAGTAAGCCCCTAAAGGCCCTGCAACACGGTCAGCCCAGCACTTCAGGATAGTGACCACACGCCCTCCCGCTGGAATCTCAGTGGAGCCCTCAGGATGCCAAACCTGCCCTTACTATTTAGAGGCCCCAAATTGTAACCTTTAAGAACCCAATCCAAACGGAGAGCATGAACCTCAAACACATACAGACTGGCCTGACACAACCTGAAAGTTGTTTGTTCACTTGGAGACTCCTTGTATAGACTTTATCTTTTTAAGATTTTATTTGAGAGAGAGAGAGAGAGAGAGAATGCACACCCACATGAGTGAGTGAGAACATGAGCAAGGAGAGGGGTAGATGGAGAAGCAGACTCCCTGCTTAGCAGGGAGCCTGATGCAAGACTTGATCCCAGGACCCCAGGATCAAGACCTAAACCAAAGGCAGATGCTTAATCAGCTGAGCCCCCCAGGAGCCCCATATTCCACTTCTTGAATGCCCCCAAACTAGCCCATAAGTTGGCAGATTTAATTTCACTTTTCAAGAGAGATTCCCGCCCCCCACCCCACACACACACAAAAACGGCACCTTCTGAACAAAAGCGTCCACGTTCTGAGTAGCTCTAAAAGATCAGATTTAAGCTGTTAAGAGACAGCCATCGGCCCCCCTCCAGCTCTCCTTGGGGGACCTGCCCGTGTAATGGTCCCTCCCAACTGCAGATAATTCAAACATCCTCTCACCCCAGACCTGCAAAGCTAAAAGGCAAGGCTCAGGCGTACAGATGGGGCAGTGCCACTCCACTGTGTCCTGCCTTCCGCCTGGCTCAGGCCTGCTCACCTGCTGCCTGACCTGGAGAACCTACTTCCCCACTCACCCCCGCGGCTGAGGAGGGGCACCCAGGCTACGCTGGTGCCCTTGGAGGGGAAGCTGACATGGAGAGGATTTCTGGAAGGACTCCCTTCTCCAGCAGGGGCTCCACCTTTATCCCTGTGAGGTGCCAGCTCTCTTTCTCTCCAGCAGCAAGGCACCACTGCTCCCTGCTTTCTTCTCTGCCTCTCAGCCCATCACAAGTGCAGCAGGAATGAAAGTTTGTCTTTCCTTTAGGATGTTGTCCCAAAATTGGAGTTGCTAAGCTCAGAGATATGTATATTTTAGAGACTTCGGGTACCTACGGCCAGGTTGCCCTCAGAATGAACACATATTTGCCTTCTTGCCTCGCCTGCCTTTGGAGAACCCCTTCCCGTTCCATAGTAACCCTACCCAGAACCCTACCCAGAACTCTTCCCATTCCACAGTAACCCTACCCAAACCCTACCCAGAACTCTTCCCATTCCATCATAACCCTACTTAAAACGCTACCCAAAACCCTTCCCATTCCATAGTAACCCTACCAAAAACCCTACCCAGAACTCTTCCCATTCCATAGTAACCCTACCCAAAACACAGAGCTCAGATAGACCTCATCCAGCTCCCTGGCTCCAGAGCTCAGATGCTAACCTGGCCTGGCCAGTAAGAGGACTCCATCCCCTGACCCGGTGAGTGGTTCAGGGAGGGACACATAACCCAAGCCAGGCTAACTGGAGATTCCTCAGGACTTGTGCTGGAGATACTTCAAAAGATGCTCACCACCCACAAATCTACAGACAGAAGTAGACGGGCATAGCAGTTGCCTGGGATTGAGGTGTCAGCTCAGGAGGAGGAAGGGAATGAAGAGTACGAACTGGTATGAGGTTTCTTTTACAGTGATGAAAATGCTCTAAACCTGGTTGTGACAGTTGCACAGCTCTGTGAATATGTTAAAAATCATTTAACTGTGCGCTTGAAATGGGTGAATTGGGATAGTATACGAATATCTCCATAAAGCTGTTATTTAAAAAAAAAAAAAGACAGAGAGAGAGAGATGCTCTCACTGTCCGCCCCCCTTCTCTAGAACAGCAAGCAGTAAGAGACTGTAAATTCGAGTCTATAGCAGTTACCTCTTTACCACGTAGAGAGTGCCTGCCCGAGAACATAGCCATGGAGACGCGAGGTAGAGGCGCAGAATCATTTGAACTCCTGGATCCAACTTTGCATAAAGCCATTCCCATTCCTTGAGCTTCTCAATGCATAAGCCAAAAGAATTCCCTCTTTTGTTTAAACTAAACTTAGTTTCTCGAACTAGGGGTGGTGGAAAGGGAGGTGGGCAGGGGGTGGGGGTGACTGGATGACGGGCACTTGATGGGATGAGCACTGGGTGTTTTCTAGATGTTGGCAAATTGAACACCAATAAAAAATAAATTTAAAAAAAAAAAAAACTTAGTTTCTGTCACAACCAACAAAGTCCTGGTGTAGCTTTCCCAAAAGGATGTCAAACGCATTCCTCACCAGCTGTAAATGAGAGCGTCCAGCCCCCCGAACCTCCTACACAGAGAATTATCTTTCGTAATAGCTTTGTTCAAGGAGAGGCAAAGAAATAATTACAAATCTTAGACTTCTAGCAAGGTTGAACATTAATATCAGACTTTATTTTTTTCCTTCATTAAATTGCCTATTTTTTCCATGAACTATGCATAGGATAATGTGGTCTATGACTATTTTTCCTAGTTACCACTTGCCTTTTGAGTTTTATGATACTTTTTATATGCAGAAGTACTTTATGCATAAAACCTGTCAAATTTTTCCTTGTAATGCTATTGTTTTATTTTCAGGAAGCCTTTCCCCATCCTAAGATTTAAAAATTTTCTCACAATTTCATTTTTGAATCGAATACCTTGATCCACCTGGTATTTTAGATTATAACAAGAGCTTAGCATGAATTTTTACTCAAAATAGTTCTCTAGTTGTCCCAGTATTCAGCAAATAATTCTCTTTTTTTCCCCCAACTTATTTATGAGGGCTGTTTATATCAGGTATTAGATTCATTAACATAGCAGAGGTTTTGTTTTTTTTTTTTTTTTTTACTCTCTATGTGATTATGTTGAACTGAGTACCAATCTTGAGCAATTATTCTGCTATTTTACCTACTATAACCTTGTATTACAGTTTCAGGTATTTTTTATTGTGAAAAATATATATATAACCTCATGAAATTTACCATTTTTAAGTGTATAGTTAAGTATATTCACAATATCATACAACCATCACCACCACCCATCTCCAGAATTTTTTCATCTTCCCAATTGAAAATCTGTACCCATTAAATACTAATCCCCTACTCCTCCTCCCTGCAAGGCCTTGACAACTACGATTCTACTTTCTGCTTCTATAAATTTGACTATTCTAGATACTTCATACAAGTGGAATCATATAGTATTTGTCCTTTTGTATCTGGTTTATTTCACTTAGCATAATGTCTTCAAAGTTCATCCATATTATGGCACGTATCCGAATTTCATGGCTTTTTAAGGCTGAATAATATTCTATTGGATGTACATATCACACTTTGTTTATCCATTCATCTATCGATGGACACTGGGTTGTTTCTACTTTTTGTCTATAGTGAATCATGTTGCTTGAACACTGGTGTACAAATATCTATTTGAATCCCTTACTTTCACTGATTTTATGTATATTCCCAGAAGTAGAATTGCTGGATCAAATGGTAATTCTATGTTTAATTTTTGAGGAACTGTCAGACTGTTCTCCACAGCAGCTGCACCATTTGACATTCCCACGAGCAAAGCACAATGGTTCTAATTCCTAAACATTCACACCAACACTTGTTTTCTTTTTTTGATAATAGCCATCCTAATGTGTGTGAAGTGGTGTAATACATTTTAATACATGATAGTACAAGTGTTCTCTCATTATGATTCTTTGTCAAAAAAATTTTTGACCATTCTTTTTTTCTCCCAGAACAATTATTTTTCAGTCCCCCCACAAAGATCTTATATGAAAAATAATTAGAATTCTATTAAACTTACTTTGAAAAAATTCACAGAATTCATATCTCTAAAACATTGAACCCTAACCCCTCCCAAAGAAATAAGATCTTATTTCCCTTAGGAAAGTTTTAGCTTTCTTCATGTTAGACCTAAGCATTTCTTGTTAAGATTATTGGTAGGTACTTCATATTTCTATGCTATTGTGAATGGAATAATCAGCCTCTTTTTAGAAAACAATTTTTAAAAGAAGCCCCATAATCAACAATAACACTTATTTATGAAACACCTGCTATTTTAAGATCAGTGATAAAGGTCAACAGTGCCTATCTTCTCCATGGAAATTTACCATAGCGGGGGTGGGGGGGAAGCATTGGTTAAAACTTCACTGGATTGCCTCTTTTAAAGGTACAGAGCATCAATCTTGAGGAGGCAAGTAAAATTGTGGGTAATTTAATGTTTAATCAATGTGTGTTATAGCTATCATTAATTTTAGGTCAAATTTATGATGCACAAGTTTTCTTGTGTCCTGCATGTACCTTACACTACACTGGCCTTTCCTTGTGGATTTATACCCATTTTATTACTTCATTAATTTACCATTTAAATTATTACTGAAGTTTACACCTGTATTTTTCCTCTCCAATATATTTATATATCTGTGATTTATTTACTATTAACTCTTCAGTCGGAAAAAACAATCTTTAATTTTACTATAGCGCCTAGGAGGAAATATGATTCACTTTATAACAATTTACTTTAAGACATTCCACTCCACTATGCAGTTTCCTGGCTCATTGCATAGGAAAGCTTTTACTGATAAAATTCTTCCCTTGTTCAGGGAAAAATGTCAACTCTATTCTAGGTGCGGAGTGGCTATATAATAATACACATCAAATATACATAGTTTGAAAACTATGCCAACAAATTGGGCAACCTGGAAGAAATGGATAGATTCCTAGAAACATATAAACTACCAAAACTGAAACCGGAAGAAGAGGAAAACTTGAACAGACCAATCAATAACCAGCAAAGAAATTGAATCAGTAATAAAAAAAATTAAAATAAAAAAACCTTCCAACAAACAAAAGGAAAAAAAATACATGGTTTATGAAATCAAATACACACAATGTAGTCCTCTGAAAATGTTTGAAAGTTTTCCTGTCGTCTGCCAAAAATGGCCTAAGAATGTCAAGACAGAACAAAGATACTACCGAATGCAACTTCCTCCCTGACATTTTTTCTCTGCGACAAGGGAAGAATTTTGTCCCTAGAGGCAAACTGTTGACAGCAATTTGAGTCCTGTTGAGGTACACATCTGCCCTCTGTGCCTCCATCACCCCCTTACCACCATCACATTAAGGTCCATGAAAAGTCCATGAGTTGTGGCTTCTCTGTTTTTTTTTTTTTTTAATTTTAATTAAGTTTTTAATTTTATTTTTTTTATGATAGTCACAGAGAGAGAGAGAGAGAGGAGAGAGAGGCAGAGACACAGGCAGAGGGAGAAGCAGGCTCCATGCACCGGGAGCCTGATGTGGGATTCGATCCCGGGTCTCCAGGATCGTGCCCTGGGCCAAAGGCAGGCGCCAAACCGCTGCGCCACCCAGGGATCCCGGCTTCTCTGTTTTTTAAGATTCATACTTTTGGCCAAGAAAGAGCAACAAAGGGTATTTTTGTACCAAAGGAAACAAAAAAAAGGAAACAGAAACCCATCCAGGTGAACAGTGGACCTCAGTCAAGTCATTATAAACCTCCTGGCTGATGCCACCTATTTTAATAAACTTGTTCTCCTCCCCCACCAGTAACTGCACTCTCTTTCCAACCCCTCATTTAATTTATGCACACAAATAGGTCAAGCAGCAATAATATAAACTACTCAGAGTTAGATCCAAAAATGACCCAACTAATATAGGCGATTCATAGCATTTCTTTTCCATGCTGCTACTGGGTCTCTTCTGATTATTAAAGTCTCCATCTTCAGAAGAAGGCTGATTACATTTGGGATATACATTCCAATTTTGAACCTTGGAATATGATATATTTTGTTTTCCAGATACAGTAGTACCATTATTTATTGCTCTGAGGGAACAGATAGTATCACTTATTACTGATCAGGAAAAAGAAAAAAAGATCCAAGTCAACCATTAACTTGCTTTTAGTGCTCAACCCTTTATAAAAATAACTACCAAATTGTATCTATTTTTTGGCTGTGGGGTTGGAAGGGCAATTTCAAACTAATGACTACTGAGTGGAATAAACCAGGGAGGAAAGTCCTATGAAAGATTCAAACCCGTCTCTTCCACTTCCAACCATTCTAGTTAACAGAAAAATCTTGTGTCTCCACTAAATTGTTTCCATGCTCTGTTCTTGCAACCCAATCCGATCAGGTAGTATTTTCATGAAATAACCTTGGTACTGTACAATTTGACTTGCCTAAAAGCATAATAAAAAGAACCTCAACTTGAAATATAAAAATGGCTATTGTATAAAGACAAGTAAACAACATAAATAAAGCTTAAGGCTTAGGCTCAACCATGAGCTGTAAACTTGGGGGGGGGGTGGAGGGCAAAGGGAGGGGAGGAGAGAGAATCCGCAGCATGCTCCACACTCAGCACAGAGCTCAATCTCTTGACCCTGAGATCATGACCTAAGACAAAATTGAGAGTCACACACTTACCCAACTGAGGCACTCCAGTGCCCCAAGCTATAACCATTTTTATGTCAACATCTCTTTTAATGGGACGCCTGGGTGATTCAGCGGTTGAGTGTCTATCTGCCTTTGGCTCAGGGTGTGATCCTGGAGACCCAGGATCGAGTCCTGCATCTGGCTGCCTACAAGGAGCCTACTTCTCCCTCTGCCTGTGTCTGTGCCTCTCTCTGTCTCTGTCTCTCATGAATAAAATCTTTTTTAAAAAAATCCCTTTTAAGAAAAGTTTTATACAATCAACACCTCTAAGTAACTTGCATCATCTCTGTATTGTCAGAATAGGCTAAATTCTGCTATAGTAACAAATCATCCCAAAATCTCAACGGCTGACAAAAATATGTCAATTTCTAGCTTGTACTATATAACTATCACACGTCAGCTGCAGCTCCGCTCTACGCTGCCTTCATTCTGGGATCTGGGTTGATGGAGTAACCCTCATCTGAAATACTGCTTGTTGTTGAGGAAGAGGGTATCACAAAGAGAGAAGAAAGGATCATGAAGTAGACATTGACTTTTACAGCTTCTGCCCCAAAGCAACACGTGTTACTTTGGCTCACATTTCATGGGCCAAACCAGGTCACAAAAGTCCCCTGAATTAAAGAAGGCAAGGATATGTCATCGTTCCCCCATAACCTCCTAGCTGGTCTCTTTGCCTCTAATCTACTTCCTGCCAAAGCCATCCCCTCCGCACTGCTCCCTGCAGTACCTCTCCAAATCTGACCTCGTTCCTCAACACCCAGAAATTTCTACAGCTGGATTTTTCCCCTCTTGTATGTGCATCACCCCTGGATTGTGTGCCAGTGGGCCGGGAGAGTTCCAGAATAAACACGGTGACTTTCCCAGCATGCTGATTTTCCTTGAAGATTTAGAAATATATACTTTTTTTAATATTTTTTTCTTTATTTATTTATGATAGTCACACAGAGAGAGAGAGAGAGAGGCAGAGACACAGGCAGAGGGAGAAGCAGGCTCCATGCACCAGGAGCCCGACGTGGGATTCGATCCCAGGTCTCCAGGATCCCGCCCTGGGCCAAAGGCAGGCGCCAAAGCACTGCGCCACCCAGGGATCCCCTATATATTTTTAAAATAAACCTGAATCTCTTTGGCAATCACGTCTACAGAAAGTTGGTGTTTGAACTGGGTCTCATTGGTTATCCACATCTCCTGGTGCCATGGTGGCAGGCTCATCAGCTCTCAAGGGAGCTTTCATGAAAGAGGCTGCGAAACACAGGGCCTTCATTATCTGGCACTTCCTACCTCTCTAGAGCACCACTGGCCATTATGATCAACAATAACCACATGTGGCTACTGAGCACTTGAATTGTGGCTAATGTGACTGAGGAACTGAATGTTTAATTGTATTTATTTTCATTAAATCTAAATACCCACATGTGGCTAATGGCTAGTGTATTAGCATGGAGAGAAAACATTTCCATCTTTGGAAGGCAGAGTAATGGCCTTGCAAAGATGCCCGTGTCCTAATCCCCAAATCACATGCATATGTTATGTTATGCGGCAAAGGGGAATCAAGGAAACAGAAATGAGTTTGCCAATCAGCTGACCTTAAAATAGGAATATTATCCCAGATTATCCAGATGGATATAATGCAACCACAAAGGTCTTTAACTGTGGAAGACGAGGGGCACCTGGGGGGCTCAGTGGTTGAGCACCTGCCTTCAGCCCAGGGCGTGACCCCGGGATCCCAGGATCGAGTCCCACATCGGGTTCCCCACAGGGAGCCTGCTTTCCCTCTGCCTGTGTCTCTGCCTCTCTGTGTGTATGTCTCATGAGTAAATAAATAAAATCTCTTTTTTAAATGCTTAAGAGAAGACAGAAGAGTCAGTGTCAGCATGATGTGATGTGAGAAAAATTCAACTAGTTATCGTTGGCTTTGAAGATGGAGGAAAAGACCACAAGCCAAGGCAGGCAGGCAGCCTTTTGAAGCTGGAAAAGGCGAGAACATTCATTTTCCTCTAGAGCCTCCGGAAGGAACAGAGCCCTGGCTGGCTCATTTATTCCAGCCCAGACACATCTACTTTGGACTTCTGACCACCAGAACAGCAAGATAAGGCCATGGTTTTTGCTTTTGTTTTTTCATTTTTAGATGTTATTTATTTATTCATGAGAGACAGAGAGAGAGGCAGAGACACAGGCAGAGGGAGAAGCAGGTTCCATGCAGGGAGCCCGATGTGGGACTCGATCCCTGGACTCCAGGGTCATGACCTGAGTCAGAGGCAGATGCTCAACCGCTGAGCCACCCAAATGCCCTAAGTCCGAGTTGTTTTAAGACATTAAGTTTGTGTTAGTTTGTTACAGCAGCAGGAGAAAACCAGTACACCATTGTTGCAGGAACGTCTCTTAGATAGTGCCATTCTGGAATCATCTCTCATGACTCTGGATGCAGTGACTCACACAGCAGCAACTCTAAATTATCTGTAGTTCTCCATATCCACCACATAGCCTCGTGATGTTCCCTCTACCCAGAACCCCTTCCTCCTCCCCCCTCTCCAGGGATAACTCCCATTCATGTTTTAAGACTTAATTCAGGTGCCAGCTTTTTAAGGAAATCTTCTATTATACCTCCAGTTCTGGCTGGATATGCCTTTTCTGTAGTCTTGAAATCCACACACAGCTCTGTAATAGGTATCAATTTCAGGCAAAATCAGGGACTAATAATACCTATACCTTCATTTTACCTATATCAAACTACACCTAACCTTGAGCACACATCCCAAGGGTCTGGCAGGAAACTCAGAGTCTGTTATTCCCACGGTTTGCCCTCTGGTCCCCTCCAGTCACACAGATCTGCCCACACAGGTGAGTGCCTGGTGGGACACCACTCTCCAGGCCTCATGACCTCTCTCCCATGCCCAGTATCCAGACTGGGTGGACAGCCCAGTACTGGATCCAAGGTCCACGTCTCTCTGTAGATGTGCCCTTTGGCCAACCTCTGAGACAAGCTGCCCTTCCCCAGGGAGCTGGGCCCACCAACCTCCTGTTCCCAGCTTCCTCTAGGACTTCTGTATCTCACCACTCCTTCTCCAGGACTCCTAATTTAGAGTTTTACGAAAAAAGCAGGAAGGAGGAGGAGTGACTTAAAACCTTCCTTGGGAGAAAAGAAAAAAGACACAAAAAGGACATGGCCTCCTGTTTGAAATTGAGGGGGGGGGGGTGCAGGGAATAGAAAGGAAACATCTAGATCTCAAGAAATATCTCAAGAAATATCTCCATTATAAATAGCATTGAGAGCATTAACTCGAAAATGCATCCAAGCAAGAACCATGCAGCCCAAGTCAGAGCGACGTATCAACAGCCGCACCTGAGGACACACTCCATGGTGTCATTCCACTGCACCACCAGCTTCCGGAGCCAAGCATTGGTATCCCCATTCTATAAATGGGAAAACTGACATGCCAGAGTTTTGGCAAATTTACCCAAAGTCACATGGTTATTAAGTGACAGTGTAGGAGTGACTGGGTGGCTCAGTCGGTTAGATGTCTGCCTTCAGCTCAGGTCATGATCCCCAAGTCCTGAGATCGAGCCCCATGTTGGGCTCCTTCCTCAATCAGGAGTCTGCTTGTCCCTCTGCCCCACTCATGCCCTCTCTCTCTCTCTCAAATAAATAAATAAAATCTTTGAAAAATTAAAAAAATAAATAAAGTTGACAGTGTAGGAGTTCAAACCCAGACCAAAAGCCTTGCACTACTCCGGGCCTAAGTCTCCAGGACAGAGCTGTGCTGTCTCAAGTGGACCAGGCTTGCAGACCCGCACCTGCAGGCCCCCAGGGACTCCTGCTGCCCGCCGTCTTGCTCTGGCTCTAAGTCCAGAACTAACACTCTCTCCTTGTTCTTCCTTAATTCAGCTGAGAGCAGCAGTTGGGTTCAAGCTGCATTTACTAAAACAACCTAGAGCTGGGGAAAAGGAGAAAAGGCCACAGAACAGGATCACACAGAGACATAAAGGAATGCAGCCTCAAGAATTTCAGTGAAAAGTATGAAAGTGCTTTGCTGAGTCCCCATATTTCTTCCAATAAGTGGTCTTGAACCGCAGACCACGTGGTGCAATGGGCCCCCATAGTGCTATTTGTCTAGGCTCCTTCTCTATGGACTTCCCCGCTTCGAGAAGCAAAATGGCAGCTCTGTTTTACTCCTCAAAATGGGAAGGCCATGGGAGTACTCCATCCAAGTCTGCCTTCCAAATTGTAATCAAAGGAGCAAACCCAGCTCCCAGTTTCTCCCCTGGGGAGTCAGGGGCACCCCAAGGAGTGATCCCTCATAGGCCAGCCAGCTATCACCTCCACCCACCCACCCACTCACTGGGCTTGTGACTCACCGCTCAGGTCCTTACTCTCTCCTTCCCCACATGGCCCGCCCTTCAGGGAAGTGGTCTTTTATAATTAGAGTTTTAATATTTAAAATTAGCTTATGCATACGGTGACCATAACACAAATAGAGTGCAGCAGGCTGTTCTCTCACGCAGCCTTTCCTCAGTATTTATACAAGTCTTCCTAATATAGCCGCCTGTTTAATAAGGGTGGTCCAAATCGGTTTTAACTCTTTAGGACCTGGAAGTGTGCCTGGTACAAAAATGAACATGCACTCCCACCTTTTATCTATGGAGACCCCCATCTGGCATTCCTCCAAATGGAAAAAAAAAAATTTTAGCAAAGGCCAATAGCAAAATACCATTAAGCACTATTCTTATTTTTGCTTATAAAAATAGGTTTGTTTAGCTTTTTTTGCATTCCAATTAACTAATTTTCCTCCGTAATTAAAAACATCAGTCTATTAGATCATACAGATACCACATTACTGGATTTAGAAAACCATATAATTTCGAAAGGAGCCGATAATATGCGCTAACCCTTAATGTCAAAGATTGAAATTCCGTATGAATGCATGAATCCATTAAGCAGGAGTCATTTTCAATTATTAACCAGCAAAGATCTGTATTCTTTATAGAAATTAGAAATGGCAGAAAATAACATCAACATTCATAACTGCTACAATTAGGACCAATAAAATTTTTAAATCAAATTAAAAGTGGAGTGATGATAATATGAGTAATGAAATTTATGTAGCACCATGTGGCTCTATCTCCTCAGAGAAACCCGAGTCCATTATGTTACAGGATGGAGAAATCAGTAGTCACTACTTGCATTTTCCAGGCCATGGCCTAAGGATTCGCCTGCCCCAACAGGGAAATGGATCCAATGCCATCACATGCCCGTGGGTACTGCCTCTCCAATTTCAACACAACACTCAGCCATTCATTTCACCCCAGTTGCTGAGTGTAGCTGAAGGTCAGGGCAGGTCAAGCTTAGGAAATGCCTGCCTTCCTATTGGTGCTATGTTTCCCCCTGCATTCACTTGGCTCTGGCGGGTCCCTAAGCTGGGTACCTGACACCCAAGGGAACCAGAGTCAGAGAGGGTTTTAGAAATGAGGAGACCGATTTCTATACTTTAGTACATCTCTGGTGGCTACAAGTATGTGTTTGATAAGGCTTATCCTAAAGATCTTCCCCTGTCTATATAAAGCACATTTCTCATAATCCAAAAATCCAAAATCTGTAATGGTTACTTACCGAACTCAAGGGCCACAAATCACCTTGAGAGTTTGGTGGATGCCTCAAAACTTCTCTCCTAAAAATGCATACAAAATTCACTGAAACGTTTTCATTCAACTTCAGGAGATTCATAAACCTATCAAAGTCCAATCAGACTTTTAGGGGACCTATAAACCATTTCCAAGCTCAGAAACCTGCTTCAGGGTCATCTTGTTGTTCCTTGATACACAGGATTAAAAGTAACTGGCTTCCCAGACGCAGAAAGACAAATACTGTGTGACCTCACATATTTGTGGAATCTGAAACAGTCAAACGCATAGAAGCGTGGAGTGGAATGGTGGTTGCCAGGGGCTGAGAAGGAAGAAATAGGGAGGTGATGGCCAAAGGGTACAACGTTTCAGTTATGCAAGACAAATGAGTTCTGGAGACCAACTAATCAGCACAGCGCCCCTAACTGACAATTCCGTATTGTATACTTATATTTGCTAACAGGGGGGTTCTTATGTTAAATGTCCTTACTGCCTTTCGGCCCGAACCGCCATCTTCCAGTAATTCGCCAAAATGACCAACACAAAGGGAAAGAGGAGAGGTACCCGCTATGTGTTCTCTAGGCCTTTTAGAAAACATGGAGTTGTTCCTTTGGCCACATACATGCGAATCTATAAGAAAGGTGATATTGTGGACATCAAGGGAATGGGCACTGTTTAAAAAGGAATGCCCCACAAATGTTACCATGGCAAAACTGGAAGGGTCTACAATGTTACTCAGCATGCTGTTGGCATTGTTGTAAACAAACAAGTTAAGGGCAAGCAAGATTCTTGCCAAGAGAATTAACGTCCGCATTGAGCATATTAAACACTCAAAGAGCCGAGATAGCTTCCTGAAGCGTGTGAAGGAAAATGATCAGAAAAAGAAGGAAGCCAAAGAGAAAGGTACTTGGGTCCAACTGAAGCGCCAGCCTGCCCCACCCAGAGAAGCACACTTTGTGAGAACCAATGGAAAGGAGCCTGAACTGCTGGAACCCATTCCCTATGAATTCATGGCATGATAACTGTAAAGAAAATAAAAGACCTCAAGATTGTAAAAAAAAAAAAAAAAAGTCCTTACCTCCACCAAAATAATAATAATTATAAACACAAGGGTGGAAAGAAACGTTGGGAGGAGATGGATAGGCTATGGCCTTCACCGTGGTAATGTTTTCACAGGTGCATACGTATCCCCAAACTCACCGAGTTGTGTACATTAAATATGTACAGCTTCGTACATGTAACGCATACCTCAATAAAGTGCTTTTTGCAAAAAAACAAAAGTTTAACTAAATTAACCAGCTTCCCACCTAGAAGTTAAAGTGCAAAGTTAATATTGCTTATTAATGCTATTGTGCATATTGGGGCCATGCCCAGCTAGTTGGACACCTGGCCCCCAGTCTAGGCACCTCTCCTGGCCAAATCCGTAGAGCTCCCCAGAATGATCCTTGGACTGGGCATCTAAGCTCTATGCCAGTGAACCAGGCCATCCCAAGGCCTTTCCCGGAGGCCGACACAGCTCATCTTTACCACACCTGGCGGGAAGAGGAGGCACCGCACAGCACATGTTTCAGGGGCCCCCCTCCCCAAAGAGCAAGGAGCACAATGATCAAACCTCCCCCAAAATGGAGATGCCACAGCCACTTAACGAATGAACCTAATAAGCCACATCTCATCAGTTTTTATGTCCCAGGGTGTCACGGAGCCGATTCACACCATCATTCAGGTGGGGACTTCTCACCTGGAGCCCCTCTCAGAACAAAGAGCCGACAGTCCTCCCTTCTCTGTGGGCTCAGTTTCAGATGCATCTTTGAGCAGTCGCTCCGGGATCCCTCCTCTCCTCCTGATGTGGGTTTAAGGCACTGATGAAGAATCTCGGGGATGGGGGCACAAAGGGGGGGAGTAAAGTCATGACAGTGGAGCCCCTTGGCTCCAGGATCTTTCTCAGTCCAGGATTAAACCACGGCCAGGGAAGGAGGCAAGGGTCCTCAGGAGAAGCCAGTGATCGGGGAAGGCGTAGCTAGCCCCACCGCCAACACCCCCACTAGCCCATCCGTGGTCCGGTGTCCTTGTCACCTCCCTGATTCGCTGTCAGCTCTCTCCAAAGGCCTCCAGTTATCCCCAGGACCTTTTTTATGGTGTTTCAGGCCATGAGGAAATTTTAAAGATACAGGCAAGAAATAAGATCTAAGCACAGGACAGGGACAAAAAGGCACCATGGGAGTTCGAAGAGGCAAACAGGTGTCACAGGTGCGCTGGCCGCAGCCTGGCCTGGAGAAAGCCCTGCTATGTAGGAAACTTGAAGGGTGAAATTTAAAGTAAAGCCACTTGTGGAAAAACAGGAGTTATCTTTTTTTAATTAATTTATTTATTTTTTTGCTATGTTTGAGAAACTCAATCCTGAAAGCTTTTTATAACAAATGCATGCTTAAATACTAAGGTTTTTTGTTTTTTGTTTTAATTTCTCAAAAGCCATTCCCATGTTCCTTCGGCTCTGCACTTCTCACATAGGGTTCCCACATCCTAGAGCGATGGGATGAGAGGAGGAATGAGAAGGGGGGCCTTCCCTATAGGCAGAGCGGTTCCTGGAGTGGTGAGCCGGGACAGCGCGGAGGGCAAGGGCGGGACACTCGATTTGGTCCTTCCCCAGGACATCCCTGCCCACACCTGCCCATAACTTCAAAAAACACCGTGGGAGGACCGAAACTCATTTACATCTCCATTATTCCTGCATCATCATTGGTTTTAAATGCCATTTTTCTTTAATTACCCCTGCCTAAAGAGAAATGAAGACAAGAGAAGACAAAAAGGCGTGCACAACATTCCAGGGGAATCACAAACGCGGGGCCTGGGACTGTCTTATTAACTTCATCGTGGCAATGTGTTATAAAATGCAAATTGCAGAAAGGGGGCAGTAATCTGTTAATAAATATGTTAATTAGGCAGCGTAAATGCCATACTGCATGGTGGGGGGAAAAAATCCACTGATTGTAAACTCCGAGCACAGCAGATTTCAGAGGGCAAAACGCAGTTAATAAAACTACCTTTATGTTTTCTATTGCTGCTCCTTAGCATAAACAGCTAATAACCAATTTACATTAATGGTGTGGGCACAAATGTAAATTAGCCCTGTTTTGGTTTATATTACTGCAATGCAATCCTCGTGCTAAAGCATCACATTGGCGATTTCATTAAGGGAAAGATCGGAGAACCCGATACAGTCCGAGGGCCCGCTTCAAGGAGTTTTAATATGAAACCAAAATGACACTGCACATCCTTGTTCGCCATGTGGGAATTTCCAGAAAGGGCTCTGCTATCAAATATTTTTCCTATCCATGGCTACGTCCACAACCCCGAGCTCCTGTGGGTGTTCAAAACGTCCCACTTGCCAAAAAACACCTCCCAGGCCCAAGGCTGCAACAATATGGTCTTGTGCAACTGCAGCCTGGACCTCGACTTGACTTTCTTTGCTTGCCGACTGGTAGCGGCTCGGACTTGACCCCAGACAAAGAGAGCCTTGTGTGGCATGGACCTTCCCGGGTCCAGGTGGCTGGAGGAGGAAGAGAGGAGGACCTTCGGGGCCTTCTGAGTCTGTGCTCCCAGTGGCCACAAAGATCGAATGCAAATGCTAACAACACGCGTTTGTGCTCCCTGCACCAGTCGAAGTTTTCCATTTCTGGCCTCATTCATCTGCGACCTCTCCTGCTCACAGGCTCTTTCTTTAGTCACGCTGTGCAAGCAGCTACTGTATGTACCAAAAGCTAATTTTACTACACACTTCAGTGTGTCGCCAGAGGTGCCATAAATCACGAACCAATTTCCAATTTTGTTATGCCCTACTTGATAAGGATGGGAGGCATTCTTCCCCCCCCCCCCCCCGATATACATGTTTTTATACATGAAGTTTAGGAGCAGGGACCCGCCTCTGGATGCGCAGTGAAATTTTAACCTTCCTTTTCAAGACAAGTTGACCCCTGCAGGTCCTATTAGAATAAAACATCAACGGAACGCTCTCTTTAGTTTGGATCTGGGGCCCTGAAGCGGCCTGCAGGCCTTTATGTTGCAGAACACTTCTTAAGAAAAGTTGTGGGGTAAAAAAAAAAAAAAAAGAAAAGTTGTGGGGTGAGTTTTTTGGGTTTGTGTTTTTTTTTTTTTTGTTTTTTTTTTGAGGGGTTTTTTGCCACTTCAGCAAATAAATGTTTCAGATGGAGTACAAATGGTTGGGAGTTTTATTTGGAATTGTGCTGCATGTTTTTAAAGGTACAGAATAAGATTTGTACTTAAATTTTCATACACTATTTCACACATTCTTCGAGATAGATAAAGAGACTTAGTATTCCTTCTACAAACTTGAATTTGAATATTGCAGTGTTAGCCCATTGCAATTGTGAATTAAATTAATTCTACTGTGGGTGCCTGGGTGGTAAAGTTGTCAGCCTTCAGCTCATGATCCCCAGGGCCCTGGGATCAAAGCAGAGCCCCTCATCCAGGCTCCCTGCTCAGCCAGGAGTCTGCTTCTCCCTCTCCCTCTGCCCCTCCCCCTGCTGGTGCATCCACTCGCTCTCCCGCTCTCAAGCAAAATCTAAAAAAAAAAAAAAAAAAGAAAAAGAAAGTAATTCTAATGAAGTATTTGGGGTTTTTTTCCCCCCTGGGGGCTGGGAGCAACTGTATAGTGAGAACTCAAGAGTTAGATGATAACAATTAGCCTTTCATGCTCACTAATTCCTTTGCTGCTTTGTCTACACTGACAATAACATAATATATTTCATGAGGTTTGAATAAGATTATACATCACTAATTGGCAACACCACAGTATAAAAGTTTTACACAGTAATCATTGCTGGATGCTCAAACTAGCGGGCAAAAGCTGGATAAGTTGACCCTTGGACAACACGGGTTTGAAACACATGGGTCCACTTACATGCAGGTTTTTTATAAATAAAGTACGGTACTGTATTTTCTCTTATGATTTTCTTAATGACACTTTCCTTTCAGTAGCTTACTTCATTGTAAGAATATAGTATACACTACACATAAACATATAAAATAGATGTTCATCAGCTGTTTACGTTACGGGTAGTTTCCGGTCAATGGTAGGTTATTATTAAGTTTCAGGGAAGTCAAAAGTTTTATGTGGATTTTTGACCAGGCAGGGATAAGCACCCCTGTCACCCATGTTATTCAAGGGTCAACTATACTCCATAGTCTTAAAGAATGTCCCCACGAAAAATAAAAATAAAAAAATAAAAAATAATAAAATTAAAATAAAAAAAAAAAATGTCCCCACGAGAAACTAGAATGATATCCACCCAAAAATTTGTGGTGGTTAGTTTGGCAAGAACAGTGAGTGGAGTAAGAACATTTTAATGGGCAATATGTATCATTTGAGCCTCAAAAAAAAGAAAAGGGAATTAAGTCTTAGAAAAAAAAAAGGGAGGATAAGGAGGAAAAAGGAGAAGAAATGCTCCAGTGCAGCCAAGCTCAAAGAAAGCCAAGCAACGAAGTACTCCTCTATGATCACATAAACAAAGGATGACCCAAACTACACATGAACCTGTATTTTCACTTAAGCTCAAATTTTTGCCACTGAAAGATGCAAATATGCAAGGTCAGATGCCTTCCAATAAAGAAGAAACAAACTATAAGGCAACAAAAAGTGCACAGGGTTCAAAGTAGAAGTCCTACATTCAAATCCTAGATCTACCTCTTGCCAGGATCACATCTTTTGAAAGAAATGGTTGTTAAGTAAACCAATAGCATTCCAAAATCTACACATTTCCTATTATACACATATATTACCCTAGGACAAGCCCTGTTATTATTTAAAAATAGGGTTTAAAAGAATACATTTGCAATCACTTTGGAGAACAATTTGGCAATACGTAGAGATATTCCTGGGTATATGTTTCACAGAAATTCGCACACTTCCACAAAGAGGCACACACAAGATTGTTCATTATAGTAGTGTCTGTGGCCACAAACACTAAAAGCAATCTAAGCTATCCATCAAAAAGAGAATTAATGTATACGTTGTACATGTTTGTGTAATGGAGTATCGTATAGCTATGAAAATGAATCAACTATAGCCATACAGATCTACATGAATGAGTCTCATCATACTGAGTGAAAAATCACATCACACAAGAATACCTACCCTGTGGGGTCACCTGGGTGGCTCAGTCAGTTAAGCATCTGCTTCGGCTCAGGTCATGACCTCAGGGTCCTGGGATTGAGCCCTGCATCGGGCTCCCTGCTCAGTGGGGAGTCTGTTTCTGCTTCTCCCTCTCCCTCTGCCTCTCCCCCTGCCTATGCACTCTCTCTCTCTTTCTCAAATAAATAAGATCTTAAAAAAGAAAAGAACACCTTCACTATGATTTCATAAACAAATTATTTAAAATCATTACTATATATTGCTTAGGATAAATGTGTCACAGAAGTATAAGAAGTGGACACGGAAACCAAATTCAGGAAGGGGCACTAAAATGCTCAAGTGACAGGGGTGGTAAGGGTAAGGATGTATAAATACATCCTTAAATACAATCAGGATTTATATTTATTGGCTTTATTTATAAAATTGGAGATAGAAACACGTTTCCATGTAATAGAATGCTACATGTTTATAGCATTACTCTTTATGCTTTTGTGGGAGTCTTAAACATTACCCAAATGCTAATTACCTAATTTCTCAAACAAAACCATCTACATATATACAAATATACACATAGCAAACTTCTGGAAGGAATCAAAGGAAATTATTGACAATGTTTGCCTTTGGAGAGTAGAACTGGCACCCGGGGTGGTGGTAAGATTCACTTTTACTATTGCAGACTCACTACTGTATAGTTTGAATTGCACTATTTGAATGTATACCATGCAAAAGTGGTATTCTCAAAATAATAATTTTTCTAACAACCAAACATGGGCTACTTGATTAATATCTACACACAGTTTGTGTGTTGTATTTAAGCAGTTGAGGAGCTCAACTCCCCTTCTCAGGAAATGTGAACTCTGCAGAGTGATACGGGCCACAGACTTCATGAACTCAAGGCACACCACAACTACATTTCACTCTGTAGGTAAGATTTTATAATGCCTCCATAAAAGCCCATGTATGTGACCTTACAAACCTTCACAATAGTGACGGAACCAGTCCTAGTACATTACTTTGTGTTAATGACCACTAGCATTTGGGGCCACAGAGTAGAGCTTAGTGCCATTTCAAATTCAGTGCTATTCAATTCAACCCATGTTTATTGAATTTCCACTATGTTACAGGCTAAGGTAGAAACACAAATAAGACAAGTTCTTGCCCTCTAGGATAGAAACTTGTATTCCTGAAGCCCAAGTCATCTTACTTTATCTTCAAAACTCATCATCTAGGTTTATTGGGTTTGGGAGCAGCTACTAACAATTACTGCTTCTTTCTTCCTTCCTTCAGCCCATCAGTGGAAACAGCAAGGGCCCTCTGATGCTACCCCAATTGTTCTCCAGGTGTGAGAAAACATTCACACTGTGTGAGCAACTCGTAAAGACTAAGCAGATGTGCACAATGACAAGTATTACAATCAAATAAATCTTACAACCAAGTTGATTTGGCACACGTTTGATGATATGCATAATCATTATCATGCAACCTGGTAATTAAGGATAATTGGTAAATAATTCATGTAAATTACCATAATTGATACAGTTCTACAGTGAAGCCAAGATTTCTGGGGTCAGCTAAATGGAGTCAGAAGCGGTGAGTTGGCCCAACTGAAATCCCCTCAATAGGCTAATACAGGGAAACCTTTCCTTGCCCTAGCAGGGCTTCCTACTGTCTCGTGTCTCCCGGGAACCCCAGGCTGACAGCTGAGCCCACTCCCCCAGGGATTCCCATCTCTGACACTTCTGAGATTTACAGTTGCATTTGGCTTCCTTCAGGGAGTAGGGGGTGTCCTTCCATTTTAGGAGGAAAAAAGATCAACAATATTAATTCAGATCTCAGGCTTCAGGCCAAAAGCCTATGAAAGAAGAAGGGGAGTAGGAGTAACTCTGCCCCCCAGCCTCCCAGCATTGAAGGGGCAAGACATGGGTTTTCAGAGGGCTGTGCAGCAACTGTCTTTTACCACTCCCTTTTTTTTTTGTAAGATGTATTTGAGAGAGAGAGTGAGGTGGGGTCGGGGAGGAGGAGCAGAGAGAGAGGGAGAGAATCTCAAGCAGACTCCATACTGAGCACAGAGCCCAATGCGGGATTCAACTTGGAGCTGGATCCCAGGATCCTAAGATCACAATGTGAGCCAAAACCAGGAGTCAGACACTTAACTGACTGAGCCACCCAGGTGCCCCACCACTCCCTTCTCAATGCCAGACCCATGCTGGGGGAAATCAGCAAGGAACGTGATTTTTTTTTTTTAAAGAGTGGAGGAGGGGGATCCCTGGGTGGCTCAGTGGTTTAGCGCCTTCCTTTGGCCCAGGGCATGATCCTGGAGTCCCGGGATCGAGTCCCACATCGGGCTCCCTGCATGGAGCCTGCTTCTCCCTCTGCTCTGCCTGTGTGTGTGTGTGTGTGTGTGTGTGTGTGTGTGTGTCTCATGAATTAATAAATAAAATCTTTAAAAAAGGTGGGGGGCTTCCTTGATTAAAGTCTATCCCCAGAAATTCTCCTGGTTCAAAAGGCATGCAGACTAGCACCCTGGCAAGGCAGAAGGGGCCCTCAGTCAGTCACATCTCCATGGTTTTGTTCACCCAGCTTGGTTTCTCTCCCCCAGCTACAAGCAGAATGGCAGTGGGAGCTCTGATGGGGGTGAGAGTCATATGTGAGAAATCGTCCCAGAGCAATGGAATGCAGCCGACAACAGGAGCCAGGACCTAAGAAAAAGCCTCCGTGGGCCTTGTGTCCCAGCAACACTGAGGATCTTAAGCTCATCTGCTAACCTTGGTTATCATCCCACAGTTGGCTAATCTCTCTGCATGGGTAAGACTTCCACATGTGTGCATGGATGTGTATTCCATGAATGCTCCAAGTTCCTCGTGCTCTGGGCTCGTTGCTCGGATGATGCCAGGTCACTTGCCTGTGTTTTTGATGCCTAATGGAATAACTACAGTGACCTAGAAGTCCATGGGAAGGCAAGTAATAGTAATAGCAATAGTAAAGTTGGAAGGCGTAGGTCTAGAATGCTGGAAAAGCACGAGGGGGTGGGTACAGTGGTGGTTTCACAATAGATGAGCTCCATTAGACACACATGACTGTTGTCCACACATGAGAAAACACCAGAACCTGCTCTTCTAGGCTCCTAATCACGGACAGTAATGGGTCCACACAGGGCTACTAAAGATTCCCTAACAGCAGGAACAGTAGCTCTGTGGGATGTTAATCGATTCAGCGACCAAATAAATTTCAAAACCTCTAGTTCAAATAAATATAAACACATTTTCATATTACAGGACTTCTCAGAGCCTTTGATATGTTAATATGCACCGCGGAAACCCAAGAAAGGAACAGGATATGCAGTGTTGCCCAATCTCACATGATAAAATTACTTTGTGGTACACAAGCTCACATTTCCTCTCTCATCCTGCTGTTTTTTCCCTCCCCCCATTAGAAGAGGAAGGTTCTACTCTTTCTTGCCTCCTCAGAGCTTCTTGATTTTTGTTTCCAAATCAAACAGGGTTAGAGGAAAGAGAGGTTTGGGGCGGTGAGGAGGGGGCGTCCCAAAGGCAAGGACACATGCTCCCTATTCCCTCCCACTTCCCAAAGTCAGATATTTCACTGGAGTTTGCAACTCCCCAAAGAGGCAGGAGGGGAGCTCAGACGAAAGGGCCCTGCAGGTGGCAAGCACCTCCCCGGTGAGAAGTGCGGACAGACACCACGGCAGGGCCTATACGTCCTGTACAACCACAGAACCCTGGCACGACCCCTTGTAGGGGAGGGGGGAAGAGGAAGCCACTCCAAATATGTCCAATTGTGCGTCCTCAATCCAGAGGATGGCAGCGAAAGTCAGGTGGACTCACAGAAAATAAGGAAACGTGGTTTGTCCCCGTAGGCCAGGGGTGGGCGCTGAGCTCCACGCCTGCAACATGTATCTGCCCACAGAGCTTCTCTCTGGTGAGGGATCTCACAAGACCACCTTCTTGCAGAACACGAGTCAGGAGGTGCTGGATTAGCCCACTTACAAGACCCAACCCCCGATCAATGTTCTTGATCCAAGGACCATTGCCTTTTATTGAAAAGCTGTGGTCTCCAAGTAAACCAGGAAAAGAATATCCAGAATCATTTTTGTTAAAGCCCCGAAGGTCCAGAGAGAGCGGTAAGGCCCTCAAGGAAACGTGTGTATGGGACTTGTGATGCTTGAAACCCCATTCTTTGAAAAAAATAAAGAAAAAGAAAATCAGTTGAATCCCTAGTGAACAGCTCACATGTTTCACAAAAATCCTGGGAAATACCCAAAAAGATGCACAGGGGAAGGGAAGGGAACATTCGATGACAAAAGTCGCTTCTGACAGCTCCCTGATCCAGCTGCCCTCAAGTCCATGAATGCCGACACAGGCAACAGGACTCGCCCTGTGGCCACAAGAAGAAGCCAGGTGTGTGAGCCTGCAGCCCAGCAGCCCGGTTCAGACCCCAACTACACAAAGGAGAGCTTCCAAGTAAAGGTCTACTTTCCCAGAAGCCTTAGACGGTGTGAGGCTACCATTGCTAACGACTTCCATATCATCACTCATTGGTCAGAAACAAACCTTCCTTGGGGCTCCCAGAAACTGCAAATGTTGAAGATGTTCTAGTAAGATAGATCTGGGAGCTTTTGGATGATGCCCCACACCGGCATGAGATGTCACAGCATAGACACCTTGACCCAGTAGCTATAGAGCAGATACTTTTTTAAAATATTAATCTCTTGGGGCACCCGGGTGGATCTGTTGGTGAAACATCCTACTCTTGGTTTCAGCTTGGGTCACGATCTTGGGGTCAGGGGATGGAGCCTGCGTTGGGTTCCCTGCTCAGTGTTGAATCCATTTGAGGCTCTGTCTCCCTCTGCCTCTGGCCCTCTTTGTGCTTGATCAATCTCTCTCTCTCTCTCTCTCTCTTAAATAAAATAAGTAAATCCTTTTTTTTTTTTTTTAAGAGGTTAGGACTTAAAGATTTTATTTATTTATTCATGAGAGACTCAGAGGGAGAAGCAGTTTCCCTGCAGGGAGCCCAATGTGGGACTTGATCCCAGGACCCCGGGATCACGACCTGAGCCAAAGGCAGATGCTCGACCATTGAGCCCCCCTAGGTGTCCCAAAATAGATAAATCTTAAAAAAATAATAATAATTTCTTGCTCTTTGGAATCTCTCAAAAATATGGCATTGTCGTCTTCTTTTCCTGACTCAAATAACTCCAGAAAATGATCCTTCTAGAACTATAGAACCACTGAGTATTTTAATAGGCATGTTCCCCTATTTTCCTACCCTCTCTCACATCCCCCAGCAGTTATTCCTGCTCTAACAAGCCCCCATTTCCTGCTCATTTCCATTCGGGGCAGCCGTCTAGAATGAAGTGGTGAAGAGAGACTTCGCTCTCTTAGAAATCTCCCTCCTACACAAGGTGTATGAAATGCAGGATGGGTATTTTTAGCTTTTTAAGTCTCTTTATCAGAAGTCTCTCATTATCTAACTCATCTGTTCTGAGGAACGTGCACCCACATCCAGAATTGTATGGCCTCCTTTGGGACCCAAAGTAAGTCAAAAACATATTAATTTTCTTCTGTGACCATCTCTCCTCCAAGTTGCCAGCCTCAGAGTCCTGCACACATTGTCTACAAGGCAGTTCAATGACTCTTTTTCTTCGTACAGAACCTCAGCTAAAATACTGAGCTTAATTTAATCGTTATCTAGGATTTGTTCCCTGGAACACGGGCTACTTTGTTGAAAATCAAACACATATGTTAGTATTAGATTATCCTTTATGAAAAGGCAATAGAGCAGCATGGCCAAGAGATTAGACCAGCTCTGGGCACATCCCAGCTCCTGGAGTCCCAGGATCGAGTCTCACGTTGGGCTCCCTGCATTGAGCCTGCTTCTCCCTCTGCCTGTGTCTCTGCCTCTCTCTCTGTGTCTCTCATAAATAAATAAAATCTAAAAAAAATATTTCAGCTGTAGTAATATTAATACTAATAAGAGTTATTGTACCTTTAATATTAATAATAATAATAATAATATTCCTGAATGCATGCAACCACTAGTTATTCTGTGCGTATTTGTGTAAATCACTCTGTTTTTTTATACAGTTACTAACTTTCATTACACGGACTGTGGCTACTCCACTGAATTGATTCTGCCTAAGAAATGCCAATACTGCAAATCTCCCCACCTTTACCTATTTGCTTCTTGGTTTCCATGACAAGAACATGCACATGTGAACAGCAAAAGCCAAAAGCACGCACCTAGCAATGAGAATGTAGCTTTACAACATTCAGTACAGGTCTTAGAGAAAGCATTCTATCTGTCCTTCGTTGACTTTAGGACTTATTTCTTGAGCAAGCATTGCCCCACATGGTAGGGTTATCCATGCTCATTATTGATACAATAGAACAAGCCATGCAATGTATGCATCTCTCTAACAATTCCTTCATGCAGAGGCTATCCATGCTTAGCATAACACAAAGGAGGCCAAGTTCTTTATACTTGGTCTACTTATCCTCCTCCTGTGAATAAGGAATCAATTCAAAATAAAGAGAAAATTTTATATCTATGGTAGAAACTTAAAATTCTCTATATAATTAATAATATATTAATCATAACATATATAAGGGCGCCTGGGTGGCTCAGTTGGTTAAGCATCCAATCTGGCTCAGGTCATGATCCCAGGTCCTGAGTTGGGCTCCTTGCTCAGCAGGGAGCCTGCTTCTCCCTCTCCCTCTGCCTGCCTCTCCCCCAGCTTGTGTGTGCTCTCTCGCTCAGTCAAATAAATAAATAAAATCCTTAAAAACACTAATAATATATATAAGCATTTGTTGCCTGTGTAACCAGCAGTAGGAAGACAAATAAATGATGATGCATCAACCTGATAGATCATCATGGTGCAATTTTAGGGGCACTTAGGCAGCACAGTCAGTCAAACAGCTACCTTTGGCTCAGGTCATGATCCCAAGATCCTGGCATTGAACCCCATGTCAAGCTCCCTCCTCAGCAGGAAGCCTGCTTCTCCTTCTCCCCACTCATGCTCTCTTTCACTATCTCTCAAATTAATAATAATAATCTTTTTAAAATGATGACTGTAGCAACAAAGAGTTAAGTGAAAAAAAAGCAGAACGCAATTTTTATCTAGTTTATTCTTTATGAAAGAGAAAATGGGAAATCTAAATGTCATCAACGGGGGAATAGTAAAATGCATTATAGCCCATATATGCTAGCAAAATGAGGTAGCCCCACTGAAAAGAAGGTCTCCAAGATACTGTCTCCACCTATACTGTTAAGTGGAAAATGAAAGATCCAGGTCAAGATGTGACATAAAATCCCATTAAATCCAGCTGGAATATGGGTTTATATGCGTGTGTATGCAAATGTGTATGTGAATACAGAGAAGGTCCATAAGGTCACACACTCAGTACTAACAGAGATTACACCTGAGGAGCACACTTAACATGAAACCGTTTAAGGAGGACTAAAGTCTATTCTATATCCTTCAACGTTGTTAGAACTTTTCACAATGAGTATTATTATTTTTAGGGTTTTAATAATTTTTAAACTTTGTATTATTATATGTAGGTTAAAAAACAGACGTGGACTGGGGTGCCTGGGTGGCTCAGACAGTTAAGCATCTGCCTTTGACTTGGGTCATGATCTTGGGATCCTGGAGCCCTGCATCAGGCTCCCTACCCACTGAGGAGTCTGCTTCTCCCTCTACCTCTACCTCTCCTCCCACTCATGCTCTCTCTCACTCACTCTCTCAAAAAAACAAATAAAATTGTAAAAAAAAAAATAGATGTGGATTGGAGAAAAATGATGCTTGTGCATAAGACTGTTGAGACTTTTTTTCTGTATTCTGGTTTATTTCCTTTACAGTTAGCATTCTATTAGATGGCAAAATAAATCAAATCATAAGAAATAGTAATGGCCACCACTTATTAGCTGCCTACTGCAGTGGATGCTATTCATGCCCCATTCAGATCTTCTTTACCAGCTGGTATCCCCATCCCTGGTTTCAGGGAGCATCACCAATTGCATAACTCACCTCTGTCCCCATCTCCAGGGAGCTACCCCACTACCCCTACTCCACCCTCAGAGAGGACCGCATGAAATGACTAAGAGTTACAAAGGCCAGCCCCTGGCCTCAAACTAGAACCTCTTCTGTGATATAATTTATGCTCCAGAGCTCCCTATGGGATCAGGGAAAAGCTGATATCCACTGAAAACACATCCTGCTTAGCTTTTTTCCCCCCCGCTATATTACTCATGGTTCTCCAGGGAATTAGAACTGAGAGAGAAAGGCAGAGAGAGAACTTTTTTATTATAAGGAATTGGCTTATGCAATTATGGAGGCTAAGTCCCAAAATGTACAGTCAGTAAGCTGGAGATCCAGGAGACCCAATGGTACGGGTCCATGCCAAGTCTAAGTCTGAAGAAATAAAAAGATAGATGTCCCAGCTCAAAGACAGGCAAAGAGGGCAAATTCACCCACCTTCCTCCTTTTTGCTCTATCTGGGCCTTCAACAGATCAGATGAGGCTCATCCTCATTAAGAAAGGCAATCTGCTTTACTCAGTTACCAATTCAAATGTTAATCTCCTCCAGAAACACCCTCACAGATACATTCAAAATAACGGTTAACCAAATATCTGGTCACCCTCCAGCCTACTCAAGTTGACACTTAAAATTCATCATGACATCTTGCCCTATTCTTTCTACTCGTACATTCTTCTCCATAGGGTGCTCCTGCAGTAAACCCCTTAAACAAAAATCCCTCCCCCAGGCTCTGCTTCTAGAGAATGTGACTTAAATCACCTACAATGTGTCAGGAACTTAAACATCAATCTTCATTAGTGAATTCTTCTGGCATAAGGCAGTATAGAACAGTGAGACATAAGCTATCATAACAATTAAAAACACAGACTTTGTAATGAAATATACCTTATTTCAAGATCTAGGAGATAGATCGATCAGCTGAATAACCTTAGGCCAACTACATAGCCTACTTCAAGCTCAGTTTCTTCATCTGTAAAATGGGCTATTTGTTTATTAAATACTTAATTGACTTGTAAGGATTAAACTGGTCCTTCAATAAGTATTTGTTAAATGAATAGAAAGAGACAATGCACACAATAGTCATATATTGGCCTCTGGTGCAAAGTGAAACTTCAATACTGTCCACTGATTCTCAGGTATCAGTAAAACCTGCCTCCTTGAAATCTAGATCAGCTTCAAAAGAGTCACCAAGACCTATGAAAATCCATAGTCTTCATTAACTTTCTGCAAATTCCCAAAGGCTTCCATTCCCATGAGCTGTTTCCTGGGTACCTGTGTCATCTGATGGATCCAGACATAAAATCCAGCCCCCTCCCCCACTTGCGTAACACACACTCAACCTAACTGCCATGAAACACTAATGAGCTTAACAGACTTTATCAAAGATTGGGCCGGGAACAAGGAAAGGCGGGTAGACCAGCCAAGGTCATGGAAAATGGAGACCAGCATAACAACACACACACACAAGGAGCATCATGGTTCTTTAAGTGTCCTCTGGCCCACCACCGTTGCCTTCCTGCTTCCTTCCTTCCCGCTGGTTCCTCTCCTCCTTGCCCCACTCTTTCCCCTCTTCTAAAAACAGTGGAGTTTGGGGCACCTGGGTGGCTCAGTTGGTTATGTGTACAACTCTTGATTTCAGCTCAGGTCATGATCTCAGGGTCATAACCTTCCCAGTCATGAGATCGAGCCCTGCATCAGACTCTGTGTTGGGCATGGAGCCTGCTTAAGAATCTCTCTCTCCCTCTCCCTCCTCTCAATCTCTCTCTCAAAATAATAGTAATAATAATAACAATAAAATAAGAGTGGAGTTCTCCCAGTACCCACCCTACACCCCCAATTCCCATTCCCAGACTTTCACAGCAAAATCTAAGGCACTAGGCAGGAAAGAAGCCTTACATTTAACCAGACTGACACTCCTTAGAAAATAATATTCATTTAAAAAATGAAATTTTTGTTCCAAATGTGTAAATCCCAATAAGGACAAATTTTTAACCTTCATTTTACAAAGAGAAAATTGAGACTAATAGAGGTTAGGTCCCTTGCCCAAGTCAAAGGGTAGAACTGGGATTCGAACTCGGGTCTGCTTAATTCTGCAAGCAGTGCCCTCAAATACTGCACCAACAAAAATAAAATACCACGAAGCCATTTGGCAAGATGAAAGTCTGTGGCGATCGCTCATACCTTAACTTCAGCCAGCTGTCCCTCAGAGATATGCCAGTGCTTCCAAAGGACTTTGGCAAAATAGCATGAATTATTCAGCACAAACCATCAGACCTATTACAGAAACAATCCAACAAAATATAATCCACCATCTTCTATGAAGGCTGATTTTCATACTCATTTGTGATATCATATTCTTTTGATTTTATTTCTTCAGACAAGTGGTTTGTGCATCAAGCTCTTAAAGTCTCCTTTACATGGAATTACAGAATGTATAAGTCAGTGCATAACGAAATAAGTCCTCAATGAGTATTTGATGATCAACTAAATGAATGACAGTGTTTCCGTGGTATGCGGCAGGTGCCGGGTAGTAGGAGATGCCGCTGTTGAAGACATTTTAATGCCAATTTCATTTGAACCTAGGTAAGCTGAACTCCTCCTTCTTCACAATGGCCCTACCTACGAAAATTCATGTTTATCTTATCAATCTTTGGTGAGAATTCATTTATTCTAAAGGATAAAACATTTCCTTCTTTCTTTTTTTCAATGAAATTCCTTAGTTTTGGAGTTATTTCAGGCCCTAATCAAAAAACAAGGAATGTTCAAATGACGAGCCGAAGGCTTCAGTAGTATCAAAGATCATTGGCTTTGAAAAAGTCAGGTAAGAAGATTTCTACCCTGACAAAATAAAATTGGAGAGTCAACACCAATCTTCACCACACACAGTATTAGATGCGCTGTGGTTAGAAACAATCACCACATGGGACGCCTGAGTGGCTCAGCGCGGGTGAGTGTCTGCCTTCAGCTCAGGGTATGACCCCGGGGTCCCGGGAGCAAGTCCCGCATCAGGCTCTTCACAGGGAGCCTGCTTCTCCCTCTGCCTGTGTATCTGCCTCTCTCTCTCACTCATGAATCAATAAATGAAATCTTTTTTAGAAGGAAAGGAAAGGGGAAAGGAAAGGGGAAAGGAAAGGGGAAAGGAAAGGGGAAAGGAAAGGGGAAAGGAAAGGGGAAAGGAAAGGGGAAAGGAAAGGGGAAAGGAAAGGGGAAAGGAAAGGGGAAAGGAAAGGGGAAAGGAAAGGGGAAAGGAAAGGGGAAAGGAAAGGGGAAAGGAAAGGAAAAACAATCACCACAGATCTGGAAGCAAAACTTGTAATATCAGCAATATTCAAAGGCAAAAATTTAAAATTCTGAGGGCCCAATGGGGAAATTTCACAAAGGGAACCTTCCCTTGAGGCCATGGCTCCCCTGAAATATCCTCAGCCCTCATCACACCCTTGGGTGAATTTCCTGAGAATCACAAGACCCTTTTGGACAGTTAATGGATTGAAAGAATTTTCCAATGACATTCAGCCTGTTTTCATCTCAAATGTGCCACAAATCAGCAGCATGGCTTTGAATAAGTCATTAAAGGGCTGGAAGCCTCAGTGTCCTCCCGGGAAAAATGAGAGGCTGGCACTTATGCTCCTGGGGCTCCATAGCTGGTATTCCCCGATGCCATCAAACGCAAAAGAAAATAGCCAACCCAGCACGTGGGCTGGACCTCAGGTCTAGAGGCACATGGCTCTGAAGTTGGAAGGGGCCAGGGCATGGGGGCATCTGTGTCCCTCTCTAGACTCGGCCTCCCTCCCACACTGCACGGGGTCCCTGCTCAGGGACCAGGCCCAGGCGGCCACCTGGGGGGCAGGCAGGGCGGCAGCCCAGCAGAGGCAACATCTGTTCTGGAGGTCATCTGTTCAGTATAGGTCCAGGTTACATAGTTCTCCCAGCCTCTCCCAGAGGCCCACCCCCGGCACCCGCTGACCTTACGTCCCCTCTCAGCCATCCCTTCCTAGAGCAAAGGTGCTTAATCCTCTCACATTTGACCATTCAGATCCAGGCTCTCTCACAAGGACACACTGCCCGAGCTTCGTCCTCACATAACTGATCCATGATTTGTCATATACACGAGGACCAGGTGCCACCTCTCCTTACAGTGGCTCTCAACACCCGCCAGCAAACGGACAACACGAGGAAAGGACGACACGTTCAGAAAGTGCTCAAAGATCTGTATTAAGCCAGACAGTCCAGGTTCAAATCCTGGCTCCAGCCCCTACTTCCCACATGACCTGTAACAAGTTAGTTAACTTCACTGAGTCTTTAAAACGGGGATAAAAAAATCTCTTCCACGGAGAGCTATGAGATATAAGGGAGAGGTTATAGGCTCAAGTATCTGGTACATAATAAGCAGTCAATAAATAAGTGTTCATTACTAGCATTATGATTAATGTACAATGAATATTCAAATACGCCCTTACCACAGAGTCATGTTTCGGGGTCAGAAAGAAAATAAAGCTGGAACACACACACATGCACACACACACACACACACACACACACACACACACACCTTTGTTTATTCTGATGATCCATCTGGTTTGGGATAATCCGGGCCAAGGTTTTCTCCCATTATCCTGAAAAATTACACATTGGCTCTATTCACTGTTCCCTGAACATCTAAGAAATCATTTGACTTACTGCCTGGGCATTCAGAATGTCAGCACAAGGAACGCCAAGCAAAACTGAAGGAATACTCAGCAAATACCTGCTATCACCTGATACTCCTGGTGCCAAAGCAAAATAGGAGCTCTCCATTCTTATTTTAAAGTGATTTTATAGGGATCCCTGGGTGGCGCAGCGGTTTGGTGCCTGCCTTTGGCCCAGGGCGCGATCCTGGAGACCCGGGATCGAATCCCACATCGGGCTCCCGGTGCATGGAGCCTGCTTCTCCCTCTGCCTGTGTCTCTGCCTCTCTCTCTCTCTCTCTCTCTCTCTCTCTGTGACTATCATAAATAAATAAAAATTAAAAAATAAATAAATAAAAATAAAGTGATTTTATAGGCATAAAATAACGAGTGGGCCTGGAAATGCAAGTGTCACGGGGAAAAACTACTCATAGGACGTGGAGGACTGGATTCCACCCACCCAGCTCTTCCCCATTTATGTGAACAGCATGACTTTGGCAGCAATTACAAGCTAATGGCCTGCCAGTGATGAGCTCTTCCGTCAAAAAGATAAATTAGAGACAATTTGGGATTTGTTTGGTTTTGACATCCACCGATCCCCTAGTGCCCACAATTAGAAGTAGACCAATCAAATCGCACATTCTGCACTTAAACAAAAATGGAAAATTACTATACCGACCCACGTAGAGATCGACCTTTCTGAACAGATATATTATTTGAAAAACTAGTAAAAGAAAGGGACTTCTAACTCCATGACTCCCCTTTTCCATGCCACACCCCGTGATTACTAAGCTTGAAGACAGTGTGGCGACGCTTCCATTGAGTAGTTTAAAGAGCACTGTACTTGGAGCCAGGAAACTCCATCTCCAGACCTCCATTTTGTGATCTGTAAAGTGAGTGTTGAATGACAGAGTGATAAGAAGTCTTTGGACTTACAGACGCCTGGGTAGCTCAGCAGTTGAGTGTCTGCCTTCAGCTCAGGGCATGACCTCGGGGTCCCAGGGTCAAGTCCCACACCAGGCTCCCTGAATGGAGCCTGCTTCTCCCTGTGTCTCTACCTCTCTCTGTGTTTCTCTCATGAATAAATAAAATCTTTTTTTTTAATTCTTTAAAAAAAAAAAAAGAAGTCTGGATTTATGTATCTATGGTGTCAGTTGCTGCTAAGACACCTCAACCAGTGTTTCCCTGACTAAAAAGAAGAGGAGGGGCTTCTAAACTTTTCCAGAAAGGAACAATGGTGATGGAGAAGGATCGGGGGCAGGGCATGGACAGACAAGGGCACACTAGCCATTCTTGCTAAGCAGCTCTCTGGAAATCACTAAGAAGAGCAACGTGGCTGGGTGGCTCAGTTGGTTAAGCATCCACTCAGGTCATGATCCCGGGGTCCTAGGATAGAGCCCTGCATCGGGCTCCCTGCTCAGCAGGGAGTCTGCTTCTCTCTCTCTCTCTCTCTCTCTCTCTCTCTCTCTCTCTCAAACAAAATCTTTTTTCAAAAATAAAGTGACATGGAAGAAATAAGGAGTGAGGTGACATACTTCATACCCTTTATTAGAGAGATGAAGAGAAAAGTTGATGCTCTCCACAACTCTATAATATCCAAGCTTTACATCACGTATTCAACTTTCAAAGGACAGACGATCCTTGAACCGCACAGGTTTGAACTGTGCAGGTCTATTTACCTGCAGATTGTTTTTCAACAAACACAGCACGGTTCTACAGGAGTGTTTTCTCTTCCTTATGATGTCTTTGATAACATTTTCTTTTCTCTAGCTTACATTATCAAAAAATACATATAATATACAAAATATGTGTTAGTCAAAGCTTCTGGTTGACTGTGGGCCATTAGCAGTAAAATTTTTAAGGAGTCAAAAGCTATACATGGATTTTTGGCCAGGCAGGGAGTCAGCACCTCCAGCCCCCCACATTGTTCAAGGGTCACACATATTTTCAAAACCATTTCAAATTTGTCAACACTCTAAGCGTCCTTCTGAACACCTAGTCAATTTTAGCATCTTCCCTTAGCGTTTGCATGTCAGAACACAATACCTCCCTTGGCATGTGATTTCAATGAGCGCTCAGCCTCGGCACACTCCCACGTTACAAGGACTGCGGGGTTTGGAGCTCGTGTTTAACCAGCTCTTCCACCAGCTTCATGCTCATGCAGACCCACCACAGGCTTCCATCAGTTCCATACCCAACACTAGAAAAAAAGCAGAAGGTCTTGAAAGTTCGGAAGCAGGGATGGTCAACTTCAGCAAACTCTCTCTTCTCCTCTCTCAACAAATGCACAAACACAGGACACATTCAGAGGAATCACCATCAGAGACCTGAGCTTAGCTGCCACCACACTGCCGCATTGAGTACTGTGTTTCAGCCATAACGAAGTTAACAGAGGGCAGAAGCTCTCACACTTGAGTGTACACAGAACCACCGGGAAGATGTTAAACCACAGGGAGCTGCTACCTCTGGGCTTCTGATTCATTCTAGGCTAGGGCCTGAGCACTTGCATTTCTCACAGATTCCCAGGGGCCTCTGATTTAGAAGTCCAGACACCACACCCTGAGCATCACAGATGGTGGACCCTGTGCATCCCTGGGATCAAAACAAGCCAGAGAAGGAAATCTAGGCTCATTGTATTTCCTCCCTAAATTCAGACCCAATGAACAGTCACTAAGCTATACAAGGTGGTGGATTAAACGCTTTGGAACACTTCTGATTCTCACGACGACCACCGCTGTTGCCGTTGTCACCCTCGTTTTAAAGAGAAGCAAATGGAGACCGTAGAGAGATTAAGAGACTCGCCCAAGACCACAGGGCTAGCGAGAGGAAGAGTCGGAATTCAAGTTCAGGTCCACAGACTGGAAGGCTGTCCGGTGACTTGAGTGGTGCCATAAATTCCCGCTCTCGGGGAGCTGCCAAAGGCCTTTGAGCAGAGGTTGTGGATGGCGGTGACTGTGGATGGGGAGGTACCCAAGGAACTGCAGGGGGGGAGCGTTAAAAGAACTCTCTTCACATGCACATCTGGCTAAGTGGGCTGACAGACCGATTCCCTTCCCTGTACCTCAGCCCTGCCAACTGTGAAATGAAAGACCAAAATAGTTGCCACCTACCCCTCAGCTTGTTCCCAAGAATGAGATAAGAGCTCTCAGCTATTATATAAGAAGCATTTTTCTTGCCAACCCCTCAGCTTGCGGAGTAGTCCAAAAGGCTCCAAATCTTACAAAAGTGGGGTTCACCTTTACCCTCTTGAACTTGCGGCAATGGTCACCCTGTCCTCCCAGCCTCCCATCTCCACCCCCGCCCAGCCCTAAGACCAACAAGCTGAGAACTCAAAGTTCAAAGCGTGTTCCTAAAATGACATGTGCATGTCAGAAACTCCATTTGTTCCTGCAGAGTAAGTGACTGGAGGATTTTTCTGCGAGCTCAGTTGGACATATTTTGAGGTGCTTCTCAGATTCCACACTCACTCGGTACCTCACAGGCCCTGAAGGCATATGCTCTAGTCTCTGCCTGCTGAGGAACTGGCATAAGGCCTGTCACACCTATTTTGTAAGCTCAGAAGGGCTGTGTCGAGAGCCTCGTCTTCTTAGAATGAAGACTCTGGTGGAGTTTAGCTGGTCTCATCTCATGAACAGAGAAAAATGCTCGGGTTCCACATGAGTCAATGACCAAACATCGCAGAGAATACATAAGTGTTCCAGAGTCAACGTGAGCAAATAAAAGATTGATTTCCTTTTGTTTCCTTTTCTTGGCTTTGTGTCTCGAAACTGAGGCCAGCTTCCCTTCTCCCCAATCTCTCCTTGTGGGTGTTTGTTTATTAATGCAATGAAGTGAGACCCAGAGAGCCCTACCCTTGCTCTGAAGTTCTGATTGTAATGGAAGCAGGAGAAGGGGCTGAAGTGTCATTGTGGTTATCCAATGATCAAGGACAGCATGCCTGAGAGAGAGAGCAGCCAGGTCTCTGGCTGTCACCCACATGGCATCATTCTGCCTCTACTCTCACTGCCCTGCCAGTGACTAATCGATCCGTGAAAGCCTCGGAGGTACTTTGAGTAAGAAGGACACTTTATATCTGCTTACAACAAATCCTCAGGGGACAAACAAACAAAAAAAACGTCATGCATAAATTCCCCTGCTTGACTCTTTCTCCCATTCACTTCCCAATTAGCTAAGTCTTCAGCACCCAAAGAATTAAGTTGACAAAAAAAAAAAAAAAAAGGAACTGATGGCCAGTTCCTGCCAAACAAAGAGATTGGCACATGAAGAAAAGAAACCAGAATCAATGGTAAAAATGAGGAAAAGAAAAGTAGGCAGGAAGGAAAGAAAGTGGCTCTGTGGCCTTTAAGCCACTAATTTAAGACAATTATCCGATCCCAAAGTCAACATGTTCTGTTTCTACCACTGACCAGTAATGAGGATAACTCATGGAAAGCCAGAAGCCTGTAGTGCAACCTCCTGGCAACTTCATTCAATACACTAAATTCTAACAGACTAATTTTCTACCTCCAGCAACCAATCTAATGTTTCTATACATAGACTCAGCAGTGCTGCCAGGCTCCTGTAAATCCACCCTCCCAATGTACCACAGGCTTGATCGGAGACGTCCTGCTGCCCAACTGGGGATGAGACTTGCATTTTGGCTTTCCAACCCAGCTTCTGCCTACGGCACATTTGCTTCTCAGAAAGAGTTTGCGAGGGCTGCAGAAAGAGTTGAAGGACTATTGATAAGAAGACTGAGCTTTTATCAAAAGCTGCTTCTTGTAAGTGAACTTGACCCAAACTCAGAGATCTTCCCCTGTTGCTGATTGATCCCAGGGTTCCCTTGGGTAAAAACCAGTAAAGTCATTCTTAGGCCTTTTTCACATGCACATGTGAAGCACTTTGGACAGCTGGGATAAGGAGGCTAAATTCCTTCCTTTATTCACTCAGTTGGTATTTATTAGGTATCTGAAATGTGCCAGACTAACAAGTAGAACTTATTTTTTCATCACTAGCTGTCATGCACATTCTGCAGAAATAACTGGCCCATTTTTCTTGAAGCAGGATGCACAAGATAGTGGATGGAAGATCTACACTTTTCCCTTCTTCACAGCCTCTAAGGCAAACAGCATGGGGAAAGAGTTCTGGAGCATTAAGCCAACTGCTAACCACATTGAATCACTTTGGAAACTCCTATTCCATTGGCTTAAACCTGATACAACACAGGATGACCCATGGCTTTCCAGAACTACCCTTGCGTAAGCGCAACCTCACTTAGGACATTTTCTAGAATACCTACCTAGGCAGCAGAGAATTTTTTTAGGTGACTATTTATTAGTTTATTTGACAGAGAATGAGAGAGAGAGAACAAACAAGCAGACAGAGGAAGAGGGAGACAAAGGCTCCCCGCTGAGAAGAGACCTCCTTCCAATGTAGGGCTCGATTCCAAGACCCCAGGAGCAGGACATGAGCCAAAAGAAGATGCTTAACCAACTGAGCCATCCAGGCACCCCTTAAGTGATCTTTAAAGACACTTAAAGGTTACCCTCCCACCCGTTTCTGGGCACATTTTTTGTCCATTCTCACAGGATTCAAATCTATCTTTTATCGTTATATAGACAAGACACAACAAGTATAACAAAAAGTTGTGCTTGAGCATTCCTTACTAGTTTGTAAAACATTATATAGTTAACAGAAGCGTGTTCTCATTTAATCAAAGCACTTTAACATTCACAAAGCAAACACTTATTAACCCCCAAATAGATTTCCCTGGTGCCTAGCACAATACTTGGTAGATGAAAAATAAGACATGGTCTCTGCCCTCAAGAAATGCAGAGTCTAGTGGGTAAGAAAGACAAGTCAACAATAAGTACCGTAGGACATGAGCACAACGGAGAAATATAAAGGTGCAGTAATAGAAGAAAGACAACAGGCATTAAGTACTCAAAATTTTAAAATAGTAGTTGCAGGGGGTTCTGCTTACTTATAAATATCCCTGATCTCTAGGTATGTGTGCATAGATAGAAACATAATAAGAGGGACCTGGGTGGTTCAGTCGCTTAAGCATCTACTTCAGCTCAGGTCATGATCTTGGGGTCCTGGGATTGAGCTTAGGCCTCCCTGCTCAACAGGGGAGTCTGTTTCTCCCTCTCCTTCTGCCCCTCTTCCCACTTGTGCTCCCTCTCTCCTTTACTCTCTCTCTCAAATAAATCTTTTTTCAAAAAAAGAAACATAATGAAATATGTTTGATGGTAGTGCACAACAAGGGGTGGCGGCTATTGTGGGAGAAGAGCTTTTTGTGGCAGAGGTGGTAATGATGGTGAGTTTTGGAAGACTCAGGCATTTCTTGATCAGAATTGATGTCCTTTCCTGAATGGTACCAATTCCCTGCTATCCCCGAAACATCTCACTTCATAGCCCAACAGTCCAATGGCTCACCATAGACCCAATATACACCCAACCATAGCAACAACCACCACAAAATATTAGCAGTGGCTGATTATTTGCTAACAAACCATGTGCTCAAGAACTGACAGCCAGTGGCCACTTAAAAATGTATCTGAACTTAAAGCAAAAAAAAGAAGCCCTCTCCTCAAACCTGCTTTTGATTAGTTGAGCACCATTTGCGTGAACAGGAGAGGCAACAATAATTTTGAGGAGGGCGAGAAAGGCAGGCAGGGAGGAAGAGACCAAACACGAATTGAAAGCAGATGACACAAAGCCCCTGGCTCATGTAGCTCCACAAGAATGAGCATTAAGTAAGTTTCTTGCAGGAGGGCGACTATCAGAAAGAAAAAAAAAATGATTGTAATAAATCCTAACAAGAGCCAACAAAAGAAAATGTTGGACAATTTGTTGGACAAATATTTAGTAAGGCTGATCCACCTCACTGCGTTGTTGTAAAGAACAGCTAATAAAAAAAAATTGTCAAGGACACTACAAACATAGAAGAACTAACCAATAACAAGAACATTAATAATAAGGGAGGGCCTAGGAATGAAACTAGTTCCATCAAGACCAAAGATGTTGAGCAACCAACACAGAAATAAAGAAAACAGATATGACCGCCTGGAGGTGATCCAAACAAACAAGAACCAAAATATTTTCTGCTCTTAATTTTTAAAAAGAAGACAAGTTTACAGGGTATAAGACTATAAATAAACATTGGCCAATGGGCTCTTGCTTTTCCCCAGAGGCAGCTCCCTTTGAAATGACTTCCTGGACAGAGGGCATGAGGGAGTTGAAGGCTCCTACTCTCCTCCCCAGAGCTCATGGTCCAGGACAGGAAGGCTTCCCCTCCCTAGTCTCGACGATTTGGGATTGGAAAAAACACTGGAAGGAATCCAAAGCTGTGGTTCATTTCATTCTTTCATTTCCTGCCTTTGCCAAATGCTAACAATTACAAACAAATGTTGTCTTCACAAATACTTTCTTCTAGATGAACATTCTGCTCATTTTGGTTGCTTATGTGTATGTGACTTGAGAAACACTTTCTAAATCCCCAAGGTGACAGGATTTCCACGTAATGATAATGATTATTTAATGTCATCATCACAATGGGCTGCCTGGGCAAATGAAATGCTTGCTGGGTCTAAAGCATTCGCTCAAGTGAGGTAAATTAACACTTTCCAGGGTACCAGATTTCCCATCGGGACCCTAAAGAAGGTAATTCATTACCCAGGCATTCTCCACCCTCAACACTGCCGTCTACCAGGAGGTTCTTCATTTGCTTAACTGTCAGACCGCTCAGCCAGCGTGGGGAAGTCCAAGAGAGATAAGAATATGCTGAGAAGGTCCAGGCGGGGTGGATATTTTTAGTATCTGAAGATAGTCCAGGGTGATAATCATCCTCATAATATAACCCACATGAATGTGGCCTGTCTTGCCTTTCAAAGCACTTTTATGGCATAAGTCATCGCCTTTGAGCCTCACAATAATCACTGGGTATGCAAAGCAGGTAGTATTATAGTTAGCACCTGGCCATAGCAGCAACAAGGGCACAGACAAATGGCATAGAGTAAGCCTAGAAGACAAAGGGAGGTGAGAAAGGGTGTACTGGGAAGAGGAGCTAAACCCAAAAACCAAAAGCAGCAAAAGCATGGGGTGGCTGGGACTAGGGCCCACGCGGAGTGAGGACACACACTGGCACCGGATGGAGGAATGTGAAGAGGCTCAGGTGTCCAACTGGGTGGCTAGGTTTAAAAGATTACGGTTTCTAAGGCCAAAATCAAGATGGTAACCGGAAGGAACCAAGGGTCTGCTGTCTGCCGGGTGTTTTTCTGCAAGATAGGAACAGATTGAATCTTCACAACTAATCTGTGCAACGTGGATACTGTGAACACATTCTTTACAGAAGAGAAAACTAAAGCTTCAAAAAGTGAGGTTATTGGCCCAAGGTGGCGTATCTGCTAACTGGAGAAGACGAGATTCAGGGTCCAGCAGGAGGACAAAGCAACAGAGGGCTGGGGGCTCTGGCCGGGACAACTAGCAATATGCTTAGGGCAGCAACAATAAGAGAACCAAGAAAAGAGTTGAAGAACAAGGAACATGGGCTTCTGGAGCCCTGGACTCTTTGTGCATTCCCTGCCCTGGAGCTTTTGTCAGAGGCTGGGCTCACCGTGCCCGCTGAGGAGGCACGTCTGACTGAGGTGGGAGAGGAGGAAGAATAAGCGAGGTGACTCCTGGCAACGATCCCCCTTTTGCAGATGAGGAAACTAAGTCCCAGAGAGGAGAGGTCACTAAGGGGGTGGGGAGAGAAGCTGCTTTTCTTCTGCAGGACCTGGAGGAAGGTGCAATATCTGAAAACACAGAGGTCTGGGAGGACCACGGGAGCTGGTAAGGGGTCTGCTGCTGGTGAGAGCCCGGGACGATGGAGGGAAGTCAAATGGGCTGAGCCCAAGGGACAAAACAGGGGACTCGGGGTATGGGAAGGAGAACTCTATCGCTTCTTCACTGCAGTGTCTTGTCGGACAAGAGACTCGTCTGGCTTCCACCTGTACAGTGGAGTGATTCTGTGAGGGTCCAACACTTATAAGAGTCTGGATGCTCTAGGTAAGCATTTGAAGGAAGCTCTGATGTTAAGAGAGGTAGGATGGTCCCTGGGGACAGTAATGCACCAGACAATAATAGTGTCTGGATTCAGAATGATCCCCTTCTTTGTGTTTCATAAGATGTTTTTATTCAAAACCTACAGTCTCCAGCCCCCATGAATTCAACCTGTGTCATAAGCAAGACTTCTGTCTCCTGGAAGCACACGGAAAGCCATTTCGGGGAACTTCTACTCCTGCAAGACTTATAGAGCATGGTTCTTCTGACAAACTATGAACCATTCTGCTGGAAAGAAAGAAGATTCCTCCTGGAGGGAGAATTAATCGAGGGCAATAACATTCTCGCCAAGCCTTGTTACCACGTAAGGGTCACATCTGGTAACAGTGCGTGGAGACTTCAACCAAATTGGCTCCAGCTTCTCTAAAATTGATTTGTCCAAGAGAGCCCAAAGACGTTCACGTCTGCAGTGAGCCCAGGCCGCAGAGAGAGCCCTTTCCAAGGAGGAGGGTGGCCGCTGCGGGCAGTGCCGTTGGTAGAACTGCCTGCAAAAGTGCTTAGAAATGTTCACCTTATGAGTCTGGAAGGATTCAGAGAACCCTCGGGTTAGCAAGAACCTCGCAGGCCCCAGGTCTAAGTCCCAACTCTAACCCCTGAGCAGTGTCCTTCCAGAGCTAAAAGGGCTTCTTCATACAGGCCTGGATTTGGGTAAATTAGTTCTAGGAAGTGCCCACAGGACTCTCGGATACAAATTCAACGGTGCCAGGAGCTACTCAATGACTCATTCAGAACATCTTCAACTTCTCTAACCCTTCTATTATTTCTGAGTGTCCAAGTTTCAGAATAATGTATTCTTATCCGCACCACCTGCCAGCGCCACTGCAAGCCACTTAGCCTCCTGAATCATCACTGCGCTGCACATCCTCTTCCCCACCTTCCTCCCCACAGGGCCCCTCCACGGGCCACAGCACCAGCTCGCCTTCCCAACACAAGCCCAGTGTGGGCCGAGGACACCGGCCACAGAGGTGACCTCTCCTCCCAGCGCCTCCCCCCCCATTTGTCAAGTGAAGACAGGCCAGGGCTGATGTCTAAAACCAGACCAGCTAGACCTGCACTTAGCCCCGGCCCTGCCCTTCAGCCCTAACTCCACCCGGCAGCATGTGCCGTCACAGGGCATTACAAGCGGACACTAGTTTACTTTAGATTTGCAACGGAAGGCCACCCGGCTGCCACCAGCGGGGGACAAAAGAAGACCCCAGCGGTCCTAAGCCTCCTGCTGCCAAGCCGGAGAACCTTAAAGAGGCTACAAAATGAACCTTTTGACCTCCCCCACCTTGCAGGTGCATGTGTGATGCGTCATGGAGTTAGGCGGGTCCCTGTGCTGCGATACAGTGGGAGGCAGACCCTGTGCTCCGACTCCACCGCATAGGTTAGCCAGGAAAATGTCCCTAAACACACACAGTGGAATTTAACACTCCAGGGCAGGGGGGCCTGGAATCATCTGGCTCTTGATTTTGCTCAGGTTGTGATCTCAAGGTCCCGGGATCATCAAGCCCTGCGTCAGGCTCTGCATTCAGTGGGGAGTCTGCTTAGGATCCTCTCTCTCCCTCTCCTGCTCCTCCTCTCCCCCTCCCCAACCCTGCTGGCTCTCACTCTCTCTCCAATAAATAAATAAATCTTCAAAAAAAAAAAAAAAAAAAAAGAGGGACGCCTGGGTGGCTCAGTGGCTGAGCATCTACCTTTCAATCAGGTCATGATCCTGGGGTCCTGGGATTGAGTCCCCTATCAGGCTCCCTGCAAGAAGCCTGCCTCTTTCTGTGTCTCTCATGAATAAATAAAATCTTTTAAAAATAAAATAAGACATTAAAAAAAAATTCTAGGACAGCACAACCTATTACAATGAAACGAAGCCAGAGCTTGCTCCTCAGTGAGATTTATCTTTCTGTATCTCAGGGTTAGGGTAAGTCTCGGTTAATATTTGCTTCAGGTGACTTAGTTGTCACTAAAGCAGAGAAGGGGGTTAGCTCAGCCTCAGTGCCCCCAAAGCAGCCACCGTTTGGCTGGGCGTAACTGACAGCTGGAATGGGGTTTTTCTTCTTTTCAGGACAGGCAGTTCTCCACACGAGGAACTAGGGGTGGGGGGAGGCCAAGAGAGCCCTGCAGCAGAAAGCCACCCTCCTCCGTTTCACCGCAAAAAGAGGGGTCCCCAGAGCACAACCCCTGAATGAGCTGTGCAGGACCTCCGGGCGCCTGGGGCCTGGAAGCCCTGGCGGGAACTCTTCCTGCAGAATGAGCCGCTGGGGACCTGGGGGACCAGCAGTTCTCTCCTGCCCCCCAGTGCCCTTGGCTGCCCAAAGTCCCCGCTGTGCCCCAGACTCCAGATCCTGCCTCCGAGTCACCTTCTGTGTCCCATTCCCTCAGGGCAAAGCACTGTATTTTCCAAGGGAACACTCAGCTAATCTAATATAATCTAATCTCAGTGAGTGAGTCTTATTGGATTCATGTGCTAGGCCTCCTGGAAAACACACTTTGCATCCCGGAGACCCACAGCCTTAAACGAAGGGGTGGGGATCCCCACCGTCCCGGCAGGCGAGGGTGGGAGGCGGTTTCGCAAGGCCTGGGAATGCGAACATCAAATTGAAAACTTGGAATGGCCTTGCCCATTCCCACAGCCGGGAAGGTTCTGAGTGCCATTGTTTAAAAGCCCGTCCTTGGGGCACCTGGTTGAGCATCTGCCTTCGGCTCAGGGCATGATCCCAGGTCCTGGGATCAAATCCCCCGCAGGGAGCCTGCTTCTCCCTCTGCCTGTGTCTCTGCCTCTCTCTGTCTCTCATGAAGAAATATTTTTTAAAATAAAATAAAAGCTGATCCTTCACTCCACGTACTCTTTTTCTAACTTTTCCCCACTCTCCTTAGTAGTGATGTGTTCAGAGGTCCCAGGATTTCTTTTGACCTCAGACCGTAACAGGGTTTGGTAATGCCGAGGCTGTACTTCATTACTGGGGATTTTAGTACTTCTTTAAAAGAAGAAAGAAAAAAAAAAAAAAAAAACACTACCTCCCCAATATTTAAAGTAATCCTGCCTTATATTCAATTCTTTTTATTTGGGTCTGGTTTTGGTCAAAATAAGCCTCTTCAGAGATGTGCAAACACTCTTAGAAAAAAGAACTGTATATATACTACATGTCTGCATGGTATGTGTTCTACACGTCTGTGTGTATGTGCTACATGACTATATAATATACTCTGTTCTAAACCGATCATACACATGGTCTCACTCCTCCTAATGACCCCACGAATTAGAAGCTATTATCCCAGAAGCTGTGGTCTATGTATACAATGGAATATTCCTCAGCCATTAGAAACAACAAATACCCACCATTTGCTTCGACATGGATGGAACTGGAGGGTATTATGCTGAGTGAAATAAGTCAATCGGAGAAGGACAAACATTATATGTTCTCATTCATTTGGGGAATATAAAAAATAGTGAAAGGGAATAAAGGGGAAGGGAGAAGAAATGAGTGGGAAATATCAGGGAGGGAGACAGAACATGAGAGACTCCTAACTCTGGGAAACGAACTAGGGGTGGTGGAAAGGGAGGTGGGCGGGGGGGTGGGGGTGACTGGGTGATGGGCACTGAGGGGGGCACTTGATGGGATGAGCACTGGGTGTTATTCTATATGTTGACAAATTGAACACCAATAAAAGTAAATTTAAAAAAATAAAAATAAAGAAGCTATTACCCCATTTTTTTTTCAAATGAGAAAACTGAGGCACAAAGTCCAATAAATTAGCTAAGATAACATAGCTGAAAGTGTTGGAGGAAGAACCCAAATACAGTTCAAGTCCAAAGCTCTCCCTCTTAATGGCTACTTTCTCCTACCAGATATGGGAGGGCGGGGGTTGGGAAGAAGCAACAATATTTCTACCATCTCGAGCTTTTCCACCTTGCAGTGCTGAGTCATTAATTCTCAAAGAATGCTCCCCAGACTAGCAGCAGCAGCCCCCAAGAAACTTGTTAAAAATTACAAAATCTGGAGCCTACTCCAGACTTAAAGAATCAGAAACTCAGGGCACCAGGGTGGCTCAATTGGTTGAGTTATCTGACTCTTGATCTCAGCTCAGGGTTGTGAGTTCCAAGGCCTGAGTTGGAGGTTCAATGTGGAGACTACATTAAAAAAAAAAAAAAGAAACTCTGGGAGCAGGGTCCCCCAATTTAACAAGCACTTGCACATCATTCTGATGCATCCTCAAGTTGAGAACCGCTGGGCTAAGCCACCAACGTAGAATCTTGAAGTTTGAGGAAGGGGTCGGCAGTAACTCCTTTTGAATATCTCATCCTTGAATAATCCCTTTGCAGTCAGAAACTTCCGCATAATTTTACTGTGACTCCTGAGAGATGTGAACAAATGAACATTATTGGCACATGCTTGACAGGTGTGTAAAACTGAATGGAAATGACGTAAACCAAGCAAAAAAAAAAAAAAAAAAAGTTGCTCAAAATCCTGTAAGGTATAATAATAAGATGGAGTTTAAAAGCAGTGTCAAAAAAATAATAATAAATAAAAATAAAAATAAAAAATAAAAGCAGTGTCAAAAAAATAAAAAATTAAATAAATAAATAAATAAATAAATGCAGTGTCAAGGGCAGCCCGGGTGTCTCAGTGGTTAAGCACCTGCCTTGGGCCTAGGCCATGACCCGGGGTCCTGGGATCGAGTCCCAGGATGGGCTCCCTGCATGGAGCCTGCTTCTCCCTCTGCCTATGTCTCTGCCTCTCTCTCTCTCTCTTTGTGTCTGTCATGAATAAATAAATAAAATATTTTTTAAAAATTAAAATAAAATAAAAGCAGCGTCAAGAGTATTCTTTTTTTTCTTTTTTGAAGATGTTATTTGAGAGAGAGTGAGCAAGCAAGAGGCAGCGACAAGGAGCGGGGCGGGGGACAGAGGGAGAAGCAGACTCCCCACTGAGCAGGGCGGTGACATGGGCTCCATCCTGGGACCCACGATCATGACCTGAGCCCAAGGCAGACTCTTAACCCACTCAGCCACCCAGGCACCCCCTAAAGCGTATTTTTAAGTTTGTAAAGGGGCCAAGTTTACGTAAACAGGCCAGATGGAGACTTGGCTCCCCTCCCCTGCTCCCTGCTCGCCCCAAGTCACACGGAGCACCTGGAGGGTTGGTGGACAGCTTGCCTCACCCTTTCTTTGTGTCTCTCAGACCAAGGTGAGGCCGGGAGGCAGCTGGGCCTGGGGAAGGCCAGCAGCGGAGGCCTGTGCCTGGCCCCCAGCAGGACGCACAGCGGCTCCCTGGCCGCCAGCGCTTAAAGACTCGGCCTCGGGACAGGCCACGTTCCGGGAGGCCAGCTGGACCCTCCGACCCTCCGGCTCCCGCCGCCTCGAGCCTTCCTTGCATGCCTGGGAGCTCGCGTGGTTAGGGCCCGGGTGTGCCCCGGCGACACAGGGGGCGCCTGGACGGCGCCCACCTCAGAAGACAGTCGGTGTGGACCTGCTGTCACGCAGGCCGAAGCGGGGCCCCCCTGGCCTGCCGTCCCCTCCCTGCGGACTCCCTGCCCGGCCTCAGCCTTCCCCAGGGGGAGCCTCCAGCCCTCCGGGCCCAGCCGTGTGTGGTAGAAGACAGAGGGCGGTGAATCCCCGCCCGGAACCTGCTGGCCCCCAAGCAGCAGTGACCTGTGTCACTTTGGGCAACATACGTCACCTCCTAAGTCTCAGGTTCCTGAACTGTTTTGGTTTTTTTTGGTTTTTTTTTTTTTGTTTTGTTTTGTTTTTTTTGAGGGAGCGGGGATTGTACGCAAACAGGAATCGTTTCTTCCAGTCAAGAACGAGGAGAGAGATCGGGCCCAGGGGCCCATTCCTGCCGGGCCTGCCTCACGAGATGCCAAATCACCGCCGGCTGAGGGGGATTTTCACCGACTCCACGGGAGCAGCGCCTCACACAGCCGTCACCAGGGGTCATATAAAAGGGGCTAAGTGCCCCGTTAACGGGTCTCACAGGCACATCTCCGGGAACCTGCTATAGACGTGCTTCTTGTCTTGACACAAGGCTCCAGGATGGGAGGCATCCTAGAGGGGAAACTATAATCCCCCGGAGCCTCAGGTCGCAGACCTCCCCCTAATGCCCTGGGGGAACCCGCTTCCTCTCCACAACTCCTCACGACTAAACACACCCAAAAAGCTGATAAAGGCAGCACTAAGTCAACTCCTAAATATGCAGGGAAACGACGCACCAGCAACTAGACGGGAGGGGAACACCACACTCGGTGTCTGGGTATGAAGTTGAAAACCCTTCCCACAGACTTGTCTATTTTTCCCAACAGGAGGGAGCCCTCTACTGGCACGTCAACGCTCTGCTAGGAAAGGGCCTGGTTCTAGAAGAGTCCCCAGGGGCCAGGCCTTGGAAGCGGCGTCTTCCCTTTAGGGCAGCAAATACGTAAGTCAGGAGCGAATCGCTAAGCTTGCATCCGTGGTAGGAACAGATGAAGGCAGAGGGTATAAAACCCAAATCCCACCCGGAAAACTCTCTCAGCTGGCTTGATTACGGTTCACCACAGAAACAGAGGGGCTAAAAGGGTACAAGGACCTTCTGTCCTCTCCTCTCTAGCACACAGGGAACCTTCTAGAAGCATGAAGTGGCCCTGCCCAGTATTGTGGCTGTAAAGACATCATAGCAGACAGTCTGGAAGAGACTGCAAACAATCTAAATGGCCACCCGGAGCACATGAGAAAACAGGTTCATTAAAACAATGGAATACGGGGGCGCTTGGGGGACCAGCGGTGGAGCGTCTGCCTCTGGCTCAGGTCGTGACCTCGGGATCCCGGGATCGAGTTCCCCATCGGGCTCCCTGCACGGAGCCTGCATCTCCCTGTCTGTGTCTCTGCCTCTCTGCATCTCTCATGAATCCATCATCTTTAAAAAAAAAAAAAAATGGAATTGTATGCAGCTTAAAATAAAGTGAGGAAGTTCATTCTGTACCCCCTATAGAAAGATTTCCATGTCTTCCTTTTTTCTCCTCCACATCTTTAAGTCTAAAAAGAAAAATCAAAGCACAGAAACAACATACGGGCCATCATCTGCAGAAAAAGGGTGCCTCCTTGTGTTTGCCCCACAGGCGCAGAGTAAAATCTGTCTGGAAGCTGGAACAGGAAGCTAACCCCCGGGGTTCCCTTTTGCAGGGATGGGAGACCCGCAGGAATGACGGGCAGCGCTGAGGACACACTTGCACTTGGTTCCACGCCGTGTCTCCCAAAGGACAGCCTGGGTGGGCCTGGGGCTCCCCTCCTCAGCCCTGGTAGAACCAGCGGTCGGGCCCCACGGCCGCGGGGTGCCTTGGGGGCGCGCCCTCACCCACCTCCCCTGCCCTCCGTGCCCCCAGCACGGCCTACTGCTGTGACCCACGCTCTGGAGACCGGGAAGCTGCCGGGTCGGGCCCACGCCACCGGGTCGGGCGACCAGGCCCGGGCAGGCCCCACCTTGCCGCCTCGGCCAGGAGACTCCCCTCAACTAGACGAACAAGGCCCGTCCTCACACACGCGCTCACCCTTGCTCACCCTCACACCCCCATCTGTTCCCACACACTCGCACACTCATGGTGACACCCGTACAGGAACGGCCTTCTCTGGCTCCAGCCTGAGCTCTCCTCAGCCGCCTGGACGCTGGGCTATGGCAACCCCAGGTTTTGGGGAGCTCCCCCTTGCCAGCTCTCAGGCCTCCTCTGCAGAAGCCTCTCCCAAATGAAACCCGGGTACCCCCTGTTCTGTCTCACCCAACCCACTTACAGTCCTGAAAATGCTCCTCACTGTCCAGTTCAGCCCTCCACATAGGCCCCCTCGTAGGGAGGACTCGCGGTCCTCTTCGTCAGGACCTTAAGGAGGAAAGATGGTTTCCCACTCTCCTGAGGCTCCCAGCTCCTCTGCTCGCACAGGAAGTGAAGAATTTCATGCAATTTGATTTTTGACAACAAAGAGGTATGACCCTCCACTGACCTAGGAGAGCATGCACCCCCTGGCACGAGCGTGAGCAACCTCGGAGGACACAGCCACGGGAACACCCACAGCCTGTGCTGCCAACAAGCCATTTCATGTCCCTGGAGCACTAACCTGCAAATGTTCTAGATGCAAAACCAACTCAAAAGGAGGAGGAGATACAGCATTTGACACGTACCCTTTTAATTCCTTTCTGGGTTTGCTCCCACCTTAAAGCATAACCATTTTTAAACATTTCACTGCTGCCCCCAAACCCCTTGTTTGCCCACCGTCCCAGTTACCGGAGGGCTCTCTGGTGCATCAGTGTGGCAGGTCTATGTGGTACCTCGCCTTCCTACACAGTGACTAAAATGGTATCACCAATAAGAAATAAATTTATTATTAAAATAAATAAATAAATAAATAAATAAATAAATAAATAAATAAATAAAAATAAAAATAAAAAAATAAAAATAAAAATAAAATGGTATCACAATTCCAGGCACCCTTCTGAAAGGGTTCCCTTTATAATAAATAACATTTGATAGTCCTTTGTGGCCATTATTCCACTTAATCCTCTGTGACAGTGATATTCTTATTCCCATTCTGCAGATCAGAAAGCTGGGACCGGAAATGAGAAAGTAAGTGGCCCAAGTTCATGTTGTTGGTAATTAGTAATATGAACTAGGAGCTGAGCCAGGTCTGGGTCCGTATAAATCCATACCACACTAACCTGTCCTTGGGGGCCCATCGCAGGTTCTCCAACCTCAGGGGTTCCAACTCTCAGCCCTTACAAACCAAAGCAAAGCAATCAACCTTTCTGAGCATCAACTCTCCACAGCCTGCCACTCCGTGCTGCTGTTCGTTTCATGACTTTGGGATTTATTATCACCTCGTGTCACTAAGTCCTGTGTACTCTAAATAGTAAGCAAATTGTTACCTCTTTACTTTCAGAGAGTAGGTCTTTTCCATCTCGAGGCCCCCATACTGGGAAGAGTCTTTTGCACATTTCAGGTGATTTCTAGATGCTTGTGACTTGTTACCTCTCTAGGATTTCCAGACAACCTCTGCATGAATCGGTCCTCTTTGCCTCTAAAGATGTGTGGACAAACATGTTTCTCACAGCATCCCTCACAAGAGCAGATTGGAAGCAACTCAAATATCTCATAAGGGAAGAGTGGTTAAATAAACTGATTTTAGGGCACTGAGGGGGGCACTTGACAGGATGAGCACTGGGTGATATGCTATATGTTGGCAAATTGAACTCCAATAAAAATAATAATAAAAAATAAACTGATTTTAAATAAAAGGCACACAACTATCTAAAATCATGTTTTAAGAGACTATTAACTAGGATAAGAAAATGTTGACCAAGTATTATATTTTTCACCAAGAACAAAGAAAAAAAAAAAAAAAACCCTTAGAAAAAAACACATAAAAAATGTCAGCTTTTGCCGCGATCCTTGGGACCACACATTTCAATCCTGTGAGCTCCATTTTTCTTTATCTATAAAATAGGAGCAATATTGGTTTCCTCACAAGGCTCTTGTAAACAATTTAAACTTTTCCAATAAGAAGTGCTTTGTAAATTAATAACAACGGTACTAAATTATGCAATAAATGCTTATGTGATCTTTATGCAGTTTTCATAACAAAGACTTTAAAGGGAATAATGCCTTATCGATTAAGAATGGAAATTTTAGTGAAATTTGTATCTTCTAAAACTCTACTCTTCTTTCTTTGAAGAACTAAGCCTGTACTTATCTTACATTCCATGAATTATTATGAAACGACTCTCCACAGGTGAATTAAGGAAAGAAGAAACCCATCTACATCAATAACCTAAATAATTCAGTTTTTTCTTTCCTTTTCTTATTTTTAGTGAATAGGAACTAGACTTACCAGAATAATAGCCTCAGGGCTCCTCTTACTTTGCTATTCACCCCGTCACTGTGGCCCAGAAGGACCAGGCATGGCCAGGAACTCTTCACCAACCTGCTGAGATGCCACTGCAGGTCTACAGGGTAGGGGTAGGCCAAACGGACGTCGCTACAAGGTCACCCAGTCTTCTTACCTCATAAGAAGGACTAGGATCCTAATGCCACATAAAACAGCCCCTACACACACAGCGTGGGCTACCATAAGCAGGTTCCACTTCAGGATCCCTTAACTTAGAACCTGGTCCACCCAAGCTCCCTCTCCTCCTCCACCCATCCTCCATCACATTCAGCTCCAGGTGTGACCACCAAAGCCCTAGGTGAGAGCCAGTCTTGAAAGAAGCACAACTTCAACTCTACACACATGCACGTCAGCACCCAAACTGTGCCCAGCGCCACCTGTGCCCAGCACCTCCACTCGTTCCGTCAAATTGGGTCATTTACAACTGCTTTCGCTCCTCCCCACCTCATCTACTTTCCACCCAAGCCAGGCATATATAGGACTTCATTTAACAAGTGATCGAGGGATCCCTGGGTGGCGCAGCGGTTTAGCGCCTGCCTTTGGCCCAGGGCGCGATCCTGGAGACCCGGGATCGAATCCCATGTCGGGCTCCCTGTGCATGGAGCCTGCTTCTCCCTCTGCCTATGTCTCTGCCTCTCTCTCTCTCTCTCTCTCTGTGTGAATATCATAAATAAATAAATAAAATTTAAAAAAAAAAAAACAAGTGATCGATATCCACTATTTCACCAAACATTTCGTTGTTTAAGCCTTATAATCAAGGAGGAAAATAATCAGTCTCAGTCACCTGGTTACGCATTAACCACGCAGAAGCCTTTGGGAAAAGCCAACCTTGCCCGACAACTGCAAGCCCTAGAGCATCAAGACTTTCATGATGCTCATGGTTTTCAGTGGAAATCCTTCCCCATTGCAGTCTACACAGCTTTCTTAAACAGATTACCCTGAAGTAACACTTACGGATGGCTCATCCTTGTGCACATCAGTGACTGCCCTGGGGGGGGGGGGGCGCTGCGCTCTGGGGGAGACTCTTTACCCATAAATTTATGAGCTCCACACTGCTGTCTTCTGAGGTTTTGGTTTTTCTGTTGCTTTCCTTTGGGAAGCTCAGCTTCTGCTTCTCTCCAGCCTTCCCCGCTCCCTTTCCTAACCTACGGCTAATAATCTGCTACATGTTCAGAATCTACTAATGAAAACTTGTTGGTTTCGGAGAATAGTTACAAGTAGGGTCTGGGGGTCTCTCCCATGAGTAAAGTTCCCACACCTCAGCTCATCAACCTGATGCGGTTTGGGCTGCTCTGAACCCTTTGGCAACTGCCTGGTTCTTGCCGCATTCTAGGCAGAGGACTCAAGACAGACGTTTCGGAAAGTTGACGCTTTCACTGCATTTAGGCCATACCTGGGACCTACACTTAGAGTAATAACTCTACCCTGACCCGTTGAGAAATGAGAGCCTGACTTTAGAGGATCACACCACTTCAGTTAAGGCTAGAAATTTAAATTTAAATTTAAAAAACAAAAAAAAACAGAGCAAGAGGAAGATTTTTATATTTTTCTTTCCTAGGTGACCAGTTGCTCCAAATTTTGAAATATTTACTTCCTCCCTTCAACCTTGTTCCATAATCTCGATTGGAGGGTAAAAAGGACCACCAAAGCACATGACGGAAAATTGGAAAAGTTCATTTAGAGCTAATGTAATAAAGGGAGATAAAGATGACTCCAGACATAAGAGTGGGCATAATGTATTCTGAACTCATTCAATCATAAAAATAAAATTTTATTTTGTTTCAGGACTAAACCGGCTGAAAGGGCAAAACGTGTTGCTAGGAAACATACCTCCAGGTTTTCAGGCTTCAGGAAAACCCTCCTTGAGGGACGCAGAGCTGTGTATCTCAGTTGTCTCCTGAGACTCTTCAGAGCTACTTGCATTTTCACCCATGCTACCCCTGGCCCAACCCTGACACCTTGCTCGTTTGGTGACATTTCCCGGTGCCTGCTGCACGCCTGGCTCTCCCCGAGGTATGGTCACAGCAGTCCTCCCCCGGCCTTCTGGTTGCCCCCGAGTAAAGAGAACCAAGGGTCTCTAGAACTTTGTTGTGATAATGCTTCCTAACTGTAGGTTCACTAACAGGCTCTCAGACCCGGGGTGGGCAGAGGCAGGAGAGAGGGGCCGCCACCGCAGGGCACTAGGTGGCAGGTGAGACAGGCGCGGAGCTGACTCACCAGGCTGCTCCCAGGTAGCCGCAAGACCGAGAGTTCTCTGCCGCTGCGCACCAGCAGCAACCCAGGTTATAAACACCTGCGCACCAGCGGCAACCCGGGTTATAGACACCTGCGCACCGACGGCAACCCGGGTTATAGACACCTGCGCACCGGCGGCAACCTGCGTTATAGACACCTGCGCACCGACGGCAACCCGGGTTATAGACACCTGCGCACTGGCGGCAACCCGGGTTATGGGCACCTGCGCACTGGCGGCAACCCGAGTTATAGACACCTGTGCACCGACGACAACCCGGGTTATAGGCACCTGCGCACCAGCAGCAACCTGCGTTATAGACACCTGCGCACCAACGGCAACCTGCGTTATAGACACCTGCGCACCGGCGGCAACCCGGGTTATAAGCACCTGCGCACCAGCAGCAACCTGCGTTATAGACACCTGCGCACCAACGGCAACCTGCGTTATAGACTTCTGCGCACCGGCGGCAACCCGGGATATAGACTTCTGCGCACCGGCGGCAACCCGGGTTATAGACACCTGCGCACCGACGGCAACCCGGGTTATAGACACCTGCGCACCGGCAGCAACCCGGGTTATGGACACCTGCGCACCGGCGGCAACCCGAGTTATAGGCACCTGCGCACCAGCAGCAACCTGCGTTATAGACACCTGCACACCGACAGCTCTCTGGGTTATATAGAGAACTTCACTGGGTTGGGTCACTCCATATCATCCAAATGGTCTCAACACCACCTTATTCTCTTGAGGCCATGTCCTTGAAAAGGGCTCCCACTGTGGGAACGGTGGGGGAGCATACATTCCACGGACGGGGAGGGGGTGAGGAACCTCCCATTGCCCGGATCCAGCTCTCGGGTCAACTCACGGTCACGTCCTCTCCATGATCTCCTCCAACACTAACAAATGAACAAAAATATATGAATAAGCTTGTTCACATCAGTATTGTTTAAAATAGCTGGACGCTGGAAAGAATCTAAATGGTTTAAAACAGAAAAATGATACAAAAGAATACGATGTGGATTCCATTGTTACTGACCCAGGAATATATTCACTATATATTAATAAGTGAGAGAAATATATTTTCCTCCTACAGCATAATCGCTTTTATAGTAGGATATTATATATCAACATATAAGTAAATGCATTTGGGGGCCTACAAGAATACAAACCAAAATAGACGATAGAATTATGAATGACTTTTCTTTCATTTTGCTTGTCTCTGAGCAAAAGAAATAACTGTCTTGTCAGTCACAAGTCTTTCTGAAGTTGGAAAGAGCCTCTTCCTAAAACCAACTGCATTAAATCCAAGAGACAGAGACAGAGGACCCAATAAACCAAGCAATCTGTCCCTTTAACCACTATGCCTACTACCATATAAAACATGAATTGTTGAAGTGTCATGCTACCCAGGCTGAAACAATGGAAGGGCTTCTGGAATGTAATTGCAAATGCTACTAGAGAGCAGATTATGAGCGAGTTGAGTGTACCCTTGAGAGACTTGGCCATAAATTTCCAGCTGCAGAACAGTGGGACCCCAAAAGCCCAGAAACTCTCAGAGAGTATGGCACTAACTAAAAAGGATCTACATTACTCAGAAACCTCAAAAACACTAAACTAGAAAGTAAAGCACAGATAATCAACTAAATTGACATCTGTCAGCTGGATATTCCTGTATTATCTCTTATATAAGTGTCATAAGTGTTTTATAAGTATATAAGAAAAAACTTATAAAGACATTAGAATGGGGGCGCCTGGGTGGCTCAGTCGGTTAAGTGACTGACTCCTGATTTGGCTCAGGTCATGATCTCAGGCTTGTGAAATCAAGCTCCCTTGATTGGATTGAATACACACATTTTAAAACCATTTACAGGTTCCCTGCTCAGCACAGTCGGCTTGGGATTCTCTCCCTTTCCCTCTGTCCCTCCCCCTCCGTTCTCTCTCTCTCTCTCTCTGAGAAAAAAAAAAAAAAAAAAAGACGTTAGAATGCTTGGTAAATCCAAAGATACAGATGCATTGAAATGGCAGGACACTTGCACCCCAATGTTTCTAGCAGCAATGTCCACAATAGCCCAACTGTGGAAGGAGCCTCAGTGTCCATCGACAGATAAATGGATAAAGAAGACGTGGTCTATGTACAGTGGGATATTCGTCAGCCATTAGAAACGATGAATACTCACCATTTGCTTCAACGTGGATGGAACTGGAGGGTGTAATGCTGAGTGAAGTAAGTCAATCGGAGAAGGACAAACATCATATGGTCTCATTCATTTGGGGAATACAAAAAGTAGTGAAAGGGATTAAAGGGGAAAGGAGAGAGAATGAGTGAGAAATATCAGAGAGGGAGCCAGAACAGGAGAGACTCCTAACTCTGGGAAATAAACAAGGGGTGGTGGGAAGGGGAGGTGGCCAGGGGGATGGGGTAACTGGGTGATGGGCACTGAGGGGGGCACTTGACGGGATGAGTACTGGGTGTTATGCTATATGTTAGCAAATCGAACTCCAATAAAAATATATATACAAAAAAAGAAAAGAATGCTTGGTAAATAAAATAGTAAACATTGACTTCTAGCCAAGATGTGTAACGAGTTCATGCTTGGATGCTTCCCTTTATGCTCCAAATATATAGTAATATGCAGTTAAATACGAAAAGAGAAAACATTTCTAGATTTGAAAACAAGATAAACATCTCCATGGAACAGAAATGCAAAACTGAGAGGCAGGCTGAAGCTATGGCTATGCTGGCCAGAAATTCAGCTCTTCAAGAGTCCAAGAGTTTTAAAAGCTCCACAGATGATGGGGAAGAAGGCTCACTATTTAAGGAAGTAGACTGAACAAAACCTAACTGACTTCTGCCTAGAGCTATAGCAATGTTTTTCCATTTTTCTCACTATTATCCCCCTCAGAAGAAAAATTCGAGTTTTTCCTAAAGAGAGAAATTAAATACTAAATAATAAGATTATTAGGTATATGGTTGAGCTTTGAAGGGCCACTGTAATATCTAAGATTTTTAGCCTTCTAAGAATCAATTTTCACCTTTTTGGAGGAAATATTACTCCTGTTAAAAATACAAAAGCTATCACTTTGGAACGCACTGCCTTGATAAGAACTAAGCCAAAACTGCGGACTAGCCATTTGACTGATTCTTGGGCATTCCTCCGTCACTATAGGACAGAAACCCTGAACAGTGATTTAAAGCCTAGTTACAGATTAGGGACCCAAAAAATGGTTGGTGGGAAGGGTACCACAAAAATACTGGACAGAGAGGCAGATGGGGTGAGTGGGAGAAAGAAACAAGAATAAGAAACAAAAAAGTCTTATCTAAAATTACTGGATAAACCCAAATTCCAAAAACAATAATTGGTTGCTAAGAAAGAAAATCAACAAAATTAACAATCACGCATCCACTCTGAAAATTAATTTTATAGAACAGCTTAACAAAGACTTTAAATTAGAAACCTGGACTATTTGCACACAAAAAAAAGAGAGAGAGAGAGAGAAAGAGAGAGTGCAGCATAACCTTCACTTAAAAAGGATGCAAAAATTTTTCAACAAAGACAGGCAAAAACTGAGACAAGAATAGGTGGATATTTAATGCAAGCAAGTAGAAATTAAGAAAGGAAATATACAGTGATTGAATTTAAAAATACAATAAACAGGACCAGATTATTCTGCCTTTTAGACAAAGATAGATGATAGGTAGGTAGAGAGATAGCTAGATTGATTGATTGGTTTAAATAAGCAGTTAAGGGGAAAAAATGTAGAGAAGCACCTGGGTGGCTCAGTCAGTTAAGCGTCTGACTTTGTTCAGGTCATAATCTCAGGGTCCTGAGAACATGCCCTACATCAGGCTCTACCAGCTGTGCAGAGTCTACTTATCTCTTTGCCTCTCCTGCTACTCATGCTCTCTCTCTCTCTCTCTCAAATAAAATCTTTTAAAAAGAAACAATAGAAGTAGATTGAGAAATTCCAACATTTTAATAAATAAGAATTCCAGAAGAATAAATTGAAATGAATGATAAGGAAGCAATATTTGAAGAAATTTTGCTGATAATTTTCCAGAATTAAAAGAAAGAAAATCTGATGACTCATCAGCTCAATATAATCCGAGTACTAAACAGAATAAATACAAATAAAGCCAAACTCAGACACGCTAAAAGGAAACTATAGAAATTAAGATTAAAGACACAGTTTTTAAATCTAGCAGAGAGAAACAACAATCTAAGACAGAGTGACAATTGTGACAGCAGATTTCTTGTTAGCTAGTGTAGATATCGAAAGTTAATGAAATGATATCTTCTAGGTGCAGAGAGATGGTCATCTAGAATGTTAACCTAAGGGAGAAAATCAATGAGGAGTATATGAAAACTGTATTACCCTTGTCAATTTTCTGTAAATCTAAAATAACTTCCCCCCCCCAAAAAAAAAAGTGTATTTTAAAAAAAGTGCAGAGAGGGAAAAAAAGACTTCTGCTAGAATTTTATAGCCAGCAAATCCATCTGCCAAAAACACAAAAATAATTATTAAAGGATACACATCAGCAAGAAGTACATTGAACACAGAGAAAGTTGTAGGATTACAAAGAAAAAAAATGATGAGCCTAGAAATGGACTGATTTCCTTGCTTGTTTCTTTCTTTCCTTCCTTCCTTCCTCCCTCTCTACTTCCTTCATGAGTAATTTAGTCCACAGACTGCTGGGTGGGGCCAACCAAGGTAGGCATCTGGGAGCTGCGAAGAAGGTAGCCACAGCAGCTAAGCAGGGGTGATTGACACTTGAGCAAAATGAGATGATCTCTGTGACCTAGTATGAATTGTCCAAGCTGAAGCAAGAGAAGAGAGTGTCCACCCAGGAGAGAGGTAGTAATAGCATAGCAAAAAATGTCAAAGTCCAAGTAGAGTGAGAAGATCATCTATAGAGTGGGAAAGAGTGGTGGTAGAGGGAGACTGGTTGTAATAAGTAAAGATATTGAGATGCCATGTTCTTCACTGTCAGAGAAGAGAGTTACATATAAAGGGAGAAAACTAGAGTGAACTCTGTGATGGTTTGGAAGTGCAAGTATTGATAGCTCATGGTAGCTCATGGTTCTCAATATGTGTGTGGGGGGTTGTATGTGTACATAGCTCTATCCCCTGAGAGGGCCTAGGAACATCAACACCCTAAAATTAATAATATACCTCATACCCAAGACTTGATTTCTGACTATTATTCTTCTCTAAAAGGAACCAAGATTCCAAGGAGATATGGCTACTATCAGGGCTAGGGCAGGGAAAGCCTAGAATAAACACTATGTTAGTGTAGAAATTCAGTGTTTGTCTTAGTGGGAATGAAAAATGGTGCAGTCATTGTAGGAAACAGTATGGGGATTCCTCAGAAAATTAACAAGAGAATTACCATATGACAGCAATCCCACTTCTGGGTATATACCCAAAGGAAGTAAAATCGGTAACTTGAGGACATATTTACACTCCTGTGTTCACTGCAACATTATTTCCAAGAGCCAAAATATAGAAACAACCTAAACATCCATCTATAGTATAATATTCAGCATGAAAAAGAAGAAAATCTTGCCATTTGCAACAACATTGATGAACCCGGAGGGCATTACGCTAAGTGAAATAAGCCAGACAGAAAAATACAAACAGTATGATCTCACTTATAAGTGGAATCTAAAAACATCAAATTCATAGGAACAGAGTAGAATGGTATTTCCCAGGGACTGGAAGCAGAAGGAAAGGGTGGGCAGGGGGGAGAATAAATGGGGAGGTCTAGGTTCAAAGTGTACAAACTTCCAGTTTAAGAGGAATAAGTTCTGGGAATCTAATGTACAACATGGTGACTATAAGCTACTGTATTCTTTTTATTTAAATTCAATTTGCCAACACACTGTATAATACCCCGTGCTCATCATATCGTGTGTCCTCCTTAGTGTTCGTCACCCAGTTATCCCACAAGCAACTCTCAGTTTGTTTCTACTGGTAGGTATATACCTAAAATAATTGAAAACAAGTATTCAAATGAAAACTTGCATATGCATTTTCATAACAGGACTATTCATAATAGCCAAAAGATGGAAGCAACCTGAATGTTCATCAACAGATGGATGAATAAACAAAATGTGGTATAGCCATACAACACAACCACTAAAAAATGAAGTACTGATGCAGGCTACAACATGGATGAACTTGGAAGACATTACACTAAGTGAAAGCAGCCAAACATGAAAGACCACATATTGTATGATCCCGTTTCTGTGAAATATCCAGAATAGCCAAATCTACTGAGAGAGCAGATGTGTGGTCACCAAGGGCCAGAGGGACAAGGGAATGGGGAATGAATGTCTAATGGGTATAGGGTTTTCATGTGAAGAGATAAAAAATTCCTGGAACTAGGTAGTGATGATAGTTGCAGAACATTTTGAATGTACTTAATGCCACTGAATGGTACACTTTAAAAATGGCTAAAATGGTAAATTCTATGCTTTACATACCTTGCCGCAATTTAAAAATTAAATGAGAAAACATTTGCAACAATATGGATGAATCTAGAGAGTATAATTCTAAGTGAAATAAGTCAGCCAGAGAAAGACAAATACCATATGATGTCATTCATATGTGGAATTGAAGAGACAAAACAAATGAACAAAGAAAAAGAGAGACAGAGATAGACTAAAAAATAGGCTCTTAACTATGGAGAACAAACAGATGGTTACCAGAGGGGAGGTAAGTAGGGAGATGGGTGAAATAGGTGAAGGGGAGTAAGAGTACAATTATCATGATGAGCACTGAGTGATATATGGAACTGTTGAATCACTACATGGTACACCTGAAACTTCTATAATACTGTATGCCAGCCTCACTGGAAGTTTTTAATTGAATTAGAAAAACAAAATGATGGAAATGCATCTACAGGGCACAGGAACCAACTTGAAGCACCTTCTACTGGCCTATCTGGGACAAACTGAACATCAAAATAAGTAATAATAGAAATAAATTATGCATCATTGAACAAAAAGGAAATCCCTGAGTCCAAACCAATATATGAGACCAAATGGGGACAAAGAAAACTTTTCCTTACAACGAAATGCCAACTAATCTTTGTAGATGAATGATAGAGTTAGAAAAATCGGGATGCCTGATGGTGGCTGCCTTTGGCTCAGGTCGTGGTCCTGGGGTCCTAGGATCGAGTCCAGTATTGGGCTCTCTGTGAGAAGCCTGCTTCTCCCTCTGCCTGTGTCTCTGCCTCTCTCTCTCTCTCTCTCTCTCTGTCTCTCTCTCAAATAAATAAATAAAATATTTTCTAAAAAAAGAATTGGAGGGATCCCTGGGTGGCGCAGCGGTTTAGCGCCTGCCTTTGGCCCAGGGCGCAATCCTGGAGACCCGGGATCAAATCCCATGTCGGGCTTCCGGTGCATGGAGCCTGCTTCTCCCTCTGCCTATGTCTCTGCCTCTCTCTCTCTCTCTCTCTCTCTCTGTGTGACTATCATAAATAAATAAATTTAAAAAAAAAAGAATTGGAAAAATCACCATGTGGTAACCATCGTAGCAGTCCAGACAAGAAATCGTAGCAATCCAGACAAGAAAAATCAACAGGTAATAGCTAGTAAAATTTGATGAGGAAGGAGACATATACAAAGTCTTAAAGTACCTCCCCATGAAACACTTATTAATTACAAAAGCAAAAGGAATAACTTTACAGTGGAAAAATCTGATACCACATTTATCAAATGATCAAAGTCTACATCACCAGTAATGGGACAAATCAAAATCATTTGCTACCTGATAGGATGCACTGAGAGCACAGCACCTCTGTCATAAATTTGGTGTATAAAGTGGCCAAATGAATCAACCCTTTAGACTAGAAAGTAGACTTGATGATATCTTATTTAATTCTAGTTCTAAATTCCTACTATTCTAATATTTATGGCACTAATCTAAATATACATCATCACATTCAGAACTTGGAGAGGTAGAAACTCGACTCTCAGTTTTAGGGGCTGATGTTCTTATAGAAGCAAAATCAGGCAAAATGGGCACAAAATGACATACACAGTAAAACTTCTGACCTTGAGCTAATCTCATAGGGAATATTGGGAAAGTCCAAATTAGAGAGCTTCTAAAACCACAATATTCACTCCTTCCTACGACATACCTGAGTTCAAGCTAGGGGTAAGAAATGATTCTATGCAAGCGAGTCATTATATAAGTAAGTGCTTGAAAAGAGTTTTTTTTCCCCTTAAGAAAGTTGAACTGCCTCCTCCCAACTTGTGAACACCACCCAGGATCATAACCAAATCTCTGAGGCATAGAAAATGCTGCAGGCCTTTCAGGCACGGCCCTCACACATTCCAATCACTAAGAGCATCTTCACTAGGGGGCAGAAATGTCTACTTGGCCACTAGGCCCTGCTTTCAGAGGGGTAAGAGCAATGTCATTTAGTTAAGCAGGAGAGAATGGTTCTGTAAAATAACTCAGTCCCTCACAGGGCAATTCAAATTACCAGCAACCTCATAAATAAATGCAATCACATCAATATACAACTGGCAAACTATCAAAAAGTGAAGTCTGAACTGATCTTATTACACTATTTGGCTTCAGCTATCAGCTTTTATGCAAACAGAAACACATTGATTGGTTAATTCATAATCTTTTAATGTTGGGAGAGCCAATTTGCTATCATTATTTTTACTATCCTTTCAATATGTAGAACCAACTATATAAATTCAAACTATCAGAGTGACTAAAGGTCCTAGTAAAGAATGAGTTATTAACTCATGTCTGGCTGGGCTTTTTTTTTATATTATTATTAATCCTTCCTACACTAAGAACATTAGCTCTAGTACCCTTGTATCAGTTGGGCCTCTTTTCTCTCAACTTCAACACCCATATCTAGTCTGTCACAAAATCCTGCCAATTTGTTCTTTTCAAATGTCTCTAGAATCCACTCTTCCACTCCCACGACCACCAGTCCAGGTCAGGCCCTCATCACCCCACACTTGGTTCAGCACAACAGACACGGAGCATCTATGATGATTTGCCTTTTTTTTTTTTTTCCAAAACCTGCTCGTCAATCTGATGGTAACTATCTCTTCATCTTTGTATCACTGCAGACCTGATCCAAATTCTTTATACTCAGGAGATTTTTTTTAACCAGGTTCATGAGACTCGGGCAAGACCTGAGATACTGTCTACAGATCTTCAAGCTCCCACTAATCTGTTTTTTGATTCTATTTTGGTGCACACAGTCCTATCCCACCTACCCGTGCTGCTATCCAGCCCACACTCTTCCATATCCCATTAGTCCCTTACTAACAATTCTAGTAGATTGCTGAAATAGAATAGAACCAAAAACTGAAGGAACCTGTGTCTTCAGTATTTCCCCCAGTAATAACTCCTGGGTCTCATTTGCTGGCAGCCTTGCCTCTGTTAGCCTTCTAAAAGATGGAGCACTCTGAACTCAGCCTTCAGCATCCTTCTCCTTTCTATTTTCATTCCATCTCGAGATGATCTCATCTGGTACCATAAATATCGTTATACCAGCAACTCCTGCATTTGTACCTTCAGCCTTGCTCCTTCCTGAGCTCCCGATTCAAATATCCAAATAAGTCAATCGGAGAAAGACAAACATTATATGGTCTCATTCATTTGGGGAATATAAAAAATAGCGAAAGGGAATAAAGGGGAAAGGAGAAAAAATGAGTGGGAAATATCAGAGAGGGAGACAGAACATGAGAGACTCCTAACTCTGGGAAACGAACTAGGGGTGGTGGAAGGGGAGGTGGGCGGGGGGTGGGGGTGACTGGGTGACGGGCACTGAGGGAGGCACTTGATGGAATGAGCACTGGGTGTTATGCTATATGTTGGCAAATTGAACTATAATTTTTTTAAAAATCCAACTGTATGCTCAGAATTTTCCCAGGGAAATCAAATAAAGCATGCGCAAAGGCTTACCCAGTCTTAGTAAATGGTTATCACCATCCATCTTATTACCTAAGCCAAGAATGTTGTTGGGTTTTTTTTTAAGGTTTATTTTATTTATTTGACAGAGAGAGAGCACGAGCAGAGGGAGTGGCAAGCAGAGGGAGAAGGAGAAGCAGAATCCCCACTGAGCAGGGAGCCTGATGTGGGGCTCCATCCCGGGGACTCTGGGATCATGACCTGAGCCAAAGGCAGACGCTTAACCAACTGAGCCACCCAAGTCAAAACTTTGAATTCACTTGCCTCCTAAAATCCAACCCAACAGTATATCTCTCTATCTCTCTGAAATATACCTCAAATCCAACCCCCAGAACCACTCTATTGCCGTCACCTTAGTCTGAGTCATTAACATTTCTCAACTGGATTCTTGCTATAGACTCCCAGCTGGTGATGAGGTCTGTCACTACTGCAATATTCATTCAAAGTATCAGACCTCATTTAAAAAGTAAAGAAAGTTAAGGGACCCCTGAGTGACTCAGTTAAGCATCCAACTCTTGAGTTTGGTCATGAGATCGAGCCCCGTGTCAGGCTCCGTGCTCAACTCAGAATCTGCTTGAGATTCTCTCCCTTTGCCTCTCCCTCCTATTCTGCCCCTCTCCCCACTCGCACACTCAGGCTCACTGTCTCTTGCTCTCTCTCTCTCTCTCTAAAATAAATAAATAAAATTCTTTTGAAAAAAGAAAAAGTAAAAGTAAAGAAGGTTAGCTTGACATGATGTACATTTAATGAAACCCTATTGCTGTTAGAAATGATCACATTGGGGACACCTGGGTGGCTCAATGGTTGAGCATCTGCCTTCAGCTCAGGGTGTGATCCCGGGGTCCTGGGATCAAGTCTCGCATCAGGCCCCCTGCAGGGAGCCTGCTTCTCCCTCTGCCTATGACTCTGCCTCTCTCCATGTGTCTCTCATGAATAAATAAATAAAATCTTTTTAAAAAAAAAGAAAGAAATGACCACCTTGTTTCTTATTTTCTCATTCTTCCTCTGTCCTTTCCTTCTTCTATGTGTATCCTCCTCATTCAGACTCCTTTTCCTTCTCTCTCCCTCTTCTCAATTTCCTTTCTCTCTTCCTCTCCCTATTATTTTGCTGCACTACTAGACGCACAGTATAGCAGGAAAATGCTAGGAGGTAAAAGTAAAAGCTTTATTCCTGTGGTCTGTCATGGTGAAGGAAAGTAATTATGACGAAGTCAGTTTATATTTCTGGCCCTCAGCTGTCTCATCTATTAAATAAAGAGATTATAGTAGATGGTCTCTGAGGTCCCTTAAAGTTCTAGAAATCTATTCGAGGTATTTATTGAGTAAAGTGCTATGTTCCTTGTTCTTAAAAGTAGGTAAATTCAATATTTTATATTTCCCTGAAGGGAAAAAAGCAAATTAGTTTTTTTTACAAGGCCTTCAATTGATCCTTCTCTACCAGGGGTCAGTGGCTCTCGATAGAGAAAATGCACCTCTCCCTGGGTATAATCAAAATGTTCGATATTTCTGTGGTTATTTCTGTCTTTGGGCCCTCCTTGGGACAAGCAGTTTCCAAGAAGAGGCCAATAGGCCACTTAATATGAAGACTATTAAGTTGTATTCCAGGTTCAGTGCTAAGCCTTTTTTAATCCTTGAAACAAGTCTACATAAGGTAAGTATAATATTATCATTCCTCTTTTTACAGAAGAGGAAACTAAGCTATAAAGAGGTTAAGAAACTTGTCTAAGGACACAGCTCATGGACAGTGGAGCCAAAATTTGGGCCCAAATCTATCTGACTTGAAAGCCCATGCTCTGAAAGATCACCTATTCTATCTCCTTCCAGAAATACTGTCGGAAGTCTATCCTTGCAGGTGTCTATCTCCTCTTGGACTGACAAAACATGTGGCCTCTTGTTGTCCTGGAGACCACACCCTACTCTCTACCTGACCCAATAGGATCAACCACACTGCAAGAGCTTTCAGAGCAAAAACTTGTCATTTCTTCTGGTACTGGAACCAGCCCTGTGGGTGCTCAATAAATGCTGTGGACTGAGAAAGGCCATAGTAAGAAGCAACTTGCCATGTAGAAGTGCCTAATGCAAATTCTAGCAGTGTAAAGTCAAAGGTTAGGATGAGAGAGAGATTGTGCTGGGACTGGAGCTATGGTCAGACTTCCCAGAAAAATCTCATTTCTATGACCTCATTATCATTTGCAGAAAAATAGAGCGATTGATACCCCTAGAGAATTACTTGAGAAATGATTGAAAAATTGTTTTAATTAAGACTCTAGGTATTTAAGTGAAATATCAGGTCAGCACATTTGTGGAAGAATTTTCCTTTTTAAAAGGCTTCAAAAGGTCTTCAGAAGTAGGATTTAATTTGCATGACCATCTCCTGAGCAACATCAGAGCAGAACCAACTCTCAGGGAGTCTTTTGTACCTAAGGAACGTATGGGTCTTCTGGCCAAGACCAAATTGGCAGAGTCTCTAAAATTCTGCTCATCCCCTGTCACTAAGACAACTGTGTTTGAGAAGATAGAAGACCCTTGCTGAAGTCAAAGGCTACTGAAGCACCAAGATGTCTTCCTGCGGCACTGATTTGATGCAGATAAAAAGGCAAAATTTGTAGCATTGTGTGTTGTCATTCAAATGTCTACAACCCACCCTTGGAATTGGTTGTCTAAATCTCCATAAAATAAAGAGTTTTAGATGGACAGAGAGATCCATCTAAAACTTTGGGATGTTCTTCAGTTAGAGAACTGTAACACTGGTGAGGCAACAGAGTAAGAGGCCTCAGTCGACAGGGATAACAGTATCATTGGAGCAGTGGGCAGGAACTCCCAATGGGTGCCAACCAGCCTCAAAACAAAGATCCACACTGGTAATAGCAGAACAAGTGTTTGGGAGGTGGTGAGTCTCAATGGAAAACATGTGCATCAACCAAGACCAGGCCAAAGAAAGGGAGAGAGCCTGAAGGTAAGTAAAAAAGTAGGGAAAAGTTCATCTGCCAGTAGTTTTGCCTGTTAAGTGCTCAAAGTCAAAGTTATTTACGACCATCACCCTCAGCTTAATTTTGCAAGCCAGTCCCCTCAGAATGGCATGATTTAGAAAAAGAGAGTAAGAAATAAGTAATAGTACTATATCTGCCAACGAAATACTGATTCTGGATATTTCTTCCCTTCCTTACGCTTCCTTGGTAAGAACATTTTCCCACCTTGTCTAAGAGATGGCACCAATCCAGCCTGTTTCTAATTTATAAACACTTATAATCTATTGTCTTATTGTGTTTTACTTTATTGCACTTCACAGATAATGTGTTTTTAACAAATGGAAGGTTTGTGGCGACACTGCATCAAACAAGACTGTCAGCACCATGTTCCCAGCAGCACTTGCTCACTTTGTGTTTCTGGGCCGAATTCTGGTAATTCTCACAAAATTGCAAACTTTTTTTGCCATTGTATTTGTTATGGTGATCAGTGATCAGTGATCTTCGATGTTACTACTGTAATTGCTTTGGGGTGCCACAAACCGCACCCATATACAATGGCGAACTTAATCAATAAATTTTGTGTGTGTTCTGATTGTTCCATCCACCAGCCAACTTCCCACCTCTTTCCTTCTCCTCAAGCCTCACTATTCCTAGAGATACAACAATACTGAAAGTAAGCCAATTAATAACCTTACAATGGCCTCTAAGTGTTTACGTGAAAGGAAGAGTTGCATGTCTCTAGCTTTAAGTCAAAAGCTACAAATCATTAAGCTTAGTGAAGAAAGCATGTCGAAAGCCAAGATAGGTTGAAAGTGAGGCCTAGGCCTTTTGCACGAAACAGCCAAGCTGACAACAAAGGAAAAGTTCCTGAAGGAAATTAAGTGCTACTGCAGTGAACACATGAAGAATAAGAAAGCAAAACAGACTAACTGCTGATATGAAGAAAGTTTTAGTGGTTTGGATAGAAGATCAAACCAGCCACAACATTCCCTTTAGCCGAAGCCTAATCCAGAGGAAGGCTCTAACTCTCTTCAATTCTATAAAGGCTGAAAGAAGTATAAGAAGCTACAAAAGAAAAGTTCGAAGCTAGCAGAATTTGGTTCAGGAGTTTTAAGGAGAGAGGACATCTCCGTAACATAAAAGTACACAGTGAAGCAGCAAATACTGTTGTGGACACTGCACCAAGTTATCCAGAAGGTCTAGCCAAGATAATGAATATGGCTACACTAAACAGCAGATTTTCAATGTAGACCAAACAGCTTTCTATTGGAAGAAGATGCCAACTAGAACTTTCATAACTAAAGAGGGGAAGTCAATGCCCAGCTTCAAAGATTCAAAGGACAGGCTGACTCTCCTTTTAGGGGCTTATATAGCTGCTGCCTTGAAGTTGAAGCCATTGCTCAACCATTCCAAAAGTCCTAAGGCCCTTAAGAACTATGCTAAATCAAAAAAAAAAAAAAGAACTATGCTAAATCTACACTACCTGTGCTCTATACATGGAACAACGAAACCTAGATAATAGCACATCTGTTTACTAGTTTACTGCTTTACTGAATATTTTAAACCCACTACTGAGACCTATTGCTCAGAGGAGAAGATTTCTTTCAAAATATGACTGCTCTTAGCCAATATACCTTGTCACCCAAGAGCTCTAATGGAGATGTACAATGAGATGAATGTTGTTTCTACCCCTGCTAACACAACATCCATCCTGCAAACCATGGATCAAGAGGTCACTTTTATTTTCAAGTCTTGTTATTTAAGAAATATATTTTGCAAGGCTACAGCTGCCATGGACAGTGATTCATTCCCATGAAGGGTCTGGGTAGTCAGTTGAAAATCTTCTGGAAAGGCTTTACCATTCTAGGTGCCATTATGAACATTCATGATTCATGGGAAAAGGTCAAAATATCAACACTAACAAGAGTTTGAAAGAAGTTGGTGCCATTCCTAATGGATGACTTGGAGGGATTCAGGACTTCAGTGGAGGGAGTAACTGCCCATGTGGTAGAAAAAGCAAGAGAAATAGAATTAGAAAAAAAAAAAAAAAAAGAAATAGAATTAGAAGTGAGCCTAACACTTGATGGGATGAGCTGGGTGTTATACTATATGGTGGCAAATTGAATTTAAATTTTAAAATGTAAAAAAGATAATAATAATTTAAAAATAAAGTGATAAACATAGAAAGACAAAAAAAAAAAGAAGTGAGCCTAAAGATGGGACTGAATTGCTGCAATCTCATGGTAAAAATTGAATAGATGAGGAATTGTTTCATATGGATGAGCAAAGAAAGTGTTTCACGAAATGGAATCTACTCCAGGTAAAGATGCTTTGAGGACTATTATATAGATTTAATTGATGAAGCCTCAAGTTTGAGAGGATTGACTCCGATTTTGACAGAAGTTCTACTTGGGTAAAGTGCTACCAAACAGCATCTCATGCTACAGATTAATTATTAGTGAAAGGAAGAGACTTCCATGCACAAATTTCATTATTGTCTTATTTTAACAAATTGCTATAGCCACCCCCAGCCTTCGATGACCACCATCCTGATCAGTCAGCAGCTATCGACATCGAGGCAAGATCTTCCACCAGCAAGAAGATTATGACTCACAGGGGCACCGGGTGGGGGGGGCGGTGCTTAGTCAGTTAAATGTCTGCCTTCAGCTCAGGTCATGATCTCAGGGTCCTGGGCTCAAGACCCAAATCGAGCTTTCTGCTCAGTGGGGAGTCTGCTACTGCCTCTTCCCCTTGCTCGTTTTCTCTCTCCCTTTCCCTCTCTCTCTCTCTCTCCCTCTCTGTCTCTCAAATAAATAAATAAGATCTTTTTTAAAAAAAGATTATGACTCACTGAAAGCTCAGAGGATGGGTTTTTTTTTTATTTAAATTCAAGTTAGTTAACATATAGTGTATTATTAGTCCAGAGTAGAATTCAGTGATTCATCAGTTGCATGGAACACCCAGTGCTCATTCCATCACGTGCTCTCCTTCATGCCCATCACCCAATTACCCCATCCCCCCACACGCGCCTCCCCTCCAGTAACCCTCAGTTTCTTCCCTATGGTTAAGAGTCTCTTATGGTTTGCCTCTCGTTTTTATCTTATTTTTCCTTCCCTTCCCCCATGTTCATCTGTTTTGTTTCTCAAATTCCACACATGAGTGAAATCATACGGTATTTGTCTTTCTCTGGCTGGCTTATTTCACTTAGCATAGTACCCTCTAGTTCTACCCACATCATTGCATTTGGCAGGATTCCATTCTTTTTATGACCGAGTAATATTCCAGCATATTCCAAATATGCTGCAGTTCCATTGTATATACATACCACATCAGAGGATGGCTTTTTTTTTAAGATTTTATTTATTTATATGAGAGAGAGAGAGAGAGCACGTGCACAAGTGGGAGGAAGGGCAAAAGGAGAGGCAGAAGAAGAATCCCCATGGAGTGCAGAGTCTGTCGAGACGCTCAGTCCCAGGACCCTGAGATCATGACTTGAGCCAAAGTCAGACACATTCAACCAACTTAGCCAGCCAGGTGCCCTGGTGGATGGTTTTTTAATTAAGGCATATACATTGTTTTTAGACATAATGCTATTGCACAGTTTATAGACCACAATATGGTGTAAACATAACTTTTCCATGTACTAGGAAACCAAAAAATTCATTTGACTCCGTTTATTGCCATATTTGCTTTATTGCAGCGGTCTGGAACACAACCCACAATATCTTCAGGGTATGCCTGTATTTTCTCTAGTCAATCCCAGCACACAACTAAAAGAGAAAAACTCAACCAAAGGGAAAAAAAAAAAAACAATGACAACAGACAAGAAATTCAGGTAAACAAACACAGTCTTTCTTTCTCTTAACTCAAGAAAGGTAACATTATTGACTCTACCCACCAAAAGAACATTAAGCACTTTATCCATCCCACAAAACTCATTTTTTTCCTGCCTTCTTTTCAAAACTAACTTTTAAATTCCAATTTTCTTGAAAGTATATCGAGACGTGACATTCTAAGCAATCACTGAGAAGTGTAAAGGAGAGTATAATAGCTGCAATTAACTCTGTTTATATACCAGACAGACTTACATTTCACTATAAATATTCCACATGAAAATCTTTCAAAGAAGGCCAATTATGCTGAGAGGTTTATCTGTATGGCATTTGTCAAAAGAAAAAAAATATGCCTCAATTCCTATTCGAAAAAATTATTTCCTGGCATAATGTGAGATTGTACACTCACCAAAGAGAAAAATGAGGAGGAGTCTTGAGCTAGAATGATAAAATGCATCTACTTTTAGCTGTAGGCCTCATCCCTGCACCCCCATCCTGTCATAAAAACACTGAGCACATGCAAAAGGATGCTAGTTCACATCATCTTAATTCTAACCCTAGCACTGGTCACTGAGAGGACATTAGTGGGAAGAGAAAATTTCCCTATCATAAGTGATCTGCTCTAGAAAAGTCCATTCTGTTTCTAACCTTAGAGCTCAAGAGGAAATTACCATTTGAAACTAAAGTCTTTTTGCCCTTATAATTTTTACTTAGAATGTGTGAACATAGGGACGCCTGGGTGGCTCAGCGGTTGAGCAACTGCCTTTGGCTCAGGATGTGATCCCGGGGTCCCAGGATGGAGTTGCCCATCAGGCTACCCGCAAGGAGCCTGCTTCTTCCTCTGCCTGTGTCTCTGCCTCTTTCTCTCTCTGTGTCTCTCATGAATTAAAAAAAATCTTTAAAAAAGAGGAAAAAAAGAATGTGTGAACATTCATTTTGTGCTTCCTCCCCAACTGGTCATATACTGTTTATCTTAGTTTTTAGGGAGCGAGAAACAAAACCTTTTAGTGTTCCTGTTTTCTTTTCTGTCCTTTTTGTACCCAAGGCTCTTGATAACAAATGTGGCCTTCAATCCAATTTAGCAGAAGAGTTTGCATACATTTTGCAATATTAGTTATAACTTCTTTTTTTGTTTTTAATTCTTTTAAAGTAGGCTCCATGCCCAGTGTGGGGTTTGAACTCATAACTCTGAAATCAAGAGTTACATGCTCTACCGACTGAGCCAGCCAAGTGTCTACAAGCCAGCCATATAAGTTCTATGATCTGGTCCTTTTGAAGCCCTACAAGTCCCACTAATCTAATCTAGAAAATCAGTTCCTCTGATCAAAGTATTTCTGAGAAAGACATCCATACATATAACCAGACAGTCATTGGCAACAGGAAACAGGACTATTACTCATTGGCCAGGCCCTAGCAGTTGTTTACAGCCTGCATCTGTTCTGAGAGGTTATAGCTTCTATTCTGATTGGTCAACAACCAAGCCATCTCAGCTGCTAAATATTAACACCCTGAATGTGAGTCCAAGAAAATCTTGATCAAATTTGCCTTTGAAATCTTTCAAAAATAAGAAATACCTACCAGATAATTGAATTCATTAGCTCTGGGGTTGACATCACTGGAACTTCATTAATAGCCTCACTCTTCTACATAAGAAATGAGTGGCAGTTTTCCCCTCAAATCTTCACAGCAAAACTGGAGCAAGACTTGTCTGCAGGTACTACCCTTACCAGCTTGCCTCCCATTCAGTCTTCCAACCCCATCCCTCACTACAGCATCTCGTCTCCCCACAAGCATCTCCTTAGGGTTACTCTGTCTATACCCTCACCTAGGGTGATCATGGTCATTTCTGCCTCTGTATCAATGTGCATTGTTGTAAATGTACTAAACTGAACTTAGCCTTTCCTTTAAATCTGGTACTTGGCCCACACCTCCTAGTTCAGCAAGGACTCCCCCAACCAGTCACCCAAACCAAAAACCTGGCAGTTATTCCTGACTTCTAATTCCCCACTAATCCCCATATTCAATAACTCAGCCAATTATTCCAATCTACTTTCCCTTCTTAGTTATCCTGAATCTTTCACACTCATTCTCTCTCCACTAACACAGCTTAGTTAAATCTCTCATACTTCTCCCATTTCTCCACCATATAAACATAGATTACCTTCCTAGCTGGTCTCCTTGTTTCTTCTTTATTCTCCAAAATGATGCCAGAATCCTCTTTCAGAAACAACTAAACACACACACACACACACACACACGGACTTGCTTTCATATTAACTTTCATAGCTCTCTGTGCATAGCATTATGCTAACACTATCATACTATACTCTAAAGTGTTGAGAATTATTTGTCTGTCTTCTCAACAAGACTATCAGCCAGTTGAGGGCAGCTTCTAAGTCTTAGTAAGCTTCCCTGATACCATGAGTAATGTAGTAGGTGCTCACTTAATGAGTGAACTGGAAAACCCTACTGATGCTACAGAAGAAGAATTTAAGAAATGAAAGAGTTAAGTTTGGAAAGGTATATGGAAACAAAACTGCCTCTCCGGGACTTCTCAACAGAAGGAAAAAGAGAATGTAACTAACACAGGGCTTCTTAACCTTCGTTGGACTATGCATCATTTTGAAAATCTGATGAAAATTAAGGGCTCTCTCCAAAGGAAAAAAAATATGCCTATACCTGTCACACAAAAGTCTACATATAACTTCAAGGATTCTCTCTACAGATGTCCTATGGATCCGAAAGTCCTAAGTGTCATAGGAAAACATGTGGGATAGTTCAGGTGAGTGTGAATGGAATGAGTATTTGCTCCAGGAAGTAAGAAAACTTTCCCTACCTCACACATTACACAAAACTATAGATCAGATTCATTAAAGGACCAAACAATTTTTTAACTACAAGTTATTAGAGAAAATATTTTTATAATCCTGAAGCAGGTGCAAAGCCATAGAGGAAAGGACTTATGATAGATTTGACTACATAAACTTTGGAACAAAATAGGGCACCATGAATGAAGAAAGAAGACAAAGGTCAAAATCTTTAAAGTATGTGAAATACACGAAATAAGTATATATAAGTACATCCAGAAAATACATAAAGAATGACTCCAAGGCAATAAAATAACAAATACCACCATGGAAAAAAGTGGACAATGGACAAAAATAGACATCCCATAGAAGAACAAATCCAAAGCATCAACTAGTTCAGGAAAAAAAAAATTCAACTTTGATCAATCAACAGCATACAAATTAAAACATTCTTTTTCATCCACCATGTTGGCAAAAATTAACAAGATGAATAATATCCAGCACTGCCGAGGATACGGAAAAAATGGCTACTGTCATGAACACCAATGGTGGAAATGAAAATCAGTATTCTTTCAGAAACACAATTCAGCAACCTCTGTCAATATTCTAAATACCCATACAGCTTTACCCAGCAATTCCACCTGTAAGCCTCTATTCTAGAGAAATGTTTGCACCTGTGCACAAAGAAGCATAAATAAGGATATTCACTGCAGTGTTGTTTATAGTGGAGAAAGCCAACTGGCCATCTAGAGGGGAGCCCAACTACAATTTAAAAGAATGCAGTTGGCCTATTTATACCCTCTAAGACATATGGGTCAATGACAAGAAAATGTGAACGTATACGATGCCATCCCATCTGCTTTTGTAAAAACCTGCACACTTAAATATATGTGTAGTTGGGTGTGAAAGATCTGCACACAAAGAAAACACCAACCAGTTATTACCTCTGGGGAAAAGAGTGAAATTAAGGAGGGATAAGAAGATAGTACACTTACTTTTTCGTCTATATTCTGAGATTGTTTCACCATTTTGCAACCAGGATAAATGGGAATAGGGCAAATTTTTTAGAGAACATTCCATTGTGTTGCCCAAGTCCTTTATTCTTTCTGGCCTCTGGAACATATCACAATTTTGCCTAATTTCTGCTGTTCGCTGACATTTCATTTAATCCACAAATGTATGCTCTCTCTTAGTGCACACCAGAACCTGGTTCCTGTGGGTGGCTCTCACCAGCCTTTCCTCATGGGGGCGGAGAGCCACATGACTCACCAACTGCAAAGTCATAACAACATCATATAGAAACTGGAGACATTGACCTGTGTTTTGTTTGTGCCATTTATTCTGTTCTCTTTGAGAATTTTACAGAAGAAACCATGATTCTGTATAAATGAGTAGTGTTCAATGACAGGTCTAAATTCGGTTGTAAGTTAAATGACATTGCTTTTGGTAAATTTAGCGTGTGGGCTGTGAAATATGTAAGTTTATGAAAATGTTCTCATAACCAAATGGGAAATAGAAAAGATAAACCAAATTGCTTCTAGTAGAGATCACTGTGGTAATCTGCTATTAATCCCTCTTCATCCCAGGAATTAAGTATTCATTTCCCCTCTGGATTTCCTCAGGATAATCATGTTCTAATCCATAAGAGTTCTTTCTCTCTCACCTCCAATTGCCAGGTTGAGTCTGTGACTCATGAGAGGCATTTACCTACACTCCCACTCTGGTCCACCCCACTCACTATTCCGTTAAAACCGTGTGGTCTCTTGATAAATGGAAATATATACAGATGAATTTGCAGAGCTACTTTTCAATGAGACAGATTACTCCAAATATCACATTCTTCCACGAAGGTCATCTGATTTAAATCATTATTCTTTTCAAAAACTAGCTATATTTCATGTAAACAAGAAGCATTACAATAGTATATGTGGGGGCTATGTCTCAGCAATAAGGGGGGTGTCAGTATTAGCGTTTCCAATTATGAGGAGAGGACAGAGACATGGAAAGGCTTAAATTCCTGGAATTCACAGCAAAATCTGAACCTGGAAATATTACCAGGTTCCTTTTTTCCTTTCTTAGGTACAAAACTGACACCCACACATGGCTCTAGCATATTCCCATAGTAATCACCCCAGACAGCCCACAGTCTCAAGCCAGTATCTGCATTGAGGCTCAAGTGCCCTGCATTTTGGCAAAGTAGAGATGACAGCCCTGGGAAGCATGAATGTAGAACTCTAGACCTTTTACCGTTGATTCCCCTCCTGGACCTGAGCTGGAGGCAGGGCATAAAGGCAAACAGAAATATTTCTTTCTCCATATTTAATGCCAGCTGTGTGATTTGCTTTCCTGGTCTACCCCCACAAACATGGCTAAAACGTGCCCTACTGAGAGGCACCTGTGAGAAGATGTACTCTGCATCATCTCATCCCATCTCATGTTCGTCCAGAGTGTGCAGACTCCAGAGTGACTTCTATGAATCGGGATCCATCTTGCAGAGTGCAGCTTTATGCATGCCTCATTTAAATAGGCCACTCTGTGCAGTAGATGTTATTATAAGTGATGCTCCCACACGCTACAGATTTTAATGCATCCTAGAAAGCAAATTACTGTCAATGATAAGTTATATGACATTCCTGACCAAATTAGTTGGTTATTCATCTGAAGACCAACAAACTCAGCCTCTATTGAACTGTGAAGGAAGGGGAAAAGCATCAAATGATTCTATAGACGTTCTATAATGTGGGGTTGGGACACAGCTACATTAGAATCCTTGCCTGAGCATGGCTGAACTGCAACAGGTCTGGAGAGGTCAATTAGTGCAGCTCCTGCCTCAGCCTGCTGCAGACTCCAGGGATCCATTACCATAGTCCAACAGAAAGAAAAAGATATAGACCAAGAAAATGAGTGTCTTGTTGCACACTTGACAGCTACATTTTTCCTAGGGCTACTCCACTGGAAGTGGAACAAGATGTCAAGAATAACTTGGGGGAAGTTTAAAAAAAAAAAATAGTCCTAGGGATATAAGAAAGTTGGCTATGACTCAAATAAATGAAGCAGGAAAAAGCCAGAAGGGCAGCATTCGATGAGCTCAGATCACCCCTCCCCTGGCAGACACAAGCTACTCTACCAATTCTAATGTATTTGCCAGTGGATGAAGGAGAAAATGGGGTTTGGGAGCTATATTTCTTTTTATTTCCATGCTTCTAATTGTTCTTAATCCACACTCCCTGGACGGCTTAAGCATTAATAGGCTGAAGCTATGTTCTAGCATTACACTGGGTTAATTATACTCTTGGGTTGCAAAGGACAGAAATAATTTCACTTGGCCTACCTCAAGCGATGAGGTTATAGAGAGTAAAACAGAGTAATCAGTTATCCAGAGTAATGAATGTGGCCTCTCCTCTCGCTACCTGTCCATGCCCACTCTCACCATTTTCTAAGCCTCAAGCCAGTTGGCTGATCCTCTCCATATTTCTCAGTTCAAATTCCAGAGATTGTCTGCTTTAATAAATGTGATTATCCTGAGGTCAGAGCTTCTGCTGTTAGGCCATGCGTGCTACAAGCTAGCTACCAGCCTATGAGCTGGCTGCCTCTGGGGTCAGGTGTCTACCTCTGGTCCAATCAGATGCTAGCTCACTGCACAAGATACAGCTCCAGGCAGCTGCTTTAGCAAGAGGTTGGGAATAAAAGTAGCTTTCCTTAGAAAACAAGGATGATTGTCTCAAGCTTATGTCTATGCCCAATACTTAAGTAGAAATAATCCATTAATTTGGAGGCAAGAATCTTTATAGGAGCAGGACCAGCTTCGTGAGCTCATGACCTGTGCAACTGCACAGGACACCTGGGCTGAGAAGGGCTCCCACTCGGCCTAATGCTCCACTGTGGCCGTCTCATTCTTAATGATTTTTTAACAAGGGGCCCTACGTTTTCATTTTGCCTGGGGTCTTGCAAATTATCTAACTGTTCCTGTATAGGAGTTTGTATTATAAAAAGTGAAGGGAGTTTCATAGAATCAAATGATTTTGGATCCAAGAGTTCTTCTGAGATCATTTACTCCAAATACTCATTTGACAGATAAGAAAACCGAGGTCAAAGAAAGGATAATTGGCTTAATCAAGATCCCACAGTGAGTACTGGCAATGTCAGACTAGAAACAGATTCTTATCACTCTGTGTCCAATCTTCTCATTCCTCCATGTGGCAGGCTTCCCAGCAGAGAGGACTGCCTGACACTTAGTCTATTTTGCCAAAATATTTGGTAAGCTATTTCGAATTCTCATAAAACGAGGCTGATACAAAAACACAAATGTCGATCTTTCCTTGTTCAGTCTTACAGTTTATTTCCTCACCTATGACCTCCTCAGAACAAATTCCACCGACAATTCCCAAAATCCAAAAAGGAAAACCCGAGTGGACTATGAGAAACTCTATGGAGGATCATTTGGTAACAGAGATCAAAATGACACTGTTCATACCCTCCAACCCAGCAATTCCATTTCTACTCACAGTCTCACATATGCACAAGGGCTGCTGCATGCCAAGAAGACTCATCGCAGCGTTTATTATAATAGCAAAAGATTGGAAACAACCTAAATATCCATCAACAGGAGACTGGTTAAAAAAGAAGACGATGACGACGATGACACTACATTCATACAACAGGGTATTATGTAGCTCTTAGGGAAAAAGAATTTAATCTGTATCTACTAATATAGAACAAGACCAAAATATTGTCTCATGAAAAAAGCAAGGTACAAAACAGTATACAACATGCTTCTGTTTGTGGGGGGAAAGTTATTTCATTATATGTCCTATAATTACATGTGGAGGGAATTCGTATATGCACAGAATTTGTCTGGAACTATATATATAATAAAAGAGTGACTGCCTTTGAGCAAGGGACATGGAATATTCAGGGATAGAATATGGGGCAGATTTTGATTCTATGCCCTCTGTTCCCTTAAATTTTATACCATGTGCACAGACTACGTTTTCAAAAACTAATTACTTAAATTAAATGAGCATCTGAAGAGGGACTCCATGACACTGCCAGTATTGGATCACATCTACAACAATGAAAAACATACCATTGCCATCATTTTTACTCAGGCTTTTTCTGGGATCTTGTACTCAACTTGCAGACAAAGGAAATTACACGTAGTTAAATTAGTCTGAAAAACAATTCTCTCTCCTTCCCCCTCCTCTGCTCTGCATAAAAAGAGAAATCTGAAAAAGTTTTCAAAACCTGTCTAATCCATTGTTTGTTTAGTCGTTGGCACAACCGAGTGACACAGTGGAGCAAATGAGGGATGCTCCCAATCTTCTTTTGGAAACTTGCCAGTATCATCTCAAAAGTGTCCCTCGGACTTTATCCGCTTACATTTTCTCAATGTGCCCACCATCGGGGTTCCTATGTGCTTTAACAAGAGTTTTATTTTGAACTAAAAGCACAGAGCGGGACAGAAACCTCAATACTGCCCTGGTTTAGGAGAAGCATATCTTCCTCAGATGATAGCAGAAGAGGGGAGTTTAGTCCTCTCAATAAACCCCCTTCCTTTGAGAAAACTGGTTCTTGGGTAGACAGCAAACACAGAGGAATGTCTTTCCCCCTCATAGCCTCTTTGCTGCCCCACGTCCACCCAGCCTGCATTTATACAACCCACATGTGGTAGATCAAAGGCAGCCACAAATTCTTTGACACTCCTTTCCTCAGAAAGTGAGGTCTGTTTCCATTCTCCTCGATTTGGGGACTGCTCTGTGACTGTTTGACCAACAGAATATGGCAGGCTTGGTACAATGCCAATTCCAAGTGCAGTCTTCAGCACAACTGGCAGCTTCCTCCTTGTTTTCTTAGAGTCCTAAGCAAGGCACTGTGTCAAAGTCCAATTGCTCTCCTGGAAAGAGCATGTGAAGATGCCCTAGGACTATGGAGATGGAAAGGGGCCTAAAGTCACTCCTATCAGGACATCAGAGTGTGGGTGAAACCATTTTAGACACTCTGGCCCATACCAGCTGCCAGCTGAAGAGCACCAAGCGACCCAGTCAATGCCAGGGGGAGCAGAAGAATCACCCAGCCAAGCACAGCCCAAATTTCTGACCCACAAAATTATGGGATCTAATTAAATATTATTCTGAGATGCGAAGTTCGTGGGTAGTATGTTATGCAGAAACAGATACCCAGGATACCACACTATCACCATGAAACACTGACATCTTCAAACTTTTCACATTCAGAATTCAGTCTTTCCTAATCTGCTTTAGAAGAGTGATAGAAGGATCTCATGCCAGGCAGCCATAGCTGCTGGGACAAGGGCCCAGGTCCAAGCTTAAGCAACAAAAGAATCTCTTCCCCCCAACACCTACTCCCCACAGGGCTGGAGATGAGTCTACCCGGCCAAGTTGAAGCACCATCCCCTGCCACTAAGGACGCCAGAGATCATGGGCCATGGGACCTGGAGTGGCCCAATTCATATAGGAACCACCACCACCACTACACCCTGCCGCCACTACATCCCTGAGGATGTCCTTTGACCAGCTCCAACCACTCCAATGCTCCACCAAACCATGTCAACAACCCCGTGTCTACCACCTCATGGGGGTCACATGTGTTTATTCCTGGATATGGGGTGAGAAACACACCCTCTTACTCCAGCTCTTGGCCTTTCAGGCTGGGCTGAGAGAAGGAAAGCTGAGCCTTGGAAGGAGAGATTTCTGGATCAACTTCCCTGGCCCACAATGACTGGCAGTTGCCACCCACTCCGGCCCCTGTGCCTGTTCTCACCCACCCACAGGGTTACCAAGGCCTCAGAAACCATAATTAGGGATTTCATCATACACTTCAGCTCCCTGGGAACAAATTCGTCCTTCCAGCATGCACATCCATTGTTCAACTTTCAAATGCATTGTTGGGAACTCCCTAAGTACGAAAGTAAGACACTGCCTCTTCTGAACTGTAGACGTGGCCACGAAATTCAGAAAGGGGTATTTCCAGGGTTGAGACAAAGAGGAAGATTTAGAAATAACACAAATGAAGGAGGGCCATGAGACTGGCAAACCCAGCTTAGCAAGGTCCAGGCTGTAGGGATGTGCACAGGAGCAGAGAAGCTGTGGGAGGACCCGGGGGAGGTGCACAGAGGGTCTCCCCCTCCTGCTTCCTGGCTTCCGAAGGACCAAAGACCCCTGCCGGGTTGCTGAAGGCCTTTCACCACGATCTGTACAGACAAATTAGGGACGTGGGTTGACTGGCCCATCTATGCTGATAGACCAGAGAGCCTGGGTGTTATTGGGGGAGAAAGGTGTTGCTTTGAGAGAAAACTTTTTTCTCACAAGGCACAGGAAGAAATTTTAGGATTTTCCCGAATTATCTCAACAATTTTCTCAATCTCTCACTTCAGACAAAATATTTAAGGAAAAACTATTTCCAGAGCATTCTTGGGTCACGTCTTACAGAAGCAGAGAAGAGAAGAGGGAAGGGCAGAGCCACCCAGATTACCTGTCTGGCTGCTTAGACTGGTCCAATTTCACTAAGAATCACACAAACCTCTTCATTCCTTCTGCGCGTTCACCTGACCTTTTTTCAATTTCTTTTTTCCTTTTTTTCCCCATTTACCTTAAGGGAGTAATCTAGACCCTCTGGCTTTCTTTGCATGCAAAATGTAACAGTTCTTTCTTCTTTCAGATAAAGGCAGTCTTGGGGAAAGGAACAGAAAAGCGCCTGGCTTCTTCAAATTAGCTCTGAAATAAAAGTCACTGCCAGATGTTATATAAAAGGTGACGTAATCCTAAAGCACTTCATTACATATGCAGCTCTGCTCTTCAGCCCAGGAGGAGTTTATTACATTTCGTCGATCCCATTTTCTATACCCACATCATTTTTACATAATTTTTCCTGCCTGACAGGCATCTCCACGTCCTCGCAGCAGCCCATCGGGACAGACTCGCAGCAGCACGGGGAAGCAGGTTAGCAGTTTACAAATACCGGTGCTAATAAGCCGGATTGGTCCCGGAGCCCCCACCAGGGTGAGCGATCCACCGGGTGTGGGGGCAGCGCATCTATTTCAGGGTAACAGGGAGGAAAGCAGAGCTGCGACCCCCCTTCCTTGAGGACAGGAGCCGAATCTATCCCGCAAGCAGGAAAGTGGGGAAAGGCCGGTGGAAGCTTAGCCCTGCAGGGCCATTGTGTTCCTAATAAATTCCTGGCTCCTAGTGAAATAGCCAAGGCAAGGGCATCAAGATCCGACTTCCTGCCTTTGAGGGTTGGCACAAAATTTAGAAGAAAATGCACCCTTTGCACCGATGCAAAGTCTAAGCTCCCGAGCTGCTGTCAGTGGGACCCCGGGAGGCCCTGCTGCCACCCCCCCAGGGGCAAGGCTGGAAGGCCCTGAGACGGTGGAGGGGACGGAGGCAGGCTGCGGGGAAGGGCTGGGAGAGCAGCTCCCCTAACGTCGGTGTGGGGGCCACCACACTCCGGCTGCTCACCAGAAATGAACCTACATGGCCAAGAACTCTGGGGGGCAAACCCAGGGCCCCTACCTACCACCCCAAGGGCACAGATAGGCCATCTGATTTGACAAGCTCCTTACATTTTAAGGAAAGACACCCCCTACCCATTTAAAATGAACTTCATAGGGGGCACCTGGGGGGCTCAGTGGTGCAGCATCTGCCTTTGGCTCAGGTCATGACCCCGGGGACCTGGGATGAATCCTGCATCCGGCTCCCTGCAGGGAGCCTGCTTCTCCCTCTGCCTGGGTGTCTGCCTCTCTCTGTCTCTCATGAATCAATCAATCAATCAATCAATAAAAAGAAAATGAATTTATGGTTTTAAAGTATGATTAACAGAGGTGCTCCTTCTATAAGAGCATGATTTGAATGTGAGACAAGGGGAGATATGAAGGCTTTATAGAAGAACTCTGACCCACCCCCGTGTCTTCTTCCTCAACTGCCATGGAAACCTGTGGATAAGGAGGCCCCAAAATAAATTATTCTTTTTCCTATTTGTGTCCAAGGGCAGCACATTCCTCAGTTTTACAAGTAATATCCTTCATAGGTTCAAAAATGCTTTTCCTTTTTTAAGTAGTTTTTCTTTCTTTTGTTTTGTTGTGTTTTGTTTTTGAAGATTTTATTTAATTTGAGAGAGAGAGAGCAGAAGCCAGGGGAGGGGCAGAGGGAGAGGGAGAGAGAATCTCAAGCAGACTCGCTGCTGAGCACAGAGGGGTCCCGGGGCCTGATCCTAGAACTCGGAGATCATGACCTGAGCAGAAGCCAGATGCTTCACCAACTGAGCCACCCAGGAGCCCCAGTAGTTCTTCTTTTTTTTTTTTTTTTTTTTTTTTTAAAGATTTCTGTTTTGTTTTTTTTTTTTTAATTTTTTTTTTATTTATTTATGATAGTCACAGAGAGAGAGAGAGGCAGAGATATAGTCAGAGGGAGAAGCAGGCTCCATGCACCGGGAGCCCGATGTGGGATTCGATCCCGGGTCTCCAGGATCGCGCCCTGGGCCAAAGGCAGGCGCCAAAGCGCTGCGCCACCCAGGGATCCCCCCAGTAGTTCTTCTTTATATGAAGGTTATTTGTGCCCGTAGTGTAAACAGTCAAATAATTCTACAAGTCTCATTCCAAAAACAAGGCAGTCCCAGCCCTCTTCACCTTCTGTTTTTAGCTCTTTTTTAACTGAATCACTTGCTATGTATGTCCATATTTCTAAATAACCTGTTTATGTTGCTGCTTCTAGATATTTGAGTTTAGGTACCTTATAATGACTTTGCACTATGGAAGATGATTTCATAAACACACACAGACATACACACAGCTCCACCACACATATATACTTCCTAGTACATATAATTTGGGTAAGGTTAATAATCAATATTTACAATACTATAAGTAGTAAAGTCTTGACAATTAAGTCATGCAGGATACCATATTTACCCTTTCCTGCCTGAACAAGTTTTTAACTTTCCTTATAGTTAAAAAATAAAGTCCTTTTGGGACCCCTGGGTGGCTGAGTGTTAAGCATCCAACTCTTAATCTCACCTCAGGTCATGAGATCAGGGTAATGAGTTCAAGGCCTGCAGTGGGCTCCATGCTGGGCATGGAGTCTACTTAAATAAATAAATTAAATTAAGTCCTTTATCTCATATGCTAAGCTTTTTACATACCCATTGTATTAGTCTCATAGGACTGCTGTAACAAATTACACCTACGTGGCTTTAAAGAACAGAAATTTGTTATCTCACAGTTCCAGAAGCAAGAAGTCTGAAGTCAGGGTGTCCGCAAGACTGTGCCCTCTGTGAAGGCATAGGGGAGGACCCTTCCTTGCCCCTTTTTAGCCCCGGGGAAGATCTCTGCTCTGCTAGTCACATGGTCCTTTTCCCTGTGTCTCCCTGTGTCTTCATGTGGCATTCTTCTCACTTTGTATGTCTCTCTTTGTATCTTTTCTCCCTTGTTATCAGGACATCAGTCTCCTGAAATTAAGGGCCTGCCCTACTCTTGTATGGCCTCACCTTACCTTACATCTTAATTACATCTGCAAAGACCTCATTTCGGAATAAGGTCACATTCTCAGGTACCAGGAGTTAGGACGTCAACAATATCTTTTGGGACTCACTATTCTACCCACAACATTTATCTTCACTAATTTATCTCAAACTCTGTCCAATTATCTAAATCTCCTCTGAGTATATTGAAACACTTTCTGTTTCCTATCAGGTTTCATCTCCTGTGTTGGTTTACATTCAAATGGGCTTCTCCTTTACGAGTGACTGCAGCCACAGCCCATGTACCTTCAGGTTCAAGTGCAGAAGCAGTGAATGTTTCTCTCTCAACAGTCCCACTGGCCATACGGGGTCACATGCCAATCTCACGCCAACAGTCCCAGGCAGGAGATACTGGGTGCGCATTGGCTTAAGCCTGGGTCATATGCTCCATCCCTGGGACTGGGAGTGGCGCATTCATGTAACTACGTGATGGGAGCATGGGGAATGGGTGAGTAGATGTTGGGCACCAGAAATAACTCAATGTCCACTGTAGCGTGTTAAGAAGCACTTAAAGAGAGGTCATTTTTTCCAAAGGCCAGACACAGATTTTGCCCAGCTAGAGAATTGTATGATAATCTACTCACTCCAAGAAGGTTAAGAAAACAGAAAAGAAATTGAACAAAAATACATTTAGATCTACACTTTATCCTTTTTCTGATATTATAGGGATTCGTTTGGTAATATCTAAGGGAAAAATACTTGTCACTTTAATACATTTTTACGTCCTAAAATGTTTGGGGGAGAAGGTATTATTCCACATACAAAATGTCCTACAAATGGAAGGAAATATCCTGTGGTCAAATCCCTATGATTTCAAATAGAATGATGCAGAAAATAAAAAATTCCAACCAGGCAGGCAATAACCATCCTGTTGATAAAAATGTTCCCCTGCTGAGATGCCAGAGAAGTTTTCTTCAAATGAGTTTTCACACCACACTCCAGTTGTCCAACATCATCCCTTCCCATCTACGAGGGAGAGAACACCAGTTTCGTTCTCCGCCCCCATTCCAGCATCCACCTCCGGAAAGGAGCAGGAAATATTTAACTTTAGGTTTCCCTTTCATTGGTTCCCCTACTAATTTTTTCTACTTTTGACTGAATTTTTTATACTTTTGAACTACAGATCACAAACTTTAACAGTCCCTTTATTCACTGAAACTGAATGAGCCTAAGAATTAACAATCTTCCAGTGTGAGAGGCTCAGTCAAGGCAAACAAAATCTTAAAGACATAAGATCAAAGACAACAAAATCAAAAAGAAACTTGAGGGATATGGGAAGTGGTATGATCGTTAACTTAATGTGTCAACTTGACTGGGCCCTGGGATGCCCAGATATCTGCTTAGACATTTCTGAGTGTATCTGTGAGGGTGTTTCAAAAAGAGATTAGCATTTGAATTGGCGGACTGAATAAAGCAGATTGCCCTCCCCAATGTAGGTGGGCCTCATCCCATCCTTTGAAGGCATAAATAGAACAAAACAGCAGAGAAAGTAGACTCCTCTCTGCCTTCTTGAAGTGAGACATGGAGCTTCTCCTCCCTCGGCACCCCTGTTTCTCAGGCATTCAGACTCAGATTGAGATCTCCAGCTCTCAGAGCTTCAAACTACATCCTTGGCTCTCCAGCCTGCAGATGGCGAGATCATGGGACTTCTCAGTCTCCCCATCACGTGACCCAACACCTTATAATAAATCTCTTTAGATCTATGCGGATACTATGGGTTCTAGTACCTGGAGAGCCCTAATACAGATGGAGTCAGAGGGGAGCTAGAAAAAAAGGAAGAGAGAGAAATCCAGGAAAACAGTGAAAAAATAGGCTAATACAAGATAGGAAGAGCCGTAACTTCAGTATAAGGGGACCTGCACTATAGACTCAACTGCTTTGTGACTCACTGCCTACCCTGTCATCTCTTTGGGTTTACCTCCCTGGGCCACAACCTCCCCCTTGAGAAGAATGACCCAAAACATCTCTTGTGTCTGTCCAGTTCTAGCACAATGTCATCATGATTCTGCCATAGATACCACCCACGCAGTTAACACTCAGGGGATGGGTGCCTACCTGGCAAGGTCCTCACCTGTGTGGGAATGACAGTCAAGCAGCTCATGGGAGGAGCTAGATTTAAATGCTACCTTTGCCAATATAGCCATCTTCAGCATTCTGAGATCAGAGGGAGGATCCCAGTGGGATGGGCAGCTAAGTGCTTCTGAATATAAAGCTGCCAAACCATCAGGCCCAAGGGAGGTGCTCTAAGAAGAGCGTTTCCTAAAAACTCAGCATTTACAATGACACATCTTGATGTGCCATTCCCAGAACCATCATGTCACCTCCTATGGGGTTTTTATGGTTGAAAAAACAACGAGCTCTCTATTCCGGGTGATATTAGCTAAAGGTCTATTACCCAGATCAATGCCCTCAACCAAACACACCAAAGTAAATATATACTCTTATGTTTTATTCACCCTTCTACTTGCTGCTGCCCTACATGTGAGAATATGAGATTTTATAGTGCAATTAGTATGGAAAAATTTGGGCCAGCAGTGACCTTTGACCCTGAGACATTAAATCACCTAGAGAACTTCTTTTTTTTTAATATGTATGTGTGGGCCTATTTCCTAAAAATTTTTGCTTAATTGGTCTGGTGAAGAGATCCAAGCATCAGTCTCTCTTTAACCACTCCGCAGGTGATTCTACTGTGCGGCCAGGATGAAAACCACAGGGCTGAGGGGCTGCAGTGTTTCCAGAGGGCTCAGAACAGCCGCAAACACTTCTAGCACATGTGCCTCAAATTCCCAATATTCTTGGCCAAGAATTCTTCACAGAAGAAAAGTTCCTCCCACAACAGCACTAGATACTGTGTATTTTGGTCTAGCTTTTCTCTTTCCCCTATAGAGCTTGCATCTGGTGTAGACATTCCGCAGGCAAGGAAAGGTCCTACCAAGGATGAGAAAAGCCACCAGATTTTCTGCCAAGCTTTGAAACTTGGGGCTTACACTGGCATTTCAGAACTCACACTAATAATCTAGTATCTCCATCTAAGGAAATGGGATCCAATGCCAAGTCCTTGTAGCTCTGTGATATATTCATCAACAAAGCAATGTCTTGGGTAGTGACGAAGGTAGAACCAATGCCCATATGTTCCTGAATATTAAACTTTCTCCAGTATTCTGAAAAGACTGTCTCTCCGTGGAGTTTAAAAGCTATATCCATTTCTCCTGGACACTATCACACAGTTTGGTGTGGACTTTTACAGAGAATTATCTGGTTTCTGTGGCCTTTTTTCACATTTAAAAATTTGGCTATAAGAATCTTCCCTATAGTCTGCCATGTATTCAGTCCTTAAAATCTATCAGCCACCGTATCAGACACTAAAATACAGTATCTCTAATCCACAGGACAACCTTGCGAAACAAGCACTATTTTCCCAAGTTTACTGATGAGAGGTTTCATAGCTAGTGACTGTTCGAGCTGGGATTCAGATTCAGGTCTGTCTGGCTCCAAAAATAACAACCTTTTCACAATGCTCTACTGCCCACAGAAAATCTGTTGGAAGGTCAGCAACTGTAACAAAACAATAAAAGTAGATATTTGTATAGCAAATGTTTTCTCCTGACTCCCTGAGCCATGGAAAGGCATTCCTAGGGCATAGCTTCCGTATCCTCGACTTCAGTTAAAAAAAAGTCTTTAGAGCCTCCCGTCCTTTGAGAATGGAAATACTTCCTGATTAACTTGTGTGATGCGTTATAACCACTTCTAAATGGCATATAATCAGGTCCCATAGATGATAAATCAATATGGCTAGCAGAGTAGGAACCAGAAGGTCCAAGAGACACACAGCTTTTTGAGTCAATGAACGAAAAAATTCCTAACAAGGCGTCCAAGTTGTTATGCTAGTGGGACTTCTTGAAAGAGAAAGGAGACTTGGTGCAGATGCCAGGAACATTAATTCAACCACACTTAAAGTGCAATGGCGAAGAAAAAGCACACATGCACTCCGTCCCTATCCTCACGAAGCTTTCAGTCTAATGGTGGGGCAACAGGCATTAATCAAATAATCCTACAAACATGATCATGTGTAAAGTACTATGAAGGAAAAGCATGGAGTCCTTTGACAACATATAGATCAGGAGCCCTAATCTAATTAGGGGCAGGAAGGAGCCATGTACAGTAAGAAAGACTTCCCTGAGGAATTTCTATTTTCCCAGTAAGAGTTCATTGTTCCCAAGTTAGCTGATGGCATGTTCCGTTTTATGTAACAATGATAGCTAGGTACGGTCTACTCTCCAACCTCCATTTCAAAGCCACCAACCAAACCCATGAGATGATGGATATTGGCACCTGCCAAATTTCTTGGTCACCTGCTCTTCCAAGGTTTGAATTTCTACATTTTATGTTTGCCAGCATAGACTCAATTGCCTCCCTTTTCCTGACCCTTCTGTTCTTCTCTTCCCCACTCTTTAAACCCAACTTAACAATCGTGTATCCGTGGGATGATGGTCATTCTCCTGTATCTTCAAAGACAAGGAAATTAGGATTCTTGCCAGCCTTTTTAGAATAAGGAAAGACTCCCCCCAGCACCATACAAGCCAACTGAATTGACTGAGAGCCTATAATGTTTAGTCAGCTACATTCATCCAGGGCTGTCTTAAGGAAGCCAGGAAGAGCAGGACCCAAACAGACAAGCCCCTACCTCTCTTGGTAGGTCATGCAAAAGTTGGATGAATGTTATAGTTTGAATAGTTAGATCCCCACAGAGTTGGCTCTTCTCACAGAGATAATCTAGTCTTAAGGAATGGCTGTCTGTCCCCTCTTCTCTATTAGTAGGCAGAGGCTGCCTCACCATCCCCTCCAGAGTCAGGAAAGGCTATTATCTATCTCTTAGATTTAGTGAACCAAACAGACGTTTGATTTCTTTTCAGATAAAAGAGATGATGCAAATGAGAATTTTATCTTGCATGGAGGAGTGACAAAGTAGGAGAATGAATCCTACTTGATTACAATCTTCCATCATTCTGATTTTATAATTACTGAATGGAATCAATCAGCTTTCAATTGTTACCTTGGTGAAAGATTAAAACATCATTACTTGTCCTACATATTTCACACTTTAGCAAATTTTAATAAACCGAATGCATGAGAAATGGTTGTATTATCTTTCATGATATTGGGATGCTAATGACATTTCTATTGATTTTAATTCACATTTGTTGGTCAAAAAGAGTCAGATTCCAACGAGGCATGACATCCTATAATCAACACTAACAAATGAAGACCACTGAACACTGAAATGGGCCAAATGAAATCATTAATCAGAAATATCATAAAATAATTACCAAAAAACTAAGGGGGTCTTATCTTCCTAATGAACATCTTTTATGGTATATTGATTCATTTATAACTCTTACACATTGGTGATTTCTCTATTAAAATATTTTTCAGTAAGCATAGAAAAAGCACTTTGAAAAGGCAAAATCAGAAAAGCACCAATTTATCAATAAAGGGGATCATAAATGCCTCCCTCTAAAAAGTAAAAAAAAAAAAACCTCCTGAAGATCATATAGTGTACACAACTCCTCCTTAAAATCATTTGCATCTGAAAAATTCTTAGCCCAGTAACAGGAAAGATTATACAGAGTTATCAATAATATAGAACAGAATAATAGTTAAAGGGGAAGGTTCTGCAATTAAACATCGTGGCTTCAGATAACTTTGTCTCCTTCTCTTCTTTGCACCTCAGTCCCCTCATCTGTAAAATGGGGGTATAGTACTCATTTTATTGTCCTGGATGAAGGATGAAATGAGATAATGTGTATAAAGCTTACTTCAGCATACTCCAGTCAAACTGCATTTCCATGGTTAAAAACAGCATCAAACTTCATGTATGTGAAGATGTTGTTTCAATTCTCTCCAATGCTTTCTTGGTTTAAGTTTTTTCCATTCCTTTTCTCTCTAGCTGGTCAATTGGACTATGCTTCCTAGTGGGCTACTCAAGTCTGGGAGGGTCTGGTATCTGGAGTTCAGTCTTGCAAAAGGTAAAGAATGAGAGATGAAGAAGAGGCAAGCAAGAACAAGCTCTTAAATGCTCTACAAAGTGAACCTTTCCCCCACACACACACAGCCTCAGTCTTTAATAGACCCATAAAAATCATGATAAATGTCCTCTGTGGGATTCAATTTCTTGTAAAAGCTGGAAAAGGCAATGTTTTTCTCCAAGAGAATGTAGAAGGTAAAACATGGATGGCCCTGGAAAGTCATACAAGTGAAGATGAGGGAGCCCAGTCTTAGACAAACAAGGACAAGCAAAGAGTCACAGGAAGGGTGCCAGATGGGCCTGAGCTTAGTTGACTTGAATCTCTAAGAGGTGAGTGGTGGAGGAATGGAAATGGGGGTCCCAGGTGATACCACTGGAGATTTTATTATAAAATCAACTCTTCAAAGGCCCCATTTCCTACATTTAAAATTCTGTGGACTCCCTTTCCGTTTGGATTTTTTTGAGACCCTCAGGACACCAATTCTACATATTATTCTTCAAGTTCCAGTTAAATTCATTCTGCTGCCTTTTTTAATCAACTCTTTATTATCCCACATCTTCCCTTAAGGTTGTTCAAAATTTTACAACAAGGTGAAACCAAGTTTTTGTTTGTTTGTTCTTAATCAAAGCACTAGTTCAAAACACCCCTTGTATCAGCTGTGGAAAAAAAATTACATAAGCCATCCATACTTGGACCACAATAACGTCAACAGCAACAACAGTTACTGTTTGTTTATGGAGTGCTCACTATAAACCAAACCAGGTATCCTACTAAGTGCTTTACTGGCATTAATATATTTAACCCTTACAACAGCCCAATGAGGTAGGTTCAGTTATTACACAATACACAAGAGAGGTCACCTGTCACAGAGGAGGTGGGTGGGAAGGACAGGTGAAATAGGTGAAGGCGATTAACTTGCTGAGCACTAAGTAATATATAGAGATGCTGAGCCACTACATTGTACACCTAAAACTAATATAACACTGTATGTTAACTACACTGGGATCCAAAAAAAAAACAAAAAACAAAATAAAAGGGAATGAGAGAAGTCACTTGTCCAAGGTCATAAAGTTGGTGGTGAAACCAGGATTAGTTCGATCTCTCAGCAACTATTCATTAAGGGTTAAATACCAAATAAGCCACATTTTGTCAATCTAGATTAAAGAAAGGGGAGGCACAGTTATTTTTTTAAGTATATTTATTCACAAAAACTATAAGAGCAAACACAAAATCACAAATAGAGAGTTTTACTTCAAGGACTTTGTTGCAGGTTTCATTTTTCAAAACTAGCTGCAACAATAAATCCCATCCTACAAGTCCTCAATGTGATTTTAACTTTCCTCACATCAAGGTATGGGAATCCAGGCCCCTCCTTGAAGGTCAGAGGGTTTATGACTAATGGTAGAAGTGACACTATGTACTTCCAAAACTAGTTCATAAGAAGTTCACAGCTTCTGCCTGGTTCAGTTGGAATGCTTGCTTTTGGAACCCAACTACCATGCTAGGGGAAGGTCCAAGTACAAAGAAGAAAGCTCTAGATGTTCCAGCCAAGTTTCTAGCCGAGTCCTCAGTCAATAGTGAACTTCACCCTCTAGACACGTGAGTGTAGATCACCCTTGGATGATCTCAGATTGTCGTCAAGTTGGCCCCTCTTCTCCAAGTGCTCCCAGCTAAGGCCCCAGACATCATGGAACAGAATAAGCTGTGTCCATTGTGCTGATTATACACTTTCCGAATTCTGGACCCACAGTATCCATGAATATAATAAAATGACTGTGTTTTACAGCAAGTTTGGGATGATGAATTATGCAGCAGTAGCAACTGGAACAGCTTTCAACAAACATCAGTAGTTTTTGCTAATTAAGCACCAAAGCATAGAAACATAAAATTGCAAGTAACCTATTCAAATTGCAGGTTGACTTTTTCCTCAAGTATAGTCAGGTTATTCTTCAACCCTTCCAAAAAGAAGAGCCTCTGTGGCTTAACAGAGAATTTCTGAAGTATTCATTAAAATTATCATAGCAACGTGGCGTCTGGATGGCTCAGTCACTTAAGCGTCTGACTTCAACTCAGGTCATGATCTCAGGATCCTGGGATCCAGCCACACACACCAGGCTCCCACTCAGCAGGGAGTCTGCTTCTCCCTCTCCCTTCTCTTCTTCCTCTCTCTCTGCTCCTCTCCCCCCCCCCGCCCCGCTTGTGTTCACACTCGTGAGTGTGCTCTCTCTCAAATAAATAAAACCTTTAAAATTAAAAAAAAAAATGATCACAGCAGAGGCTCCTAGCTGGCTCAGTTGGAAGAGCATTTGACTCTTAATCTCAGGGTCATGAGTTCAAACCCCATGTTGGGGGTAAAGATTAGTAAATAAATAAAAACTTAAAAAATAAAATAAAGTGATCACAGCAGATATGACCTGCATTAAAACAAGGAAAAGGCTTCTAGTATCATAGAAAAATGAAAGAAAGCAGAATACCAATTTTTATATATGCTATGATTGCCCTATGTAAAGACTCTTTATGCAAATAGAAAAAAGCCTAGAGAATGTACTCTGAAAATATTAAAATAATTGACCTGATATTTTGGTAAAGTCTCTTGAATTTTTTTTTCACAATTGATTCATGATGTATATATGATATATGATCTGATAAATGCTGGACATGTGAGAGAGAGAGAGAGAGAGAATCATCAGAGAAAGAAATTGAGCAAATTTCCACTTCCCCTCTAGGAATTCATTCACATGGAAACATTTCCTTTGTTACATAATCTCTCCGTGTCTCACTTTTTTTCCTAAAAAATGGGAATAATAACACTTATTTCATAGGGTTGTTATGAGAAGTAAATGAGTGGGTTCATTTGGCAAGGCCTTGAACAGTGCCTGACACACTGAGAGTAACAAACCCGTCATCTCATTCAACTGCTAGTATTGTAGATTAAGATCATTTCTGTTAATCCTGCCTCTAATTCTCAAACTCTGCCACCAACAAGCACCAAAGGATTGAACTAGGAGTGAGGCCATCTGCGTCCCAGCATCAGCGAAGGTAATGAGCTGTGCAATCTTGGCCAAGCTGCTCGGTCTTCATTTCCTCATGTGTACGATGAAGTGGATGCCTACTGTTGTGAGTTTTCTGTTGAAAATCAAGTGACATAATGCACCGAAAGGATTTGTTGAAGGCCCAAAACAAATGTCATTTGTCTATCTTCTTATTTCACCAATTTTGCTACTCTGCTAGTGTAGGGCTGCTGTAACCAAGTACCACATACTGAATGACTTAAATAACAGAAGTTTATCATCACACAGTTCTAGAGGCTAGAAGTCTGAGGCCTGGGTGTCAGCAGGGTTGGTTCCTGCTGCCAGCTGGGAAGAAGAATCTATCCCAGTCCTCTCCCCTGGCTTCTGGTAGTTTGCAGGCAATCTTTGGCACTCCTTGGCTTCTAGATACATCAACCCCTGATCTCTACCTTGATGTTCGCATATGTTCTCCCTATGGGCATATCTCTGTATCCCAATTCCTCCTTTCCATAAGGACGCCAGTATAATTGGATTAAGACTCACTCTAGAGAACTTATTTTTAACTTGATTACCTCTATAAAATCCTATTTCCAATCGGGCCATATAATGAGGTCATGGGGGGTCAGGACTTCCACATATAAATGGAGGGGGGTGGTAATGCAGTTCAACCCATAACATTGACGAAGAAACAAAGACCCAACATGGATAGTCCAGTATTTAGGAAGAGCAGGACATAAATCCAGCAGACGTTGACGACTTGTTTGATGTGTTTTGAAAGAAATGTGCAAAACACTTCTTTTGAAATTCCAGACTAAAGCAATTCTGGCCTAGTCCTTTTATGAACCTCAAACTCAGCCCAGATTCATAAATCCTTGAAGAAAACCCAAGCCAATTTTGGAGTTTCCGACAAGATTCAGAGGCTGAATGGATCAGACAGGTTTTGTTTGGTATTTAGGATTATTGACTCTAACCTGAAACTTAATGCAAATTCATGGGACGCAAACTCCCTACAAATTGAAGAGAAGCAAATCCTAAAGGCCCGTGAGCCATCTGGAATGCACATGCTCATGTTGAGGCTTTCCCATCGCAATAACACGGTGGGGACGGGAAGGCCAGGCTGGCAAGTCCTCACTGTCACCAACTCTATAACGTGGTGCTTTTGCATCTCATGGGAATTTGAATCATTGGTGATTCGAACTGAATCAAATGGTGCGACACAGAGGTAAGAACAAAGTGGCACCTGTGGGTAATATTCTAAACAATGTGAAGTCCCCCCTTCAATGTAAAAACTTGTCAATGCTTGCAAAATTTCAAGATGGGTGGGCTGAGTGACCTGCAGACCACATGTGGGTTCATGCCTAGGAAAGTGTTGCTTTGAGTGGTTAACAGAAACACTGGCAGTCTTTGGTCAGCAGAAACCATCACCCAAGCCTCCACCAGGGGTTTCTGTAGCGGTTGTGCCCTCACTTTAAATGTGACAGTTGTTAAGAATTAAAATCTTTTGGGGCACCTGGGTGGCTCAGTTGGTTAAACGTCCATCCAAGTCTTGATTTCAGCTCAGGTCATGATCTCAGGGTCCTGAGATGGAGCCCGCAGTGGTGAGTCGGCTTGAGATTTCTCTCTCTCTTCCTCCCTCTCCCTATGCCCCTCCCCCTGCTTGTTCTCCTCTCTCTCTCTCTCTCTCTCTCTCTCTCAATAAATAATTTTTTTTTAATTAAAATCTTCTGAATAGTCTTCAACAGTGTCATGCCGATGTTTACTTAAGTGATGGCACTATCACCGAAAAACCCACTGGAAAATCAGTGACTTTGGACTGAAAATTAATCCAGTCCAAAAAGTGAGGAAAGGAGTCCAGATACTAACCTTGATATACTGTATTATTAAATTAGGAGACAGTATTGTGTGAATGATGTAAGGCTAAGAGAACAAAAGCACTTCGAGCAAAAATAGCCAAAATAGGTTGTGGGGCTTTCCACTTTGAGAATACATCCCCTCCACTTTACCCATTCCGGTGGGGAAATTACCTTCCCTTCTGAAGATTTTAATTATGCAAAGCCTTCAGGAACATGTCTCTTGAATGAAAGGCCACCATTCTGCATTTTCTTAACAACTTCATTGAAATATAACTTACATACAGTGAGATTCACTCCTCCTAAGTGTACAATTCAGTGATATTCATTAAATTTCCTGAATTATGGGGCCATCAGCGTAATAAGCTTTAGAGCACTTTTATCACCCCCAGTAAGATTTCTCATGTCCATTGGCAATTAACCCCCTTTCCTACCTCCAGGAACCCACTAATCTATTTTCGTCTCCTTAGAGTTGTCTTTTCTGGACATCTCATACAAATGCAATCATACAACACATGGTATTTTGTGTCTGGCTTCTTCCACTTGGCATGATGGCTTTGAGTACGTCCATGTTGTACATGTATCAGTATTTCACTCCTCTTTATTTCTTTTTTTTTTAATTTTTATTTATTTATGATAGTCACAGAGAGAGAAAGAGAGAGAGGCAGAGACATAGGCAGAGGGAGAAGCAGGCTCCATGCACCAGAAGCCCGATGTGGGATTCGATCCCGGGTCTCCAGGATCACGCCCTGGGCCAAAGGCAGGCGCCAAACCGCTGCGCCACCCAGGGATCCCCTCTTTATTTCTGAATGGTATTCCATTGCATGGATCTTGGGTTGCTTTTAGGCTTAGGTTTAGATGGCCCAAAGGCATCGCCACTTCTTACCGTGTGTGCCAGCTGTATCTCTAAATAAGTATGGTAGAAAGTACCCCAGTATGGCCACCAGCGATTCTTCCCCTCCATCTGCACACTCCTTACATTGGAAGATGGAGTCTACTTTCCTTTTTCACTCTGTAATCATGACTGTCCTGTCCCTTGGCTTATCCAATAGATGTAACAGCAGTGATGTCCTGACACTTCTGAGCCCAGTTAAGAGAACTGGCAGCTTCTGTTTCCTCCTCTTGGAAACCAGCCATCATACTGCAAAGAAGTGAGGCCAACTACTGGTTGATGAGACATCACAAGAACAGTAAATGGCCTTCTCAGGAGTTCCAGCCCCAGCCGAGCTCCCAACTGAATGCAGCTCCATGAGTGACTGCAGTTACACCAAATGGAGCTGAGGAACCAGCACACTTAGCCCAGGCAACCCATATAATGAGACATAATAAGTGACTGGTGTTGTAAGCCACTCTGTTTTGGAGCAATTTGTTACATAGCAATAGGCAACTGAAACATCACAATTTAATCAAAGTCGTTCTCTTCCATTTTAATTCTTGTTGATTTTATTCTTTTTGACTTTTTATGGTTGTATGTCTCCTCTTCCAAAAGATTTCTCATGGATGTTGACTCCAACATCACGTCCTTGGCTATATGTGATATGCTGAAGAGTTACATGTTAGTCAACCTGCCTTCTGATATTTATATGCTGAAATCTTGAAGCAAATTTTTAAATGCTCTGAAAAGAATCATCTGGAAAGCCCTATAGAAATGGATTCTCCATCCTCCCCTCCTCTCTTTCACCATGATGGATAAGGAATCAGTAACCAGCTGCTCCCATAGCAGTGTACACGTTAATTTGATAATCTCACCAGGAAAACTATTTCAATAAGTATCTCCTGAATTTTTATTACATGCTATAAACACTGTGCACAAAGACACAAATACTATCAAAATATAACCCTTACCCTCAAAAAGTTTAGAAGCCAGTTCCAAAAAAAAAAAAAAATTTTTTTTTAATCTAAAAAAAGTCATGTTGGGATCCCTGGGTGGCGCAGCGGTTTAGCGCCTGCCTTTGGCCCAGGGCGCGATCCTGGAGACCCGGGATCGAATCCCACGTTGGGCTCCCGGTGCATGGAGCCTGCTTCTCCCTCTGCCTATGTCTCTGCCTCAATCTCTCTCTCTCTCTCTGTGTGACTATCATAAATAAATAAAAAAAAATTTTTAAAGTCATGTCAATATCAGATTAACATTCAATCAGCCTACACTGGAAATACAGAATTAGGTAATTTTAACTTACACAATGTTATCTATCAATTACATTTCAATAAAACCTGGGTGAATGCCTCCCTGCCCTTACAGACAGCCATCCCACCCTCTCTCCAAGTATTCAGCCTGGGAGTTATTGTCTACAACCTGGCTAATCAGAGGACTGTAACCTTCTGGCCACAGTAAGTAAATTCAGGGATGATCATGTGACCCAATCACAGCCAATAAGACATGATCACTAAACTTTTGCTGGGACTGCCAGAAAGAGGTACTCTTCTTTTTTTTCAACTTGATTTAGAGCTATTAACAACCATCTTGCCACCTCAGGGGGAAAGCTGGTCTTAGAAGAAAAATATATTTTAGGAAAACAGAACTGAGGCTGTCTAGAGAAATCGGGCCCTGATGGTATCAAATGAGCACACTGAAAGCTGGTTCCTGCTCTAGACTTTTCAATTCTGTGAGCAAAACACACAAACACGTACACGTGTGGAAAGACACATACATACCTTTTATAGCTCATGCCAGTTTGAGTTGAATTTTCTGTCACTTGTAACACAACTTTCTCTGAAGCATGTTTCTCATCAGTAAAATGAGGATAATACTCACTACCAGTCTTTGGTGGGGTCTTAGCTTACACTTTTAAAGCATAAACAGAATACTGAACCAAAAAGAACATTTTCATTACCAGATATGCCTGTTCCGTGTTCAGGAACTTCTGATCCCATGTGTTCCACAGAATTCTTCATTTTGTAGAATTCTTGGTAACCAGATCAGCAAAGTTCTGTTTCAATGAGCTGTTTCTTCCTTAGGCCACAAAAATAGCTTCTGCAAATAAAATCCTATGTTAAAAATTGTGTTTGTAGAAAACACTTCACCTGTGATACATGCGAATGTGCTTTGGAAATGAAATTGCCTAGGAAATTCGTTGTTGATCTCTTGGTGTATTTCCATTACTACTAATTAGTTAAAGTCTAAGTTCCTTCTACTGTCTTGATCTTGCGACTTGCTGTTCAAAAAAGACACAGCCATGTGGGGAGCCAACAATGAGAGCTCTTGGGTCTTTATTCAAATGGCAGAAGATTTTCTTTCCAATAACCAACTGCTCATTTTACTTCTAGAATTCTCTGTGTCCTTCATTTCTGCCTCTCCTTTTCATGACTCCTTAATCCAGCCTTGAAATCTGATTCTTTGATTTGATTCATCTGCAGTATTTATTCCTCATAACCACTACCAGTGCCTTTGCAGAAATTCATCATCCGATGCCCGTGGACATTAGAGAACAGGAATATAAAAAATTAGCAAACAGAAGCAATATTTCGGTATGTGAATTCTATCTCAATAAAGCTGTTACTTGGAGGGGAAAAAAATGAGTAAATACTGATCCAGCCCTCCAAGAACCAACAGAGAGTCGTATACTGCTCCTTCCCAGAAACAAAATGTGTCCAGGGTGCATCAGCACGAAGGATGGTGATATTCTTCTCTCCATATCCAAATAAAACCCAGCAAACCCTCCTTCACGTGTTACCAGTGAGGCATGTGGAATCGCAGTGAGTAGATTGAACTGATAAAGGCATTTTATCTGCCAGCATTTAAATGTGCCCTTTAAAGACTAAAATCAATTCCAACGTCCCTATTTATACTCTGGTGGTACCCATGTGCATTATAGCAAAACAGCCATTAGGAAAGAAGCTTTGCATCTTTCCACATAAGCCAACATGATGGCAAATTATGATGTGGTAATTAAATCAGAACCATACATAAGAAAAACTATATCATGGACTGGATCTATTCAAAGCTACCTTCTTTTTAAATTTAATTTTCCATTCCATGTTTTGTTTCATCCCACCTTGCCCGTGTACTCTCCCTGCAACTCATTCTCGAGCTCAGCTGGACTTATTGCTACTTAGACTGGCAGATACAACAGTGAAAAGATGATGTCACCCCTTATCCAAATTGCACTATTATTACAGAACCGCATGTACTCTCATTCATTTATCTCTGCTGACATCGCTCCACAGGAAGGTTTTCCAGGGCAGATGTGAGCTCCCTTGGCAACAGAAGTGGTGGAGAATGCACATTCATTTTAAAATCCTGAGAGGTAGAATTTAGTACATCTTGACTCTTTGGAAGTATATTGTGCACAAAGGAGACACCTAATGTCCTCAAATGTGTTCTGATTAAAAACCTCCATCTTGAGCATGAAACCACCCCCCAAATTCATTCTCATCACGGAAATATTTTCTCCATCTGAAGACATGCTTTTGACCCAAAAAAATCATGCAGACTAAAGCCATCTATTTGGCGAGAGTAGGTATATAGGCTAAACAATGACGATCCACTTTAGCTATCATTCGATTAAGAGTTGGGCAAAAGGGACGCCCGGGTGGCTCAGTGGTTGGGCATCTGCCTTCCGCTCAGGTCATGATCCGAGGGTCTTGAGATCAAGTCCCACATCAGGCTCCCCCTGGGGAGCCTGCTTCTCCCGCTGCCTGTGTGTGTGTGTGTGTGTGTGTGTGTGTGTGTGTGTGTGTGTCATGAATGAATAAATTAATCTTAAAAAAAAAGAGTTGGGCAAAAATCAGTAAAAGATAATTCAGCAGATTCCACCCAAGTGTGCAAAAACAGGTTCAAAATCGCAAACAAGCATTAGAAAGACAGACAGGACTTTTTGAAGAGGAAAGCAAGCAGTTGGGGAAGTGGTATAAAACCCAGGAAATGAGAGTGAAAAGAAAACACAGGAACAATCAGGTTCATTTGAGGGATACTTTCCCCCATATCTGCTCTTCCCCCTTCTTTCCTCCCAGTTCTTTAGAGAAGTAGGTTCCTTTTTAAAATACATTTTCTTTCTTTTTTTTTCTCTTATCTTTTTAAAAATCTGATTCATGTACACAGCAAAAATTCCAGTAGTGCAAAAGGGCGTACAAAGACTGCCCTGGGCTGAGCCCACCCCCCTAAGAGTGCACCCGGGCCTGCCCACGAAGCAGGCCCTGCTACCTTCTCGAATGTCTTCCTGTGCATGCACCACGCACTCCTGAGCCATCCAGGGAGCCTGTGGATGCCCCTCAGAACAATGTTTGACGACACGTAGGATCAAAATACAGAGGATTAAAAAGAATCCAATTCTATTGAACTAGGTTCCTATCTCAGAAGCACTTGGGGTTCCCTGGGCTCCAGGATGAGAGCCTCTGCTCTCAGTCTCCACACGGACAAGCATATTTCTAGGCATTTCTACCCTTTCCCACAAAGGGCAGCGTCTCCTCTGCAGCAGGTCCAGCTGGAGCTCTGCCCAGGTGGCCTGACCGGTGCACCTGCCGCGCTCGCCCTCCTCGGTGGAGAGCCTTCCACCCTCCCTTGCACCCTGCAGCCAGCACAGGGGAGCAATCCACACCCCGTGCTCCCGGCAGGGCCAGGCTACAGCTTACGTGGAGGCGACCTGGACACCTTGCTGGGCTGTTGTCCCTCGCCCTTCCCCATCCCCACATCCCTCCATCCCCCCCTTCTCCTGGGAGCAACCCCTGCTTGAAGCACAAGAATCCCTGTCTCTCTTTGCTTCTAGAAACCCTGATCCCAGGCACTTATTTACCATCCATCCCTTACCTTGATGTTCCCGTTTACTGATTTCTTGGAGAAGTTTCCATATCTGGACATGCGGATGTGCCACATTCTTTTAATGGCCTCATACTATTCCATTAAATGGATTGGGCATGATTGATTAATTGAGCACATTTCCAGCACGGTCCTTTCCAGAAGTTCCACTCTGGGGACTTAAAAATCTAATTTTTACACATTTAAATATCATTACGGCCTCGCCATATCTTAAGGATCTAGGTAGTTGCTGAGGAGCCTTCCTTCAGCCTCACCACCTATGACCTACATGTAGTCCCTTGCTGTCTTTTTGGAAGAAAATTTTATTCTCAAAGCAACCGATTTCCAAATTTGAGGAGCTGTACCCATTGGGGATGCCTGGGCGGCTCAGCGGGTGAGTACCTGCCTTCAGCCCAGGGCGTGATCCTGGGGTCCTGGGATCGAGTCCCCCGTCCAGCTCCCCACAGGGAGCCTGCTTCTCCCTCTGCCTCTGTCTCTGCCTCTGTGTGTCTCTGGTGAATAAATAAATAAAATCTTTAAAAAGAAAAAAAGACTCAGCTAGCCCCACAGCCGGAGCATCTTAGCGCCCCATCAAGGAGCCTTCTCCATTCTAAACAGCAGAAAAAGTAGGAGCTGCAAATGCTCACCTAATGGACAAATGTCCAAAGGAACTTGGGCCTTCAAACACTGGGCCTCTCTGCCTCCCTCCCTGCCTGCCAGCGAGAGGGCAGATGCCTCTGGAGTGTGGCAGGAACCCCCAGCCCCTGGCTGCCTCACCCATTGCTGTCTCCCAACACCAAACATCCATCCTCAACAGCACAGTCGGAACCCCAAGGGGCAAGAAGCACTTTCCTCTCTGCCTCCCCAAGCGAGGGCGGATCTGGGCACCTAGCTGGCTCAGTTGGGAGAGCACATGACTCATAATCTCAGGATGCTGAGTTCAAGCCCCCCGTTGGACGTGGAGCTTACTTTAAAAAAAAAAAAAAAAGTGGATTTGCTCCCCCGCCCACCCTGGGTAGCACTTGTCATGGCATCGATTTGAGGCTGAACAGCACCTTCTGAAGAGCCTCCCCAGCTGCAGGAATTTCCCACAGTCTCATTCCACTTCCCCCAGACTGAAGCCAGAACGCGTCTTCCCCAGCTCGCAGCTGCTCTCGGGGTGCATGGAGACTGAACCCAGATCAGGGCAAGAGGAGGAAGCAGGTGCTGCTCGGGACCCACTTTCGGGCCAGGAAGGAGGTGAGGGGCTGGGGGTCAGGGGACCCCGACGCTGGCAGTGGCGGTGAGGGCCTCTGCTGATGCGCTCCGTGATGCGAGTTCCCTTACACTGGAGACCCGGGACTGACCATTGACCTTTGTTTCTCTTTCCCTCACAGGTGTCACCTTTCTCCAACCAGAAAAAAAGATGCTTGGTTTCACTCAACAGCATAGAAATGCAAAACAAATCCAGAGAAATATTTTTTTTCTCCTTATCAGACTGGCAACATTGGTGCAAATGTCCAATGACCACGTCCTACATTGGTGCAAAAACGAGGGAAAACACGCTGCCAGCAGGACAATCAACAAGAATGACCTCTGTGAGGAGAAGTGGGCCATTAACTGGCACAGCCGAGATGAGAAACTCCTAACCCAGCAATTTCACTAACGGGAATTTATCCTGTAGATCGGAGCCCAGCAAACCTTTTCTCTAAAAGGCCAGGAGGTGGGGCCTGGGTGGCTCAGCTGCTTAGGCATCTGCCCTCAGCCCAGGTCATGATCTGAGCATCCTTAGATCCAGGCCTGCAGCTCCTGCTCCTGCTCCCTCTCAAGTAAATAAATAAAATCTTAAAATGGGGGGAGAGGGGGCAGGTAGCAAATATTTCGGGCTTCCAGGCCATGCATTGCTATTGCAACTACTCACCTCCGCGGTTGTAGCATGAAAGCGGCCACAGATGATGCATAAACGACCAGGCATGGCTCTGACCCAATAAAACTGTATTTATAAAACCAAAAGGCAGTTTGGAAGCGGCCCACGGGCTGTAGATTACCAACCTCTACTAGGTGTTCTAATAAATATATACAAAAATATGTATAGTGTATTTTTTTAAGATTTTATTTATTTATTCATGAGAGACACAGAGAGAGAGGCAGAGACACAGGCAGAGGGAGAAGCAGACCCCCTGCCGGGAGTCCAGGCGAGACTCAATCCCGGGACCCCAGGGTCACACCCTGGGCTGAAGGCAGATGCTCAACCTCTGGGCCACCGGGGCTGCCCCGTATACTGTATTCTTCATAGCAACAGCCTCAGAATGGAGACCACTTTGATGTGCATCAAGAGTGGAGTGGATTGAAAACATTTAAATAAAAAACAATAAAATTTAAAAACTAAAGTAAATTTTTTTAAGTTTTTGGGGTTTTTTTAAGATTTTATTTATTTATTCATTAGAGACAGAGAGAGGCAGAGGGAGAAGCAGGCTTCCTGCAGGGAGCCTGATGCAGGACTCGATTCCAGGACCCCGGGATCACGACCTGAGCCAAACACAGATGCTCGACTGCTGAGCCACACAGGTGCCCCCTTAAATTAAATTTTTAAAAGAGTGGACTGATCAGTAAGTTATAGTACCTCTTCCAGTAGACTGCTTGCAGCCAGTAAAAAGGAGGCAACTCTGTCTGCACTGATTAGAGTGATACCCAAAATATATCAATTTTTTTTAAATGCAAGGTAGAAAACAGGGTACAGTATGCTTCCATTTTTTATTTAAAAATGTATAAATGTATATGTATGTATTTGCTTATCTAAGTAACACATATCTGAAAAGACACACAGGAAGCTGGAGAGGGAAACCACATGGGGAACAGGAGCGTGAGGGAAACTTTTTTTCACCGTCCGCCCTCTTGTGCCCTTTGAATTACATACCATGTGCTTCACCAATGAAGAACGAATAAATACAAATGAATTTTTTAATCGCATGTGCATGTTTAGGACTGTTCTGGATCAGCAGATGTAGGCAGAAAAGTGAAGTGGGGCTCTGGGCAGCAGGCCTAGCTATTTCCAAAAGTCGCCTCCTCTGCCCAGAGGCTATGGTGTCTGTCAAAGAGCATCCCAGTGGGCATCGGGGGACCCGGCTTCAAGTGCAGCCTCTGTGTCGTCCTGGGCCAGTCAACCTCACTGCTCTGATCATCCCTTTTCTCTTCTGTAAAACGAAGGCAGTGGTGCTTTTGAGCTTCATAATATAAAATAATATTACTGTTATCGGGGGATCACTTACCATCTCTGGGCCTCTTTCCTCATCTCCAAAATCAGAAAGTTGGACACACTGGAACTTTTCACTCTCAAATGCACGATTCCATTAATAAACAAAGTTGTCGTTTACAAGACTTTAGGCAGAATCATCAAGTTGGCAGCTAGGAAGGATCTCTTCGTGCTTATCTGAAGGGAACGACTTCCAAATCCTAAACAGAAAATAAGATAATCTCTTTGCGCCTAGAGATCCCGTCCACCCTGGAGGTGGGAAAGGTCAGCCTTCTTCCAAGGGCACCACTTCTGTCTCCTTGGCCTGGCCAACCCACCAGTCATCACAGACCTGCACCTTTTTGTGTTTTTTTGTTGTTTGGTTTGGGTTTGGGTTTTTTGGGTTTTTTTAGCTGCCACTGGATGTAGAACAACAGCCTGTTGGAAACAATTTAGGAAACTATTTAGGAAATGTCGGTCACAAAGAAATACACTAATAGTGTCAAATAATAGATTCGTGAGTGCTGGCAGGACTAAGAAATGGAGGGACCCAGCTCAGCAGGGCCATGGAGGGATGGCCATTCCCTGTCCCAACTTCTGGCCTCTGCTGAGAGCTAACCATTTGTATTGTTTCAGGAAATCCAGGGAGATAACAGGATGATGATGAGGAAGACTAGGGTTGCACGCTCCTCCTGTTTCTGAGAATTTCTGGTTATTGTTAAGCCAAAGTTTGGAGAAGTTAAACTGACAGGAAATAACAACTCTTGTTGAGTTATAAGGTGGCACATGTTGTGAAATCCTTTTTCAGAGAAGGCCAGTACAGGAGAGTGTGCTGATGTGATAAGGAGCCGAACTCCTAAGACCATCTCAGCTAGTGGAAGTCTCTCTCCTTTCCTTCCTCATTTCCATGACCTCGGGAGTATACACTCTCCTCAGGTGCCTCGAAAAGCACGTTGCAAAGATTCCTCGTGTCTCTGACTTAAAAGAAACTTTTACTCTTGAATAAGCCACTCTGGCCTCTCAATCTTAGAACTAAAGCAGCCTGTCAAATCTAAGAGATTTAAACAAATCGCAGCCTCTACCTGGAAATGCAGAGAGCACAGTGAGGATATGTGCCCCAAAATGCTGGGCTGAGACAGGGCGGAGGGAATGGGGGGCCTTGAGGCAGCAGCAGAAAAGGAAGGTGAGACTTCAAAAGTGAATTACAGAATTGCACTTTCTCTTTGAGAGATGGGAAGAAATATTCATTAAATGTAAGTCACAGTACATCGGGGTTTGGAAAAATTTTGGCGGAATATGGGCCAACTGGAAAGAGGGTGGAGAGGATCCCTGGGTGGCTCAGCGGTTTAGCGCCTGCCTTGGGCCCAGGGCGTGATCCTGGAGACCCGGGATCGAGTCCTACATCGGGCTCCCTGCATGGAGCCTGCTTCTGTCTCTGCCTCTTTCTCTCTCTCTCAGTCTGTGTCTCTCATGAATAAATTAAAAAAAAAAAAAGAAGAGGATGGAAATGAATAAAGAAAAGGACAAGAAAGAAAAAGAAAGTGAATTCAGTATAAGAATTTGCTATGGAGGGACGCCTGGGGGGCTCAGTGGTTGAGCATCTGCCTTCGGCTCAGAGCATGATCCCAGGGTCCTGGGATTGAGTCCTGCATCAGGCTCCCTGCATGGAGCCTGCTTCTCCCTCTGCCTGTGTCTCTGCCTCTCTCGGTATGCCTCTAGTGCATAAATAAATAAATAAATAAATAAATAAATAAATAAATAAAATCTTTAAAAAGAAAAAAAAAAGAATTTGCTATGAGAAACATAAATACCGTATGACTTTATTTGTGGAATTTAAAAAACAAAACAAGCAAACCAGAAAGACAAATACAGGGAACAAGCTGTTGGTGGGATGAGCAAAATTGGTGAAGGGGATTAAGAGGTACAGACTTCCAGGTATGGGGGCATCTGGGTGGCTCAGCCAGTCAAGCGCCTGACTTTGGCTCAGGTCATGATCTCAGGGTCCTGGGATCAAGTCCCAAGTCAGGCTCTGTGCTCAGCAGGGAGTCTGCTTGTCCCTCTCCCTCTCCCTCTGTTCCTTCCCCACCTCACTCGTGCTCTCTCAAATAAATAAAACCTTTTTTAAAAAAACAAATTGGAAAAAAAAAATTGGAATAAAAATAAATTAAAACAAAAACAAACCAAAAGGAAAGTCTCAGGTATGAATAAATCACGGGGATGAAAATACCTTCGTGTGCTGATAGATGGGGACTACAGTCATTGCGGTGAACATTACATAATATTTAGTACTGTTGAATCCCTGGCTCATACACCTGGAACTAATATAACATTGTCTATCAACTATATTTCAAAAATGAATTTTTTTTAAAAAGAAGGCTGTGCTGTGTGCTCACTTTGGCCGTTGCCTAATAAGGAGAAAGCTCCTGATGGGAGATTTTGTGCGAGAGAAGAACTGGCAAATCATGATGAGGTAGGGGGCTGAGAGAGAATATTTGGGAGGACCGGAACCTAAGGGTGTCCTACAATTTAGCTCAGTTAGGACCCTACCTACCTGAAAACTGCATCAGATCCCACAGGTGAAGGGCTCCAGCCCATAAGACTCCCCTATTCCAGGTGCCAATTGAGAGTAGGTTCCCAGATTACCCAGACCTGTGTCTCATTTAGCTACAAAGTGGAGGTTCCTGTGACCTTCTGCCCCTTGGATTTGATTACTTGCTAGAACAGCTCACAGAACTCAGATAAACACTTCTGTTTACCCATTTGTTAAAGAGTATGATGAAGGACACAGAAGAACAGCCAGATGAAATACATAGGGGGAGGTCTACGGAGCTTCCGTCTCCGTGGGGTTGGTGTGTGCCCCCCTCCCACTGAGTATGTGTTCTTTCCTCCGGAAGCTCCCCAAACCCCTTACTCCCGTCATTTTTTGGAGGCTTCCTCACACAGGCATGATCAATTATTAACTCTACTTCTGGTCCCTTTCTCATCTCAGGGGTAGGAGGTAGGGCTGAAAATTCCAAGCTTCTAATCATGGGTTGGTCTTTGTGGTGACCAGCTCCCATCCAAGATCTACCCAGGAGCCTCCTTAGAACAAAAGACCCTCCTGTCACCCAGGAAATTCAAAGGGATTTAGTACCCTGTTTCAGGAACTGGGGTAAAGGACAAATACTAGAATAAGAGATGTTCCTAACACTCTTACCATTTAAGAAATAACAAGGGTTTTAGGAGCTCAGTCCAGGGGCAGAGGCCAATATATGTTTTCTATTACCTCAATGTACCTTATTTCCAATTTTATTATTTTGCAAAAATACTGCAGTATATGTCCTTTTACATGTCCCCTGGTGTAAATATGCAAAAAGTTTCTTCAACTAATGTGTAGGTACAAATAGAATCGTTGATCTCATAGCATGCTTCATTAAACTTTACAAAATGGTGCTAAATTATCTCTAAAGGCGTCATACAAGCTTACACTCAAACTCACTTCCCACAGGACATTATACGACTTTTTTTATTTTTGACATTCTAATGCATGTGGAATGCTTTCTTGTTTTAGTTTGTGTTTTCCAGATTGCTAGTGAGGTTGAGTACCTTTTTGCATGCATTTCCGATCTGTAACTTAGATCATTTTTCTATGATTTTGTCTATTTCATATTGATTTGTAGGAGTTTCTTATATGTTCTGGAAATCACTAATTTGATAGATCTGAAAAAACATAAATTTTTAAATTTTTATCTAGCACATTGGAAGCAAAAATATCAGTAATCTGTTCTGCAGTATGAAATCCCAGTTATATAGGTATTCTTTTTTTTTTTAAGATTTTATTTATTTATTCATGAGAGACACAGAGAGAGAGGCAGAGACACAGGCAGAGGGAGAAGCAGGCTCCCTGCAGGGAGTCCGATGTGGGACTCGATCCTGGGACCCCAGGGTCACAACCTGAGTGGAAGGCAGACACTCAACCACTGGGCCCCCCAGGTGCCCCTCCAGGTATTCTTACAAGAAGAAAATCTCACTTGATTTTCCTGAGGCACCTGGCTGGCTCAGTCAGTTAAGTGTCTGACTCTTCATTTCGGTTCAGGTCACAATCTCAGGACTGTCAGAACAAGCCCTGCGTCGGGCTCCACACTGGGCAAGGAGTCTGCTTAAGATTCTCTCCCTCTCCTCTCCCTCCGCCCTCCCCTCTCCCTTTCTCTCTAAAAATAAATAAATAAATCCTCAAATATTTCTATTTTTTACTCTGATGCAGCAAAACTTCTACAAATGGCCAGCTCCTAGAGTTCCCAAGGATATTATGACATATGGTCCAATACAACTTGACACAAAAGAAGCACCTTCCCTCAGACTTGTTTCAAACTTTCTGTACCCGTTCAGGTCCTCCTGTCTCCCCAAACAAAAATGAATGATATCCTCAAATTAGGAAAATCTGAAGAGGTTTTTCTAACCAAGGAATTAATTCCGCCACCTCACACCAGTGAGAATGGGGCAAATTAACAAGGCAGGAAACAACAAATGTTGGAGAGGATGCGGAGAAAAGGGAACCCTCTTACACTGTTGGTGGGAATGTGAACTGGTGCAGCCACTCTGGAAAACTGTGTGGAGGTTCCTCAAAGAGTTAAAAATAGACCTGCCCTACGACCCAGCAATTGCACTGTTGGGGATTTACCCCAAAGATACAGATGCAATGAAACGCAGGGACACCTGCACCCCGATGTTTATAGCAGCAATGGCCACGATAGCCAAACTGTGGAAGGAGCCTTGGTGTCCAACGAAAGATGAATGGATAAAGAAGACGTGGTGTATGTATACAATGGAATATCACTCAGCTATTAGAAATGACAAATACCCACCATTTGCTTCGACGTGGATGGAACTGGAGGGTATTATGCTGAGTGAAGTAAGTCAGTCGGAGAAGGACAAACATTATATGTTCTCATTCATTTGGGGAATATAAATAATAGTGAAAGGGAATATAAGGGAAGGGAGAAGAAATGTGTGGGAAATATCAGAAAGGGAGACAGAACGTAAAGACTCCTAACTCTGGGAAACGAACTAGGGGTGGTAGAAGGGGAGGAGGGCGGGGGGTGGGAGTGAATGGGTGATGGGCACTGGGGCTTATTCTGTATGTTAGTAAATTGAACACCAATAAAAAATAAATTTAGAAAAATAATAAAAAAAAAAAGGAATTAATTCCGAAAGGGTGAGTGGGTGTAAGGGAGCCATGAAAGATTGTTGGAATGGAGCTGTCAGTATCCCCAAAGAGAAAAGGAGAAGGGGAGCTCGCCGCAACCTAGGAAGAGAGAGAGTGATAGGAAGTAGGCCAAGGAGACAAGAGCAGGGATGTCCTGCTGGGGGACACAACAGCCTGTAGCCACCTCACAGGTAGGAACCAGAGAAATAAATGCCCTGACCTGTATTCATCTCTCCCTCCCTTTTCATCTCCTGCAGAAAGCCAGGGAACATGAGTGCCTTTGATGCAATCCAGGCAACACAGCCTGGCATGTCAGAGAATGGTATGGGGAAAGGCAGAGAATGAAGCTAGAGAGGCACGTGGGAAAAATCCAACACCCTCACGTAGCCAAATCACTTCAGGTTCTATCCCATGTGTAGAAACTTAATGAAGCAATGAAATTTTTTGAAATATTTTTCTTTCTTTGAGTCTGAGTTTAAATCATGGGTCGCTAAGCCAAGAGCTTCACTCTAAACCCTACAAAGCATAGACCACTCTACACCAGCCTAGTCTAAAGCAATGTACTGAAGATCAGAAATGTTGAATAACTCACAGTTCCTTGTAAACCCAAGTGGTCTACTACAAACTTTTATTTTTTTTAATTTTTACTACAAACTTTTAAATGTTAAGGATGACTTTTTGACATTATATAGGAGTTATTAGAACAAGACAAGTGGCAGGTCAACAATAGGGCCAGATAGGTGGTGTGTGGAACACTTCATCTCCTATTTTCCATCTTTCATCTGTAACAAAGAGAAATATTATGAAACAGGAAAGAGTAGAACAAGTGTTTGGATGAGATACCTAAAAATCCAAACCGGTGGAGAGATTCTGAGAGCACCTGGGTTCACAACAGGAGTACAAACCTCCTGGCCCCAACAAACTACATCCTAGTCTATTACACTATCTTATATGGTGTTTAAAAAAAAAACACGCTATTTGTTATCTCAGAAGAATCTTGGAAAATGGGCAGGGATGGACAGTGCAATTCTCAGACAGGTTATCAACCATCACTCGGAACACATAGAGAAGGGCAGGAAGCACTTTAACGTGCCTAGGAGTCAGGAAGGACAAGTCAGGAGTCAGGAAAGACAAGTCATGATTTAATGAATTAATAGCACTTCCCTTCCTTTTTTTTTTTTTTTTTTTTTTTTTTTTTTTTAACTCGACCAGATTGGTAAATCAGAGAAAACTGTCAACGCTGTGCTTCGGCATTTGAGCTCGGGGGTTGACAGAGATGTGTACCGTGTGAACACGATGGACGACTGCGGCCCAGTTCATCACAAAGAGAGATGCTGGTTATGAACCCTCGTCAACCCAGAGTCTCCAGTGCCACGGGATCCTGTCTTCAGCTTGTCCCGTCCATCGAGTGGATGGACGAGCGTACGGCCAGCTTGCCTTTCCTCTTGCTCCATGACTGGGAGAGGTAGCCAGTGTCCTGAATGGCAGGGTGAAGATTCAAAAGCACAACAGCCAGCTAGATTTCACAAAAAAATTTTAATTGAGGGGAACCTGAGTGGCTCAGTTGGTTAAGTGTCTGCCTCTGGCTTGGGTCATCCTGGGGTCCTGGGATTGAGCCCTATGTTGGGTTCCTCATTGGGGAACCTACTTCTCCTTCTCCCTCTGCCACCCCCCCCCCCCGCGCTTGTGCCCTCTGTCTCTCTCTCTCTCTGTCTCTCTGTCTCTCTCTCTCAAGTCAATAAATACATATTTTTTTTAATTTTGGGATGCCTGGGTGGCTCAGTGGTTGAGTGTCTGCCTTTGGTTGCCTGCTTCTCCCTCTGCCTGTGTCTCTGCCTCTCTCTGTGTATCTCTCATGAATAAATAAATAAAATCTTTTTTAAATTTTGTTTTGATTCATGGGGCCCTTGGGTGGCTCAGTCAGTTAAGTGTCTGCCTTTGGCTCAGGTCATGATCCCGGAGTCCTGGGATCGAGCCCTGCATTGGGCTCCTTGCTCAGCGGAGAGCCTGCTTCTCCCTCTCCCTCTGCTGCTCCCCCTGCTTGTGCTCTTGCTCTCGCTCTTGCTTTCTGTCAAATAAATAAAATCTTTTTTAAAAATTTTAATTATGGGCAGCCCTGGTGGCTCAGTGGCTTAGCGCTGCCTGCAGACTGGGGTGTGATCCTGGAGACAAGGGATCAAGTCCCACGTCAGCCTCCCTGCATGGAGCCTGCTTCTCCCTCTGCCTGTGTCTCTGCCTCTCTCTCTCTGTGTGTCTCTATGAATAAATAAATAAAATATATTTTTTTAATTTTTTAAAAATTTTAATTGAAATAAACGTAAAACACTACCCTTATATTCTTTAATGCATAAGAACAGAATCAGAAAAACATGACTGGCTTCAAAGTAAATATGATGGGTTTTACCTCTTGCTATTATTTCTTCCTTCTTCCAAAAGTGACCAAAACAACAGTAGATGAATGTTTTTTTAATAAAAGCATAAATCCACAGGAACAAAGAGAGAGAGGAGGAAAAGAGGACGGGAGATAGAAAGCAAAAATTTGAAAGATGTAAAGCAATAGTCACCAAATTGGCAAAGCCCACCTCCGAAGCATCTACAAAGAGGGATGCCCCTGAGAATGAAGCAAATTCACCCCGAAGATTCCTGAACCAGGAGGCCCAGCGACGACCGACGAAGAGAAAGGTGGAGCACAGAGTGAAACGTAGAACTAAGTGAAGATACGAATGGGATGAGCTGCTTGGGGAGTGTTTCCATTCGCTGAGGAGGTTTAAGCAGAAGTTGGACAACCACTAATTACATGTGTTATCAAAGTGATTCTTGGTAGAGATTTGGCTCCAACGACCTTTAAAGTCCCATCACCTCTGATTCAAATCCTGTAATTTCTCATTGTGTAGACAGGCCTCCAACGGGTTCTAATAGCTTGTGCATGTGGTTCCTATAGGTGGCACTGCAGCGTAAGATAAACAGCAAGCAGCACCTCCTCCTGAACTCTCTCCCAGGCTGCGGTAGAGCATATATACTTGGTAATACATAATACCCAGAATGTTCCTGAATTTTAAAAAACCCATAGATTCAGAACACCTAGGCACAAAAGTTCTAGTGACTCATGAACCTGGGTGTGCATTAGTTTGTCATCCTTCCCAGCTCTGGCCATCGGCCTTATTTCATATCTCAGCTGTGACATTTCTCTTCCACCTATTTGTCACTCTTGGACAGCAAAATAAGTGATAACACAAAGCAACTGCTCCTTCACATCCTAAGTGTCTTGCTTCATTAAGTACACCTTTGACTTCAGAGCTCCTGGGAGAGTGGGGCCCTACAAGCTTTTTCCCCCTTGATTTAAAAAAAAAAAAAATGATGTAGGAAAGATTTGGGGGTTTGGAGCCAATGGCCAAGTAAGAATTCTTGAGATGACTTGGGTGCAAAAAAGTGGTTTTATTAAAGTACAGGGACAGGATCCGTGGGCAGAAAGATCTGCAATGGGGTCATGAGGAAGGGCCCAGGATATACTTTCAAGTTGGGAGTCAGTTAGGAAGAGCGGAAGTCTCGGGTTAGGGAATCACAAAAGTCTCTAAGGAATTTTGGAAGCAAGGTTTCCAGGACCTTGAGGAGGTTAGCTGTCCTGAGTAAAAGGTCCTTTAGGGACGCCTGGGTGGCTCAGTGGTTGAGCATCTGCCTTGGGCTCAGGTCGTGATCCTGGGTTCCAGGATCGAGTCCCACATCGGGCTCCCTGCATGGAGCCTGCTTCTCCCTCTGCCTGGGTCTCTGCCTCTCTGTGTCTCTCGTGAATAAATAAATAAAATCTTAAAAAAAAAAGGAAGAGATCATTTAATACTGGCTAATAAGCCCTTAGTCATGAGACCCTTCATATGTATATTGGCATATTATGTGCTTGGGGGATGATTGCCCATGGGGGCACTGTGGGGGTATCTTGGGAGGTAGAAGTAAAGAAAGTTTCTAAAGGAATTTTTATGTGTTTGAGTAGACTTACAGGATCCTGGGGTTCGGGCCAAGATTGCCTTTAGCCCTTAGCAAAGAATTAACATCGAGGCAGCTGAGTTCCTAGAGAAATGTCCCTCTGCCTGTTTCAAGGACTTGCCAATGGGCTGTAAGAAGGAAATTTAATTTTTCTTTCACCTTTGTTTCCCACATCGGTAACAATTAATAACAAAACGAAAAACTTACTTTTCCAACACAAGTTCAGACCAGTGCCTCAAATACGATTGTCTCTGGTTCTCCTGTGACCCTCTCTCTGTGGCCCTTTCCACAGCTAAAGGAGATTTATGCTTTGCTTCTTATAAACTAATCACTTAACATCTAGCCCTCCTTGACAAATTTATTCATCAAAGCTGTAAATGTGGTTTCTTTATTTCTCTTATCTGTTTCAGATTTACAAGGTCCATGGGGAGTATTTGCTCCTCATCAAGGAATGTCTCCATCAATTCCATAGATTCAGAGAACTCTGCTCCTATATTCAGGTCTCAATTCCATGGAAACTTCCCAACATTAGGAATCTTTTCTTGAGAGATAGCACGCGTGTGAGCAGGCCAAGGGGCAGAGAGAGAATCCCAAGCAAACTCTGTGCTGTGTGGAACCGGACGTGGGGCTCGATCCCATGACCCCAAGATCATGACCCTAGCCAAAACCAAGAGTTGGCAGCTTAACCAACTGAGCCCCCAGGTGCCCCACATTAGGAATCTATAGAACTGTCAAATACATTCACTTTGGGCAAAATTTACCTATGGGCTTTTCAAACCATGGATTTATTTTTTTCTAAATGCCATTAGTAAACTCTACAACCCAGACTAGACTGCCCTTTTTTATGTTAGATCTAGTGTGCCTGACAAAAATTGAGTTGAGTAGTAAAAAAAATCCCACATTCATTCTTTCAGTGATTAGATTTTCAATAGAAATGGTATTGTTGGGGCACCTGTCTGGCTCAGCTGGTGGAGCATGTGATTCTTTTTTTTTTTTTTTTTTATGATAGTCACACAGGGAGAGAGAGAGAGAGAGACAGAGACACAGGCAGAGGGAGAAGCAGGCTCCATGCACCGGGAGCCCGATGTGGGATTCAATCCCGGGTCTCCAGGATCGCGCCCTGGGCCAAAGACAGGCGCCAAACCGCTGCGCCACCCAGGGATCCCCTGTGATTCTTGATCATGAGGTTGTATGTTGGGGCCCCATGTTGGGTGTAGAGATTATTTTAAAAAGAAAGAAAGAGAAGAAATGGCACCCTTGCCCCTATTTCAAGTATGTGTCCTAACTGCCTTGGTCAGCTATAAGCACAGGCCTACCAATATCTGATTGAGCCTGGTTGTCCGGCAGCATCCTCTTTATCAATTTGATCTGAAGAATATGCTGTCATAGCTCACAACATTTGCCATCTGTTCTAATTCGCATACCCACCTTCTAGACTTGGTCTTCCTGTCCTTCTCTGGAGAGAACAGAAATAATTTATTTTATATTTAGAGAGCAGTTATTAGGCATTTACAGAAACAATTTTGAATTGTCCCCCAGAAAGAAGGGTAGGACCTGGCTAGGTCGTCATCCAACTGAATTGTTTCTATGGTTTCAAAACTGTTCTCAGCATTTCCAACATTATCTGCATATCGCAAAACAGAAACTTTCGAAGGAATACTATGCATTTGGACCTATAGATTCTGATAGGTTTATTTTGTTTCTTATCATATTCATAGCATGTACTTAAGTCCTTAAGCAGCTTATGAAATAGGAGAGTACTCTAGGGATCCTTGTGATCTACTGCTATCCAGCAAATTGCAGAGCTTGTCAAAAATGGAAGAATTAAAACTTTGTGGATTCAGATTCAAATTTAGCATTCAAGCCCCCATACAAGCCAAATTCACTGGTGCTTGTGATGGAACTCCGTGCTGGGTGATCCTAAGGATGAAACAAGCCAGGGTCTCTGTCTGCATTTCATGCATTTTGAATATAGATGTGGGTGTAGGGACCCAGGCAGGCTGCCCCAAGATGGGCCACTCTGGCATGAAGAGTATACTGAGCTGAAAGCAGCTGAGACCCTGTGGGTTCAGGAGAAACTTGCCTCTCCCTTAACTATTTAGAAGAATCTATATAAATCCCAGAAGAAGAGTTATTATCAGGGATAAATTTCATCTGAGTGACCCATCTGTCTGGCAAGGCAAACCTCTAATTGCCAAACATCTGTTCTTCTCCTCATTGTCCTGTGAATTGCATTCCTTTCCTCTGAAGTCCCAGACCCCTACCTGCTTCTCCTTAGCTCAGGAGGACATCGAGACCTCATTTTGCCCATCTTTGGAATTCCCATGTCTGTGTGGATTCCTCATACGTACACCATGAAATTCAATTTCCTCCTGTCTTGTGTCAATTTGATTCTTAGTCCAACTAGAAGGACCTTGAAGAGGAGACAGAGATTCTTGATCCCAGACACTGGCATCAGACCAGGATGAAGGAGAAGCTTCAACAGCTGATGAAAGAGCTTCTCAAGGAAGAATAAAGGTTTTTGTTTCTAAGCCCACCCTCCCTCCGCAAAGAAACAAAAAATTCCACATGAGCCTATACTTACTTCGAGAAAATTTGCAATGAGATTTATTTTTTTTATAAATTTATTTTGTTATTTATAAATTTATTTTTTATTGGTGTTCAATTTGCCAACATATAGAATAACACCCAGTGCTCATCCCATCAAGTGCCCCCCTCAGTGCCCATCACCCAGTCACCCCCACCCCCTGCCCACTTCCCCTTCCACCACCCCTAGTTCGTGTCCCAGAGTTAGGAGTCTCTTGCAATGAGATTTAAAACGAACATTAAGCAAAAACAACTTCACAGATGCTCCAGAAATTAGTTTCTCATGAGGACTCCTTGAGGAGTGCTATGTCTCTGCAAACGTCTACTCAAAGGGCCTCTGAAGATTTCTTCAATTTGTGACCATTATAATGTTCATCTTCCGGTGTTTCTAGGAAAACTAAGACCAGAATTATGACAATAATGTTGAGGAGAAAAAATTTCCCTTCTTCCCTTCTAGGTTCTTTGGTTGGCCTAATAAATAATTAGACATAAAAGAGATTCAGGGCAGAAAAACAAATTTAATTACATAATACAGTTGAGCCCCACAATGATGCAAGACTGAAGGGCAGTCAGGCAGTTGAGGCTTACACACCATGGGGAGCTAAGGAGGAGGGGGTATGGGCCTGGACTTCAAAAGGAAGGCAGATAAGTAACAGGAATACAGAAGAACAAATGTTTGGTAAACAAATGTTTGCCAGGCCGTGCAGATAAGTCTTTCTGATGTAAAAAGTTATCTCTGGTTATAGCTCTCTTCCTGGTACAAGCTCTCTGCCTAAATTCCTTTAGGCAGATAAGGGAGAGGTAAAAAGCTTTTCCTGAGTCTGTTGGGTCTTGAACACCTCCAGCTCAAAAGAATCCACATGCCAAAGCCCCGTATTTGGGGGTGGCATATTCAGCTCCTCTTCAATAATAACTTTAACTAGGCTTCTGTACAATTATACCATGTGAAGTGTACTTTTATATAGTATTTTACTGTGGCCGGCTTGGTCAGCGGAAACAATTTGGAAAGCTTAGGACTGTACAAACATGGCTTTTGGGGATGACTTCTTTAAAATGAAATCAAGCCCCTAATGAGCACTGGGTGTTGTATGCAACTGATGAAGCACCAAACCGTACCCTGAAACGAATAATACTCTATGGTAACTAACTTGAATTTAAATTGAAAAAAAGAAACCAAGCTCCTAAACAAGTATAACACCTCCCATTATTATTTTTGTTTCCATGAGAAACTAAGATTCAGCTCGATGTCGTACATCAACTTAAAGAAACTTTTCCTAGTGCGCACCCATCACAACAAGATTTAACTTTGCATTGTGCATAAACTTAAAACATGATGCAAAGTATGCAAGAATATCTGCGCATGTTAGGTGGTTTGGTGCCCAGGCAACTTTAAGTTACCTCAGGTATGAGGGGATTTACTGCACATTACATGTGGAATCAAGAAAAATAGGAGAGTGCCTTGCTGGTTCAGTCAGTGGAGTGTGCAGCTCTTGATCTCAGGGTCATGAATTCAAACCCCCCATTGGGCATGGATCCTACTTAAAAAAAAAAAAAAAAAAAAAGGAATCCCTGCTACATAACCAAGTGTCATGGGGACCAGCTGGACGGCAGGCACTACAGACCCTGGGGTGTAGTTCCCCCACCTGGAAGGCACCCAGGCTGCAGCCACAAGAGATCCCCAGTTGCCTCAGCAGCTGTGTTCATTGGCTCTCCATCCTTGCAGCAGCTCTCTTTGTTTCTCCGGCTCAACTATCAACCAACCACCTTACTCTGAGTATCTTTTCTCTACATCATGGTTCACTCTACTTTTAGCTTGTGCTCTGAGTTCCAGGTTTCTACATTCTCTTGACACCCATGCCCTGCCTTCTATCTGGGAAACACAGATCTGCTTCCATTACCAATTGCCTGTCTCTTTCCTTTAATCACCAGTACAAATTCTTTTTTTTTTTTATTTAAATTCTAGTTATTTAAAAAACAGTGTAATATTTCTTTCTTCCTTCCTTCCTTCCTTCCTTCCTTCCTTCCTTCCTTCCTTCCTTCCTTTCTTTCTTTCTTTCTTTCTTTCTTTCTTTCTTTCTTTCTTTCTTTCTTTCTTTTTTTTTCCTAAGTAAGATCTATGCCCAACGTGGGGTTTGAACGCAAGACCCGGAGATCAAGAGTGGCATGCTGACTGAGTCAGCCAGGTACCCCAGTACAGATTTCTGAGAGAGAAAACTTGGTTGATCTAGCTAGTACCTTATGCCGCCTTATAGGCCCCAGCCCAATGGTTCTCAAACTTGGGTTTGGAATCGCTAATAAGGGTTATTAAAGCACAGATGGCTGCATGCCACCCCCAGAGTTTCTGATTCAGTAGATCTCCAGAGGAGTCCAATAATTTACATTTCTGACAAATCTCCAGGTGATACTGATGCTTCCAATCTTGAGACCACACTTTGAAAACCACTGCTGAGCTACAGGTTGATAGGCCTTGGGTAAGATATCCATTGACTCTTGGCCGAGGCATAAATTGTATGGTTTCAAATGTTGCCACCTATGAATAAGGAATTCACTGGTGTCATTTCCATCAGCAAGAGGCCCTGAACATGACATTTTGAGTATGGATTGTGAACAGGCAAGCTGTAGCCCCACACTATCCCCTTGCACTCTTAAGTAAGGCCCAGCACCATTCCCTGAGCACTACTGTGCGCCAACCTTCAATATAGTAAGTTAGTGGAAATACAAAACCAGGTACCCTGAACTTGCCATTAACAAGGATGCAGCTAAATCATTTTAATAAGCTATAAAAATCAAGATAAATGTCCTGGTTCCCTTTTGAGTATAAAGGTCCATCAAAAGGAAACTGCAGAAATTCTTGAATCCTATTGTAACCAAAACAGTAGGGTGAGAGGTGCGTAGGCAGGAAAAGCATACTCCAAAAAAACAAAGATAAGTTAGTTATGAAGGACTCAGAATTCTAACTCTGAATAAACCAAAGTATATATGATGGAAACAAAATCCAGATGCATGCAAAGGAGGGGGTGTTCAACACACCTGCTAGAGGCAGGAAAAAGCCAAATACGTATTGGTTTCAGGAAAGGTCCCATATAACCAACTTGTGAAATGTGTTCCAGGAAGAAAGAATCCGCACAATTTTTTCTTGACAGTAGATCAAGCTACAGACCTGCCTCCCTTCTCCCTAGTCAGGAGAATTGCTGTGCTCTTCTTTCCCTGTCCCCGCTTTTGCAAGTACTCCCTAAATTCATGGAGGATTCTGTTGTATTACACTGTCCTCTAGTGGTTTCAAATAGTTCTCAGCTCCCTTTTCTTTCTTTCTTCTTTTTTTTTTTTTTTTTTTTTTTTTTTTTAGAGGAGAGAAGAGAGGAGGGCAGAGGGAAAGAGAGAATCACATCCAGCAGAGAACCCACCTCGAGGCTCCATCTCACAGCCCTGAGATCACGACCTGAGCCAAAATCAAGAGTCAGACACATAATCGACTAAGCCACCCAGGGACCCTGTCTCATCTCCCCCCCCCCCACCCTTTTTTAACAATTTTATTCATTTGACAGAGAGAGCAAAAGCAGGGGGAGCATCAGGCAGAGAGAGAGGGAGAAGCAGACTCTCCGCTTGAATGGGGAGCCCCATGCGAGGCTTGATCCCAGGAACCCCGGGATCATGACCTGAGCCAAAGGCAGACACTGAACTGAATGAGCCACCCAAGTGCTCCTCGTCTCCCTTTTTTAAGGGCAGTATTTTCCCCAGGGCCACCCAGACATACGGTGTTTAACAGATGTCTGTTAATTGCACTGGAATGAATGGCAGAGTCCCTACGATGACCATGACTAGAAACCTATTCCAGCTTCCATGAGAGAATGGGCACCCGGGTATTTTAGGCTCAGGTTACCTACACCACCTTCGACTTCCCTTGAAAGTGGATAATGGGGATCTCTGGGTGGCGCAGCGGTTTGGCGCCTGCCTTTGGCCCAGGGTGCGATCCTGGAGACCCAGGATCGAGTCCCACATCAGGCTTCTGGTGCATGGAGCCTGCTTCTCCCTCTGCCTATGTCTCTGCCTCTCTCTCTCTGTGACTATCATAAATAAATAAAAAATTTTTAAAAAAAAAAAGAAAGTGGATAATGCAATGTAGTTTGCCTTTGCCTCTTGTACAGGCTCAAGGAAGTCCGATGTAACCCTTTTGGCTAGTAGAGCCTGGGAAGGCAAAATTTCCAAAAATGATAACTGCAAGTTCTCAGTTGGTAAGAACAAACACAAGTTGAAGTGTTAAAGTTGGTCTCTGTTCCAGAATGTTGTGACTCCAAGGCATTTCCAACGAGCCTTCACATCTCAGTCACATCTGAAATGTGAGAAGCTCACTCATCAATCTTTCTTTCATTTTGGCTTGGTATATTGTGTGTTTGGCTTTATGATTTTTTGTTTTTACTTTATATCGCCATTGAATTGGTAGCCGTTATTGCTTCTGCTATGTGCAAGGCACTTAGATAATCATCTGGGGGCGTGGTAAGGGTGGAAGCACCAATGGGACATATTCTTGCCCTCTAAGGGCTTACAGTGTGGGGCGAAACCAGAGCTCACATGGATCCCACACAAGCAGTGTTTCAAAGTGCCCCAAGAGAGGGGTGCCTGGCTGGCTCAGTCAGCAGAGCATCACTCTTGAACTCGGGGTTGTGAGTTTGGGCTCCATGTTGGGTGCAGAAATTACTTAAAAATAAATAACATCTTTTTTTGAAAAGTGCCCCAAGAGAACGATAGAAAGGTAGTTTTAAGGAGTTCAACAAAGGAAGAGGTGCTCTCTCAAATAATCTTCTCTGAATGTGTGGTACCTTTCATTCCTGATTGAAGACCATTCAACAGCAAACAAACCACAGAGAATTAACAATGACTAGAGCTGATATCATCTATCTACAATGAAACTGTGACACAAATGCCCCAACTCCTATTCTTCATATCATAAAAATACTACTGGATTTCAACTCAGAAAAAAATATTCACTTAGTAAATATTGACTTTACGATACCTTACCAGGTACAATGAAAGAAAAAAATAAGATGTTGACCCTGAGCAGAAAGAATATATCATGTAGCGGGGAAAAGTTGCTTAAAATTAGCAATGATGGGACGCCTGGGTGGCTCAGTGGTTGAGCGTCTGCCTTTGGCTCAAGGTGTGATCCCGGGGTCCTGGGATCGAGTCCCACATCGGGCTTCGTGCATGGAGCCTGCTTCTCCCTCTGCCTGTGTCTCTGCCCCTCTCTCTCTCTGTCTCTCATGAATAAATAAATAAAATATTTTTTTTAATTAGCAATGATGCAATGTATCAGAGCTGAGATCTTGTGAACAACCCTCCAATTTAAGCTGAGCTATTTTTTTGAAGGTTTATTAAAATAATTTATAAATACCTGAGTGTTAGTATTGGGTATATGGGATCTTTTTAAAGTTTTATCTTTTTTTTTTTTTTTTTTGCTGGAAGAAAATATTGCAAAACATTTGTTGACACAGGAATGGTATTTGCAGGATATAAAGAACTCCTACAATCCAGTTTAAAAATACAAATCACCTGGGGCTTCTGGGTGGCTAAATCGTTTAAACTTAAGCATCTGCCTTCAGGTCAGGTCACAATCCCAGGATCCTGGGATGGAGCCCCAGGTCAGGCTCCCTGGTGAGCAAGGGTGTCTGCTTCTCCCTCTGTCTCCTCCCCCCTGCTTATGCTCTGGCTCTCCCTCTCTCAAATAAATAAAATCTTTTTTAAAAAATCACCTAATCAAAAACTGGATGAAATACTGAGACATTTCTCAAAAGAAGACTGAGAATAGCCAGTAAGCATTTGAAAAAGTGCTCAACTTTTTATTAGTCATCAGGGAAATATAAGTTAAATGTAAACACCTATGAGAATGGCCGGCCCAGCACCAGATGTGGTGCGGGGCGAGGCAATCAAAACCTCATACAAAATAAAAATAAAAAACCCCATACAAGGTTGGTAGATTTATAAATAAAATAACTACTTTGGAACAAATTTGGCATGTTTTTATAAACTTAATACATATACCTACTTCTAGATATTTGCCTGAGAAAAAAGAAAACCCCTGTCTACACAGACTTGCGCAAAACTATTTATAGCAGGTTAATTCATAATATCCCCAAACTGGAATAACCCAGTGTCCATCAGTAAGAATATGAATAAACTGTTATTTCTTCCACTGAACAAAGTGACAAAACGCACAGTCACAAAAAATAATAAACTGATAAAGCAACATGGATGAATCCCAAAAATACTATGTTGAGCAGAAGAAGTCTTACTCAAAAAAGAATTCATTGTCAGATTCCATTTATATGAAGTTCTAGAACAGACAGATCTAATCTATGGTGGAAGAAAAATTAAAATAGATGTTTCCTCTGTTGGGTGGAGGTGGAGATAGATTGAGGAGGATATGAAGGAATTTTGTTGGGTAGTGGTAATATTCCACATCTTGACAGGGGTTCAGGTTACAAAAACAGATGTATTTGTCAAAACTCAGCAAACACATACTTAAAATGTGTGTATTTCATTGTACATGCATTTTTAATCAAAAGAAAAAATCTGTAAACAAATACTAAACTTTAGCTAATAACATACATGCTGAAGTATATTTAGGGGAAGTGTAGTAATGTCTGCAGTTGACTTTGAAATGCATCAAAAAAACATAATGGAGCAGAGCACCTGGGTGGCAGTCAGTTGAGCATCCAACTCTTGATTTTGGCCCAAGTCATGATCTCGGGGTTGTGAGATTGAGCCCTGCGTGGGGCCCCATACTGGACATGGAGCCTGCTTAAGATTCTTTCTCTCCCTCTCCCTCTGCACCCCCGCCACCCCACTCAGGAGCACTTTAAATATATACATCAATAATGTTGCCAGATGAACTTGGGAGACCCTGGGCTCTGGGATCTCAACCCAGCCAGATCTGAAAGAGTCCCCAGAGGTCCTTGGTCTTGTCCCAAGAATGAATTCAAGGACAGACATGCCACATAGCAGATAAGCAACACATGCGGGTAAGTTTATTAACGTGAAAAGTACACCCTGGAGATAGGAACATGACCAAGGTCCAGAGAGCTGAGTGCCCTGGGGGTTGGATTTCTTTTACCAACAGTTGCTAACTCAGTAGAATACTCCTTACTTGGGGCAGGAAGCAGGGTTTGGGGCTTTTTCTTCCTAATCTAGTCAGGGGGTTCCTGTCACAGCACCAGCTATCCTAGACCTGGACCTGACTGGTGTGAGCTGGCTTCTTGGAGAGGGCAGCCAGAACAGGCTCTGACTTTCTGGATAGCTAGCCATGACTTCCTTGGTGTTGACTTCCAGGCATATCTTGTTAGAACCAAACTGTCTACTTTAACAGGAAGAAAAAAAGGGCACCTGGGTGGCTCAGTTGGTTAAGCATCTGACTCTTAGTTTCAGCTCAGGTCATGATCTCTGGGTTCTGGGATGGAGCCCCATGTCAGGCTCTGCATCTTCTGGAGAGTGTCTCTCTCTCCCTCCCCCTCTTCTCCTCCTCCCCCCACTCTCTCTCAAATAAATAAGTAAATAAAATATTTAAAAAAAAAACAGTAAGAGAAAAGATAATTCCTTTAAAAGAAAAACTAGAAGAACAGAAAACAATTTCCATATTCTTGAAAATGAGAGAGAAAAACCAAGAAATATGACATCAGATGTTAAAACTTAATGGTTAAAAAAAAAGTTTTAAGTAAAATGGCAATGATATATAATTTTTTTAACCATACAATTGCCCCAAATCTTTGTCCTTTTATTTTTTTTAACTTTGGGGGTATCCAAAAATACAGTCCTAATTTGTAAATAATACCTTTGTAAGGATGTAATTCACATACCATCCAATTCTCTTATTGAAAGCCTACAATTAAATGGGTTTTAGTATATTTACAGAGTTGTGCAACAATCACCACAATCAATTTTAGAACATTTTTATTACCGCCAGAGAAACACTATACTCATCAGCCATCACTCCCCATCCTTAGGCAATCATTAACCTTATATATAGATTATATATAGATTGCATATTATGGACATTACATATAATTGGAATCATACAATATGTGCTCTTTTGTGATTGACTTCTTTCACTTACCACATTTTCAAGGTTCATCCATGTTGTAGCATCTACACAGACTCTTATCAGATATTTGATCTCCTCCCATTCTGTGAATTGTCTTCTCACTTAAAGCACAAAGTTTTTTACTTTGAAAAAATCTAGTTTATCTTTTTCTTTTGTGGGTTGTGCCTTTGATGGAATAGCTAAGAAATCATTACCTAATTCAAGGTCACAAAGATCTACACCTATATTTCATTCTGACTTTATAGTTTTAGCTCTCAAATTTAGATCTTTAAATATTTGGAGTTAGTGTTTGCTGGTGGTGTGAGGTAGGGATTCAAGATCGTTCTTTTGCATATGACTATCCAGTTGTCCCAACACTATTTGTTGTACAGATTATTCATTCTCCACTGAATTATCTTGGCACCCTTGTTGAAAATCAATTGCATGTAATTATGAGGGTTTCCTCCTAGACTCTTAATTCTACTTCATTGATTTACAGATCTTTTTGTAAGATTTTATTTATTTATTCATGAGAGACAGGGAGAGAGAGAGACAGGACACAGGCAGAAGGAGAAGCAGGCTCCATGCAGAGAGCCCGACATGGGACTCGATCCCAGGTCTCCAGGATCAGGCCTCTGGCTGAAGGCAGCACTAAACTGCTGAGCCACCCGGGCTGCCCCAGTATATATCTATTCTTAGGTCAGTGCCACAGAATTTTGATTACTGTCCTTTTGTAGTAAGCTTTGAAATCGGGAACTGTGATTCCTCCAATGCTGTTCTTTCTCAATATTATTTTGGCTATTTGAGGTCCCTTGAATTTCCATATAAATTTTAATATCAGCTTGCCAATTTCATTGAACCTGCCAGTCAATTTGGGAATATGGCCATTTCAATGATATTAAAAAATGAACATGGACACTGCCCCATTTATTTGGATTTTCTGTAATTGCTTTCAACATGTTTCAAAGTTCTCAAAACACATTTTATATTTCCTTTGGTCAAGTTTATTCTTAAATATTTTATTCTTTTAATGCTATTGAAAATGGAATTGTTTTCCTAATTTCATTTTTGGATTGTTCGTTACAAATGTATAGAAATGAAATTTATTTTTAGATTTTTTTGGTTTGGTTTTTTTTAATATTTTATTTATTTGAGAGAGAGGGAGCAAAAGTAAGGGGAGGGGCATGAGGAGAGGGAGAACAGACTCCTCACAGAGCAAGGAGTGCAACGTAGGGCTCGATGCCAGGACTCTGGGATCATGACTTGAGCTGAAGGCAGACACTTAACCAACTGAGCCACCCAGGCATCCCTGAAACTTATTTTTGTATATTGATCTAGTATCCTGCAGCCTTGCTCAACTTGTTTATTTCTACCATTTTTTAAATAGATTCCTTATATTTTCTGTATGTAAGATTATATCATCTGCAAATATAGTTTTACTTCTTTCTTTCCAACGTGACTACATGTTTTCCCACACCCCTGATGATAGTGTACTATGAATTTTTCTAATTAAAAGATAAATAACATTGTTTTCATGGGAAGATGTAGCAAGAACTGTGAAGGGACTAAGGTTTTACCCTGCTTGCAAACTCACGATTAGCCTGCCACAGTTTCCTGGTAGCTGGCAGAAGTCTGACCAAGACTCGTGGGTCAGAGACCAAGGACTTTGTTAATCACATGGGCAGCATGAACTTCATGTTTGCATCACTTCATTTTGCCCCCGCCCCGTCCAAATCCCATGGGAGTGACGCAGGACAGCCTAAGTAGATGCTGAGCACGCAACTGAGAGGGTAGGACGCTCCAGTCTTTTTTGGAGTCTGCTAGCAAACGTCCCCAACCTTTGTCTTACAGTGAGGCATTACCCTTTTTATCCTGGTCAGCAAATAAATCTTCCCCTTGACCCAAAAAGAGATGTTACCTCTATCTTCCAAAGCTGTTTGCTATATAAACATCCTTGAAAATACAGTCTGTAACAAAGGCTGTCAATGCCTCTGCTGGGAAGACATGCAGAAACAGAAAAGATCTATAGAAAATTGTCCCTGAACAAGATTCTTTTCAGTTTGTTTTCCCCAACAGCTATTGCTACCAGTTCAGTTTCTAATCAGGTTGAGAAGAAGAATAATACTATATTTTCCTCCACTCAGGAAAGTCATTGGTACTGGCACATTACAGGCCTTCAATAAATACTTCCTTTTTGACTACTGAGTGCATGAATAGATAAATGGAAGGATCAATTCCTGAAATACTTGGGGCATAACTTCTTTAAGATTTTATTTATTTATTCATGAAAGACACAGAGAAAAAGGTAGAGACATAGGTAGAGGGAGAAGAAGCAGGCTCCCTTCAGGGAGCCCAAGGCGGGACTTGATCCCAGGACCAGGATCACAACCGAGCCAAAGGCAGATGGCTCAACTACTGAGCCGTTTCAATGAGACTTCAAGATCCACAATAAAATTTTGATCTGCTAGTTGAAAATGTGTAAATATAAACTATATATCTTCATCTCTTCATCTGCATCCTCCTCACCGTTCCTATACATAATGTTTCTCATTTTTAACTGCTCACATTTAATGTCTGCCAAAAACATTACACACAGTCCCTAACTGCGAAAAACTCAAATCCTTAAAGCTATCCACTGTTTCCCTGTAGAGCTTTCAGTTGTAGTATGAAGCCCAAGATCGCTGAGCATTCCAGAGCACCCAAACCCCTGATCTTCCTGCCTGGTCAGGACAGATGTGGAATTACTGGACATCGTCTTACTTTCCTTTTCAGACTTTTTCTTTTTTTTAAGATTTATTTATTTATGTGTTTATTTATTTATGAGAGAGAGAGAGAGAGGCAGAGACACAGGAGGAAGGAGAAGCAGGCTCCATGCCAGGAGCCCAACGTGGGACTCGATCCCAGGACTCCAGGATCGCGCCCTGGGCCAAAGGCAGGCGCCAAACCGCTGAGCCACCAGGGATCCCCCCTTTTCAGACTTTGAACAGAAGATAAGAATACGTTTGGCATCAGATGAAGTCATCTGATGAGTTTGGGGTTGCTTTCTCCACTAAGGTGCAACATGGTAGGTGTTGATTTTGAAGAGCATCGTACTGCTCCTTGGTCTGAAACAAAATGCACTTACAAACTCTATGTGCAGTGTGTTGTTAGTCAAGGTCTGTTACCATGTCACCTGTTCCATTCAGTGTTCTCAGTCACAAACAAGCACCTCTACTCTGATTATGCAGGAATTAAGGAATATTGAGTAATTCACAGAAACTTTGGAGGACCAGAGAGCCAAGCTCTGCCACTAAGGCAACCAGGAATGAGGCCCAACCACACCATGAAGGTCACTCTGCGAACACCAATGGCCCTTAGGAATGGACGTAGGAAAATCTGCCATTGCTATTCCAAAGTACTGGGTGCCTCCTCCAGAGAAGAAAATGGAGCAACCTCACTTGCTTCTTTCTCAGCTGAGGCCAGCTCTCACCTGAATACATCCACACTCAGGTCATGTGCCAGAACCCTAGCAGCAAGGAAGTCTAGGGATGTGAGTTTTCTGGTTTCCACCTTGGAAAGGTAGCACACACCATGTGGAAAATGACCGAAGTATCTGTAGCCTCGTAGTGGATGCTGTCAGTAAGGTCTTTCTTTGCTCATATGCGCTTGGATCCCTTTCCCATTTTTACACATGCCAGGAGCACTCCTAATAACCAGCACCTTCCTCTCTTTGGTCAGAGAACTGCTCCCAAAATATCCCACGGCCCTTGTTATGGCCCAAATGTTTGTGTTCCCCCAAGATTCATATGTTGAAATACTAACCCCCAATATGATATTAAGAGGTGGGTGTTAGGGTGGTTATTAGGTTACTAGCTCTGCCCTCATGATTCAGACTGGTGCCTTTATTTATTAAAAAAAAAAAAAAGGGAGGGGGTGACTGGGTGATGGGCACTGAGGGGGGCACTTGATGGGATGAGCACTGGGTGTTATTCTATATGTTGGCAAATTGAACACCAATAAAAAATAAATAAATAAATAAATAAATAAATAAATAAATAAATAACAGACCACAGAAAGCCAGTTCACCTCTTCCACCATGTGAGGACACAGCAAAAAGGTGACACCAGGAAGTGGGTCTTCACTAGATTCTAACGCTACCAACACCTTGATCTTGGACTTCACAGCCTCCAGAACTGGAAGAAATAAGTGCGTATTGTTTATAAGCCACCTATTTTATATTATTTTTGTTATAGCAGTGCAGATGCACTAAGATAGCTCAGCCCAATCAGGACCCTCTGAGCTGTGATCCTCACAGTATCTGAGCTCCCTGATGGGACTTTGCCTGATTTCATATCCTTGATTGTCTTTCTTTCTTGTTCTACTTCCACAATCCTGTTTCTCCTGGGAACATTTACTAATAAATCACTTTCATTCAAATTCTTACCTTAGAGTTTGTTTCTGGGAAACCCAACAAGTACCTGAAAGTGCACCTCACATATGATAAGTGCTCAATAAATATTTATTTTTTAAAGATTTTTTATTTATTTATTCATAGAGACAGAGAGAGAGAGAGGCAGAGACACAGGCAGAGGGAGACGCAGGCATCATACAGAGAGACTGACGTGGGACCTGATCCAGGGTCCCCAGGATCACGCCCTGGGCTGCAGGCAGTGCTAAACCGCTGTGCCACTGGGGCTGCCCAAAATCTAGGGAACTATTTCCACTTTTTTTTTAAGATTTTATTTATTTATTCATGAGAGACACAGAGAGAGAGAGGCAGAGACACAGGCAGAGGGAGAATCAGGCTCCATACAGGGAGCCTGACGTGGAACTTGATCCTGGGTCTCCAGGATCAGGCCCTGGGCTGAAGGCAGTGCTAAACTGCTGAGCCACCAGGGCTGCCTCAATAAATATTTATTGGAAGGAAAGAAGCTGGTGCTAGGGTGCCACTTATGACAATGTCCACCATAGGCTCTAATCAAGATTCCCAGAAGTGGATTATGAAATAGGCCCTCCCCATCTGGTCCTCTTACGACACTGGAGTCAGTTGTCACTCATGCACTCAGGAAAAAGCAGCAAAACAGCTGACAATGGCGGGCACTTGGCCCATTATTATATAATGGACAATTTACTTAACCTTTTTGGGGTTAAACTCTGTCACATAAAATAATGTCAACTTTGAAAGGTCTTCTAAAAATTAAATGAAATAAGAGATATCCCAGTACTTAGCAGAGCCTCTCCAAAAAGTTAGTTCCCTTTCTTGCTCTTTCCAGGTGATTGAAAGTTAAATTTAGAAAAATGTTTCATCTCCATATTTGCCACTGTGTGCAAATGAGTCAAACCCAGATTAAAAAATAAAACCTGAGATGGAGGGGCACCCGGGTAGCTCAGTTAGTTGAGCAACCGACTCTTGATTTTGATTCAGGTCCTGATCTCAGGGTCATGGGCTCAAGCCACACAACCAGCTATGTGCTCAGCACAGAGCCTGCTTGAATTCTATCTCTCCCTCTCCCTCTGCCCCTCCCTGCTTCTAGCATTCATTCATTCAATCAATCAATCAATAAAATCTTTAAAAACAAAAACCGGAATGGAGACGTCTCAACCAGCCCAGGTTGGCATGAGTGGGTTGTGCTGAACAGGAAATGGCCCACATGGTAAGGAGATTGGTTACATATAACAAGACTGAGAAAATAAGCCAATATATTGAGGATAATGGGAGCAATGATTCTCATTCTCAGAGAAGAGAAGTACAAATATAGATGGGGAAAAGTCTAGGATAAATCATCTAAGGTTGAATTGTAATTGGAGTTACCAGTGTGGATTCCTGATTGATTCAGGAATGAATTTAAGTTTGTCTTAAGAGTAATGCAAAGTCACTGGAACACTGCAGGGTAAAGTAGAGTGTGGTACGCAACTCATTATAAGATTTGCATTTGGAGGGGCACTTGGGTGGCTCACTTGGTGAAACTCCGACTCTTAATCTCAGCTCAGGTCTTGACCTCAGGGTGGTCCATCCAAGCCCCAAGTTGGGCTCCATGCTGGGCACGAAGACTACTAGAAAAAAAAAAAAAGTTTACACGTTGTTGTTACTGTGGCAGAATATAGAAAAGAGATCGGAGAAGGGAAAGAACAAACTTGCAAAAAACTACTAAGGAGTTAGTAAAGTGGCTGAATCAAAAGTTGACAGTAGCCTAGATTTGATGGTGGTGATAGAGATGGAAAAATTGGGATTGACAGAAGAAATATTGAGAAAGTAAACAAATGACATGACTTGGTGTACAAGGGGAGGTGTACAAGAGGATAGCTCAGTTTTTGATTTGCTAAACTGAACAAGTGGTGCCATCCAATGAGGTAGGAAACATTAGAAGAGAATTAGGTTGAACGGAAAGATCATGCATTGACTTTTCAACATGAAGAACTTGAGCTTCCTTTGAAACAACAAAATGTGGAGTTCTGGAAGCCAGGGAAGGGGAATGTTTCAAGAAGGAGAGAGAGGGGCTCCTTGGTGGTTCAGTTAAGCATCTGACTCTTCATTTCTCCTCAGGTCATGATCTCGGAGTCATGGGATGAGCCCCCAGTTGGGCTTCGCATTGAATGGGCAGTCTGCTTGAGATCCTCCCTCTCCCTCTGCCCCTCCTGCATTCTGTCTCTCTCTCAAAAATAAAATAAAATAAAGAGAGAAGGAGAACGAGATCACCCATGTTGAAAGCTTTAGAGAGGTGAGGTACTATATGGCTGAAAAACATCCATGAGAGAGTTATTTCAGAGGACTGACGGATGGAGAAGCCAAGGCTGGGATGGGTTGAGAAGAGGGTAGGCGGAAAGAAAATACAGGCTCTTGTCCTTTCACTACAAAAAACACTTGTAGGAAATGTACTTATATTGGCCTCAAAGAAAAGCACCATAATTCTAATCAAATCAAAAATATCAAGTGAGTTCAAACTCCACTTGGGATGAAGTTAATTGCAATGTATACATGTCAGGTATGCTACCTCATTCTCTGGGCTCCAAAAGAATGGAATTTGTTCTAGAAAAACCAATACACAATAGTTACTCATTACCACTCCCATTCTGATTGGAAAATAATAACTCCACAAAGAACCCACCGCAAAAGGAGTTACTTGGAGTCACTTTAGCCTTCAAAGGTCATGCCTTCCTTTGTCCCACAATGTTTTTCTCCCATATCCAAAACTTTACCCACATTTCAGATCAGGTTTTGTCTCTCAGTGAATCATATCACACCTTATTTGGAAAACCTTAGCGTTTGTGCCTTTAAACCTGTAATGTTGGGATCCCTGGGTGGCGCAGCGGTTTGGCGCCTGCCTTTGGCCCAGGGCGCGATCCTGGAGACCCGGGATCGAGTCCCACGTAGGGCTCCCGGTGCATGGAACCTGCTTCTCCCTCTGCCTGTGTCTCTGCCTCTCTCTCTCTCTGTGACTATCATAAATAAATAAATAAAATTTAAAAAAAAAAAAAAACCTGTAATGTTGCCAATCAGGCCTTGCTCTCAAATACATATTTTCACAATAGATTGTGAAGCCCCAGCAGGCACCGCGATTTCCCAATCTTTTTTATGTTACTACGACTCTTTACGTATATCCAAGCTAAATAGAGCAGTGTAAGCTGCTCCAAACCCCATTTCCATCTCCCAGTCCTCGATTTCTCTATGAGTAATACCAGCTAACATTCACGGATCGCCGTGTACCATTCACTGCTGGAGTCGCTTTTCACACAACATAAGTAATTCTCCCAACAACCCTGTCATATAGATATTTTTATTCCTATATTATGAATTTGAAAAAAAAAATCAAGGTACAGAAAGGCCAAGTGACACAATTACTAAGTGTCAGAGTTGGGACTCACGCAAATACAGATAAGAGAGCCCACGTTCCAAAAATTTTTAGCAACAGAAAAATAAGCCTAATAAGGCCTGCTTCTACCTGGCCAGGTTTAAATGATGTGCCAGGATTAAGCACATGGTTTAGCAGCCAGAAGTTCAAAAGATATTCTATTCCAGGGGCACCTGGGGGGGGCTCAGTGGTTGAGCATCTATCTGTTTGGCTCAGGTCGTGACCCTGGGGTCCCGGGATGGAGTCCTGCATAAGGCTCCCTGCAGGGAGCCTGCTTCTCTCTCCGCCTGTGTCTCTGCCTCTCTCTCTCTCTCTTTGTGTCTCTCATGAATCAATAAATTAAATCTTAAAAAAAAAAAAAAGATATTGTATCCCATTGAGTCCCACGTCGTCCGTTTCCTCCGGCCTCTTGCCGGTGCCAGGAGCCTCTGTACCCCCGACGGCCCCGAGGTGGCGCTGCAGGCGCTGCAGGGACAGGTGAGGCCGGGCGGGCGGGCGACGGCGGGCGGGGCCGACGGGAGCGGGGGCGTGGCCCGAGCCCGCGGGAGGCGGGGCTAAGGGAGGGCCGGGGCGCGGGACGCCGCGTGGTGCGCAGGCGCAGCCCGGGCTCTCCCCCGGGAGCGGGGGCTGCTGGGCCGGATGACGTGGCCGGGCGACGTCCGCTGCGGTGCGCCTCCGGGGAAGCCGGCGCCGCCGGAAGTGCCCGCGGCCTAGTCGCGACGCGCGTGTGCTTGGGAGGCGGTGGCGGCGGCGGCCGGGCCTGCGGGGACCCGACGGGGCCGCCGCCATGGGGGAGTGACGCGCCTGCGCCGGCTGATCCGCGGCGGCGGCGAGACATGAGGAGACTCCGCGGCGGGGGCAGCGGCGGCGGCTCCTGAGCCCCGGGATGGAGGAGAAATACGGCGGGGACGTGCTCGCCGGCCCCAGCGGCGGCGGCGGGGGCCTCGGGCCCGTGGACGTGCCCAGCGCTCGGTAAGTGCGCGGCGTGGCCGGGGCGCCTCGGGCCCGCGCCTGCGCCCTGCGGCTCGGACCTGGACGCGGAGCACCGGCGACCCGCCCGCCGCCCGCCGCGCCGTGGGCTCGGCTCCCTGTGCCTCCCTGTGTATCAGCGGCTGCCGCGTCGCCTGCTGTAGGGGGCGGTGCCCGAGCCCCTGGCTCTCCCGGCCGACCGTTAGCCGCTGCCCGGCCCGCCGGGTCACGGCCACCGGAGGGCTCTCCCCGCGCGAGGCACGGGCGGCGGCACCGTCCGCAGGCGCAGAGACCAAAGTGCGGACGGACCGACCTCGGTTTTCGGGTTGGCCCCGCACCTGCCGGGGCGGGGGGGGCGGGGTGTTTGATCCGGCTTACTTGGTTCTTTTTTTAAGATTTTATTTATTCAAGAGAGAGGCAGAGACACAGGCAGAGGGAAAAGCAGGCCCCGTGCAGGGAGCCCGACGTGGAGCCCGACGCGGGACTCGATCCCGGGTCTGCAGGATCAGGCCCTGGGCTGCAGGCGGCACTAAACCACTGAGGCACCTGGGCTGCCCTGGCTTACTCGATTCTATTACTAAATGAGAAATGCGTGCACGTTGTTTTTTTTTTTTTTTTTTTAATTAAAAAAAAAAAACTCAAACGCTACAAAAAGTCATAGAAGAAAAAGAAAATTCCTCCTTACCCGCCCCCTCCCCGTCTCCCCGGTCACCTCCGAGCGGTAAATGCACTAACCGCTGGCGAGCGCGTCCTTGATCTGTCTGCAGTTCTCAGGTGGGGTCAGAGATGCACAGGCTGTAGGGCCCGGCGGGGGGTGTTGCGATTGGTATTCACAGTCTTCGTGTTTAATGAGCTTGGGGGGGGGGGGGGGGGTTTTGTTTGTTTTTTTGGTTTTGTTTTGTTTTGTTTTGTTTTTTTCCCCCGTTCTTGAATACTTGTTTTGAGATGTAAAGAGGGTCCTGAAAAATTCTTTGGAAAGGAAGAAACAGCACTGCTAATACTTTTCCAGTTAAACAGGAGAGAACGCGTAAAATGCTGGAACAGAACTTAAATCTACTGCCTTTTTTGTGGTTTGATTTTTCTAGTCGCTTACAAATAACAGCGCGTCAGATACTGTTTACTGAGCCAGGGCCAGTAAGTGCCATCGGCGACTCCGGTCTAGATTTTGGTGGTAGAGGGGGAAAAATCGCAGTAAAGGACAGTAATAATAAGTCTGTTAACTAAGCTGGACTACGGGCGATAAAGTGTCATAACCATGTTAAATTTTCTGAGGTTGACAACTTTCCCAGTTTTATAGGAAAATGTCCACATTCCTAGAAAATCCCGGTATATAGAAGTGTGATTTTTTTCTTAAAGATTTTATTTATTTATTCATGAGAGAGACCGAGAGAGGGGAAGAGGCAGAGACACAGGCAGAGGGAGAAGCAGGCTCCATGCAGGGATCCCAACGTGGGACTCGATCCGGGGTCTCCAGGGTGAGCCCTGGCTGAAGGCGGCCCTAAACCGCTGGGCCACCCAGGTGCCCTAGAAGTGTGATGGATGTAAGTAACTTATTCTTAAATAGTTGAGGGCCAAAAGCCTGTATTTAGAGGGAGGGATAATAAGGCAAATGGGACAATTAACAGTGAGGGAATCCAGGTAAAGGTTATACTTCTTGCCACTTCTCTGTCGACTGGAGATGATTTTTCAGCAGAGTTTAAAGTTGTTTATTCGAGAGATGACTGTCATAAGTAGGTGTGGCAGTCTTTTGCTCTCCTGTTGTATTATTTGTGTGGCAGAACTGCCCTTCTGTTGTAGTTCATTGCAAAATCAAATTTAACTCGGGTGGTTGAAATTTTAAGAATTTTCCTTTATTGTAGACTGATAATCAAATACTAGTTATAATCCGCAACAAAACTAGTTCAAAAATCATTTAATTGTGGATATTCTGATGGCAGAATTCACAAAAAAAGAATTGCTTTTTTTTTTCTTTTTTATGGAAACAGTCAAAATTTATTTTAGAAGAGATTTTTCATTCTTCATGAGAGACGCAGGGAGAGAGAGGCAGAGACACAGGCAGAGGGAGAAGCAGGCTCCATGCAAGGAGCCAGACGTGGGACTCGATCCCGGGTCTCCAGGATCAAACCCCAGGCTGAAGGCGTCGCTAAACCGCTGAGCCACCTGGGCTGCTCCAAAAAAGAATTGTATTAAATGTTTCTATTTGGCTTCTGTAAGGCCTCTTTGCAGGAAAGAGAGGGACAGTCAACATTTGTTGAACACCTGTGTTCACTGTGCTCTGAATAGAGCACCTCACTTTATCCTTACACCAGTGCTGCGGTTCACATAGCAGGACTCTGGTTTCACAGATCACGAAACTGGGATGTAGGAAAAATTTTACTTTCCCAACTAATAACTGAACTGGGAGTCAGCTGTCCTAAACCTCACGCATTTCACACACTCGGGGTGTTTTTTGTTTACTGGAAACCATGAACTGCTGCAGTGGGCAAAGCCTCTGAAGCACATTTAAACCCAAACACAAGTTTCAGTAATTCCAGGTGTAGAGAACCAGAGATTTTTGTAATCCTTTACATAAAAGACCAGTGATAACATTTGATGGAACTTGTTAATGAGGAATAATGATTTATCATTTGAGTAGGTGGAGTGTATCCCTGAGTTGCCCAGAGTGAGTGGCTCGAGGGCCACTGCCCCTGTTGAAGAGCCTCCCTCTCCTAGCCATCCCCCTTGATCTTTCCCTCTTAGTAAATGAAGCTGTTCACTGTTTCCCTGCACAATATGAACTAAAAATATCTACTTAACTAGAATATGGTTATTTGGCCTTAGCTAGGGTCGCAGCTATAGCCCAAGCAGACTTCGTTAATGAGACTTTAAAAATCAGAGTCCAGGTTTTAACTAAATGTTAGAATAATTTTCCTGATTTAATAATGGTAGCAAAAATTTTAGCATATATTACAGGAAAACTCACATAACAATGTCAAAACGTGTACAGTTGTAAATATGTGAATATGTGAAATAAGCATGTGTCTGTCTATACATGAAGATGCAAAGGAAAAGATTTAGAACAGGGACTACTTGGCCACCTATGAGGAGGAAAATAGGAATGATTTTTTTATCTAAAACTTTAATAACAAGCAGCAGCTCAGAAATTACTTTTATAATCTCTGTATTTTAAAAATTAAAAAAAGGCAGCCCCGGTGGCACAGCGGTTTAGCGCCGCCTGTAGCCCAGGGCGTGATCCTGGAGACCCTGATCGAGTCCCATGTCGGGCTTCCTGCATGGAGCCTGCTTCTCCCTCTGCCTGTGTCTCGCCTCTCTCTCTCTCTCTCTCTCTCTCTCTGAATAAATAAAAAATCTTTTAAAAAAATTTAAAAAGGAATAAAGTGTCGGGAAGATTATAATCATAATGTTATCAAGAAGTATTTTTAAAAATAAAAAGAAGTATTTTACTTGGGCTCCTCAGTGGTGCAGTTGGTTGAGTGTCCAACTCTTGGTTTCGGCTCAGGTTGTGATCTCATGATCGTGAGATTGCACCCCATGTCTGGCCCCAGGCTCAGTGTGGTGTCTGAGAGTCTCTCTCTCTGCCCCTCCCACTCATGCTCTTTCTCTCTAAAGTTAATAAATAAATCTTTTTAAAAAAAAAAAAAGGTGTTATATTTAAATTAATATTCTTTATGACTTGCCAGATTTTTGAAGTTTTATTAAAACTTTAAACAGGGGATCCCTGGTGGCTAAGCGGTTTAGTGCCTGCCTTCAGCTCAGGGTGTGACCTCAGGGTCTCGGGATCAAGTCCCACATCAGGCTCCCTGCGTGGAGCCTGCTTCTCCCTCTGACTGTGTCTCTACCTCTCTCTCTCTGTCTCTCTCGTGAATAAATAAATAAAATCTTTAAATAAATAAAACTTTAAACAGAAAAAAAAGAACTTTAAACAGAAATTACTTAGCAATAATTTCACATATTGCCCCATCTTGTTAAAACAACTGAGCTGAAACACAGTCATTTATTCAAAGGCTTGTTCCTAGTGCTAGTATTTTCAAATATGCTCCTCTCTGCTTTGAAATACGCTTTCCTTTTCTTGCTTTGTAATTCCTGCTTACTCTTCTTTTTAAGTAGCCTCCACACCCAGCATGAGCCCAAAGCATGACTTGAACTCATAATTTGAGATCAAGTCCTGAGCTAAGATCAAGAGCCAAATGCTTAACCGACTGAGCCACTCAGTTGCCCCAGATTCCTACTTAGTCTTTAATACACACTTACCCATCTCAAACTCCAAAGACGGACCTTTGCTTACCAACTTAAGAGTTAGTTGCGTCTACTGTCTTTTTAAAACTCCATTACCAGGGGTGCCCGGATGGCACAGTTGGTTAAGCAACTGCCTTTAGCTCGGGTTATGATCTCAGGGTCCTGGGATCCAGTCCCACATCAGGCTCCTTGCTCAGTGGGGAGGCTGCTTCTCCCTCTCCCCCTTTTTCATGCACACCCGCTCGCTCGCTCTCAAAAAAAAAATAAAGTCTTTAAAATTAATTAACTAAAACTCCATTACTTATTTGGATTACATAGATACTTGTATGCTTGCCTGTCTTCCCTAGGCCTCAGACTCCTCGCAGACAGTCTCCATTACACGTTAAGTGTTGCAGATAGCACCTAGAAACACGTTTAGTTGTGAGTAACCTAAGAGAACTTTAAACAAATAAAGTGGGGATCCCTGGGTGGCTCAGTGGTTTGGCACCTGCCTTTGGCCCAGGGTGCGATCCTGGAGTCCCGGGATCGAGTCCCATGTCAGGCTCCCGGCATGGAGCCTGCTTCTCCCTCCTCCTGTGTCTCTTCTGCCCCTCTCTCTCTCTCTCTCTGTCTATCATAAATAAATAAATAAATATTAAAAAAAAAAAACAAAAACAAAGTTCTATTCTCACATAAAAGAAATCAGAGGTTGCAGGTATTTACTCAGTACCTCAGTGATACTATCTAGGACCCACACTCCTTATCTTTGCTCTCTGCCATCCAAGGTATATTGGCTTTCATATTCAGGCTTGTTAGAAGATGGATAATACTTTTAGATAATGTTAAGATTTCAATAAGATTTTTTAGATAAAGAATCCTCCCTTGAAGGCAGAAAGAAGACAGAAGTATTTCCAGCTGCATCTTGCCCTTTAATCAGGACGAGGGAAGGCTATACTTGAAGCCACCCTGTCAATCTTCCTTTAGGCCTCATTGGCCATGTATGGCATCTTGCACATACTAAGTGTGCAAAGAATATTTGGAGAATGGCTAACTAGCCCCATGGAGAATGTATAAGGCTCTTTGCTGACATTGAGAATTCCCAGACTACTGTGATTTTTCTAATGTACTTCGTTTTTTCCTGGTCTTTGTTTTTCCCTTCCTGTATTGACATTTTTGTTCTTTGTTATCATTGCTTCTGTCCTGCTGCCTTATTATTACACCTAATCAAGAGCTTAAAGGGTAAGACACTTGAGGTTTGGAGTATCTCTGTCTACTTGTTTTCATTCTGTTCTTTTCATTCTGAGTCCATGGCTGCGTTGCTAATAGTTCAAATTGCCAGAAGCTTGACTGCCACTTAATGTAGTACATTATTGCACTATATATGTTACTGTATGAGGTACTGCTCTATCATACAAGTATAGTTGTAGAGTTAGCATTCTTTCATTTGATAAAGATTTACTGAGCACATATAATGCTGGTTCCTGTGTTAGGAACTAATAAACAGTGGATTTCTAGCTCAACTGTGACTTTCATTGGCTAGTTTTGAATTGCTGTGCTGACCTTAATATTTAATTAACATAATATCATTAGTATACTAGATGTACTAAAGTCTTGTATGACTTTTTTCTCTGGTTTAAATGGGCCTAGAAAGAAATTAATCTTAGGTTTTAATATGCATTTTGTCTTTCATGTTTAAAGATTTTACTGTTTGTGTAGGCCACTGTGAATATATAATTGAGAACAATTTAGAGTATAGGAACCCTCAAAGCCTTTGGATGAACTTTGATTTTCTGTGTGACATACTAAAAAGAGCATACTTAGGGGTGTCTGGGTGGCTCAGTCGGTTAAGCATCTGCCTTCCGCTCAGGTCGTGCTCTCAGGGTCCTGGGATTGAGCCCCACATTGGACTGCTCAACAAGAAACCTGCTTAAGATTCTTGCTTTCCTCTCCCTCTACCCCCATCCTGGCTCGCACTTGCTCTCTCTCGCTCTCTCAGGGAAAAAAAAAAAAAAAAGCATACTTGGGCACCTGGCTGGCTTAGTTGGTAGAACATGTGACTCTTGATATCCAGGTGGTGAGTTCAAGCCTTATCTTGGGCATGGAACCTACTTAAAATTTAAAATTTAAAAAGTGCACGCTTAAGAGACATGGGCTAGACCCTAGCTAATTTTGTGGGCTTTAACTTCCCAATCTATAACATGAGAGGAATTGGGCCAGAGAATCTCTAAGGTTTTCCTCAGTTCTTAAATGTTAGTGTTCAGTTTTTTCTAGCACATGTACATTTACTTTCATACCTAAACAATTCCTAGAAATTTGGTAGATTTCCCTTATTGTCCTGTGTTTTTAGCCAGTCTGCAGAGAGTTCAAAAACAAAATACACTTGATTTTTTTGTAGTTGTTATAGCCACAACTTTATTATTTTTCCAGTACGCCTTTTTTCATTGAGATAAAATATACCTGTGGTATGGGGCGCCTGAGTAGATCAGTTAATTAAACCTCTGCCTTCAGCTCAGGTCATGATTCTGGGATCCTGGGATGGAGGCTCCCTACTCAAAGGAAAATCCGCTTTTCCCTTTCCCTTGCTCCGCCCCCCCCCCCCCCCCCCAGCTTGTTCATTCTTTCTCTTTCTCTCTCACTTGCTCTTTCTCAAATAAGTAAAGAAAATGTTTTAAATTTTTTTTAATTACCTACAATAAAATGCATAGATTTAAAAAGTACAAGTTTGCATTTTTCATAAATGTGTATACCTGTATAACTTAAAGATGTATGTATTGGGACGCCTAGATGGCTTAGCAGTTGGGCATCTGCCTTTGGCTTAGGGTGTGATCCTGGGGTCCTGGGATCCAGTCCTGCATTGGGCTCCCTGCATGGAGCCTGCCTGTCCCTCTGCCTGGGTCTCTGCCCCACCCCTCTCTCTATCTCTATCTCCCATGAATAAATAAATAAAAATCTTTTTTTAAAGATTTATAAATCTATTTTTAGAGATCACACACAGGTGGAAGGGGCAGAGAATCTTGAGCCAACTCCTCCCTGACTATAGAGCCCTACACAGAGCTTGATCCCATTAACCTAAGGTTGTGACCTCAGCCAAAATCAAGAGTCAGATATTTAACTCCTGAGCCATCCAGGCACCCTAAGCCATAGAACATTTTTGCCATCTCAGGAAATACGTTTGATCTTTTAAACAAGTATTAATGAAGTTTATTCTATTCAACAACTGGGTTAAATAGGAACTGCTTTAGGATGTGACTTAAATTGTTCATAACATTTTTATTAGCTTTAGGGTAATTAATTATCACATAGTTAAAATCCCCAGGGGAAAAATAATTCCTAGATTGCGCTATAAAAGGCCCCCTAGATCCCTGGGTGGCTCAGCAGTTTAGCACCTGCCTTCGGCCCAGGGCATGATCCTGGAGCCCTGGATCCAGTCCCACATCAGGCTCCCTGCATGGAGCCTGCTCTCCCTCTGCCTGTGTCTCTCATGAATAAATAAATAAAATCTTTAAGTAAATAAATGGCCCCTAGGTGGTGTTCATGATAAGAAAAAGCACTTTGCTCCAAATCTTTTTTTTTTTTTTTTTTCAGTTTAGTATGATATCTGGACTAAAACAGAAAATGAGCCATGTTGGATGGTGAATATGCTGAGATTCATTCTTTCAAGGACTGAAACTTATTTTAATAATTGTATCAAAATCTTCCTAAAATATATTTTTTCATGCCGCCTTAATCAGATTACTGTTTATTGAATAATAGTTTAGCTCTTGTTAATTCACCATCACACAAACATCAGTTTTTATACTTTTGTACACTGATATCTCCATTGTACGTCAAATTGTTTTAACTCTGTTTGAATGACTTGAGTTTCTTTTAAACTTCTGGGTTTAAAAAAAAATAAAATAAACTTCTGGGTTTGCTTTTTGTATTTTTTTCTCCCATTGATAGAGACTTATGCCTGTCAGTGTGCTGCCTTGGACATCCCTCACACATCCTTTTTGTTGTTGTTTTAATTTTTTTTCTCTACATCTCGTTTTTAATCTAGTAACACCTGTTTGATGTAAACTTAAAAAGTCATCTCCTGAGTGGCTTGCACGAGCTATCCTGCTAGGGTGAAAGAAATAATACTAAGAATTCCTTAACTTTTTATCTCATTTTTTTAAATTTTCAAATTTGTATATGTTTTATAATATATATAACATCAGTACAGTAGTACACACTTATACAGATAAATAATGGATTTCATGTGCAAAATTTTTTTTTACTGCTGGACGGTATATGATCAAAGAAGACTATTAAGCTAAAAAACTAGTAATTTTGTCCCTAATTTCAGTTTCTTTTTCACAGCTCCTTTTTTTCTTTTTATGGCAGCCCAACTTTTTCACACATTCAGTATTCTCTTATGTCCCAGAATATTATTTATAGTTGTTTTCTGCTGTTACCTACGATCCCTTTATCTTTTAGATTTATTGTTTTTGTTTGGTCTCTCAAGCTTATCTTAAAGGATTATCGTTGTTTGCCATTCATATTTGAGTGAGGCCTAAAAAGCTAACTAGAATACCATTGTGGGACTTGTCTCTAGAGGATCCCTATAAGTGTTCTGCTAAGAGATTGCAACCTGGCTGTTAGGATATTGGAAGTAAAAGAGAAAAGAGAGATGGGGTGGAGTTAAGGAAATTTCCTTTTAATTTCCATGATTTTATTCTAGCTCATCTCTCTACTCTTTTGCCTTACTCTAAACCTCTCCAGAGACTAAGCCTCGTTTTCTGTCGTGTTTGAGAAGTAGTTGCCTGGTTGTGCTGGGTGGTAATGTGGGGATCTGACTACCTGGAGAACTGCTTGATACTGCTCCTCTTTTCAACTTTCCAGCCCTTTCTGAGGTGCTTCAGATTCCTGAGCCTTTACAGGACCCTGTAGGGCAGGTTGCTTGACTTTTCAATTTAGATTCTCATCTCAGTCACATAGCAAAGCAGAGGAGGGGTAAACCCAAGGCGTTTACTATTCCTCTGTTCCGTTTTATATTGTGGTCTTCTAGTTTCATTGCAGGTAAGAGCCTGGTGTTTGTATTCTCTTTGCTTGAGGTAACTGTTGAGTTTAAAAAGCAGATTGCAAAGTAATCTGGGCAATTCAATTAATCAAGAACATAATTTATTTTTAGTTTGGCCTCTTTTTTGTTTTTTTAACAGATTATGTCTATCTGTCTATCTATCTATCTATGTTCTATATATTAAAAAGAATCTGGAGGGCAGCCTGGGTGGCTCAGCGGTTTAGCGCCGCCTTCAACCCAGGGTGTGATCCTGGAGTCCCGGGATTGAGTCCCACATCAGACTCCCTGCATGGAGCCTGCTTCTCCCTCTGCCTCTGTCCCTGTCTCTGTCTCTCTGTCTCTCGTGAATAAATAAAATCTCTAAAAAAAAAAAAAAAAAAAAAAAAAAGGTAGCTACATAGATGGTGAGTTGGGTTGTTTGTTTCATTTTTTATATGAATATCTGGGTTTTATAATTCGTATAAGAAAAAATATATTACAGAGTTTTTTGTGATTTTAATGATACTGAAACTTGTTTCTGCTTTTATTTTTCAGATTAACAAAATATATTGTGTTACTATGTTTCACTAAATTTTTGAAGGCTGTGGGACTTTTTGAATCATATGATATCCTGAAAGCAGTTCACATTGTTCAGTTCATTTTTATATTAAAACTTGGGTGAGTGTGTGTGTTTTCCTTAATGTTTTATTTATTTGGAACTCCTGTTTTAACTGATTATCTTTAGGAAATTTTAGATAAAATATTTTGTGCTATTTATTCATCCTAACAAACGTATGATAAATTTTTTTAAAAATAAAACACCTGACGTTAGAGGTACGAAGAGAATTACTTTTTCTGTAAAAGATTGCTGTATAATAGCTTTCCAAAACTAGACTTGTACTGTAGTTTGTGTTAAAGTGATTTTTGCACATTTCTTTTAATGTTCAGCTTGATAGAAGATTGAATTCTCGTATCTGCTTCAGCATTCAATCTGTGCTGGACCTTATATTAGTTAGCCTCTGAAGAGCTCCGTGGTACATCCCAAGAGTGAAAAGGGCAGATAATTTCTTAGTATTTTCATAAAAATAGCTTTGACCCCATGGTCTCCTTAAAAGAGTCTCCAGGCTCTAGAGATTCCCAGACCATACCACTGGTATAGTTCAGCCTTCCAGCAGGTACCTGAGAGTTGTCTTGGCACAGATGTTCCTTATTTTCTAAGTTAAACTGTCCTGGGTTTTATTCACTTATGCTCCCTTCACAATACAGGGTCCTCATATAAAATAAATTTTACACTATTCTGCACATAGTAAGAAACTGTCTGAATGAAATTTCTTTGGATGTTGAGATTGATAGTGACCACTCTGTTAATAAAAATCTGTTAAAGACTCCCGGGAGTTAATTTTAGTAATTATGGAAGGAGATTCTTGACTAGGAAATTTTAAGTAAGCAATTGTATGTACATTTTTATATAAACATTTTGGGAATGTGAAAGGAGGGATATTCTTCATTTATGTTATTTCAATCTTTGTTATTAAGTTTTGTAGAAGATAGGAATTTGGGGGGGGGGTATTTCAAAATATGAAAAAACAGACCCCTTTCTTCCATGGCTTGTGAACTGGTTCTGAAGGCAATTACAAAATAAGAGTTCCCCAGATATTGTAGTGGAAGCATTATTAGAATAACTATTGTTCTCCAGTATAGTTTTTTTAGAGGGTAACCTACCTTTCAAGTTGTAATATGTTTGTTTAAAGTGAGTATCTTTACATAACATCACACTTTGTATATAAGATAAATATTAATATATTAATGTTTTGTTTTTCGCAGGACTGCATTTTTTATGGTTTTGTTTCAAAAGCCATTTTCTTCTGGGAAAAGTATTACCAAACACCAGGTGAGTTTTTTGTACAGTCCTCTTTTTCCTAGCAGCTTGCTAGTCACTGGGCCAGGAAACACTGCCCTTTCCTTGATCAGGATTACTTAACAAATGATTTAAGTACACATTTAAGAACATTTCCATAGTTACCTTGCTCTTGACTTGCCTTTCAGTATCGAGGCTTCAAGAATAAAGTATTAATATAACAATGTTTAAAAATGGAGAAAAGGGTAGAAAATGTTAAGGTATTATACAATAATTTTTTTTTTAATATAAGACCCTATTCTGAAAGATTTATAAATGAGACTTGGAGACATGCCCAGGAGTGTAGGACAAATGCCATTAGGAGGCAGATAAAGCATAGAAATTAAGAATGAGGCCTCCAGAGTCAGACAGATTCATGTTCTATTTGTCCTCCTTATGAACTCTTTCTTTGAGTGAGTTCCTTAATTTTTCCCTCCTTCAATTTTCTCACCTATAAAATGGAGGTAATAATACCTTTGTAATGGAGCTGTGAGGGAAAAATGAATTAGTACATTGAAAGTTCTTGAAATAATGCCTGGCATATAGTGAATATACAATATGTATTAGCTGTGGCCCTCATCATCATCATTATTTTCTTTAGGCACCTGAGGTATAGGCTGCCTACCAGAAATGTCCTGCTTCTGTATAGTCACCTCATATTATCATGGTTTAGATAGTAGTCGTACCGTACTACTAGTTTGCTTTATGCCACAACTTAGAAACCTGTGCCTTGATTTTTCACTAGAATGACAAATTTATGAACCTCTGTTTTAGAGACCAGGCATGTTTTAAAAATAGGGTTAATATTTTAAACCCCATCATACCTTTTTTCTCTCTTTTCAAGTAATTGAAACTCAGAATATCTGATGGGAAAGAATTTAAAGACTAAAACATCGTGTGTTCCTAACAAACTAGTGAGAAACTAATGAAAAAAACCCCAGAAATGTGTATTCCATCAAAAAAGATTTCAAGATCTAACAACAGACAAGAATATAGAAAATGAAAAGCAGAATACTGTCTTACAAATCTAGATTTAGTCAAGGGATCTTAACATTTTCTATTTAATTTCAAAATATGTGATTATGTTTTTAAAATATGTAATTATTTAGTCTTTAAAATATTTAAGTGCTACCATTATTTTCTTTCCCTGTGTATTTTATTTAAGATGTTGAGATATTAGCAAAACATATATGATTAAAGTTTTTAACTTTTTGTTTCCATCTATAGTGGATCAAAATATTTAAACATGCGGTTGCTGGGTGTATCATTTCACTCTTGTGGTTTTTTGGCCTCACTCTTTGTGGACCACTAAGGTAAATAAAAGTGCATATTTTGAATGTTTACTTATATTTCTTAATTTTGAATATTGATTTTCTATTCTGTGTCAAATATTTATGTTGTTATATGCAAATGCTTCTCTCCTATAGTATTGGATACAACTCACATACATTTTTATGTGTATAGAAAAGAAGAGAGAGAGAACCTGTGTAATTTGTGGACTAGCTTTTTGTGAACACTAAATGTATTGTTCATGATCTGTCCTGGTATTTTACTAGTTAAGAATCTAAACAGGTTCAGGAAATTTTAGCATAGGTGGTTTTTTATTATCCATTGGTGATCCTTTTTATTTTGTTTTTAAGATTTATTTATTTATTTATGATAGACATAGAGAAAGAGAGAGAGGCAGAGACACAGGAGGAGGGAGAAGCAGGCTCCATGCCAGGAGCCCGACGTGGTACTTGATCCTGGGACTCCAGGATCATGCCCTGGGCCAAAGGCAGGCGCTAAACCGCTGAGCCACCCAGGGATCCCCTATTGGTGATCCTTTTTAGCAACTGTTTTTAGAAACTGAAAGGTCTGATGGTAAATAAAATCAACCAGTAGGAGAGCAAAATCTTTAAAAACACTTTTTTTTTCTTTTTTGCACAGCTCTAATACCCACAGAAAACACAAGTTATGGTTATAAACAAATATTTTGGGAATGGTATGTCAATCATCAGGTTAAAGATGAGTTAACTCTCATATTCCCCTAGATCTATGTAGAGTAATCTTTTTATGTAAACAGATCAGTTCAGGAGGGAAAATCCTTAAGGGCCATTTAATTTAATAGGAATTATAACGTGCAACTGTGCATTAACATTCTTTTAATGCTTCTCTATGTTTAAAGAGTTTTACTGACTGATTAAAAGTGTAAGAAAAAGTACCTGGCCATTGAATGGGCGAGAGCAGGGAATATGATAATGAGAGATAAGCGGTGAAAAGAAGGATATTTTGAAGGAACTGGTGGGATAAGCAGAGTAGAAAATAATAAGTGGGAAATGCTTTGTGAAAATTCTTTCCCATCTTATAACCAATAGAATAGCTTCTGGGTTTGAAGCCTCTTTGGCTTGTTTACTCTGTATTTTGTCAGATGCAGAGTATGCATAATTCCAAGTGTCATGTCATTGTCTTTGACAACAGCACTATCCTGGAATGATAGGAAAGCTGGCTGAATTTTCTCAGCTCGGGAGAGCTTTTTCATTTTATGTTTGAATATGATTGAGTGGTAGTATTACCGTCTCTAAAATTTATATTTATTTACAATGAAATTATGTTTTGTTCTTTATGTTATCAAACCACTGTCCTTATCAAACCACTGTCCCTACATGTTAGGATCGGGAAGAAAGGCGGAAAATTATTAAATTCTTACTTGACTCCTTATTTAGTCCTCTATTTCCTAAGTTACAACCCCTCACTACCACCAGTTCCTGACTCTTGATTGCAGCTCCAGTCATGATCTCAGTGTCCTGGAATCAAGTCCCATGTTGTGCTGCATGCTTAGCATTGGAATCTGCTTGTCCTCTCTCCCTCTGCTCTTTCCCCTGCTCATATGCTCTCGTGTGCTCTCTCTCAAATT